>NC_137771.1:74247359-75447359 GCF_963455305.1 Plecotus auritus
TGACCCAGCAAGGTTAGGAGATAAAGTTATTGTACTATGATGGTTGTTTAATAGTAAAGAGTCTGGATACAGTTGTTTCACAAAAAGATATATTTTCATATGGCTATTTACATTTTTTCATAGTTAAAGAATATCATACAACTGATACCGTCTGAAATGTTTCATGCTTTTAAATTCTTTTCTATTTACACTTTTCTGACATATAATTAAAACTAAAATGGTTAAATACCTCGGTAATAGAAAGCAACCAGTCAACATAGCTAGTGTCTTCTCTTAAATTTGCTGGTCAACATTAGCAATAGTTACCTTAATAATAAATTATCTTTCATTTAAAAATCAGTAGTAATTTTAAACAACTCATAAATAAATCTGTGCAATTTACATGTTTAATATCCTGTGGATACTAAAAGCCTGTATGTTGTCAGATTTGCACGTTATTACTTCTTTAAATGATAAGCTTTTCCAAAGAAGAAACTGGAGAAGCTTGAAGCAATATCTGAACATTCTCTGGAGAGTTATCAAAGCTCTGCTTGCTTTACAGGGGGAGGTTCCAATTTCCGTGAGAGGGCAGTTAAAATCTGGTTGAATTTCTCATATCTCTCTGCCTGATTGACTTGTGCGCCTTTGCTGCCCCATAGCAATCGCATTTGAAATTCAGTCTTGATGATTTCACTCATTTCTTCATCTGGTTGAAACCTAATATAGACAAAACAAAACAAAACGTTTTTTTCAGTTCTGCCTAAAAACAGTGTAGAAAACAGACTGAAAACTCGCCTCATTTAAAGTAGGATCAAAATGAACTTCATCTCTCAGAACTTTTAAAAAAATCCCCCCAGGAAAAGCACAGGATCTGCTGTATATAAGGGAGGGCGGAGTCCCACTCTCACGGACCTGAGCACCTGTAGAGAAAGGGTAACAAGCTCACTAAGCCACAGCAGAGTAACATTCACATGCACAAGCCACTGTGGGTTGTGCTGTGAGAAGGAGTGTTACAAGTACCTTGTGGGCTTTTACAACTTCATTGATGTATCATGTACATGTCATGATTCACCCATTTTAGCTGCACAACCATCACCACTAGTTATAGAACACTTCTGTCACCCTAGAAAGTTCCCTCGTGTCCCTGTGCAGTCAGTCCCCATTCCTACCTCAGACCCCCACCAACCACAAATTGGCTTTTTGTTGCTGTTGTTTTTCCTTTTCTAGAAAGTTAACATAGACTTATATAATACTAGAGGCCCGGTGCACGAAATTCGTGCATGGGGGTGTTTGTCTCTCAGCCCAGCCTGTACCCTCTCCAATCTGGGACTGCTGGCTCCCAACTGCTTGCCTTCCTGATTCCCCCTAACCACTTCTGCCTGCCATCCTGATCACCCCCTAATCACTCCCCTGCCAGCCTGGTTGATGCCTAACTGCTCCCCTGCCAGCCTGATTGCCCCTAACTGCCCTCCCCTGCAGGCCTGGTCACCCCTAACTGCCCTCCCCTGTAGGCCTGGTCACCCCTAACTGCCCTTCCCTGCAGGCCTGGTCGCCCCCAACTTCCCTCCTCTGCTGGCCTGGTCACCCACAACTGCCCTCCCTTGCAGACCTGGTCCCTCCCAACTGCCCTCCCCTGCTGGCCATCTTGTGGCGGCCATCTTGTGTCCACATGGGGGCAGCCATCTTGTGTGTTGGAGTGATGGTCAATCTGCATATTACTCTTTTATTAGATAGGATAGAGGCCTGGTGCACGGGTGGGGGCCAGCTAGTTTGCCCTGAAGGGTGTCCTGGATCAGGGTGGGGGTTCCCTTGGGGCATGGGGCCACCTGGGTGAGGGGCCTGTGGTGGTTTGCAGGCCGGCCATGCCCCCTGGTTACCCAAGCGGAGGCCCTGGTATCTGGGGTTTATTTATCTTCTATAATTGAAACTTTGTAGCCTTGAGCGGAGCCAAGCCTCCTGCTCACTCTGTGGCCATTTTTGTTGGGATTTATTTATCTTCTATAATTGAAACTTTGTAGCCTTGAGTGTAGGCCTGGGCCGGCCAGGGCGGCAGGGAAGCTTGGCTTCCTCCATTGCCGGGGAAACCAAGCCTCCTGCTTGCTGCAGCTCCGTGGCTGCAGCCATCTTGGTTGGGTTAATTTGCATACTAGCTCCTGATTGGCTGGTGGGCATGGCTTGTGGGAGTAGTGGATATACGGTCAATTTGCATATTACTCTTTTATTAGATAGGATGGACTTTTGTGTCTGGCTTCTTTCGCTTGGCATGGTGTTTTTGAGATTATTCCATGTTGTTGTGTGTTATCACTAATGCATTCCTTTTTATTGTTGTATTCAGTTACATGGACATGTGACATTTTGTTTATCCGTCCACCAGTGGGTGGGCATTTGGGTTGTCCCCAGTTCTGTGTAATATATAATGTTATAAACATTCGTGTATATGTTTTTGTGTGGACATGTGCTTTTCATTTCTCTAAGAGTGGAAACACTAGGGCATATGGTAAATATATGTTTACTTTTAAGAAACTCAAACTCTTTTCCAAAATGGCTCCACCATTTTATATTCTCATCAGCAACACAAAGATTCTATTTTCTCCACAGGCTGCCAACCTTTAGTATTGTCATTCTTGCTAATGACTAATGCTTTGAACATCTTTCCAGGTAGTTACTTGTCATTCCATATCATCTCTGGTGTGTCTATTCAAATCTTGTTTGTCTTCTCATTGAGTTCTAAGAATTCCTTATATATTCTAGATATAAGTCCTTTATAGATATAGAGGGGCAAAAGAAGGTTTACAGTTGTGAGTATGCAAAACAGTTTATTCTTGTATTTATTATTATTTTCCATATGAACAACTATAAACCTCCTTTTGTTCCATCCTGTATGTTTGTCAAATATTCTCTTCTAATCTGTGCTTTGCTGTTTTACTTTGTTACCAGTGTTTTTAAAGAGCAAAATTTAAAATTTTGATTTATCAGTGTTTTCTGTTACAGTTTATGCTTTTTGTATCCTAAAAAAATCTTGGTCTAACCTAAGGTCACAATGAATTTCTCCTGTGTTTTCTTTCTTTTTTTAAAAAAAATACATTTTTAAAAATATTTTTTAATTGATTTTAGAGAGGAAGGGAGAAGGAGAAAGAGATAGAAACATTAATGATTGGAAAACACAGATATTTACATTACGATTCATAACAGTAGCAAAACTGCTACTGTTCATAACTGCTCTAAAAAAATCAATACACACAATCCTAGCTGGTTTGGCTCAGTGGATAGAGCGTCCGCCTGAGGACTAAAGGGTCCTGGGTTTGATTCCAGACAAGGGCACATGCCTGGTTGTGGGCTTGACCCCCAGTGGGGGTGTGCAGGAGGTAGTCAATCAATGATTCTCATCATTGATGTGTCTCTCTCTCTTTCTCCTCTCCTTTAGTCTCTGAAATCAATAAAAAAAATATATTTTTTAAAAAATCAGTAAACACATCCTTGGGCAAGGATAAATTTTTAAAAAATCAATTGACTATAAAAAGATTGAAAAAAAGTC
The DNA here is from genome assembly GCF_963455305.1 of Plecotus auritus. NCBI lineage: Eukaryota > Metazoa > Chordata > Mammalia > Chiroptera > Vespertilionidae > Plecotus > Plecotus auritus. The sequence continues at coordinate 74,250,874 of NC_137771.1, forward strand.
AGTTGACAACTATATGTGTAAGGCTATTTCTCAACTCTTTCTCCTCTTCTATAAAAGAGAATTATCTGGTCTACTTAAGGCCAAGGATGCTTAGTCAACTCTTAGGTGAAATCTCTAGCCAAAGAGTCACACAAGCATGTGGTTCTCATCCTTATTTATTTTTTCTTTTGAGAGAGAGAAACACCGATACAAGCAAAATATTGATTGCCTACCTCCTGCACACCCCGACCTGGGATTGAGCCCGCAGTCTGGGCATGTGCCCTGACAGGAATCGAACCAGCAACATGTTGGTGCATGGGAGGACACCAAGTCAACTGAGCCACACTGGCCAGGGCCCTCATCCCCGATTATTGCTGGAGTACTGCGCTCTGTCATTAAATATATTCCCACCATCTAGATCAGAGGATCTTAGTGGATAATAGATAATTTTTAGTCCATCTTTCCCTGTGATGCCAGAATATCTTAGACAGATAACCAACCAGAGGCCAGGTGACAACTTCCATTCATTCAGTTAATATGCTTTGAGCCCCTACCCTGGGCTGGGTGCTGGGGATATGATGGTGAGCAAATATCTACCCTTAGTGGGTTCACAGTCAGGCCCAGCAATGGGAACTTGCTATGTAAACCTGTAGCAGGATCAACCGAGAAATACCATCAGATACCTTTAAAGTAATTTGCTATAGAACAACTTCAAGCACACTTTTGGCTTAGGCACCATCCAATGTAATACATTTATTGGCTTTATATAAGCAGGCACTGTACTATCTGGTGAATTATGTGCTTTTACTGTTTGAATTCTACACTGCTAACCTTGGAGAACTTTCTGAGGAAAAAAATGAAACAGTTATATAACGCTTACACCTATATCAGGCACAGTGCAAACTGTTTAGTCCTAACTTCTGGTTCTGAGGTGACAGCTTTGTTTTAGGATGAAATAATAAACCTCTCTCACCCCATTAAGTTCTTAACCTTGTGGATCAAACTGTTGGCTCCTGAAGAATTTACAAAATTATCTAGTGAGGATGAGAAAATAGTCGACCCTGATAACTGCCTCAGTCAAGTCCTTGTTCTTGCATTTGCTTCCTAAATGGTCTTTTTGCCTTTAAGCCCTCAGCCCTCCCACCGTCCTCCACATAAACACCAGATTTGAGGCACGAATGTGACCATGTGATGGCACCCTCCCACCTTTCCCTGGCTCTTCTTCAGCCACAGACGTATATGGAAGGCCGCCCACTTCCTTCTTCAGCCTGGTTGGCCGTTCCTTAAGACACACTTTACACTAACCCAAACCCAAGTACTTGTGTTTTGTACTTTCCCCAAGCTCTTCTAGTGCCTTTGCTCGTGTTGGACTCTTCCGTGCTAAGAGCAGGGAGCTCCGTTCGCAGCGTGACTGAGAAGAAATAGGCATGCAGGTAAATGAAGTCAAATAAAACTCTGACTCCTTAGGTTGGCCCATTATTAGAGGTAGGCAAGCTGACCAATTCTTTCTTGACCTTTTCTGTTTATTCTATGCCAATGACTCAACAGAATACATACAAAGAAGAGAGAAGCAGGATCCTTAAGTCAGTTAAGAATTAAGAGGAAGTAATAAGCAATCATGGAGAAAACAGAATTCCCATGCCTCACTGGGAATTTCCTACTTGGTCTTTTCTAATTGAGAACATCCATGCTTTTTTATCCCTTCATTCCAGTGACGATTCCGAGTAGACAGCAGCTTATAAAAAGCAGCTCTTACCTTCCAGGATCCTCTCGGCATTCATCCGGTAACTGTGTGCAGCCTCTGCCATGCGTCGGGCTGTTGTCAAATGGTTCATCATAATCTCACAGCTTTCGTTATTTTTTTCCCACGTGTCAGTTCCTTCAAAAATGACAGCCTGTCGTTCCATTAAAGTCACAAGAGGCATCAGCAGGGGGACTGATATATTGTTTGGGAGGACGCACGTGGACTCTGAAAAACAAGGGATAACATTTTTTTCCAGATCATTTTTTTCTCCCAAAGTTAAGATGGTGAGGTAGGAGAATCCTAGTCCCACCTCCTCCCTGGACACATTAAATCTGCAGCTAAATATGGAATAACTTCCTCGGGAAAAAGGAACTCCTACAAATCAGGCCAATGAGAGAGGCCCACATAGAAGCATGTAGGAGAGGCTGGGACACAGTCTCATCATAAACCCCAAGCCTGGTACAGCGACCCACAGTCCGGAGGGAACTCAAAACCCAGAGCTTCTCCCTGAGGAGACAGGGGTTTGAACCCCACATTGGGCACCCCAACTTCTAAGACCTGTGCTGAGAGTCAAGTCTTCAAAAGGTCTAGCTTTAAAAACCAATGGAGCTCAAGTCCATGAGACCTAGAGACTATAATGATCTGAGAAATAGCTCTTAAAGGGTTCACATGCTCTGAGTCACCTGCCCCGCGCTCAGCGAGAGGGTTGTCATGTAATTTAGTCACATCTACGGGCCTGCTAGCGGACAGGCACCATCTGCACACTCTGCCTCACTCTAGCCAGTGGGTGCCTCTTTATTTTTAAAATACTAGGCTCCTCCTCCTTTTCCTTCTCTTTTTTTCTTCCTTTCAATCTTCACCCAAGGATATTTTTTATTGATTTGAGAGAAACAGCGATTGGTTGTCTCCCTTACGTGCCCCGACACCCTGGGTATGTGCCCCAACCAGGAATTGAACCCAGCCCCTCTTGGTGTATGAGATGACGCTCTGACCAACCGAGCTACACTGGCCAGGGCTTCTCTTTTTCCTGTGGGAGCCATTGATAAGCTCCTCCTCAGCTTTGCTCCAGCTCACCGGTCTCTCTCAAGAAGGAGCTCACATCCTTGTCTGGCACCGATGCTTACGGCTGCTGCCAGGGGACACCTCCACGTTGCCAGGCCCTGGTGGCCAGTGGGAATATGCCCATGGGCGCCACAGGACGGTAACCGATGGAGAAGGAGTTCTTAAACAGCTGCTGCCCCCACAGCACAGCGAGAGGCAACAGTGGCCAAGGAGCTTATCGTCCTAACCGCAGCCGGAGAGGCAGGTTTTCCTTAAAGACACATCTGGGGGTTGATGGTAAGCCTTTGCAGAGACCTCAGAGGGTGGGCACTGCTTCGTGCTCTCCCCCTGCTGTGGACTAGAGCACCGTATCTCCCAGGGGAGCTTTTACATGTAGCCGGTGCCCTGGTTTTTGCAGCCGCCACCCAAGGAATTCTCCCTGATCACGTGACTCAGGGGACATTGTGTTCTTGGGTCCCATTGGATTGTAATAATTGGAGAGGGAGTGCTTGGCAGGCTCCCCCTTCCCTGCCCAGAGAAGCCTGGGAAACAGCCCCGTCTTTCTGTGAAAGAGGCCGATTTACTTGTCCTGGAGCTTCACCCTGAGGGATAGGTTTCGGGTATGGCACACGACTAGGAGGTGTTCTCCGGGAACGCAGGCTGGTGCATAATACCTTTGCACTCTCTAATATGTCCATACTACCCAAAGCAAACTACAGATTCAGTGCAATCCTTATAAAATTCCTATTTTTCACAGCAATAGAACAAACAATCCTAAAATTTGTATGGAACCAAAAAAGACACCAAAAAGCCAAAGCAATCTTGAGAAAGAACAAAGGTGGAAGCATCATGCTCCCTGATTTTAAACTACATTACAAAACGATAGTAAGGAAAACAGTATGGTATTGGCATAAAAAAAGCCACCGCAGACACACAGAGAAAGGAATAGAAAGAGAAAGCAGAAATAAACTTGCACACAGATGATCAATTAATTTACAGCACAGGAGCCAATATTCATACAATGGGGAAAGGACAGTCTTCAATAAATGGTGCTGGGAAAACTGGACAGCCACATGCAAAAGAATGAAACTCGACCACTATCTCACTCCATACAGAAATTAATTCAAAATGGGTTAAAGACTTACATGTAAGACCTAAGACCATACAACTCTTAGGAGAACACGTAGGTGGTAAGCTCCTTGGTACTGGGTTTGGTGATGTGTTTTTGAATCTGACACCAAAAGCAAAGGCAACAAAAGCAAAACTAAACAAGTGAGACGCCATCAAACTAAAAATTCTGCACAGCAAAGGAAACCATCAACAAAATGAAAAGTCAGCCTACAGAATGAGAGGAAATATTTGCAAATCATATATCTGATAAGGGATTAATATCCAAAATACTATATAAAGAACTTACAGAACTCAATAGCAAAAAGACAAAAAAAAACAAAAAACCACCAATCTGATTTAAAAAATAGGCAGAGGACCTGACTGAATTTTTTTATAAAAAAGATACAGATGATCAAGGGATACATGCTTGGAAAGAATGCTATCCTCCATTCGGGACAACATGAATCCTGCAGGTAACTCCGGGGCTCAGAACATGCCCTGCTCAATGCTTTGACCAAACCAGAGCAGACACAACCTGTGGTCCTACAGGCACCTATGGGGCAGCTTAGCTGACCAAGCGCTCACCTCGGCCTTCGTGCAGAGTTTTGCTGAATGGCTTCAGTTGCTTCTCGTAGAGGATGGCGGTTTGGGTGTACTGGCGCCGCAGGGCAGTCCACGTTTCTTCTAGCCTTGTAATCTGGAAGAAAGAAAGGTGTTACTAGTTTGTAAAAGGTCCTTTTTCAAAATGACTTTAACATTTTTTAAATATGTTTTTATTGATTTTAGAGAGACAGGAAAGGAGAGGGGGAGAGAGAGAAACATCGATGTAAGAAACATCGACCCGCTGCCTCCTGCACACCCCCTAGTGGGGATGTGCCCATAACCCGGGCATGTGCCCCGACGGGGAAGCAAACCAGCAGCCTTTGGTGCATGGGATGACGCTCAACCAACTGAGCCACACTGGCCAGGGCTAAAGCGACCTTCTTGCTTAAATTTTAGAATAGATGATGCACATGTTAAAAAAGTCAAAGCAGTTGAAAGGAGTGTACAGAGAAAAGTTAATCCCCCACTCTTGTCTTTGTCTGCATTGCTCTGAAGGCCCATCCCACGGACAACTCCTCTCATCAATTTCTTGTATGTGTACGTATGTCTGTGTAAACACACACACTCTACTTGCAAATAAATGCACGTCATACTACACATATTTTTTGTTCCTTATTTGGAAATCTCTCATATAAGTACATAAAAAACCAGCATAGAACAGCCTTATTTTGTTAAACTTCTGTATTATGTTCCACTTTAAGGATACACTACATTTTAACCAGCCTCCAGTTTTCAATTACAAAATCCCTCGTGAAGATTTTGCAAATGTGCACATGTGTGAAAATACGTGGAGGATAAGTGTCCAGAAGTGGAACTACCGGGTCAAGGAGTGCATGCATTTTAAAGGTGGAAAGGAGCTGCCAGCTGTCTTCCCTGGAGGTTGCACCGAGGAGACGCTGTAGGGATGCGGGGGCCAGCATTTTCATGTAACTCTTAAGTAGGAACGTCTGAGACACAGGGGACTGCCCAGGCCATGTGCTGCCACCTCTCATTCCTTCACATTTCTTTTGGAATAATGTAGTCAACACCAACATGGGCTCCTGACTCTGACTGCCCTAAGACAGACGGTCCCCCACTCACCATGACACCGCAGGCCTAAGTGTCTGAAGTTTCTACGTGAAGCCAGGAGGGAGGAAGGGCGCTAATATCTAGGGAACGAGCACCAACTCAGGTATCTGAGGAATTTCATCTATTCCTCGCAATACCCTATGAAGCAGGTATTTTGGCCTCATGTTACAGATCAGAAACCGGAAGCGATGAGGGTGCTTGCTTGAGGTAGCGCAGCTGGTAAGGGACAGAGCCGAGCTTCATTTTACTGGCCTCTCAGAGCGCCTGTGTGTTCCAAGTGAAAGGGGAGCAGGGACCACACCAGCAGATTTTCTGAGAAGGAAAGGATGTGGGCTGGTCTTCCTCTGGCCACCCACCACGCTGCCCTCTCCCCCCACACCTCCTGCTCTTCCTCAGCCTCAAGCTTCTCCTTTCTGAAAGAGCCCTTGTCTCCAGGCCAAGCCCATCTGCTGGATGCTCTCCTGGTACGAGACGCTGGGAGAGAAAGTGGCCGTGCGGCTACAGTACAGCGGCAGGTTTGGATGGTGAGACACAGACGTGATGTGATTCCTCTGGGGTTTCCCCTGGGTCTACCACTTCCCTCCCCAAACAGTGCTGACTCACGGGGCCCTGAGCACCTGGAGGCTGTCCCCTCATCGCTGAGGTGCCCCAGAAGGGGAGGGCGCCGCCTACAGAGGCCTGGTAACATGCTCTGGGATAAGTCCCTGACCGCGGAGTTTGATGTCATGGACAGCAGCCATGTAATGCCACAAAACACCCCCTTTACCACTCTCTGAGGGAGCTCTGGGCTGGAGGGCTACTCACACAGCTTAGCTTGTTGGCTCGGCTCTCAAAATTGTATGCAGGTTCGGATAAAGAGAAAATAAATCTCATGCCAACTGAAAGCACCTGAATGAAAAATTAGAACTCCTGATACTGCGGAGGCCAGTATATCATGAAAATATGGCTGAGCCTGCCTATTCCCAGCGTCAGCCCTACCAAATCCCAGGGAATCTAAAGAAGTTTGTAAACTCTTGGAATATTACGTTCTAATTGGAACTGACACCCCCTCCCCAATGTTCTTGATGAAAGAACCAAGTTGTTCAACTTCTTGTTTCTAAGGTGACCTTGCTTTAAGCAGGAAATCATGTTCCTAACAAGCCCCACAGGACACGTGTCCGTAGCTGCCTTCCCAGGGGCGATGCTGGGTGTCAGTGAGGGCCCGGGGTGTCCAGGGCGATTGGGCTCTGAACAGCCATGCTGGATGGCGAGAGGTTTTGGGTTCCTGTTTGCAGACGGGGCTTACAGGGCTGCAGAGGGGGTCCCCTATGCACCTAGGGCCGCAGAACACAGCCGGGAAGCGGGATCTGCGCGAGCAAGGCCACAGGACCATGCTCCTCTATGCGGTCCGTTTGATTTCAAACACAGGTTTTCAGTTTTGATACTCATCCTAAAAACAGCCCGTCAAAGCAGATACATTCAAAGCGCCCGATTTCAGAAACTCTAACTAGGGAGCTATATGGCAGATGGTCCAGAAATCTGGAGTCTTTAATAAGAGAGGCTGTTTTAGGTAACCTGAGGAACATTCTAGGAGATGAAGCACTCTAGGGATTCTCAGATGTAAGCTCCCCACACGGCTGTTTTCCAGTCATTGTCCCAGACTGCCCGCACGCTTGGTGATCAGAGGGACGCAGTCTCTCCCTTACCCGGCACACCTGCGCCAGACACATCATCCAGGTTGGTTCTTCAGGAACCTGATCTTGAGGGTGACTCTTCTTATTGTGCATCAGAGAGAAAGGGTGGGCTTTCGGCCATTACCCACTGTTTTTAAAAATAGGACCCTATTCTTGGTTGCCCCCTAATCAAAACAGCTTTCACTACAATTCCACTTACCTTTTGAGACTGACTGACGCCCTCTGGGTTTGCGAAGCATGGGCTCGCAAACAGGAAGTACACACAGGCCCGCGGGGCTGCACGAAGCAAGTGGAAACGTACCTGTGGCATCTCCAGGGCTTTCATGATGGCCGAGAAAGAATAGAGGTCTCCCATGGAGTCTTTCAGTTCCACCGCCACCTGGATGATCCGGTTGAGGGTGGCTGCTCGGTCCTCCAAAGTGCCCGTGCAGCCCAGAATGTCCACTGCAATGCCGATGGCCATGGTGCTGTGTCTGCGAGGGAGGAGATCAATGGTCAGCCCCAGGGTCAACAGGACGAGGAGGAGATGAAACCAAACCAGCTAGGAAACAGATTGGCTTTGCATCATGTGCTGCTCTTGCCCTGAGATGTGCTGGTAGCTCAGAAAGTTTGGCTGTGATTTCTCCGGAGACCACCCCACAGGCTGACTGCAGCGGGACCGCACAGGCCTCAGAGAGGGCACTACGCAGAGTCCAAAGGACAGATGCCCAGAACCTGGCCTTGTTGAAGAGGGCCCTCCTCCGGCGAAGTGCACGGGCTCCTTGTACCTTCCGCCATGAGAGATCCAAGGAGATACCAGGTCCCCCCAACACACCGGGGACCCCCTCCTCAGGGAAGCATTGGGCCATTTCCGCCGAGGCCCCTGCATGGGAAATGGAAAGGACAGAAAAATGAGAGAATATGCTTGATCCAGGACGACGACAAGGGTGTCAGAACAAAGGGAGGAACGAGGAGCTAAGAAGAGAGTGTCTGCGGCTCTGGTCAAGAGGCCAGAAAGTGAGTGGGGATGTGGACAAAGACGGAACAGTGGACTGGCAGGATGTCCCCATAAGGTCAGGCTCTAAGAAAATGGAAATCTTGTTTGTATTTGCCAACAATGCAACTATATAGGTTGACCTCACAGACCCAGGACAGGAAGCAGTGTGATTTTTTCTCTACATGACAATGAGGCTCAAAGAGAATCTCCATGAGGAGTCACACAGAGTCTCCATGGGGCTGATGTGATGGGATTACACAGAGTCTCCATGGGCTGATGAGGGGTCACACACAGTCTCTATGGGCTGATGAGGGGTCACACAGAGTCTCCATGGGCTGATGAGGGGTCACACACAGTCTCTATGGGCTGATGAGGGGTCACACACAGTCTCCATGGGCTGATGAGGGGTCACACAGAGTCTCCATGGGCTGATGAGGGGTCACACACAGTCTCTATGGGCTGATGAGGGGTCACACACAGTCTCTATGGGCTGATGAGGGGTCACACACAGTCTCCATGGGCTGATGAGGGGTCACACAGAGTCTCCATGGGCTGATGAGGGGTCACACACAGTCTCCATGGGCTGATGAGGGGTCACACAGAGTCTCCATGGGCTGATGAGGGGTCACACACAGTCTCCATGGGCTGATGAGGGGTCACACACAGTCTCCATGGGCTGATGAGGGGTCACACACAGTCTCCATGGGCTGATGAGGGGTCACACACAGTCTCCATGGGCTGATGAGGGGTCACACACAGTCTCCATGGGCTGATGAGGGGTCACACAGAGTCTCCATGGGCTGATGAGGGGTCACACACAGTCTCTATGGGCTGATGAGGGGTCACACAGAGTCTCCATGGGCTGATGTGATGATGGGTCATAGTCTCCATGGGGCTGATGTGATGGGTCACAGAGTCTCCATGGGCTGATGAGGGGGTCACAGAGTCTCCATGGGGCTGATGAGGGGTCACACAGAGTCTCCATGGGCTGATGAGGGGTCACACAGAGTCTCCATGGGCTGATGAGGGGTCACACACAGTCTCCATGGGCTGATGAGGGGTCACAGAGTCTCCATGGGCTGATGAGGGGTCACACACAGTCTCCATGGGCTGATGAGGGGTCACACACAGTCTCCATGGGCTGATGAGGAGTCACACAGAGTCTCCATGGGGCTGATGAGGGGTCACACAGAGTCTCCATGGGCTGATGAGGGGTCACACAGAGTCTCCATGGGCTGATGAGGGGTCACACACAGTCTCCATGGGCTGATGAGGGGTCACACACAGTCTCCATGGGCTGATGAGGGGTCACACACAGTCTCCATGGGCTGATGAGGGGTCACACACAGTCTCCATGGGCTGATGAGGGGTCACACACAGTCTCCATGGGCTGATGAGGGGTCACACACAGTCTCCATGGGCTGATGAGGGGTCACACACAGTCTCCATGGGCTGATGAGGGGTCACACACAGTCTCTATGGGCTGATGAGGGGTCACACAGAGTCTCCATGGGCTGATGTGATGATGGGTCATAGTCTCCATGGGGCTGATGTGATGGGTCACAGAGTCTCCATGGGCTGATGAGGGGGTCACAGAGTCTCCATGGGGCTGATGAGGGGTCACACAGAGTCTCCATGGGCTGATGAGGGGTCACACAGAGTCTCCATGGGCTGATGAGGGGTCACACACAGTCTCCATGGGCTGATGAGGGGTCACAGAGTCTCCATGGGCTGATGAGGGGTCACACACAGTCTCCATGGGCTGATGAGGGGTCACACACAGTCTCCATGGGCTGATGAGGAGTCACACAGAGTCTCCATGGGGCTGATGAGGGGTCACACAGAGTCTCCATGGGCTGATGAGGGGTCACACAGAGTCTCCATGGGCTGATGAGGGGTCACACACAGTCTCCATGGGCTGATGAGGGGTCACACACAGTCTCCATGGGCTGATGAGGGGTCACACACAGTCTCCATGGGCTGATGAGGAGTCACACAGAGTCTCCATGGGGCTGATGAGGGGTCACACAGAGTCTCCATGGGCTGATGAGGGGTCACACAGAGTCTCCATGGGCTGATGAGGGGTCACACACAGTCTCCATGGGCTGATGAGGGGTCACACAGAGTCTCCATGGGGCTGATGTGATGGGTCACACAGAGTCTCCATGGGGCTGATGAGGGGTCACACACAGTCTCCATGGGCTGATGAGGGGTCACACAGAGTCTCCATGGGCTGATGAGGGGTCACACACAGTCTCTATGGGCTGATGAGGGGTCACACAGAGTCTCCATGGGCTGATGAGGGGTCACAGAGTCTCCATGGGCTGAAGTGATGGGTCACAGTCTCCATGGGGCTGATGTGATGGGTCACAGAGTCTCCATGGGCTGAAGTGATGGGTCACAGAGTCTCCATGGGCTGAAGTGATGGGTCACAGAGTCTCCATGGGCTGATGTGATGGGTCACAGTCTCCATGGGGCTGATGTGATGGGTCACAGTCTCCATGGGGCTGATGTGATGGGTCACACAGAGTCTCCATGGGCTGATGAGGGGGTCACAGAGAGTCTCCTATTGGTGGCAGGCAGCACAGACTGAAGTCCCTTTCCTTCCCTCTGAAAATCAGGGTTGTGGAGTTGACTGCACTGGGCCAGAATGGCCTCAATTACATTTCTTCCAGGCTGATACAAGTGCTGGAGGTGAAGCCCCAATTTATAGTATGGTTACTAAGATACTCATGTTTGAAAGTCTGGGGCCACTTTGTCCTGAAAGCTCACAGCTGAGGATGCCACTCCAAGGCCATGCTGCTGTCTTGTGCCCACAGGTGTGGGACCCTCTCGCTTTCCTTGGGCAAAGGGTGGCATGATTCACCTCATGCCTAGCATTACTAGTTTCCCTTGTTGGCCAAAGTCCCGCCTAGGAAAACATCTTAGAAGATTTATTTGAGCCAAACTGATGGCAACGGCCGGGAAGCGAAATTTCAATGGATTGAGAAAATGCTACAGAGAATGGACAGTTTTGCATCTTATTGTATACATTAAACTCAAAGGAGGAGGTGTAAGAGGGGTTACATGAAATCCACTGGTGGTAGATTAGGGCGGCAGGAGAACGCAAAGCAGGGCAATCACCGGGATTAGATAAAAAGCAAAACTGAGAGGCACATGCTTCTCTTACATTGGTGGGTATGAGATAGTTGGCATTTACAGCACAGAGAGATGGTATGTGGGCAACAAGATAACATTGTGGTCTCCTGCTCTGGTGCCAGGGGTTGTGCCTTTGAGGGGTCGGGAAAAGAAAATTACTCTGACATTTCAAAGGTATGTTATCTTAGATGCACAACAATAAAAACTTCCAAGGTAACCGCTGACCTTTGTCAAAAAGCTACAGGCTTAGGATGTGACTACCCACTCTGACCCGCTTTTAGTTAGGAATTTTTATGGTCAGACCATCCTGTGTGGCTCCTTTAGGTCTCTGGGTGTGTAAGGCCGCCACTGAGCTCATCCTCCTCCACACTCCTTTTCGTCCACACGCTAATGTTGGTTATATAAGTAACGAGCCCTGCCCTAGCCAGTTTGGCTCAGTGGATAGAGTGTTGGCCAGTGGACTGGCGAGTCCTAGGTTTGATTCCGGTCAAGGGCATGTACCTCGGTTGCAGGCTCGATCCCCGGCACCTCGTGCAGGAGGTAACACAATTGATGTGTCTCTCTCACATCAATGTTTTTCTCTCTCTCCCTCCTTTCCACGCTCTCTAAAAATCAATGGAAAAATATCCTTGAGTGAGGATTAACAAAAAATAAAAATAAATAAAAAGTCAGTAACGACCTCTGCCGTCTGTGTTTGTACATACTCAGGGTGGGGCAAAAGTAGTTACGCCGTTGTGAGTACGCAAAACCGAGTTTTGGCTTATGTCATTTATTAATTATTGTGTTATTTTCCATAGAACAACTGGAAACCTCCTTTTGCCCACCCTGTAGGCATGTGTGCTGCTTACTCGCAGTGTGGCCTTAGAGTGTTATCTGACTGCTCCATGCCTCAATTTCTTCATCTGTAAAATGGGGACAAGAGCAATTGTGAGAAAGAGAGACTGTGTGCGGGTACAGAAATAATCCAAGTGCCTGGCACTGGCAGGCACCCAGCGAAAAGTACTTGTTACTCATTATGCTGAGTGAAATAAGCCAGTCAATGAAAGACAAATACCACATGATCTCACTCATTTGGGGATAATGAAAAACAGTATAAACTGATGAACAAAAAGATAGATACAGAGGCAGTAAAGCATCAAACAGACTGTCAAATTACAGCGGGAAGTTTAGGGAGAGGTGGGGGAAATAAGAGATCAACTGAAGGACTTGTATGCATGCATATAAGAGTAACCAACGGATGCAAAACATTGGGGGGGTGAGGGCATGTATGGGAGTGGGGTGGGGGGGGAATGGTAAGATATGTACACATATAATACCTTAATAAAAAAAATTTAAAAAAAAAAGTACTTGTTACTACGATGATCTCTACGGGTACATCTTCCCCTCTGTGTCTTGGTCTATTTTTGCCTGACTCTTTTTCTTTATCTCCTTCCTGCTTTCTTGCCTTTCTTAGTTAATGGACCCTAACAGAATTAAAGCCTATTTTTATCATCTGTTGTTTACTGAAGAGTTTTGTTACCATTTGCAAAAAGTTAAGGTTGAGCCAAACATCTTAGATGTTTCTTTTAACAAATAGTAAACTAATGTTTCATGTTGCATTTAGTCTATTTTTTATTCAGTGTTCCCCCCACCCTATGTTTTAATAGCCCTTAATAAAAGACATATTTTCTACTTCTTTAAGACCTGGCATTACACCAGTGGTTAATTGGCTAACTCTATCCATTCATTCAACCAGCATTTGCCTAAAACCTCCTGCGTGCACCGCTATGGGAAAGACACTCGCCTGCAGCGTCGGCTCCAGGGGCCACAGGGGCCGGCTGCAGGGGCACTGACTGTTATACGAAGGATATGTCCACGCAGTGGGCCTGGAATGGGTGAAGTGGTAAATTAAGAAATAAAGGGTGGTTTCGTATTTGATTCTGAAACACAGGAAGATGATGTAATTTGGCCTTCCAGGGCCACTATACCCTTGACCTTTATTTAAACACATTGTAATGAAGAAACCCACTCCCCAGACCCACAGGCTAGCTCTGGGCAGGAAACAAGAACTCAGTGAGAGCACAGGCAAGCGGCAATCAGGAGAAAGAGGAAATGGATGTAGACGGATGAGAGTAGAAGTCTGAAAATAGCCAAAGGAGAAGCCCCAAGCCTGCCAACCTCAGCCTGGGCCCCATGTCCAACACACCTAATGAAACCAGTCAGAGGAGGCCTGGAGCGTGGGGAGTTTCAGACTGAAAAATGTGCCACGTGAGAAAGGGGGAAGTTGGTGGCACCGCTCAATTCTGTTGAAGCCGTGACCACTGAGCCCAGACAGCAACAGAGAAGTTAGTGGACCTGAGACGCCAGGCCCTGGACTTGGGGAGGGAAGAGGACACCAGGAGAGAGAGGATAGAATCTAGAAAAATCTGATCAGAAAAGTAAAAAAATTCAGAAGTCAGACCTACGATTGCCCAATGGCATTCGACCATAAGGATGCCTGAACAAAGTCAGCATTTCTGGTCTCCTGCCTCCCAGAAGTCTCCCATTCGGGTTCTGGCGTCTTCTATTGGACGCATCTGTGGCTGTGAAGCCGAAACAACAGCGGCATGGAGCCATCTCATCTGCTTTGTAGCAGGTACCCCTGAAGGCAGTGGTGTGGACTCCCCGGGCCACCTGAAGGCGGTGCTTCCTCTCTAGGGCTGACATCCTGGACCACATTGCCCACGGGCCACGTGTGGCTCCTTACACTTAAAACACTGAACAGCGGAATACAACCTTTTGTCCCTCCACATGTGGCTGCCATACTGAGACAAGAAGGTCAGCCATCACAGAAAAGCCTGGGCAGGGGCTGATGGACTCAGGGCCTGGCTGACCATTACAGCCCGCACGTGTGCCATGGCAATGGGAAATGGGTTGGAAAAAACAGAAAACTTAACAAGACAGTCTTGCCCAAATCAACTGTCGTTTTGTGTGTCAGAAAGGTCAACTTCTACGCTAATACAATAATCAGGTCCAGTGCTTCTTTTCTTAAAAATATGCCTTGCTATTTCTGTCTTTCTAATTTCTAAACATCCGACGTCCATGTGTGTGGGTTTACAGGGACAGTCAAGGCTCTGGCTCTTCACGAGAAGAAGACAGTGATTCTTCAGGGGCCGGAGGGAGAGGGTCCGTGTGCCCTCACCCTCGGACCTCTGATCCCCCATATGTCCACCCGTCAAAGAAAATGTTCAGACTCTGCTCTTCCCAGCCTTTCCCACAGACTCCCACTTAATTCCGAAAGCAATCTGGAACAGACGGGAACATGTTCTTTGTTCCCGACTTCCTCTGTGCCGTCTCTTTGTACGTCTCCAGGAATTCTCTGGCTGAGCTTCTGGGGAAAGTTGGCCCCGGCCACACCCCCCTGAGAAAGCGGCTCTGGCGTCAGTGCCGGGCCTCTCTCTGCTCTGAAGAGAGACAGGAGGACCGAGAGGGCCAGGAAGGCAGAGGACAGCGCCGCTCACCTTTCGATGATGTCCAGACGCAGCTGGTGGCCGTACGGCAAGGTAATGAGCTCCAGCCCTGAGCTCACGCCCATGTTCTTCCTCATCTCCTCCGAGACTTCAAGAATCCTGGTGACCTGTTGAGAACACAGTTGAAATACACGGCATCAGGAAGTGGGCTTGCTGCGAACACGGAGTTAGTGTGTGAAAGGAAATACACTGAGCTGGACAGGGTGGATGCGCTTAACTTGTTGCAGTTCTATTTGAGCAACAGCCTTTGAAAAGACAGTTCTAAATGTGATATTTGGGGGATTTTAAAACACATACTGGAATATAAAACCTGGGAGGAAAGAACCAAAATTGTTCTGCAAATTTGGTATTTCTGGCCTGCGAGAGCACAGAGCCGTTCCTCCAGCTTTTGTGTAATGCAGGCTGGTCCCGCTGCGACACTCTGCTGCGGACAGCACCGTGGGCTGTAGCGGATCCCCTGCGTGGGAAAGCGGAATTACGTCCCAGCGGCCCTCTCTGCATGCTTGGCCATTCATGTTCTCACTTAAGGGCAGGCTGGCTGCTATTACCCCTAATTACGCCTCTCCAGGCTCTGTAAATGCATCATGCGTCTGGAAACCATTAGAAAAGCGTACAGAGATTTGAAACCCGAGGTCTCCCCCAGAAGGCTTTTCCTTCAAGAAAATCTGTTTGTTTGTTTGTCCCAGCCAGCAACCCCATCTCAGTCCCAGTGTGTAATCTCATTCATCAGAAGCAGGTATTAGCTGGCCTCTTATAGTTATTACATGTTACCTCAAAATGTTGCAATGGAGTCAGTGCCTCTCTAAAATGGGAACAGCGATGCAGTGGCACCCTGATGCGAACAGCGCAACCCGCGAAACAACGGTCTCACCACGCCGGACACATGGCCAGCGCGGGGCAATTCCTCCCTCGCTCTGTGGAGCTGTCCTCCAGTGCAATGATCCTGGGCACGTGAACAGTCCAGATGCCTTCGTAATAGGCTCCAAAACACATCTGGAAGTTTAGCTGTTATTACTAACCCTGACCCTTAACTTCTGTGGTTGAGCAAGGACCCGCTGTCAGCCCTGGGAAACGAGCCTGTGGGAATCAGCTACCCAGCAGTGGGCCCCAGAATAGGATGCAGGATTCGTACCATGCTCCCTGAGCCTCCGTTTCCCCTTCTCCAACAGAACTGCTAAGTTCACCTTTCTCAAGGACTTTTGCAAAGGCTCAAATGAGCTTAAACCCCCAAAGAACTGTTTGAAAATACAGGGTTGTGAATCATCGGCCACGTAGGAGGGGGACGAATTCTGGCTCAGTCTCTGGAAAGAGATTTACACCTTGACCATGGCAAGGCAGCCCAGATGTGCACGCCAGCCACCTGCGGTCACACACACTCTGCTTGCTTATTTAGACATCTGCCCTGTCGGAGGCTCCAAACCCAGCACATCTGTGGAGCGTCATCCAATCCACGCACTCTGTGGGCTTGTCCTGGATTCGGTTTTGTTCTGGAAGCACCAGCATCCGGAGCGATCACTGCTCTGACAGAGAAGGCTCTGGTCTGTTTTCCTTCAGTGTAAACCTTCAAATCCCTGGTCACCTTCCCGGGATTTGATTAGAAAATGCCTATACCCGCTTGCCCTGTGGCTGAGCTATGGGACAAGGGGCCCTGCGCTCACGGTGCAGGACCTGGATCAGGTGCCCCGGGAAACACCAGGGCCGTGCAGACACAGACACAGAGGAGGGACAAACAGTCTCAGCATGTACTATGAGCTGGACCAGGCAGGGTGCCATCAGAGCCCCATGATGAGGTGTCCCAGCCTCCCTCTGCTCTTCAGATCCGAGCCACCCTGGTTCTCTGAACGCTGCCTGCTCCTCATGCTCCTGCTGCCGGAGCTGCTGCAGTGACCCAGGGAGCCCGGCGGGGCATGCCGGCCCTCCTCCCAGCTGCCAAGGGACCATCTGAGCTGCAGTGAGAGCACTGGCTCAGCTCACCATCAGAGGAATACTGACGGGCACTGTGTCCTCGCAGGCCTGTCGCCCTCACATAACTGCAAAGTGCTTTGAAGATAGCAGCCTGGCGTCAGCCCCAAAGTAGAGACTTCAAAACATGGACAACCTACCAGGACCCCCCCACCTCCCCGCCCCCGACGACCTTCACTGCCCACACAGAGCGCGTCTCCCCCACCATGGTTTCTGATGTTGGAGTTTCTGCATGTGTGTGTCGTCTGCCGCCTGGAAGATGCTATTTGCATTCTTCATCCAGCCAACTCCTATTCAGCCTTCAAAACTCATCTCAGACATCCACCTGACCCCCTCGCTGCCCCATGCTCAGGACCCTGCCTCAGGGACCCCATAGCTCCTGTGCCTTCCTCTACAGAGCACTTCCCACCTGCACTGTGGTCTGAATTCCTGTATCACTGTCCCTCCCACTCTCCCACTGTGACCTGGCCCAGCCCAAGGGAGGCACTCTATGAGTCTGAATACGTAACACTACTCAACACTTACTTAGCCTCATCCTGGCCAGGAATGGTATGGAGGGTAGTTGGTTTTATTCTCCTCCTTTTATCCGTGGGGGAAAAAAGACCAGGAGAGGGAAAGAGGCAGGATTACATTCAGGCAGCTCATCCCCAGAGGCCACGCTCTTAACCACTGTCCCTCACTTCTAGCCACTGCGAAGACAAGTGGGTGGGAGAATGGTTCCGGGTGAGTGAGGTCAGGGTGGTCAGTGCCCATCTGCAGGTGGGAGGGTGGGGTGTCTCAGTGGACGCCCACCCCAACCCCGGGAGTGGGGTGCAACATTGCTGGGCAGGCAGCCTCGAGGTGCTCAGGACCACCTACTGTTCCGATGGCCTTTCTGGGTGTCCACCTGGGCCGTGTGGACTGGTGGGAACCAGCTCTCAGGTCTCAGGTGCTGCCCAGCACGTTCTGAGCTTTGGGGTGGCCCTGTCTGGCTGCCGCTGCATTTGGGGTGGGTAGTAACAGCCCGTTTATTTCCCTCAGAGACACTGATTGTGCCTGCTTTGTTGGCAAAGCCCTGGTCAGTGGTTCCAGGAAGAGGATAAGGAAATGACGTGGACTCAGGAGGGAGGAAGGAAGACTAAACAGCTTCGCCCTTGGGGAGAGTCAGGCAGGCTCCTCCTCCCGTCTTGGCCATGGGGGCTCCGTCTTCCAGGGGTGACTGAAGGCAGACGGGGGAATGGGGACTCACAGGACAAAATGCAGAGAGAAACGGAACAAGAAAGAGGGTGGCTGCACACTCCTTCTGTTGCAAACAGACACAAGGTCTAGTTTCATGGCCGCCAAAGTGGGAGAAGGTTCTACCTCCTGCATCAATGCTCAGCGTCTCACCTCCCACGTTACCACCGAGCCCTGCTTGAGGCCACAAGGAAGTAGTTCATTTCTTCCGGGGAATTAGGCAGTTATGTGAATCCAGACCTGTTTCTGCGAGGAGCTTGCTTTCCGAAGAACCTGGACCAGTTCATGCCAGGCTCAGTGTGAGTGACGTACTGGAGCAGGAACTTTAAATCCTCTTACTGTCCAAACAGGTTTAGCTTGCTTTAAAGTAAGAATCTGACCTGGTGATTATCCCACCATTTGTGAGCACTGCCCAGGGACACTCAGCCAACCACGTAAGCTCCCCGAGCAGCCCCCTCCTGGCTGTCCTCTCAGGGCCGACACACACACACACACGACACACGACACACACACACACACACACACACACACACTCCACACACACACCACGCCCAGGCCTGGCAATGAGGTCAACTGAGTTTTCAGGAAGGCGTTTGTTACCCCAGCACAGCCAGGCAGGGAGGCTGCCTGCCGGCCACGTGAGCCCTCAATCAATCAGGAGCTCCCTGGGGGAGGGGTGCTCAGAGACCACTTCCTGCCATGATTTATGGCCTTAATAAAAGGAAATTTATTTTGGAAAAGCCAGTTCCTAAATAAGCCCTGACCTTTGAAGCTAATTGATTTCACGGAGCTACAAACGAGAAAGGGCTGTAACTCAGAAAGGCCTTATCTGTTGCTCAGATGCAAGGACCTGTCCCTTCTGCCGCGGAGCAGGCTGGGCCACCCTAGCTGGAGGCACCTGCTTTCTAGAAATCTCTCCCTGAAGGATGAGCCTGCCCTGGGCCACCTCTAAACAAAAGACACCCATGACTAAAACACAGGCTCCCAGTAAGAAATGATGGCGATGTAAACATAAACTTATGTAGTCACATGGAAGGACAGGCAGGGTGCTGTTTGGAGGGAGACTCGGGGTTTGGAACCGTATGTCCAGACGGTGCCATTTTTGTGGTGAGCGACCAGACCTGCGTGCCATTATTTCCGTGTCTCTGCTTGCAGAGTAAATGTTAGCCAGGGCGATCCCCAGAAAACTGGATTCTGTGTGATTTTAATCTTTTCTCTTAATCTGTATTTTTATAATTTTTCTTTTCTTTTCTTTTTTTTTTTTAAATATATTTTATTGATTTTTTACAGAGAGGAAGGGAGAGGGATAGAGAGTTAGAAACATCGATGAGAGAGAAACATCAATCAGCTGCCTCCTGCACACCTCCTGCTGGGGATGTGCCTGCAACCAAGGTACATGCCCTTGACCAGAATCGAACCTGGGACCTTTCAGTCCGCAGGCCGACGCTCTATCCACTGAGCCAAACTGGTCAGGACTTTATAACTTTTCTAAATTGAGCAAGTATTACTTATTTTAAAAAATCAAGGTAACTTTAAAATGTTTATTAGCCCAAAAACCATTTAGTAACAATAAATATATAATGTGCATATATATATATATATAAATAAAAATAACCAAGCTCTGCTACTCCAGAAACTACACTTTCATCTCCATCCTCTTTCCTTTGGACTTGGCTTTCCCTGTTCTGGCAGACTTGAGGCCAGGGGAGAATTTTGAAATCAGCCCCAGCTGGGAGGCTGCTATAGTAGCTCCAGACACCAGCGGGGGTTGGAGGAGGCGGCAGGCGCTGGTCAGCAGCCTGCCATCCCTCTGTCCCAGGTGAATTTTATGAGCTTCCTGCCTGGGCAAAGGTTATCTTGGCCGGTGGCTCCCACCCCTAAAATAAATCCCCACGCTCGTGTGATCTTCGGACTTCTCCTATGAACAAAGCACTTCAACTTTGCAGGGGTGGGGAACGTCCGGGCCGCGGGCCGTATAAAGCCTGAGAAATCATTTGGTCTGGCCCTGCCAAGGCATTAAGGGTGAGTTAATTAAATATTTGACCAAACAGAGCAGAACTAATTTTTAGGTTGATAATTTTGTATGGCCCTCGAATGATGTTATAAATATCCAAATGGCCCTTGGCTGAAAAAAGGTTCCCCACCCCTGACTTAAAGGGTAAGGTGGAGTGAGGTGCAGACAGATGCCCGCAAATGTTCGAAAGTCAGAACAAACCCCACCCACCCATTTCCCTACCTTGCAGTCCACGCTCAGCATGTGCCGGGCGATGACCTTGGGGTCGTTGCTGGTGAACAGCTCCTTTGCTCGCTTCAGCATCGCTGTTTCCAGGGGCTTGTTCTCAGGCGGAAGGAGCTTCGACATGAAGTCGTTGGGCCTGAAGGAGGAGGCAGTCTCCAGGAGGGGCATCACAAATTCGGCCTCGGCATCCTGCCCCTGGCCCATCTGTGCCGCTGCCGGTGGCGCCTGAGGCCTGGCCCTGTCATTGTCATCAAGAATCAGGTAGTTGGTGCCAGAGTTCCGGGGACCCGGCGCCCCATTCTGCTTGGCCTTCAGCAGCTCCACGTAGCTGTCCTGGGCGCAGAAGGGCGGCCTCACTCCCCGGTCACAGCCTGTGGCCGAGGCTGGGTTCAGTTCACAGTAGTTGGCCTCGGAGTGGAGCCAGGTGGATGGAGACGGGGGAGCCTTGAGGAGGGGCGCCTTGCAGGGCTTGGGGGGTGGCTTGGGGCACAGCTGGCTGTCCGAGCCCCTCAGCGCCTCCCCTGCCCTGGCGTCCGAGGAGACCCTCCGAACCACCGCCGGGCTCAGGGTGGGCTCGCTGCCCGTCCTGAAAACCGGGGAGTTTGGGCAGGGGCTTGTGTCCACACCCGAGGATTGAGGGGGCATCTTACAGCCTGTGGAGGGTAAGACAGGGTCAGAAAAAGCCCAGCTGTGGGGAGAACACACAACAAACAAAACGAGAGTGATGGCGCCCCAGCTCTCAATTCATGCCCTTGGCCATGAATTTTCATCCTCTAAAGGTCACTCAGTGTGACCACCCATGCCCAGTCTGGAGAAGTCTAGGACGTTCTGAGGGCAAAGTTGGCCCGACCCCACAGTTTCTGGGGGAATTTAAGTCCCAGGGACTGCCGGCAGCTGGGCTGTCACAGAAAGTTAGGCAAGTCAGAGCAGGAAAACACACGGACTCTGGCAGTGAGTAATTTCATCGTGCCCTCAGAAACCCAAGTCTTTAGCCACCTAGCACACAGGTCTCGCTCCCTCTCAGAGCCAGGGGGGGCCCAGCCTGCTCTAGGGGAGAGCTAGAGACCCACTGGGAAGGGGGAGAAAGATGGTGCAACAACCCACATCGGAGTAGTTTAAGGAGCATTAGGGAAATCACCTTGTGGTCCCAAGGGAGGTCAGGTATAAAAAGAATGAAAGACAATCCCATGGCTACTGATACAATTGCTTACTCGGTTTCCCCACATCACACACCTTCGCCCTCTTCTGGCTGTGAAAGGAGAACGGGGAGGAAGAGGGGTTGCTGGACAGCTGCTCCACCATGAGCCCCAGGACCAGCCCACGCCCCTCTGTCCTGGGAGTGGACCACACAGGCGCATTGGTCATGGAGACCCATGTTTGCGCATGGGATTGGAATCAGAAAACCTGAGTTCAAATGCTGGCTTATCCGCTGACCTGACAGATGCCTCTGGACAAGTCACTTAACCTCTGTGCCTCTGTTTCCTCAGCCTCGAAAAGGGAATAACCATGCTCACCTGGTCATGAGGCTCAAAAGCTAGTACATAAAGCACCCAGCTCAGTGATTCGCATCCGATCTAGTCCTACAAACCTCTGCAGGCAGAGCCCCAGGTCTTTCCCAAAGGAGGTGACCAGATGGAGCAGAAAAACAGCCTGAAGGAAATCAGGGGAACACTGTCGCACCCCCCAACCCCCCCGACATTCCCAGTGACCTACCAATCGGCAGGTAGCTCTCCGACTGGTGGGCTTTGAGGGATAAGGCTCTTCTGTCCTGCATGTGATCCAGGCAGGCGGGCTGGCTGCCGCTCTTCTCTTTATTTCTGGAGCAAAAGACAAGCCGGGCAGAAACCTATCATTAAGTCATAGAGCCTTTAAGCAACACCGCGGAACGATTGCTCAGAACAAGAGTGCCTCCGCATACCCCAACAGGCCAGGAATGTCTGCGGGTGAGAGCACTGCTGATGGGGCGATTATGACATGACTGTGCCGTGGGCTCCATCCCGCAGCCCCACCACCCAGCCGGCCAGTCTAGAAGGCCTCCTCTGGGCCTTCCCAATCAGTTGATCAGAGCAGGGTAAAAGTTTCAGAATATTCTCAGGAAAACCTGATAAACTGAAATGTGCACTTTTTACAGAGCCTAACATTCTTACAAAGGAGGAACGACTTAATTACCTGCCATTCCCCCATAATGTAACAGTTTCCATTTCAGTGTAAACCTCTGGTCCCCCAAGTACCCCCCAGGCCCGTCTGGGGGCATTGCACCCACAGCCCCCTCCCTTGGGCTGGGGGTGGCAGCTGGGAGGTGCAGAGAGCAGGCCCGCAGGGGAAAGGTGGGATAGAACTGCCACACAGCTAGCTAGCGTGCTCCAGGCCTTTGCTAATTCAGGTGGGAATGTCTCCAGCACCGAGGAACAGAATCTCCTTTTTGCTAGAAGAGAAAGCACTGTACAAGTTGTAATGACCTTTCATCGGTCCTCCTACAAGCTTATGTTACAGAAATCGCAACGTTTTTCCTACCTTTTCAAGCACCAAAGGAAAAAAAACAAACCAAATTTAAAAAAAAACCACCACCCCAAATTCCCAGCAACAGAGAAATTCCAGCAACCCCTCAGAGATAAGGCAGGGCAGAGGGCAAATTCCAAAAGGCAATGGCTTCTGAAAAGTGATACTTAAGCAGTGATCACCGGGACAGTCAGACTCCGCTGGCCACACACCAAGCTGGAATGCAACCTGGCTGGGCACACACCTTTGCCCAGGTGGCGGCCCGCCAGCCAACCAGAGGCCGGAGTCAGGGACACGCAGGAGTGCTGGGGGTGGGGAGGTGGGCAGGACGCTGGTCATTACTGACGTTGCGCCTACCCCACCCCCACGGTTAGACACTTCTGCGCCCGCTGCCTGTGCCCAGAGGTGACAAAGCTTCGGAGCTCTGCTTTCAAAGGGCGATCAGAGGAGGTGCTCTGCTGGGCCTGTCTCATTCACGTGGAGACTCTCCCAGTCTTTCTTCCATTTCTTATCTTAAAAAAATAATATATTTTTAAAGCCTGGTCTCTGAAGGCAGACAGGGGCCCTCCTCCCAGAGCCAGACTCAGCGGGGCTTCTGTGTGTCGACAACCACCCTCTGGCCCTGTCATGGCATTAACTCCCTGCTCATCAGCTGAAGAATTCCCAGAAGAAACAAGAAAAGAGTACCCAGCACTTGAACATTTTAAGGGATCTCAAGTCTAGTCTTATTACCATGGAAAGGAGAATTTCTAAATAACTTAGATAGAAGTTCTTCCTCCCTGCCCTGGCCGGGTGGCTCAGTTGGTTGGAGCATCGTCCCGTACACCAAAATGGTTGCTGGTTCAATTCCCGGTCAGGGCACATACTTAGGTTGCGGGTTTGATCCATTGGAGGCAACCGATTGATGTTTCTCTCCCTCTCTCTCCCTTTCTCTCTCCCTTCCTATCTCTCTAAAATCAATAAAGAAGATATTGGGTGAGAATTTTTTTAAAAAACTTCTCCCTCCCTTCCTGCAACTGCCCTCAGTCTTGCATTCTACTTCCCTTCAAAAATAATAATCATTGTGATTAACACTTACCTAGCACTTATGGGCTGTTCTAAGCACTCTGCACACTGAAACCATTTAACCCTCACAAGCCCCATCTTCCCAGATGAGGAAAGTGAGGCCCCGAGCAGGCGAGCAGCTTGCCCAGGGTTCACCAGGTGAGAGGTGGGCCAGCCTTCACGTCCAGGCGGGGGTGGGGTGAAGGTGGGCACAGCCAGATGCTGACTGACATCTCCTAGAGCTTCCTAGTAGCACAGCTGTACTTTGTATTACTCAGAATGCTGTATTTTACTTCTGAATTTTTGAATTCAGGAAATTACTGTTTATGACATTTCCTCCTGGTCCATCTGATGAATATCTTTCCAAGGAGGGTGAGCTCCTTGTCTGCCTAACTAAGCCCA
This sequence comes from Plecotus auritus, assembly GCF_963455305.1. Classification (NCBI taxonomy): domain Eukaryota; kingdom Metazoa; phylum Chordata; class Mammalia; order Chiroptera; family Vespertilionidae; genus Plecotus; species Plecotus auritus. Next base: position 74,275,055 of record NC_137771.1, read on the forward strand.
GACACGGCCAGAGGGCCCCTCCGCGGTCCCGACACCACCCACCACCCGGGGGCCCTGACCCACCTGAGCAGGTTTCCTCTGGGCAAGCTGGGCTCGCGGGCCTGGACGCTGCCCGTGGTGAGGCTCAGCCTCTTGGCTACGTCTGGCCTTCCCTCCACCAGGCTGCCCTCTCGGGCCAGGCCAGGGGGGGTGCCGTAGCGCTCCTCCAGGCACCGCAGGGGCACCGTCCTGTTGATGGGCTGGAAGATGATGGCTCCGCTCTGCTGGGAGATGGGCCGGCGGTTGCCCACGTAGCAGCGCACCAGGCCGGGGATGGAGTCGAAGCTCTCCATCTCAAACTGGTACTGCACACGGCTGTAGGCCTCGCTGAGCCGAAGGACTGTCCGCTGGATCTTGAAGTGCTGAGCGAGGTTCTTCCACTGACAGGTCAGAACAAAGTTTCCGGGGCTGGACAGAGAGTCTCGAACCAGGAAGTCGCCATCTCGCTGCACGAGGTTTTCTGACACCTTGGGGACAAAACCGTGAGTGAGGAGCAGGAAAGCAAGGCAAGCTTACATTCCTTTTAAAAACTGTATTTCTCCCCGCTTCTCTGGGCCAAGAGAAGACAATGCCGTGTTGTCTCTACCCCCTCAGTTGGCTCTTGACTTTTCAAATGTCTAATTCTTAGAAGACCCAGCCATTCATGCTGGCCACCCAGTATGTGCCAAGTACTGCTGTGGGCACCGGGTTTACAGCAGTGAATGAAGCAGACTGGAGTCCCCACTGCATGGAGCTTCTATTTTGAGTGGAGAGCTTCTTTTTAGTGAGGAGGGTATGGCATGTCAGATGTCATAAAGTGAAGGAAAAAGTAAACTAGGAGGTTAAGTGCCTGGGAGGGGATCGGGGGATCGCTGTCACAAGGTGACGCATGATCCGTTCCCAATTGAGTTGGTGCCAAAGGTAAATGACGTGGTTGCTGAGGAAGGGGGCTTGGCCAGGAGAGGTTTTAAGGAGGAGGTAGGAGCCCAGCTGGTCTGAAGGCTAGGGCAAGAGTGGATGGATGCAAAGGCAGTGCTCCACGTGGGGCTCAGCATGAGCATAGGGTGGGGCTAGAAAGGGGCACGGTGCTTGGAGGAGGAAATGATGGGGCTGGAGCAAAGGATCTGCGAAATGGGTGGGCAGGGCTGGGCTTGGACATGACCCTGGCCAGATGGAGGCCCTGGAACAAAGTTGGGAGGAATATACATCTGCATACATAATATATGCAAAGCACAAGTACAACGGAACACAGTATTTGATAAAAAAAATCGGTAACCATGATGACGCTGACGTTTATAGAAAAAGGAGAATGCATACTGTGGTGCAGCATGATCTGATAGGCAGTTGGCCCGGGTTTGCATTCTGGCTCCGCTGTGTGACTCTGGGCAAGTTACCTAATCTCTCTGTGGCTCCGTTATGTGACCTGAAAAGCAGGGATCCTGTGACTATAGAGCAGCAGTAAGAATGTAAGGGAGTGTTATCTATAACTATCATTATTATTGTTACAGTGTTCAGTTATGCAAGCTGGAATGATTTAGAGCTGAAAATGTACACTCATGGCAAGTGGAAACAAATTTTATGATCAAGATAGGGAGAAGCATGGCAGGGACAGCCATAGATTTTATAAACTTTGATAATTTTTCAAGGCCATTCCAACATTTGATCAGTTAGCTTAGAACAGTATGCCACCATGGTTACTTTAAGTTGCATCTTTGCCTTAAAAATATTTTTTGTCACATTTCCATTTCTTGGAATTGAGCCTGAAGAAATAATTATAGTTGTGAACATAGCAGTTTATCTTAAAGGATGTTGGTCAGCATGCCCAATATATAATGGTGCATGTGTACAATGAAAATGCACACAATGTAGAATGGTATAGGAGAATATTTGATAGTTGGAGAAAATTCTCAGGGTATGCCATGAAGTGGAGAAAGTGGGCTTCCAAAAAGTATATGTGGTGTGATGTCATCCTTGATTTAGAAAAGTCTGGGAGGATTTATATCAAACTATTCACAGTGGTTATCTCCAGGAGGGAGAATTATGGGTGAGGGGGTAATTTTCTTCCTTTTTTGCTCCCTGTATTTTCCACAATCAAATTTAAACTTAAAAAAAAAAGAGAGAAAGTTAGACTAAGGATTATTTCTTTGATAAGGCTGAGCAATCTGCTTCATTAAAAAAATAACTCATGACATGATGCCCTTCCCCTCACCCCCACCCACTCCTTTCCTGTCATATTGTCTTGGGTAAATGACTGGCGGATCAGGTTGTAATAAAAACCCAAGGAAAATTCTGGACCTTGATTCTGTACTTACTTTATTTTCCACTTTCTATATTATTAAGCAAACAAAACCCCATTATTTATGGCTATGGCTCAAACAACAATCACAAAGTACATTCCAGGCCATGAATCTGTGATCACTGATCTGGTCCCTCTTTTCCCCCATCCCTGGGCCAGGGGGTCGGGCAGTGCACAGGGGGCACTGTTGCTCTGCGCCGCTGCCTCAATGATATCCCTCTCTTTATCGGAAATTAAGCCACTGCCTCGGAAAGGAAGCAGGCTCCAGAGGGCGTGAGGCTGCAGGCAGCCAGCCAATAGTTCAATCATTGGAACCACAGCCCGGCCTTACTTCTCAGGTACCGCCCTGCGGTGGCTGCCTCCTGCCTGCCCCGTGTTTGCAGACCACAGAACACCTGCCTTTTCCGCATCCACTTGCTGGGCGCGTGGAAGGGTACTTTGGTTTTCTGACTTTCGCTTTTCCCAAGGTGTCCTTACAGGCAGGCCGAAGTTAAGCCACTGCAGGCCATTTTATAGTATTTGTTTTTGGCTAAACGGGGGCTCTCTCCTACATGGCCTTGGTGCATGACCCTGCAGGGTCATCGGTTTGGGCACTGTTTGAGAACAGCCGGGTGTGTGCTGGCAGGGAGGAGGCAGGTACCTGTCGGGGGATGCGGCCGTGGTACCAGGCGTGGCTACGCAGGTCCTCACTGCTCAGCAGCAGCTCCTCCTCCAGCTCCTTCTTCAGCCTCTCAGGGGTTCTGTCCATGACGTGCCTCTCCTTGGAGAACTGCAACACAGTGTCAACACTGACCTCCCGCCCTGCCCACGCCCGCCAGGCCAGGCCAGCTGGCGACAACTGCCCGCCTTATGGTTGGCTGCTCTGCTGATCAAACCAGTATATGCCCAGAGCCCTGTCCAGGTAGGGGAGCCTGGATAATGATTACAATTAGCTGTGACCTTTCATTTCTCTGGCTGTAAGTGTGCAGTAAATTGTCCACCTGCACATGGGGACTGTGATAGGAGAGACGGCCAAGCTGTGCCTTTATCAGTCTACTCAGGTAGCAGTTAAAAACATGGGGAGCTGGGCAGGGGCACCAGAGAGAGATGTGCAGGCATGAGGCACACTGAGGCTGCAGAGAGCTTCCTCAGCACTGTCCTGGGAACCGAAGCCGGGAAGGACAGCCGTCCCCAGCTGGCTGGTGGTGACGGCTCTGGATTCGCTGCTATTGGCAAATCCAGGCCAGGAATGGAGTCAGCTTTAGAGACTTTCGGAGCAACTGGACAGAGTAATTTTATGTTTCTTGAATCTAATAATAGAAGTCTACGTTTACATTTTGTATGCCTTTTTAATTTCATTTTTCTAATATTTTATTTTTAAGTCAGGTTGGAAGTTGAAACTTTAAACCAAAACAGACAACTGGTCCTTCACCTCAGATAGTCTGAGTCTCTGCTCTAGGTCAGTGGTTGGCAAACGGTGGCGCGCGAGCCACAGCCGTGGTTTGACGCTCTGTTGAGTAATGAGTTTGCCGACCACTGCTCTAGGTCATCCCACAGCAGCCAGGGCAGGAGGTCTGGGTGGGCAACACTGGCTTCCAGTTTAATTTAGAAACCACACCCACTTACGACCTGTGAACTGCACTTGGACACCTGCCCGGTTCCCAGCAAAACCAGGCTCAGGGACGGCTGGTTGAAGGTCATGGGAGCAGGAAAAGGCTGTGTCCTTGTGTTTTCCCAAGTTCCCCTGCTTGGCCTCAAAAGCCCTAAGGAACTAGCAAGCTGTCCTTATCACACTGCTCTGTCCCTTAGCGGGGACAGAGCCCCAGATGCCTCTCCACCAAAGAAAATGAAAACAGACAGGATTTCCCAGCTGGATTCTTATCCTGGTCTTTCTGAGCATGTGAGCCCATGAAGGCACTGGCCTCAGAATGACTCAGGGGCCACTGTCAAGGTGGGGCTCTGGCTTACTAATTGTTTACTTCTCCCTCCTCCTCTTCCCCACCATTGTTCTTTCAGTGCAGGCATGGGAGGGTTTGATAAGCTGAATTCACATCAGAGAGGCTGCCATCGGCTGCCTGATGCCCGCAGGAGTTAGCAGTGCTGTGGGACACTGCTCGGACCACTGATTATGCTCAGGTGCTCCTGAAGACAGCTCGCTGGGAAGACTTGAGTGTAGAATGTAGTAGACTGTCCACTGGGCCACATTTACTGTTAGTTTATTGTCTGTCTTGCTCCCACTAGATTTTAAGTTTCACAAGAGCAGGGGCCCAAGTGCCTTCTTCCCAGCTACCCCCAAGCAATGCCTGAATGTATTAGGCACTCCGTCCTCCCTGAATGTACACATATGCCAAGATGAGGAACCTCTATGACTTTTCTTAGTTATGAAGATTCTCCTCTTCTCTCTCCAATGATCTGAAGCCCTGTTCTGGCTGGGCATGCTGACACATAGCTAACGGATGACATCTTCAATCTCCCTCTCTCGCAGGGAGAGCTGATGACTCAGCTCTGGCCTAGGAAGGGTCCGCTGCAGTGTTGGTGGGACATCGTAGCTGAGCCGTCATGGCGGGAGCTGCAGCACCATCCTGAACCCTGAGGAGGAAGCCACTCCCCAGGGGAGCACAAGGTATAGGCTAGCCGGTCCCTCACACTGCGGGGTCAATATCCCAGCCCCGGATTGCCCGCCTCCAGGTCTTCCATGAGATCGCCTGTCTTGTTTAAGCCTGTTATTTTGGGTGTTCCTGTCACTGGCAGCTGAACTAAATCCCAAGGCTACTGGACTTGGCCCCTATTTAGCCACCCTGACAGTCTGTATGCCCAGCCTAAATCCCTCGTGCTGCATCCTTGGTCAGAGTTCTGAGACATGTAGAGAACAGCAGAGCCTATCCTCCACGTAACCCTCCAGTGAAAGTGTACTCTCTGTATTTCTCCGTCTTCTCTTTCCTCTCTGATAGCCAACAACCAGATTGCTTCTCACTATCCCACCCACTCTTTCTTTCCCAGCATCGCTCATAAATTGTAAGGGTGTTTGTTGTTGTTGTTGTTGTTGTTGTGAATCCTCACACGAGGATATTTTTCCTCTTTTTCTTTAGAGACAGTGGAAGGGAGGGGGAGAGACAGAGAGAAACATTGGTGTGAGAGAGACATAACGATTGGTTGCCTCCCACACGTGCCCCAACCAGGGCTGGGGATTGAGCCTACAACCAAGGTACATGCCCTTGACCAGAACCAAACCCAGTACCCTTCAGTCTGCAGGCCAATGCTCTATCCACTGAGCCAAACTAGCTAGGGCCATAAGTTGTTGTTTGTTTTTTTTAGCATTTTATGTGCAATAATCTTTCATTCCAGTTTTTGAGATAATACTGTTTTATACTTGCTACCAAAAATATAAAGTCAGCTATCTTATTACTTCTATCCTAACTCCTTAGAGGAAAATCCACAATTATTGTTCTCTCTCTGTAGACTCTGTAGACGGGGCCCTATAGGAAAGTACACAGGGAGGAGAGAAACAGAGACCAGTAAGACTGACCTTCCTAAATAATTCAGGAGGGAAGACCAGACTTCAAAAAATATGCCCTTGCCCAGCCAGCGTAGCTCAGTGGTTGAGCGTTGACCTATGTACCAGGAGGTCACAGCTTAATTCCCAGTCAGGGCATGTGCCTGGGTTGCAGGCTCGATCCCCAGGATGGGGCATGCAGGAGGCAGTCAATCAATGATTCTCTCTCATCATTGATGTTTCTATCTCTCTCTCCCTCCCCCTTCCTCTCTGAAATTAATAAAAAATATTAAATACACACACACACACACACACACACACACACACACACACCCTTAATCTCTTGCATAAATTGTGAAAACTTAGGAGGTTACACAATTGCTCAAGTTGTATTTGAAAGAGAAGGGAGGGGAAGATACAGGGAGAGGAAGAGTGGGGAGAGGAGAGAGTGGGGAGGAGGGAGGGAGGGAGGAGGGAGACAGCCCCAGAGCACAGGAGCAGTTGCAAAGAGCTCTTCATTTCCAGCCAGTGGGGGCTGGCTCTACCGCATTAAACCAGCTGGGTGGCTGCTGGGCGCTTCTGCCTCAGCAGGTGATGTGGGCACTGTCAAACCGAAGAAAGCAATTCAAAAGTCACCCACAGATGGTCATGCTCCTCATTAAACAGTGGTTTAATGTGGTTCCTTTGGGGGTGGATGCCTGCTAGAACTTTCACTTACTGTTTTAATCACATATACGAATGCAGCTTTTATTGTTTTTCCCAGTGCCTATGTTTTATGAGGCCTTGACCCTGCCAACTATGATTTTCTGCTATAGATAAGTACTTTGATGGGCTGTCAATCCCATGGCTGGTGAAGGGTGACCATCCACCATATTAGAAAATTGAGAAAATGTACCCACTTGTCTCTGTGAGAGCGCCGTGATTGAAATTTGTGCTCCCTGGGGACCAGAAATGAGATTCCTGCTTCATGGAACGGGTCACACATTTGATCGAATTCTGTTGGTTTTCCCCGAACAACCAAACTTTTGCTAACAGTGACCCTTCCACTTACCGGCTGCCCTCTGGGAGGAATCTGAATTTCTCCTAGAGATGCAGCCATTTCAGTCATGGCCTAGACTAGTTGGAGATCTTTTGGTCCATGAAGTAAATTCTAGCAATTAGAAGTCACACAATAGCTCCTCTGCCTTCGGCGACGGTTTTATTCACCTGTGTGATCATCTGTGTCCTCTGAAATTCTGATTCTACTCATGCCAAAGACTCTTCCCGCCCTTCCTTAGGCTCCTTCTGAGGCAAGGGGAGGAGAGAGGTTTTCACTGACGTAATATTCACATGCATTGTTATTTCATGCGTAACCCAGAATTAAGCAAGAGAAGCGACAGAATAAGAGGCAGGACTCAACACTCCAACAGCTTCCAATCTTGGGAAAATAAAGAGGACACAAGCACATCATGCAGATCCGGTCCAGTTCCCATAGCTTTTCCTCCCAGCTCGCACTTCCCCACTCTTTCACGTTGCTTTCTGTAGACACCTTCTGGATCCAATGGGCCTCAGAGACTGGCTGGACCCAAATCATTCTCCATTCCTCTGTCAGCATGGGATGTCAGCATGGGGCATTGGCACGGGGCAGTGGGCATCTGGGACCGGGGGCACCGTGACACCCAGAGCAAGTTTAATACAGCTGTGCTCCCTCAGAAAATTTACACCGAATGGACATGCAAACTCACTGGCCCTTTGGAGTTGATGTTCTCCAACTACCAGACCGAGAGAGACAGCAAGACAGCTCATGAAGAATCAAATTTTCACCCAAATGCCCTACATGCTACTAATGACCACATTATAGTAACAACTTTTCTCCAAACTCAAATTCTCTATTTGCCCCTAAATTTGAACATCATTCCGAGAAGGCGAGTCTGATTCCTTGTTTCAGAGTTTCCCATCGTGAGGGGAGTAGGTCACAGTGAGGGGAGGATGGAGACAGGGTGGGTTTGCTGCCCCAGCACGGGCTGCACCCTACACAGCAGCTGAGGCACAACCTCCGGAGGAAGGGAAGTTGCTGGGCTTTGGATCAAGAACGCTCTGCCCACAGGTCTTGCCAGGTTCATTCGGGGACCAAATCCACCCACAGCCACCATGAGAGAGAGATGCAGGCAAGACCCACATCTCCTGCTCCAAGGCTTGCCTAAATTTGATCCACCAGAAATTTGGGAGTGGCCCTTTTGGGGTGGGGTGTAAGAAAAGGTGCTATGTATATAAATTAAGTCATAAGCATTACCTTGAGCAGGAAAGAAAAGAAGAAAGGGAGGGAGGAGAGAGGGCAGGAGAGTAACTGTACCATGGTTACCACTCACATGGCTCCCAGTAGCTTTGGGCTGATGAGGAAGGGAAGTCGGTAACCAGGGTAAATGTGGACGAGGCCCACACTGTCACACTAATTTGAAGGTTAGTTAGGAAATTCGTAAGTTGCTATAATTGTTGCTTTTCATGGCAGTCGGAGTCTAGCTACACCTTTCCCATGGCCAGCATTTCAATAACCCTGTGCTGTTACAGCCATTGCCATCAGTGTTTAAGAGCGTGGCCAGCCCACCCCTTCACCCCCATAGGCACTGTGCCACTGAGTGCCTGAGTGACTTTGGACAAATGAGTTCACCTCTCTGTGAAGCCTCAGGCCCCTGGTCTGCAAAATGGGCCTAACACTGTGTGCTGAGATGTTACTAGTGAAACGGGTCCGTGGCTATAAAGCACTGAGGACATGCCTGGCACGGAGCCCGCACTGCTAACTGCTGTGACAGGCTTGTATCAGACTGCTGCTCATCTGGCCACACACAGGAACAGCTCGTGTGCCGGGGGTTTGGTCCGATGCGCGGAGGCACGGGGGGCCCTGCTGGAAGGGAAGCAGTTCAGGAGAGCAGCCTGGCACTTGTCTCGGTGCCCGCTGGCTGCCTGGTAGAGGTCTCCTCAGTCCTCTCAAGGACCTTGCTGCCGCCTGCCCCAGATCTCTGGTTCAGTGACAAGGCCGGGACGGGTCCTAGCTTGCCAACGTTGGCTGGCTCAAAAGATCATGCTTATCTCTCTGAATCTGGAATGAACACCTCTGCAGCCCCGTGTGGCCCCCAGCAAGTCTGGTCTTGAAAGGCAGGAAGAGCCGGAGCCCAGGAAATGGTTGGGAAACACATGCTAGAGGCTCAGAGCCAGCTCCAGGAACGTGCTGGGAACTTCGATGCACACAGAAAGCCACGTTTCAACAGTCCTCTGAGGAAGGAAAAGCTGCTCTCGCCTGGGAGGAAGGGGCTGCATGACTTTAGAGCCTGCATTTCAAATCAGGCACAACAATGGGACCCAAATTCATGGGAGGCTAGTGCTCCTAAGTCCCCGACGAGGGAGGGAGTGCAGGAGCATCTGTGGGAAAGCCCAGAGGAGGCTGCACACACTCATTTGCATGTTGGAGACAGTTGAGGGGATTAGAAAAAGATGGCATCTGCATTATAATTAATATTGATTTTATTCTGTCCCTCCAGGAAGAAAAGCTTTCCAGTTCCCACAGAATTTTAAATCATGCACATCGCCAGCAAAGACCCAGTCCCCAGGCCCGGGAGTTGGGGGGTGCAGGCAGAAAGAGAAAGGATTGGGGGAGGAGGGGCAATCAGGACTAAGCAATTAGCCAGCCATCAGGCCTCCAGCCGGGATGACAACTCTGGTCCCTACCCTTACGGAGAGCCCTCCAGAGGGATGACAGCTCTGGTCCCTACCCTCATGAAGAGCAAGCGCGTCTGGGAAGACCACACACAGAGGAACAGCTTAACCATCCCTGAGCTGGGGAAACACACTGCCTGGATCTCATCCCTGCCTCCAGCTCTGCAGCCTGAGCAGCTCACTCACTTCTTTGCCATTTTGCTTTCTCTTGTATCCGAAGAGAAAAGTCCCTATGCCCCCCCACCTCCGGCGGGGCGGGGGTGGGGGGGAGGATGAGGAATCAGGGTTAGGTAGCCCTTGAGGATAACCCTTGAGAACAGGAAGGGTATTTGGTGCATGTGAGGTCAGAGGAGCTGGGCTTGGCTGGATGGAGGTTCTGGTTGGGAGGAGAAGGTTGAGGCACACAGAAGTACGACAGTGTGTGTGCGCGCATGTGCATGTGATATATACATATCACCCCTCCTCCCACAGGAGAGCTCCACGCTTTCTCCAAGCCTGTGATTCAGACGCCACCTTCTTGGTTATTACTGGTTGACCTGGGTAAGGGCCCCTGACCCAAACTGTTCTGGGATTCAGAGTTCTTTCTGGGATTTTTCTCAGTGGAACGGAGTAAAAAAGATTCTCCACCCACTCTGATGACAATGTCATGAGACCTGAACTATGCAGGTTGCTTCACCTCTTGTCCCCTGCCAGAATGTGCTGAGAGAATGAAGTCAGAATGCCGAAAGAAGGAGGAAGAGATGGAGTGTCTGGTGGCACGCACATGGCTGAGCCCCAGCTGATTACATCAACCAGTACATTCCCCTTGTGGCCTAAGCTGGTCTGCACTGGACTCCTGTCACCTGTGACCAAAGACATCCCGATCCAGGAAGGCAGGGATTGGACAGAGGAGCCTGGAACTTCGGGCTGAGGGGTAGCTGTTCACCCTCCAGAGAGAGAACTGGAAAGCTCTGGCTGGTTACTGGGTGATCACTTACTTCATAAGTTACATAAATGTCTAATCACTATGCAGCACACCTGAAACTAGCAGAATATTGCATGTCAACATAACTGACAATTTTTTTAAAGAAAAAAAAAATCTCTTCCGGGAAGGCAGCAGGTACAAAAAAGATGCTTTCAGACAGATCAATCTCACCGCAGTGAGCGGAATGGACTGGCTGGACGTGGGGCTGCCGACACAAGGCGAGTTCGGAGTCTCCTGCAAGGTGCTGCTGCTGAAATCTCCATCTCCAGTCCTTTGGGTTGGTGTCGAGGTACGAATATTTACCAGAATCCACTTCAGAGCTTGGATGTCAGTGTGGATGAATGGAACTCACCTTCTCTGCAAAGCCTGTTCCTCCCTCTTCTGCTTTCCCTGAACTTCTGTAGTAGCCTCCTAACAATGCCCTCACCCCCATTTCTGGTCCTCAACCCGCCACCTGCAATGCACAGAGTTATCCTGCCCCCTGGCTCAGACACTCACGGGTGCCCCAGCTAGGCTGACAGGAGGCCCAGAGTCTCTTCCAGCGCTCCTGCAAACACATGAATGGACTTCGTATGCCTAGTTCCCACTCCCCCAGACCTGGTCCATGGGGGACACAAACCCCCAGCCTGCCGTATCCTCCCAGATCCCTGAGCTCTGAACACATTTCTCAGAGCCCAGAGAGCTGAACCCCTGTCCTTGCCATATACTGACATCTCATATAGGAATTCAGGCCTGAATTCGAGAGGAGGACCAGACAGGAGAGGGTCATGGACCCCCAGAAATAACTGGTAAGGTTGTGTCATTATGCAGTGGTGTCCATGAGTCAGCAGATTTGGGTCATTTACATTACAAGCCTTTATTTGGGCCCACGGGTTGCTGAGGTGTAGGGAAATATTGGTTATGTTCTGAAGGGCTCGCAGTCACCCACAAATAAAAACCAAAGCCTTCATAAGGCATCTCTATCTGGCCCTGAGCGCCAATCCTAATTAATGCACACTGACACAGAACCCCGACGGCAGGGACCTCACACAGCTCCCTGAACACCCTGTTCCTGTGTCCCTCCTTCATGCCTCAGTCGCATGGTCCAGGCTGGGGAATGGGGAGAGAACAGAAGGGCAGGTGAGGCAGGCAGGGGCCTCGAAGACCACAATAAATTAGTTGGTTTTTATCTAAGGGGGCAGGGAACCCACCAACAGACTCTACACAGTAGGGCAATGCGTCTGCTGCCACAAGCTCTTTGAGGACAGAGGCCATGTCTTTGGCTCCCAGGGTCTAGCTCAGCGCCTAGCACACAGCCGGTGCCCAGCAAACACTTACTGACCAGAACCAAGCTTGCCTTCCCCATCCATGTGGCAGCTTCCTTGTCAATGGGTGGGAAGGAGGTTGGTCAAGAACAGGTGGCCTTGGTTAACTTCCTAGTCTCCTCTTGTTTCTTTATGCACCTAGGGATAGCAGGACCCACATCCTGGGACTCCTGACCTAATGCACAGAAAGCACCTGGCACACAGTAGGCTCTCGTTTGGAACAATGTGGAATTTGAACCCCCTTACAAAGATGATGCCCAGCCACAAAAATCGCTTCACTAAATTTTTTTTAATATTATAAAATCTATTAAAAGGTGTTAGAGATCTCTGGCCTTTGATCATTTAATTTTGATGGAATAAAACTAGAAGTTGGAACAGTCAATTTCTACTTAGGCATAAATTTGTTTATTCTGTTCATTTCAGTTCAAACTCACTAGTTCTTGGGGTTTTGAGTAGCACTAAATGGTTCCATCTGTGCAGGGTGACATCGACCACCTGTAAGAAGGCACTTTCCCTGGGTGGCAAGCACTTTGCATGCATTTGTCTCAAATTAACCAGTACACGTGGTTACAGTTAGCTCCAGCTGACTCCCACGCCCTCAGCACATGGGTGACAGAGTCGCAGTGTGAGAGCGCAAGAAAGTTTCACGTCTTTCACAGGTTCAGAGGCCCTAGTATGGGGATTAGGTGTCCTTCAGGGCCTTGGAGGCTTAGTCAGAAAGTTTTTTCTTTTAATTCTTAAAAAAATTTTTTTTTCAATTATAGTTGGCATTCAATATTATTTTATACTAGAGGCCGGGTGCACAAATTCGTGCACGGGTGGGGTCCCTTGGCCTGGCCAGCATTCGGGACCTATAGGGCTGTCTTGCCCAGTCCTGATTGGGGCCAATCAGGGCCGGTCGGCCAGGGGGAGGGACCGCAGGAGGTTGGCCGGCCACGGGAGGTTGGCTGTGGGAGTGCACTGAGCACCAGGGGGCAGCTCCTGCATTGAGCATCTGCCCCCTGGTGGTCAGTGTGTCATCATAGCAACTGGTCAAGTGGTCAATCGGTTGTAACGGTCACTTAGACTTTTATATATATAGATTAGTTTTGTGTGTACAGCATAGTGGTTTGACAATCATATACTTTACTAAGTGTTGTCCCCAATAGTTCTAGTACCCACTGGCACCATACATAGTTATTACAATATCACTGACTACATTCTCTGTGCTGTACTTTACATCCCCATGACTATTTTGTAACTACCAATTTGTGCTTCTTAATCCCTTCACCTTTTTCACCCAGCCCCCACGGTAACATTTTTTGTTGAATTAAAAAAATTATTTTCTAGTCATTGACTCTATGATCGAAGTGGGCAATGAACTGCCTTGTAATAAAAAAGGAGGAAGGGATTGTGTGCATGAAAAGAGAAGGAGAGAAGAGAGAATGTAGAGGGAGGGAGCTTCTGAGCTATGTTATCCTAGTTAGGGGTGCTGGGTCACAACACCCAGAATGCCATGGGCTCTTGAACAAAGCCTCTTTCTTCTGCCCTGGACCAGCTTATCAACGGAGGGAGAGGTCAGCAACAGTCCAGACCTCTCATCACATCATACCAAACAACCCCACAGGCCACGTGTTTCTAGAAATCTCATCCAGAACTTATGATCACAAACAAAGTTATGTCTGCCTGGCGTTCTGGATCATCATGTAAAATTGTTCTAATTTCAGAGGCAAGCCCCTGTCCCTGATGAGCTGGTGGGATAGCCCGCAGGGGTGTGCTGTGAACAGCCAGCAGATGGCCCAAGCTTGGGCAAGGTGAGAATTCAGAAAGACAGACTCATCTCAACCCACTGAACTCTGGCGAGACCTGCCCTGACAGGAAGCCTACGTCGTCGCAGTTCCTAATAAACGATGTAAACATGAAAAAAGCACACTTTCGATAACCATTCCACAAAGTGTTCTGATGCCTTGCTACGGTTGCCTCATCTGGGATCATCTTGCAAGTAAATCCACCTAAAAATGAAATTCTTTGAAGATTCAGAAACTCGGCCTTTGAAGCTTTGCTTTGTGTTGAATCTCAAGCAGTGGGCCAGGGTATACACAAATTCCAAAGTATATCCAGGGCTTTGAGAGCGCCAATTGGTATTTTTTACCATTGAAAAGTTGCATAAATTGAACCCCCGGAATGACTAAAACTCAGTGACTTCTGCTACTTTAACCCTGCCCACAGGCTGAAAAATGAAAGTCCAGTTCTCCCCAAGTTTCAAGTTCAGCAACTTTAGTACAAATCCTCGCGTGTTTTAATCTAAGGTCACATGGAAGGAAAGGGGATGGCACTTGTGGCAATCCTAAACCTTGAAAAGAAACAATCACATATTGAGGTCTGTGTCACCTTTTATTGACATTCTCGGGCTGTATGGCTTACCTAAAATATTTTCTTATAATCCAAAGATAAATGAAGAAAGGCTTGAATTTCCTAATCCAACTTACCCCACTGGGGTGCCAGGCTAGACAAATACAGTTTCTCATGCTAACAACTGTGAAGTAAGCCAAAGTCTTCACTTAAATAAACAACTTTTAAGTAAAAGTCCCAAAAGAAAAAAATGGTAAATCCCAATTTTCTCTCTCCTATTTGGTAGACACAAGAGCAGATGGTGGCAAGAGCAATTGGGCACTTCAGCCTGGCTCAGCCTCGTGGTGGTCACAATGGCCTGGCCACTGGTCCAGGACCTGCACAGCACAGTGGCACTACATTTAAGGAGGTGCCCTTCATGCACAGCCTTTAAAAATTTGTTTATTGACTAAAATAGTTGCCTGGCAGATGGCAATACAGTATCTTAAGGAAAGGGTGCTGTATTCCAATTCACACAGAGACACTCTGTGCCGGTAGGGAGGGGACCCAAGGGTGTCCCCGGGGCCTCTGCCTTTTGGGTGTGGGCTCTTGACAAATGGGGACTGCTGGTCTCACCTGAGTTCCTTGCCTTGAACCTGCTCCTTTCAAGCCTTACATTAAAGCTCAGCGCAGCAGCCTTTGTAGGCAGCTTCCTAACTCCTATGTACATCACCTTGTTGGCCAAAGTTCTGCTGAAATAATCAGGAGGCCAATTTTAATCAAGAGCCTTACAGGCGCTGGAACACTGTGCCTCTGATTAAGCTCAAGGACTTACTGAGAGCCTGCTGTGGCCCAGCCTCGTGGGCCAGATCTGAGGGGAGGTGCAGGCGTGGGAGAAAGGCTCCATGGCCTGACAGGGTGACCGCCTCTTTGAGAGACAAGACATCTGGGGAGAATGTACAGCAGTGAACCGCAAGCAGCTCCGCCAAAGACCTCGGTGTTCTCTCTCCCTTATCTGGGGCAGTGAGGGGGTCTGGGCCCGCTGGAGAGAAATGAAGCAGTAGCAAAGAAATTTCATAACATCATACTAAGTTTCAGGTTTCTGATGTTAATGTTTAAGGGCCTTGATGATGTAAATTTCGCTTTTTCCAAATCCTAGAAAGAATCTCATCTTCAGCAAAGATCTGCAGATGGGTTTTGATGCCATTTGCCACATTTTAATTAAATCCATGCAATTTATAACTTTTACATGAGATTCGCACTCCAGTGCCATTAAAAACTGATTTGCCATTTGCTGCTAAATTAAGATGTTTCGTTTTCCTACTATATGTGCTTTTTCTTTTCATAGACAAGTGATGACACAGGGGCCATCAGATCCTGCGCAGATGGGAAAATGCCATCGAAACCCCTAGAGAGCCAAAAACTGAGAAATTTCATTTTGTTCATTATCAAACCTTATCAAAGGCTTATCAAAAGAGGCTCAGAGGCCATGAATGGGAACTATGGAAAAGGTATCTATGGAACACCTTGCTTATCGAGGTTCTGAGAAATTCCCATAAAATTCAGCTCTCCATGTGTGTAAATGAAAAAGACTCATTTAATTTTAATTTGTGCAGACTGAAGTCTGAAAGCAGTGCACACCCTAAGCAGTAAGTTGATTCTCCATGGTAACCTAATTATATCAGAATCCCTCTGATGGGGACCCACGGCTGCCTTTGATGTTAAATTCCTGTTGCCTTTTATCCCCAGTCATTCTCTGGGCAAGGTCTTTTCCGCACCTTCCCATCCTTCAGGATCATAAAGCGATTGCTTTTGAAGGTCGGTTTTATTTTGATGGAACACCAAGGGACTGCAAATTATTTTTCACTGAAGGGGTCTGATTTCGGTTTGAAAACTGCTGGAGGAATTCTAAGTTTGACACAAGGCAGTACACCCAACACCAAAATGGTGTCTTTCCTTCACAAAGGTTTCCCACGTGTGGGAGAACCTGCTCTGCGCACTCATTACACCTGAGATCCCCCCTCACCTACCCCAGTGGGTTTGCCCATCATGTTCCTTACCCTCTTGACAAAGCATTATTTACCCGTGGGCTCAGTCAGGGCTCAGTTCCAAGGGGGTCTCACCTTTCACTGGTAACAGATAAAGTGAAACACGATGACATTTTCAATAGGCCATTTGTTAACATCTTGTTGTGCTGAAAGCTGCGGCCGGTACCTTCTCCTCTAGATCAAATTTAGATGATGACTTCCTGGAGCAGCCCACAGAGGAGCAGACATCCGAATCACCCCCATGAGGCCACCCTGTGCTCTGACTCCTCCCAGCGACATGCTGAATATGTACCACACTTAAGATGAAGGCCGAAGGTCACTGGTTCCACTTAAAGGTTTATTGGGCGGGTGAAACAAAGGGCTTCAAGTAAAAGCTAAGTACAAGTTCGACCACTTTGCTCCCTTTAACCATGTCCTCAAGTGACTTCCGATAATGCCTCTCTCTCTTACCAGGTTGGCACACAGGCTTATTGAGACAATGCAAGTGAAATATTAATCACTGGGCCTGTTGGTAAGATTCCATTCAGTAATAGTCGTGCTTTGTTAACATCTATGGAGAGCGGAAAAACAGAGACTGCCCTGGCTAAGGCAGACTTGAAGATAGGGGGCTAAAGACCAGCTGACCAACACTCAGAATGCAAGGAGATCCAAACCAGAAATCTTTTCCACTGGTAATGCTACCTGGTTAATTCAACAACTTCATTCAAAGTATGAGTGATTTGATACATTAGCTACTCACCAAAATAGATGCCCTATGTGCTGTTCAATAAGAATATCAGAAAATCAAAATCAACTTAATTCATCCTTTTCCTAATTCCCCTCAAATGAATGAGGCAATACTCAGTAAACACAATGCATGTCATTGAAAGACAGTAGGAGAAGTAATTGGAAGAAAAAATAAAAGGGTTACGCAAAACACACAGAGGAAAATCCAAAGATTCAGGGAGCCTTCCATCATGGTGTGTGGGATAAACAACTTTGCAAATTCTTTCTGGCCAAAACAGTACCATGACTAGCAACTGGCTCAGAAATCTGCTTTGGGCAAATTGCATCATATGTCAGGGGTAAGTACAGAGTAGGTTAACAGAAAAAACAACAACAAAAAAACAAAAAACAAAAATGATTCATCATAGCCCTGGCTGCTGTCTCAGTTGGTTGGAACATCATCCATACACTGAAAGGTTGCGGGCTCAATCCCGGTCAAGGCACATGTCTAGGTTGTGGGGTCAATCCACTGTTGGAGCAGGTACGGGAGGCAACTGATTGATGTCTCTCTCTTACATCAATGTTCCCCCCTCCCTTCTTCTCTCTAAAATCAATAAAAAGATATCCTCAGGTGAGGATTAAAAAAAAACGATTCATCATAAGATAGGTTTTGGTCAAGTATCAACTCTACCACTTCCAATATATAGCTCACATGTCACCTTAAAGGTATATTTCCTCCAAAGGAGTTCAAAACTTTTGCACCTCATTTAACAAGCTTTTTTAAAAACCACAAACACTGTGCTAGATGTCATGGGCAGAAACACAGAAATAGCAACTGGACTTGGAGAGACGAGACACCCAACACAATGTAACTCACATCTCATGGATCTGTACATTGCCCCTGAAGTTAAGTAGGTAGCAAGAATATTTATATCTCACAAGAGAAAATATGACCAAGACCCTGAACTTTCATAATTTGTTCAGACATATTGAGCAAGGGATAGAATGATACCAGAATCCACGTCTCCTAAAATACATTGGGAATGTTTAGGCTGCACAGAAAAGACTTAAGTGGACCATGAGGATGGTGTTGAAATGTGTGAAGGCTTGGGCTGTTATTGTCCCAAGATGACAGGTCAAATATTCTTGGTTCAAATCCCTAGAGAATGAATCCAGAATTCATCCCATCTTATTTCAAAGTGGCCACTCATACCAACTAACCTGACATGCTCGAAATCAACATGGTCACAACAGGCAGGGGAACACATGCATCTGAAGGGCTGTTATGTCCATTTACCTGAAGAATAAGATGGACATTGCAGGGGCATTGATTTTGACTCAATACAAGGAGGGACCTTCTAGCAATTAGAGCTGTTCAAATGTGGGAATGTATTGCCATAAGGGCATAGTACCTCTCCATCTCCAGAAATGTCAAGTAGAAAAATAATGAAATGACTTCCTATGAAGATTTAGGAGAGGATGACCAGTTAGGTAGCTACTAAAGAATTCCAAGCAAGAGAAGGTGAGGCCTGAATTAGTACAGCACTGGTGGTATTGAGAGGAAGGAAGAGGCAGATAAGGGAAATGTTTAGGAATAAAATCATGAAGACTTAGGGACTGAGTAGACATGGATGGTGAAGAGGCATGCAGCTCCTAGAAGATGACTGAGCCACCAACTCCCAATATAGAAGCATGAGAGGGAAGCAGGTTTGTGGAAGAAGATGTAGAGCATGAGATTCTTGTGGGCCATCTGGATGGAGTGGCTCTTCAGGCTATGGGATCCAGGTGCCATGGAAAGAGCTGGATAGGAGACACACCTTGAGAAGTCTCTGTAGAGAGGGCATATCTTCTCTCAACAGTCACCTATGAGATGTGTATAGAGGGTTTAGGAGAAGAGGGCTAGAGGATGCTGGCTTTAAGAGGTAGTCTAGAAAGAGAAACTAAACAGGCATCTTAGTCTGTTCGGGCTGCTATAACAGACTGGATGGCTTAAACCACAAACACTTACTTCTCATAGTTCTGGAGGCTGGGACATTTAAGATCAATGCTCTAGTGGATTTAGTCTCAGTTGAGAGCCTGCTTCCAGGTTCACAGATCAACCTCTTCCTGTTGTGTCCTTACATAGCAGAAGGGGCAAGAGAGCTCTCTGAGGTTTCTTTAATTAGGGCCTTAATTTCAGTCATATGGGCTCTACCCTCATGACCCAATCATCTCCCAAAGAGCTCGCCTCCTAATACCATCACACTGGAGGTTATTCACATGAATTTGGGGGAACACAAACATTCAGTCCATAACAGCAGGGTAGGACTGGTCAGGAAGGATTCAGGAGAAAAAGTAGAATGTGGTGTCCTAGAGGTTGAGAGCAGACTTTCAGGAAGGAATGGCCAATAATGTCAAGTGCAACAGAGACTTCCAATAAAATCAGCGTTGGACAGCATCCACTGGACTTGGCAAGGTTGCTGGTGGGGTAAAGGGAGCTGAGGGGCCAATGGGAAATGAGTAAGCAGAGGCTGTGTTAACCAGCTTTGAGAGGAGGCAGACAGGGACCAGGAAGGAAGACATAGAATGAGGATTATTTTTAGAAAGGGAAAGACTGGAACACGTTTATTAGCTAAGAGGACAGTGTTGGTCGAGAAGGACAGACTGATGATCCCTGAGGAGTCTTTGAGAAGAGGGTGGTCATGGGCACAGATGGCAGGTCCCGCCTTGGTGAGGGACTCCTCACCCTTGGAGGCTGGAGGAAGGAAGCGGAGGTTATGGATATGGATACAGCTGTAGCTTGTGGGGGCAGGAGTGGGGATGGAAAAAAATAGCACGCCTGATGGTTTACCCTGGTGCTGTGAACTAAGAATCTTATGAGTGTTAAAGAAGATAGGGCTTAAAGAGAAGATGAAGGGAGGGAGGGAGGAGTGAGCAGAGCAAGGACAAGCAGAGCTGATGGGAGGTTTCATGAACATGGGCATGAGTTAGGGAGATGCTGTTTATTCATTTGACACACAAAGGGACCAATCCCCAAATCCTCGTCCCACGTCCCATCCAAACTGTTCTCTGCCCTGCACACAACCTGCACCATCTGTTCCCCCACTGCCTCTCTGGTCTCATCTCCTCCCACCTCTCAACTTCAGCCAATGCCCTTTCTCTCTTCCTCATGCCTCCTCTACCTACTGTTCTTTCAGTTGCTGTTCAGAGTTACCTCCTTCAGGACCTTCCCTGGCCCAGGACCGAGTTAAGTACCTCTGCCCGGGGTCTCACAATAGGCCGTGTGTTCTTTGCTTTGCACCTACCACATACCTGGGAGAGAGCTGCCTGCATGGCCCCCTCCTCCACTAAATCCAGAATCGCTCCTTCAGGGCAGGACCTCTCACTCTGTCTCCCCAGCACTCAGTAGGCTCTCAATACACATGCTGGGCGAGGGGTGGTGGCGGGGAATGAGCAGGTGAATTCCGGGTGGGAGGCTGGCTGCGTGGTCTCTCCAACCCCACCTTACTAAGAATCTAGGATTCTAGCTTGTTGGTTCTTTGTGCATTACTGCTTTTGTAAAAACACACATGTATTAGAGTGGACATAGGGGAGAGTTGTTCTCCATACAAACTAGAAGACTAATCATAACTCTTTCATTAGCCAGAAAAATAAGCTGTGACATTCTCATGGTCAGAGCCAGATTCCTCAGCAGCTCCCGGGGCTGTGGACAGACATGAGGACAGCGATGCCTCAGTGGCGTCCAATCCCATGAGCCCCTCCTCACTCCTCCTCCCCTCCAGGTCGGCCTGAGTCTCCTCTGCTGTCCTGCAGACATCCAAAATATATACCAGCTAGAAGGCCCCCGAGCTGTCCTTGACAGCATCTTAAACACAGAGACGGCAGAGGTCCTCAGGGTGCTGCGGCCTCTCACAGGGCAGAGCAGGAAGAGCCCTGTGGCCTGAGCGCCCGGCTCTCCAGTGTCCTCTCCTGTGTCTGGCACAGGCCCATTTCTCCAGAGTCCTGGAGGTGCTGAACCCGCTAACAGGCTTTTCCCAGGATCCCAGGCTCCTCTCTGCTTTCCACCCACATCTCTCCAACAAAAACAAAGGCCTCGGCCAGGATCCAAGCTCCAGGGTCTGTGGGGAGGGGGCCCTGGGACACAGCCCCTGTCCTTCCCTGATGCTGAAACCAGATCCCTGAAGCTCCCAGAGGCCAGTAGCATGCATGTAGGTCTCTTTAAAAAGGCTGTGTTGGGCTTTTGTTGGGAGGGCAGGAAAGATAACTGAGTAACTAGCAGCCACCAGGAGGAAGGGCCGAGTCCCTTGGAAAGACGATTCCCCAGTAGCTTTTTCCACCTTGCACAGCTCACGCTGATGGTGCATCAGCCCCACTGACAAAGGCAACGTAGGCCACTTTCCACACTGAGATGTGTCACTAGTGCCCGAGCTGTCACAACAGTAGACTGAAGGACCCGTCACAGGGAGGAGAAGTGGGACCTTTGCTCCCCCACATGCACCCCAATAGGCAGTTTCTAATAAAAACAAGTTCCAAGACCCTAACCCTTTAGGGATGGGCAGACGGAACACCTGAGTATTCAGAGAGGCTCCAAATATTTTTTTTTCAGGAGCAAGGAAAATGGCTTCAAATTAAACAAAATAAAACAACAGGAACAGGACGATTTAAGCTCTTCCCACGATACAGCACTTCTTGGCTGCCAAGGGCAGTGAAATCTACGTGTAGGAAAGTAGATGCTTAAATCCACAGCCTCCTCACCATGACTTCTCGTTGCCAAGACCACTGCCTATGGACTTAACGACCGGTTAGCCGAGACTTGCTGATTCACTTATCCACAGACTCCATACTCTAACTTCATGCTCTTTCAGAAAAGTGGCTATTCTGCCCCGGGAAGGTGATTTGTGCCTCTGAGGTTCCCTTGAAGTTTCCTGACACAACCACACCAACCTTCAGCAGGAGGAGCCAATGACAAGGCGGCAAATTTCAGCTCCCACTCCCCTGCCCCTACCAAGAAAAATCAGAGACACGAGGAACCGGAGAAGTGGAGTTTGTTCCCGTTGCCAGCTCGGAAATGTCATATACTGAGCTTCTCACCAGATTCCTGCGGTAGCCCGCTAGGAGGCTGCAGGTGGTCCTACAAACCCCGGAACCCTAGAGCTTCCCTGAAGTCTTGCCTGAAAACCAAGATCCACACTATTCTTTCCCAAGTGAACTGCAAACGAAAGTATTAATATATCACCTTGCTTCATGTTTCCCTGTGTTACCATGGTATCATAGGAAGAACACTGGGCTTGAGGCCAGAAAACCTGATTTCTATTCCTGGCTCTCCATTAAATGATTCTGGTCAGGTAGTTCTTCTGAGCCTCAGTTTCTCTTCTGTGGAAAGGGGTAAACTGTTGCCCTGCCGGTCCAGAGAACTGGTTTTCACACTCCAGTGAGACAACTTGTGAAGGAACTCAGACACTGGAAAGCCTTTTGCAAACATACAAATTCTAGGAACCCTAACTCTAGCCCTTACCCTAACGATAACCCTAATGCGCACAGTAAGTCCTTCAAAGGCAGGAACCAGTTGTCACTCACTTGTCATTTATCACCCCCTTCAGCACAGTGTTCACGCGTGGGTGGGGCTACTGCATTTGACATTCAGGGACTTTGGGACTTGACTGTGCTCCCCTAATGTTATGGATCAGGAGTACCTTCATTTCAAGCTCTTCTCCATTGGGCATAAACAAAATATCCTTTCCTTTTCTCACCCAGGTCCAGGGGTCCTTCTGTGCAATGACTGACACTGTGAACATGCCTGGGATGCTAAAGTCACGCCCCTCAAAGTGGCTGCAATATCTCATCTCTGACTCCACTCCTTGAGGGCCAGCAACAATTAGGTACCCTTTCTCCTTCTCTCCGTTCTTGGCCTCCCATTTAATTCCTTTCCAGGGCCTTTGTATACATGTCCACACGAGGCCCCTAAATACATTCTAAATTTTGCAAAATCTCAGCTAAAAAGATCATATTCCCTGCAAGCACCAGTGTGACTGGTCTCCTATGTAGCAAAGGAGCTTTTATATTTTTAGTTTTCTTCCCATACAACAAACACTATTAATAACATTCTACTTTCTCCAGAGATGATATAGATTAGAGCAAATGGAAAGTTACCATGGGTACCGTAGTGTTATTTTGGGTATGAGAAATTCATGCCGGGGAAGCAACATCCATGGTCAAGAACTGGAGCTTTATTTCCGCTTTGCTATCAGGCAATCAATCCC
Source organism: Plecotus auritus (assembly GCF_963455305.1). Lineage (NCBI taxonomy): Eukaryota > Metazoa > Chordata > Mammalia > Chiroptera > Vespertilionidae > Plecotus > Plecotus auritus. The sequence continues at coordinate 74,298,101 of NC_137771.1, forward strand.
AATTTAATATGGAAACTAATTGCAATGGAAACTAATTATGAGCAGCAAGACCCGAAACCCCTAATTACAGTGGAAGTCAATAAAGTGAGGCACCATTATCATTGGGGTAATGTTGGCAGGAGGAGGGATTTAGGCACAGGTGGACTTTCTTTCCCATGCAACTATCTAAGCAAAACAAGACAGGCAAACACATCTGAAGGATCAGTGGGAAACCCTAAGTTGGGTTTGAAGGCTTCAGATTCTGGTGAGGGAGCAGGTCAGACCCTCTCTCTGGGCTATGAAGATGCAACAAACTGGGGCAGGGATAAAAAGCCCAGCTGGAAAGGAGGATTTCTATCGACAGTTAATCACCAGAGAGGCCGTGGTGGGGAGGCGGGGAAGGGCTAAGCTGAAGGAGGCTGGTCCGGACTAACCCCATAGATTACTGCATCTCTATCAGGCCTTGGAGGGCACACAGCAGAGGAGTAGGGGGATCCAAACAGAATCTCATCACTCAGACCCAGATATTTATGGGCTGTTTCCTCACATACCAGATGCTGAGTCACACTTTTCTGAATTAGCAGCAGTTGGCTTATGAAAGGCCTTCTATTAGAGTAAAAACCTACTGCCAATCCCTGAAGTGCACGTGTCCCTCTGGGACCTCCCGGTCTATGTTTGACAGCTTTAAAACACTGCTAATGGCATGACTTCATCTGCCCCAGGCCAGAACGATCCATATTTAGGTCAGAAACCACATGGTCCTCACATCACTCCCCAAGTTCCAAGATAGAAAGGGGCTCTTACATCAGGGAGAGAGCACTTCTAACCAGTGATTGATTACTCACCCGCCTCCAAATTCATGACAAAGGGACAAAAATGAACTTTGCTGCGCGGTTGAAAGAGACTCTGACCACTGCAACAGCGCAGCAGTCAGAAGCCTGCCCTCTGCTCACTGAGGGGATGTTTCTCTACAAAGGCCCCTGTTACAGGGTCTTTCTCCCTTTTACACGTTTTCCTGTTAAATTTTCCTGATTTTTTAAAAAGCATTTTTGAGAAGAAAGAAGCAGAAGCTGGTAACCCTGTTGTAGCTTTTTCAACAGCACTGACTGCGTCGGTCCCTCCAGAGAGGGGCTCCGCGTCAGGGTGGAAGAATTCCTTGAGAGCTCCCAGGCTCCTGTCTCCCATGAAGAAAAGGAGGCCCAGGCACCCTGGGGCACAGGACTTTTCCAAGGCAGACAAACCCCAAATCAGTGGGAGCCTATATTCATCCTAATTCTTAGTATTGTCATAAGCGGGCAACATAGACATACAGGCCTCGTCTTCCATTAGTCAAATGAGGTTCGTTGACTATTTTCATCGAAATAGTGTATTGACATATTACGCAAACCCTTTGGCACTGGTCTTGTAACCAAGGTTAAAAATGGGAGCAGTAAGAAAAAAGACAGCTCTGACTACAGAAATGTTTCGAAACCTGGCTGCAATATGAAAGGAGATACTTGGCAGTTTCTCCACATTTATATATGTTATTGACACAATGGACCCGCAGGTTAAGCGGACAGAGGGGCTCAGGCACCTCACATTTATGATGAACGAGGGGAGAGAGAAACAAAGAGAAAGAAGAAAAATAGCTTGGTCTCATTGAGCTACTTTGGTATAAAATTTCAGCCCAAGGAGCCGGCAAGTGTCCTGAAACACAGAGCTTCGTCCCAAAACACAGATAAGGAGCCCCCTTCTGCCTCCAGGGGAGACACACCCCAAGGGCTTATGAAGATCTGTCAAAGAAAGCGCCTCTGTTTCGACAGCCGGCTGGCTGCAAACTTTCTTTAGTGCCCTTTAGAAAACTAATGCTTTGAAGACCCCCAAATAGCTTCAGATGGACCTTATCTCAAAGCCACACCTACCTTGACTCCAAGGAAAGACTTGCGGTGATAGAAGCAGCACAGAGCTGCCGAGAGGGCGTGGAAAGCACTGCATTCCTTAGGCATCTCTGTCTTCAGTCCTGGACCACACACTTTCTTTAGGGTTAAAAGAAAGGGGGCTCCGGGCATCAGAGCCCGGTCCGCTCAGCAGCAGCTGTGCTGCGCCCGCCCGCCGTCCGTCCAGTGGCCGGGGGAGTGAGCCAGCTCCTTCTCCCAGGCCAGGCTGGGACTTTTCCCCTCTGCTGAAGCCAATACGATCCAGCCTGCCATGCACACAGTGCCAGAAATTCTCATGTGACCAGACTTGCTTTCTGATGAAATTCTAACCTCTCTCAGAAGAGGCTTTGGGCTTTAGCTGTCCCCTCAATGTAGAGACCTGGCAGAAATCATTACCACCCCCCCTCAGCAGCCTTTCCTTCAGGGCTGAAGGCACCAGGCCAGCTGCTCCTAGGGGCTCTGTCTACTTGCTTGTCACCCCAGCACCTTGGGGTTTGGGAAGCACACACCAGACCTCCTTGTGATGGGACAGAGGCTCCTTTGAGAAGAGGACCTCGAGGTGGCCAGGGTGTGACTTTCCCCGGGGAGCAATCTTAGAAGTCCTAGGAACCCAGGCAGGATCCCTGTCCCCACTCTGCCAGTCCACCCCAGAACTGTTTATTTTTAATTAAGTTGCTCCTGGCGGCCAGCTTGCAGCTGATAATGTTGGCACAGCCCTCACTACTGTCAGAGCAACAGTGCCTTTTGGTGTTTAATTAGCGAGTCTGTCAGCAAACATCCTGAGCGCCCCTTGCCCTCCCCTCCTGGCCGGGGAAGCTACTGGGAGGATGGGACAGGCTGTGTAGACTCTTCTGACCCAAATGTCTGTCTCATTCCCTTCCTTCATTTTAATACTTCACTTTAATGGCCCACTCAGATCCAGCACATGAGGCTCACATCCACCTGGCCAAGCTTGTTTCTTCTGTGCTCAGAGGCCTTTGCCCCCACCCAGAGCCTCCTAACGCCTTTAGGGGAAAGTAATTGCTTTTCTCCTTTCATTCCACTAAGAGTGGATGCTCCATGATTCTGGTGTTTTTGTTTTTTAAATCTAACCCAGGTTTCTGCCTGTAGCTCTTCCTCTCCTACTGTTCCAAATATTCACTTTCTGTGGCTCTGGCCACTCAAAAATGGAATGTGTCCTGAAGCTTTCTAAAACTTCGCACAGGCAGAAACTTGCAACAGGGAAGAAACAGAGCCCATTCAGTTCCTAAAGGGACACGACCAGAGGAGGCACGAGGGAGGTATGAGCACACCGATGGGTCCGTGTCCAAGAGGAGGCCGAGGCCTTTGGACTTGGTCAAGTCGGCCTGTAAAACTAGGGAACCGTTTGTTTAATGCCTGTGAGCAGCTTCCATGCTGCCTGAGTGCTGTGGAGGGGGACAGGGCAGAGTCTCTTCACGTCCACCGTGAGGACGGACCTACAGAGGCTCTGGCACCACAGGAGCGACCAGGGGCTGACTCCCGTCCTGCTCTCTCCTTCCCCCTCCTCCATGGCTCTGGAGGTCGGATGTGCAGCCCTGGGAACTCTTGGGTCTGGGGGAGCCCCCCTGAGGACCTGGAAACATGCACCAGAGGAGTAGAGCTCACGGTTGGTGTGTTTTTAGCTGGAGGGGCCCTTGAAGATGGTCCAGTAGATGGGTCAATACCGTTCTGCAAGAGCCTGTACTGGACCTATGAGGAGGCCTTTCTCTGCCCCCATTTCTATTAGATGGGGTTCAATAGGGTTCAAAGGGTAAGTCCACATGGGCAGCCAGGGCCCATGACCCCAGCAGTCAGGCCACCAGCCACCAGGTAAGGGGCCCTGTGTTCAGTTGCTATTCCCCTTTCCCTCAGGCTAAGAAAGTCCCCAAATGGCTAAAAAAACACAGCCTGGAAGAGGAAGAAAAGCAGCTCCTTCAATCCTGCACAGAAATTCCGAGAGGTTAGTTAGCCAAAGCCTTTGGATTCCAAAGCCTTTGAATTCCAATACCCTACCCGCAGAAAGCATGAATGCAGTGCATTCCTGCAAGGAAATACGCAAATAACTCAGACATGTAAATCACATAGCATCACGCAGTCAAGTGCCCCAGAGCCGGGGTAAAAGCAAAACAAAGGCCGCTCAGGCCAGGGCAGGCCCGTAGCTGGTCACCTGAGGCTGTCCCTGTTTATTCTAAGAAATGTCTCCAAAATGCACCAAAACTGGTTCCGTCAGGATTAAAGGATGGGCTAATCTCATTAGGTATTTCCTAAGTACTTTTTAAAAAATATATACAGTATTTTATTGATTTTTTTACAGAGAGGAAGGGAGAGGGAGAGAGAGTTAGAAACATAGATGAGAGAGAAACATCAATCAGCTGTCTCCTGCACACCCCCTACCGCGGATGTGTCTGCAACCAAGGTACATGCCCTTGACCGGAATCGAACCTGGGACCCTTCAGTCCACAGGCTGACGCTCTATCCACTGAGCCAAACCGATTAGGGCGCCTACACACTTTTTATTTCTGTGTTCCACACCAAAAATCTTTTCGACGCAAGGGTCACAGGCTTTAATCAACTTTCTCCTCAAATGGCAGAGGAGAGACAAAAATAACCTGTTCGTTGTTGCAACTAAAAATGATAATTGCATGAATTCACTGACGTGTTAAGCTTTTAAATGTCTCCCATCCGCACTGATCAATTCCCCCACTTGCATCCCACAGTGATTATTCTATTCTTGTTACAAAGACACAGAGGACCAGAACTGCATGTCACTCAGCGGAGAGCAGACAAGGCACCAGGGAATCCAGCCTGTGACTGCAGAACCTGGTGCCTGATCACATGGAAGCAAAAATAAGATTTTTTTAAACGTCTTATAAGTGAACCTGTCCCACAGCCCCGTGGAAAGGCTGTGATGTGCTACACTGGGGCAGGGTGACTCTGATGATTTAGTACATGTGATTGAGGACCAGTCAAATCTGGATTCAGGGTTTTCTAAACACCATGCCCTTCTGTGGGTAGAGTACAGGGTCGCTAGTGCAACTCCAGGGACGGATGGACAGAGGCAGCCGCATGGAGCTGCAGGAAAGGTCTGTGCTCTCCAGCGCATCCCACCCCCACTACCACACCTGGATCTATGAGGAGGCATTTCTCTGCACCAAGGGAAACACCTGTGAAAACAGCCAGGGCGGGGTAGCCAGGTGGACCCTTGAAGGAAATCCCTGTTACCTCTGGTCACATGTTGCCCACCCAGCTGGGAAGAGGGTTAAAGCAGGCTGGAGGCGGCCCCTGCACAAGCATTGCCTTCAATGTCATTGTTCCCTTGCGTAGCCCTAATACTAACCTGCACTACTTAGTAACCATGGAAACAGGAGCTGCCTGCCAGCCATATTCACAGACACGTGCATGCTTCCTTTCTGCCTCAGCCCTTGGGCTAAGAGAGGCTGGAAGCGAGAGTCCGTTTCCCAAAGTGCCACAGGCCCCATGAGGTAGCACATCCCCGTGAGGTAGACCTGCTCGCTGAGACGGCATGGGGTGAGAGATCTGTGCGGAGAAAGATGTGCCTGCCAGGTATCTGCTTTTCCGTTTCAGGGCAACAAGGAATGTGATGCTGCCCCAAACCCTCACTCCCCTTCCCAAAGCTAGCCCGGAATCAAGGCCTTCAGCCTTACCTGCAGTGAGGTGCTTAGGCCATGTCAAGCAGCCCCAGAGACGGTGCGTGCTGAGACCAGAGGGCACTGGTGCAAGGCTGCATGTCCTGGCTTGTCCCCGCCCACAGGGACTCACTCAGAAAGTCAGTGACCACCAGTCATGGTCAAAACAGCTCAACCTCTCGTGGCAACCATGAGACTTCGCCTGTCCAGAAACATCGATCTTTCCTGGCTTTCTGTCTTCACTCAACCCCGGTGATTGGGCTCTGGGGGAACAAAGACCACGTTAATGAGATGGGGAGTAAGGCCAATGCTCCGAATTCCGTTTCTCCTGCTGTCCTAGGAAGCAGGGAAGGAAGATTAACGTGGACGGCCAATCCTAAATCGCTGAGGATGCCCTCTGCAGGCTCAGCAAGAACCTAGGAAGTTGTGGGCCAGAGAAGGGGCAGCCCTGCTCCCCAAAGCCCCCCAGCCACCTGGCCTGTCTGTGTGACCTGCGCACAGTAAACCAGGAGGGGAGGTGGTGAGGGAGGAGCTCTTCGTAGCAGAGCACACACCCTCACATCACAAGCAACAGGGCTGGGGCAGCGGAGGTGGAGGCCATGAGAGCGAGCGAGGAGAAGCGCTGGGGAAGAGGTCCCCTCCTCATGCCAGGCTCAGTCAAAGATGGCTCAACACGTTTTTCTATATGCAAATGTGATTTATTTCTTGCTCCAAAACGGAATGCAAACTAGACTCGGAGGGAAGAGGGCAGGCAAGGCAGGCCCAGCTCTCTGGCCACTTTGTGTGTGGCTGTGGGCAAGAAGCCGGCTTGCGCTGGTGCAGCAGGGGGCGTGTTTACGAGTGTGTGCTGTACACATCCAGCCTGACAGTCCCCGATTCCTCAAGGGGATGGAAGGGTAAGCTGCTAAATGGTTTCTGTCGGGAAATGGTATTGATCTGCCTAGCACATAAACAAGAAGATTAAGGCCAGCATTCACACACAGATTTCTCTCCACTGGGCCTTTGTCCTCCCACAAATTTCTGTCCCTTTTATTGGCAACTAAAATTGTATAACTAATCATGTGAAGCAAAACTAGGTGAGCACCCAGGCCCGACTACTTCCTTGCACTATCACATACAATTTCATCTCATATGTCCCCCTCCCCCATCACCATTTCCTGGTACTCTTATTGTCGTCATTAGCTGGTTAATATTAATAATAGGAAGAGAGCAAAGGGGAGGCCAGGCATTATAAGCATGGTCACCTGGGCAGCTCCACCAGGAAGCTACAGCTTCACGCTCCCCCGGGAACCACGGTCCGTTCCCTGCAGATCACTGGGGGAAGGGATCAAAGAAAGGGGGAGATGGGTGCATGTGCAAGTCTGGGTGGCACGGGGGGGGGGGGTGGGGTGCTTGCCTGAAGTCTAGACTGGGGAACAATGGATTGGCGAGGGGGGGGACCCCATCAGAAGTGCATGAAATGTTGAAGAGTTAATTGGTCAGTTTAAAGAAGCTCCCGGTTAAAATCCCCAAAGAGTTCCTTCCCTCTTGTTCTCTCTTGTTCCATGCCCCACACTCGCCCACGTGCTCGCGTGTTCTCTCTCCATAGCCATATGGCCTTCAGCAGCCACTTGGTCCATGGCTGTGTCGTCCACATGCAATGGACTCCATCTGGGGATGCGTGCTAAGCTAGGCAGATGCTGGAATGGACTGGACTTTAACATGGAGCAGAAACTCTGAGCAGTGGCCTTAAATCTGGCCCTGCTGATGACAAGATTGGACTTCTTCCCTGGAGAGACAGAGATGGGACGTTGGACGGGAACCCCCTTTACATCATCAGTAAAGCTTTCCACGAAACCCCATCATCCCGTGGGGGCCTCAAGAAATTCTTTTCCTCACGGCACCCCAAGACCTCCACTTCCACCGATAACAGTATCACCCCAGAAATCCTATATCATACAAGCTTTATTTTCTGTTTCTGGCATTAAGCTGAAATTAAAAGAATGTTCACGGGGCATAATTCCAACCTTTCAAACAGTAGTCAGACTTTCTGGTGGTCCCAGCCTTCTTTGATAGTCTATGAAAATCATGGACCCTCCTCCCAGAACAAAAGGCACATACTGTAATGTTTTTAATTTCAGGGATTCCTGTGACCCCAGCAGCCCACCCGTAGATCCTGGGGAGTCTTACCCACACAAGATGATCCCCCACCCACCTTCCCAGCTTCCGTCTGTTCTACACTCACTATGCAGGCATCATAGCTCCTAGGTTTTCTTTGCTGTACGTGTTTCTATTTCCCCTTCCTTCCATTTTTGGTGTGTGTGAGCTATTTAAGCAACTAATAACAGTGACCCACAAGCCCCTCTGAGGCCCCTCCCACGTAGAGCTGCAGAAATGGGCCAAGGGGCGTCTGCAGGGCAAGAACAGTGAGGGCTCACAGCAAACACCAGTGGCCCTGCCTCCCATCTCCGCTGCTACTAGCTCCCCCTCCTCACAAGCACTTCTGGAAAATGACATCTTCCAAAACAAAGCTGCAAGACACATATTTGCATGTCTCAAAAGCCACCTGGGAGGTAGGAGGGCAGAGAGAGAGCCAGGATGGGTTCAAGTCTTTTTAAATATTTTTTTAAAAATTGATTTCAGAGAGGAAGGGAGAGGGGATAGAGAAAAACATCAATGATGAGAGAGAACCACTGGCTGCCTACTTCATGCCCCCTACTGGGAATCAAGCTCACAACCCAGGCAACGCGCCCTTGACTGGGAATTGAACCATGACCTCCTTCCTGGTTCACAGGTCAATGCTCAACCGAGCCACACAGGCCAGGGCAGGGTTCAAGTCTTTACTGAACTACCAGCAAGCTGGGTGACCTGGGGAAATTTCTTAACCTCTCTGAGCCTCAGTTTGCTCCTCTCACTTACTAGTATTTTTGTGAGGATTAAATGAGACAACAAAGAATCTGGCACCCAACACACAACAGGCACTCAGAAATGTGAGCTGCCCTTCCATTTTCAAAGAAAAAGACAAACCCCATGTGCCCTGCTTGTTTCTTCCACAGGGCACATGCCCAAATGCACCCTAAATCTCACTCCAACGCCAGGCTACAAGAACAGGGTGGCCAGTCCCGCCCCGAGCCAATGACAGGCCCCAGCTAGTGCTACTGCAACTCTTGAACCTTGAAAGCCAGGAAAAAATGGGGAGGAGTTTAAGAGTTTTTTTAGCCTTAAAATACTGCTTAGCCTTTGAATTTTCAGACCACGTATGAAAATGGCACATATGCTCAGATGTCTCGGATGGTTTTCTACTCCAGAATCTTTGTTGTTAGAGGAGCTGCTTGTTCTGACAGCCCGTGTGTCCACAGCGGCTGCCCACTTGGCCTGCACCCGGGGGGCTGCTGGGTGCATCACAACTACTCAGCTCCCAGTGCTCACCCTTGTTCCAGCCAGTCTGACCGGGATTCCATGCTCCCACCGCAGGACCTGGGTCGCACCCCTCTTTCCCATTGTCTCACACCACGTTGGCTGCAGAACCGGGTTTTGGCCTGGCCTGTGTGGATGCCGGCCTGATGCTCCTCCCACCATGCCCCTGTGCCTTGCTCGCCCTCTGGGCTCTGGCTCCAGGACTGGAGATCTCCCACGTGAGTCTAGAGTCCCCAGAGGACCACCTCCCATGCGCCTGGCTCCTTCACACTTCACAGGCCCGCATTACCGGACACCGACACCAACCATTTCTCGGATTAGAGCTGTGCCCGGGACAGCCCTTTGGACACTGCTGGCTCTGCCCAGCTCCCCTGTCTCTGCTTCCTGTGTCCTCCCAGATGCTGCTTCCTGCCTGCACCTCCTCCTCTCTGGTCCCTAGTGGCAGGAATCGCCGAAGTTACAGTGTACTCTTCTAATGCCACGCCACGCCCACCGCCCACTAGCAAGGCTACCAAGTGTCTGAGTAGATGAAGCAGGCACGGAGGAATGCTCAAGAGAGGCCGGAATCTGGGGCGCAGGGCAGGTCGGCACCAGGGGAGTCAGGACTCACTCCACTCATTTCAACCTTGAAAGTTTGCCCAAGTAAAACAGAAAGTGATCGTATTAATTCCTTCTTCTCTCTTCCCAAGCAAATTCTAGCCACCTGAATGAAATATTTCTGTAGGAATCTCCTTCTTTCATGGCTGTAAACCAAGCATGTCAAACTCAAAGGCTAACACGGGCCAAATAAACAAGGCATTCGGCCCGCAGGCCGTGAGTTTGACATGCTTGCTGTAAACTGATCACGAGCATTAGCATCTGGGTGACACACTGGTTACTTCTGCGTCCTGTCCTGCCCGAAGAGCTATGAGAATCAGCCCAGACCTGGAGTTTTTAACCTGGGGGTGGGGCGGGGCTCCCAGGAGCCACTGGAAATTGCATATAAACTGTTGGGTGAGAGAACTGGCTTTCACCAGTTCTCAAAGAGTCATGTGACCTAAAATCCCCACTGATCCAGAAAGACTTTCAGTGGCTCTTAGAGATGTGGCTTCAGATGGTCTCACTGGATCTTTTTTTTTTTTCCTAGTAGAGAGAGAAGTGCAGAGAACACCCTGGTCATCATGAACATGAGCAAAGACAGAGAAAGCCTCCCGGCCGCCGTGGACACAGGCAGGCCTCGGCAGGGCTGTGCTTGGTGAGAGGAGCTAGAGACAGACACTGAAGCAGGCAGTGAGCCTTTCCTTCCTGTTGTTGGAGTAGCTTTACACACCGTGAGAGGGGAAGAAATCCGCCCTCACCCAGCTGGTAGAAGGGCCTGGTTTGCATACAATAGTTAACATTACCACCATGGGCAGAATAGCTACCAGTCTGACTCTCAGCAACCCCTCCCCAGCCACAGACTTGAGGGATGTGTTGCCCGAAGACTGCAGCAGTCACAGAAACCTTTCTGCCTTTCGGCCGGCGACCCGCAAAGCAGCCTCACTCACCCCGTGTGTCAGGCCCCCAAGAGCCAACATTTACACAGAGAGCTTTTACCTTAGTGTCTTATTTAGTTCTCACACCGGGAGACATGTATTATCAGCTCCATTGTACACTTGAGATCAAACAGTTCTTAGAGTTAATAATTAAAACCACCATGAACCAGAATGGCTGGATCTATGGGATGTGATCATGGAAGCATGGATTCCACCTGGTTGCCTGGAGTAGCTTATCTTGTGCAAATCCAAAAGGCAGAATTGTGGCTCCTGCAACAACGTCCTCCCTCCAACACAGTGACGGATATTCTTGGCAACATAGACAGCAGGTCCCATCAGAAATATCCCTATTCATTGCTGATGGAAATGGCAGGGACACATGGATGCTGGGGCCAGAATCTGAGAGCCAGGATGCAGCAAAGCCTCCCGTACAGGTGATGACTGGAGGGCTAGGGGACCTGGTTTGTCTCACACAGAGTCACCAACGGGCCCATTTCTCCACAGTAAAAGGCAGAGGCTGTGCTGCATGGGAAGGGCCATACTGATTACCAGCCAGCTTCTTCACTTCCTCAGGCAGTCAGCTGCCACGCCAATGCCACCTACAGAAGTGACATCAGATGGTCAACACTCCTGGTGCCCAAGGTGCAGACAATGAGTTCCTTTTGTTGGTGGTTCAAGTACAATGCCTCGCCCTCCAGGTTCTTGCCCCAGGACTAGAGAGCTTCCACATGAGTCTATCTCATGCACCTGGCTCCTTCACACTTCACTGGCCCACGACACCAACCATTTCTAGAATTAGAGCTGCGCCTAGAGTATGGGAGGGCAGGGTGGGGAAGAGAGAGTTACCAGGGAGAGCAGCCTCTCTGCCCTGCCCCCCTCATCCTTACAAGTTCTCTGTAACAAGGTGGATCTGACCATTAAACTGGGAGGCAATGGGGATTCAGCACATATATAAACCAGAAGGGAGAGAAACTAGAGGAAGATGATTTATCTTAAAAAAGATAAATATCTATATCTATATCTATACCTATACCTATACCTATATCTATATATCTATATCTATATCTATCTATATCTATATCTATATCTGTCTCTCTGCAAAACCTAGCATTTATATGCCAACATTTTACATGTGTACCCTTAGTAGACAGAAACAATTAGAAAATATAATCTAATCTACTTCTGATCCTGAAAAGTCAGGGGGAAATTACTTAAATAGCAGATACGGTTATTACATTTAAAAGCTTTACCCCACGGCATGAGTGTTCATGCCATGAACACCTGTAATGGGTGTGCGAGCCAATCAGAACACTGAACACTGAATGGTGCAGGAGTAGACATATGACCCAGGTTAGACCAATTAGACTCCTTTCTTGTGATATTTCAAACCTGAGTAGAGGGAAAGATCCCTTTTCCCTGTGGACTATAGCTTTACGATTATAATCTACCCCTGGCTGTGGTGGCTCAGTTGGTTGGGCATTGTCCTGTGCACAGAAAGGTTGAAGGTTTGATTCCCAGTCAGGGCACATGCCTGGGCTGCGGGCTCTATCCCACATGGGGGGTGTGCAGGAGACAGTCAATGGATGTTGCTCTCACATTGACGTTTCTCTCTTTCTCCATCTCCCTTCCCCTCTCTCCAAAGATCAATAAAAACATCTTTTAATAAAAGATTATAGGCTAGAGCAGCCTACAGGCATGTGTTCCCATGACATGTAGAAGCTGATCTGAGATAACGCAGTCAATGTGCTGAGAGGAGCAGATGCAAGGACTGAGAACACGGAGATGTTTTCCTTCCCCGAACAGTCATCGACCCAGGCCACTCCACCCCTGCCCTTCCCAGTCATAAATTTCCTCACTCACATCACCAGTTTGAGAGTTTACAGGTTCACTTTATCAGTGTGAGGTTAGGTAAAACTTGAGATCAAGATACAATAATACATTTTGTGTTGGCCTCTACCGGAGTTCACATATACTAGTATAAGATGTGACTCCCTATACCTAAAAAAACGCTAAAAAAGAGCCAACATAAACTGATGTTACATGAAAACATGGATAATATACACCCATTAATAACAGGGTTGCACATTCATGTTTCAGTGACGGGTGGAAACCTACAGCGTTCACAGCCTACTCCAAGGACATTATATTAAAGAACTGCACTGTCTTGAGTTTCCAAGAATAAAGCAGGCATGAATTTGCCTCTAGGACAGGGAGAGGGACTCATGGAGTTGGAATGTTCTGTGCACGGACGATAGGTGTGTGTGTGGCTCCCACGCCCAGTACCCCTCCCAGGCTCATGCGGCAACAGCACCATCCTAAGGTCCTGGAAGACGATCCGAAGGCTCATCTGTTTTGTGGAAAAGCAGAAACCTGTTTCAGAGGTACAGGCCGGGACACTCCCTCACTAAGGCCAGGGGGACTTTACCAGGTAAATTGATAACCTGGGAGAGCAATTCTCAGGACTTCTTTCTAGGTCTGGGAAAGGGAATTTGCATCACCCCCAAGTTACATTTAGTTCTTCCCAAATTCGCTCCTTGAGTGGTCTTCAGTGGCCCACGCCTGGAAGTAGGCTTGGAACCCTGATCATCTGCCTCATGGAGCTTCTTTCACCCACTGCTATTGCTCCGTTTGCCTCAGTGAGGAACCCTAGCTCCAATCCTGCCTTCCAGGATCCCGCTATTGAAACACTCATTGCAGTGAGCTCTGTCCTTGTCTGTTGGCCTCGGGACCCAGTCTTACGCATCGTCACCGCGCCAATGCCCAGAACAGTGCCTGAGCAGGAGAGGGGCCAGTGAATGTTTGGTGGTAGCACAGGGATTCTCAACACACACGTGGAAGTAGTTTGCACGAATGTGTGTTTGCAGCATATTTCTGGGCAAAGGGTTCTTATTCATCACATTCACAAAAGGACAGGGACCTCCCCCCTCCAACGGGTAAGAACCACAATGGTGTGAGACATGACCTGCTGTACGAGGGTCAGGTCCTCATGGGGCGAACCAGCCTTGCCATCCCCTCAGAAGTACCTCACTCCCTCAACTGTAAACTATCTGGGTTCCCAAGTGGGAGGGGGCTCCCAGAACACAGTGATTCTTTTTTTTAATCCTCACCTGAAGATATGTTGGTGTTTGTTTGTTGTTTTGTTTTTAATATATTTTATTGATTTTTTTACAGAGAGGAAAGGAGAGGGAGAGAGAGTCAGAAACATCGATGAGAGAGAAACATCCATCAGCTGCCTCCTGCACACCTCCCACTGGGGATGTGCCCGCAACCAAGGTACATGCCCTTGACCGGAATCGAACCTGGGACCCTTCAGTCCGCAGGCCAACGCTCTATCCACTGAGCCAAACCGGCTAGGGCTGTTGGTGTGTTGTTGTTTTTTTATTGAGAGAGAGAGAGCGAGAAACCTCAATAGCCTGCCTCCCACATGTGTGGCCCTGTTCTGCGAAGACTCTTTCCAGTAAAGACCACGAGAAGACAGAGGAAGGAGATTGGGCCATCATGGACTCAGACACTTCGAAAAACACCCACCTGGGCCTGGGAAAAAACAAGCATCTCATGGGAGACTGGTGGCCACAGGAAACAGTCCACCAGCCCCATCATTTCCTCCGCACAAAAAGCTCCTGTGAGAGTGTGAATGGAGGCTTTATGTGGCCAGTTCTCATCCACAGGCTAATAAATATGTGAAATGGCCTCTCAGACCAGGTTCCTGCAGCCTGGACACTGAGGTCATTGGAGAAACAATTAGATGCCATCTGGAGGGAGCTGGGACTCAAAGGAAATGGCCTCGAAGGGCCAAGCAGCATGTTTTCATTCCCAGGGTCTGACACATCCTTATCTCCATTGACATAAAGGACGCATGGAGCGCAGCCAGCTAAGCCACGCTGGGAGCATGAATGGGCAAATGCGGTGGCAATTAATAAAAGCTTAAGGGTCAGGAGAGTGCTCTTTTCCAGCCAGCCACAAGCAAATTTATCCCTCGGCTGCACTTTCCCACCCAAGCGGAGCATCGTGGCCATAAACCAGGCCTTGGCCTCACCAAGCTTTGGGTTTTCACAGTTTTCATATAAAGCAGTTAGAGCAGAACAGCAATGCTTCTGGCCCGGCTCCGGACGGCACACAGGGAGCAATGACTTGACCGTGTGAAAGAGTATTTCCTGAGGCTTCACGAGCCACTCAGTTGTAGAGAGCAGGCCCACAACTGCGCACTCCTGTCTCTAGGCTTAGGTTCTCAAGTTCTTCTTATTTTTAAATAAAAATTGAATGTGTCTTCTCTATTAATCATCAGTATCTTTAGATGTAAATGCAATTGTTGAGCAAGCTGGTTTTAAAGAAACAACTTAGCTGGAGAAAAAAAATACAGACTTAGATAGCAGGAGGCGCTGATTCGTGTCTAAGTGTTTCTGCAGCTGACAGCTCTGAGCAGCAGGAGACCCTCCAGGACGGTGCTGCTCAACGTGGGGCCTTTCAGGGAGTCTGTGAGGTCAAAACTATTTTTTAAAAGATATTTTTATTGACTTCAGAGAGGAAGGAAGAGGGAGAGAGAGACAGAGATGTCCATGATGAGAATCATCGATCAGCTGCCTCTTGCACGCCCCCTACTGGGGATAGAGCCCACAACCCCGGGCATGTGCCCTGACCAGGGAATCAAAACGGCAGCCTTTCGGTGCTCTGGACAATGCCCAACCAACTGAGCCACACCGGCCAGGGGGACCACCGTATATTTTTTTTAATATTAAAAAAATTGAAAATATATTTCACTTGAGAAGGCCTTGGTGAAGCAGTAAGAATTACTCACTTTATTACATCTCGGCCCTGGAGTCCCTGACTCTCATGTTCTGTGTGACGAGGCAGGAAGCACACGCGGCACTTGTCCCGCAGACCTGAGCACACGGTTGTCCTGAGGGAAGACAGCTGTGCGGCTACACTGTGAGCTGAGCCAGCTGCTTTTCCACGAACACCATTTTACTTCAAAGAATGTCCGACAAACGATGGCTTTTCAGACGTGGGTATTTATTTGGAAGACAGTTTCTAAAAAATGAACGAAGTGAGCCTGTCGCTTTAAGGAAAACAACTGACAGTATTTGCTGCCAATGATAAAACTTGAGCTTTCAACAGAAAATTAAATTTTGGGAAACTTGTATTCACCACCATTGAGTTTGACAGCTTCCCAATACTTGAATGACTTTCCTGATGAGCGGCAATATTAGCAAATGTGAGTTTTGTATATTGTAGAGTGAAATATGTTAGTTTTGGAAAGATCTGGATAACTTCAGTAAACCAATATTTCTCAAATGACTAAGGCACAATGGTACGAAATCACACATGTCTAGAAGTTCTTTCAAATGGCCAGATAGACCAATGGATTTTTAAGGAAATGGAGTAAGAAAAAAAAAAAAGTTCATTGATATGGTTTTAGATTCCACATTAACTTTATAAAACTACAACTTTTTGGCATAACATCAGAGAAGGTATGTTGCAACTCATCTGAAAAGACTATTAAAATATTCCTCCCTCGGGGGTGAGGAAATGGGTGAAGGGGGTCAAAAGGTATAAATTTCCATTATAAAATGAGAAGTCAGCATGGTGACTATCCTATATAATAAGAGAGAAATATGCTAATTATCCGTTATGCCCTGAGGTGTAATGACCTGATCACGAATCTGCAGGAGGGTGGGATAGCAAACTACAAGCTGGCAGTGGATACAGGAGGGGGCAGGGCAGCAAGCTATGGGGGGGGGGGCAGCTACAGGAGGGCAGGGCAGCGGGCAGAGAGCTACAGGAGGGCTGCAGCGACCTACTGGCACACGGATTCGTGTGTAGAGTTACTAGCAGATAATATTACTGTGTTGCCTATTTGAAAGTAGCTTGGAGAGTGGAGCTTGAAAGTTCTTGTCACAAGAAGTAAATTGTAACTGTGCGACAACAAATAAATTGTAACTGGACTGACTGTGGTGGTCATTTTGCAGTACATACAAGTATCATTACATTATACCGCTGAAACGAATATAATGTCACGTCAATTGTATCTTAATACAAAAAATGCTCCTCCCCTCTTGAGCTACATATCTGTGTAAGGCCAGACTTTCTTCAGACTTCAAACAAAACAACATAACACAGCAGACTGAAAGCTGATGCCGATATGAGAATCAAGCTGTGTTCCTTTAGACTCTCGATTCCAATAATTACAGGCTGTTGTTCCTTGTGATTAAGCCCCTATCTAGTGGTTGGCAAACTCATTAGTCAACAGAGCCGCGGTTTGCCGACCACTGCTTTAGACCAAACACTAAAGAGATTTGCAAAAATTGCCATTCTTCTCACTAGATTTTGTCTTGGAAAATTATTATTTTTCATAAAAATAGGTTATTTGTATTCACATAATGGGTGGTTATTATTTTAAGATGAATTCAATAAACATTAAAATTCCTACATTTTAAGTTCTGATACAATGAACCAATAGCTAAGACTCACATAACAAAAGCTCTTTGAGGCCCTTCATAATTTTTAAGAGTGAAAAGGGATCTCGAGAGCAGAGTCTGGAACTTTGGCTCTAATGCATCTGAGCAACTTGTTTTACATCATTTTGATTGAGCCATAGTTCTTAGCATCTTATCTATGGAGCAGACTAAGGGGAGATTCTATTTCTGTGAGTAACTATCATAAAAGCACTGGTGCTTATCAGAGAAAATTTGGGAACTGAGAGAAATGTGAAAAACAAACTCCTTAGTTTCCAGGAAGTTCGTTTTGACCTATTACCCAGCACTCGGTAGTCATCCCACTTCAGATTTTTATCTTACAGAAATTCCTGCACAAACGCACACCGAGCATTTCCGTTGAAGGCCACGCCATCTTTCCAGGATCGGGCTTCACTCCTCATTGCTCCCACCCCACATCCAGTCCATCAGCAAATCCCGGCATCTGCCTTCACATTCTATACCCAGAACCCCTTTCTTCACCAACGTTCTGCTATCACCAGTCCAAACTAGCGTCACCTCTCACATAGAGCCACAAAGGCCTCCCTGCGATCTCCAGGCTCCGAGCCTTGCGCCCGGCAGTCTGTTGGCAACACAAGGCCGAAGCGATCCTGTGAGGCTCCCCATCTCCCTCCGTAAGAGGTAGTGTCCTTACGCAGACACACAGGCCCATGCCATCTGCCCCGCCCCCTCCACCACTCCCTTACATCAGCTTCTACCACTCCTGCTCGAGTTCACCGGCCCCAGCCCCTCTGGCCTCAAAGTGGTCCTCAGGGGAAGAGGTGAACTCCAGCTGAATGGCCTTGCCCTTGCTATGTCCTCTTCTTACGATATCACATTTGACTTTCCCCTCCACTCCTAAGTCGCCGTTTCATTTAAAATTAGTGCTCCCATATGCCAACATTTCGTAGTTTCTTTCCCTGACGGAGCTTTCCTGCTTAGCACTCATCACTGCCTGACATGGTTTACACAGTTGTCTTCCTTGTCCTCTCATTCCTCTGCCCCAGAATATAAGCCCCACAGAGGAAGGGACATTGTTCTTCTCACTGCTGGTCCCCGGCCCCTGGAACAGTGACCAGCAGATGGCAGACACTCAATAAATAATTGTTAAATGACTGACACATAAATATGTCTACATTCGTTTAATAATTGAAAAACTGTTTTCAATAAGAAAACTTTGAAAAGAGCCCATATGTCAGTAGGTTAAGTCTGGTTGTATCTTGTACAGTGGAATACTAGACAGCCATTCAAAAGAAACAGGTAGACCCATTTATTTATCACGAATGAAGTCCAATGAAAAAAGGAAGTTGCAAAGCAATATGTAGTTAGATATTACTTTTTGCATCAATCAACACAACTGTTCCCCAACTCAGCCTTCCTGATCTCATAACAGTGTGACCATCTCAGATCTCCCAAGAACACTTGAAGCTTCCTCTCAGCATTCAAGACATATGAGTGCCTACTCTTCCCGCCGGATCCTCCTGCTGCTCTGTGCCGCGCCAGTCAGCCTGGGCACACACTGAACCACACGCGTGGGGTCTTCCCACGAATCTCTAACATGCCGATACCCGTCTTCTGCCTCACCTAATATCAACTTCCTTCCTGCCAAGCTACCATTTTTAGTTGTCAAATCACAATTCAAATATAATTTTTCAGAGGAAACTTCTTGGTTACCACAGGTAAAACTTCAGATCAATGCCAACCCCCCTACAAAATCTACATGTAGTATCCCAGTGTCTTAAAGCTTTTTGTCTAAGAATGTTAGACAATTAATTCTAATAATAAAATATGTTGAACATTTTAATGTCTGATATGAAGTCAATTAAAATCACTTGCCCTTTTATACACTTTAAACACAGCCCTTAGTTCTGAGGTTGTAAATATAACCTTATGGTATATTATTACATTTAATATTAAAAGCTCCCAGAATATTTAGAAACTGAATAAATGCTGCACTGTTGTGACATGAAATGCCCACTAGAGGGCAGAGCTTAACAGCAAATGCTTTCAATGCTTAAAAAGCCTGGAGATTGAAGAATTACTGGGACCCCATAACATGATAACAAGATCTGCACGTTTGTTTTCACTGCAGCGTTATTATTGTTATTTTTAAATACATTCTTATTTACTTCAGAGAGGAAGGGAGAGGGAGAGAGTGATAGAAACATCAATGATGAGAGAGACTCATTGATCGGCTGCCTCCTACATGCCCCACAACCTGGGCATGTGCCCTGACAGGGAACTGAACCATGACTTCCTGGTTCATAGATCAGTGCTCAACCACTGACCCACACTGGCTGGGCTGCAGTGTTATTTACAGCAGTCAAGATCTGGAAACAGCCCACGTGTCAATCAGTAGATGAGTGGATAAAAAAGCTGTGGTACATTTATAGCTCGACTGTTAAAAAAGAAAAAAATCTTACCCTGTGGGATAGCATGGGTGGACCTGGAGAGTAGTATGCTAAGTGAAACAAGCCAGAGAAAGACAAATACCATATGTTGTTGCTTATATGTGGAATCTAATGAACAAAATAAACTAACAAGCAAAATAGAAACAGAATTCTAGATACATAGACAGACTGACAGCGGTCAGAGGGCAGGGGGTTGGAGGCTGGGTGAAAAAGGTGAAGGGATTAAGCAAGAAACCAGACCCACAGACAACAGTATGGCGATAGCCAGGAGGAAAGGGGGTTGGGAGGAGGTGGAAGAGGGCAAAGGAGGGATAAATGGTGGTGGAAAGAGACTTGACTTTGGGCGGTGAGTGCACGATGCAGTGTGCAGATGACGTGTCAGAGAGTTGTACACTTGAAACCTGTGCGGTTTTATTAACTGATGTCACCCCAGTAAGTATCTCTGCCTAAATGTGTAAGTATTTAAGGTAACAACAGTGACCTCACAGCTTTTACTTGATACCAGGTTGGCCAAAGAAGGTAGACTGAGGTTAGGTGTGGGGACATTCTTGCTGTCATGAAATAAAATCACCAAAGAATTTCTGGAAAACTTTTAGAGATACAAGTGTTATTTGCTCTGGGAAACCTAAAGGTCTTCGGAAGAACCTCATTTCCTCTTCTCTCAATTTAAACGCCCTTCGCTTGCATCTGGTTGTAGGTGGACATTGGTCAGCCAGTCAGTTACTAAACACAGGGTGGGGCAAAAGTAGGTTTACCGTTATGAGTACATGAAACACAAAGTTTTTTCTTGTATTATTAATTAATTTCTGTATTACTTTTCATACAAACAACTGTAAACATACTTTTGCCCCACCTGTATTTATTAGGAGGACAAGAAAAGGTCCGTGCACTCAGAACTCACATTCTAATGAGAAGTTAAGTTTTTTTTGAAGTAAACAAATAGAAATTGAGACAAGTGCTGTGAGGACAGTATGCAGAGTAATGAGACTAAGCAGGCCCCTGTCAGCAGAGGCATCAGGGAAGGCGGACCAGCCCCATAGAGAACGAGAGTGACAGTTACTGAGCTAATATTCAGTGAGTACTAACTACATGTCAGACAACGGGTGCCAACACCTTTATGTATATTAACTCATTTAATTCCTACATTCTCCCATTTCCTGCTAAGAAAACTGAGATCCAGGGAATTTCAGAAACTCGCTCAAAGTCACAAAGAAATGGTTAGGATGGGGCTTGGCATCTTACTGGAGTCCTAGCGATGTTGTGACAAATCACCACGAACCTGGTGGCTTTAAAATAGAAATGTATTCTCTTGTGGTTCTGGAGGTTAGGAGTCCAAAAGCAAGGTGTTGCCACGCTCTACCAGAGGGCTCTCGGGGAGGACCCTTCTTTGCTCCTCCTGGCTTGTGGGGTTGCTGGCAATCCTCAGCGTTGTGCGTGCATCAACCCCAATCATGCCTCTATTGTCACATGGCATTCTCCCTGTGTGTCTCTGTCCAAATTCCTCTCTTCTATTAAGGACACCAGTCATTGGATGTGGGCCCACCCTAATCCAGTTATGACCTCATCTTAATTTGATCATATCTGCAAAGACCTTATTTCCAAATAAGGCCACATTCACAGGTACTGGGCAGTTATGACTTCAACATTATCTTTTGGGGGAGACATAATTCAACCCACAACAGCATCTTAGCACCCACTTCAAACCACTCCGCTCTTCTACCTCCAAAGGACCTGCTAGGCCAAGGGAAAGGCAAAGACCCGGGGGCAGTAGGGAAAGCGGCATGGAGGAGCCTGGGAGCTAAGGTGGATGCAGGAGATGAGGTCAGAGGTAGACAGGCCACATGGGAGGGCTTTGAAGACCAATTATCAGGCTGAGTCTGATCAGAGCCAGAGCCTGAATTCTTGCCTGCATGTTAGTTTTCTAGTCTCTTCATCACCTCTCAGAAGAGTCTTCTTCTTTCAGCCCAGCATACCGGCTGCAGCACAGAAAACAAATGTGAACCTGGCCTCATTCCATTCACAGGCTCCTTCAAGCACCTCTAGGGGGATAGCTCCAGGGTTTGACCTTGATTCAAGCCATCCATTTCAAGAGGCCCAGGAAGAATTCACTTCTGACTTGGGACACAGAGATAACTCATCTAGGCTGCACAAGCAGAGCAGCATCTGGCCTGAGGAGTCATCCAGGGAGCCCCAGGCCCCAGCAGTCAGGATTCAAGCACCTGTTCCAGGAGGGAGATGCAGATGCTGGACGTGATGGGCCCAGCAGAGAGATGCTGCTCGGAGAGGCAGGTCTTCACGAGATACTGAGATGCGTCCAAAAAGGGTAGTGCTGGAATAGCACTGAGTCTAATCGTGTGAGATCACACAGCCTGCATAAGGGCTCGCTGCTGGCCTACCGGGCAACATGAGGGTGATGTCAGCGATGCAAGGCTGCATCATGGGACTGTCAGCATGAAAAGATGGAATTTTTGTTGAAAGCCTACTACTATTTCCATTATCCCCAAAAGTTCTCCGTTCCCTTTTGCACTTGACCTCCCCCCTTACCCTTTTTGGAGGAAAAACCGGGACAATGTTTGTGTGTACAGTCTAGAGCAGGGGTCAGCAAACCCTTCCTGTAAAGGGCCAGAGAGTAAATATTTTAGGCTTTGCCACCCATTCTGTTGCAACTACTCAATTCCACCATGATAGGGGCAATATGTAAATGAATGGGTGTAGCTGTGTTCAATCACACTTTATGCCCACCGAAATTTGAATTTTCCAATTTTCACCATCTTTTGATTTTTTAAAAAACCATTTAAAGATAAAAAAAATCTATTTTTGCCTTGTGGGCCTGTACAGTAACAGGTGGCAGGCCAGATTTGGTCTTGGGCTGTCATTTGCTAACCCTCACCCCCATGCCCCTCAGTCTAATGATCTTCCCACATGCTCATAAGTTAATTCTATGTCATTGTGGTACTGGAAATTTTCTTCCCTCCCCTGAAACTGGCTTCTGGTGAGATGCCAGGCACTCGTGTGTGAACGCTGGAATTGCCCCTGGCTCCCTCTCCCTCACCCCCTGCATTTAAATCCCAACAGGAACTGTCAACTCACTTAATAAAATGGCTCTTAATTCTATGTGTAAGAGGCCTCCTGCCCCGACTTTCCATTCCCGCTGCCACTGTCTCAGGTTAGGCTCTTGGTAACACTTTCCTCCTACACACACGACTTCCCTGAACGATGGCTAACACGTGGTACGTGCTCAGAACTCTACTGAATGAGCCAATGCGGTAGAATACCCACAGCTCAGCACTTCCTCTGTCTGGTCAGCAGTCTGATAAGGCCCATCTGAAAATCAGAAATTTCCCCTTCTGTGGTGGCAACACTTAAGGGCTAAAATATAAGGTTTTAACTTGTTTTTAAAAGTCAAGCTCACTGAGGTGTAATTCACATACAAGTCTATTAACTTTGAAACAACCACATTTAAGGTATTTCTATTAACCCCAAAAGTTCCCCATTCCCTTTTGCACTCGACCTCTCCCCTTACCTTTTTTTATTTTTTTAAGAATAGTTTACTGATTTTGACAGAGAGAGAAAGAGAGAAGAGAAAAACATCAATGAGAGATGGGTTGCCTTCTGCACACCCCCTACATGAGATCCAGCCCACAACCGGGGCCTGTGCCCTGACCAGGAATTGAACCAGCAACCTCTTGATGCACAGGATGATGCCCAACCAACTGTGCCACACAGCCAGGGCATCCCCTTGCCCTTTTAAAACCACTCATCTGTTCTCTTTCACTATCCGTTTTTACATGTATCCTACAGGCCATTCCCTTTTGCAGCTGAGTAGAATGCCATTGTATGGGTGTACTACAGTTCACCCTTTCACCAGTTGAAGGCCATTTGAGTTGTTTCCAGTTTTTTTTCTATTAGAAATAATGTCATGGTAAACACTCAAATACAGATTTTCATGATAAGGTTTTATTTTTCATAAATGACCATCTTTTCATGGACTGTGAGGTAAGTGTCCATTGAATGAGGGACTCACTCAATAAATGTCCTCCATCCCTATTCTTGTCTTCCCACCCTGCCTCAGCAATTTTTAGAAAATTGTAACATTAAACCTCCCAGGAATATTAGCAGAGAATGTTTCTGGGTGGAGTGGGAGGAGGAGGAAGTTCGTGCCTCTGAATGCGAGCCCCAGAGCGAGCCAGGGCTGTTTCGCATTCAGGCGGAGTTTGACCCCCGGGTTCCAGGGGCCGGTGCTGGCTCCCAGGATGTGCACACTCAGGCAAAGCCCCGCAGAGCCAGCCAACCGGGCCGTTATTTGCCTCACAGAACTTGTTAAAATCTCACGGCATGTACAGCGTGCCATTGTTTTTGTAAATCCCTTTCATGACTGCGCTAGCCGGCTAATTCCGAGCAGACTGGCCTGTTGGGAGAAAAGACTCTCCTCAAAGACAGCTATTTAACCGTGACCGTGGCTGCACCATCTTGAGCACAAAGGGGGAGCTGAAGTCATGCCCCCCCCTCCCCCCAGGACTCCCACAACCAGGGCACTTATTCTTGGCGCTGGAATTCGCATAATTACTCCTCTTTAATCTGCTGGGTAACCTCATGCAGCCCCAGCGGCTGCAGGAAACGGTAGGCCTTGCCGAGAGCTGAGCCTTGGGCAGTCAGTCTACAAGACCCTCTTGGAAAGAGCCTTTGCCAAATGTTAACCCCATACAGCCCGGTTTCTAAGCAGCTCCAGGCTCTGCGTCCTCGCGCCCACTCTGGGGGAAGGAGTATGGAGAGGTGCCGGTCACACTCAGGATAGCGGCTCCAGTCCTGTAAATCCCTTTCATGACTATGCTCACCGTCCTGTCCCTTCTCAGAAACGGCAAATCGTTTTATAAAAGCACACGAGTGGTTGCAGCAAGGGTCCACCGGGGCTGACTAAAACGGCAGTTTCATTCACTAGGAAGCTAGCCAGGAACAAAAGGCTGCATTCCCTCTCACACTTGCTGAGGGCAGCGCCTGGAGAGCAGGCCTTTGTCCACAGCCTGGCCCGACAATGGGCTGCCTTGGCCCTGGCTAGTTTGAAAAAAAAAAAAATAGTCACTCCAGTTTCCTTTATAAGAAACATTTCTTCTAAAAGAAAAATCCTCCAGTTCTGCCCTAGTTCATCACCTCCACCCCAAGACATATACTTTTAAACCACTCCCAGAAAACAGACTCTTTATTAAAATGACTCTAAGTCTTGTGTATAAAGAAGCTACAAGAAATTAGAATCTTTGCCTGAAAGGAGGATAGGTGTAAAGGGGGAGGGGTAAGAAATAAGATAAATTCATAAAAGTCAGTGTGGGGAGGCGTAGGAGGGCAGTTTCTGAAGCGTAAAGTGGTAGCCCCAGGAAAAGAATGACAGAGTGAGAGGGAAAGCAGCTTTCATGGGTTTAAGAAGGGCTTACAAAAATAAAGGCAATGGGAGGAGTGTTGGGGGTCAATCTCCAGTCTTTTGAGGCAACTATCAGTCAGATCCTTGGTCTTCATGTCTGAGACTCAACATGAAATGCCACCCTCGTTCTCTCGATAGAGCAATTTTATGACCAAGAGCGGCAGGTTAATAAAGAACCCCTTCCCACTGGCTAAAAAACCTGCCCCTCCAGCCTATCACAGGCAGAGAGGATCCTAACTATGTTGCCCAGCCCTGGTTTCTAGCTGCCGGGAAGGAAGATGGAACCCATGGGGAGAAGGTGGTGGGTCTCAGGTCTCCTGCAGCTGGAACACAGTGTGGGCCACGCGCCCTCCGTGGGATCCTGAGGGGTAGTGTGACGTGGAGTCTCCTCCCAAGGCTAACACACTGAGCTATTATTACCATTTACTCACGTTTCAGTACAATAATTTTATCATATTTTGATGGGGGTAAAAATGTGGCAAAAACCAAATGGGGAGCAATAAACAGGGAAAGCAACCCAGAAGGTGAACTGTACCACACAATTTTGCCTAGAGCTATTTCCCCATTTAAAAAAAAAAAGAAAAAGAAAAAGCTAGTTTTATCTAGGGTAAGGTATGCTAGGTACGCAGAGGAAAATTCCAGAGCTGCACACCACTAGCCAGTCACTCGCAACTAAAGAGCAGGAGGAAGGTGGAGCCGCTGTGGAGGTTTCTGTTTTTGTTGTTGTTTTTACCTGGAAGGAGTGGCTTCAGATCCAGCTGAAGAGAATCAATTACTATGTTACAGAGAGGGACTTCGTGTTTATAAAAACAGTTAAAATCAAACTTGCAGGATGATCTGTTTTGAGTTACTGTGAGGAAAAAAATGTGGGAGAGGAGAGGGCTAGGAAAACAAGGAAATGAGGGAGAAAAAGAAGAAAAAGAGAAACAAAACTCCCCCCTCTGATGGTCAGAAGTAAAGAGAGAGAAATAGTGGAGAGTGAGATTCCTAAATCGCCTGCTCCTGTGGACCTGCCCAAGGTCTTATCACATGGGACATGGAATTCAGCGGGAGGGTCTGATGCTGCCCGGGCGGGCGGGCGCCAGCAGGAGAGCAGCCGGGGAGGTGGAAAAACCGCCACACAGCCCGCTTCCCAGCCTCACATCCCCCTCCATTCACAGGGAGCGACCGGTAGCCTAGCAACCAGGCCAGTCCTTTCCCGCTGCATCGTGTGCTGCAACGCAAAGTGCGGGGAGTGCCGGCAGGACCCAGAGTACAAGCGGGACAGAAACGAATTTTGGATTCGTTCTCTACCCAGCGTTCTCCTGCCACAACCGGCAGCCCCATCATCCTACTGGTTACGCTTCAGCATCAATGCCTCCTCTCTCCACCCCCCCCCCCCCCCGACCCAAGGAGGCAAGGCGGCCCCAGATTGCTCTCCTACGTCTGGGCACTGGAAAGAGGAGAGGCATCTGAAGACACAGAGAGAAACTGGGACCAGAGCTCCCGACAGGATGGGCATTGCTGTCTGTGGGCTACACCTGGGTGCTTCCACGGCAGAGTGGAGACTCGGTGACCACACACACCATTCTGAGGCCACACGAGTCCCTAAAATGTTGGTATCTTGACTCTTGTTCATTAGGCTGATAAATCTGACCGTGCCCGGGTGGCTCCCACAGGATGTAACATATTTTTCATAGAAACTCTACTTCGCTCCAGGCCCAAGAGGCAGGACGTGCCCAAGGCGGGTGTAGGGAACAAACAGCTCCAAGTCAGGAAGGCCACCTGGATCCCACTTTATCACAGCTCTCTCCTCGCTCGATCATCTTCGGCCCCTCCAGTCTCTAGGCACCAGCTACCACGATCGGCAAGGCTCAAGGGGGCACTAAGCCTCAGAAATGGACGGATGGGTTGAGGGCCCAAGGAGACTGACACAGGGAGCCACTCTGACCTGGAACGTCCTCTCAGAGCTTCAGTGCCCACAGAAGCAAATGGGAATATGCTACATCCACCCAACGAATAAATCTCAAGCCATCCCTCCAAACCAAGGGCAAAGTCAGAAAGAAAGAAACCTGTGATGTATCCAGGAGGGACAGAGAGACCTCATTTATGCAACCAGATACAACAGGGTTTGGAGCAAAGAGCAACCTTCAGAACACCTCAGTGAGTCCTTGAAAAGGAGAGCCCCCTGGAGCCACCAAGAGCTATTCCCTCATGTCTCGTGGCTGGGGAGGCAGGGAGAGCCCAGCTGGAGAGAAGCTACTGGCAACCCCAGTACCTCCTTAGTCAACTAGACTCGAGTCACAAAGACCGACATTCACGGGTCAGATGCAATAGCTTAGATAACACTAAAACAGGCCACACCAAAAGTCTATGTTTAGCTTTAGAATTCATCACTGGATTATCTTAAAAGGTTTGGACTTTCGTAAAAGAAAAGCTGAGTTATTGGAGTAAGGGGAGAGGGTGTGCTTGCTGAGCACGGCCTGAGTGAGCCTGCAGTGGAGACAGCCAATTTCTGAAACACGGCAGGGAGTGAGTAGTAAGGGCTGCTGCGATGCGCACACTGCATAATTATAGGGCAATTTAGGCTGCGGTCAAGTCGAATCTCAGTCTGTGAGCAGGGTCCCCTCACGCTTTGCAGAGCACAACCTGCAGGAGAGCATGTGGGAGGCATCCGGGAGGGAGGGAGACACACCTCTGACAGAGCTCTGGCCAGATTCCGGATTCTGCTTCAGGATTACACATTTGCTCCTGGGACACTCTAGTTCAGACACAGACCCATCCCAACACACTTTATGATGACTGCCTCACGTGACCAAGTGGTTCTACTACAGTTTCCCCCGTACTGTCCCTTTGGTCTAAGAACAACACGCCAAAACCCTGGGGCAGGCACAGGCCCACAGAAAAGCAACAGGCGGAGTACTCCCGAATGGAATGCTGCTCTTGGAACAATGAAGGTGGCTGTGGCTCCTCAGAGGCAAGCTCCTTAAATCCTAACTCCTGCCATGATTTCTCCTAAAAATATCTTTCCTTGTGCTCTCTGTGCTAGGTTTCCACAAGCTTCCTTAAGTTCTCTTTTCCATAAGCTTCTATTTTGCTTAACATAGATGAAATGGGGTTCTGTGCCTTATAACCAACAACTTTCCACAGCTGCTAATTTCTTTTAAGAAAGTGTCTGTTTTCCTCCTTCATATTATAATTAAAAATATTATAAGAAAAAATTAATCATGATGTCATAAGAAACTAGGTGTGACAAATCGGAATTCTCTTTTCTGTAGTAGGTACCAGATTTAATTACAGTTCTCAAAAATAAAGTAAAGCAAACATACACACCCGAAAAATGGGGTGGGGGGGCAGAGGGAAGAAGTGAAAAGCCCCCTTTCTTTCTGCTCAGAAGGAAAATGCTGTTTAGAAGCATCAACTATTTATAAGCGCTGAATGTCGGCCCCACTGGAAGGGAGGTGAGCACAGCTCACGGTTCCAGATTCGCCGCTGACAGGGGTGGTGGTGGAGAAGGAAAGGGCGACGCAGAAAACCTCAGGCACCTTCAGTCCTCGCCGAGGACAAACACGGTTCACAATTCCTCCCCCACCATTCCCAAATCCAAAGTTCTCTGAAAACTGGGACTTTAAAATAACTCATTTGGCTGCCAAACAAACCAGACCTCATTTAGTGGCAAAACATGACCTGAACTACATAAAATCATTTGTGGTCTATTTATCCCATTTAGGGTGAAATTCTTCCATTTCACTGCTGAAGTAATGAGTTTGATAAAGGGGAGCTGACCCTAGAGCCCTTTGGGGTGATATATATATATATCTATCTACCATATTACATTTCTTTAAAAATTCTGAATTTTAAAGCACACCTGGCCCTAAGAGTTTCCGATAGGAAGAAAAGACTGTAGACTATACTGGGATGAGGTAAGACCCCTACAAAGTTTACTAAAGGCCGGAAACAGTCCAATTATCTCCTGGTTGTTTCCATCTCATCCGCTTCCTACACAAGCCAGACAGTAGCGTTACTTGGCAACACTGTGTTAAAAATGGGAAATCCACTGCATAGGGTCCTGATCTCATGTTAAACCCTGGTTTCCTACCTTCACATATTCCAGAGTTGGGTCCAGAAGTTGCTGATCCCTGAAAAGAGAAAACAAAAATATGAGAACCATTGGGAACCATGCATTCCTGCACTGAGTAAAATGTATCCAACAATATCTCACCCTGTGCATCCAAATTATAAAGATGGGCTCACCTCCCAGACAATACTCAGGAAGTCAGAGCAGACACCAATTCCTGTCATGGTGTGTGTTGGGTGGGGTGGGGGTAGGGTACCACCATGACCTCAGTCTAGAAGCCCTGTATATTCTGTCACATTCAGTCCAAATGTTGGACTCTTGCCATGTGGTGATTCTAGGTTCACTAGAGCATAATAATTAGCCTTCAAGTCTGAAGCAAAGAGCTTGGAGGAGGACAGGGGTGGGAGTGAAGCAGGGCTGGATGCCCAGGTGGGCAGCAGTCTGACCCGGCAGCTGTGTCACATCCACCTTGACAGAAGTAAATGGAGGCTCCAGTAGGCAAGGTGGCTGCCCAAGGTCACCCAGCACCCAGCAATGAGAGAGAAAGGAGCTTCTAAACCACTGCCCAGTTCTGCTTCTAAACCACATTTTTTTTCCCTCTCTCTCTTTTTTATGGCTGACTTGATTGGCCACCCACTCCTGGTGTCAAGCTGAGCAATTCACCCTAATTTTCTTTGTTGCTCAATTATTTGTTTCTCTTCCCCACCTAATGTCTGCTCGTGTTTATCATAATAAAACGCTAGGGCTGACCAGACAATTAAAGTAAACAGCAGCGATGGCACTGAGGGTGCTCTTATCATGGAAAGCGGAAGAGGGTCTGACTAAGGCCAAGGGAGACGGATGCTTTCAGTGCTTGCAGAGTTACGGCAAGGCGGCCCCTCAACGAGGATGTGCAGAGACAGCTGCCTCCGGAGACCTAAACTTCGAAACAACTCAGCCCTGCACAGCCCTGAAAGGACACGATGGCTCTGAAGCCTGTAAAACTAATCTTCTTAAGGAGG
This sequence comes from Plecotus auritus, assembly GCF_963455305.1. NCBI lineage: Eukaryota > Metazoa > Chordata > Mammalia > Chiroptera > Vespertilionidae > Plecotus > Plecotus auritus. The sequence continues at coordinate 74,327,905 of NC_137771.1, forward strand.
AGACTTAGCATTTCTACATCAAGAACGCGTCCACCCGAAGGCAGGGGACACCCCAACAAGCAGCCATCTGCAGGTCTGGCTGCATGCGGGGCTTTGGAGAGACTCCGGGAGACGGCAGGTCTACTCCCTAGAACAGCAGCAGCAAAGCCACAGCTCAGACACACACCCGTTAGGGGGTTGGAAGCCATTCTTGGCCTGGCTTGACTGCCGGGTTAGGGCAGCTCACAGGGCACACGGCAGAGGCAGGCTGGCACCGAGATGCTCTCTGCGTGCAGACAGCTAGGGTTCTGAAATGAGTCCCTTTGTAGAACCAAAGGACCAGAGAAGAGCTTAGGCTCACAGGTCCGGGGTGCATTCCCATCAGAGGGGTATAAACCACTTTCGGGGCCAGGCACTCACTTTGCCTGCAAGCTGGCATTTTCCCCAAAGCTGCTGAGTCTGCCTGCTGGGCCCGGCCCCCACCTCTCTGGCCGTACTCTGGGCATCCTGCAGATGTAAATCTCTGTGGAACTCCCCGGCCAATGACTAAAAACTTGGTTGGCGGAACTTGGGCCATGGTGCTCCCTTTATGTTCTTGAACCCCTGGTTTTCTACTGAAGTAACTTTTAGGCTAATAGGCATTCAGTCGTATGCTAATTATCTGAGTCCAGTGGTCAGGCTCATGCGTGCAGAAAGATGTTAGAACCACTGAAATGCTATTTCTCATCTTCTTCAAATTTCTATTAATACATACGTGTCCTGATCATGGATAAATAGTACAGGATGTGTGCTGTTTAAATCAACGGTTCTCAAATGATTTTGGTCTCAGGATCTCTTTATGCTCCAAGTTATTGAGGGTCCCAAAGAGCTTTTGTACATGTGGATTATACCTACTGATTACTGATCACAGAAATTAAAACTGTGAATTTGAAATTTTCAAATTTTTAATCAACTTAAATTTTAAAAATAAACCCATTATATCTATCTATGTAAAAGCCTAAGCGACCGTCACAACCGAACAGACAATTGAACAGGCTGTGTGGGGCGACCAGGCCGGCTGGGGGGTTAGTGAGGGGCGACCAAATGATCAAGCAGCAGGCTGTGTGGGGCGACCAGGCCAGCTGGGGGGTTAGTGAGGGGTGACCAAAAGATCAAGCAGATCAAGCAGCAGGCTGTGTGGGGCGACCAGGCCAGCGGGGGGGGGGGCGGGGGAAGTTTAGGGCGACCAAGGCTGGCAGAGGGTGGCAGTTAGGGGCGACCAGGCCAGTGAGGGGGGGGCAGTTGGGGGCAACTAGGCTGGCAGAGGGGGCAGTTGGGGGTGACCAGGCCAGCAGGGGGGCAGTTAGGGGCGATCAGGCAGGCAGGCAGGTGAGCAGTTAGGAGACAGTGGTCCCAGATTGTGAGAGGAATGTCCAACTGCTGGTTTAGGCCCGATCCCCTCAGACATCCCCTGAGGGGTCCTGGATTGGAGAGGGTGCAGGCTGGGCTGAGAGGACCCCCCCACCCCCATGCATGAATTTCGTGCACCAGGCCTCTAGTGTTTAAATAAGTAGCATTTTTATAAATAATGGTTATGTTTTTCGTAACAGAAATTCAGTGATGAGAAGAGTGACACTGTCTCACATTTTTGCCAATTGTTTTACTGTCTTGCTTAGTAGAAGCCAGATGAATTATCCTATCTACTTCCATATTCAAGTACACATGTCTTGGTTGAAATAAATGAAGAAAATCCATCCTCATACAGCTATGTAATTAGAAAAAGGAGGGGAAGCAGGGAGCGCATGGTGGAGGAGATAAATGTTCCAAGTTCTCATTTTCACTTGAAGGCTTGAATTTTTTCATTGGCAGCTAACACTGTCAAATATTTTTTTTTGAGCTTCATTTCACTCATTTTGGGGGGAATATCTGCCAAACATCAAGACCATACAGTCATGATTTGCGATTCTAACTCTCTTTTTTAGATGCTCAAATGTCCTTGTCTTGGGAAATTCTTAAAATTTTGTCCAGGACCTGCTCTTCGCACCAGATTTAGCTGTAAACTCCTTCTGCTCTCACATTTGAAAGCTGAAACATTCCTCTCTCCCTTTCTCTAGAGATACACCTGAAAACTCTCTAAGCTCCCTCAGGGTAACCCCTCAAACTCTCCTGGGAAGGGAATGGGATAACCCACTTGGAGCAGGCCAGGTGCTGTGCCGGGGGGCTCCTGAGGATTTACAGGGTCCCCACTCAGAGACAGGATGATCTCAAAGCAGGCCTATACTCTTCCCACCACCCTACTGTGCCCGAGACCCTGTGCCCGAGAGCCTGGGTGTTCTCCCAAATGCCCCTCCTCCCTTGGATGAACTCCCGGGTTCCTGTTTGATCCCCCATCACACACACTCTTGGCAGAAGAGAAGGAAACCAAAGGCGCTGGTCAGGGGTAAACTGAAGTCCCCTTTTGACCCTGCCCCCAAATGAACTCCGCTAAGGGAGCCTTTTCCGAGAGCAGAGGGGAATCCAGCCTTCTCAGGTTCTAGTTCAGGACTCCCAGGGTCCTAGCGGGTCCTCCTATTCTCCTCCTCGTCCTTTTCAGAGACGCAGGGAGGGAATGTAAGGAGCGTAAACAGAACCAAGTGGGTGTGTTACAAATCCAAGAGCTTTAAAAATAATTGCCTCGAACCAAACTGAAATGATATTTAAATGCTAAGTGTTGTGTCTCCTTCCTCGGCCTGCCCCCGATCCAAGCTAACCAGGAAGACATGAGCTAGAAAACACAGCAGTTGGCCCTGTAGCCCCAGACACTAATTTTAAATAGGATAGCCCATTATTCATACAGGACTGTGCAGCAAACACTTCTCGAACCACAGATTTATATTCTCCAACAGAGATCACTGGAAAACAAACAGAGGAACTTGGCAATATAAACAAAAAGTTGTGTTTTTTTTTACATCTTGTTTTTTTTTTAAATGAATCCCCACCCATGTGGATCCATGATGCTGTGTGCATCTCTCTTTACAACTGCAGTCTGGCAGGCGTCCTCAGCGCCCCACCTCCCCGCAGTGAGGCCTGCGGCCCCTCACTGCACGGTCCACAAACCGCAGGAAAGCAGCAGGGTGAAACCGGACTCGCCTGTAATTTTGTTCTTAAGTGTATTGAGTTTTAAGTAACATCACTGTGTTTATTCCAGTTAAGTCACTCTTTCCACTATCCCACTTTCTTAAGTGCATACCGAGGGATGTCTAGTTGGGATATATTTATTATTTCAGCTTGTTTCTCATCTGTAACCAGGTTAATGATTTTCTCCCTCTTAAAAGGACACTTGATCTATAAGTGTTCGCTGCTTTGGGCTAAGAGGTTCTCTATCTTGAATACACAAGCAAAACTTCCCTAATAGGGATCTTTCCCAAGTGGTTGGAATACAGATAGGGAAGGAAGTACCGTATGTCTGTTTTAAGTTACACAAAGTTTTAAATGAATGAATGTTTAATTCTTTAAATAGTATAGAATAAAGTAATGGCTAACAAGTTGCCAAACAAATGTCCTTTTAGATTTACATAAAAAGGAATCGCTGGTAATAAAATGATTAGTTCATGTAATGGGGGAATGTGAGAAACTAGATGCAACCTTTTAGGCTGAGGAGGACAAATGCTCCCCCTAAAATCCACACACACGAGGAATTCACAGAGTTGGCACATGTGGCATCGTGTTTGCATCCCAGTTCACTACATAGTATTTATTTATGCACGGTCTCTCCCTCTACAAGGTGAGCTCCCCAAGAGTACTGACCTGTCTACTTCATGCCCCGTTATCTTCCATACTTCTTACATGCATCCCAACATCATCACTGAGCATCTATAACATGCCATGCACCAGGCCAGACCATGGAAACACAGGGATCCAAGACAAAGGCCCTGTCCTCAGACAGATCTCACGCAAGTGGGGAAGACAGAGCAAAAGACCCAAACAACTCAAGTTAGAGAGAGGGTGTCAGTGAGAGAAGACCACCAGGAAGAAGCCTTTCTACCACATCTGCGCCAAGTTTTAGGGCCGAGTGGGACTTGTCGCAGTGAAGAAGCGGTGGGGTAGGTGGTGATGAGAAATGCCCGGGCAACAAGAGATGCACGTGCAAACACATGGGGCCATGAGACAATACGGTGCATCTGGGGAACTGTAAGTGCTCAGGAGTTAGTGCCACCTTAGTCCAGGCCACGGTCACCTGTCACCTGAACCCTGCAAGACCCTCCCAGCTCCACTCCTGCTCCACCATCTCCACACAGCAGCTAGAATGACCCTTACTCATACCAGGTCTCCCCTGCGCCCCCACCCCCCACTCAGAATCCTCTAACGCAATGGTCCTCAACCTTTCTAATGCCGCGACCCTTTAATACAGTTCCTCATGTTGTGGTGACCCCCAATCATAAAATTATTTTCGTTGCTACGTCATAACTGTAATTTTGCTACTGTTAATGAATCGTAATGTAAATATCTGTGTTTTCCGATGGTCTTAGGCTCTACAGCAGCGGTTCTCAACCTGTGGGTCGCGACTGTCAGAAAACACAGATATTTACATTACGATTCATAACAGTAGCAAAATTACAGTTATGAAGTAGCAACGAAAATAATTTTATGATTGGGGGTCACCACAACATGAGGAACTGTATTAAAGGGTTGCGGCATTAGAAAGGTTGAGGACCACCGCGTCTAACGGCTCCCATCCACTCAGAACAAAACCCCGAAGTTCTCACCGCAGCTGTGGAGGCTCCGGTTGGCATGAGCCCAGCCAGCTCTCCAACCTCACTGTGATAGGTAGATTTCTAAAGACACCTCCTCCCAAGATTCCCATCCCCTGGTGAGTCAATCAAGCACTAAGAATGCTGTGAGGGGATTTCACAGATGTAATTAAAGTCCCAAATCAGCTGACATTAGATATGACAATTACCTGAGTGGACCTGACTTGAAGAGAGAGAGGGATCTGACATAAGGAATCCTGTTGTTGGTGTGACATTATGAGAGAGCCTGTGAAAGGCCCATGGCATGGATCGTGGAGTGGCCCCTGGCAGACAGCCAGGAAACAGAGACCTCAGTCCTGCAACCATAAGAAATTGAATTATGCAGACAAGATGAATGATTGTGGGGAGCAGATTCTTCCCCAGAGAATCTGAAATTAAAAGGGGGCATAATCATAGGTACAAAAGAGCATAGATAGAGAATGCTATGAACATCTTGATGCCTAAATTTGAAAGCTTAGGAAAAGGTAACAAATTCCTAGGAAATAAAGTAAAATTAAAACTCCAAACAAACAGAAAATCTGAATAGTCCTATGATCATTAAAAAATGGAATCTGCAGTTCATTATCTTCCCACAGGCCTATATGGTTTTACTATCTAGCAAGTTCTGCCAAAGTTTGGAAATATTTGTTACTTGAAAATTATAAAAACTCTTCAAGAGACTTGAAAAAGATATTATAATCTTGATACAAAAAACAGACAAGGTCAATAAGGGAAAGGAAACGTATAGGCTAATCTCACACATGAACAGATATGAAATATCCTAAGCAAATACTGACAAACCAAATCCAAGAATCTATAAAGATACATCATAACCAAATTGGGTTGACTCAAAAATACAGGGCCAGTTTAACATGAGAAATTCTATTAATATAATTTATCACATTAACACATTAAAGGAGAAAAATCATTTGGGCATCTGATTGATAGGGGGAAAGGCATTTTTAAAAAATCATCTTTTCATGATCTTTGCAGGGAGAAAGTTAATTCTCCACAAACTAGATATAGAAAACACACATACCTCCATAACCTGACAAAGGGCATCTTTGTCAAAACCCCAAAACCTCAGCAAGTATCATTCTTAATGGTGAAGTACCAGAATCATTACTATAATCAATCAATCAACAGTCAGTCAATTATTCAGAAACAAGACTAGGGTGTCCACTATTACTGCTTCTGTGCATCACTGTCCTGGAGGTCCAAGCCAGCACAGTTAAATAAGCAAAAGAAATAAAAGGTGTAAGAACTGGAAAAGGGAGAATAAAACTGTCATGATTCACAACTAAAAACTGTCAACATAGAACACTCAAAGAATCTATACAGACCTTATAAGGAAGTAGAGCAAGGTTCCTAGATATGAAGCACTGTGCAAACACTTTAGAGATTTAACATTTACTGATGGGAGGGACTAGGGAGATCTTGCTTTGTGGGTGTTCATTCATCACAAGTGTATGCATTCCTAGAACACTTAACTGAAATGTAAGAGGAAAAGGCAGGGTGTGTCTGACCAGTAGGCCGTCTGTTTACCTGAAGCAGTGGGGCCAATGAGGAATAAACACTGCAGCCTCAGGGTCTACTGGTTTACCATTCTTAACCGACCCATGCACCAGGGCATGCAACACAATCAGGAAAGGAGAACCCAACAACCAGGAGAAACTTTGCCCTCCACCAGCAACCTTGTGGCTGCAGCCTTTTTACATGTAAATATGGCTTCGATCTAGTGCCTTCACCCTCCATCCTCCACCTTGAAGCTCCATCAACATCTCAAAATCTCAGCTGGAGAAAAAGGGGTGTGGAGGGATCAAGGAAGGAAGACATAGTAACAGGCTTTAAATCTGCTAAGAATTTGAGTCCACTGGACAAGAGTCCTTACTGGATCACATGTTCTTTTGGGTAAGATTAATACATGGGACAGTCCACCATTCTCATTTTATATTTTATTAGATGATATCCTTGGTTCTAAGGCCTTGCGCATCTCACCAGCCTCACCTTTCCTTATCCCTTACACTCCAACACATCCAAACTACTGGAATTCCCTGAACCAAGAAGCCTGGAATTCCCCATGTCTTCCCCACTCATTCCCACCTTCTCTGACCACTCTTTCCCCTGCTCCACCCCCACAACTCACAGAATTAATGAAATAACATCTCCTCAACACTTCTTTTCTATGCATTATAAAAGTTTATAACAACGAATGGTAAGTCAGTATAGTATGCATACTCTTGCCTGTCTCCCTTCTTGAAACATGAGCTCCCTGAGAACAGGGACCATATTTTGTTTTATCCTCCTTTGTAGCCCCAGGGCACAGTTGCTCCATAAATGTTGGCTTGAAGGAATGAATGAATGTGTGTGTGTCCTCTCCACTGTGTAGGAGACCTAGACCCTGACCTTTCCCTTCCACCACACACCATGGGTTCACCAAGGGAAGAATAATGTGGTAGGAAGAGAGGAACCCAAGAGCGAAAGGTCCTTCTTGGACTGATGGGATTCCTCCTTAAGGATAATTTAGCCATGGGCCGTGACTGCACTGTGATGGCCTCAGGCAGAACTCCCTTAGCAAAGGAACATCACTGTGTCGGGGCAGTGTGGCTCCCGGCACCACTGAAACCAGATGTTTCCAAAGTGGCACTGCCTGAGAGGCCCGCTGCTTCTGCTGAAAATGAGTCTCTCTGGGCATATCTGAAATGCCAGGGAGGAGGTTAATCAGGGAGATAACCAGGACAGATAGCATCTACCACAGGGCCATCTGCTTATGGGAAGATGAAAAGAAATAGATGCTTAAGACAGGGCTGGCCTGGTGAGTGGAGAGATGACGTCTCTCGGAAAAGTATCAGCCTGCGTGCAGTCAGATGTTCAGGTTCTTACAGATACTGACAACCACATTAAAGTCCCAATTAAGAGATATTTCTTGTTCTAGGTGGGGGCATATTATGTGGATAGCCTTTGCTAATTTAAAAAAAGGGATGTAGCTTTAAAAACAGAGAACTATAACACTTTTAGATGTACACTTACAATATATTTTGTTTCATCACCTTAATGAGTGAGAAGAGATTCATTCTCTCACATCTCACCATGTATTTACTGACCTTTGTTAACACAGGCTTTTTCACTAGTAGTTGATAGGATTAAGGTTGGTGCTTATTTTATATTGTCCTCCCAGGTTTAACACATGACATAAGAAGTTCCTTTTCACAAGTACAAAGAACCTTAGGGATAGGTCTTAATGGTTAAACCAACAGATATGTTTTAGAGCAACGGCGTGGTCTAGGCAGAAACTCACTGTTCTACTGCAGTGGGGGAATTCATCTTCCATTTCTGGTGTCTAGAGCTAAAAACATTTACCGGATGTGATCTGGGCAGCCAAGTGTGACCACTTCTCTCAGTCTCATTATTAAACTGCAATTAATGCTCCTAAAATCACATTAGCCCTTTTGGCAACCATAGCATACGGCTGACTCACTCTGAGGCTGGAGCGATCTAAATTCTGGAATGTTGTTCACATGTGGCTATTGAGACAGACCCCATACTTTTACTTTGTTTTTGGACTCTAGAGAAAGTCTTTGCTTCTCCCTACAGTCTTTCCAGTTAGATTTGGTCTGTTGTTTGAAAATGCCAAGATTATTTTTGGATCTCGTATCTGTCATTTTGACGTATTAGCTACTCCTCCAAGATTCATGTCATCCACCAATGTGATCTGTATGTCAATATTACTGTCTAAACGAGTTTTTAAATGGGCTAGAATGGGGCTGAGGACACAGCCTACAGCATGCTTCATGCACTATCATCTAGCAGGGATCTTTCTCACCCCAAGGACATCACCAATGATTGGCATTTGCATAGACACCTTCTCAACATTCCTCTAATCTACCATCAAAGTAACCCTAGGAAGGAGAGTTAATCTGGTGATGACTTGCTTTTGACAAAGCCTTGCTACTTCCTAAGGTTGCTGCTTCCTTTACCAAGTTTTCAAAAGAAATCATTGTCCTAAAAACCCACCCTCTCCCCTGAATTTGAGGTCAATCTTATCGTTGTAGAGGTTAATTGTATCTTCCAAGTTCTTTTTCAGAAACTGAGACATCTCTCCGCATCTTTCCTGTAGCTCCTGGTGATGTGATGGTCTCAGCCTCAAGCGCTCAGTCTTTGGCGGCCATGGGGCTTCATCTCACTTGGTGGCATTAGAGCCTCTTGTCATGGCCTCATTCTCTCCCTTCACCTTTACTCTACCTTTTCCAATCACAGAAGTCATTTCCTTGACCAAAAAAAAAAAAAGCAAGCCGAACAGAAGCTCAGCAATTTGGTTTCTCTGTTTCTCTCACATTCCCCCTCTCTTTGGTCTTATTGTTCCAGACATAACTTCTGAAAGCCCTTTTTGTTATCCTTAGCATTTCTCACAATCCCCTGCTCACTCTGCACTCTGGTTCTTTTACAGCCAGTGCCACCCTCTGATCTGGCCCTTGGTGGCATGGCCCGACCTTTTCTGCGTCTGGGTCTAAGGCGAGGACAGCACAGAGGAAGTGTTGGCACAGAGAAGGCAGGCCTGCGGGAAGGGTTAGCTAGAAAGTACAACCTGCAATCACCTGGTCAAGGAGAACAAGTGACCTGCTACCTGAAAGATGTTCAGGTCAGAGGTCAAGAAAAGCAGACTTCTCATTGGACTAGTGAGATGATACAAAGGGCTACACTGTGAATGGGGAAGTTAAGTCAGTAGCTAAGATAGAGAGAATAGGTGTTGGTGGGGTCAGATGGTTCAAAATGGGCATCCCTTTCTCTTAGGGCTATGAAGTCCTCAAATGGGTCGAGGCCCTGGCCTGTCTTTGAATACCCAGCACCTGGCACAAAGCCTGGCACACAGTCAGGTTCAGTGTCCTGGTGAGTGAATTCATCGGCATGGCCCTGGCTCATCACACCACAGTGGGGATCCATACAGGAGTCGTCCAGGCTGGATAAAGTCCTTCACACACACACACCCTTCAACACAAGGTACCTGGGTGGTCACATTTGTCTTCCTCTTTCAAATTGTGGCTTTGTCTTTCATTGTTTTGAACTGTTTCCCTTTCAGAGCCTCAGGCCATGTGATCTTCTGTATCCTTTCCCTCGACTTGGGGAGTCTTCCTCCCCACAGCTCAGAGCAGACTGCAGACGAGGACACATTTCCCTCCCTAGTTGTCAGAGACTGTTTACTTCAATAACTCCTGCTTCTTTCACTTCAACAGCCGATTCCTGCTTCTGTGAGTCATCTCGACCTCATTTGAAAATATGGCAGTGTCCGATTAACGTATTCGTGACGTGTGTTAAAAGAATGGCAATTAAACCGTCTCCTCAGGCAGGTTCCCCAATCGTGTTAAAACAGTGCCATTTCACTGTCCTACCTATGACACTAGGGTGAGTCTCTAGGAATCCAAGACTGACACAAAGTGGTTTGGGTTGAGAAAAACTTGACGTGGCCATGGGTTAACCTGCGCTCAGCAGAATTCCAGTGACAGCATTGAGCTAAAAGCCGCTGCTGAAATCTTAACTTGGCAGCAGTCCGTCCAACTGAATAGAGTCAGAACAAGAAAAGCCGTATCAAGGCCAGTATGTCTCTTGGCAGGCACAGAGGGTCTGGCATCAGCGGATCAGGCTTCAGGCTGTCTAAGTCCAAACACAGCACTTTTGATAAAAGCAGATGCTTTGTTTGGCTGGTATCTCTCTGCCCTTCCTCCACTCCCACCAGCCCCATCCTCTCCGCCCCCAACATTCCCCATCCCCTTCGAAAAAAGCGTGTTTGTAAAGGTTTCTTCTCACTAATTCACAGGCAGAATAAAAGCGCTATGGTTTTGAGATAATGTCCTCAAGGCCTCTAAAAGGAAAGATTTCACCCAGCCAAACAGATATAGAAACATATACCTTAGATCTGTCTTCCAGGGCAGGCACCCCGCCTCCAGGTGGCTGCTCCCCAAAACCTTGGAAAAGCAGCCGTCACCCCGCAGGCAAAAGCCTGGATGCCAACCGCAGCTGTCCATTCAGCTCTGCTGTCCATAGTGTCCTTAGGAACACAATCACCATGCTGCTGACAGGCCACAGGGAGGGGAGCCCTGGGGATGTGTCTGCTTTAATTAAACCAAAACACTGTATTAAAAAAATCAAGTATATGAAATGAAAAAAAAAGTGCTTTGCTTTATTACATGCTTACGATCTTTTCATATTGAATTTTGTCTCTCATCTAAAAAAAAAAAAAAAAAAAAGGAAACAAAAGCCTTCCTTTGAACAACAAAGCAGCTCCTGCCTCATTTCTCTGCTCCCCACCAGACCAAATGCTCAGCCTCCTCCGCTGACACCCTGGAAGGGGAGCCCAGGCTGGCCCTACAGTCCTTCCCTTATGCTTTACAATCTCTCCCTTGGTGATGGCACCCATTTCATTTCTACGCAGGCCCCTAACTTTATAACTTTTACTCAGACCTCTCAGAGCTCCAGGCACATACTACCAAGGGGTGGTGCACATCTCCACGTAGACCTGCATGCATGTCAAACCAGCACACCCAAAACAGGTCTCGAATCTCTGCCACCTACTATCGTTCCTCCCCCAAGAAAAAGCAGCCAACCAACCCAGTGAAGCCCTGCTCCCTTCCCAATCTTCCCCATCACAGTGAACAGCCCACCCCACACACTCAGCTGCCCAGCCACCCCACCACATCCAGCCCTCAGTAAGTCAGCAGACTCGACTTGAATCCCCCACCTTCACCTCCTCCACCACCATCCTGGAGCCACCACCATCTGTTCCCTGCACTTTTGGGATCACCTCCTGCCCTCCCTCCAGCCCCTCTTCCCCCATCAATCAATTCTTCACAGAGAGACCAAATAATCTTCTAAAAACTAAATGGGATCCGACTATTCCCTTATGTACACCCTTTCAATGTTTCCCTTTTCCCCAGGGAGAAAACCTAAACTCCTTAGCAAGGTCTAGACCAGTGCTGTCTAATAGAAATACAATGTAATTTTAAATTTTCTGGTAGCCATTGAAAAGAAATAGGTGAAATTAACTTAAATATTTTCTTTAACCTATTTCAAAATTATCATCTCAATACATAGTAACATAAAAAATATTAATGAAGTATTTTTGCATTCTCTTTTTAAGTTAAATCTTTAAATGTTTCCTCCACCAGAGAGGCCTTCCGTCCCCCAAATCCAAGGGGCTCTCTGATGTCACCTTCCTCGTACCCCCTCCTTTTGTTAAGTATTTGTTGATGTGTTTGTCTGTGTGCCCCCTAATCTGGGCACTCCCTAAGGACAGGGCCCACATCTATTTCATTCTCCATGGGAACTTGGTACCCAGCACAATGCCCGACACAAAATAAGCTCAATAAACATTCACTGAAGAATAAACAGTGAAGACACTGACATTAAGAACAAGGACGAGCGAGCAAGGGCTGGGCCAGACCACTGAAAACAGGCTCTGTTTTGAGTCTTAGCACAATGGTGTGCTGGTCTTTCAGTGCAGAGCAAGGTGGTTATACCTGTAATCACAAGTGGTGGCCAAGACGCACTGCTGTAGGGCAGCTTAGGGCAGACTCCGTTGAGCATTCCTGCCAGACTCCGTCAACATGTGGGAAACCTTCTTCCCCAGGAGGGCCCCCCCACCCCATTGAACGTGATCTCAGGTTACACTTGAGGATTAGGAGCCTCCCAGCTCCAGCTTTCCAGGAGGAAGGAAGGATGAAAACCAACATGTGAGCCCTTTCTTCATGCCAGGTGCCTTCACGTGGGATTGTACTTGACCTTAATGCTAGCCTTTGAGGACATGGAGACTCAGAAACGTATAGTAGCTTATTATGCAAGGTCACAAGGCTACCAGGTTTGGTTGCAGGAATCAGAGTCAAGGTCACTGGCAGCTTTCTCTGATAGCCGTGGCCACATCAGTGTCCCAGCCAAGGCACCGAGGCCTTCACGGTCAGGTGTCACTCAGCAGAGTTGGGGCAGGAGAAGGATAAACTGGTGACCAGGTGGGAGCTGAGAGCAGTGACCTGCTCCACCCAGACCTCGGAAAACTCGTGTGAAAGTCAGTGCTGACATTCAGTGGAGCCTTCATATGTAGTGCAACACTTCTCAGACGGGGGTATTTCACCCCCACTTTATAGTTTAGAACTTGCCCTAGTTCACACATCTACTAAGTGGAAAGGCAGGGACATGAACCGAGACCTCTGGGTTGCATGCATTGCATTTCTCCCTTTCCCCACAGCTGGAGTTATCTTACCTTTGGACACTATGTTTGCAGGTGAATCTGGACCACAGATAGCCCAGGCTGCCCAAGATTGGGTCCATTATGAAAGGTTTCTCAGACTTCTATAATTTGTAAATAACGGCACAACACTTAAAACCAGAAGACCACAAGTGCTTATCTTTGAGACCTCCAAGAAGAGCTTGAAATTCTGCATCCAATCCAACAGCCAGTCTCTCAGGGGCAGACTGGGTGGTGACAGCACTACAGAGCTGTGAACAGCAGGGTGGCCTGAGGGCTTATCGGTCCTGTGGCTGCAGTCCCAAGCCCATGGCTGTGGTCTCCTTCCAATCAGCAACAGCAACTACAACTTCTCCAGCTTCCATCCTTCTGACTAGTCTGGGATGGAACCCAAACCCACATGTAATAAGAGCACAAATAATTTGTACCTACACAGCACCTTCAGCTTACAATACGTTTTATTAGGTACTGAGGGATGCAAAAAACTCTCATAGTTTCTGACTCTCAGAAGACTAAAAAACCCAACCTTTCCCAAAGAGCTTGTAGGAGGCCTGAAAAATCATGATTTAAAGCAGGTCTGTCTAAGGTGTGTGTTGGGAGTTGGAAGGTAGAACCCAGAAAAAAATGTTGGGCATGACGACATTATGTAATCTCTGATTGTTTTCTTGGTTGTGGTTTGCAGTCAGTTTTGTTTTTTTTAAATCCTTTCATTTTCCCCAGAAGAACAGCTGAGAATGCACAGACCCCAGCCTTTAGGTTCAAATCATCCCTGTCAGTAGAGGGTTAGGACCACAGCGGGCAGCTGGAGGACACACAGGCATTTCCCATTTTCTGGGCTCCCTCAACCCTGGGATGAGCACGATGCCCAGCAGGGGCCGAGCTCGCCCCTGACCCAGCTGCTCCTGCCTCAGCACACCATGGGCACGGGGGCCTGGACATGCACATTCTTCAGAATTCACTAACCCATCCAAGACAGTTGCATTCAAACACCATGGGGCATTTCAAAATGTTAGTAAAACTCAACTTTGAAATTTTAAGAATAAAAATTCAACACATGGACCATTACTTCATAGATACATTCTTGGCTGTTAAGCCATTACCATTCTGCTAATTCATTCGATGACCTTCCATTAAATAGAATCTATTAATCTATTAAATAGGCTTTTTTCAACTCTAAACCCAACTTTTCTTCTATTCACGAAAAACTTCCAATTTGCAGAGAGCAGACATGCCCACGTATAAATAAAATGCAGGTGTTTGCATGTGGATCTTCACATTTAGATCCTTCTGATTAACTCTGAACCAAAAGACTGATTTATTTGCATGTCTGGGGGAACTTGCTTCGTTGAGGAGAAAGCAGTAGTCATAGAACTTGGTGGCTCTGAAGAGGAACAAATGAAACGATTTTTCACATGACGGCGCTGACACAGCCCAGAGCGAGGCCTGTACATCCATGTTTAGAGAAGAGTTTGCACGGATCCCGTGCCTTACTCCTTTGCTTCGGCTTTGAAGAGTTGACACTGTGACATGGTAGGTTACTTACTACCAGATTTTAACTTGGGATAATTCTGCAGACTTCCTGGCCCCGTCGGTTAAAACACTTGTGACTAGTCAGTCAGCTCCATTCATGCAAATGAATGAAACATCACATTGTCCGGCCACATGCTCCCACAGCCCAAGGGGCAGAGGGAATTAGGCACTCCGCAGCTGTTCCCAGGAATGCGTGCCTCCACGTACCCACAGGCGGGAAAAGGACCCAGAACATCCCTGAGCGTTGATCCTCAGTTATCCCAGCAACACAGATATCCAACAACAGGAAGCGGTGCCCTCTCGGTCCAGGGAAGGTCCCAGATTCAAATAAAAATTCATCCTTGAAGATAAATGAATCAAAGGGATACCAGCGAACAACGCTAATGTCAAGAGGAAATCCTGTCTGCAGACCTGTCGGAGAAGGCTTGCTCTGCCTGCGAACAAAGGCTCCGTCTGTGACATCAAGCAGCAGGTTTAAGAGCCCCTGGCTTCTCGCTTTGGCCACCTTTCAAAACCACAAGTACCTCCAAGGGCAGCCAAGACAACAACAAAGCCAAGAGGTACAGTCTCCGCGGGAGGAGACCAACTCCCCTCCCGGGCCTGCCTGCTGCCTGGCTCTCGGTGACTGAGGCTTCATTCTCCCCAAGGGGAGGCCGGAGCCCTGGGCACCACGATCATGATAAAATGTGCTGTGTCTCTCACACAGAGTTAGGATGTCCAAGCAAGAGAATTTGTGAATATGTGCTTTAAGACATTTTAAAACTATAAAGTGGAAGAGATAATAATTCATGTGAACATGACATGTTTATATTGCAGTTTAATAATGCAAAGTTTTAAGTCAAAGGGGAAACTTCCTCTGCTTTGCTCAGGATCTCACGGGGTGGGTAGTCAATTAATAGTCAAGTATAATAAAAGTGACTTTTTAATGATTAATAAGGCAGGCATACCTGTCGGGAAAAGAGCAAACTTGCATAGCCAATACATAGTAACATAAAAAATATGAATATTCAGAGTATTTCACAAGACCAGGAGTGCTGCTTGGAGAGTTCCCTCTGAATGGAGGCGGGTACACCTGAGGAGCGAGTCCAGGCTCCTTGTGACGGCCCTACTATCATCATGCCAGCACCAAATGTGACACAAAGGGAGGTTTTCATATTTGACATCCAGGCAAGTCATGAAATGAATGCCTAAATTCACTATGAAAAGAAGCAAGTAAGGCCAAAAAAGTTTCCTGGAAGCAAACCCTGTAAAATATCAATATTCCCATTATAGGTAGACCTAATCAGTCTTCGGTCCCTGAAGACAGAGATCCAAAACTCTAACTTTCAAGCAGACATGGCTCCCAGCTTCCCGGGCTGAGTGAGCTGGAGCAGTGGGCGGTGAGTGTCACAGCTCCTTCTAGGCCAGCCGTGGGCAAACTACAGCCCGCGGGCCGGATCCCCCAGCTGTTCTATCCGGTTCTCTTGCTCTCCCCTCCGCTCCTTTACTTTGAATTTATATTAGTTCACACAAACACTCCATCCATGCTTTTGTTCCGGCCCTCCGGTCCAGTTTAAGAACCCATTGTGGCCCTCGAGTCAAAAAGTTTGCCCACCCCTGTAATCTAGGCTGTAAGTGATGAGTTAGGAATAGAAATGCTGTCCCCTCTCCCGGTAGCTCCCTGTGGCACCTTAGGCAAACTCCTCTCCCTGGAACCCCGGGTTCTCATTCAATCTGCTTGTCTCTCATTTTACACACGCACAAACTTTGTTTCTATCATGGCTTGTTCCTGAAAGGAATGGAGACAGCTTACAATCTTATTAGGTTTACTTAAAGGGATTAAAAAAGAAGAAGAAAATAAGGAACTTTAAACTCCTCAAAACTGGGATCACTTTTGATGATGTAAAACAATGTGTTAGGTCAGTGGTCGGCAAACTGCGGCTCACGAGCCACATGCGGCTCGTGAGCCGCGGTTTGCCGCTCTGTTGACTAATGAGTTTGCCGACCACTGACCTAGACTCTTGATTCCAATAATTACAGGCTGTTGTTGTTCCTTGTGATTAAGCCCCTATCCCAGTGGTCGGCAAACTCATTAGTCAACAGAGCGGCAAACTGCGGCTCGCGAGCCGAATGTGGCTCGCAAGCTGCAGTTTGCCGATCACTGTGTCAGGTCATTAAAAATAATTCTGAGACAGATGAGTGGGGAATAGGACTTTGTGATCCTTTGACACACAACCACATGCCTGTTCAGCATAATTGTAAAAGATACGCATTTGTTGCTTCCTGTATTTGCCGTTAACAATAAGATATTTTAAATTTAGGAAAAAAGATGTGACTTAGGACGAATGCAGCCCTGAGTCATAAACAAACTCATGCCAGCCTTGATTGCTAAGTCTCCCACCACCTGGACTTCAAACTCAGGACCTGCGCCCAGTCCCCTGATTAGATCTTTTTACAGAGATGGGACCTCTCCGTCCAAGTCAGTTGTCCAATTAAAAAGCTTTGAAGTCCTGGCAGATTGACAGCCTGGACCCTGGATGTTTATCAAGAACTTCCTCAAG
This sequence comes from Plecotus auritus, assembly GCF_963455305.1. Lineage (NCBI taxonomy): Eukaryota > Metazoa > Chordata > Mammalia > Chiroptera > Vespertilionidae > Plecotus > Plecotus auritus. The sequence goes on from NC_137771.1 coordinate 74,344,935, forward strand.
AGAGGAAGGGGGCTCCATGACCACCCCAGCCCCTGGCATGTCCCCCTGTAAGAGCTGGCACCCCGCCAGGACCTTAGAACTTCAAGAAATGAGTTTGTGAGTTGTCTGTGTGTGGTAATTAGTAGATATCCAGCTCACTATAAAGTTAAAGTTAAAAGATAAAAAGTGGCCACAGGAAGCTGGGTAACAGTTTGCTCTGAGTCCACATTGTGGAGCCTGGCATTTGTGCTTCTTTTGGGGTGACCAGAAGTTATTTTCCTTTGCTGCCTCATAGCTCCACGAGAGGGAGGAAGGACGGCTCCCCTTCTGCACCCCACCTGTTACGTTCCAACGATGCGACATGAGCAATGCTGTGTACAGGCAGGGTCTCCGCATTCACCTTCTCATCAGCAGGCTCTCTGAGTGGGAGGTCGCCTACCTAGGTTTTATCGGAACACATCCAGGCCTTCTAATGGTTCTTCCTGGGGAGCCTTCTGGTCTGATGTCAAAACATTTCAGAGCTCTCTAATGTTTTCTACAGAGAATACCTGGGCCTCTCCTTAATTTCTTCTTGTACTCCTGCAATACTAAAACTAATTCTAAACTCTTGCCTGCCTAGCTCTCTCCCAGCATCTATACTATTCTCTCCCAACTTGCTACACTCCAGCCACAGGCCACACCAGCTTCATTTAGGGTTTCTCAAATATCCCAAACTTGTCCCCCTGATCCTTGCACTTGCTCTCCCTGTACCTGGGACAGCCAGCCACTGGTTCTCCACACTATCTTCTCTCATCATGCAAGTCTTAGCTTAAATAACACCTACTCAGAGACCTGTCCCTATAAAACAGACACAGTCCCAATCTATCTCCAGCACATCACTCTATTTCCTCTATAACACTTACTATAGTCTGATATACTGTTTACTTAATTGTATTTATTATCTGGGTCTTTCACTAGAATATGAGCTCTGGGAGGAAACTGTTTCAGATGTCTCATAGCTATCCTGTAAGTTCACATATTTCTCCACCAAGTAGAAGGGCAAGAGCAGATTACTGAAATATTTTGGCTGCTAGAATGTCTTCAATGTTGGACCAGCCCTTCAGTTAGATACCCAGAGGAGCTGGGCAGAGTTTTCCAGGTGAAGCACAGGTACTTAGAAAATCAGAGTGCTGTAATTAATGTAGGTACTCAATGTAGAGATACTGAACAAATCAATGAGCCAGGATCAAAGTGGCCTCCTTTGCTACTGGACTGGACAAAAGGAGAGACACCAGGAAATATAAGAGAAGAAACCACTCCCTGTCTTTGCCCAATAGCATCACAGATTGCTTATCTTCCAACAGGAAAAGGAGTGCAGTTTCCAAATGAGCTCCGAACAAACAGAAACCAATCACAGCCAGGCCCCTTACAAACCCAGAGAAGAAGCCTTTACAATCATAAGGTTTATTTACCCACATCCTGGTGGATAGGAGAAAAATTCTACTGTATTCTGCAGCTGACCTGATGATGTGTCCACACAAAATTTTATTTCATCATATTACAACTAAATACAAGGAGAAAGAGGTCCTAATTTATAGACATCCTGGCATCTCTTTAGCATTGGATGAATGTAGTTTAGAATCTGATGTTGTAATAAGAAAAAAACACAACACCAAACTTCTGCTTCTCTTTCAGAGACTCAATGATTTAGAAAGTTGGCTTTGAAAATACTCTCAAATATTAGATATTAAAAATGGTTCATTTGCCTGGCAGGTGTGGCTCAGTGGTTGAGCACTGACCTATGAACCAGGAGGTCACCGTGCGATTCCCTGTCAGGGCACATGCCTGGGTTGCCGGCTTAATCCCCAATAGGGGGCATGTAGGAGGCAGCCAATCAATGATTCTCATCATTGATGTTTCTCTCTCTCTCTCCCTCTCCCTTCCTCTCTGAAATCAATAAAAATATATATTTTTTAAAATGGCTCATTTTAGGTGTTAACAGTTTTTAGTATTATGATTATATACATATTTTAAAGTAAGTCCTTATCTTTGAAAGACACATACCAAAATATTCACAGATAAAATAAAATGATGTCTGAGATTTGTTTCAAAATAATACCAGAGGAAGGAAAGTGGGTGGGGAAACAGAGCAGAGCTAGCCATGAGTTGATAACTGTTGAAGCTGGGTGATAGGCCCATGGAAGTTCATTAAACTACATGCTCTCCTTTGAACATGTTTGACATTTCCCCTCATAAGATGACTTTTTTAAAAAGCTATTTAAGACAAGTCATTTTCCCTCATGAAAGGTAAGAAGTTACCTGGAGGTGAAGACTTCGCCTTTCCAGTCCTGCCGCGGGTGCTCCTGGATGATGTCCTGGGTCAGGGGTGAGTTGTGCCGTGGGGATTTGGAATGGGGCAGGGTACTCGCGTGACTGAAGCTATCACAGGACCTGAGGGGAGGAGGGCCTTTCTTCTTCCGTGGAAGGGTGCCGTGTATAGACACGTCCTGATAGGCATCTGTGCGGTGATCGGCGAGAGGAGACTTGCTGCTCAGAAGGTCCATGGACGAGGCCAGGGGAAACTGGTGATTCACCGACATGTTTCTGGGAAGGCTTGCGAATTTCCCCGCAGCCATGATTCTCTGCTCTAAAGGGAAATGAAAGGAGTGAAGGTATGAATCTAAGATAACCCCAAGAACTGGCTTCCTACGGACGAGAGGAAATGGAAATATACCACGTTAACAAAAGAAAATGTCCAGGGCATTACAAGACGAACACTGAATGGCACTACTAGTGAAATTTAATACAAACAGGAAGTTTACTCATGTCCTTTTTTGATATTACAGAGGAATTCTCCTGGGTTGGCAGCAGGTCGGCCAATGGAAAAGGGCAAACACACTTCAGAGACTTTGGAGGCACATGAGCTGTTTTATTATTTCAGGTGACTGAAGCTGATGGAAATGCATGACTAACGAAAAGCTTATTGAGGAGGGACTCAAGGTTTCAGTAACAAGTGCGTTACAGAAAATGCTGTAGATACGTTAGATAACGAGCTCACGTTTTCCTACCACCGTGGGCACGGAGCGAACAGGCGGAGATTGTTGGAATTCCTTAGCTGCTACAATTCCTGTAGTGCCAGACCAGCCCCTCAGTTGTGCTACCCACAGCAACGGGGCAATTTTTCTGTCAACGACCTGGTGCTTATAAATAAATCAATGTGCTCTAATTAACGAAGACAGGCCAGGGTCAGGGGTCAGGAGGTGGCCACTGCTCCCTACAGCAGTGGGCTCAGCTGCAGAGGGAAGCCATTGAGGTGGGGGCTCCATGTACACTGTCCCCCAGGGAGAGGGGTCAGGACCCGCCTGCCACCGGCAGGGTAAGCAATGAGCATGGGTGTCTGCATAGTCAGGGAAGAGTGGGAAGGGAAGAGAAAAATAAAAATAAAAATAAAAAGGGAGGTATGGAAAGAAAAGGAAAATGATACCTGAGGTTATATGCAAAAGCAGCCCCGACAATTGTTCCCAGCTTTGACCACTAGTAAAAATGTGCACCCTGAGAGCGTCAGCACCCGCAATGCCCCCAAAACAAACGATGGTTTTGACCTAAGCCAAATTATATGACATTTTTAAAGCCAACGTTTGAGGAAAAGAAACACAGGCCTGAAGGAAAATTAGGGCCAGTCCCTAGCGTCCTAAGGATCCAGACTGTGTCCCACTAGTCATGCAGGCAGACTGGTGTGGAGACAGCAGCATGGCCAAGCCCGATGCACGGGCCTCTGCAAGGCTGGTCAGCAGAGCATCCCCTGCTCTGCAGTCTCCTCTCGAACCCTGCAGCCCCCACTCCGCACAGGCAGCTCTTCCCACAGCTCTGAGTGAACATCGTCACTTAACAGAACCTCTGCAGAGTCAGTTCCACAAAGGAATTGGGGATTTGGGACATGGCTTGACGACAACCAAGAACACAGCCCCCCAGAATCTCCCAGTGCAAGAGACAAAGGGGCAGAGTGTGCAAAGAAGACAACTGACAACAAAAACACAGGATCCACAGCTTCTGTGTGCAACAGAGAGAGGCATGTGAGTGCTGGGGGCTGTGGAAGGAAACCCCTCTCTCATTTCATATCATCCTAACCCTGGCCTCAGTTCTCTGCTAAACCTGGTAATTCTGGGGCTTGTCTGCTCCATGTCTAACTAGGACCACACAGAAGGCCTGGCTCACAGCGGGTGCAGAACAATAGAATGGTGAGGGCCCTTCCCCTGGGGGCCCCGCCCGGGGCTGACTGGTGCCTGGCACACTGTCAGCACTTGCTCAACATTAAACATCATTATTAAAAAAGAAACCAAACTCCCTAGCCCTCCCTGACTGACCACCAGTGACGTAAACTGACAAGGATTCCCTCACCCTGCACACAGACCCCACAGCTGTGCACGCTCACCTGTCGGAGCTATCAGCGCCTGCGTTCTCCAGACAGGCCTGCATCATTTCAAAGAGCCTTGTGGGGAGGCCTGCGCAGCCACAGAACCTCTGTGTGCAGAGGGCCACACTGTCGGCCAGCTCTACTTCCAGGCTAGTGTGATGGGCAAGAGCTGCCCTGGCGCCAGTGTTTCTGGCAGCCTGTTTCCTCTCTGCCTACCCAAGACCCATCTAGATTTCAAGACTGAGCCAAAGTGTTCTAGAATGCCCCACACTCGGTTTATTCTTGGCGATAGAGGGATATTAACACCTGCCCTTTCTACTTTCAATTCAACAAACATGTACGTGCCTACTCCTTATAGGACACTCAGAGAAACAGAGTCGTAAGCCCCAGTCCTTGAGAGAGAATAATATAGGGACATCAACAAGGACTCATCAATAGGGGCCCTTAACATGCTGAAGGGAAGAACAGTTACTTTTTTATTAAATTTATTGGGTGACATTGGTTAATAAAATTATATACTTTTCATTTCTATGATACATCATCTGTGTATTAAATTGTGTGTTTACCACCCAAAGTCAAATCTTCTTCCGTCACCATATATTTGACTCCCTAAACCTTTACCATTCCCTCACCCATTGGTAACCACCATACTATTGTCTGTGACTATGAGTTGTTTGTCCATTTGTTGCTTTCTGTTTTATTTTAAACACTTTTTCTTGATTTCAGAGAGGAAGGGAGAGGGAGAGAGATAAAAACATCAATGATGAGAAAGAATCATTGATCGACTGCCTCCTGCATGTCCCCCACTGGGGATCAAGCCCCCAACCTGGGCATGTGCCCTGACCTGGAATTGAACTGTGACCTCCTGGTTCATAGGTCAAAGCTCAACCACTGAGCCACACTGGCTGGGCTGTTGCTTTCTGTTTTACATCCCACATAGGAATGGAATCATATGAAGAACAATTAATTTTGATGACAGGATTCACAGGGGATCTCAGAAAGGGCCTCACTGAAGAGGAAGGACTGTGAAAGGTGGAAAATTGTAAGGAAAAGCCTTCCAAGAGGATGCTGTAAGGAGGGCAGACGCATAAAGGCAGAAAGGGCCCCACAGCCTCAGGAAACTGCAAGTGGCGTGGTGGCACTGGAGCGGAGAGAACAAGAAGCATCTTCTGGAATAAGCACAGCTTAGGGCCAGAGTTTGATTCTCAAAGGCTTTGTTAAGGTGTCTGGACTTGACAGTAACTTCTGGGGAAGATCTGGAAGGGAAGGACAGATTCCAGCCTGTGGCTGGTAATTCTGAAGGAGGGGAGAGGAGGGAGTTAGAGAGGTCAGTCCAGCAGATGGCAACAAGCCAGCAAGGAACAATGAAGAACTTGGCCTGGGGCAGTGGCCAGGGGAAGGGAAAAGAGGGGCAGAGTGAAGAGCTGGGAGCTCAAGGCCTCTGGCTGGCGGGGCCACAGCCATGGAATGATGGTGCGATGCTGTAACACACCAAGGAAGAAGGGGCCCCCGCAGGAAGGTGGGTAACAAGCTCACCACTGGAGCTGTTCTGTGTGAGGTCCCAGCAGGACAGTTTGGTCTAGGAGGGTAGATACTGGCATGTGCAGTTAGGAGCCAGGATAGGACATAGATTTTTAAGAGTCATCAACATAAAGGGAATATTTAAACCAGAGAGTAGATCCCTTAGCTTGTTATTATCAGATGTGATAACAGATGTGAAAGCACCTCTTAAACTGTCAGGAACCATACAATATCCATGAATTACATCCCTGCTCTCTCTCCCCGTGGCTACCTCAAGCCTGTAAGGACCAAAGCAAGGAATGAGTTCTGAAAATGTACAGTGGTGGTCCTTAACCTAGCTGCACATTAAGAAGCCTCCAGAAAGCTTTTAAAACCCCAACACCCTGCGGTGAACCAGACCAATGGAATCAGAATCTCAGTGGGTAAGACCCTGGAAGCAGTCTGCCTCCATATTGGCCAATGTGGAGGCAGGGTTGACAGTCACTGGATAAGTGAGTCTCCTGGGTACAGAGCAACTTATGCTCAGATTTTTTTACCTGGATGACAGAGGAGAATGACAACGAGGAAGTATCATTCAGTCAAAAGAAACGTTCATTCACTCTTCTATTTAACACTCATTTATGTGGTGAGCACTGTGCCGGGTGTGGGACAGCGTCAACTATCCTCATGAGGTTACTACTCTATGGAGGAAGCAATGACCATTGTTGGTGATCCCCAGTGCTATGGGGGCACATAAAGTGGGGACCGGGCTCTAGCGGCCCTGGAAAAGCTTCCATGAGGAAGGGCTGCTGACCTGAGGATGTAAAGCAGAGGTTAACAACTGGAAGGAGAAGATCATCCAAGTTGAAGTTTCCAGAGAGTTCTCAGCTGCAGACAAATTGAAAAATCACAGGCCAAGCTCTCCTTTACAACTCCCTGCCTCTAAATTGGAACTCTTCCCCATTAAAATACAGCCTTGTCCTGTGTCTAGTCACTTGGAAAGATTGGCTCAACCCTGGGCCCTGTGTCAAGTTTGAATCAGTCCAATGGTGGGGGAGGTGGGCCCAGCCGGGAAACATAGCCTTGAAAATAAAACAAAATAAAAGTGGGGCAGGGGATGGAAGGGGAAGTATGGGTGGGAGGAGCTCATTTGCAACCTTTGGGTTGCTCTATTTCTTACTTGAGCTTTATTTACTTTTCATTTTTCCAGACTCCAGGACCCTAGGGGGAAACCCAAGGGATAGACGTGCATGGTGTGTAGTTTGAATCTAGGTTCAAGGTTGAGTACTTTCTGTTTTGACAGAGAAGCCACTTACCACATCTGATCACTAGGGCAGAATCTCAGGGTGTTATATGTAGATGGGATCTCAGAGAACCAAGCCCCTTCCTTTTTCCAGATAAGCAAATAAATGTTCACTCATTCAATATATATTCTCTGAAGGTTTACAATGTACCAAGGCTGAGGATATAATAAACTAGACAAGGTACTGCTCTTACAGAGCCTACTGTGATGGGGGAGTCCAACCAACACAGATAAGAAAGCAAACTAGGTCATATCCCAGTCACAAGGGCACTAAACGCAAAACAGGGTGAAATGATAGAACATGCTGGCTGAGGATGGACAGCTATTTCAGATTAGGATGGTCTGGAAAGACCTCTCTGAAAAGAACAGAATGACATAAGACTTGGAAAAGGAGAGAGAAGGAACCAATGAAGAGAAGAGCAGAACAGAGTTGCAGGCGGGGGATTCTGCACACGTGAAAGCTTGAGGTGGGAACACGTGGTTGGAAGAGCACTGAGGAGACTGAAGTCAAGTCTCCAGCTTCTGGCTCCATGTTTTCTCCGCTTGGAGATGTTTCTGTCTTGATGTTCCTAGTCATTATGTGATTCTTATATACTATTTTATTTTTATTTTTATTTATTTTTTTTAAATATGTTTTATTGATTTTTTACAGAGAGGAAGGGAGAGGGATAGAGAGTTAGAAACATCGATGAGAGAGAAACATCGATCAGCTGCCTCCTGCACACCTCCTACTGGGGATGTGCCCGCAACCAAGGTACATGCCCTTGACCGGAATCGAACCTGGGACTCTTGAGTCCGCAGGCCGATGCTCTATCACTGAGCCATACCGGCCAGGGCTACTATTTGATTTTTAAAAACCAAACATGGTCTGACTCAGAACCTAGGCTTGCTTTGGAGTCAGACACTCAAATCCCTACTCTGCCATTGACTTACTAGCTGTATAGCCTGGGACAAGCTACTCAACTTCTCTGAGTTTCTCATTTGTAAAAATGAATTAACAATAACTATTTCATGGGGTTGTTGTGAAAAGTAAATGTAGTCGTGTATGGAAAGCCCTGACATATAGCAAGCACTCAATAAACAGCAGGTCTCCTCCAGGCAGGGCAGGGACCATGTCTGTTTGCTTGTCATGGTATCTCTGGTACAATGGGAGTGCACAAACGAAGCCACCACTTCTGGGGAAGCCTGGGCAGGAAGGATGAGGAGGGAAATATTTTAACCTGAAGCGATAGATGTAAACACACCAAACCAAGCAGGACGTAGACAGACACACACACACAGGCACACCAAGCGAGCGAGTATGCAGTCTTTAAAAGAAAAGCCCAGGTGAGACTTTGGCCACCAGACTTCACCTCTCTCCATTGTGCAAGTAAACAGACATAGTGTCCTGACACAGTCTGATGTTAGATCTTGAAATACTTAGTCATGCACCATATAATGACAGATCAGCCAGTGATGGGCCACATACATCACAGTGTTCCCATCCTATATAATAAAGAGGTAATATGCAAATTGACCCTCACACCCTCGCATCACAATATGGCCACCCCCACGTTGTCACAAGATGGCCAGCAGGGGAGGGCAGTTGGGGGGGACTAGGCCTGCAGGGGAAGGCAATTGGGGCGACTGGGCCTGCAGGGGAGGGCAGTTGGGGGTGATCAGGCCTGCAGGGGAAGGCAATTGGGGCGACTGGGCCTGCAGGGGAGGGCAGTTGGAGGTGATCGGGCCTGCAGGGAAGGGCAGTTGGAGGTGATGGGGCCTGCAGGGGAGGGCAGTTGGAGGTGATCGGGCCTGCAGGGGAGGGCAGTTGCGGGGGGACCAGGCCTGCAGGGGAGGGCAGTTGGGGGCGACCAGGCCTGCAGGGGAGGGCAGTTGGGGGTGATCAGGTCAGCAGGGGAGCAGTTAGATGTCAATCAGGCTGGCAAGGGACTGGTTAGGGGCTATCACGCTGGCAGGCAGAGTGGTTAGGGGCAATCAGGCAGCCAGGCAGGTGAGTGGTTAGGAGCCAGAAGTCCCAGATTGGAGAGGGTGCAGGCTGGGCTGAGGGACACCCCCCCCCCCAATGCATGAATTTCGTGCACTGGGCCTCTAGTAAGATTATAATGGAGCTAAAAAATCCCTATTGCCTAGTGATATAGTAGCCATCATCAGGTAACACGTTACTCACATGCTTATGTTGATCTGGTGTAAACAGACCTGTTCTGCTAGTCATATAAAAGTATAGAACATGCAATTATATGCTATAATTTTAAAGTGTACTCTTTCCACTTATTAAAAACCTAAATTTGCTGTAAAACAGTATACCATGTTACACCAGCATAGCCTATACATCTCGTGCTTACTCTATCTCCTGATTACATCACCTTCTCGTACGCTTGGTTTAATCTTGTGTTGTTTTATAAGTTTAGTGTTGCCTAAGTGTACAGTGTTTATAAATCTACAGTTGTGTTCAGTAATGTCCTAAGCCTTCACATCCACTCACCAGTCACTCATTGGCTCACCCAGAACAACTTCAGTTCTGCAAGCTCCATTCATGGTAAGGACAGGGCACTTACCATGAATGGTGGATCATTTTTTATACTGTATTTTTACTGTACCTTTCCTATGTTTAGATACATAAGTACTTAACATTTTGTTACAATTGCCTATAGTATTCAGTACAGTAACTGTATAAGTCTGTAGTCTAGGAGCAATAGGCTATACTATATAGCCAAGGTGTAAAGTAGGCTATACCATATAGGTTTGTGTAAAGTGCATTATATGATGTTCCCACAATGATAAAATCACCTAACAATGCATTTCCCAGAACACATCCCTGTCAAGTGGTGCATGATTATACAAAGGTCAAACACTCTATATCTTGATATGAAAATGAGACTCATGTGAATGTTCTAAGAGCTGAAATCTCAGTAAGGACATGAGCAAGCCTGACAAGCTCCCAACCTATCTGGCTGTGCTTTGAAATACTTGTAAATAGCAGCCTGACTCACTTGCTTTACCAAGATGTGTCAAAGAAACTGATGATCACATGGAATCAAGGCAGAGATAAGCAGCTCACATACTTGGATTTTCCTATTTTACTTGGATTTTTCTATTTTACTTCTAATATGAGGTATTTCCAAGTCAAACTCATAGATGGTCATCTGATATGGGCTTTAAGAATTGTGTATATACACATGTATATAGTTAATTCTTACCTGAGAATATTTTTTTCATTGCTTTTTCAGGGAGAGTGGAAGGGATGGAAAGAGAGAACCATAGATGTGAGAGAGATACCACTGGTTGCCTCCTGAAGATGCCCCCATGGGGGTGGGGGGGGGGGGGGCCAGGGAGCGAACCTGTAACCCAGATACATGCCCTTGGCTGAGAATCAAACCCAAGACCCTTTGGTGCGTGGGCCGACACTCTAACCACTGAGCGCACTGGCCAGGACCAGAATTGTGTATATTTTAATCTCTGGAAATGAAACTGCCTTCCACTGCCTTATTATGACCTTGGCAGAGAATTCACAATTTGGATATGTACTTTTTATATCTTCTCTGCAGAGTCAGACGAGGAGAGGAGATGGAACAACGGCACAGATAAAAGCGGCTTATCCACCTAATGTGAAGTTTGCTTGAGTTTAAATATTAAGAGTATGCCTTTATTTTTGAAGTAAACTCAATGAAGTCTAGCCAAATGATTGAAGTGTGAATAATTCTCCCCTGGATTGTATTTCAAGCTCTATAGCACAGGATTTACATGATAAGGTTAGGATTAGCATTGGACAAGCAGTCCTTTCTATATGAACTGGGGGAGATCAAGATCTTGGTTAGTCATCCTGGAAATGTCAGGCTTAGCAGCAGTTTGGAGAAAGGTGGAGTGAGGGTGGGGGAGCCCTTGGCATGGCAAGTTATTTACTTTATGTATCACATACCCCCTTACAACCCCGTGCTCTGTGGCTTCCCCTTGATCTACTGGGAGCCCTTTCCCACTTCAGACCCCGCTCTGCTGAGCCCAGCCCCCAGCACCGAGGACTCCCCCTCTCCCTCATTTCTCCTGGTCCTTGGCAATACGCAGGGAGATTATTCCCTCTCAAACTGACCTCCCCTCCGCCAATGTATTTTCCTTGGGGAGATCTGCGTAGCCTTGGACGATAAGAGTCAAGGTTTAAAGGAATCTCTGAATGTCTGGCTCATTTTCTCTCTCTGCTGATGACTTTAGGTTAAAGCAGACACAAGCGCCGGTCTTTCCCCTTCGCACCTTGCTTCAATCGAGTTAACACCAAAAGCAGACTATTCCACCTCCTCCAAGTCCCAGCCACGACCCGCCGTGATCCCCACGGAACAGGCGCCTCTCCAGCTGCCTCCCAGCTCACTCGATCTCTCCCAGACGAGTGAGTGGCTACACCTGATCAAACTTTTAAAGTGGTGGCAGCCGAAGCCCTAAGGAAAGATGGTTTGATAGGAACCTCCTTCCTGTAGCTCCCACCGTCATTCCCTCCCTTCTCCGCTTCACCTCCCCACCTCTCCCCTCCTCTCGCCTCGCCTCTCCGACGCAGAGGGAGCAATACAACCAACTATTCATTCTTTCTCAACAAAGGGAGAGAGGGAGGGAAATGTTGTCAACAGTTACACGGCAGGGTCCTACGCTTTCTTGGCAAACTTTGCAAGAGATTAGTTGAGAAACTCGCCTCCCCCAAGCCCGTGCTCCCAGCGGAGCCCCCGGGCCCCGCGTCCCCTGACCCTCGCCGGCCTCAGGGCAAAGAGGGACGGGACGGGGAGGGGCGGCTGGCCGAGCAGCCTGGAAAGGCTTGGCCCCAGCGCCCGGGAAGATGCCCCAGAAGAGCCAAGAGCAGAGATGCTCGCCTCCCGCCGCGGGCCACTTGGCGAATCCCAGCCTGTTCGGAGCCCCCGAGGGCGCAAGTCCCGTCCCCACTTCGGCCACTCCCGACCCCGGACGCCAGCGCAGCCGGGGGTTGGGAGTGGGGTGAGGTGGGAGCGCTGGCTGTTTTCCCTGCTGCCTAAACTTTCCCAACACACTTCCCAGCCCGTCCTCCTTGGGAGAAACAAGGCACCCCAGGAGCGGCGGCACCCCAGGAGGCGCAGCACCCCCGCGGGACGCGCAGCGGCTCACCTCCCCGCGCGGCGCTCGGCGCCCGGGTCTCTCCCGCAGGGACTCAGACGCTCCGCACCGCGGGCCCCGCGCCGCGGCTGCTCCCAGAGCAGGGGTCGCTCATGGTCCGCGGGGCGCGCCCGCCGAGAAGCCCGCGCAGCTCGCCCGTGCCCCGGCACTGCGGCTCTGGCGCTCCGACTCGCGCTCCCGCCGCGGCAGCTGCAGGCGCGGCTCTGAGCCGGCGCGCACGCGGGCCCTCAACTGGTGATTTGAGGCTTCGCGGCCCCACCCCGCCGCGCCGATCCGCGTAGCCTGGCCCCTGGCGGAACCCCCTGCGACTTGTACGTGCGGTGACCTCGCCTTGCACTTCTCTGCCGGGATTTTTAGAGTTTAGCTCTCCTGGTATTTCCCCCAGAAGTTAGTCCTCAAGTGTAGATAGACCACTTCCTCACTGTACCCCTCTGGGTAGACAGCCCCGCCTAACTCACTCCTCCCCCTTCCCCGCGTTATTTAATTACCCAGCAGATCTGCTTTGTTCGACTGCAGACACCTGGCTGGCTTTCAGTTGAAAAGCCTTTGATGGGATAAAGATCCAGGTAACCACAAATAACCAAGCCATGAGAGCAGGCAAATCCATCACACCCGCCTGGATATATTGAAAGCAAGGTGGGAGGTAAAAGTGGTACTAGATGGCTTGGTGGGGTGAAAAATGAGAGCCAACTGGAGGACTTCCATATCAGACACCAACACCTATCATAAAGCTATTGAAATAGTAATTGGCAACAAGAATATACTCTCTGACCAATAGAACAGAGAGTTCACCCACTTCTAGGAATATATCCCAAGAAACTAGAAACACCAATCAGAAAGGATATATGCACCCCTATGTTCGTAGCAGCACAATTTACAATAGCTAAGATTTGGAAACAGCCTAAGTGCCTATCAGCAGATGAGTGGATTAGAAAACAGTGGTACAGCTATACAATGGAGTACTATGCTGCTGTAAAAAAGAAAGAACTTTTACCATTTGCAACAGCATGGACGGAACTGGAGAGCATTATGCTAAGCGAAATAAGCCAGTCAGAGAAAGATAAATATCACATGATCTCATTCATATGTGGGATATAATGATCAACATAATTTGATGAACAAGAATAGATCCAGAGACAAATGGCAGGGGAGGGAGGGTTAGAGAGCAACCAAAGGACTTGTATGCATGCATATTAGCATAACCAATGGACACAGACACTGGAGCGGTGGGGGCTTGCCTGGGGTGGGAATGTCTAAGGGGGGGGGTCAAGCGGGGAAAAAGGAGACATATGTAAAACTTTAGACAATAAATAAAAAATTAAAAGCTTGTTTTAAAAAAAAAAGAACGGAGAGTTCAGAAACAGATCTATATTTTGTGTCCTTGACGAATGTCAAAGATGCTGTTGTGATGCATTGGGAAAGGATGGTCTATCTTTTCAGTAAATGATGCTGGATCAACTGGAACGCCCACATGGAGAAAAAAGGAGAAGCTTGACCCTTACCGCATACCATACCAAAAAATCAATTCCAGATGGATTTCAAATCTACATGTAAAGAGTAAAACAATGGAACTATCCAAAGTAAATATACAAAAATGTCTTCATGACCTTGAGGTAGGCAAAGACTTTTAAAGCACATATAGTACTAACTATAAAGGAAAAAACAGGTCATTGGACAACATTTAGATTAAGAACTCCTGTTCATCAAGACACCGTCAGTGAAAAGGCAAGCCACAGAGTGAGAAAAGATAATTGCAACATATCCAAAACAGAACTTGTATGCAGAATATATAAAGAACACTTAGAAATCAGCAAGAACAAAGCAGAAAATCCAACTGAAGTTGCCAGAATATTTCAACAGGCATTTCTCAAGAGGAATAAGTCGGATTTCTTTAAAAAGCCAACAAACATATGAAAAAGTTCCCAATTATTAATCATCCCAGAAATGCTCATTGAAGTTACAATGTGATTTCACCCACCAGACTGGCTAAAATTTAGAGAACTTGCATATCACTTTAGAAACCTGCTTCCCATTATCTCCTAATGCCAAATTAACAGGTAGCCTGTGACTTTATAGTAACTATTCCCTCCCTAGGTATATACCCAGTAGAGATGTATGCACATATTCTCCAAAGACATGTTCAAAAATGTTTATAGCATCTCTCTTTGTAACAGCCCAAAGGAAAGAACCCAAATGTCCATCTACAAAAGAGAAATAAGTTGTGTGGAATACTATACGGTAAGAAAAATGAACGAACAACATCTACACTCAACAAGATGCACAACTGTCACAAATATGATGTTGAGTGAAAGAAGCTGAACACAAATGGGTACATATCTATGATATTAAAGGTGAAAATAGTGGTTATCTTGAGGGGTGGTAGTGATGGAAAGGGAACCCTGAGGGGGTTATAGGTGCTGGTACTACAGTTGTACCTCAAAATATTGTGGCCTGCCCTAAACAGTTTGGATCAGTGGATAGAGCGTCGGCCTGCGGACTAAAGGGTCCCAGGTTCGATTCTGGTCAAGGGCATATACCTTGGTTGCGGGCACATCCCCAGTAGGGAGTATGCAAGAGGCAGCTGATCAATGATTCTCTCTCATTGATGTTTCTAACTCTCTATCCCTCTCCCTTCCTCTCTGTGAAATATCAATAAAATATATTTTTAAAAAATATTCTGGGCTTGGTTCCAGACTACCACAATAAAGTGAGTATCACAAAAAAGTGAGCCATAACCTTTATGCTTATGGAGGGTCTTGCCTCCAATTTGTAAAAGCAAACAAAGAAACAAAAAACACCCACACATCTCTGAAGCAATAAAGTGAAGTGCAATAAAACGAGGTCTACCTGTATTCTATTTCTTGATCCAGGTGCTGGTTCCATAGAAGTGTTCTATTTTATAAAAATTAGCTGTCCCTCACTTTATAAAATCTTAATTGGTTTGCACTACTCTGCATGTATGTTTTACTCTAATAAAAATTTTTCTAAATTGTGCCATGTTGAGTATATTTTGTATCATTTTCATCCCCCGAGAAAGAGCTGTTGGCAAGTCTGCAAGCTTCTAAGTGCATTATACTTAAGAATGAGTTTCTACATTTTCCTTGTATTTTTGTAGCTTGGTTTTTATCTTCCCTAACTCATTAGAAGCACAAACTTTTTATTTTTGTTGGATTTCCCCAAAGTGCTTAGTGCAATGAATGTCAAACAGGCCAACTGGTACATTTATTTATAAACTGAATTGTCAGAAATGCATTTCCTGACTTTCTGCTATTCTGCGGTGTCACTGATAAATAGTGGTAACACTTGCTTTGGTTGTTCTTGATTTTCAAAATTCCCCCGTGCACCTACTTCATGGTGGGTGCATCGTGGGGAAGTAACAATAAAGAAAGACCAGGAGACAACTCCACCCAGAGAAACCGTGGGCAGGGCACTGTTCCTCTCAATCCTTCTATTTCCTCCTGAGTGGGTGGGTGGATAACGGTGAGGAGGCAAGAAATAATGGATGTGAAAGTGCCTAGCATAGGGTAATTACCATAAACTGTTACCGGAATTGATGACACATTTTATCATTTGTCTTTATAATACCCCTGTGAGATAAGAAGCATCTTTATGCCCATTTATATGGGAGGAAACAGACTCCGAAAGATTAAGTAACTTCAACCATAAATTCATTCAACAAATATTTCTTGCGTGTGTACTATGTGTCAAGACCCATAGCTAGTGAGAAGCAGAATCAGAATTTGAGTCAGGTGTTTTTAACTTCGAGGTCAATGGTATTTTCACTCCATCACAACTACTTTCACATTTGTTTCCCAAGTGCCTAGCACATAGTAGGTACCCGATATATTAATAGGAGTATTTTAATATAATCTTTGGATTAGGGAATATTAAGGACCAAAATGACCAGGTTGTTACCAAAGATTCACAACTTGAAATATAAATGTAATCGTGTAACAGTAAAAAGTCCCCCTCTTAACTCTGCCTCCCATCTGACCGATCCCTTCCCACTATAGGTAACAACTGCTATTAATATTGTGTATGCCTATCAGATTTTCCTGTGTGTATGTGTGTTACTCCCCATTCCCTACACAAAAAGTAACATACTAGTACTGTACCTGTAGTTCTACACTTTGCTCTTTTTTCACATATTGGAGATTTTCTCATATTAAATGCATGCTATTCCTTTGAAGAGATGTACTATAATTTACTCAATCAGTGTCCTATTGATGGATATTTAGGTTGTTTTCAGTCTTTTCCTACTACTAATAATACTTGTACATATGTCATTGGTGTGTGCAAGTATATCTGTAAGGTAAATTTCCAGAGACAAAATTGCTGTCAAAGGGTATATACTTTCTAAATTTTGATACATAGTGCCAAATTGCCTTTTTTAAGGATTGTATCAATTTATGCTTCCCAGCAATATAAGAAAATGCCTATTTCCCCATAGCCTGGCCAGAATGTATTATGAAACTTTTGATTTTTTTGTCAACCTGATAAGTAAAATGAATTTTAGTGCAATTTTAATTCTCATTTCTCTTAGAAGTGAGGCAGCTCTTCCTTTCATGGTCAGTAGCCATTTGCTTTTCCTTTTTGGAATTTGTACTTCCATTTTTCTATCCATTTGTAGCTCTTTTTATATCAATTTTCTAGGACTGCCTTTTATATTAGGAAGCTCAGCTCTTCGTGGTATGCGCTGCAAATATTTTTTCAGTGATAATATTAAAGAAAAGAAGTGAAAAATGCAAAGCACCGTTATTTTAGGGAGTCGTTCTGGAAGCCATGTAGAATGAAATAGAGAAGTGAGAGCCAAGGCAGGACACTGACTGGAAGACCAGGGCAATTGTCACATGACAAGGGCTTGACTGGCTGGTGACAGTGGGGATGGCAGGACTAAAATGACCAGGTTATTACCGAGGACTAATTGGCAAGAGTTAATAATTAGCAATGATAAAGATGACAATAACAGTAGCTAACAACCACAAGTCACATACTATGCTAAGTGCTTCATTAGCTTTAAGCCACGAGCTAGCTGGGACTCCTATTGCCCCCACTTCACAATGAGAAAAGTGAGTTTTAGCAGTTAAGGAACTTACTCAGATTCACACTAGATGTAAGTGGCAGGACCAAGGCTAACCCCAGGTCTATCTGACCCCAGCGGCCTGGCAGGGTGAAGGCAATTGATCAAAGGTCTGCAGTCCACGTGTCTGAGTCATGCCTGGCTTGATGACAGGGATAGAAGTCAGGGAACAGCTGCCTCTGACTGGAGAGCAACAGGCTCTCCTTTAGGTACATTGAGCATTTTTCAAAGCCTTTCATGTACATGATTACTCTTTCCACAGTGTCTCTGTGAGTTGAAGGTGGTGGTGTACCCCCATTTTATTGATGAGAAGACTGAGGCACCATGAAATTAAATAACCAGTCCCAGCTTAGAAGTCCTGTTCTCTGGAAACCTTCCCTGAAACCCAGAGCAGCTCACATACTTCAGTTATATGTGCCCTACAGCCTCATTTCTTTCCTGGCATTTGTCGCAGTTCTCAATTACACATTTGTATCTGTTCTTTCCTTTTGATTTCTGTTGCTCTATAGACTCTAAGTTCCATATCTGGTTTTGCTTTTGTTTTGTTCCTAGTTTGGTGCCTGACACATTATTTGCAGTCATTACATATTTATTGAATGACTGAATTAATGAATGTATGAATGAACTCCAGGTTTTTAGATCCTTTGCCCTTTTATCTTTGTATTATATCACAGAGCTCCCTATCTATAATAATAAAAGTGTAATATGCTAATTAGACTGGACAGAGGCAGTTAGGGGCAATCAGGCAGGCAGGTGAGTGGTTAGGAGCCAGTGGTCCCAGATTGCAAGAGGGTGGAGGCCAGGCTGAGGGACCACCCTCCCCCCATGCACAAATTTTGTGCACTGGGCCTCTAGTAAGCTAAATAAATATAATGCCATGGATGGGGGCTGTGCTGTAAATAATTTTAGGATTCAAATCTCTTCAAGCCAGCTTTCATATTAATGCTGAAACAGCAAAACCCTGGGCCACTTCAGCCAAAGGGCCATAGGAAAAGACAACATAATCAGTGATATGGAGTTGACGGCTTTTGGGCAGGGCAGGAGGGCTTGTCAGGGAGCACTCAACCTCATGTTGATCCCCTCCTGCCACAAAGCAATTTGTTGAGTCCCACCAAGTAATATCACTAGTTACCAGGCAAACGGGGAGGCACTGGGCAAAATGCACTTTAAAGAAGAGTAGCTTTTCAAATTCCAGGTTTGCCCAGACCTACATGCTAACAAGCCAGTCAAACCCTTGTCACATGACATTGCCCTGGTCTTCCAGTCAGTGTCCTGCCTTGGCTCTCACTTCTCTATTTCATTCTACATGGCTTCCAGATGTTCAAGCTATAATCGATGAAGACCAAGCAGAAAATCTGAACTCCAACAATTGTAGACAGAGAGACTGAGAATTCCCTGAAGTTAATATGTAATATACCACTGATATAAAAAGCTGGCTGCTCTAATATGGACCAGAGCAGCAAATGTTACAGGATTTTTGAGAGCCTTACCCTCTAGGTGCCTGCTCTGTGAAGAGCTAGCCATGGACTTGGTCATGGGAATCCCCAGTCTACCAAGCAGGGAAATCAACCCAACTTCCTGAATGCCTGTATGAGGGCTGTCATATCAGCTAGAGAAGTCATTGTAGGAGGGCTACAGCTGGATAGAACCGCGATAAACATTTACTGAATGAATGAATGAATGAATGGATGAGTAAGTGAAAAAGAGACGGTGTTCTTGACAACACAGGCTCACTTTTGACACAAGGTGCACCTCAACCTGATGGTCTACATCTGAACAACCGTTTCAGGGCTTGCTTTTATCACCAAACTCTGGATCCTTGGTCCCCCATTACTTCCTTAATCTGGTGACCAGATATTCATTATTCCACAATTGGAAGAAAATACTCCAAAATGTCTCGGGATAGTTATGGAATTCCCTGTTATTTTCATTTCCTTGTGGACACAGTTCTTTTTATTTTGTTTAGCAAGCATGTATTATTTCATTATTAACAACATGACTTAAAAAACAAATTCCTTGAGACCCTCCCATATGGAAAGTATTGCCAGCCTAAGGAGACACGGAGGTGAGTCCATCCTCGGGAACACACATCCTGGAGGATAGTTATGGAATTCCCTATTATTTTCATTTACCATGGAAATGAAGAAAGGAAACAAATGTATGTAAAACTAGCGCCATGGCCACCTGCTGCCATTTGAGTTAGACCAGGAAAGCATTTAGGCTGCCCCAGAAGCGGGTGGAGGTGAGCTACCAGCACTACTGAGCCTGGACAGCAGGAGGAAATGAAGGGAACATGAAGCCTACCAGCTCCCTTACATGGGAGGAGTCAGGCTGACAAGAAAACCTAACTGGCTAGCCCTAACCGGTTTGGCTCAGTGGATAGAGCGTTGGCCTGTGGACTGAAGGGTCCCAGGTTCGATTCCGGTCAAGGGCATGTACCTTGGTTGCAGGCACATCCCCAGTAGGGGGTGTGCAGGAGGCAGCTGATCAATGTTTCTCTCTCCCTTCCTCTCTGTAAAAAAAAAAAAAAAATCAATAAAATATATTTTTTTAAAAAAGAAAGAAAGAAAACCTAACTGGCTCGGGTGTACTCATTCAACCTTTGAGAGCAGGCTGGCTTTCCAGTCAAAGACAGCGATTTTCAACCGGTTTGCCGCAAGAATTCTAAAAACATGCAATACCTGACTATTTAGTCTGGGGCACTGACCTCTTTTCCCTTGGATTGTTACATTTTAAAAATATGGCAACAGCCAACACAACAATAGTTATCTGGTGTGAATGAATCAAAATTATACTTTTTTATTTTGTCAGATTGGCAAAAAAGACCATATTTTTTGGTGTGATGCAGAATTTTAGTAATTAGCTTATGTGCACTATGAGATGAAAAAGGTTGAAAATCAATGGTCTAAGAGAATGGTTTGTGAGATGTAGGTAGGATTCACCCACAATCTTAGGATTCACCTACCTTAAAATCTCCCTAGCAATGTTTCACTTAAACCTCCATCATTAGCTGCTCCTTCCTTTGTGTGAGGCACTGACCCTTCTCTATAGGTGTTCTTTTTTTTCCTTCCCAAAAACAATGTTAATCCTTAATGAACGACTAAACAGAACACTAGCTCAGAATGTGCCCTTTGCCCAGCAACTCGACTTCCAGGAACCTTTCCTACGGAAACACTCACTCTCCTGTTACACACTCTAAGATATTCGTGGCAGCATTGTTCGCAGTTAAAAAGAGAGGATTTATCCACAGAGGGATGACTAAGTGAGAGATTAGAGCATATGTACTATGGCACACACTGTGTAGCTAGAGAGAATAAGGTACCGACACGGAAAGGTATCTATGAAATATTAAGTGAGAAAAGCACGTTGCTCCATGAATGTAAAAATAACAACCATATATTTATGTGGGATGATGTGTCCACATGTACAAAAAAATGTCTGAGAGAATTTCCTGCCGTTAAACTGCTGGAGAGGTGGGATTGACATGTGAGCAAGAGAGAACTTTGCTTTTTCCTTCATGTTATTCTAAACTGCATTTTTTCCCAATGAGCGCTGGTTGCTTTCATAATTAAAGATAATTTACATAGTGCTTACTCTGAGCTTTATGTTAATTAACGCATTGAGCTCCAACAATAATCCTATGAGACAGCACGATTCTTATCCTCTTGTATAGATGAGGACATGGTTCCTGCCCAGGTCACACAGTGAAATGTAAAGGTGCTGAGCTTTGGACCCAAACCATCTGGCTCAGACTCGTGCCTTCTTAGTCATTAGGCTATAGTGCCTCAGAAAGGTCACATTTGTGGACAAATAGCCTGCTTCTAGCATCAGACACACCTGTGTGTGAATCTCAGCTTTTGCTGACTAGCTACATGCTTCTTAGCCCGTGTCTGGCCTGTAGCTCAGCTTCCCCAGCTGTAACATGGGGAACGATAGTCACATACCTCATGAGAATATGTGAGAACTACACAGAATGTGTTCAGTCCAGGCCCTGAGTAAGCATTGGTAAGTACGGACTACTTCCTCTATTGAGATGAAATGACCAGCCCTTTAATGTGTATAACTTTCACTGGCTGTTTTTCTTGGTTGGCTGTTTGGCAGCATCTGGTGCTTCAAGGGTAAGTGGGGGAGGAGGACTTGGAAATAAGCGGGAATTGGCTTAGACTGAGAAAATAGAACACGGTGATGTACCACCTTCTTCACAGTTTTGCCTGACACTGGTCCAATTAAGAGACTAATATTGAAGAGAAACCAAGATGGCAGCATAGGTGAACACCTAAACTGCTGCCTCGTACAACAATTTCAAAACTACAACTAAAAGATAAAACGGACATCATCCAGAACCACAGGAAAGCTGGCTGAGTGGAAATTCTACAACTAGAAGGAAAGAGAAAAGCATATTGAGACTCAGAGGAGCTGCAAAAGGCTGAGATAGGGAGACGCGAGCATGGAAAGGACTGGCGGTTGAGTGCGTGGCTGGCTTTCTCAAGCAGGAGGGAGACGGAAGCCCCCAACTGTGCTGAACTCCAGTTCTGGGTGAGATTCTGGGAACCCAGACTCATTCGGGGGGAATCTGGACTGTCAGGAAAAGAGAAAAGCACACTGAGACTCAGGGGAGCTGCGGAAGGCAGAGGTCCAGAGGCGTGTGCACACAGAGAGGACTGACTGCTGAGTGCGCGGCTGGCTTTCTCAAGCGGGAGGGAGATGGAAGCTTCCACTGCACTGAACTCCAGTTCCGGGCGAGACTCTGGGAACCCAGACTCATTCGGGGAGAAACTGGACTGTCTGGCAGCAGGCGAAACTCGAGGGCGGCTTTCTCTCAGAGGTGCTTGCAGCAATTACCGAGGGACACTGAGACCCAGGGGACTCATAGGACAGGGCTGACGGGAAGCCATTGCTGTCTGCTCCGCCCTGAGACTCCGCCCCATGCAAGAGGCTTTTGCAATTTTGCAAGTCTTGTCTAATAAGAGTGTCTCCAGCACAGAAGTTCTCCCAGTGTAGACACAGCTGATCCTCACAGCCAATTGGCCTGGAGGTCAATTCCTCCCAGTGATACCAACAACAATTAAGACTTAACTACAACAAGGCTGTGCATGCAGTCCACAAAGGGGTGCACCAAGAGTGTCCACCTCAGGTAACTGGGGAGGCTGAGTCACTGAGCCCTTTAGACCACCTACCACACAAAGCTACTCTACCAACTCAGGGAAGCAGCGAAAATGCGGAGACAAAGAAATAGATCATAAATGAAAGAAATAGAGGAAAGCAAATGACTAGATATAGAATTCAAAACCACGGTTATAAGGTTTTTCAAGAATTTCCTAGAAAAGGCTGATAAATTTAGTGAGACCCTCGAGGATATGAAAAAGGACCAACTACAAATTAAACATACACTGACTGAAATAAAAAATATTATACAGAGACCTAACAGCTGACTAGAGGATCGCAAGAATCAAGTCAAAGATTTGAAATACAAAGAAGCAAAAAACACTCAACTGGAAAAGCAAAAATAAAAAAGAATCCAAAAACTTGAAGATAGTGTAAGGAGCTTCTGGGACAACCTCAAGCATACCAACATCTGAATTATGGGGGTGCCAGAAGAAGAAAGAGAGCAAGATACTGAAAACCTATTGGAAGAAATAATGACAGAAAACTTCCCCCACCTGGTGAAAGAAATAGACTTACAAGTCCAGGAAGCACACAGAACCCCAAACAAAAGGAACCCAAAGAGGACCACACCAAGACACATCATAATTAAAATGCCAAGAGCAAAAGACAAAGAGAGAATATTAAAAGCAGCAAGAGAAAAATAGTTAATTACCTACAAGGGAGCACCCATATGACTGTCAGCTGATTTCTCAACAGAAACTATGCAGGCCAGACGGGAGTGGCAAAAAATATTCAAAGTGATGAATAGCAAGAACCTACAACCAAGATTACTCTACCCAGCAAAGCTATCATTCAGAATTGAAGATCAGATAGTTTCACAGATAAGAAAAAGTTAAAGGAGTTCATCACCGCCAAACCAGTATTATATGAAATGCTGAAAGGTATTCTTTAAGAAGAGGAAGAAGAAGAAAAAGGTAAAGATAAAAATTATGAACAACAAATACATATCTATCAACAAGTAAATCTAAAAATCAAGTGAATAAAAAATCTGATGAACAGAATAAACTGGTGAATATAATAGAATCAGGGGCCTAGAAAGGGAGTGGACTGACAATTCTCGGGGGGAAAGGGGAATGGGGGGCGCAGGAAGAGACTGGACAAAAATCGTACACCTATGGATGAGGACAGTGCGGGGGAGGTAAGGGCAGAGGGTGGGGTGGGAACCAGGTGGAGGGGAGCTATGGGGGGAAAAGAGGAACAATTGTAATAATCTGAACAATAAAGATTTGTTAAATTAAAAAAAAAGAATTAAAAAAAGAGACTAATATTAATAGCATTTATATGGGTTTTTGAAAATTCTGGAGTAAAATATCTCATTTTTAGAATGAGGGTATTAAAGTCCAGGGATTTGCCCAAGATTACTGAGCCAATTAAACGACGGAGCCAGGACTGAAGTTTAGATTTCCTAATTTCACATTCCACCCTCTTTTCCATGACACACACTGCCTGAGTTGGGGGCGGGATATCAGGATTGGGAAGGAAGCAGTAACTGCAGCCACTCAGAAGGAAAGCACTACAGAAATGTTAGGAGGATGGTCCTAATAGTGCCCCCCCCCCCGCCCCCGCCGGCCCGGGGTGGGGGGGAATCTCCATCAGCCCACGTGCTGCTGCTTCTGCGTCATGGCCATGGCCTCCTCCATACTTTAGAGCTAAAATGATTCACTGACAAGTGTGACAAAGCCCCTCCCTGTGGGGACTAGGCAGCCCAAGATCAGATTACCCTGTCCCTTTCTCTCCAGCTGCTTGTGGTCCTTATCTTCACAAGAGTCATTGTTCTACAAAACAGGACACAGCATCCTGGAGGAGACAGGTGACCTGAGCAGGCAGGTGGCTGCAAGCAGGTGGGAGGGTCCAGCGTGAGCCTTGCTCACTGCTCTGGGCTCCACAGCCCCTTGCCTCTGCCTGATCCTTCCTCAGTCTTGACTCAAGAGCACTGGGGGGCTGGCGTCAAGGAAGGACTGTCTGTTTGTGAGGCTCCTACTGTGCCACCCACTTGCAGGCTCAGTCAGTCGCTGCCAGGCAGGGGTCATTACCATTCTCCAGAGAGAAGAGATGACAACCAGAAATGGGTCAGAAAGACCCAGCATTCTCGGCCATTTTTCCAACAAGACACGCATGTTCACTCGCATGTGAGTGCCAGGGGTGTGTGATCCCGGGGCATGAGCAGGAGGTGTGATCCCACAACTTTTTCCTTTAGTCAGAGACCCTTTGATTGCTAAGTGTGGATAATTATTAAAGTTGGGGTTTGTTACAATGTCCTCTCTACTTTGGTGTAGGCTTGAAAAGTGCCATGATGAAAAGTTAATAAAATTTTAAGTAGCCCTTTGGAATGTAAATGTATGAAAGTGGTATTATACTAGAGAATCTTGTATCTGTCTGTTTATTTTAAAAATAAAGTTATTTCCAATCTGTGCTGCTGCATTATCAGTATTGAAGTGCTTGCCACACACCTCAATCCCCATCCCAAGAGCAGCTAGAACTGCAAGTTGAGGGCTGGGCAAAGTCATCAATTTGGCCTTTTCCTCCCTCTCCAGCACACACACATTCTCTCTCTCTCTCTCTCTCTCTCTCTCTCTCTCTCTCTCTCTCTGTCTCTCCCCTCCCTTCCTCCCTTCCTCCCTTTCTCCTTCCCTCCTTCCCTCCATCCCTCCCTCTCCGTTGGTGTGGGGCATTCCTCTTGTATGGTGACCATTTGAAACTCCTTCGAATGACCCTATTGGCAGTACCTAGGTTACCAAGTAGTAAGAAGACAGCCAGGCACCCTTAGAATTGGTTCAGTGAGGGGCAGGGCACCAAAGAGTCTGTGGGAGGAAATAAACTAAATTTGAATAATAGCTATGTCTACCTGTGCTGGACTAAGAGCTTTACACACATCATCTCAATTAATCCTTTTAGCAACCCAGAGAGGTGGAGGTTATTAAGCCCATTTTACAGATGAAAAAACAGAGGCAGAGTACCCAGCCAACTTCACACATCTAAGATGTGGAGGCCCCTCAACTGGACTCCCTGACTCTGCTATCTATATCCCCTCCCAGCATGAACCCTGTTTCTCAGCAAGAGCAGGGGAGTTTGGATGAAGTTGCTTGAGCAGGGCCTGGAATAGCAAAGAGACTTAAAAGAAGCATGCTAGCTGGTTAACGCAGTGCCTGGCATTCAACAGATATTTGTGAACTGGACTTTTGAAGGGAGTTTCAACCCAGGGTGGAGGTGGGGGAGTCTGTGGTGGGGGAGTCTGCGGTGGGGGTGGGCTGGAAACCACAGTCTGGCCTCCATGCACCCTTGAATTTCGCCCCTTCGAGGAAACCACGCAGACAGGTTCCTAGGTGTGAGCCCTGAGGTCCACACGCCCTGTGGTCTGGGAGTGGCAGCCTTGCCTTCCGGGGGGGTTGGGGGGGGGGAGGGGGCCTTGTCAGAAATGCCGAACCTCCACTCCACCCCAGACTGACTGACTCAGAGCCCGAATGCTCACTAGCCTCCCAGGTGACGTTGGAGAGGCCCTGCCTGGCTCAGCAACCCTCCGGCAGGGAAATGCGCCAGTCATCACCCTCCTCGGACTGAGGGAGAGATCAACCAAAGGACTTGTATGCATGCATATAAGCCTAACCAATGGACACAGACAACAGGGGGTGAGGGCATGAGTGGGGGAGTGGGGAGGCAATGGGGCAATAAGGACACATATGTAATACCTTAATCAATAAAGAAAAAACATTATATATATAAAGAAAGTCTCTTTTCCTGTTCTAGGCTGAAGGGGCTAAACCACATGCCGCCCTAACTTCCTTCTGTTTAAAGGACCATCTGAAGGGAGTGGGAGGCAGAAGGCTTGGTTGTCAGCATTTCCGGGAAGTTCAGCGCCCTGTGTGCTCCCCGCGTGACCTCCTGTGTCAGGACTTACGCCCTGACTGAGGGCGCCGGGGAGCTCTTCCTCCTGCATGACCAGGCAGTGACAAAGGCGCCACGTGGAAGGAAACTAGTGAATAATTCTCCATATTCTGAAGTGAGTCATGCTGGCCTTTCTTGGAGACTGTGCTCCAGGTGACTAGACTTGTGGTTTCTGTTCTTAATTCAGAGCATGATGTTACTGACACACACAGCATACCCTGCCCCCCCTCCCCCCCCGCTCCCCCCAATCAGACAAGGTGCAGCAGAGCAGGTGGCTCTGGCCTTGAGGCACTGGATGCAGAAATACTATTATACTGTTTCCACTTTTGGTAACAAAGGTAAAATAAAGGGCAGGTAAGGCGCTTCTGTAAACATGTACTCTGCTGACTTGTTAACTAATGGGGTCAGAAATGTATCACCCTTAGCCCCAGGGACTCTCACCCCTGCGCTCTCCTTCACTGTCCCTTTCCCATTTGCTCTGGGCTCTCAGTGCAGAGAGTAGCCGACAGTTACCCAGGGTGACCTGGTGACCGGCCATGTCTGCCTGTTGCTCGAGCACCTACTGGTAATATTGGCACTGTGTGTGCTTTACCTGTGTTTTGTTGTTTTGTTTTTTTAATATATTTTTTATTGATTTCAGAGAGGAAGGGAGAGGGAGAGAGAGATAGAAACATCAGTGATGAGAGAGACATACAGATTGGCCGCCTCCCGCATGGGCCCTGACCAGGCCCAGATATTGAGCTTGCAACTGAGGTACATGCACCCAACCAGAATCGAACCTGGGACCCTTCAGTCCACAGGCCGACGCTCTACCCACTGAGCAAAACCAGCTAGGGCTGCTTTGCCTGTTAATCCTCACAACAGTACCTTGAGGTATTATTTGCCCTCCTTTATAGATGAGGAAACTGAGGCTCTGTGAAGTTAAGTTGTGTCTAGTAAGTGTCAGAGGACTGCAATACACATCTGACAGGGACTCTAAAGCCCAGGGTCCCCCCCCCCCCAACCCCCGTACCTGGCTGCTTCAACCTCACCCGCCTCCTTGTGGAATTTCAGATGAGAGACATACTCAGCTGAGTGGGGACGAAGGTGGCAAGATGTCTCTGGTGCCTCTAAATCTCACCATGCTGGTGCATGGCAACTCCAGTACGTGTCCGTCTGGTGCCAGCTCCAGGATCAGGAGATGCTCTACATGAATCACCAAGGGGCGAAAGAGGACCCCTCCCCCCCACTACCACCACAGTCCTGGAGGATTATCTAAGCCCATCAGGTTTGGGGGATTGTGTAAACTCCATCCTGTTAGCTTTCTACTGGCTCTGTTTGGAAACAGAGATGAGGGAGCTTGATAAAGCACCTCTGTGTTTGAAACTGAGACGAGCTGGCCATTTGCTCTTGGGACCCGCCCGGATGAGAGGCAGACGACGAGGGCCTAGGACAGGAAAAGGAAAGCCAGTCAAAGGAAAGGGTGGCAGAGGAGCTGGTCCAAGTTTCAACCATCCTGCTATGTATAGGTGAGACACTGCTCGGAGAAGAGAGAATCCAAGCCCAGACCCACAAATGATTCAGCACTTAGCTGTTCCAGGGCATGCTGCTCAGTTTTCCCTCAGGGCACAGAGCTGAGTCTGCTACAATCCTTTCACGGTAGAGCTCCCTGGGGGAATCTTTGCTCCAGCGAATCTTTGTTGGACATCCAAAAAGTGAGCCCTCCAGGCATGGATTCTCTGCTTTACCCCTCTGCACACTTCTCTTAGCTGGCCCAACTCTCCCTGCTCCCTTCTCAGGGCATCTTCCAAACCTTTCCTTCGTCCATCCTTCTCTAAAGCTTGCTTCTTCACCCGTGGAGGCTTACCCCTTCCCGATATCAATGTTCTCAAACTTGCCTAAACATGACAATCATCTGGCGAACTCTCCTATATGCCTGGATTGTAAAGATCCAGGGGGAGAGCTAGAGACCCAGCGTTTAATAAGACTCCACATGTCCTTACAATCAAACATGTTTAGGAACCCTGGGCTGTACAACCCTGCTGTCATATACTACTAATTCACCCCAGAGCTTGCCACAGTCCTCAAAGCCACCTACTCCTATCCTGTGACAACACCCTCAATGCTCCAGCCTCAAACTACACTGACCTCCGAACTCCAGCAACCTGTATCTATGCTCCACATCACCTGCCTGCTCCCTGGCCCCACGGGGAACTCAGCTCCCCCTGACATAGTACACAGCAGGAGCTCCTTTCTGCCTACACCCCCCTCACCTACCCACACTCTCGCTCCCTGGCTCCTGGCCCCTGACCACTGTCCTTTCATGCATCCACATCTTCCTGATCTTCGTTCTTTCCTTGCAGCATCTCTGGAAACCATGGTTGAGCATATGAGCTAGTGTGTTGCCAGTCTGAATCTGAGCCCATATCCTTCTGCTATACTTACTCGGCAGATCTGATATTGATTCATCCACCTTCTTCTTTTCTACACCCAGGGAGCTGGAATCTGAGAACTTCAGAGAAACCCTAACAATCCTAAGGCTCATCCCACACAAACCCATGACCTTGGTTGAGCTCAACTTCAACTAAAAGTTGAGGCCATGGGGCCATAAGACTTCAGCTCCCACTCTTTCCCTACAATAGGATTGACATCACAGTCACCCTCTCTACCTGTCCCTCCAACAGCAGAGGATTGGGTCTCACTCTGTTGTTCACTATGAGCCCATCAGGTGTGTTCTTGACTCCATCCATTCCATTCCTTCCCTCACTCTATCAGTCACTCTCTTTCTCTTCTCTGTGTCTCTAACCTCTCCCTCCAAGCTGGTGGTTCTAGCTCAGCCTATTAAGCTGCTAAAGTTTCCCTCCTCTGAGACATCTTGCTTGACTTTATGCTCCCCTTTACCATCTACCATCAGATCTCTCTTATATCTTTCTCCAAAGGCTCTGTAGGTCTCTGTGTTATTGATCTTTCTGCTACATTTGACATTTGTGACCACTTCCTCCTTCAGAACCCTTTTTACTCCCTTAACCTCTGAGACACCATTTCTCCTGACTCCCCTTCCTCTTTGAAAGTTTCCAGACTGGCCATATATGACAAACCTACAGCCAACATCATATGCAATAGGCAAAAACTAAAACGATTTCCTCTAAGAACAGGAACAAGACAAGGATGTCTGCTTTCACCACTCTTATTCAACATAGTAATGGAATTCCTAGCCACAGCGATCAGAAAAGAAGAAAACATAAAAGGCATCCAAATTGTAAAGGAGGAAGTAAAACTCTCATTTGAAGATGACATGATATTGTACATGGAAAACTCTAAAGACTCCACCAAAAAACTACTAGATTTAATAAATGAATTTGGCAATGCAGCAGGATACAAAATTAATACCCAGAAATGATGGCATTTTTATACATCAATGATGAATTCTCAGAAAAAGAAACTAAAAAAAAGTCCATTTACCACTGCAACAAAAATTTAAGATAGTTAGGAATAAACCAAGGAGGTAAAAGACCTGTTCTTGGAAAACTACAGGAATAGAGAAAGATATAAACAGTGGAAGAATATAACATGTTCATGAATTGGTAGGATTAACATCACTAAAATGTCCATACTACCCAAAGCAACCTATAGATTCAATACAATCCCTATTAAAATACCAGTAGCATATTTCAAAGATCTAGAACAAATACTCCAAAAATTTATATGATACCAAAAGACCCCCAATAGCCTCAGCAATCTTGAAAAAGAATAACAAAGTTGGAGGAACCACAATAGCAGATACCAAGTTATACTACAAAGTAACTGTAATCAAAACAGCCTGGTACTGGCACAAGAACAGACATATAGATCAATGGAACAGAACAGATACCCCAGAAATTGACCCAAGCCATTATGCTCAATGAATATTTGACAAAGGAGGCAAAAGCTTATAATGGAGTCAAGACAGTCTCTTCAATAAATGGTGTTGGGGAAATTGGACAGGTAAATGCAAAAAAAAAAAAAAAAATGAAACTAGACCACCAACTTACACTATACACAAGAATAAACTCAAAATGGATAAAAGATTTAAATGTAAGCCATGGTGAAACAATAAAAATCCTAGAAGAAACCATAGGCAGCAAAATCTCAGACATCTCTCATAGCAATATATTTACAGATACATCTCCTCTAGGCAAGGAAACTAAGGAGAAAATAAACAAATGGGACTACATCAAAATAAAAAGCTTCTGCACAGCAAAAAATTTAAAAAAATTTTAAAAAAGGAAATACTGTATGGGAGGACATATTTGGCAATGCTACATCTGATAAGGGGTTAATATTCAAAATATATAAGGATCATACAACTTAACAAAAGGAATACAAACAATACAATGAAAATGGGCAAAGGACCTAAATAGACACTTGTCCAATGTGGACATACAGATGGCCAAGAAACATATGAAAAAATGCTCAAAGTCACTAATCATCAGAGAGATGCAAATTAAAACGACAATGAGGTATCCCTTCACACCTGTCAGAATGGCTACCATCAACAAATCAACAAATGACAAGTGCTGGTGAGGATGTGGAGAAAAGGGAACCCTAGTCACTGCAGGTGGGAATATAGACTAGTGCAGTCATTATGGAAAACAGCATGGAGTTTCCTCAAAAAATTAAATATGGAACTGATACCACTTCTAGGAATATATCCTAAGAAATTTGAAACACCAATCAGAAAGAATATATGCTCACGAATTGCAGCACAATTTACAACAGCTAAGATCTGGAAACAGTACAAGTGTCCATCAGTAGATGAGTAAATTAAAAAGCTGTAGTATATTTACACCATGGAATACTCTACAGCTGTAAAAAAGAAGGCCCTCTTACCATTTGAGACAGCATGGAGGACCTGGAGAGTATTATGCTAAGCAAAATAAGCCAGTCAGAGAAAGACAAGTATCACATGATCTCATTCATATGTGGAATCTAATGAACAAAATCGATCCGGAGACATAGAAGTATGGGACAGACAGATGAATCTCAGAGGGAAGGCAGGTGAGTGGGGAGAGAGATTAATCAAAGAATTTATATGCATAACCCATGGACACAGACTATAGTGTGGTGAAGGCCTGGGACAGGGCGGGGGGGCTGGGTGGAGGGGGTCAATGAGGAAGAAAAAGGGGACATATGTAATACTTTCAACAATAAAGATAAATTTAAAAACAAGACCAAAAAAAAAAAAAAAAGGAAGTTTCCAGTCTGTCTTCCCTGTGGGTCCTCTTTCTCCAACAATCAGGAAAATGGACATATTGGGGTCCTGAACTCAGCCCATTCTCCCTGATTTTGATTCACACACCCTTCCATGATTTTAATGCAACCTGCTTCTCGAGCTTTAGTTTTTATATCCAAATGGTCTGCTAAATTTTGGCACAGACAGTTCAAAATGAGCACATCTCAAACCTAACTCACTCCAAAGCCAGCTCCTCCTTCTCCTGTGTCACATATCAAATGGTACCTCCATCTAGCTAGTGCCTGGAAATCATCCTGCAGCCCAGTCTCCATCACCACCCCCACATATTACACACACAGCCAGCCATTCAGCAAGTCCTGGGATCTTATGTCTAAATAGTCTTCAAATTCATGTGACCTCTCCTTCTCCTGCTACCACTCCAGCAAGGTCCTCATCCTTTCTCACCTGGACTCTCATAGCCTCCCAGGTGGTCTCTCTCCCTCCCACCCTGCCCTTTCCAAGCAGTGTTCCACACAGTCACCTGAGTGGTCTTTCTAAAACGAAAGCCTCATCCCACCTCTCTATCATTTAAAGCATCTCAAGAGTTTCTTGCCACCCACAAGTTGAAGTCCAAACTCCTAAGGATGGCTCCTCCAAACGCATTACTTTATTTCATCCCTCTATGTTCCTGCTCATAGTTTCTTTCCTCCTTTCTCTAAACAACTCCCGTCCCTTCTTCCTCCCTCAGCCCAGGCATCATGTCCCCACCACTTCTTTCCTGGCTCTATACGACTGGATTAGTGCTCCTGTAACACCCTTTCACTGACGTGTGGAACACCTATAACACCTTACACTTACCAGATGACAGTGGCCAATTCAGCCTTGAAGTGTGGAAAGAGAGAAAGCTTGAGGATTGTTTTACAGACTCGTAGCCTCTCTCCACCCCTAGCTGTTACCACAGTGACCAAGAGCTGGCTCTTCCTCACACAGGGAATGTGTCTGCAGCCAGCTCTCCCCTCCCTCTGCCTCTCGGGTGAAGCAGGAGGGCCACCCAGGGATCAGCCCACCTCTATCTCTGCTCTTCAATGGGAGTGGCCTCCCCTGGCAATTGGCAAAGCTACTAGAAACTTGGCTTTGAACCATTCACATCTAGCAGGTGGTCCAGATACTCTGGCAGAGACGTGGGTTTAAAGAAGGGGAGAGATAGAATCATAACATGCATGTTTTGGGGACCACACTGACCCCTAAGGGCCAGGTCACTGGTGAGGGACACTGTACTCGTGGGGAGCCACACGGGAGGAGGACACTAATCCACATTGCTGCCCCTCTCAGGAATCCTGAGACGTCAGAGCTGGCCTTCAGGAGGGGTTTACAAGCCACCTGCCAGTCTTCTGGGAGGAAAAGTGAAGAAGCTGAGACGAATCCCAGAACCCTCAGGACCCCAGGGCGAACTCTCTTGAACAAAGTAGAGGGGGCACTGCCCTCAGCCTCCATAGGAGCTCCTTGGGTCAGCAGGGGATGGACTGCTATAGGAGATGGGACAACCTGGGCCTGCAGTGCTGAATAATGTCAGAAAAACTACTGTTAATCTGGGCTCCGTGGAGCCCTTCAAATGTCCTCTGACCCAGCCCGGGGGAGAATGGGCCACAAGGTCCTTCAAAGGCAGGGCTAGAAGACCTGGCCGTGCCAGGCTGTCTTTTGTAACCTACCGAGAGCTGGCCGTGCTGCGGGGAGGCCTGCAGTGGAGGCAGGGGCAGCACGTTCAGAGGAGACAGCAGCAAAAGCAGCCTGGCCAATCGCGACCACGAAGGCAAGGAATGGAGAACAGCACTGCATGTCCGGTTGTGCAGTCGTTCACGGTGCCAGGAGCAAATGGGGCTGAAATCCAGCCTGGGCACCCATTTGCTAAGCTGCATATCCTGGTGCAGATCTGCTTTTGCTGGCGAGGTGCCTGTTTGTAAATTGCAAAAAGGCACCATTTGGGATTATAGTGATATTGATGGCAAACAGCAGCAATGAAAAAGCTCGGGAGAATGCAAGAGAAACCTGAGATCTGGCAGAAGATGACAAGGGTTTGGGGAGCCCCAGGGCCCCTACTAGGTAGGGAAACAGAATTTCAGCCAATAGAGATGCTGGGACTACCACTGTACTCAGCTGTTAGCAGAGACTTCAGCTGGCTGCAGAGCCAGGCCACCAGTCTGTCGCTGAATGCCAGGTGAGAAGGGGCTGTTGAGTCTTCCCTCTTTGTTCCTTTACTATTTATAGCTCCACCTTAACAGCATCCAGTCCTGGTGACAGCTCACAGGTTCCAGCCTGCCAAGGGAACTTCTAGGAAGCCTTGTTCCCTTGTAGCACACAACCTAAGGGAACCTGGGCATTGCCTCCTGCTCTTCTGGCTGGAGACAGGAGGTGGACCCTCTCAGACAGATATGGAAAGGAGGCCGGGGCAGGGGGAACTAGCTTTTCCGAGTCCCTATTTTGTGCTGTATGTACAGGATCACATTTAATTCTCCAACGATCCTCGGTACTTAAGGATGCATATCATTATTTCCATTTTACAGATGAAGAAACTGAACCTCAAAGAGAAGAAGTCATGCTGGCCTGGTAGCAAACTGGAGGAATCTGATTTGGATTTCCAGGTCTGTCTGGCTCTGACACAGGGTTTTTGTTTTTGTTTTTTTTAACTTACAATGTGTCACCTGCAAAAGCATCTCCTTTGGGGAGAAATCAAAACAGTGAAAAGGAGCAGAAAAAGCTTGAGGAGTTTTGCGTTAGCACCTGAACCCAACCTCCCTATAATCTTCCCCCTTTCTCTTCCTACTTCCAGGACACTATCAGGGGGAAATGATACCCTCTGCCTCCCCCAGGGGTTTTTACACAGGTGAAATCACGGCACTAAAGCTGCACCCTTGGAAAGCAGATATCATGACCTCATTATGCAGGAGCCAGCCAGCTCCTCAACCCACTGCTCTAGCAAAGCATCATCTTTCCGGGGGTAACTGCCAAGACCCACGTGTAGTTAATAAAATGCTAGAGCAGGAAGGGGGCATAAACAATGATGGTGATGTTTACTGAGTGGGTGTTGCGTAATAGCCAGGCTCTGCTCCAGGGACCTTAGGTAGCGACCCGCTTAATCCTCATACACATGCGCACCAAGTACAAAGGAGGGAACCGAGGCCCAGGAAGGTGGCGGAACTTGCCTGGCCTCCCAGCTGCGAAGAAGGGGACTGGGAATCAAAATCACACAGCCTGGCCCTAACTGGTTTGGCTCCGTGGATAGAGTGTCGGCCTGCGGACTGAAGGGTCCCAGGTTCGATTCAGGTCAAGGGCATGTACCTTGGTTGTGGGCGCATCCCCAGTAGGGGGTGTGCAGGAGGCAGCTGATCGATGTTACTCTCTCATTGATGTTTCTAGCTCTCTGTCCCTCTCCCTTCCTCTCTGTAAAAAATCAATAAAATATATTTTAAAAAAAAAATCACACAGCCTGGCTCCTAGACGCTGCCCTGCCTCCCAAGATGGTCTCTCCTGCTGCCCCGCCCCTTTCACAGGCGGGGAAAGGAGTCCCGGGTGGGAGGGCAGGGGGACTGCCCACCGGCCAAGGGCAGAGGCAGGCCTGATGTCGGGGCCTCCTGCTTGGCAGACCCAAGAGTCCGGGAGTGTGCTAAGGGCACTTCACCGAGCTCAGGTCCCACTCCGTGCTCCGAACTAGAAAATTGTGAAGTACCTATTTGTCTGTCTGACACTGCTGTGTGTTTGAGCATCCCTTATGGGCTCCGGGACGGCGAACTATGGCTTCCAGGAGCTTCTCTGCCTCTCGCCTCTCAGCAGACAGATCCAAACAGAAGCCGGAGCAGCGTGGCTCCTCTCACGTCCCGCAGTGCTAGGCCTGGCTCTGAGCACGCCTGCAAGGCCGCAGATATTTTGATAACCTTCCCCCTGCAGGAGTCTCCTGTGGAGAACAAACGCACACAGGCGTGATCAGCCAGCAGAGTCCACAGGAAGAAGCAGCACCTCCGTGGAGGGGATTTTGACTCTCAGACCTTTCGGAAGGAAAGCAGATTTGGAGGCAGGGGCTGCCTAGTCCTGCTGTGCCCTGGCCCGGGTGGGGCCGGCTGCGGGGGCCCTTAGTGGGAGGTAAAGGGGGTCAAAGCACAGCCTTCAGTCAGTCAAGCCTGGCCTCGAGGGCAGCTCTGAGCTTAGGGTTGTGTGACCGAGGGCAAATCCCTTCACCTCTTTCTGGTCCTCAGTCTCCCCACTGTGAAACGGGGAGAAAAAGACACTCACCTCTTGGATTGGCCCCTGAGACCTACACACAATACCGCCGGAAAAGCACTGTGCACGGGCCTGGCACAGGCAGGGGCTCAAAAGTCACAAACACTTTCCTTGCCACGAGCTCACAGGGTGTGTTCTCGCTGTCACTTGTCTCCGTTATTGAACTTCCCTTAGAGGGCCTGGGGCCCCTCCCCTGCCCCAAAATGCGACTTCCGGGGAGGAGGGGGGAGCCCTGAGTGATGGGGCTGCCCTGGCCACCAGCTCCATGCTGGAATTGGACAGCCATTGCCCCACACCTGTCAGGTTGGCTGGGCAATGGGCAAAGCCCCACAGGTTCCTGGCATGGGACATTTCTTCACAAAGGCATATTATTTTGAAAAAGATAAAGCAAAATTAATACATGTTTATAAAAGCAAAGCAATATAAAACCCTTGGGACCAAAAAAAAAAAAAGGCACGGTACAGGCAGAGCAGTGCGGAGTGGCGTCAGCCGGCAAGGCGACAGGAGGCCTGTTTGACACAGTGGCCTTCTTTGCCCCCATCTCAAGCCCACTTTCTGGTCCCACCCCAGGGCTTCTTTCAGAAGATGAATTTGCTTCTATTATTGCTGTCTACAGGCCCCCAGGACCTGGAGGATGGCCCTGGGGTCCAACCTTCTCCTGGTGACTCACCAGTCAGGTAGTGGGTGTCTGAGGCAGGAGAGCCCCTTCCTGTGTCCCTGAGCCACCAGGCAGCCAAACTGATGCCTATCCCTGTCCCACAGATGCCTTCTCCGCCGAGAGCCTTTGAGGCACCCTCAGGGACCTGGCCCAAAGAAGGGGCTGGGTGAATGTGGCTGAAGGGGACATGGTTTGGAGTGAGGTGAGGAGTTAACACACGGCTTTATCCACAAAAGAAACACAACCTTTCCTAAAGGTATTGACCTGTCCCACGTGCACTTTAGGAAAGAAATTCTCATGATGGAAAATCTTGGGGCCAATACACATTCCACCCCCGCCCCTCCATGCATCCACACCACTGCAACCGAGCCACATCCCCTGCTAGTACTACCTTTACACAGTGCAAGGGTCCTGTTCGAGATTATGAGAAGAAAATGTGTGTCTAGGTGCAGAAATGAGGGGGCTGGGACCTGAGGGAGGGGAGAGAATGCATGCAGGGAGGGAGAATATTGACAAGAAATCCAAGCACACAGACCAGTCAGAATCTTACAAACCACTGCAGACCACTTGTCTCCTCTCTGTGCCCCCAACTTATCAGCTCAGGCTCAGGATCAGGTGAGTTCCATGGCCCGCTTTGCACAGCAAGCTGACCCGGTTCCCAGACCCAGCATCTGGCATTGAGCAATGGAAGGGGTTGTCATGGCCACCAGGCCCTGAAGTAAGTTCTGCATCCTGGAGTCCCTAGCTTAGGTGCGGTGGGAACAACAAGGTGCCCTGTCCCTGATCTGACTCTGCTGCTCCAGTCACAGAGCTCTCTGGGAGGCAGACTCAAAGCCAAAACACTTCATTACGACAGGAGGTCAGATAACAGCCCCAGCCCTCTTTGGAAACCCCACACCAGCTAGTGGCACGGAACCAACCAGGTCCCAGCCCTCCCAGGAGCCCCAGGCATCGTATTTCAGCACACCTTTGCTTCAGCTACTCCCACAGGAAGGACGGGGCTTGCTCCCACCTTGTTTTTAATTTCAAGAATACTGTAATCCCCTGAGGAACACTCATGTTTTCATTGCAGTCAGAGTGGTGGCTGCCTATGCACTTCAGAGGCTTCAGACCTGATCCCGGTCAAGCCCAGCTCTGTGGTCTCTGGGAGGCAGGCAAACAGGGCTGGGCATCAGCGAAGGGATACTGCTCTCTGAGGTCCAGCGGTGCCCTCCACAGCGCGGATGGCTGCTCAGGAGTCACAGGATGTGGGGTTTGGGTCAGGTAAAGCCCTCCTTCAGTTGCCAAAGGAGAGGTAGATTATATACACAATCTGTGTAGTGAGGCGTCTTATTTGGAGAAATGAAGAACACACTCATAACATAGAAAACTACTTTTAAAAATTATTTGTTTTTAAAGATCAGCTGTGTGTGTGTGTGTGTGTGTGTGTGTGTGTGTGTGTGTGTGTTAGAGATTTTTTAAAAGCGAAACATCCGGGCCCTGGCCAAGTAACTCAGTTGGTTAGGGCAGTGGTTGGCAAACCGCGGCTCGCGAGCCACATGCGGCTCTTTGGCCCTTTGAGTGTTCTAATGCCACTTCAAAATAGACTCGCCCAGGCCGAAAACCGACTTCTGTGCATGAGCCACGAAGTTTCAATCGCACTGTACGTGCGCGTCCGCACTTGGTATTTGGTGGAAGAGCCACACTCAAGGGGCCAAAGAGCCGCATGTGGCTCACGAGCCGCGGTTTGCCGAACATGTCAAGGTTGGGGGTTCAATCCCTGGTCAGGGCACATGTAAGAATCAACCAGTGAGCACATAACTAAATGGAACAACAAATTGATGTTTCTCTCTCTCAAAAAATAAATTTTTAAGTGAAACATCTAAGCAGACTTTCTAATTATATATAAAATACCTATTACATTTACATAATGCATTATGGTTTACAAAGTACTTTTGCATGCTCATTCATTCAGTCAACAAATCTTCATGAGGCCCTGCAATGATCCTGACACTTCCTTAGCTCTGGTGGAACAGTGTTGAACAAGGCAGTTGAGACCCCCCTCCCCCGCCGCCCCGCGCCACCACTACCACTGAGTTCACGCTCTAGTTGAGGAGACAGATCGTAAATGGCGGACAGTGCATCAGCAAGGGAAGTTCAGGGAGCAAGAAGGGCTTTGCAGATGGTAAGTCAGGTTAGGGGCTGCCCTGCTCAACGTGGCAGCCATTAGGCATCCATGGATATTTAAATTTAAGTCTAAATTAATATTAAAATTATATAAAATAAACATTTAGTTCTATTTCAAGTGCTGAAGAGCCACATGTGGCTAGCGGTCTAAATAATGAACATTTCAATGAGCTAGAGAGCGACTTGGGCTAATTTAGACTGAGGAAGGCCTTTCTGAGGAGGTGGCTTGAGTTGAAACCCCAAAATGAGAAGAAACCAACGCCTCCCAGACCTGGGTGGGATTGAGTGGAGTGGGCAGAGTCCAGGCACTCCAGGGCAAAGGTCCCGAAGCAGGCATGAGTTTGGCACATGTGAGGAACAGAAAGGAGGTCGGTGTGACTGGAGTGTAATGAATTAGAGGGCGTGGAGAATGGAGAATGGTGAGGGAGGTCAAAAGTAATACTAAAAACAGCCAGCGGCTGCGGAGTGCTCGCTGTGTACCAGACATCTCTGAGGTGGGTACTATTGTCCTCCTTTCGCGGATGAGAGCACTGAGACAGAGAATTAGACACACTTAGCCAAAGTCACACAGCTCCTGCGGGGCAGAGCGGGTGTCAGCTGGGCGGGCGCTGTGGAGCGCTCGGCCCTGTGCTGCACCAGCTCTCCAAAGAGACAGGGCTGGCCCTGGTGTCCTGTGACGAGTTGAGACCCTATCTGGATGTGACAGGAAGTCATTGCAAGTTTTCCGGCTGGGGACTGATCCAGTCGATGGCACTATTGAGTGACTGATGTCCTCCTAGGGGGCAGAATAGATTGTAGAGGAAGCTGCCTCATTAACCCAGGCAGTGACATCACTGTGGCTCTGACTGGGATGGCAGCGACGCTCTGTTTTTATTTTTTAAAGCTTATTGGACATTGCACTTTTGTTTTTCATGACTTAACTTACCTTCAAGAACTTTGGCAGATAAATCAATGCATCTTTTCTAAAAATCTTAATACTCGTTTACTGATAGGAAAGCCAGTTTTCCCCGATCATACCTAATTCCCATTCAAGTAATCTTTTCTATATTCCTTAGACTGTTATCAAATTAAACCAATGACTTTTCTAAACTGGGGGTTGGCTCGGGCTCCATCCAGGGTCCTTTCCAGCCAGGAGAAGGGGCTGAGTGGGTGGGAAGCCCGGGTGAGGGGGTTTTGTGGGGAAGAGAAGCTCGGGGACTATGCAGTGCCTAAGCATCCTGATCTTGAGCACTCGGAGGGGCAGGCACCGTGGTGATAATCAGGGCTCCCCAGGCCAGTTTATCGGGTGATGTGGACTTGGGGTGTGGTGCCTGTGTGTTCCAGGTGCTTTTGTAAACGACAGAATAAAAGCAAACTGACAGACCTCCCAGGGAGGGCTGCATGAGTCCTATTTCATACCACTCTTCTCTGAGCTCTTGCAAACAGTTGCCTAAGGTGCTTATATAAAATGCAACCTGTAATCACCTCCATCATCAAATTCCTTAACGCTCTCTCTCATCCAGGTCTTGTTGTTTCGTCAGACCTTCTCTTCCCAGAAGTGATGGGATAAGGGGAGTATGATGACTCAACTAGTGTTTCCTCCACCTTCTGAGACCGAGTGTGGTGAGGGGAGGTTCAAGTCAGGGTCACCGAACTGGGGTGCTCCCCACACCTTACACCCTTTCCCCTCTGTCAGGTTACCTAACCCTCCGTGGCTCCCTTCCTTTATCACTAGAATGAGGATAATTATTAATTATTGTTCTACCTCACTGTGTTGTGAGAATTAAATAAATTAGGATTCAATAAGTCAAACAGAACAATTAGCATTGTTAGCTATGACATCATATTACTATTACTGGGAGGGAGAGGCTAGGAAAGGAGGTGCCAAATCCAAAACCCAGGCTCCAGGCTCCAGGGAGTAAGGATGCAGAAGTCACCCCGGAAGCAGCCACCCTGGAGCCTCCGCAGGTTAGTTAGGGGATTCTTTTGGGCTCCAGGGCCCCAAAAGTCACTTCCTAGGCTGGATCAACACCACCCGCAGCCCGGCTGCAGTTTCCACAGGCTCAGCATTGCCAAGCTCTGGGCACAACAGCAGCGGGCGATGTTCCTCCCTTGCCTGTCCCCTGCCTCCTGAGGCCAGTTTCAGGCAGAGGCAGCTGCTCCTACTGAATGGAAAGCAAAGGCCTTCTCAGTTTGGTGTGAGGAAGCTGAGGGAGGTCAGGCAAGGCTGGGGCGGCTCTCTGTGGTTCTGCCAGAGGGTGAGTAACCCCAGAGGCTGATCGGACCCAGCTCTGTGGCCTCTCCTGGGACTGCCTTCCTGAGACTGTGGAGCTAACACTGCCCAACCCAGATGCTTCTTTGCTGTTGTCTCAACAGCTGACAATTTAATTCTCAATAACACTGACTCACAGGTCAGCAGTTCCCTTCTTGGCTAGAGCAGTCTTATACAGATTAGCCGTTTCTCCCAGGTAAAGGAAGGTCTTTACTTTTCAGTAGAGTAGGGGAGGCAAGCAAAGTGTTGTGATTAGGAGCACCGACTTGGAGCCAAACTGTCTGAGTTTGCATCTGGCTCCGCCACTTACAACGTGGTGTGACCTTGAACAAGTTATTTAACCACTTATTGTCTCATCTACAAAATGGGGATAATAATAGTACTTACTTCACATAGTTATTATGAAGGCTACATGAGTTAACATCTATATAAAAGTTAGATCTATGCCTAGCATAAATTATGTGCTTACATAAATGTTGCATAAATAAATGTTCAATAATGAGGAATTAGTTATAAAAAAATCTATATAATGGAATACCACACCACCATTAAAATCTTTATTACAGAAGAATCGTAACATGGAAATATATTCATGACCATTACTAGACTCTAAAACAAATTACAGTATATCATTATTGTTAAAAGAAAGAAAATAAATCTATATACATTGGAAATGTGCTAAAAGTATGCACACCAAAAGGGTGTTTTTTTCTACCTTCCAAAGTTTCTGTTCTGTATCACTTAGTAATAAGAAACAATAAAATTATTCTGTAATAAAGACAATAACAATTACTCAAATATAGCAGATGTGCATGATCCAGATTAAATGATCATGCTTTAAAATGATGATGATGATTCTGATAGTCCCCAGCACATGGGTCATTCAGAGCTGAGGCTGAGAGATGACCACCACCACAAGCTTTAATGATTAGCCAAATGTTACCATCAAAAAGATAAAATAATATTATTACATGTTTAGATGGGATATGACACACTATTTTCCTTCTGGGAATAATCAAAAGCTAACCATACCAACTTAGCCAGACTTAAATCTTACCTAAGCAACAGGTGGCCCACGTATACAAAATAAACAAAGAAGCAAGTGGCAGTGTGTAAAAGCAAGGCGTTGAGTGTGCTTTGCAAAGTGGTGAGTAAAAGGGGAGTCACAAAAATTGCACACATTGATAGGATGGGGTGGAGTGGAGAGAGCATTCTTCCAGCCCTTGAGTCAGAGGTTTCAAGAAGGAAATGGAACTTCAGGGGCTGCTGAAATAAAGGAAGGAGATAAGCATCGTGTGTGTGTGTGTGTGTGTGTGTTGTGGGGTTTTTTTTTTGTTTTGTTTTGTTTTGTTTTTGTTTTTTTTTACTGCTCACTTGAATGGAGAAAAGAATAAGTCAAGACTTATCCCCTGAACCATAACCTTTAGTATGGGCAGACTTTTCTACTCTGTCACCAAGCCACTTCTCACCCTGCTCCAAGATCTTTTAAAACCAAGTCACGCTGCATCTGGGCTCTGATGGATGGGACTAATGTTAAATTAAACATTCTCAGAGGTAGTAGGGTGAATCCAAAAACCATCTCAACTTCACTGCCAGGGTGCCCTGTCTGGCTTTGCCTGGTTTTGCTGTTAACACTGTTAACACTCACAGTTTCACACACTCCTTTCCCAAATGCAACCATTGCAAGATGTCATGATCTTGTTCATTTCCATACTTTTAGTTCACAAATTCTCTCCCAGCATCCTGTTACCCTCAGAAGATGTAAAGAGCTATGAATGAAAAACAAAATACTAGTTGCAAATTTTGAAATTGTGCTGGTGGAATGAAGCCTTTGACAGACAGAGATTGGTTTCAGTTCTCCCTTCAATCGTTTCAAATGTCACCACCACAAAGCCCCTACTATAACTTACCCTAGTCACAAGCCACATTGATATTTACATGGAAACCATCATTGCCATAATTCCCTACACATCGGAACTGGCTAGAATTGCTTCCTTCTTTCCAAAGAACCAGGGGTCCTGGGGCTGCGTCAGCCCCTTCCAGGGCTGTGCCCAGTACATAGGCAGGAGGGGGTTGGCAGGCTGTTTTGCTTTCCAGCAAAAGCTGGCAGTGATTAGAACACCCAGATGCTTTCTGTTGATGCTTGTCGGGGATCAGCTTCTAAGCTTCAGGCTTGTCAAAACAGGGGTCACAAATTTAGTATCAGGAGAACTGACTGCACATTGGAAGGCAGAGGAAAGAACCACTACAAGAAGTGCCGTAATCACTTGAAAAAAGTCTTCCCGGCAGGGGTCCTCAAACTACGGCCCACAGGCCACATGCGGCCCACCGAGGACATTTATCCGGCCCGCCGGGTGCCGCTGCCTGTCCTGCTTAGCAGCCGACTCGTCCTGGGTCCGCGGTGCGCATAGGAATTCGTTCATAGTTTTTTTTTTAAACTATAGTCCGGCCCTCCAACGGTCTGAGGGACAGTGAACTGGCCCCCTGTTTAAAAAGTTTGAGGACCCCTGGTAGAGAAAGGAGGGCCCAATGAAGTAAGAGCTTTTTTCCTTCCAAGAGCATTGGTTCAAAGCCATGGAGGAGGAAAGACCAAGGGGGTGTCCAGGGCTTTGTGGAGGGAGCGCTCCTGGCCTCAGGCACGCTTGGTAACACCAGGCCTTCCCGGAGGTGGGGATGGCTCCCTCCTTTCCTCAGGACCTGCTTTCTGACCCCAAGAGTTAGAGAAACTACACTGATTTACAGCTGCATTTCTTTTCCCTTCTTTCTGATCCTCCCAGTCTGCGGTCTGTTCAAAGCACACGCAAGGGAAAGAGAGGCCAATGAATCTGCCTCACTGGGAAGTGGTTTTGAGCAAGCACCAACATCCTGACACACGCTTTGTCTTAAAATGGGTCCCCTGTGCTTCAGTGGAGCAGGGCTGTGGCTGTGCAGGTGTTTGCAGTGGCTCCCGGAGCTCAGCGGAGGTGAGCCTGTATGAAGATGTCTCCAAATGCGGACACCAGCTCGGCCCTGCCAGTGGTGTGTGCTTCCGGCAGCCTGCCTTCACTTCTCCCTTAAACAGCAAACAGGAGGGGCGTATCTCCCGGACTAGAGAGAGAACGAGAAAACAGAAGGCCCTTTAGATGGAAAAAACTATTGTGTTTTTATTTTATTTAAAAAATTTAAATTGATTTTAAGAGAGCAAGGGAGAGGGAGGGAAAAAGAGATACACTGATGTAAGAGAGAGACACTGGTCGGCTGCCTCCTGCATGCCCCCACCTGGGATTAAGCCCAAAACCTGGGCATGGGCCCTGACAGGAAATCTGAACCCAAAACCCTTTGGTGCAAGGGATGACACCCAACCAACTGAGCCACATCAGCCAGGGCAAAGCTGTTGTGTTTTTAAAAAATTCTATGTATCATTTATGAGTTTTAGATTGGTGGGAAAAGTTCTTTCCCTGATCAGCACAGCCCTCCTATGTTAGCACTGAAGTTTTGCTCCTATAACATTATCTCAGTGGAATCTGT
This sequence comes from Plecotus auritus, assembly GCF_963455305.1. Lineage (NCBI taxonomy): Eukaryota > Metazoa > Chordata > Mammalia > Chiroptera > Vespertilionidae > Plecotus > Plecotus auritus. Next base: position 74,389,407 of record NC_137771.1, read on the forward strand.
TTCCTTGATGGAGCATCATGTAATTCTCACATCGCTATCTCAAATATATATTTTTAAATGAGAAAAAAAAATGTTATCTTGCTATAATCAAGTCACAAACCGAATAACTCTGTTCAATGCTGTTTCCTTTTCTTCCCCCTGCAGAGCTGCTTGAGGGAACACTCCCATCTTTAGACTCCTTTTCACTGGAGAAAAAAGGTTTGGCCAGCTTGAGCCTCAAAGAAAGAAATAAGAGTCCACATGCCCCAGTATTTTTGAAACAGTATAGACCCATTCCTTCTGGAACCGGGGGCGGAAGGGTGAGAGGCTGAGAATCAACAGAAGCTGGCCAAGCTGCGGTCTCCTCCCCTGCAGCTGAGGCCCTTGTTGCTGCCTTTGAACCTGCTGGAGGGGCCAGTCCTGGAAGCTGGGCAAGCGTAGCTCTGCTGGGCCTGGCATAGCTCATAGCTGTGGCTGGAGCAGCGTCCCCTGCCCTCCCCCCTAGGCCAGGTGTCTGCCACCTCTTCCTTTGCCCCTTAATGGGTACTTTTGAGAAGGGAGAACTAAAACCCCAAAGCTACTAGTTTGGAGAAACCTTATTCTAGGAGGCTCACGGGAGAACTTGGTGCAGAGACTGAGTTGCCCACTGACCTCTGCCCCTGCCCCCAGCCTCACCCTCTGGGCAAACACATCTCCTGCATTCAAGCTGTGAAGCTCACCGCTCTCCCTGAAGGGTGGCGGATTGAGAAGAATGCCCCAAAGCTGGCAGTCCTTCCACAAGTCACCGGCCGCCCCGAGTGATGGCTTGTGACTCAGAGCCCAGCACCCGGTATGGACATGGCCTTGGACTTCAGTAGTGGTGAATAACTATAAGGCCAAATTTTTCAAACTCTCTGTGCACATCTCTATTCTTTGCCTTCCTCAGAGTTCAAAGCTTCCACAGCAGATTTGCATAGGCTTTGCCATCTAACAGACCAGGCAGGGTTGGGATCTTGAATCTGTCACAAGTTCTTCCACCCAGCCGAGCCCCGGTTTCTTTTTCCACAAAATAGGGGTGCCTACCTCAGGACTGTTACAGGGTTTAAGTGCAGTGGCTCTGAGCACAGTGGCAGGCACTGAATGAGCATCATCCCCTTCCCTTTGCCTAATCCCAGCATCACCCTGACATTGGCTCCTCCGGCCCCAGCCCTGGCTCGCCCGCCTGTCCCAGGTAAGCCACCCCTGTTCCACACCTCTCTGGGTCTCTTGAACACAATCATTGGCCTAAACATGAATACAGCTGAACTCTAATTAGCAGTGCAATTCCTGCACAAAAAGAAGGAAAGAAAAAGAAATGAGGTCAGCTTTGTGATCAATATACTTAGAGATTTCTTATTCCGTCAGATACTAGAGGCTGAAAATATAACTAAGGCAGGGGGTTCGGTGAGTTCCTGGGAGGCTGGTCTCAGCACAAGTTGATTCAGATCCTTTGGGGTGTTGACTCCCCCATGATGGAGACAGACTGCTGGTTGAGTGGATCCTGAACCTAACCGAGTATTTTCCGTGGTTTAATGTTCCCACAGGGACGCACCCGCTCTGTGCCAGGCAGTGATCTGGAGAGCGAGGACACTGCAGTCAACATGATGTCCTAGCCCTCCAGGACCCCCACTCTAGTGACAGAAGCAGATATGTGAAGAGATAAATTGCAGTTTATTGAGGTAAATGCCATAATAAAAATATGATTAAAGTGCTTTATAACCTCAAAATTCTTGTGGCAATAACTAAATGGACAGTCTGTGCATTGAAGGGACTTGGCAATAATTGATAAATAAATAAATGGATAAAAGATACCTGGCCGGTGTGGCTTAGTTGGTTGGGCATCGTCCCATGCACTGAAAGGTTGCTGGTTTGATTCCCAGTCAGGGTATATGCCTGGTTGCAGGATCCATCCATAGTGGGGGTCGTGTAGGAGACAGTTGATGGATGTTTCACTCTCGTATTGATATTTTTCTCTCTCTCCCTCTCCCTTCCTCTTTCTCTAAAAATCAATTTAAAAAAATAAGATACCTGGTAAAAGATACTAAAAGCAAGGACTCAGTGCTGTATGTCCATTTGGGTTACTAGCATGAAATCTACCTATTTAATTTTGACATTAAAAAGAAGTTGAAATCCTAGAGTTGCAATATCCTAATAGTCACACATGGTTATTTACATTTAAATTAATTAAAATAAGATAAAATTTTTATCTTAGAGCAATGCAGTTTAAAAGAAATTGCAATTTCTCAATCATACTAACCACATATCAAAAGTGCTCAAAAGCCACAGTGCCTAGTAGGTACCATAATGGATGGCAGTCTCCCTGCTTAACTTCTAGAGCAAACATTATGCTCGGTCTTATGGGCTCAAATGGGTTCCTCCCACATTCAGATGTTGAAGTCCTAACCCCAAGTTCCTCAAAATGTGACCATGTGTGGAGTCAGAACCTTTAAAGATGTAATTAAGGTAAAATGAAATCCAATATGACTGGTGTCCTTATAAGAAGAGGAAGTTAGGACACAGACACACAGAGACCATATGAAAGCACAGGGAGAAGACGGCCATGTACAAACCAAGGAGAAAGACCTTAGAAGAAATGAACACGCTGACACCTTGATCTTGGACTTTCAGCCTCTAGAACTGTGAGGCAAATAAATCTCCATTGTTTAAAGTGCTCAATCTGAGGTACTTTGCTAATGCACCTCAAACTGCGATTCATCACCCCTGTATATACCTCTTTTTCTCTTCCTTTGTTTTATGTTTCTTTTGTTTTGAACTGTTGATGATCTCTTAGAGATATTTTCTTTACTTTTCATTTGTGAGTCTTCTTTCCTTGGCTAGATTATCAATTCCTTAAGGGAAAAATTAAGGAAACAAAGCACTGTTTGGGGATGTTCACCTCCCTCTGTGTAACAGGCAGGACCATTTTAAAGGTGAAGAAACAGAGGCTCTGGAGACATAACTAAGTTGCCCAAGAGCTCTCACTTGGCCACTGGGGCTGGGATTCTCAATAGCTCTGCTTGGTTCCACAGCCTCCAGACCCGTCACCTCACCAGTCTGCCTCCCTGAGCGCCTAAGCTGGTGGCTCACAGTTACTTTGAATACCCGCAGAGCTGAGCTCAGAGCTGGCCCACAGCAATCAAAAACTATTCATGGACTTGACTTGATTTCAATAATGCAGATGGTTTGGCTGATCCAGGGCAATTAACCTGACAGCACTTCTTCTCACATTGTAGACAGATGACAGCTCTTCGGGAGAAATTTAAAGACTTCGGGTGTTATGAATCATTATCTCTTCCTCTTCGCAACTAACAGATAAAAGCTGCAGAGTTGGCCTTGACGATGCACTTTTCAGATTTTTGTCAGAACAAGCCACAAACCTTAATGCATTTGGGTAGCACTCAGCCAACTTGCAATTACATGTGGTGACAGGGGGTGAAGATGGCATCCGCCAAGGATGTTGACATCTGCCAAGTGTCCTTTGGGTCAAGAATGTCAGCGTCTTTCTCCAAAGGACAACTGTTTCACCTCCAGCAGAGAGGCCTGCAGGCAGTGGGGGCTGTAAGAGCCCCGGACAAGCTGCAAGAATGGGAAGGGCAAGAAACAGGCCAGGCGTGGCCTAAGGAGTCAGGGGCTAGCTCTAGTGCAGTGGTCGGCAAACTGGGGTTCGGGGGCCGCGATTTGCCACTCTGTTGACGAATGAGTTTGCCGACCACTGCTCTATTGTGATCTAAAACAAATCTAACAATCAAACAATAGCGATTTAAATGCTCTTTAGTGGAGAAAATGGTTATAAAAATAAATCTGACCTTTGATGCTTTTCTAATTTTTCACCATGTGTATTTTATTACCTATTGAAAAAACAAATGACTTAAAAAATAATAATAAAAAAAGATCTGTATAGTCTGACACCCAAAGCCTGAAACAATGTTGAGCTGATTTAATAGAATTGGCCTGGAAGTCAGTGGAATTGGGTGTTAGTTCCTACACTGCCACTAATTTTGTTTCTAAAACACAAATTTCCTCAGAAGCTCGATCACCTACAGAATAAATTCAGACTCTTTAGCTTGGCCTATGAGATCAGGATGATCTAACTCCTGCCTGCCTATCTTAGTGTAGGTTTCCCCTGAAGCAGACAATTCTTAGATAAGGAGTTGGGTTGAAGCAGTGAATGATGGCTCAAGGGAGGTGGTTCCCAGAGCATGGCAAGGCAGTAGGGACCTGAGAGACAGGAAAGGGAGGAATGCCAATAAATGCAGTATGCATCATGAGCTGGGAAACTTGGTGCAATCTCCCAGGGTCCCTCTGAGAGACTGTGTAGAAGATACCTTGGAATTAATTATATGACAAAGGGCGAGGAAGCTGGGGGATCTATCATTGGTTGGGAGGGTGATCTAAGAGCACTAACTCCTCTGCTCTTCTAGGCTGTCACATGCAAGCGCTGAACACGCTGTCATGGCCAGAGAATGCACTTGGGCAGGGACATGCAGGCGCTTGAGCTAGGGAGCTACAGGTGGGCTGGCTGGATCATACAATGACTGCAAAACTGGACAGCTTTTCCCACCAAGAGGTGGGATATATTTATCTACCCCTTGAATCTGGACTGGCCTTTTAGAGAATAGACTATGGAGGTGACAAGGTTGTAGTAGTTCTTGGCTAGGCCTCAAGGAACCTTAAGTATCTACTCTTATTTTCTTGGAGCTGTGCTGCCACTGTGCAAGTAGGCCAGGCTAGGCTTCTAAAGGATGAGAGACCATATGGAGCAGAGAGGATTAGCCAGCTGAGCACCCCCAGATTGACCAGCCCCCAGCCAACTTGCCAGCTCACCAGAGACACATGAGTGAGCACAGGTCAGCCCAGAAGGACGACTCAGGTGAGCCCAACCTAAATTGCCAAGCTCATAATCATAAACTAAAGAAACTATTGTTGCATTAAACCACTAAATTTTGGGGTGCTTTATTGTGCATCAAAACTAATTGACGTAACATTTAAGTGACTGTCCTATGCTTCAGGTAAGCTCTAGAGTAGCAGTCACCAACCTTTCAGACCTCACGGACCATCAGTGGTCCACGGACCACCAGTTGGTGACTGCTGCTCTAGAGTAGACCAGAGGCACCAAGAGTATCTACCACACCACATGTATTAGTTAGCTATTGCTGTGTAACAAATCACCCCGGTGTGATAACATAGCAGCTTAAAACAAGGAACATTATTATATGGCTTCTGAAGGTCAGAATTTGGGAGGAGCTTAGCTGGGTGGTTCTGGCTCAGGGTCTCTCATAAGGTTGCAGTCAAGATGTGGTGGGGGCTGCAGTCAGGTGAAGGTTTGACTTGGGGTGGGGGTCTGCTTCCATGCTTACTCATATGGCTGCTGGCAAGTGTCCTTGGTTCTTTCCGGCTATTGGCTGGAGGCCTCAGTTCTTCACCATGTGGGCTTCTCCATCGGACTGTTCATAGCACAGCTGTATGGTACTGGTCAGCACAGACTCACTATGGAACAATGTAGGAGCGTCTATTCAAGGGTGACAATACCAGGAGCTGGGACTATTGGGAGGCTGCCTCCCACACTATTTTTTCTTCCTCATCCACCAAAAAACACTCTCTGCTGTATAATCCACCCTTCAAATGACTATTCATGCCCTGAATACAGTATAATGATAACAGCTATTACTGTTTTTGCAAGCCTACTAAGTGTCAGGCACTGTGATAGTTTATTTATAAAAGCCACGTCCTTTCTTGATCTATGAACCTTTGTCCTCCTGGGAAAGATCACCGTGATATTGTGATATAACAAGAAATATATATTTGGTCTTCATCCCCAGTTCCTGACATGAAGTACTTAAACAACCTTGGAATTTCTGAGGGCCAGGGGTAAGAGGAGTGTCTTTTGTTCTTTCTAATGAGCCCCCTTCAACCATACCTGCCTTCACACAGGCAGTCCCGTCCCCAGGCCACAGAGCCTGGTGGCAAAACAAAGTCAAGGCCAACACTGAGGGCGCTGCTCCTCACTCCTGCCACTGAACAGGCGAACAACGTAAAACTCCCCCCTGCCTTTGTGTTTTCTGTTGAAGGAATTCAGAGTCATTTTTGTTAAAACAAAGGTATGCACCCCACCCAATACCACACCCCCTGGTTCTGGGAGGCTGTCCTTTAGCTTTCTTTCCTTTGGCCGTTTTCTCCCTTAGGAAGAAAGAAAAGAAGGAAGACGCATGCTAGAACCCCTATGCTCCCAGGTGCCACCTGCCCTGCCACTTGCCTACTGGGGGTGGCTGGAAGGGGTGCTGGGGTGGGGCAGGCATCGGGGTGGGGGCAGCTGCAATGAGCCTGAGCCAACTGCATGGGTGCTGCTGGGGAAGGTGATGCCAAACCCTGGTGGCATGCACAGAAGCGGCCACCGGCAGTGGCTGGATTGGCAGCTCGGGATGTCTTAGAAGTTCAGGGATGCCTCAGGCTGGAAAAAAATTTCATAGGCCTTCAGGTGGGGCAGGAAGGAAGGGTTGGGAAGGCTCCTTTGAAGTCAGCACAGTGGGGGCCAGCAGTGAGGGGGTGGGGGGTGGGCTCACTCAGTTCCTGTCATAGCCTGCACACTGGAGCCCAGAGCCGTGGCTCAGAACCCTCAGAAACGCCTCGAGCCTGGCAGATACAGCAGGAGTATAGCCCTTTTGTTCCCTCCACCTAGAAACCCCATCTCCACTTTGTCTACCCAGAAGAATCCCAGCCTTCTTTCAGATCTAACTTGACTGTCCCCTCCCCTGGAAGCCCTTCTTGACTGCACACAGAATGCATTCCTCTGTAAGAGCTGACTAGACTTGACCTCACACTGTGATTCTCCCTTTAATGACATCAAACTTTTCATAGAGATCCAGGGCCCAGTGGCCCAGACTCGCAGCGGTCGCCAACCAGTGGTCCGTGAGGTCTGAAAGGTTGGCAACTGCTGACCCAGAGACCTCGGGACCAGAGCGGAACCCTCAGAGACTGTTAGTTGAGTGGAGTGAATGGAGAATACACAAGGCATGTCTTCTATTCATCTCCAAGCAGGGAAACACCACTCACCAGGCCCCTTTCTCTAGTGGCCTCTTCCAACAACTGAATGCATCCCTCCCACAGATTCCAGTGGGAGCTGTTCTTTCTAGCCTTTGAGTACTGCGATCCCTGGCCCCCCCAGAGGCCGTGCAGTGGCACAGGGAGGGGGCAACCCTGGAGTAAGGATTCCTTGGGTTCAAATTCTGTCTCCACCCCTACCAGCCTTGTGGCTCTGGGCAGGTTAGAAGACAGCAAAAGTACCTACCATTAGGACCTGTAGTGAGGACTGAGAAGTTACTCCATGCAGGAGCAGTGTCTGGCATGTAACAAGCATTCAGTAATGTAGCTGCTATTATTATTATTATTATTATTATTATTATTATTATTATTACTAGAGGCCCGGTGCACGAATTCGTGCACAGGTGGGGTCCCTCTGCCTGGCCGGCACTAGGGGACAATCAGGGCTGTCTTTCCCAGTCCCGATCCGGGCTAGCCGGCCAGCGGGGAGTGACCGAGGGATGTTGGCCGGCCAAAGGAGGTTGGCTGTGGGAGTACACTGACCACCAGGGGGCAAGTCCTGCATTGAGTGTCTGCCCCCTGGTGGTCAGTGCTGTCATAGTGGCTGAACGGCCGGTTGACCGGTGGTAATGGTTGCTTAGGCTTTTATATATATAGATTATTTGCTCTGTCTTTTCCCAGTCACAGAAACGCAGTCCAGACAATCTCAGGGACTATCCTGAATGTGTCCGGGGACAGGGAGTGGGCTGAGGACTGACCATCACTGTTGTTCCCAAGGCTCAGGCCAGGTCCAATGGAGAGGGGGTAGCCCTAGGAAAGGCCTCTATAAGGGAGGGGGTTGGGATGAACCCGGCTCCCAGTGGCTGATCCCAGGCACTCGGGAGCCTCCCCAAAACTCTGCACCCTGGCTGGGGCTCTAGATGAAGGCCTGCTTGCATCTCAGGCCTGCCTTTCTGCTGCTGGCCTCCTGGCCTTTGCTGCTGTCCTTGGGGACAGGCTATTTTAGGTAGCAGTCAAAATAAAACTGAGATTAACCCAGAATTCTTGGCAGTCAAACAATACCATAATTATGTGCTTTTTAACTTAAGAAATCAGGCCGCTGAAGCTGACCCACCGGGGGGTCTGCGGGGTGCTCTGAGGATAATAAGGCTTCCATCCTGGCTGTGTCACCTTCGCACACCCTTCACAGCAGGCGGGCGGGCAGGCCACCAGGGAAATGCCAGGCCCTTAGGGACACTATTTCTTCTCTGGGAAGGAGAATCATATTGTCTGAGCAACAATACAATGTACTTTCACGCTAAATGCTGGCAGGTTGGAAGGGTGACATTACTTTGTATATCATAAATTCTTGCACAAGTCCTGTCCCTGGGGCTGGTGGCGGGAGGGAACAGAGGAGGCTTGTGTTCCAGAGCCAGCTTTTCAGGGCAGGAAATCACCCAGAGGAATGCATTTGTGCTTTGATTGCCTACAGGGGCGCAGACCCCTTTAGTGGGGCAAACAGGCCCCTTCCTCTTTGCTGGGAGCTGGGAGTGGGGGAGGGGAGGGGATTAGTCACACATAAGAGCGACAGAATTAGGTCCCAGAGAGTAAAGCCCTCCACTCCAACCCAGAGAGGGAATAAAGAATGGGGGATTCAAGCAGAGGGGGAGGGAGTGTTGAGATGATTTCAATAAAGGTCACTGCCTGCGGAACAAAGAGGCGGCAGGAGTGTGACGAGCCGCCCGAGCATATCAGACGCCTGGAGAGAGAAGGGAAGCCCCCGGGCAGCCCACAGGTGTGGCTGAAAACACTTTCCCCCCAGACACTGGTTCAGCCCTGGGATCAGGGGCCTCTGGAAATACGATGCTCCCAGCTCCTAGGTGCTGGCCAGGGAAGCTGACCCTGCAGGGAGATTGGAAATAGAAAAACACACCCCAGTGCCCTCTGGCTGAGCTGCCCTGTGGACGACGTGGAGGCAAACAGAAGCCTAGGGTGGTGACAGGCCTTCCATTCCTTAGGGAAAGGCCTTCTGGGGGTGGGCACCTGCACAGTAAGGGAATCCTGTGTGGGAGGGTCCCTCTCGGCCCTCCCCGCCCCCCCGGAATGCAAATGACTCCACCATGACTTGCAGTTGAGTGCTGTGCCCTTTCATGCACCAGGAGCCCCTCACTTCCCTCCCTCCCCCCCAGGGTCCTGAGACCCAGTCTTCCTGGCAGCAGGGGGGGGTGGGTTGAGGGTGGGGGGGAAGGGGAGTACATATCTTTAAAGATGGATACCGACTTCCTGCTTGGTTTCAGCTTCTTTGATTTTTATTTTTGTCTCAAAAGCCTGAACCATCTTTCTCTGCCACACAAACCACAAGAACAACAAGCCTTGGGAGGCTGACCCTGGGGACTGGCTGTGCCCAGAGAAAGGAACCTTGTCTCAGAGACCCGAGGGGCAGGCAAAGGACAATGAGGCGGAGGGATGACAGCGAAGGAGTTTTAAACAGGTGGGACTGGAATGGAGGCCCCCCCAACGCCTCACACCCGCTCCCCCCCACCCCCCCCCATCCTCCCCCCCCCCCCCCCCCCCCGCCAACACACACACACACCCTAGGTGCTCCTTCTAGTAAAGGCTGATAGGTTTCCACACCAAAGGCTGCCCTGCTCACATTTTCCGTCCTGTGTGGTCTCCCATTGGAAAGGGAAGTCGCATTCCAGTGTGAAAGAGAAGCCACTCAGCCACCTTCCTCTGGGGACTTCATGGCAGCGCCTTTGTCCCGCAGACCTGAAAGAAATGGATTGACGCTCTGTCCAGGGCAGAAGGGGCTTTGGACAAACAGGTTCAGGTGGCCATAAAGTGATTAACAAGAGCCAGGAACTGGTCTATTGAGCCTTGGCTGGTCCCAGGGAGGCCTGGAGGGGAGCAGAGGCCGGAGGGAAGATGTGGGTTGCTGGTGGCTGGGCTCCCATCCAGCCTCCAGGGCTGGGACATTCTTAAAGAAAGGATGCCCTCATACTGGTCCTGTTTTCAGAGGACTTCCTGAGGGTTGCATCCGTGACTGGCCAACGGTGCCTTGCAGGCGGCTCGCACCTGAGCGGTATGATGCTCTGGCCAATCTGTACAGGAGCCCTGCTTAGTTGGGTTGTCTAGAAACTCCCAGGAGATAGCCCTTTACCCAACTGGTACATATAAGCAGGGCCTGCAGAGTTCAGGAAGCTGCCTTAAATTCTTTCTCATGCAAGAAAATGCTTGCTTCCTACCAGCACGGTGAGGCTGTGTCCACAAGGGTAGCTGGGTATCCAGTCTGAGCAACCCTGCGGCCCCTCCTGCCACCCAGCCTGACTGAAGTCCTTTCTAGTGGGTCTTTTCGGAGGTGGGCCTCTTTGGGATGGGCTACAAGAGAGGATGGCAGGAGGAGGGTGGAAAATGTCCCCTCTGCCCCCTGCCCCATGGCAGTGCCTCTCCTACCCCTGACCTGCCATCTGTATCTGAACATGACGGGGCTGGGGAGGGATCCTCAGAGTTTCTCCTGCACATATCTCTGAAGCAGCATGCCCTCAACGCTGCATTAGCTGATACCCCAGGAAGCAACCTACCAAAGGGCCCCCCAAAAAACGAGTGAGGGAGACATTATGAGATGTACTTTGTTTAGATGCCACGCCTCAGACAGAGCCTTCTGTCCTGCAACCCACTTCTTACCTGCAGGACGTTTCCTCTGTATCCCATGGCACTCACTGCCCTTGGCCACACCGTGAGCTCCGTGTGCCGACTGCCTGTGTCCCACCTAGTGCAAGCGCCCAAGGGCAGAGGCTTTGTTTCTTCTGGTCACAGATATAGTCTAAGCACACAGCACACAGCCTGGCAGGCACTCACAGACATGTACTGAATGGGTGAGTTTAATATGGATATGGATGCATTAAGGTTTGTGAAATATTATAAAATGAAGCCTCCAAAAAATAAGCATAGATTAGACCTGTGATAGCCTTAAAAAGGCCCAGCCTGACTTGTGTACCTCCTTCGCTGATGAAGCTGAGAATCTTTCCAAATGTTTACCAGATATCTGCTGTGTGTGTGTGTGTGTGTGTGTGTGTGTGTGTGTGTGTGTGTGTAATGCCTATTTATACTTATTGCTCATTTTCCCATTGGATTATTTGTCTTTTCCTTTTTGATTTGTAGCAATCCTTTAGTCTGGAAACCTTTCCTGTTGTGATTATATGTATAGATCCCACCTTAGGACTTCTCTTTTTTCTTCAGGGTATATTAATTTTAACATAGTTTAATTTATTAATCTTTTCTTTGAGGATTAGTACTATCTGTATCTTATTTAAGGAATATTTTTCTACCCAGAGGTATAAATATACCCTCTAGTATTTTTTCTAAAAGTTTTAAAGTTTGAGCTTTCACATTTCATTCTTTAGCCATTAGGAATTGATTTTGGGGTATGGAGCAAGTAGGGACCCATTTTTTACCTTATTAATCACTGAGTATCTCATCACTTATTCACCAATCTCTCCTATCGGCAGAGATCCTCAATATCACCTCTGCCTTATTTCAAAGCTCAGATGTTGGCAGGTCTGTTTCTGGGTTCTCTTTTCTGCTCTATTGGCCACTTTTTTCATCCTTGCATGGATACATTTTGTTTTAATTATTATCCTATATCCTATATAATAAAAGCCTAATATGCAAATCGACCAAACGGCAGAACAACCGGCGGAACAACCGCTCACTATGACATGCACTGACCACCAGGGCGCAGACGCTCAATGAAAGACCTGCCCCCAGCCCGCAGGCCCCAGGCCAGCCAAGGCGGGTGCCAGCAGGACTCCCCACCCCTACCCCCACCCGGCCCTAGGAACCCTACAAATTTTGTATACTGGGCCTCAGCAGCTTTATAATAAGTCTTGCTCTTTGGTAGGACAATTCCCTTTTCCTTATTCTTCTCCTTCAGAGGCTCTTGGATATCCTTAACACTATAGTTCATCTAAACTTTAGTATTATCTTGTAAAGTACTTGCCAAAATTCTGGTGGGATTATGATAGGAATTGCAATGGCTCTATCAATCAGTTTAGGAAAAATCACTATCTTTATGATACTGAATTTTCCTGTCCATGAATACAGATTACCTCTGTTTTTTTTTAGGTCTTCTTTAGTACCTTTCAATCAAGTTACAATTTTCTCCAGATGGTTCTTTTACTCTGAACATCGTCCAGTTTGTGTCTTATGACTGATGGCATCTTGCTATTCTAATTGGCAGTCCTTGATTTGTGAGCCCTCAGCAGCCACCCCTTCCAGCATCTGGAGAATGAAAGCCTTGGTCCTGAAATGGGGAACTGGGGACTCAACAGCATACTCTTCCAGTCATTTCTACACTCCTCTCTCACACACGTTTTCAGTTTTAGGATTTAATTTCTGAAACACTTGAACTTTAGGTATGTTTGTACAGAAATCTACAGAATATTTCAAGTAGAGATCCATTATTCAAACATCACTGAGTTTCATGTGTTAAAGTCTATAGAACAAGTTCACTTTAAGGAAGTAGAACTATTCTATCTGACTCAGTTATCATGTGATTTTCCCAGGAAACAGAGTTTTCTTTCTATATATACCTCTCTCAGTTCCAGACATTCTGGCCTTCTTTCCATTCTTCCAGATGTCTCTCTTGACTCTAGCTTGTTTTTGACACATACTGTTCTCTGCCTGGTAAGCTTTTCTCTCTGGAGCCTCACCGCTGTTCCCCACACACCCGACTACTCCTGCTCATCCTTCAACCTCAGCTGAAACCCATTCTCACAGAGAGTCCTTCACTGACACCCCTAAATTACCTCCCCAACAGCACCTTGTACCTTCCTTTTCACTTCCAACACACTTGCAATTGCTGCTTTACCAGGTCCTAGCACTGGGCCAACAGTGGGAGTGCAGAGATATTTGTTGATTTGCATGTAACCTCACCCTGCAAGGCCTGGGGTCTAGATTGAGTCTCATCTACTGCTTGATGCCTTCAGCACCCAGTGTGTACTTGTGGACACTTGCTAAATGTTTTCGAATGACTCAGTGGTTTTACATGGTAGTTATTTATATACTACACTCTACAGGTCCAAACTGCTCCCCGAATACCCAGGAACTGAAAACTTCCAGGGTATGTGGCCCCACAAGATGCTCTCCTTGGGGTCTTTGGCACCAGCCTTGAAAAACGTACCCATCTAGTGCCACTGGCCTTCTATCAGGCATTGGAGTGAACTTCTGGTTTGCTTTAAAAACACCTCTGAGATCTTCCCTATACAAGATTCCAAAGAATATATGATACTCCTTCCTCTAGGAAGTGAAACTCCTTTATCCACCTCCCCTGAGTGTGGGCTTGTTTTCTAAGACTAAAGTATGAAACGGGGTGGGGGGAGTTACTACATAGCAGAGAAATGCCATCACTCGGTCAAGTGCTCCAGGTTAATATCAGTGTTATAGGGCATGTTGATAACATGTACCCTTGATACACTGTAATGAGAATGGTACTTCACCTCGGTGGTCTTCCTCCTCGAAATGTATAACCTTAGTGTCACTATGAGAAAAGCATCAGACATGCAAATCATGGGACAGTCTACAAAATACTGGACCAGTACTCCTCAAACCTGCCAAGGTCACTAAGGGCAAGGAAATGCAATATGCTCTCCCGAATGGGATCCTAAAACAGCAGAGGACACAGGGAGAAAACTAATGAAATCAGAATAAAAGGTGGGGTTTAGTCAATAATGGCAATGTACCAGTGTTGGTTTCTTAGTGTGGCAAGTGATCCATGGCAATGTAAGATATTAATATTAGGGGAAACCAGGCGAGGCACAGTGGGGAATTCTGGACTATCTTTGCAAGTTTTCAGTAAAGATAAATCTCTCCTTTTTTTTTAATCTGGGAGAAGCACAACACCAATTCCATGCCAGGGGAAAGCCACCAGGCCTGGTCAGCACTCTGATGGGCCTACTTTATTGTGGAGAGGGTGGCTGCGGGGTGGAGGTGTCAGAAAGGAAGGAGGCACAAGGTCAAAGGCTCAGCTATAAAAACATGTCCTAAATGGGATGAAAACATCAGTGGGAAGCCGGTGTCTTATCTAAATAAATAGTTAAATATTAAAATAAAACATTAAATATTAAAATAAAACATTTCAGTGCCACCTGAATCCAAGTAACTTTCTCTCCCTTCGGCACATCACTGAGTTTTGTGGCTGAAAGATTCCAAAAGGAGGTTCAAAAGCCCACATTCCCCTCCTTCTCCAGCTCGGGTCAAGTGTGGGCAGCATGTCTAACAAACAGTTCTATTCAGGAGCTAGTAGTGCTCGTCCCCAGGGGAGTGGGGGGTAGAGGGATCAGGCTGTAGCTTTGAGAGTCCCTCTCCTCTCCCGCCCCCACCTCATCCGGGCAAAGCAGGCTGTGAGGACGCTGACACCGCGGTTCCCTGGGGCCAGGCTGAGAAGGTCTGGCAGGCAAAGCTGTGAAACAAGACTGAGAAGCAAGCCTCCTGAGCAGGTGACGTTTTCCTAGGGTCAGCAGGTCCACGAGAGACTCTACTCTCTAGGGAAAGTGAGAAAAAAAACTGCTTGGCCGATTTAGGGAAAAGAAGGAGGGTCACAGAGCCAGCTTCATAGTGTGGAGCCAAAATTAGCAGGTCCGGTAGCTCAGGACAGGGCTCTGGAGACAAAACCTGTTCCTAGACAATGAGCTCAACGCCAGAGGATGCTTTGTAAGGCCAACAAAGATGGGGACAGAAAACGCAACACCAAGCGTGGGTATGGGCAGAGAATAAAAGGACTGGGGAGGAAAATCTGATGGGAAAGACCTGAGCTTTCAAAAATGACTTCAGCCCTGGCCAGTGGCTCAGTTGGTTGGCGCATCATCCCCTACCTACACCAAAGGTTGCGCGTTTGATTCCAGGTCAGGGTGCATACAGGAGGCAACCGATAGATGTTCCTTTCTCGCACTGATATTCCTCTCTCTCTCTCTCTTCTCTCTCTCTACAATTAAAAAACAAAACAAACCATACCTGTGTGATGGGTGGACTGCTCCTGTAGCCCTCCTCCATCTGGGATCTTGACCAGTGGCTCCCCACTGCCTTGTCCTGCCTCCTGAGGTAACCCCCGCTGTCCTTCAACCACATCACCTGCTCCAAAACCTTGAACCCCAGAGAACCTAAAGAGACCTCACCTCTCCTCCTGTCTGACTTCTCCCTGGGCAGCAGCTCCAGAATCCCCTGGTACCGACTGGACTCTGCCAAGTGGGGCCCCTCCCCACTTGACCTGCATGAACAATCACTTCTAGATAAATATCAGCTACACACAAAGAATAGCTGCGGAGGGAGAAGTGTTGTTCCTGCATCCGGAACCCTCTATTGGTGGGGTTGGTATCTGAGGTCCCTGCAAAGCAACAACACAAAATACAAAATTGAAATCAATGCAGCACCTTACCAGGTCTTTTGGGGGAAAGGAATTTGGGGACATGTGTCCTCCCTAGACTCCAGGTTCCAGGCTGCTTTTTAAAAGTCTCTGAAGAATTGACAGAGCACAGAGGACTTTCAGGGCAGTGAAAACCTACTCTGTATGATATTATAATGGTGGCCTTCTCCTCCACACAGAGACCTCAGCACAGCTGGCTGGCGCGCGCGTGTGTGTGTGTATGTGTGTGTGTGTGTGTGTGTGTGTGTGTGTGTGTACCTGCATATGCACACTACTAAATTTGTCCAAGCCCATAGATTATACAGCACTGAGCGAGAGCCCTCAGGTACCCTATGGGCTGCGGGTGATTATGATGTGTTCATGTAGGTTCACCAGGGTTAAAAAGTACCATTCAAATGAGTGATGATGATAGTGGGGAAGCAATGCACGCATGGAAAAGGGGGATATATGGAAAATTTCTGAACCTTCCTCTCAATTTTGTTGTGAAAAGAAAAAGTCCCTAAGGAATAAGCACACTGAAAACTCTAAATCTTTCTTTTCTGACCTCCCCCGCCCCCAACCACCACACACACACATTGTGGCTGCCTCTCCCCTGGCTGTTACAGGTGTTACCACTCACCCTGTTGGGACAGGAATAGCAGGGTGTTGGCCTGTGGGCAGAGCAGAGCTTAGAGGGAGACCCTCCCCCAGAACTGCATTGGGGCAGTAGCCTCACAATGGGTGTGTGTGTACCCGCATGTGCACACCATTCAAAGTCATGAGCTCTATTAGATAACCTGGGGCCAATCTGAGACTTTCATAAGCATTGGGCACTTTTGCTTTTGGAGACCACATCCCATATTAAAAATCACTAACATGTTGTTGCCCCATGTGAAATACAGAATGTTTAACCACATAACGAGTGAATTCAGATATAGTTGACTAGCTGGAGTCATTTTGCAGACATTTAATTAAACATCTATCAATTTTGATATCATAGTTTTCTTTTTCTTATTATGAAAATTTTATATAGTCTTTCAAGTCTCAAATTTTTATAGGTCCATGAAAAGTTCATTTGCCCATTTGTTGGATAAAGTGGTCCTGTGTCCACAGTAGCTAAGTTCCACTGCCGGAACCACCAAGTAAGTTCCTAGCATCTGCTGGTAGGAGCCAAACTTCCTATGGGCTCAGACACATCCATTTGGAAGTACAGCATTTGGCAGCCTTCCTATGGATTCTCTAGGCAGGAACAGAGGAGGAACATTCCTGCCACCAGAATGAAGGGCCCGTGTCCATGAGTAGGTGGTGAGCATGAGTTTCTAAATAAGGCATTTGGAATGCAAAACAGTCCAACTAGACTAGTCATTGCATAATGACCACAGCCTGAAACTTGGAGAATCCGGGAGAGAGAAAACAGGGGGATGTGGTAGGAAGAGGTGGGAAGAAAGAAGAGCTAATTGAATGGTACAATTATTAAATTAAGTTAAGAAAAAGCTCCCAAACTTTGACTTAAAATAACAGGTTGAACATCCAATTTTATGGAATGAGGAGTGGTGATGAGGAGTTTAATTATGAAATATGCTAGGCATTACGCTAAGTCCTAGAGAAAGATAGGTGCCCTCAGGTGGTTTGTTTATGCAGACAGAATATGTGTGATGACTTAACGTGATATGCTAGTTCAAAAAAGAATACAAGGCAATAGTTACGGGGCAATAGATGAGGAGACATTAATCAGTGGGACCTGGGGGAGCCCAGGAAGATCTCATAGAGACTGTGACATCTTAACTGGATCTTGAAGGATGAAAGGAATTTTTCCAGGAGAGAACAGAACCCCAGGAAGAAGAGGCAAAATGAGCAAAACTCTATTAAAAAAATGATGGCTAATTTTCATTGAGTGCTTTCTAAGCACCAGCTTCTCTTCCAAGCACTTCACAGTTAGTAATTCTCCTCATAACACTCTTATGGTAAGAATACCATTCCACTTTACGGCTGAGAAGCATGAGGCCGGGGGTGGCGGAGGGGGGGGGGGGCGGGGGCGGCGGGGCGGGGGAAGGGGTGGTTTAAGTAATTGTGCGGTCAGGCTCCAGGGTCCCAATGCTCACCCTCCTCACCATGACCCACGTAGGTGCTGGGGATGGAGAGGAAGAGTCCACATGACTGGACACAGGCCTCTGGGCCAAGGCTGGAGAATTGGATGATGAGACTAAATTGGACCAGAAATTGGAGGATTCTTGAATGCCATGTTAGGATTTGGGATTTTATCCTATACCTTTCTCAGAGTGGGATCTATGCATGAGGACTGGCTTGAGCTCATAAAAATACAGGTTCCTGGGCCTAGCCCCAGACCAACTGAGACAGAAGCTCTGGTATCTGAATTTTAAAAGCTCTCCAGGTGGTTCTTATGCACACTCACATGGCCATCTTTAAGTTGGGGGAGGGGGGCGGGTAAGTGGTCAAATTTGTGATCCAGAAAGCAGAACTTTGGCCAAAGCATAGTTGGAGAGGGAGAAGCCTTGAAGCAGAAGATCAACCAAGAGCCTCCTGTCCTCTCCAGCAGTGATGAGAGCCTGGACCGGAGGGACAGCAGCATTGAGAGGTGTTTTCAGTGCCAGAATGGTTGAATGATAAAGACTTGGTTTGGGTATAAGACTGGAGAGAGAGTGAGGTATGAAAAATTAACTACCTATTCGTAAGTTTCTGCTTGCGTGGCCAATGATGGAGTTGGGCAGTAATAGAGCACAGGCTTGGATTTAAAAGACATGAGTTCAAATGCAAGCTCTGGCACCCGCCAATCATAAGCGGCAGCTTAGTTTTCTTATCTGCAAAGTTGGGACAATTTTACATCTCCTAGTATTGTTGTGAGGATTAAATGACATGCTGTAAAGAAATATGCACATTCCTGACACTCGATACTTCTCATACTCATCTCCAAAAAGGAAGATTAAAAGTGAAATTGGCCGAAACCGGTTTGGCTCAGTGGATAGAGCGTCGGCCTGCGGACTGAAAGGTCCCGGGTTCGATTCCTGTCAAGGGCATGTACCTTGGTTGCGGGCACATCCCCAGTAGGGGGTGTGCAGGAGGCAGCTGATCGATGTTTCTCTCTCATCGATGTTTCTAACTCTCTATCCCTCTCCCTTCCTCTTTGTAAAAAATCAATAAAATATATATATAAAAAAAAAGTGAAATTGAATTGAGAAGAACTTGTCTAACAAGCAACCCCAAGCCATTGCCATAGTAGGAACCCAGCCCAAGCCCACTGTACAGGTTGGCGATAGATGTGCCTGGCCCTTCCTAGCTTAGCCCTCGCTGCCAATCTCAGCGCCAAGGATGAGCTGAGCTGAGAAAGAATGTGCTGACTGAGGTCAAGCAGAGCTGGCCGTAGGTCAGTGGTAAGTCTCCGCCTGGCACCAGCATCTTCCAAGGTGGGTAAGGGCTTCTCCAACAGCACATCTGCAAATTCCATCACCAGGGGGTGGGCAGGCTGGGCAGACCAGCAGCCAAGCCCAAGGATACCTGCTGGACAATGCTGATGGGGAAAGCATCAGGCCTGGGAGCATTCATAGTTGTGGAGAAGGCATCCTGAGTCAGGTGAGGGGGTCCAAGGGCAGGAGTAGGATTGCCAGACAATACACAGGATACCCACATCTTTAGCACACGGAAGAAAAAAAGGGCTTCTGAAATGCTGGCCTTGAAGACCCTGAACTTGTGTCACGGTGACATAAAATCATAAATAGGAAGGCATTTTCATTTGAGGAGGAAAGTCACATCAGGCAGGTATCTTGTCATCTGTGGGCTGCTCATTGTGACACGAAATACTGACAGCAGCTGCCAGGTGAGACATGTCAGGCCTAGTTTAGTTAGCATGTCCACAAAGATGCTCTTTCCCAGAGACTCAGGCAAAAACAGCACAATCCCCAGGGCTGGCTCTTGGAAGGGAGCCTTCCAGCCTCAGCCACAAACGGGCCATCCATTGGAATCCCCCAGAGCACAGGCTCTAAATCCTCAGCCAGAATCTCCCCTGCTCCCCATCAGCCTGTCAGGATTGGTGCTGGCGCTCACCCAACAGACTTGGTCAGTGGGCTTCGGGGAACACTTCCAGCGAGGTAAGGGGGACTGCAAGCTGGAAGGGGGTCTTAGGCTTGTCCCCTCTGCTCACTTAGCTTTCTTCTCCTTTTGTCTGCCTGCTCAGCCCTCCCCCATTCCAACCCTGTCCCCGGTCTCCTTCCAGCCCCCCAAACCCTGATGAATCTGGATTCCCACAGCATCAGCTGCTCTGCAGAGCAGAGCAGAGGTCGGGGAGAGGGTGGCCTTTCCCATCCTTTTTGTTCCAGTTCAGTGGCCTGGCCTAATGTCTTTGCTATCTTAGGTGATAGGCATGAGGGACTGGCTGCCAAGCGGAGAAGCCGAGTGGGAAACTCAGTCGAGCGGCCTTTTGTTTATTTCTAGTAGGAAGTTAGGAATTACCCGAGAGCACGGGCTGTGTTTTCAGCTGACAGCCTTGTGTTCAGCCTCTGATAAAAGTGCTCCCGCTGACTTCCACATCCTCTGCCGCCGGCTTTATTGATAAAAGCTGCAGATGACGCAGGGGAGAGCTTGGCTTTCTGCCTGCTTGTCTCTGCTCAAGTCCTTGCTTGGCTGACAGCAAGTGACCAGCACCCAAATCTGCCAGATGACTTCAGGGAATATGCTCCCCGAGTCAGATGTCATTCTAGACGCTGGTATTGAAGGAAGTTCTGAGCCCGTCAGTTAGTGCTGGGGTTTGGGCCCCAAATTCCCCCAACATCCCAATGACAATAATGGCAGCAGGGCCAAGACTATGACAGCAGCTTGCAACTTGGGAAACACATGCCAAATTGCAAAAGCCGGTGCTATCATTAAAGCCTGATACCTCTGTGGAGACACTGCAGTGTGGTTTTAGACTCATCGGCTCGGATCAGACTGCCTCCCTCTGACACTGTTAATTCTGTGACCAGGGGGAAGTTAATTAACCTCTCTGTGCCTCAGATTCCTCATCATTTAAATGGGATAATGGACGTGCCTACTTCAGGAGGTTGTTGTGAGGATTAAATGTGTTAATATTCATAAAACACCTGGAACAATGCCTGGCACATAGCAAGTGCTCAATAACTGTCTACTACTATTATTTTTAAAATCCTTACAATGATACTGCAAGGAATGCACACTGACAGATTGAAAACTAACTTCAAAGAGTTTAAGAACTTGTCCAAGTAACACATGGCAAGTGATGACTCCCGTCATCATATCAGATACTATGTACCAGCCTCCACGCCCAGATGCCTCAATGTGGGGAAGAGAATGGAGAGCTGTCCGAGTCTGGTGATTCCAAAGATGTCCTTTTGAATTTACCCAGGACACTGAAAAAGGGGGTGGGGGTGGGGTGCAGGGTGTCAGAGTGAAGACATCACTTTGGGAGAACAAATAGCCAACCCGAAGATTGTAGGATCAGAAGGACGTGATTAAGGTGAGGGACATTAGGCTTGCTCCGTTCATACTTTTGCTATAATGCCATGAGCTCCTTAGAGTGAAATTTTAGCAAGTAGAGTTGCTCCATGTCACTACCAAAACCTTATCTTTCATAGTCACAGGAAAAAGGTGGAAGACTATAGTTTGGGTTTCAAGCAAAAGACACTCTTGATTGTTGTGGTTGACAAGGTGCTAATAGTTTCTAATAATCTCCCAAATTTTCGTTAAGTGTTTGTCACATGGGTTGTAATTAAGACCCCTGCTCCCAGGGGACCCTGATAAGCTTCTCTCCGTCTGCCAGGTTCCATTTTCTCTAATTGGCTTGAGCATCTGGGCCTGTTAAATGGAATTTACACCTGTCAGAAGCAGTTTTCCCTATGTACACATTTGGTCCTTGTTATCTACTTTCAGTGAAAGAAATTTCCCCCCAAACTGAATTACACTGGGAATTAAAATCCCTGGTACTAAAAATCTCTTTTGTTTTAAAACACTGACAAAACCGTCCTAGGTTTCTGCTGAAGTACATTATTTTACAAATTGGAACAGGGAGCTTTTTTTGTAAACCTACTATTTAGAAAACAAACAAACAGTGAAACCCACATACAACTATTTCAGAAATGCTACCACATCGAAAAGAAATTCTCTTGCCAAAATGCCACTATGTAAAGAACACGATTGAGGAAAAGGGCACTTATTGAAATGCCACCAACATCATATCGAGTAGAATTGGAAAGAAAACGAATCGTCTGCTCAACTCCATAAAGCTTTATTCAAATCACTCCTTATTTTTAAAAACGCAACATATGATATTAAATCGTATTTATTCAACAGTAGAATATCAGTTTCCTTTATATAAGGATAATAAAATTATTGGATCAGTTTTTGGTATCAGAAAACATTGGGGTGCTAAATTGCAAACAGTCAAGAGATGACAGGGTTGGGTAACAGAAGACCTGAGTTCTTAACACAGGTGCTAGGTTCATTGCTTATAAGTGAGTAATACATTAACCCAAAGCATTGGCTTAACACAACAGCAGTCATTTATTATATTCACAGTTTCCATGAGTCAGGAATTTGGTGCTGGTTTAGTTTCTCATGAGGCTGTAGCCATGTCCAGCAGGGTGCATTATCTGAAGGCTTGACTGGGGCAGCAGGAGCAGCTCCCAAGGTGGCTCACTCACTTGGCTGGTACGAAGTGGTGTGGGCTGTTGGTAGGAGGCCTCAGTTCTTCTCCACATGGACTTCTCCATAAATTGCTTGAGTAGCCTCAAGGCATGGGGCTGCCTTCCCCCAGAGAGATTCAAGAGACTGAGATGAAACCCACGTGCCATTTGCCTCCACCAGACTCTCTTAGTAATGCAGGCTGGCCATGACTCAATGTGGGGACTACACAAGGGCATGAATGTATCAGGAGGCAAGAACCACTGGGGCCACCTTAGAGACCGGCCACCACAGGTGGCTCTAACACTAACCAGTTCCAAGAAGCCTTCTGTGACCTTCCAGCTAGTGCCAAGAATTCCTTTATTTTCCCATATCCAACTCCATTCAACACCCCACTATACGCTTCTGCTTTTAGTTATAGATGCACAGAAATATAGAGCTGAATATCACTGTACTAGTCACCTATTTCCATTTCAAATGCCTCTTGAGCTCATTTATTAAAATACTAGTGACCCGGTGCACGAAATTCATGCACATTAAAAGGGGATTAATTAGAGGAAATAATATTGCTGTTTGCCCTTTCTCTATAATAGAAGTGTTAGAAATGAAAGAAAATTAGTAAAATGTATATGAAAACCTTCCTTCTGTCAGAGTCTGGGGCTCACCACAGGACCCAGAGTCAAGTCCCCGCCCACCCACATGTGCCTCAAAATTGCGTGAGACCCAGACCTTGCGGTCCCCCCGCACCACCATTGGGCTAGATCCAGACCCAGCCAGTTCCACCCTTGTCAAGCCCTGCTGGGCAGGAGGCGTAGCCTCAGGTCCCCTGGCCTGGCACCAGGATTGGAGCGGGGTGGCCTGAGGTCTCCCAGCCCAGACCAGGGCAGGGGGCATACCTTGAGGTCCTCCGTCAAGCCCTGCCAGGTGGGGGGCATGGCCTGAGGCCCCCTGTCAAGCCCAGCCAGGCAGGGGGGCACAGCCTCAGGTCCCCTGGCCCAGTGGTGGGGCAAGGGGCACAGCCTGAGGTCTCCTGTCAAGCCCTGCCGGGAAAGGGGTGCAGTCTGAGGTCCCCCAGCCTGGTGCTGGGATGGGGGCATAGCCTGAACTCCCCTGTCAAGCCCACCTGGTGGGGGGCGCGGCCTGAGGTCCCCTGGCCTGGTGCTGGGGCGGGGGGAGCAGCCTGAGGTCCCTTAGTCCAGCACCAGGACGGGAAGTGCACCTTGAGGTCCCCTGTCAAGCCCTGCCAGGTGGGGGACACGGCCTGAGGTCCCCTGTCAAGCTCCATGGGGGCAGGGGAGGGCATAGCCTCAGGTCCCTGCTGATTGCTCATTAAGGCTCCTTATGGAAATTTGGCCTCAGCTGTGGGTGCAGCCATCTTTGTGACGGAGTGATGGTCAATTAGCATATTCCCTCTTTATTAGATAGGATGTGCTCCTTGAGGACGAGGACCATGCCTCATTTTAATGTATTCCCAGTTCCCAGCATAAAATCTATAACGTAGAGGTGCCCTGTGAATGCTAACTGATGTGTTTTACTTGCCTAGGTCAGTGGTCAGCAAACTGTGGCTCGCGAGCCACATGCGGCTCTTTGGCCCCTTGAGTTTTTAGAAAAGGCCAGCTTAGGAGTACCCTAATTAAGTTAATACAATGTATCTACCTATATAGTTTAAGTTTAAAAAATTTGGCTCTCAAAAGAAATTTCAATCGTTGTACTGTTGATATTTGGCTCTGTTGACTAATGAGTTTGCCGACCACTGGCCTAGGTGAATCCTTTTCGTTCTCTAGACCTCAGTTTTCTCATTTGTATTAGACTAACTGATTTTTAAGCCACTGTATCATGTGAAAAGCCTGCTTTCCTGGTGGGATGTGGCTGTGTGCTACATGGCTGTGATAGCTCTTCACCACTCCCTGGAGGCATCTTCTTTTGGTTTGGGATAGTCTACTGGCTACGGTACTGTGGAAGCAGAGACCCTCAAAGACAGTGTGAAATAAATTGTCATCCAAGGGTTCAGTTTTTGAGCCAAGACTAGTTCAAGAACACTTCCCAGCTGTGTTGTGGAAAGGGGAAAAAGGAATGAGAATTCTAGACAAAAGGTTCCCTCACTTTGTGAATTCATCTGATCATGACGCCCCCGCTCGAAACCCCCCTTGGTTCCCTCTGCCAACAGAGCAAACCTTGAATTCCTTAGGTGGCCTCCAGAGCTACAAACCACCTTCCCCTTCGTGGATTTCTTGCTCCAGGCATGCTGTGTGGTGGCTGTACCCTGCCCAGAGCTGCGTTTTCTTTATCAGTGGTTATCCTTTACCCCAATGTGGCCTCTGCCAAGCAAACTCTAGGCCAGCGCTCTCCAAAGATCCCTCAAACTGGGTGTAAGTTGTTTTGGAAGTTGTATTCTCAAGAGACACTTGAAATTAAAGCTATAACAAGACGCATTAAAAAAATTCACCATGTAATTTTTGTTAAAATATTTCATCTACTAGGGAATGGAAAAATGGACCATAAATCAACTGTGCCTTCTCAGGTTTGAGTTGATGTACCAAATCATGCTAGAGAGAAAAAAGAGAGACTGGAGGTGAACCTTTCATATCAGGGGGCTAGTAACCCACACAGAGGCAGGAAGTCCTGTAAACAGCCCCTCCACCCCATGAATCTCACATACCAGTTTCCACTGCCCTGGAGCATGCAGCCTCTGCATTGGGAGCTTCATAAAAGTAAATTCACTTAAACTTACCCATTAAGCCTTTTGCACTGTTAAAAGATGGCCCATAAGGGGATCGTGCTGATATGGCTTTTCCTCAAGGCACTTGTCCAATGCGGTTCCAAGCAGGTGGTGTTTTCCTAGGTTCACTCCTTTGTTTGGAAAACGTTGTGAGGACTTTGCTGAAAGCAGTCAATCACCCAGGAAGTACAGACAAGCCCATTCTTACCAAGTTACTCCTAAGTACACTGACCTCATTATTTGCCCATCAGATGAGCAGGTATTTATTTAATGTGTCTCTTTGTGTAGGGATAGTCAGTTGGTCTGTGTGCCTGTCATCTCTAAGTCTACATTACTGTTGTCTGTTTCTTAAAAGGGGGTTGTGGCTTAAGGGTGGCGACAGTACTGTATCACATAAAATGGTGCCTGGGAAGGGCATGAGGATGAAGGTGACAGAAGGTGCAGGGAGCCCTGGCTGGGTAGTTCAGTTGGTTAGAGCATCATTCAGATATGCCAAGGTTGTGGGTTTGATCCCTGGTCAGGGTACATACAGAAATCAACCAATGAATGCAAAATAAGTGGAACAAAAAATAGATATTTCTCTCTCTCTCTCTCTCTCTCTCTCTCTCTCTCTCTCTCTCTCTCTCATCAATCATTTAAAAAATAACTGTGCAGGGAAAAATCTGTGGGTCGGACCTAACCAGGCCCATTTAATGCAAATCCTGAGAGGCAGCAGGCTGGATGCACCAGCAGCCCCCACCATTCACATTGCACATCACAATTACCCAGAGCGTTCCCTTCTGTGACCTCACTTTGCCCTTGCAATGGCCCTGTTAGGTAGGCATTATTATCCCACTTTACAGATGAGAAGAGCAGGGACTTAGAGTGTGATGAGGGTCTTAGTCACATTAGAACTTAGTTGCAAACTCACTTATTCCCAATGGAGCTCGGTTGCAGAGCCAGCTCTAAATCAAGTATGAAGTTGGCAAAGTTGTCCAATCAGTGCCTGTCTTCCCCCTCAGCACACCTTCTAACAGGGCTAAATTTCCATAAAACCAGCCTACCCCCAGAGAGGGCCCTGAGAAGCCCACAGTTCTTCTCCAACAGTGGCGCTTGGCAAGAGCAACAAGTGAGTAGAGGAGAGTATGTGGGACCCTCTCCTCGGATCTTTCAAATCACAGCACACAGGCCACACCCCCGCAGTGCACGCTAGAGAGGCTGGACCTTCTGCACACAGGGAACCAGGAAAGAGCCCCCATGAGAAGTCAAGATGCACAGTGAGGTTTCCCTCTAGGCTCCCTCTTGGGCACCTCCCATGACACCTTCGTTTCTCCCCGCTGTATTGTTGAGCGTAAAGCGGGCTGAGCCTGAGGCAGATGCCTGCCCTCCTGTTCCTATTGACACCCCTGTCCCGCCTTCTCTGAATCTGCTCTCCCAGACCTCCCTCACTGACATGATTTACTGCCCTCATTAAAGAGGATGCTTAGCCATATTCAAAGAATCTCATACCTTTCCCACAAGGAAATCCCCTGAGGAAGGTGGCATGGTGTCTAAAAGAAGAAACGGAAAGCGATTCACCCAAACCATGCAGTTTCTCCTTCCCCTCCCAGGCCTTCTCTAACTTGACTTTGAGCTGGGCCAAGACCCAAAGGCATTTCTTTTTAACTTAATTATCTCCAAGGAACCATAGCTAGAAATCAGGCACACACACGTCTGCCCTACACCCCTGTGGCACAGCTGGGGTTTCGGGAGTCAGAGAGCTGATGGGTGACAGCAACTCTCTTCCCCACAAACACACAGACTCTTTGAGATGATGAATGGTCTCGCGGGTGGAGCACACCTTGTGGGGCAGAAGCAACGTCACCGACTGGTCAGGAGACTGTGCCTGGAGGAAAAGGAGGGATGCGGACGGCTTGGCGGTACTTGGGGAAGGGTGGGGGGGCGGGGGTTGGTCGTTGGATTCAGCCCCTGCCTGCTTCCAGGAGTTAGGCACTTTGAGGCCAGATTGTTTCACTCTGCAGCCCGTGAACAGGGCCTTTGTCAGCAGCATCTGTGGGGGGCAGAGGGGTCCACAGTGCACTTGCTTCTAGAACTGCTTTGTCATAGCTCTGCTGGTTATTCAGAAACTGCCAAACATTGGCTTCTTGGACTAGATGTTTCTTGCCAATTAAAAGTGGGTCATTCAGATGCATTTATCTCTCTCCCACCCACCCACCCACCCACTCTTTTTATTTTTTCTGAATCTAAACATTCCAGTCTCTTGTTTGATAGGCAGAAAAAAGCATTCTGGATTCTCATGGTGTCTCTTCCAGATTTTCATAACTGTGTGTGTGTGTGTGTGTGTGTGTGTGTGTGTGTGTGTTCAGGAGTGGGGAGGGGGTGTTCTTGTCTTACTTTTTGCCCATTTGAAAAGTAAGGCTACTCATAGATTTTACTCCAGGGCATATTTCTGAGGCTGTGTGATAATATAAGTGAAAGTGCTGAGAACTCTTTAAGAGGTAGAAGCTTTTAGTCATTTGTACGTATTTGTGGATTCCAGAGCTCAGTGAGTGGTCTTTGAGTGATAGAAGGCTGCAACTTTAATAAGTAATTCAGCAGAGGTCTGATGCTTTCCTTGGGCTAACTCCCTGGGGAGAGTCAGCGGCCATGGATCAGCTCTTGGGTTTGTAAGCACATGAGGTAGGAGGAAGTTGAAAGCCTCAGACTTGCTGAGTCTCCCAGGACAGGCACAGGAGGAAGTGGTCAGGAGCAGCCACCAGCCCAGGTGCCAAAGGATCCTGGTCTGGGTGGTCTGGGTGCCATGCCTGTTTGGGAGCTGGAAAGGGATGCTCCAGGCTAAGATGCTACAAGGTTGTGCTTAATTCCAGTCTCCCCTCCCTCCTCCACCCTTTCAGGAAGCCTTTGCAGTAAACATTTGCAAACACTAAAGGTAAAGTTGAAACTTTGTATGTTCTTAATCCCTAAGGGGAGCTTCATGGGTAGTTGAGAATCTTAAAAAGAGTACTAATGCCTTTTGCTGAACAGAGCAACTTTCTCAGAGCAGCAGAAAGGGAGAGGCCATTACTAAATTGGTTCTCCCCACAGCCCATGGGCATCCTCAGGGAACACGGGGCTTGCCCAGCATGTACGCTATAAACACACTCCAGGCGCTCCTGGCTCAAAAACCCAAATCCACACCCTCCTGCTCTGAGCCACTCCTTAGTTTCTACTTTCTTTGTTCTCCCTTTCTCAGCCAAAATTCTTGAAAGAGTAGTGCACACTCTCTGTCTCCACTAACGCAACGCACATTCTTGAGCCCCTTCTACTCCTACTTTCACTCCAACTGGCCCCTGAATGCTCTCCCTCAGGCTACTGGCCACCTCTTAGTTGCCCAGTCCAATGGCTGTTCAGTTCGGCCTCTCCTCCCGAAGCTTCTGTAACCCTCTTACTTTTCTGAATCTTTAGCTGTGGTTCTTCCTTTGGGCTTCCTCTATTCCTTAAAGATTGGCTTTCCCCGTGGTTCTGGTCTTGATCTTCTTTGTGTTCTGCATTCTTCATATTTTTAGTGAGCATTTGTCATTCTTTATGTCTGACCAGCCCCTCTGAACTGCCTTATTCTGCCTGAGAATTCTCCACTTTAAGAGTTTAGGTGGGAAGCAGAGATAGTCTAGATACTCACTTTCCCAGCTTCCCTTGCAGCTAGGTTGCTGGTAAGTGACACAGGCTCTGACAAGTAAATGCACCTGAAACCCACCTTTAAATGGGGAGCCAGGCTCAAAAGGCATGCACCGGAGGGATCCATTCTGGCGAGGACAGATGCTGCTATGTCCAGGTTCTAGAAGTAGTGTCCAGTATCCAGTGTTTCAAGCTTTGATGTTTGCACCTAGCATTTCTGTGGTGTGGGGGCCATCCTTTGCTTCCTACAAAGATCCTTCTCTTGAGCCACAGCATCACATCATCACATTTGCAGGCCTTGCTGCCATCTTCACACCATGTCATTCACTGAAAGTCCTAAACGTCTCTTGATTTTGCCTCTTCCCGTGTGTCAGCACCACTATGTTAGGTCAGGATCTCATTAGCTCTCATCTGTACTATTGATACAGCTTCACAGTGAGTTTCCCCACCTCTTGCTTCATCCTTTTCAATCAAATTTGCACTGCTGCTAGAGTTATCTTTCCCAAATGTAAATTTGACTTTGTTGTTCCCATGTTTAAAATCTTCCAGTAGCTCCCCATTTCTTTCATGATAAAATCTGAACCTTCTAACATGACACTCGGGTACCATCTCCCACCATTGCCCACATACACCATGCTCCAGCCATATCTGACTGGTTGTGTTTCCTATATACACACTGATTTACACCTCTAGGCCTTTGTTTGCAATGATTTTGGAGATCTCTGCCTAGTCCAAGTTCACTCACCCACAAGCAGTAATGACTTATCAAGTATCTCTAGTAATGACTGAGAGCCAAGCCTGGTGGCTCACTGAAAGGCCCTCACCTTTAGAGACTAGAAATGCCTGCTTCGCTGAGTCCTCTGTCCTGTGTCCCCAGAATAAACAGGACCTTTGGTGCCTCCTTTCCTTCTTCTCTTCCTAATTCATTCATTTATTTCTTCAGCACATATTTGTTGAATGCCTACTAAATGTCAGGTACTGAGCTGGGTATTAGTATTGAGCAGTAGAGCGATAGCATTGCCCATCTTCATGGAGAGCAAAGCCACCTGAACTCCCACTGACTGAGGCTAGCCTGCTCACCTGGGCTTCTGCACTGTCTGCTGAATTCCACCCCAGTTCCAGCTTTCTCCTCTCCCACTGGCCAGCTCCCACCTTCTTCTTTACTGTCAGAGGGTTGCATCCTAATTGCCATGTTCTTTCCTCTACCTTGCTTGATTTCCTTGATCCTCAACTCTGTCATCCACACATCCCCAAGAATTGTAAACCTTTGACAGGGTGCCTCACTCCATTCCTTGAGTCAGATGCCTTGATTACTAATGCCAGTCCTGGCTGGACTTGAGTTGGCCACACTCAATGATGTTTTGACTTTATCTTCTTACTCTTCTGTAGATAAAAGTAGCTTCTTTGATCACAATCTCTCTCAACCTCCCATCCATACACCACTGTTCACTTCCTCCTCTCCCTATTGGGTCACTGCAAGTCCTGCTATTTATGATTTTCCACATCTGGCAAATGTTTACTCTACCTTCAGACTGGGCAAAGGTCATCTCCTCTGGGCAGTCCCCATTCCACCTCTACTTTCCTCACACTTTTTCTTTTGGATATATGCATGTCTTTATCAGCATTTACCCAATTCTAATGTAATTCTGTCTTTTCCACGTGGCTATAAATTCCATGAGGCTGGTTCTGTGTCTGAAAGCATTATTGTATCTCTTGTGCCTGGCCCCATAAGTAATATAGAGTAGAATGTAATGTAAATATAAATACAGTAAATGCCAGAAGAAAAATCCAAATCTCACATGGAATTCATATCCCTAAAATTAGATCACTTTTTCAATGTTCCCGTTTATATTAATGGCACATACTAGGTGTACCAGTTAATAATGCGGATTTTGTAATCAAAGAAAACAAACACGATAGTTTCAAGAGAAACATCAAAAGTGCTTTATTCAAAGTAATGTCCATCGCTAGTTACATATTTCCCCCATCTTTCAGGTAATTTGTGGATACCGTCCCAATAGAACTTTTCTTGTTTTGAGGCAAACCAGTCAGAGACCCAATTTTCCACTTCTTCATACATTTTTTTTTAAATATATTTTATTGATATTTCACAGAGAGGAAAGGAGAGGGATAGAGAGTTAGAAACATCGATGAGAGAGAAACATCGATCAGCTGCCTCCTGCACACCTCCCACTGAGGATGTGCCCGCAACCAAGGTACATGCCCTTGACCGGAATCGAACCCGGGACCTTTCAGTCCGCAGGCCGACGCTCTATCCACTGAGCCAAACCGGTTTCGGCTCTTCATACGTTTTGAAGTGCTGCTCAGAAAGTGTGTGTGCCATCGATAAGAACAAGTGATAATCTGAAGGAGCAAGGTCTGGTGAATACAGCGGGTGGGTTAATACTTCCTAGGCAAGATCTTTTAATGTGTCTTTAACTGGTTTTGAAGTGTGTGATGGTGCATCATCATGAAGCAAAATTACTTTGCCGTATCTTCTGGCACATTCTGGTCGTTTCACAATCAAAGCGTGGTTCAAGTTGATTATTTGTTGTTGGTAGTGATCAGTATTAATGGTTTCACCTGGTTTTAGAAGCTCACGATACACCCCACCTTCTTGATCCCACCAAACGCAGAGCATTGTCATCTTTCTGAAGCAATTTGGCCTTGCAGTCGATGTTGATGGTTGACCTGGATCAACCCATGATTTTGTGCATTTGGGATTCTCAAAATAAATCCACTTTTCATTGCCAGTCACAATTCGATGCAAAAAAGACTCTCTCTTGTGCCACTGAAGCAACATTTTACTGATGACTTTTCAGTTTTCCATTTGTCTTTCGTTCAGTTGATGTGGCACCCATTTTCCTTCCTTTAAAATCTTTCCCATTGCTTGTAAACGATCAGAAATTGTATGCTGAGCAACATTTAATCTTTCTGCCTGTTATTTTTTAATTTGACATGCATCTTCATCCAATAATGCTTGTAATTGTTGGTCTTCAAACTTTTTCAGTTGACCTGCACGTTCTTTGTCTTTCACATCAAAATTATCACTTTTAAAGTGTTTAAACCAGCGTTCACAACTCTCTTGAGATGGAGCATGTTTACCATAAGCTTCCCAAAGTATGCGATAACTTTCAGCTGCACTTTTCTTCAAAATAAAGTAATGAATTAAAACTTCCCACAAATGCTGCCCTAACTGGTTTGGCTCAGTGGATAGAGCGGCAGGAGGCAGCTGATCGATGTCTCTCTCTCATCGATGTTTCTAACTTTCTATCCCTCTCTCTTCCCCTCTGTAAAAAATCAATAAAATATATTTAAAAAAAAAAAAACTTCCCACAAATGCTCTTTTTTGGCATGAAATTCAACATTTTTAAGTGTAAAAATATCTATGATAGTAACACCTTCACAAAATTTGACATATGAAGTTTTAAAGCTTGCTGTCAATACAACAAAATAGCATACATATCAAATCGCATATATATCAACATATGTGTAACTCCAGCTATTTAAAAAAATCCGCATTTTTAACCGGTACACCTAGTAAATAATTATGCAAGCAATGGGATAGACAAACATCCATTTGTTTAGCCCTAAATTCTCAACTTAACTAATTTCTCATTCCTTTTTTGGTGACAAATGTTTAATGATTAGCTCTCTGGGAGAAAAGCCCTATTTCATAGAGTTTGCCAATTTCCATGATGTAAATACTCTCACCACAGCTGATTTTGAGCTACCAACATGATGATACTAAATGTAGAGTTGGGAAAACATGTACAATGACTCTTGGGAGCCATTAGGAGCTAGCTCCTATACACTACTGCCTTCACTCTTCATAGTAAGTCAGTTCCAGGTCCAACTAATCCTCCCTTAATTCTCAACACCCAACTCTTCTTTATCACTTCATTCCTGACCACATCTACCCTTCCTTCTATAATACACCTTTTCTCCAGAGGAATCTTCCAATGTTACAGTTTTTCATTGTGTTCGTTTCATGTAGCTGCCATAACAAATTGCTACAGACTTGGTGGCTTAACACAACACTAATGTATTATTATCTCACATTCTAGAGGACAGAAGTCTGAAGTCAGTTTCACTGGTCCAAAATCAAGGTGTTGGCAGGACTGTGCTCCCTCTGAATCTGTTCCTTGCCTCTTCCAGTTTCTAGTGACTGCTAGCATTTCTTGGGTTGTGGCTGCATCACTCCAATCACTGTCCCCATGGTCATATTGCTTTTTCCTCATTCATCCGTGTCAACTCTCCTCTGCCTCTCATGGGGACATTTGTGATTACATTTAAGGGCCTCCCAGATACCCTAGGATAATGTCTCCATCTCATCATCCTTAACTTAATCACATCTGTAAAGACCCTTTATCTTATAATATTAACATCTTTGGGGGGCCATTATTCAGCGTACTGCATTCATTGCTTATGTCTTCCTCATTAGAGTTTCCCATAGATAGCACTGACTGAGCCAGCCTTTCTGGTGCACTCTCCAATGCCTTCCTCTGCTTGCCTGGCTTTTTTCAGTCTGTTTGGTTTACCTCTGGTGATCTCTTATCTATATACTAGTATATAAAAGCCTAAGCGACTGAACCACTGAACAACCAAATGACCAGTCATTCGGTTGCTATGACATGCGCTGACCACCAGGGGACAAACACTCAATGCAGGAGCTGCCTCCTGATGGTCAGTGCGCTCCCACAGCCAACCTCCCACAGTCCCTCCCCGAAGCCAGCCAACCTCCCATGGCCCCTCCCCCCTGCCAGCCTCTAGTCCATTAATAATCCTAATTTCCTGGTGATAATTTTTTGACACATAGTAAATAGAAGGTTTTTTTTTCCCAAAGGAAAATAAACATGGAGTTATTTCAATGATTATATAACCTATTTGGTTATTAACTTGCAATGGTGCTAGGCTCTAAACTGGTGTACATGTGTGTGTGTGTGTCCTATGTTCTTTATCAGAACAGTTCTATAGGATGTGGAGAAGATAAATCAACCCTAAGGGAATAACCATTGCTAATAAATTGTCAGGAACATATCTCCTTGGGGACTAGCTTAATGGCCCTATATGATGCTCATTAATAAATGTTCACATATCTAGAAGCACATCTTTGCTCCTAAATGTAGAAAATTAGGAAAGTAGGGGAATGACATAACCTAACATAATCACTATTGGCTTGTTGATGCCAATAAAGCTTTGGTGACCATCTTTGTACAATTTGTTTTTCCATATTTAAGATTATTTCCTTATATTCATGAATTCCCAGAATAACTGAGTCCAACTGAAGATTGTGAAAAATACTTTACATTGGGAGAAACCAATATGGCGGCATAGGTAAACACCTAAACTGCTGCTTCACACAACAATTTCAAAACTACAACTAAAAGACAAAACGAACATCATCCAGAACCAAAGGAAGGCTGTCTGAGTGGAAATTCTACAACTAGAAGGAAAGAGAAAAGTACATTGAGACTCAGAGGAGCTGCAGGAGGCAGAGGTACTGAGACGCGCACACGAAGAGGACTGGCAACTGAGCGCGCAGCTGGATTTCTCAAGTGGGAGGGAGACAAAAGCTCCCGATTGCGCTGAACTCCAGTTCCGAGTGAGACTCTGGGGACCCAGACTCATACGGGGTGAAACTGGACTGTCAGGAAAGAGAAAAGCACACTGAGACTCAAAGGAACTGCGGAAGGCAGAGGTACCAAGGCTCATGAGCAGAGAGGGTGGGCAACTGAGTATTCAGCTGGCTTTCTCATTTGGGAGGGAGACAAAAGCTCCCGACTGCACTGAACTCCAGTTCCAGGCGAGACTCTGGGAACCCAGACTCATTCGGGAAGAAATTGGACTGTCTGGCAGAGGGTGGAAGTTGAGGGCGGCTTTCTCTCAGAGGTGCTTGCAGCAATTACCATGGGACACTGAGACACAGGGGCCTATTAGGGCAGGGCTGATGGGAAACCAATGCTGTCTGCTCTGCCCTGAGACTCCGCCCCAACCAAGCTGAGCACAGAGGCTTTTGCAAGTTTTCTCCCATAATGGTGTCTCTAGCACAGAAGTTCTCCCAGTGTAGACACAGCTAATCTTCACAGCCAATTGGCCTGGAGGTCAATTCCTCCCAGTGATACCAACAACAATCAAGGCTTAACTACAACAAGACTGTGAACACAGTCCACAAAAAGGTGCACCAAGAGTGTCCATCTCAGGTAACTGGGGAGGCTGAGCCACTGGGCCATATAGGACACCTACCACACAAAACCACTCTATCAATTCAGGGAAGCAGCAAAAATGCAGAGACAAAGAAACAGATCACAAATGACAGAAATGGAGGAAAGCAAACGACTGGATATAAAGTTCAAAACCACGGTTATAAGGTTTTTCAAGAATTTCCTAGAAAAGGCTGATAAATTTAGTGAGACCCTCGAGGATATGAAAAAGGACCAACTAGAAATTAAGCATACACTGACTGAAATAAAAATATTATACAGAGATCTAACAGCAGACTAGAGGATCGCAAGAATCAAGTCAAAGATTTGAAATACAAAGAAGCAAAAATACAACTGGAAAAGCAAAAAGAAAAAAGAATCCAAAAATTTGAAGATAGTGTAAGGAGCCTCTGGGACAACTTCAAGCGTACCAACATTTGAATTATGGGGGTGCCAGAAGAAGAGAGAGAGCAAGATACTGAAAACATATTGGAAGAAATAATGACTGAAAACTTCCCCCACCTGGTGAAAGAAATAGACTTACAAGTCCAGGAAGTGCACAGAACCCCAAACAAAAGGAATCCAAAGAGGACCACACCAAGACACATCATAATTAAAATGCCAAGAGCAAAAGACAAAGAGAGAATATTAAAAGCAGCAAGAGAAAAACAGTTACCTACAAGGGAGCACCCATACGACTGTCAGCTGATTTCTCAACAGAAACTATGCAGGCCAGACGGGAGTGGCAAGAAATATTCAAAGTGATGAATAGCAAGAACCTACAACCAAGATTACTCTACCCAGCAAAGCTATCACTCAGAATTGAAGATCAGATAAAGAGCTTCACAGATAAGAAAAAGCTAAAAAAGTTCATCACCACCAAACCAGTATTATATGAAATGCTGAAAGGTATTCTTTAAGAAGAGGAAGAAGAAGAAAAAGGTAAAGATAAAAATTATGAACAACAAATACATATCTATCAACAAGTGAATCTAAAAATCAAGTGAATAAAAAAATCTGATAAACAGAATAAACTTGTGAATATAATAGAATCAGGGGCCTAGAAAGGGAGTGGACTGACAATTCTCGGGGGGAAAGGGGTGTGGGGGTACGGGAAGAGACTGGACAAAAATCGTACACCTATGGATGAGGACAGTGACGGGGTGGGTTAAGGGCAGAGGGCGGGGTGGGAACTGGGTGGAGGGGAACTATGGGGGAAAAAGAGGAACAATTGTAATAATCTGAACAATAAAGATTTATTAAATTAAAAAAAAAATTTTACATCACTTCTGGGCTTCAATGACTTTGTACATTTTGGCCCAGAGATCAAACCCAAACAGCCCACCTCTACCTATTTAACTTTGTTCTAAACTATTCCCCCATTAGAACCATCCACTACAGCCCAGCTGGTCTCCTCCTGCCTCCTCCATGCTGTGTGGCAGTCCTTTGGCTCTGGTCTAGCTTCTCAGGTTCCTTGAATGCCCACTGTTGACAGACTGTCCATCCTTTGCCCTCCCTTTAAGACCTAATTCAAATCTCCTCTCTGGAAAACATTCCCTTTAAATGGCTGTCCCATTTGGGGTCAGTACCATACAGGGAAAAAAGATTCTGACATGGAGTCAGAGTTTCTTGGTTTATGTCCATCAGATGCCTTAGATCAGTGGTCGGCAAACCGTGGCTCGCAAGCCACATGCGGCTCGTGAGCGGCAGTTTGCCGCTCTGTTGACTAATGAGTTTGCCAACCACTGTCTTATACTACTCTTTACCTCTTTGCACACAATATGCCACAATTGCCTAATCCTCACAGCTTCCAACTACACAGTAACATTTAGTCTAGTCCAGTGGTCGGCAAACTCAGTCAACAGAGCAGCAAACCGCGGCTCGCGAGCCACATGTGGCTCGTGAGCCGCGGTTTGCCGACCTCTGCCTTAGATAAAAGTCACACGTCCATCTTGGGCCTCAATTTCCTCTTTCATAATCCTGGCTCAGGCTACCTCCAAGATACTGTCCGGAATAAATAAAATGAGGTCAAAATGTTTGAAAAACTTCATAAATGCAGGGCATTAACATCATTTCTTCCTTCACCAGTCATCCTTTTGTCCTTGTTTGTGCTACATAATTAATAGCATTTGATATACTGGCCTATTTATTTTTCAATAGCATCACAGCCTAAAACTGTATTATTACTTGATATAATGTTGCATAGGAAGCTGGCTTGTTCTTCGTGGCGTGTGTGTGTGTGTGTGTGTGTGTGTGCGCACACGCGCGCGCGCGCCTTTCAGCTACATTGGGACATATCAGGGTAGGAAAGATCTCTTATGCTACTCTGTTCCCCACAACACTCAGCACAATGCTGGGCGTGACAAAGGTGCTGAGTAAGCACTTGACTGGCACTCATATAGCTATGCCACCACTCCATGCCATCTAACCTCCTTCTTAAGAGTTTAAATTATCATTATGTTTAGGATTGCAAGGTGTTCTGCATTAGCTACAGGGCATTGTGTCTATCTTAAAGCATTGGTCTGGTGCCCTCCAACAAAACAAGCTGCGGATGCTGGTCGGGATTTTGTACTAATCTCTCGCCATGGCTTCCTGAGATGCTAGGGAATAACATGCTTGCGTTTAAGTTTTGGTCAGTGTTCCTTCATGGTTCTCTCTCTCTCTCTCTCTCTCTCTCTCTCTCTCTCTCTCTCTCTCTCTCTCTCTCTTCTTTTTTCTTTTGTTCCACTTATTTATGCAGCTGTTGGTTGATTCTTGTACGTACCCTGACGGGGAATTGAACCCGAAATCTTGGCATATCGGAACGAGGCTCTAATCAACTGAGCTACTTGGCCAGGGCTATGGTTCTCTTTTTTATCATCCTTTCCCCAGTATTTTTTTAAAGATATAAATCATGGATAAAATGAAAGAAAGCAAACAAAAAAATGGGAATCTTCAAAGTAGACATTTCAACCAAACATTTTTCAAAAAGATTCTTTAACAGTGACTAGGAAACTATGTGATACAGGTTCGCCACATTTTGAGAAAATCCAATTTCTAAAAGCCCACATTTATAAAATGGAAATTCAGAAGTAAATTTTCACAGGAGACTTTTATTAGGCAATTTTTCATTCTTATATCACTCTGAAGTCAAGTAAAATAGACTTGATGTTAAATAGTTTAATTTTTACTTAGCAAATCAGGACCACAAGTATTGAGTAAAGTGAATTGGACCTGGACAAATGTAGTAATTGCATACTCATGAAAATCTTTATTCTTGGTATTTACTTGCTCCGTGAGTCATTGTAAAAGGGATGGTGATTTTTTGTTTTTCCTGCTTTGGTTGAAATGTTTCAGCATAAAGATATGCGATAAAAGAGGGTTTTCTTATCTTAAGATGAGGCACCAGGATTAGTCTCAATTGGAAGAATTTGTATTCCAATTAAGCAAAAATTATCCTTTCAACTCTCCTTTGATAGTTGGCACTGAACTAAGGAATTTAGTTAGCTTCCTTCAGAATCCAGGTGTGGGCTAAGTGGAAGCAATTTAGTTTGCCCCAGGAAGTCACAGAAATTATTGAAACACTAGAGATCTTTAGTGTTCCCTTCACTAAAGCCAACTTTTCAGGACCACCTCCTTCTGCAAGGAACAGAAACTACTATATTTTAGAGTTGACAGGGACCAGAGAGGGCATCCTATATAAATTATCTATCCTGCCCTAGCTGGTTTGGCTCAGTGGACAAAGCGTTGGTCTCAGACCCAAAGGTCCCAAGTTCAATTCTGGTCAAGGGCACATACCTCAGTTGCAGGCTGCTTCCCAGCCTGGGGCACATGCAGGTGGCAACCAATCGATGTGTTTCTCTCACATCAATGTTTCTCTCTGTCTCCCCCACTCTCTCTAGAAATCAATGGAAAAATATCTTCTGGTGAGGATTAAAAAATATAATAATTTAAATTAAAAAAAAAACACCTATAAATTCTCCATCCTGCAGCTCAGGGGAATAAAGGAACTGGCCTAGCTGAGCCCATTTCCACATTTGCAAAATTGGGTTATATTACTTGCCTGCCCACCTCTCAAAGGTATTTTGAGGATTAGGTGAATTGGCTTTTTAAATGAAAAGTATAAGGCATTATTGTTTTCTCCAGTCACTTTGGTGGTTTTAAATCAGGTCTGCACATTCTTTAACTCCTCCCACCCAGAAATGTCCTCCCTTCGAATATAGGCAGCCCACCTTAGAGACTGGCTTATAATCAATAGACGCAGCCAACCTCTGAGGTCATGTCAAAAAGGCTGTTCGGCTTCCTCCTGGTTCCCTTGGGACACACACTCTGGAAGAAGCTGGGCACCATATCAGAAGTCCAGCTACCCTGAGACCGCCATGCTGCAGGGAAGCCACGGGGAGAGGCACATGGAGAGGCCATGTAGTCAACAGTCCTAATCTTCAAGTCCCTCCCAGGCCAGGTCCCAGACGTGTCAGTGAAGGAGCCTTTGGATGACTCTAGCCCCAACCACTGAGATACCCCTGATTCTGAACCTTCCCAGTCGATGTGCCAGACAGCATGGAGCAGAGACGAGCCATGCTTACTGTGTCCTTTCTGAATTCTGACCCCCAGAATCCATGAGCATAATAAAATGGTTGGGTTTCCTGCAACTAAGTGTGTGCTGCAGTGGTCAAAGGAACAGTCACACTGGGTAGCAATGATCATAATAAATGAGCATAATAAAATGGTTGGGTTTCCTGCAACTAAATGTGTGCTGCAGTGGTCAAAGGAACAGTCACACTGGGTAGCAATGATCATAGTAACCACAGGAACAATACCAAGCACTATGCTTGCTCTGTGCCTGGTACGATGGCAAGCATGGCACATACTTACTTACCTTACTCCATTCTGACTAGAGCCCAGTGAGGAAGTCACGAGTTTCCCATCTCACATCAAGGAAACAGAAGATCAGAGGGACTAAGGATTTACTCAAGTCCCACGGGGACTAAGTAGCAGGACCAAGGTTGACACGTGGGTCTGGCCTGACTACAAAGCTCACCCCTAAGCTGTAGCTGAGTCCTGCCATGTGATGGGGGACAGCCCGACTGGCAACACAAAACTGGGGCCTTTCCTTCATGCCCAGTCTAGTTCCTCTCTTTCCCCAGTTGCCACTTACAATCCCCTTCTTTTAATACATGGAATGAAACCTCTTCCTTTTTCTGACCTGGTGAACTTTCGATCTGGCCTGGCATCACCAGGGAGGTTCTCATACTCTGGAGCCTTTGCTGAGCCCTGAGGCTGAACAGCCAGGAAGCCCTGTTCAGCCTCAGAGGCAAGCCCTTTGGGTCTGTTTCTTTCTGAGCTGCTGGAAGACAATAACAAATAATTCACAGAGCAGCTCATCTACACATCCTAATCTCAAAAACGGCTGTGACCGTTTGCTCTTGGCCACCACTGCCATTAGCACACTTGTGACAAATTATCTAGAAGGTTGTCCACAAAATGGTGCTCTCAGCCAGCTCTTATGAGCTGCCAGTCTCCCGACTGCTCCTGCCTTGGCCAGGCCTTCCTTGCCTGGAAGGGAAAATGCAGGCCAGCTTTGGCCCTGGTGCCCACACATTTCTTGATTCTGCAGATCCACCCGAAAGACCCAGGTGAAAGTGTATGTCTTTGAACCTCTTTAGGAACAAC
The DNA here is from genome assembly GCF_963455305.1 of Plecotus auritus. Taxonomy (NCBI): domain Eukaryota; kingdom Metazoa; phylum Chordata; class Mammalia; order Chiroptera; family Vespertilionidae; genus Plecotus; species Plecotus auritus. Next base: position 74,429,671 of record NC_137771.1, read on the forward strand.
ACCCAGAAGGCACCTCTCTGCCGTGCACTTTAAGATCTCCTTTGGCTTTTCACTATACCCTCTGAGCAGTACCACCTGCACACTCAGTTCACCCGGCCTTCGCCACGCCCAAACCTCAGGCACCTCTTGCTGGCGAAAGGCCACCCTCTTCAAAGGCAGACATGAAAGAAGGTAGGCACTAACTCTTCCACTTAAACCGTCACTATCATAGAGCGTGAGGGAGTTGGCTTGTCTGTCTCACAGTGAAATCCTCTGTATAGTCCATGGCTCATCCTCTGTCACGTGACCATAATGCTCCTAAAAGGATCATGACTAAGCAGCTAGCACCCCTGGGCTTGGAGTGATCCCAGAGCTCATCGCGGAAAGCTGGAAGGTTCCCCCTCCTCAGGCTACAGCCACCAATTCAAGTCACTATTGACCTCCCACCACCTGCAGGGCATTGGAAATACTAAGATGCATAAGACAAATTCCTGCCCTCACTTGCAGAACATTCGTTCTCAATCGTGACTTTTAGGTATACCATACGTGTCACGTGGTGGTAAGGTGTGTCACAGGTAACTTGTTATCAATAATAGAAAGTACCGAAGTTTTGAAATCAGAGAAGATTCACGGTCACATGTACAGGACTGTTGTTCTTACTTGTTCTGACATAGGAAAAGGGTTGGGGAAGGGCAGTCGAAGCTCTGATTTCCGACTTACCCTTGTACGTGCCCTTGAACAGCACATAGTACATGTCACACCCCTCAGTGTCATCTGTCGGTGCCTCAGAGGGGACGCCTGAGAAACCTGTGAGCCCAGTGAGGCCAGGCTGTGGGCTTACTTCACCCAGAACCACACTCCATCTATGTAACAAAAGGCCTCCCCTTCCTTTCTCACGGAGGAGGAACTGGGGACCAGCGACATCAGACTGCCTTTCAGGAAGCAGAGAAAGCAGAGGGGACTGCTGGCTTTTGACTCCAGCAAAGTGTTGTCCATTTGTTGTTTGTTTAGGAAAAGAACAGGGCCCAGGTACAGCTGTGGCAACATGTTTATTACAGTGAGCTTTACCTCTCGAGTTGATAAGGAGTCACACGGTGCACTGTGCTAAGTGACTCTCTTCAATAATAATGCTATTTACTTCTAGAGTGCTTTAAACTTACGGAACATTTTCACATTCGTTGACTCTAGTAAGTTCAGTACTTTGAGGTAGGTCTTATCCCCACCTACAGGTGAAGAAGTAACCTCATGGAGGTCTCGCTCCAAGTCCATAGCAGGTCTTTAGTTTCCCATCGGTATTTCCTGTATTATACACAGAGTGCGTTACACCCAGCGTTGTGGGGGTGAGGAACAAAGGTGCAGTCACATCTTTAAAGGCGACACATACAGGGAATGGTGGCCGGCTTCACACTGTTGGATGGGATGTGTCACTGGCCCACGGAAGCCTATTTTTGGTAGTGGCGATACATCAGCCTCTCTGCTGGTCTGTCTCCTTGGATTTGTCTTGTGAAGCAGCCACCTGCAGAATTTCCTCTGCTTCCGGTACACAGACACCTACCTTCAGGCCCCACCCAGGCCTATTCCAGACTTTGAGTGGGGAATAGGTTCACTTAGAGCTTTAATGAGCAGCTCAAACATATGACTGCCGGGAGCCCACAGGTCTTGCTTCCTGCTGTCAGAAGATCTGAACAACTACTGGGCTGGCATTTGGGCTCTTCTGTGTGTAGACTTAAGGGTATTTTACTGTGACTTAAGTCACAGGAACTCTTGAAGAGAAGAAGAGGTAAAAAATGCTTCCACAACTTTGCCCCTTCCTCCCAACACACACACACACACACACACACACACACACACACACACACACACACACACGTGTGCGTGCTCACACCTGCCCTAGACACCTAGATCAGGCATTGGCTCTGTGACTCAGATGCTCTGTCCAGGAAGCCACCTTTGGCAGGTGAAAATGTGGTGTCCAACCTGTGACATGGGCCACTGCTCATTTTGTGCCACTTAAAGCCAAGGACTTTTCACCCCTCAGTAAAAGTGTTTCTCAATCAAAAGTGCTTATTGAACTTCAAACTGAATGGCTATTTAAAGGGCGATTGTAGCACTCCCACAGTCAAAGAAATGAAACTTTTGGCTTTGTTAATGCTGAATCTTGGCTCAGGGTTTGAAGGCTGGATGGAATTCTGCCCTGAACTTTGCAGATATTTGAAGAACTGCTCAGTCAGCCTTCCGGGAAAACACGCCTGCATCCTACATAGTCCTTCAGCTTTGGTCCTGTCAACACAGCCATCGTTGAGAGCCTAGCTCTGAAGTCCAGCCCTCCTTTGTTCTCTGAACACTAAGGGCAGGATGCAAAGTAATCAGATAACAAATGGTAAAATGTGGTTATCGTAAGGATGCCTCCCATTTTTATAGCACTTCATCTTTCCAGAGGCCTCCCATGGTGTCATTTGACCCGCACAACACATCTCAGAGGTGAAATTGAGCCAGACTTTTTATAACCAGTATGTGGATAAAGAATCAGGAATTTTTTATAAATATATAAAGAGATTCAGAGTGAAAGAGTGTGTGTGTGTGTGTGTGTGTGTGTGTGTGTGCCGTGCGCGCGCCAGTGCACATGCGCAAACTCAGAAAGGAGGAAACATTTAATCATTCCAAATATCCAAGATGACATCTGGTGACAGGGGCTTTTGTATCTTTTAATCTTTGTTTCGTATTCCATATCAGGGTTATCTGGAGCCACTGACTCAGGGTTCAGCTCAAACAGAATGGGATTCCCCACAGCCAGGAGCCAGCCTACAGCTGAGGGTCACCTGCTCTTGACACATAAAAGAGAGAGAACAGGCCCCGTCACGTGGGCCACGCGGCTCTGCCCCCTAAAACCTCTAACAGTTTGAGTGGATTGTAGAGGACTGTCAACAGCATAGACAAAATGCATAGAACTGATGGACAGAATTTTAGAACTACGTGCGACCTTAAAGAACCAGACCAAGCTGCTTTGTAGTTGCATGTTGTGCCCAGAATTGGTTTTTCCTCCCTTGTGTGTTAGTAGCCTTGGGAGCATTAGTGGCCCCTCTTCTAGAAAATTGCTGGCCCATAGTCATCCAGGGCTGCTCTTGGCATGCTCACTCTTAACTCTGTCCCTTCCACTCCAGGTCTGCCAACACCAACCACTGGTCTAATAACCAACCCCACGGCCTCCCACTGCTCCAGAGCCCTCCTTCACCACATGCTAGAAACCAGCCCTGGGCCCACCTGGAGAGCCCAACACCCACTCCATGTTAAACAAGTCATTGGAAACTTTGCATTTCACTTCTACTCCCTGGGAGCGCCTGGGGTTAGGGAAAAAATCTAATGAAGCAAGTCAATGCCTTGTACTTATTTTCCAACCTCAACTAAAATTGTTATCCATCCTTAAATGTTATTTTTAAACAAAAACATGGACAGAAACTAAAGGACCTCAGTTAGTTCCTAAGAGGTAATATATCATTTGGACAGAAGCATGTCTGTGCCCATTGTCCCTCCGCCACAAAGCACACCCTGGGGATGCCCAGGTGCAGCCTCGGGAAAGGACTGGAATGATTTTTGGCACCAACATCACTCAGAGAATCCCATGGCTTTACAACTGTTCCCTTGCATACCCATGGCTGCTGTGCCAGGAGCTGTGGACAAGTCAGCCTCCAGTGCGGGGTGCCTGGCCTTACGGAATTCACACTCCAGGCTTCTCAAGCTGCCTGGAGTGGGGAAGGGCACAGTGCTGAGCTCTGCTGGCCTCTTTGGGGTTGGGTAGGGGAGGCAGGACCTGAGGCATCTCCTGATACTAGCTGTGGTTCCAGCTCAGCCCCCATGTAAGAAAGTGTTGGTGGTTGGGGTCTGCTCTGGACCTGATGGACAGGTGAGTGTGTCTGGCCACTGGGCTCTGGGGTAACAGTGCCTTTGGGTTCCTTGTTGAGTTACAAAAAGAGACCCTCACTCCTGTTTCTTGTCATGTTCAGAGTGTTTGTGTTTAGACTGAGGATACCCAGCAGTCTTCCAAAGGGAGCTCATGCCATGGGCCTGGGGGATGCAGCCAGGCCAGAGAAGGGGCCCAGGACTCCCTCCCATTGCCCTCCGTGGGCCATGCAGCAGCTCCCTCCAGACTCTCTGTTCTCTTAGCCCCACTTTGCATTTGCATCTCACTCCACTGGCACAGCTCGTGGTAAGTTTAACTGCCTAATTTCCAGGCTGACTTTGAATGGACACAAGCAATGACTTTGTAGGGCTAAGTCTGCCCAGGCAACACGAGGTAAAATTGTTCCTGCACCATGTGCTTGGTGAACACTGGACAAACAACTGACCTTCTCCACAAAGCTTCATGGCTCCTCTGCACTTCTTTTCCTTTCCTTGTCCTTCAAGATGGAGGAGACAACTCCCACAGGCTGCAGAGCACAAGGCGGGAACCCTTCAGAGTTCACGCCTTTTCCCTGGGTCTTTCCTTCCCCAAACTCCCAACCTCCTGGACACAGGGTCCCCCTCCCCCACATTGTTTCTCTCACCAGCCAGCCTCCCTGCTGGTATGAGGCGCAGCCTGCAGACTGCCCATGCCTGGGCCTCATGCTGACAGCCCTCCTGACCGCTGTCTTTACTAGTAGGCCAGTTCACTAACTTCTGAAAGTTATTGTAACCCTCCTCCACTTTGAGCCTCCTGGTGTGTGTCAATTTTAAAGCATGGCAGACTCATGGGGACCCCAGGAGGAGAATATCTGAGAAATGTTCTGAGAAATACTGACCGAAGATAGACAATAGCTACCTAACTTTTTTATCTTATGTGTGTTTATCTTCTTCCTCCAAATAGCTGGGTTCACCAACTCACTTAATTGGGTCCAACTTGGTTCTCTGCTATCTGTTCACCCCTTGGCATCATTGCCACAGCTTTATTTTTTTTTAATATATTTTTATTGATTTCAGAGAGGAGGGAGAGGGAGAGAAAGATAGAAACATCAATGATGAGAGAGAATAATTGATCGGCTGCCTCCTGCATGTTCCCTACTGGGGATTGAGCCACAACCTGGGCATGTGCCCTTGACTGGAATTGAACCGGGGACCCTTAAGTCTGCAGGCCAATGCTCTATCCTCTGAGCCAAACCAGCGAGGGTACCACAGCTTTATTTTTCCATCTCATTTGGGAGGAAGGACAGTGGTTGGTGGTGAGGAGAGGCTGTGTGAGAACAGAACGGGAGAAAAGTCCTGCTCTCTGCCACTGATAACCCTTCTCCCGCCCAAGTGGGAGCGTGGTTGGTCAGGGCAAGTGAACTGTGGAAGGTTCCAGGCTTTCATGCCCCAGCCAAGAGCACTCATAAGTATAATGCTACACCTCGCTACCTGCCTCCCCTACATTGCTATGCAGAATTGGAACCAACACCAGCTTGTCATTGTCCCCCAGAGTCTAAGCTGATGCAAGCCACAGCCTGTGGCATAGTCAGCCAGCAGCAGCGCTGAAAGTGTGGCAAGGGTAAGATATTGCCCCACTGGTCTGAAATGGCTTTGCCACCAATGAAGGACCATTTTGACAACAGGAAGACACTTAAACCAGGCACAGTGTAGACAGGAAAGATGTCTCTCTCCCCATCTCTGCTTATGACAAAGAAAGAGAGATTTTTAACCCTTTAGTATTTGATTAACATTCTAAGCAACACTGGCTGGGGGTGGCGGGGTGGGGGGTGGGAATGATTGCAGCTCCACCCCATCTGGGCACCCAGGAGGGCCGGAGCAGCTCTGGCTGGAAGGCTGCCTGCTGGGCCAGGTCAGGGCTGGTTCCTGAGCATGTCACCAAGTGGTCTCTGCTGGTGCTGAGGGAGCAGTGAGTGGAGCCCCGAGTGCCACCAGAGCCCCATGGGTAATTTTTGTTTGTTTAACCCTACTGCTTTTTGTCCACTTTTCATTCACATTTAAATAATCAAATGACAGATGTTTATTGAAAATCCGGTAACCTCAACACTCTTTAAAAAAACAAACAACAACAGCAAAAAAAACTTTTCTTTTCCCACTGCTTCCTCTACCCAGAAGGCTTTCCTCCCTCCCCTCTGCAGAGGCACCCCTTTGAGAACCAACCTGAAGCCCATGTCTTCCCAGAAGCCTTTCATGATCACCCTGCCGCCTGCAATCTTTCCTTTTCTCTCTTACCTCCCGCATTACATTCCTAGTCCCCGGCATTCCACCTCAAGATCCCTCTGATCTGTTCTCTTCTCTCGGCCCTAATGCAGGCGTCCACCATTTCTTGCCTCATTACTGCTCCTTTCCTGCTCTTCCTGCCTTTTGTCTTGCCATCTTCAATCTATTCTCCATGCTGCAGTGCTCATTCTAAAAAACAAATGTGGTCATGTCACATAACTGTCCAGATATTTCCACCATAGCTAACACTTACTGAGTGCCCACTGTGTGCCAGGACCTAGTCGAAGTGCTCTGTAACCCTGTGAAGCGTGGTTATCGCTCCCATTTCATAGGTGAGGAAACCAAGACCCAGAGAGGTTAATGACCTATCCGAGGTCACACAGCTGGTAAGTGGCAGAGTCGGCATTTGAATCCAGGCACACAAGCTTCAAACACCACCTTCTCAAGCAATGCATTATAACTACACTGGCTCTTCTCAGCTCTCAGGATACAGTCCAAACTCCTTAGCACTCCTTATTTTTGACTCATCCCTTTTCACTTGCTGACATGGCCCAGATTTCATTCTTTTTTTTATGCTGAGTAATATTCCAGTGTGTGTGTGTGTGTGTGTGTGTGTGTGTGATCTTCTTTATCCATTCATCATCTATCATTGGGCACCTAGGTTGCTCCTATACGCTGGCTATTGTAAAATATGCTTCAATGAACCGAGGGGTGTATATATCTTTTTTTAAAATTTAAATTCTTTATTGTTTAAAATATTACATAAGTCTCCTTTTTTCCCCCCATTGACCACTCCCCGGCTGCCCCCACTCCCCAGCACATGCCCTCAGCCCCCACCCCCTTGTCTGTGTCCATTGGTTATGCTCATATGCATGCATACAAGTCCTTTGGTTGATCTCTTACCCTCTCACCCCCACCTTCCCTCATAGGTTGGACAGTCTGTTCAATGCTTCTATGACTCTGGTTCTATTTTTGTTCATCAGTTTATGTTGTTCATTCTATTCCACAAATCAGTGAGATCATGTGATATTTATCTTTCTCTGACTGGCTTATTTCGCTTAGCATAATGCTCTCTAGTTCCATCCATGCTGTTACAAATGGTAATAATTACTTCTTTTTTATAGCAGCATAGTATTCCATTGTGTAGATGTACCACTGTTTTCTAATCCACTCATCTGCTGTTTCCAAATCTTAGCTATTGTAAATTGTGCTGCTATGATCATAGGGGTGCATATATCCTTTCTGATTGGAGTTTCTGTTTTCTTGGGATATATTCCTGGAAGTGGGATTACTAGGTCAAATGGAAGTTCCATTTTTAATTTTTTGAGGAAATGCCATACTGTTATCCACAGTGGCTGCACCAGTCTGCATTCCCACCAGCAGTGCACAAGGGTTCCTTTTTCTACGCATCCTCACCAGCACTTGTCGTTTGTTGATTTGTTGATGATAGCCATTCTGACAGGTGTGAGATACTACCTCATTGTTGTTTTGATTTGCATATCTCAGATGATTAGAGACTTTGAGAATGTTTTCATATATCTCATGGCCTTCTGTATGTCTTCTTTCAAAAAGTGTCTATTTAGGTCCTTTGCCCATTTTTTTTTATTCGATTGTTTATCTTCTTTTTGTTAAGTTGTATGAGTTCCCTATAAATTTTGGAGATTAAACCCTTATTGGAGATAATATTGGTAAACATGTTCTCCCATGCAGTGGGCTTTCTTGTTGTTTTGTTGATGGTCTCCTTTGCTGTGCAGAAGCTTTTCATTTTGATGTAGCCCCATTTGTTTATTTTCTCTTTAGTTTCCATTGCCCTAGGAGCTGTATTGGTAAAGATATTGCTATGACATATGTCTGATATTTTGTGTATATATATTTTTAAGATAGTGTTTCTGTTTTCTTCAGCTTCATGCCCAGAAGTGAAATTGCTGGATCATGTGGAAGCTCTATTTTTATTTTTTTATTTTTTTTTTGAGGAATCTTCATACTGTTTTCCACAGTGGCTGCACCAATTCACAATCCCACCTATAGTGCACAGAGTTTCCTTTTCTACACATCCTTGTCAGCACTTATTATTTATTCATTGATATTTTGATGATAGCCTTTCTAATAGAGTGAGGTGATATCTCATTATGGTTTTGATTTGCATTTCCCTGGTGACTAGTGATGTTGAGTATCTGTATGTCCTTTTGGAAAAATGTCTGTTGAGATTCTCTGCCCATTTTTAAATTGAATTGTTTGGTTTTTCTTGGTGTTAAGTTGTATAAGTTTCCTACATTTTTTTGGATATTAACCCCTTATCGGATGTATCATTTGTGAATATCTTCTCCTATTCTATAGATTTTCTTTTCATTTTGTTGATGGTTTCCATCATTGTGCAAAAAAAATTTTAGTTTGATGTAGTCCCATTTGTTTATCTTTTTGAAAATTTTTATAAGAGTTTATTTAAGCCAAACTGATGACATATGTTGGGGAGCAAGATCGCAAATGCTCCATTTATTTTTATTTTTGTTGACCTTGCCCACAGAGATATATCCAAAAAGATATTGCTAAGACCAAGCAGTCAACATCTTTAAGTGCAGTTCCAGTTCACAGAGTTATGTAGGGAAGGCTTCCAAACACAGAGCAACAGCAGGGAAGTTTTGCCTTATGGCCGAGCCATCAAACAACCCACCAATCCGAAACCACTGGAGTCAGTGAATTTCGAGAAGTGGAGATTTGGGACAAATGTATTAGGTGGCACTAAGAGCATGGTGTGTGTGTGTGTGTGTGTGTGTGTGTGTGTGTGTGTGTAGAGTGATGACTATCCTGGGCAGTCTCAAAGATGGTGCTGATAACCTCCAGGCTGCCAGCTGCCTTTCCAGCCACACTGAGAGACGAGAGCCCAGGAAGTGGGCAGCTGGACTCTCTAAACATTCATCTGCCCAGGTGAATTTTCTTTCTTTATAAAAAATATTTTTTATTGATTTCAGAGAGGGAGAGGAAGAGATCGATAGAAACATCAATGATGAGAGAGAACCACCAATCGGCTGCCTCCTGCACACCCCTTGAGCCCGCAACCCCAGCATATGCCCTGACCAGGTACCAAACCATGACCTCCTGGTTCATAGGTTGACACTCAACCACTTAAGCACGTGGCCGGGCTAAATTCCTTTCTCACTAAGAGTACTGGTCACTCCTGCTACCTGGTCCACTGACCTTGGTCCAGAGAAGGTGCTGGCTGCAGAGCACATGCAGCCTGTGGTTGAGCACTTCTGCCTGCCAACACTTGACTACTGACTCCTTCTTGGGGCCTCAAATTATTGCAAAAACCATATGTCGCCTCCATTCTGATGGTATGGGCTGCAATCTTGTCCTGATAAACCGACTGTGCTAGATATTTTTAAGTGTATCTGTTGGAGGTTTCCAGGGAATTTTTCTAGAGCTTATCTGATTAACTGGGGCCAATTCACTAAGCTCCCAAGTAATGGAATCTGCTTTATGCTTCAAGACGTTGAAACAGACACTTAGACAAAGATGGCTGCGATAAAAATCTATGGTACAACAAAGGCTATGTTGTAGACAGAGAAAGAAAAAGACCTTAGGACAGAGTTTCTGTAGCCACAAGGTGGGGGAGCTGCAGGTACCTCAGTCCTTAAGGGCAAATGTGTGACTGAATGACAGAGGCCTCCTTCCTATTTAACTAGCCAGCACACAGCCATTGTCTCCGAAGCAGTCACCTGATTTTGTATCTGGTACAAGACTCTCAAGATCCAACAAAAACTGAGAAATACCCTCAAGAAACTAAGCACAGTGCTTACCCAGGCAGAGTAACACCTGGACAGGTGTGAAACAAGGTGGAGAGAAAGAATTTTTGCTATATAGGAGTTGATGGTTTGGGAGTTTTGAACCAGGTGGATATATTATTCCTTTTTTTTTTTTTTTAAATCCTCAGCCAAGAATTTTTCCCCCATTTATCTCCAGAGAGAATGGAAGGAGGGGGAGAGAGATATGGAAGGGAGAAACATTGCTATGAGGGGTGACACATTGATTGGTTACCTCCCACACATACCCCCACAGGGGCTGGGGAACTTGCAACTGAGGTACGTGCCCTTGACCAGGAATCAAACCCTTGACCTTTCTGTCCTCAGTCCAATGCTTTAACCACTGAGCAAATAGGCCAAGGCAATGTATTATTCTTTGTAAAAAATTAAACTAAAACACCCATGTAAAGCTTGATTTCCTATGCTATTTGGAAAAATAAATATAACATCTAATACAGCATTTCTTCTAAGCAGATCTTCTGAAATTAGATAGAGGTTACAAAATACTTATTTCTAGATGTGGAAAACACCATTTGTCAAGGAGCTCAGAGGCCCTTCCTTTATGCTCTGTCTTAGTCTAGGCCTCAGAGGGATAGCAATCCTTCAGGCTTTGCGGAGGTGCGCTCATGAAAATCAACGTGACGTGCAGGACGAGGCGGCAAGCAAGTGGCTACCTGCAAAGCTACTATCAGAGGCCACGGCCAGGCAGCGACTAGTGACCCCATCTGCAGAGAGCAGCCCTCCTGGAGAAGCCACGTGCCAGGGAGGGAGGTGGCTGAGGCCTTGCCCAAAAGACCAAGTGAGGCAGGAGGGAGGCGAACAGCTGCCAAAAAAAAACAGATGTGCAGGCAGGAGGAAACCAACAGTGGAATCCATGCCAAGGGATGAGATAAGGAAGAAAACTGCACCCTGGTGGGTTTCAGCTAAGAAGTGTGGTGGAGAAAACTACACAGGCCTATGGGCCAATCGGATAGGCACCAGCCACTGGGAGCTGAGGTAGAAAAGTTCCTGTGGGATAATGCTGGGGAAAGCTCTGTCGCCCACGGGGTTAAAGAGGGGGATGTGCTGAACCTTGGGCAAGTGGGGAAGTTCGATCTAGAGCTGAAAGTATGACCTGGTTACCCAGAGGGAGAACCCGTAAACAAAATGAGGGGGGACTGTGTAGGGGAGAAAAGTTACAATTAGAAAGTTAGCAGATTTTGTTTCAGCCATGCAGCCATCCCAGGGCCCCAGGGACTGTAGAGATAGGGCAGCCTCGAAGGAAGGAAGGCCGGAAGGGCTCTTCGGGGCCTCTCTTTTCATGGGGATAAGGTGTCTGGCAGCCTCCAGACTAGACCCCTTCACGAGAGACACAGGTTTCCCCTGAGCCAGGAAATCCCTCCTCTGGTCCTGTGGGCACTGATTCTGCAGTAGGTCACCCAAGGGGCTTGAACAATCTTAGATATAAGCAATCCCTTTCAGCTCAAAGGCCATCCACTCCCGTCCCCTCAAGGACAGCAGACTGCAAGATCTGAGATCCAAATAGCACCACATTGGTCCCCCAGGCTCTGAGGGGTAAGATCAGTGCACACACTTCCAAGACAAGCAGAGAGAACCAGCTCTATAATTTCCCAACACCGAGGGGGGAGACAGAGGAGCGCAGACATATAACTTCCCGAGCAGCACAGCTGGCAAGCACACCCACACTGAGGCTGCAACTCCCTGAACTAATTAGAAGGCAGAACAATGAGAATGTCTGGATTGCTGCATACATACTCTTGGGGGGAATATGTTTGTGGTATTGCATACCCAGGGCTCCCTCTTTATGTCTGAGAGCCAAGTCGGACACAGGTGATTATGGTTTAGACCAGTGGTCAGCAAACTCATTAGTCAACAGAGCCAAATATCAACAGTACAACGATTGAAATTTCTTTTGAGAGCCAAATTTTTTAAACTTCAACTTCTTCTAACGCCACTTCTTCAAAATAGACTCGCCCAGGCCGTGGTATTTTGTGGAAGAGCCACACTCAAGGGGCCAAAGAGCAGCATGTGGCTCGCGAGCCGCAGTTTGCCTACCACTGGTTCAGAGGATGTGTGAGCCTATGTGTGATGGGGTAGTAAGATCTCAGGCAGAGAGCACTCCCCTGTGATCACTCAGGCCGGCTACCCTCTTCCCTCAGAGTCTCCTGAAGGACAGAACACTGGGCCAAGGGCTAAGATTGCACCACGAAGGAACTGGTATTCAGGAAAATAAAAACAACCTCCGATCTATAAGGAGGTGTTTCAAAATTTCATTCTTTGAGAGATGCTGTTTTTCTCTCTTTCTCTGTAAGTTTAAACAATTATTGTTTGAGTCTGACCCTGCTTGGAGCCAGAATGGACCAAATCAACATTAATAATTTTTGTTAATCTATAAAAAGAAAATTATTTCTGTGTGTTTTTTTTTCCTTTTAATAACGCTACATAAGTTTGGAGAATTCCCCTGGTGTAGAAAGCCTGAATCACTTTCATATCTGTGCATGGGGTGGAGGGATCCCAGAGAGAGCCCAGTTGGCAGGGGCCCCTCAGGAGCTCTGCCACCTCGAAGGCCATCCGGGGGAGCTATTTGAGGAGGGTGTTGAGAATATAGCTGAGCCGGATGCCAGATAAAGCTCTGACACAGAGAAAGAGGACAGAGGCAGCAGTATGCTTCTCATCCCTTCCCTGGGGAGGCCTCTGGTGGAAGCTGGACCCTTTCCTGAGACAGTGATGGATTGCACTGTCCAGGTTGATAAAAAAAGAAAGAAAGGCTTTTGAGAAAGATACCGGGGGATTGGGAGGTGTCTCCACTGGGAATCAATCCCAAGTCCTTGATAAAAATTCTAAGTTGAAACTGCAAGAGAAGCTTTACAGCATCTAACAGAACCGCTGTGACCTTGGTGGGGGAGAGCCTGCCCTGTAAGCGGGGGTTGGGGGGGGAGGGGAGCGGGACTAGTGGAAAGGAGCTGCAGCATGAGCAATGGCGGCTGCAATGATGGCCCATGCAGGCCACCTGGGGACAGAGTAGAGTGTGGCTCTGATCCCAGTCTCAGGACACCTTGAGTGATTGCTAAACACTGTGTGAGGCCCTGGACCACTGTCGGGCAGAAGCTGGGTTGTCTTCAGTGGGCTTAGAGTTCCAGTGACTCTACAAAGAGGGAGATCACAGTCAAAGATATGTGTGTTGCCACTATGTTGCCCTTTCTGACCGTGTCCTTTGGGCAGGCATCAGGTGCAGAGGTGTTTACATATCAGGATGGCGTGTAACCTGGCAATATGCCAGTGAACACATCAGAGGATGGGAATGACCTGTCTTCAGAGAAAAAGAAACTAATGATTCAAAAGGTTATCAACAATTTATCCAAATCCCATTTGGTGAGGAGATTATCCATAAGCATGGAATTAGGGGGGGGGGCGGGGTCCTGGAACTATGGTTGCAACCCACCTTCAATTTTCTAGAGATTTAAATGTTTCAGGACCACAGACAGCAGCACACGGCCCTCCCCCTCCCCCCCATTTCATTCTTCTTTGCCAGTGGTTGTCATCTTGTGGCCTTTTCACCCAGCCCGAGTTCTCAGTGGGAGCTCCAAGGCACTTCTGAGGTTGTGAGGAGAACAGCTGAAGACCACTACACTATACCTTTGCACCAGAATGAGAAATCAATTCTCTTTATCCCCAAGTCCTGTTCTCATCCAATACAGTACTAATAATACTAGGCAATATAAAGTACTTACTATAACCATGTACTGTGTTCTCATTTTATCCTTACAACCCTATAAGGTTGAGTCTATTATTATAGTCATTGTATAGATGAGGCAACTGAGTTAGTCACAGAAAGATTAAGTAACTTTCTGAGGTCACACAGGCAATCTAGTTCCAGGGCCCATCCCTATGGCCACTGCCATGGTTGTGTCCTTGAACTTCAGGCGTGGAATGAAGGTGAAATGGTAAGAAACATGGCAGTTCATAGGACATCTTGGCTCATGAAGTTATCAGGAACTGGAAAAGTCATCTGACTTAATGCCACAGTAACTGAGAGTTCCATTTCCTGTTAAGATTCTTCCTCATTATGACCTGCACACACTAGGAAGGTTCTATAACTCCTCCATATCCCTATTTCCATTCCCAATGGAACAATGAACTGGACCAGTATTTTACCTATTCCATCATAGGTGGATGGAATAGGTAAAATACTCTAAAGCTGCTAAAGAAGAAATGATGATGTCTGTTCAGTTTTCTAAATTGTGTGGTGTTGTGGCCTAGATGAGAGAGTCATGGACGGTTAGAGCTGTCAGGGACCTACAGATCTTAGAATCCATGTTCTGCAGGGCTGTCAGTATTATGGGGGTGAATGCCTCACCCAACACAAGGATCCTTCTACTCATACTCCTGAGATGGTGCTGGGAAATGGTGGAAGTCCTGATTTCAGGGCCAGGAGCTCTTTAGATCCCCAGGAAGCCATCCCTTCTCTGCAAGGCACCCTTGCTCCACCAAATGTTCCCAAACAGCATGTCATAGTGTTCTCCAAAGCTGCTTCTTTATACCATGCCCATCTCCCTCTGGAGAGGTTAGAGTGAATCATATCCCATCTCCCTAGGGCAGCCCTTGACATAAATGAGTTATTATTGTGCCTCTCCTGACACTCTCGTCTCCAGACTAAACTGTTCAGGTGTCTTCAGTTATTTGTCATTCACCCTTATTTCCATGGCCTTTGCCATCCTTATCACTCCTCTCTGAAAGCACTTGGGGTTGTCCGTTGTTCCCCTAGCCTTCCATTGATTCTATAGAAACTGAGTGCCTACCAGGAAGATGCTGAGAAAACACAGGAAAAAAGAACAGAGCTCTGTCTTGAGGGGCTCACTACTGTGGGATGGGAGTGGGAGCACTGTCAAGCACTTGCAATATGGTGTGGGAAGTGCTATGACAGGGACAAGCTGAGGGGCTCTGTAATCCCAGAGGATGAACTGGACAGGTGAAGGGGCCCACACCTGCTCCCATGCATGTGTGTGTATGAGTGTTGGAAACTGCTTTTTAGAGTGGAGAGAGAGAAGGACCAGCTCTAAGAACTGCCTGTGGTTTAGAACTACTAGAGTCAGGACAAGACATATACGGGAGAAGTCAAGAGGGGCGAGATCATGAAAGCATTCATTGGATGAGGCTATTCTGAGAGCAACGGGGAGCTACTGAAGGCTTGTAAGCAGGAGAATGACAATCAAATTTTGATTTTAAGAACAATCACTCTGATTCCATGTTAAGAAAGGATTGGAGGCAGATGTGAGACTCGAGGCAGGAGATGCCATCGCCAGAGAGCAGAGCAAAGCAGGACTCTAACCTTCCTGGTTCAGGAAGCTGAGCATCTACCTATGCTGCCTGCAATTGTGAGCTATTCTGAAGGCCACAGCTCATTCTGGATTCACATTCAGGGGCTAGTGAGCCTTTTCTACAGGAAGAGCCATGTTAGCTCTCTCCCAGATGTAAACGTAATTGTTTTCATTTTAATCTTGTCTTAAATTTAACCTTAAATGTCATCATTTCAGGTCCTCTTTTCATGCTGTTGAAATCCATGTGCATCTTGATTTGACCCCTTCATTTTTACTTAAGGGGAAATTGTCAGCGGGCCCAGGGCTAATCAGTGGTAAAAGCAACACTGAAGCAGGTTTTCTGACTCCTAAACCAGGCACCCTGTTATTCTGTCTCTTTAGGAAATCGATCTGTATAGAGGAACTAGAATCAAGATTGACGAGAGCACTTACTTGTAAGACTAGGTCTTAGCTTACAGACCCTGGGACAGGAAGGGAGGACCCTACACCCCTTTCTAGTATTTCCTCCTCCTGGCTGAAAAGATCCCGGAGTTTGAATCTACAATCAACAAGGATGTCATTACATATCTTCAGGCAGCTGAAGGTCACAGTTGTTCAAACCCAATCATTGAGTCACTTGACAAAATTTCATAGGGTGAAAAAGACTGCAGGCTAATGAATGCTAAACAAAAGCTTCTCTATGGAACTGAACTAGTTCAGAATGTAAAAGCTGTTCAGGAAGACTGGACAGGTGATGAGAAATGGGACACCCCTGCAGGTGGGGCAGTGGGGAGAGAGGGGGGCGGGCCAGCAAAGAGAAAGCTTCCCTGGACGAATGCCTACATAATCAGGGTCCTTCTCAGTTGGGACTTAATCCACTTGGTCTCTGGACAGAATTTTTCCCCACAGCTCCATGAAATCTGGTGATTGGTTTCCCCTGGGCCCTGCTCACAAAAGTCTCTGACCCTTGGTCCTGGCCACCACAGTAAACTGTATCTAGAGCCTTGTGCCAGATTAACCAGTGTTTCTAGGTCAGTAATTTCACCTACCCCAGCACAACACTTCATTAGCTCTTTTCCTCATTTTTTCCTCAGTGTCAAATAAGCCCTCTACTTCTAACCAACTCATCCTGCATCTCCTGTGGTGCACTCAGGACCTCCACCATTTCCCAAGATTCAACCCCTTCTCCACCCACCCGCTTACTCCTTACTTGAATCCCCACCTCAAGTCCCACTAGTGCAATGCTTCCTCAGCATCCTCTGTTCTTTAGCCAAATGCCACGTGGAAACACCAAACTTGTCAGATGAACAAGAACTTCATTGATCGCTTGTCTTCTAATAACTAGTGATTGGCCAAGTTTTACAAAGGGTGTTAAGAGCAATAAGGAGACACTCCAAAATATACTCTTTAGGGAGAGACTTGGTAAATAAACCTTTTTCTACTCTTCCAATAAGAGACACCCTAAGCATTTTCTGTTTTTATGAGGAGAAACAAATCCATTCATGTGCATTTAGCTCTAAGACCTGAAGACACTCGTGGTCCAAGCTGGAAAGGAAGCCTGAGACATTGACCATGTCCCCAGTGCTGCCTCCTGCATGAGCCCCAACCGGGCGGGAGATCAAACCTGCAACCCAGGTATGTGCCCTTGGCCAGAATCCAACCCTCAACCTTTCGACCCTTCGGTGGGAGGGCAGTGCTCAGGCCAATGCTCTACCCATTGAGATACCGGCCAGGGCAAGAATACTTTTTAAAAGAGCATTTTCTATAGCTTTCTATCTGGTTTCTCACACATCTTCAATGACACCTGAGAAGCTCTGTTGAAGTAAAATGTATTTGTCTGTGTAGGGGTTACTCACATTGCCTCTCTTCCTTGCCAGGAAATTCCCATTTCTGGCAAGAGATGCCCAAATAAAGTCCCACACCGCGGCAAAGAAAAGCCTTGATGACACAGAGGGCTTCCAGAGGATTAAAGACAAACCATCTTTAAAAAAAAAAAAGCAATAGACTAAAATAAAAGCTTACTCTGCTAACCCACTCAGCATGCCGCCTTTTATAGACAACTAGGCACTGAGCCACTCTGGCTTTGAGAGGCAGTGGCCACATTAACATTTTAGTGCCTTAACTTTAAATTCACCATACCACCAACTAAACAATTGCTGCATCCAGTGAATCGAGTTGAGTTTCACACCCTTCAGCCCAAACTCCCTCAAAGCCAGCGGACTTACCTAATGACGTGATGCTAGGTGCTTTACCTCACCAGGGCTGGGGCAGGGCGTCTATACAGGGGACTCAGGAGCACATCCACCACCAGCCACAGAGCTGCAGGCACCAGGCATCCCCTCGCTTGGCAGCCAGGTACACTCCTGACCGCTCGCCTCCAGCTGCCAGGCCCAGGAAGGGGATTGCTTCATACCACAGGGTGCTTCCTGTCCCGGGGGTGGAAGAATGAAGGATGAGTTTTTTAGGAGATACAATTTTCAACAAAATTCCTTTGCTATTTGTGTACAAGAAGGTGTGTTGTAACATTATCAGAAAGACGAAATAATTGGGGGAAATGCTTGCCAATATGGTATTTTCATATAGTGAAATAAAAAAGGAGGATTTGAATTTGCTGCTATGAAAAGGACTCTAAAGATACACTGCTGGGTGAAAAAAAAATTTATAAAGCAAGTTGCATATAGTATTTGCAGTAAGGTCTAACTTGTGTTTAATTTTGTATATGCCTAGAAAAATAGAGTGATTCACAAGAAAATTAGAAAACAGATTCTGAGGAGAACTGGGGTAGAAGGAGTGATCTTTTTTTGTGTGTGTGCGAATATTTTGGGTTTCTTTTACCCCTGCACATGTTATCTGCATAGTACTTTCATAATAAAAGGTGTTTTTAAAAATTCCTTTTTTGCCTAATGAAAAAAAAAATTTTTTTTTTTGCTGATCTTCACCTGAGGATATTTTTCCATTGATTTTTAGAGAGAGTGGAAGAGAGGGGGAGAGACATATTGATTGGTTGCCTCCTGCACACACCCCCGGTGGGTGATCTAGCCTGCAACCAAGATACACGCCCTTAACTTGAGTCGAACCTGGGACCCTTCAGTTGCAGGCCGGTGCTCTATCCACTGAGCAAAACTCTTTCCATTAGAGCAATGAAAAATATTTTTGTCAGCTAGCCAGGAGCCTCCAATAAACAAAATTTCTGCATCAGCAATCAAGCTGCAGTAGATACCTCTGAAAAGAGAAAATTCAACATCCTACAAAAGTATATCCAACAGCAGATCTCAGTGAGTCTGGGGAGGGAGATGTCTTCAGAAGATAAAATCCAATACTGACTACCCAAGTTGAGAAACTGAATTAACATACTGCATTTTTTATTTTTATAATTTTTTAAATATATTTTATTGCTTTTTTACAGAGATGAAGGGAGAGGGATAGAGAGTTAGAAACATCGATGAGAGAGAATCATCGATCAGCTGCCTCGTCCACACCCCCTACTGGGGATGTGCCCGCAACCAAGGTACATGCCCTTGACAGGAATCGAACCTGGGACCTTTCAGTCCATAGGCCGATGCTCTATCCACTGAGCCAAACCGGTCAGGGCTATTTTTATAATTTTTAAAAAATATTTTTATTAATTTTTAGGGAGAGGGAGAGAGAGAAACATCCATGTGAGAGTAAAACATTCATTGGCTGCTTCCTGCACATTCCCCACCAGGGTTCAAGCCTGCAACCAGGGCATGTGCCCTGACCAGAAATCAAACCAGCAACCCCTCCATGCATGGGATAATAATCAACTGAGCCACACTGGCCAGGGCTATTTTTATAATTTCATATGATAAAAATTTTCAGCAAATAAAGAACATAGTACAAACAACCCCCGTGTACCCAACACCATACCTCATTAACATGGTTAATTCTGTTTTATACCTAACCCATTCCCTACTCCCCTTCTACCTCCCAAACATCCAGTCATTTCATCAGAGGGTATGTATTCCGATAATGAGTTAAGAACTTTCTGTTTTTAAAACACTAACACCAAATTATCAATAATCTTTTTAGATCATTAAATATCTATAAAGTATTCAAATTTTCAAATAAGATCTATACATTGGATTTGGTTTCTAGGTCTATTGTATCCATTTTAATTTATAGATTTCCCTCCCTCTGTTTTCTTCTTGCAAGTTATTTGTTGAAGAAACCGAGTCATTTGTCCTGCAGAATATCCCACATTCTGGACTTTGCCAATTATATGCCTGTGTTGCTTTTAGCATGCTCTTTTCTCCCTTCTGTTTACTGTAAATTGGTAGTTAGCTCTAGACTTGGTCTGATTTGGTTCTAATTATTTGACAATCTATATATATAAAACCCTAATATGCAAATAGACCAAACGGCAGAACAACCGGTTGCTATGATGTGCGCTGACCACCAGGGGGTGCAAGTGGAACATGGTGGACGTTGGCCGCAGTGGGATGGTGGAACAGGTGAGTGGGGTGCCAGACCAAGGCAGGGTGCCAGTCACTGTCATCGGGGCAAGCCTCTGGTGGTTACTGAAAATTCTTTGCTCCCACATGCCTCGGTCCTGCCCAGCACTTGCACCTGCTGCCAGCACTGACCCCACTCCCACCCACAGCCGATGCCCAAGCTGCCGCTCACACCTGCTGCCAGCACCCGGAACCAGTCTCCACCTCCCCCTGCTCCTGAGGGGTGACTGAGGCAGCAGCTGCCACTCATATCGCACCCAATGCTGGCGCCGGCCCCAATCATGCCACACTATCAGCGGGTGTGAGCAGGGCCAGCACCTTCAGCACGTGGGAATGGTGGCAGCAGGAGCAGGACTGCTGGCAGACAGGGGACCGGGGCCGTGGCGGGAGGGGCTGGGTGGGGGTGCAGAGGATGGGCTGAGACCTGCCCCTGTGCCCACCGCAGCCTCAAGGCCCACAGTTCCTTTCAAGGTGCACGAATTCGTGTACTGGGCCCCTAGCAACATATAATGTTCCGTGTTTTTCGGTGAGACTAGCTGCCCTTAATGATTATTACTGGTTGAATTGTGTCCCCCCAAAAGGTATGTTGAAGTCCTAACTTCCATGCCCGTGAAGTAATCAGGTTAAAATGAGACTCACCCTCGCTCAGCCTTAGAGGAGGAGGAACATTTGAACACAGACAGACTCAGGGAGAAGATGGCCATGTGACCAGAAACAGAGACAGGAGTGTTATATCTCCGAGCCAAGTGCATAAAGGTTCCTATTGAGCCTCATCTTTGCCAATACTTGGTATTCTATTTGGTCTTTTTAATTTTAGCCATTCTGGTGGGTGTATAGTATTATTTTATTGTAATTGTAATTTGCATTTTCTTGATGGCTACTGATGTTCAGTACCTCTTCAAAGGCTTCTTGGTCTTTTGATGTGTTGGTATTTACTTTTCTCATTATTTTTTAAAATAAGCAATTAATGTATTTTCTTAAATTAAAGTATATTACACATGCTTTCATTCATCTTGCTTTTTCCCCTTAACAGTGTATCCAACCAAGTCTCTTGTGCTTCCCCACAGGTGGGTGGGTGGGAGGTAATCAACCAAAGATCTTGTATAGGCATAACCCATGGACACAGACAATAGGGTGCTGAAGGCCTGGGGTGGGGACGGGGTGGGCTGGAGGCAGTCAATGGCGGGAAAAGGGGGTCATATGTAATACTTTCAACAATAAAGAATTATAAAAAAAGAAGAAATCAACATGTAAAAAAAAAAACACAGAAAAACAAAACAAAAAAAGTGCTCAGCAAAAAGAAATTAAAGAGTGTGTGCAAATATGGCAAAATATTAACAAGTAATGAATCTAGTAATCTTCTGTAGATTTAATTTTTTCTTAGAAAAGTTCAGGGGGAAAGTAATGTGTTGCCATGGGACCCATAAATTACTGTACATACATTATGCCTCATCTTCGCCTGAATTAAACCACAAAACAAAATGCGGAACCACCAGAACTCTGGAGAGAGCCTATATTGACTTGGGTTCTGGGACAGCTCTTACCTCCAGAATAAATATCACCTACTATCCCTCACCCTTCTTATTCCACATCCAGATCTGGACTCCAGCTGGTGAAGTCTGGTCAAAAATGACCCGGCCTTTCAGTTCCACAGCTTCTTAAAGGGTTTTTGCTGCTCTCCTAACATAGCAAGTCAGATGGCCTGTAGTCAGAAAAAGTTCCAGTGTGCCACTCTGCTTGGTATGAAGTAGACAGACTCTGGTTTGGGACCCAGGAAAGGATTGAACCTCTAGCAAGGGAAGTGGGCTTCTTGGTGGTCAAGAATTGGGTGCCTAGGAGAGAACTGCTACCTTTAGGAGCCTGCAGTTCATTCACGGTCTGCTGAGCACCCACCATGTGCTGGGCACTGTACCAGGACTAGTAGTACAAGAGCACCGTATACACTATTTACTGTGTGGCACTTGGCTAAGCATTTTACCTATATTGTCTCCTGAACCTATCCTAGATACTAGGACTTTCACAATAAGGAAGCTGATCCTCAAATGAGCTAATCAACTTGCCCCGGGTCACACAGCTAAGTAGTGGTGGAGCTGGGATCCCAATCTGTTTGTCTCTAGCTTTAAGCACTACTCCCACCTCCTGCTCAGTTTCCTGGCACTTCAGTTCCTTCTCTAGCCTCGGGGAATTGCCCTGATATATACCTTTATACTTCTTTGCTCAGTTAAATCCTACTCATCCTTTAGCTTGATATTCAGATATCATTCCTCAAGGGAAGCCTTTCTGAAGCTAGCTCACCCCCTACCGTTGTCCTTATCATACTGTCATATAATTATATGTTTCATTATCAGTTCTCCCACAGTCTCTGGACCCTTGGGGAAAGAAGGCTGTCTAACTGTCTTAGTCATTAAAAACCTCAAGTCTTGGCATGGGGTCATGGGAGGGTCCCAATTTTCTTACTCTAATCTCAGGTTCTGATATCTTGGCCAACATCAGAAAAAGCAGTTAAGTGGGAAGGGCAAGGTGGGGGAGGGAGCTGGCAAATAAAGCACTGAATTTCTAGCAATCAGATTTAATTGCATAAAACTTTGAGCTGGTGGTGGCACTGAATTTTAGGCAATTCACTTTCCATTTTAGGCCATTCACTTTCATTATAGGAGGCCTAGTGCAGAGAGACTGCCCTAGGGTTAACAGAATCACTAACAGAGCAAGCGGCTTCTGTTGAGAGATGATATCCCTGGGGCCATGTGAAAAGGCCAGAAGGCAAGTCTGCCTATACTCACCATCCCCATCGTCAATCCATTCATTCATTCGTTCACAAATATTTACTGAGCTCTGTCTGCTCTCTGTCAGGCACTGCTCCAGGCATTGGGGAGTAGGATAGAGAACCCAAGGAACCCTGTGACCTTAAAGGGCTTACATTCCAGTGGGATGACAGTTAACTAATAAAAATATAGAATGTGTCAGGTGGGCATATGTGGAATGAAGGGAAATAAAGTAGAGTGAGATGGGAGCAAGTGATGGTGACAGTTGTTTTGGGTACAGCGGTCAGAGGAGGCCCATCTTTGAGAGAAACCTGGGAGAAGGGTGAGCCCCACCAGTATCTGGGGCAGGGCATTCCAGGGCAGCATTAGTCGTGTTGACAGATGTCATCAGAAACCTGAGCCTCTTCCTTCAGCGCTTTTAAGTAACTGCATAGTATTGAAGTTGTCCAGGAAATTATATAAAGTCACCAACGCATATCAGGTGTATCGGTTAATAATGTGGATTTTGTAATCAAAGAAAACACGATAATTTCAAGAGAAACATCAAAAGTGCTTTATTCAAAGTAATGTCCATCGCTAGCTACACATTTCCCCCATCTTTCAGGTAATTTGTGGATACCATCCCAATAGAACTTTTCTTGTTTTGAGGCAAACCAGTCAGAGACCCAATTTTCCACTTCTTCATACGTTTTGAAGTGCTGCTCAGAAAGTGCGTGTGCCATCGATCAGAACAAGTGGTATTTTGAAGGAGCAAGGTCTGGTGAATACGGCAGGTGGGTTAATACTTCCAGGCAAGAGCTTTTAATGTGTCTTTAACTGGTTTTGAAGTGTGTGATGGTGCATTATCATGAAGCAAAATTACTTTGCCATGTCTTCTGGCACATTCTGGTCGTTTCACGATCAAAGTGTGGTTCAAATTGATTATTTGTTGTCGGTAGTGATCAGTATTAATGGTTTCACCTGGTTTTAGAAGCTCATGATACACCACACCTTCCTGATCCCACCAAATGCAGAGCATTGTCATCTTTCCGTAGTGATTTGGCCTTGCAGTCGATGTTGATGGTTGACCTGGATCAACCCATGATTTTGTGCATTTGGGATTCTCAAAATAAATCCACTTTTCATCGCCAGTCACAATTCGATGCAAAAAAATGCTTTCTTTCATGCCACTGAAGCAACATCTTACTGATGACTTTTCGGTTTTCCATTTGTCTTTCGTTCAGTTGATGTGGCACCCATTTTCCTTCCTTTAAAATCTTTCCCATTGCCAAAACCGGTTTGGCTCAGTGGATAGAGCATTGGCCTGCGGACTGAAGGGTCCCGGGTTTGATTCCGGTCAAGGGCATGTACCTTGGTTGCGGGCACATCCCCAGTGGGAGGTGTGCAGGAGGCAGCTGATCGATGTTTCTCTCTCATCAATGTTTCTAGCTCTCTATCCCTCTCCCTTCCTCTCTGTAAAATATCAATAAAATATATTTAAAAAAAAATCTTTCCCATTGCTTGTAAACTATTGGAAATAGTTTGCTGAGCAACGTTTAATCTTTCTGCAAGTTGTTTTTCAGTTTGGCATGCATTTTCATCCAATAATGCTTGTAATTGTTGGTCTTCAAACTTTTTCGGTTGACCTGGACATTCTTTGTCTTTCACATCAAAATTATCACTTTTAAATCATTTAAACCAGCGTTCACAAGTATCTTGAGATGGAGCATGTTTACCATAAGCTTCCCAAAGTATACGTTCAGCAGCACTTTTTTCCAAAATAAAGTAATGAATTAAAACTTCCCGCAAATGCTCTTTTTTTGGCACAAAATTCAACATTTTTAAGCGTAAAAATATCTATGATGTTAACACCTTCAGAAAATTTGACATATGAAGTTTTGAAGCTTGCTGTCAATACAACAAAATAGCATACATATCAAATCGCATATATATCAACATATGTGTAACTCCATCTATTTAAAAAAATCCGCATTATTAAGTGGTACACCTCGCATACTCCTGGTACAAGCATTTTACTGACACATTTACACCAAGGGACTGGCTTGTGGCAGCTACAATATCCACCTCCCACCCCCTCAGGGGGCATCAGGCTTCTCACACCTATACCCTCTCTCTCCTCCCCTGCTCTCCTATACCCTAGCATTTCATTTAGAATTTGGGGCCAGCTAATCCTAGGGTGACTCAGGTTCCTGTTGCCCTTGGCTTCCACCGGAAATGCAACCCCCTGAGGACATGTCTCCTTCCCCTAAACCTTGAATTGTTCTCACCATCCTCCTGCTGACCTCTCTTCCCCTCTCCCCACTGCTCCTGGAATTTCCTATCACCCTTCCCCAGTATGTCCTCTGGGGCCCTACGTAAGGTAAACAACACCCCAAACCTGTCTTTTCTCCCCAGTGCTCCTTCACTCCTCTGTGAGGGCTCTTCCCAGCCTTCCTTTACCACCATCTCCAGGGAAGGTGGCTCAGGACATGGGGACCCAGAGGAGACCAGCATTGTCTTACTCCCCGTGGTGCTTTGCTTGTCCCCTCCTTTACAAAAACACCCTTTGATTCTCCTGCCATCCACCTCTTCTCCCCTCTGCTTTTCTTCATGGGTGTCCCCTACCAAACACTGGGTCTCCCATTATAGTTATTGAAGAATTGGCTCACAGTATTTCCTCTGCTCCAGCACTTACCATCACCTTGAGAAATGCCAGGATCTGGCTGATGATTCTCTTAAAACCCTGGCCTCACAATTCCTCAGCTTCTTCAAATGCAATGACTTTTATCTGCTCTCTACTCAGCTACCTACAGCAATCAAGTGGTCTAAAGCACAGAAACCAGGAAAAAAAATGGAGACAGATGAACAAGAAGTAAAGAGCAAACATTAAAAAGATGGCAGGAGCCAGGATTTTTCTCTAGGAACAGCTCGGGAGCTCAAAACTCCATTTTGAGGGTGGAGTTTGACAGGCTGAATGGATGACTTCATGTGGGTTAAAAACTTAGACTTGGTTTGGTAAGAAATGTGAGCATTCTGGTTAATAAAACATTTTGGTTTAAAGAAAAGGACTATACACACATTATTAAACAAAGAATAGAACACATGGAAACCATTATTTGCTGAATAATAATATCCACTG
The DNA here is from genome assembly GCF_963455305.1 of Plecotus auritus. Classification (NCBI taxonomy): domain Eukaryota; kingdom Metazoa; phylum Chordata; class Mammalia; order Chiroptera; family Vespertilionidae; genus Plecotus; species Plecotus auritus. The sequence goes on from NC_137771.1 coordinate 74,455,255, forward strand.
CATTTACAGAGCACTTCTGCACATTTTATTTTAATCTCAAAGCAGTCCTGTCCTGGCTTCCCTGTATGATCTTGCAATGACAGCCTCATTGTTCAGAATCCAGACATGAGTGCATTGTGTCAAATGAGGCTGGCTTAACTAAAAGGTTCTCTGGGGCACTAGGGGAGGGCTGATAGGCAGAGAAAGGTAACCAGCATGCATAGAGCTGGGGAGCAGAGGAGTAGCCCAATCCTGCAAAGTTCCACTGACTAAAGCATTTGCCCTGGTCTGCGGAGTCTATGCCAGGGGTCAGCAAACTTTCTGTAAAGAGGTAGGAAATAAGACAATATAAAACAAATAGCATGGCTATGTTCCAGTAAAACTTTATTTACGAACACTAAAATTTGAATTTGATTTGTTAACCATTTCTAAATGTAAAAACCATTCTTAGCTCATGGGTCATACAGAAACAGTCAGTAAGCTGGATGTGGCCCACAGGCCACAGTTTACTAACCCCTGGTCTGTTCCAATATACCCATAAGAAACAACTTGGGCCCTAGCCGGTTTGGCTAGGTAGATACAGCGTCAGCCTGCAGGCCGAAGGGTCGCAGGTTCAATTCCAGTCAAGGGCACATGCCCGGGTTGTGGGCTCGATCCCCAGTGGGGGCCGTGCAGGAGGCAGCCAATCAATGATTCTCTCTCATCATTGATGTTTCTATCTCTCTCTCCCTCTTCCCTCTTCTCTGAAATCAATATTTAAAAAAAAAAAAAGAAACAACTTGATAGCTGGCATTCTGTTCATGGACTGATGATGGCAACAGCTGCCATTCTGAATACTTACTCTGTGCCAAATACGTTGAAAATACTTTATATATTTATTATCACTTACTCTTCATATAATCATGCCATTTATTTTGCCAATCCCACTTTACAGATGACAAAAACAGGGCTCTGGGAGGATAATCTGCCTGAGATTATACAACCATTAAGATTAGGAGATTCTTCATCAAAGGCTGTGCTCTTAACTAGGGTGCTAGAATGCCCCCCATGCTAGCTCTCCATCGTGTACATTTCCGGGTCTCAGGTTCCCTAACGCTACCTATCCATTCTCCTATATCTTTCTACTGCTGGCTGCTTTGACTCCTGCTTTTACCTTCTCTTTGTTCCCCACCTTAAGAGTTATGTTCTCCTTGGCCTGGAAATTGTTCAGACTGGACACCTGGAAACCTTTATCTTCAACTTTTCCCAAATACATGGGTTTGGGTCATGGGAGCTTCAGCCAAGATAAGGTACCTTTCCTGGGGCCAATGGGAATGGTTAGAGCCAAAAGGTGAGCTTCATTCAACCCCCTTACAAGGTGCTGAGTGTCAAAGCCAAAAAAACCTAGACCCGTGGTTGGCAAATTGCGGCTCACGAGCCACATGCAGCTCTTTGGCCCCTTGAATGTGGCTCTTCCACAAAATATCATGGCCTAGGTGGGTCTATTTTGAAGAAGTGGCGTTAGAAGAAGTTGAAGTTTAAAAAATTTGGCTCTCAAAAGAAATTTCAATCATTGTACTGTTGATATTTGGCTCTGTTGACTAATGAGTTTGCCGACCACTGACCTAGACCAATGTGAAGTCTAAGGATGAGAGAGCCCAGAGGAAGAGGCACCAAAGTTGGAACATGGGCAAAGCTAAAGGGGAGAAAATGAAACGAAGTTCTGTATGGGTTGGCTGCCTGGATGGAACAGAGAGCTCCAAGGCTGTGCTTCAACTGTGGTCAGCTTTAAGGGTCAGTGGGTAGGCAGGCCTGGCTTGAAGGTACATGGTCAGAGCAGACAGGCTTATCTTGGGCCTCCCCTCTTGTGAGCAGAAATGTTCCTGGGCACCACTTGGCATCTTCAGCTCTACCCCATTATTGATCCCAGCCCTAGGGGAGAGGGTCTCACATGGGTTTAGATGAAACTATCCCAGTACTGTAGAGAAGTGGGGCTCAGTCCTGGCAAGGCTGATATCTAAGGGGCATTTTCGGCAGTGCTGACACTGCTGGGCACTGTTGTTCCAGAGAAGTCGGTTCATTGTGAGGCCAGTCCCCGGATATCAGAGTCAGGTCCTGGTGGACAGGGATAGAGAGGTCACTGAAAGGGTCCAGTCTCAGCAGAGAAAATGCAGTCCATCCGATAATCAAAGCTGAAGTCCAGTACCCACAAGGACCAAGCAATCGTGGCAGAAGATGAGGATGGACAGCTACCTCTGGGGTCAGCAAGAGGAACAGGAGGTCTCACCAACTGGAAGGGAAGAGAGCCCAATCGTCTGCCAGGCTTGGGAGGCAGTGAGAAACTCAGGGCTGGACAGGTTTTCTTACATATTGACCCCAAGTTGCAAACTGTAAATCAGGCTAGTATAAGATTAATGAGATTAACCACATAAAATTTTAAGAACGTCTGTTCATCAAAAGCACTATGAAGAAGTGAGAAGATGAGCCACCCACTGAGAAAAGATATTTGCAACACACACAACCAACTGAGGATTAATACCCTGAACATGTAAAGAACTCCTACAAATCAGTTCTATAAAAAAAGGCAGAACACATGCACATGCATTTCAGAGAGAAGAAAACATGAATTAGCAAAAAATTAAGAAGGTTGACAATATCAAAGGATGAGGAGCATTCCATGCTGGTGGAGTATAAACTGGTCTAACCACTTGGGAAACTATTTTAGTATCTTAAAGTAAACTTGGAACTATAAATACCTTATCACCTAGGAATTCTACTCCTACATGTATGCTCTAAGCTAGGGTTTCTCAACCTTGGCATGACTGGCAGCTTGGACTAGATAATTCCTTGTTGTCATGGGCTGTCCTGTCTGTGATAGGATGTTTACAGCATCCCTGGCCTCTACCCACAAGATGCCAGTGGCAATGGTCCTTAGTCTAGTCATGAAAACCAAAAATAAACGTCAGGGACATTTGCTGAATGCCCCTGCCATTGCTAAAAATCAATGGGGCCTTTCCTTTGCTTTAGAAAAATGCCTGTACCCAGGAGTACATGCAGTGGTGACTTGGTCTTCACTGCTCAACCCCTGGTTGAGAAGCACTGGTCTAGGCTCATATGAACTAGCCAGGTTCTACAGAATGGTCATAGTAGCACTATAAAAATAGCTAAATGCATAAACACAGCTCCTCTCAAAAGGGGGACTAAAAACAACATAAATATCCAACAGAAAAGTGGACAACCAAATTGTGGTAATTGATTGCAATGAAATATTACACAGTTAGTTCCAAAATTGAATAAACTTCTCCTAACAATATAAATGACTCAAATGTTGGGGGAACAAAGTTATAGAAGACTATATTTAGTATAAATATTCCTGTAAAGTCTAAACCATGCAAAATTAAATAGTATATTATCTAGAGGTACCTACATAGGTGGTATGATAGATTGTATTTCCCAAAAATGGATGCAAGAATACTTCTGGTCCCACTTGCTCTTCCACACGGTGCCACTCCCCCATTAAGAGGTGAGCCTTTCCCCTGAGGCCCAAGTGGGACTTTGTGACTGCTTCAACCAATAGAGTCACTATGTGACTCTCAGGCTGGGTCACAAAAGGCGATACAACTCCACCTGGCTTTCTCTCTCTGGATGCTCACCCTTGGCACTCAGCCATCATGTTGAGAGGTAGCCCAGGCCACATGAAGAGGCCACGTGGAAAGAACCAAGCCTCCAGGCCTTGGCCAGGCTCCAACAGCCAGCGAGTAAGTGAGTCATCAAAAGCCCTCAGGTGAGCAGCCCCCGCGGATGCAGTGTGAGTAGATGTTTTTTCTGTACAGAATCCTGCCCAAACTGCAGGTGTGTGTGTGTGTGTGTGTGTGTGTGTGTGTGTGTGTGTGTGTGTAGAGAGAGAGAGAAAGAGGGGGGTGAGAAAAAGGAGATAACTATTGTTTTAAAACATAGAACTTAGGAGCACAATTACTGATGCAAAGATTACTGGTGGGGAATGGGATTGATTAGGGGCAGGAGGGAAACTTGTGTGCCACAGAGAGACCTAGCCTGGTGGCTGAGCCTGTTCTAATGGTAAGAGAAACCACAGACCTTTCCTACTCCTGAGCATCTGCTGTGAGTTCTTTGCAGCGTCAAAGAATTGAAGTAAACCCCAAGCCCCAAAGGGGAAGAAAGTGTCCCGACTACACAGAGTGGGCACAGCCAGGCCCACCTGCCCGCTGCCCTTACGTGTGGACCGAGCTTTCAGCAGGGCTAGAGGAAGATTGGGCAGTAAGTGCTCTCCTTGGGCAAGGCTCTTCTGCCTGTTTAATCAGCACTTACAGTTATCTGTTGACATTTTGGAAACAAAACCAAAAGCCTTGAAAAGACAGAGTGAGCATTGTACCTCGGAGCCATTAGGGATATTCAGAGCTGGTCCTGAGCAGTGGCGTGAACACTGGACACTTACTTATCTTCCAGAGAGAAGGTCTTTGTCGGCAGACTTGGCTCCCGGGGAGACTGGTGTTGGAAAGCTCTGACGTGGGTGCTCCCTGTATGAGCTTCCCTTACTCCTATTGAGAATTCCATGCATTTACCAGGTGTGGAGATAGCAAGCACGGGCCCTCAAGGAGAATTCTGCTCAATCTCAGGGATTCCCAGAAGAGCCAACTTGGGGCAGGTGGGAATCGGGGGGAGGCTGGAACGGAGCAGCAGCCCCATTCTGGGAGCTGGGGCATACCCCTCATTTCTGTTTTTCAAATGAGCAGAAAGCTGAAGGTGCCTTTCAAACAGGAAACAGTGACCTAATAGTCTCCACCAGAGAGCAGATTTTGGGGTAGGATATTGTCTGTGCTATTGCTCTAGCAACACCACCACAAAGTAAGTTTATGTGAGTTTTCAAAACTAAGACAATAGGATTATCTGATGAAGGCCTGCCAAGAAGGGTGGGAGCCTGGGAAAGCCCAACACTCTCCAAGATACCAAAAGTAAAAAATAAAACACCTACATGTAGAGCCTGTTCGGGCATCAGGCCTCAGTAAAGTCCAAGGAATCACTTCCTTTGTGTAAATTGTTTTGAACACATGAATAATCCCTGTGTAAGTGCGTTCCCCTTTCACCTGGAATGCTAGGCGAACTCTAACCATGTCAAGTGGGTAAGAACAGATAACCGCTGTCAGACCTGCCGTGGATCCAACCATTAATCAGTGCCCATGACCAGAAATCCCCAGCTTTGTAGTAATGAACGTTTTATAGTGCTCAAATGCCATAAACTGGATTGCACCACAGGGAAAGATTCGAATCATTGCACCATTCCCTTTATACAATCCAAGGGGAACAGCACACATTGTAGAAAATACTCCTAAATGTCTGTAATGGTGATTGTGAACTTGTACTGAAACTTTTACCAGATCCAAAGGAGCAACTGTTGTTTTAGCACAGCATCCTGCCATACCTCCCGCCAGAAGGAGTGCAGCCAGTAGAAGTCTCGTTGGACGGTGGCCCTCCTCTCCTGCCACCTTTGGTATCACGGGGGTGGGGGTGGGGTGGGAGTTGGGGGTGGGGGGTGCACAGCCAGGGCTCCTGCTGCTGCCATCAGGACAAGGGCCATGTCTGGAGCTTTAGTCGCCAATTTACAATCCAAGGGCTGGGGCCATGGCCATTGGCCAGAACTGACAGGGCACCTACGACTGCACAGGTGGGGCAGAACAACCTGGTTTGGTGAGTTTTTACAAAAATACTAGAGGCCCGGTGCACAAAATTCGTGTATGGGGGGGGTGTCCCTCAGCCCAGCCTGCACCCACTCCAATCTGGGACCCCTCAAGGGATGTCCAGGATCTGGCCTAAATGGGCAGTCGGACATCCCTTTCACAATCCAGGACTGCTGGCTCTCAACCGCTTACCTGCCTGCCTGCCTGATTGCCCCTAACCACTTCTGCCTGCCAGCCTGATCAATGCCTAACTGCTCCCCTGCCAGCTCGATTGCCCCTAACTGCCCTCTCCCACAGGCCTGGTCCTCCTCACTGCCCTCCCCTGCTGGCCTGATCACCCCTAACTGCCCTCCCCTGCCAGCCTGGTCACCCCTAACTGCCCTCCCCTGCAGGCATGGTTCCCCCCAACTGCCCTCCCCTGCAGGCCTGGGTTTTTCCCAACTGCCCTCCCCTGCAGGCCTGATTGGCCCCAACTGCCCTCCCTTGCAGGCCTGGTCCCTCCCAACTGCCCCCCTCTGCCAGCCTGGTCACCCCTAACTGCCCTCCCTTGCAGGCCTGGTCCCCCCGCAACTGCCCTCCCTTGCTGGCCATCTTGTAGCAACCATCTTGTGTCCACAATGGAGCGGCCATCTTTGACCACATGGGGGCAGCCATCTTGTGTGTTGGAGTGATGGTCAATTTGCATATTACTCTTTTATTATATAGGATATACCTTTGCAATTATCACTTTAATCAGGATGTAGAACATTTACATCACCCCCAAAATATTTCTTGTTCCCTCACCCCTACCCCAGCCAACCATTAATCTGCTTTCCTTATAGATTTATTTTTTTTGCCTCTTCTAGATTTTATACAAATTAGAATAAGGCATTATGGTCTCTTTTGTGTTTAGCTTCTTTCACTCGGCATGTTTCTCAGATTCATTCATGTTGTTATGTATCAGTCGTTTGTTCTCTTTTATTTATGAATAGTATTCTATTGTATAAACATATAACAATTTGCTTATCCACTCATCAACTGATGGGCATTTGGGTTGTTTCCAGTTTGGGGCCCTTGTGCATAGAATAAAGTTGTTGTGAACATCTGTGTACAAGTGTTTATGTGGGAATATGTTTTCATTTCTCTTCAGTAAATACCTAGGAGTGGAATTGCTAAACACTAAGGTAAGATTTAATTTTATTTTTAAAAAGTTGGTGCTTCCACCCCAGCTGGTTTGGCTCAATGGATAGAGCATCAGCCTTCGAATTTGAAGGGTCCTGTGTTCGATTCCAGTCAAGAGCACATACCCAGGTTTCGGGCTCGATCCCTAGTAGGAGGTGTGCGGGAAGCAGCCAATCAATGATTCTCTCATCATTAATGTGTCTATCTCTCTCTCCCTCCCCCTTTCTCTCTGAAATTAAAAAAAAATTTTTTTTTAAATACATGCTTCTATTTTGATGCAGCAATTCCCACCATTTAGTCTAATAAGTACTCAGGAATGTGTGTAAAGATCTAGCTGCCTGGATCTTCATCACAACATTGTTTATACATTTGCTACAACTGAAGGTACAACCATGTGAGGAGTACCACGTGGCAATCCAAATGGCTATTTCAAGCTCCTAGTTCAGGTTAAGGATTTAGCATAAATATCTTCTGAGACTCCACTACTAAAATAACAATAAAGGAATTAAAATGGCACAAACCCACAATGAAAAAGAAAACAGGAAAGGGGCCATCAGCAGAGACAGCTTTTAACAAATTTCCCAAGTGTGTCCATAGACAGACTGGGAGATGCCTCAGGCTGGAAATGAAAAGGATCCCAGAGAGCAGGCATGCAAATGGAGCTGAAAACCACTGCAGGTCCACAGATGCAGCAGCTGACACCTCTGTTGCCCAGATTAGACAGGTGCCAATCACCTTCTCTGGGTCAGACATTGGAGGGCTTATTTCTGAAGAGATTGTACAGACCACCTGGGAAGAATAGGGCAGCCAATATGGAATCTGGAAATGCAGAGTGGAGCCTTTTGCATTCCTGCCCTTAGAGACCCTTAAAAAGAACAACAAACTGGCTTCCTGCCAACTTTCTCTAGCGAGAAGCCTGAGAGTGGACAAACTCTGTCTATGCTCTTCAAACTTCCCATCAGCCTCCTTATCACCTCAATCTTAAATAAAAATGAAAAACCAAAGTAAACAGACCTGGGAGGAAAGTCACAATAGGAAAAAGTAAGAAAAAATGGACCAATAGCCAAAAATGTGATTCTAGAGGAAATAGAGATAATTCATAGAACAGAAGAGATTTATAAAAATAAACAAAAACGTCTAAAAGCCTCAGAGCAACTGGGAAAATACATCACAATGGTAAAACAAGAAAAGGGTGCTATGAAAAAGAAACAATCAGAGAACAAGAAGGAGCTTTTTAAAATGAAAAATGTTTGTCAAAATTAGTAATAAGAATAATGTCAAATTATGATGTTAAAGAAATCTCCCAAATATAAATTTTAATATGTTAAAGTAAATGCAAAATATGGCAGAAAAGACAAAAGATACAAAGGGATGATTTAGAGATTTGACATCTAAATAACAGGAATTCCAAAAAGAGAAGTTAAAACAATGGGAAACAATAAAATAAAAATAGTAAATAATTTTCTAAGATGAAGAAGGACATGTGTCTTTGATTGCTAGGGTGCAATAAATACCCAGTACAATGAATGAAAAAAGATCTACACCTAGATATAACCACCAAAACTTTCAGAATACCAAGAACAAAGAGTGGATACTAAAATAGTCCGGAGAAAAAGAAACAAAACTCTACTTTGATGTTTGGCCTGAATTTTATACACATTATTAATTGGCTGAAAACAGAATCAAGGCATTTGCAGTCTGAAAGTACTCTAAATTTTACCTCTTGTATATTTTACCCTAGGGAGTTCTCAGGGATATACTCCAGCAAAATGAGTGTAAACAAAGAAAGAGGAAGCTATCACAGTCTTAAAATCACTGAAAGCATGAAGGGAAATTGCAATATGGCAACCACGCTGCAGCCCCAGAGAAAACAAGGGCCGGAAGATAAAGAACTATGGAGAGCTGCAGGGAGAGGTTTCTTGTTTTGGTTTGTTTGGGGTATAAGAAATATGCCTCTGATTTATCTTCATAGAAAAGAAACAGCATGTGGCCAGGTGGCTGCTGAATTTCCCCAGAGCAAACAGGATGTGGGGGTGGAGAGAGAGAATGAGAGCTGTACAGGTGGCTGATAGCAAGAGTCCTAGGAAGATGCCCCTAGACAAAGGGAGGTGGAGGCAACTAGAGAAAGCCCCAGCCCATTTTTTTAAATGACCCACTGGGAGGACAGCAAGACGTAGGCGACCTTTAGGAAATAGGTGACCAAATAGTCCTCAGCCAATGAGGAACTGGAGGAGGGTCTAAATAAATAGGCTATGTTCCTTACCCCACATGTGATCCTATAAAATGGGCGCCTGCTCTCGAGAGTGTTATTAAAAGCCTCATTTTCACCATGCTTCTGTTTCCTAGTCCATCATTTGAAAATTGGACCGGTGAACCATTTCTCACAGGGGCGAAAGGTGAAAAGAATCAATAGAAAAACAGCTTGAAAAACAGATTAAAGGCTTGGAAAACATAATAAGAGGATAAAATAAAGGAAACTGGTGGAATGTAAAAAAAATAAAATAACTTATTTGTTTGAGAAACATTCTCTGTTGAGTAGGGACGTTGGTCCCATAAAGAAATAAAAGTAATCCTAGTTCACAACTTTGATCTGCTGTGACCTATATTTATATAGCCAAAATAAAATAAACATTAATTTCTGGCCTTTAACTCTTACAATCAACCTTAAACAAACATAAATCACAATGAGGATTTCAGAACAAAACGTAAAAGTATAGATCAGGCTGATGGAGATTGGGAGGTGGAAGGGAAAAGAGGTGAAGGGAAAGGTGGGAGTGCCTGGTCCTTCCCTTACAGAGTGAGGCGTAAAAAGATACCATCTATGGTATGGGGGACAGGAAATGGGGGTTTAATTGTATTATTTGAGGTTGAAGAGGAGACCAGGGAAATCTCTGAGAATAGTGATTGAACTACTATATTTAGGAAAGTTGTGGGAGGAGGTGGGAGTGGAATAGAAATGAGCGAACTCCACCATCACAGTAGAAAGTCAACAGAAAGACTGAAGTTGCTAACTTAATAAATAACAACTTATTTAGAAGTATGGAGGTAATCATCAAATGAATTCTAAACAGAAACGCTTTTTAAAAAATGCTTAAAATTTGTCTCAGGGGAATAGGACTAGGGGTAGGGCATATTATTTGTTTTTTGTTATAAGGCATTTGGTATTATTTAATTTAAACCATTTGCATACATTACTAATTAAAATCTTTAATGAGGAATTTCTGAGGTAAGGCTGTGTGGAACATTTGACATGCAAAAAGTTAGAGGGCTATAAATCAAATTGGTGTTAGAAGTTGTCTCTGGGTCTTTGGATAACAGATTGTTTCATTTCTTTATAATTTATACATATTCCATAGCAATCTATTTTTTTTACTCTTATAATTAACAAAATAACTTTTAAAGAGTAGCTCTTAAGTTTCTCCTGGGTCACAGGAAAACTGTCTCCAAGGGAAAAATACTCAAGGTGGTTATGCCGGATTTGAAGTGTCTACCTCACCCCATTCCCATCCACCTCTCAAAGACTCAGACAGTCAACTGGCCCAGGACAGCCCCATCTGATGTCATGGTCAGGAACCCTTGGATTTCTGCATGGCTTCACAAATATTTATGAAAACCTTGCCTAACTATAGCATCAGCCTTCTCCATGCCAGTGCTAACAGTCAGTAGCCCTCCACAATCCCCACAAGTTCCAGAACCCTCACAACCATGTGATTTGAGTCAGATGAGTGGGCACCCACCTATTGGGCCCAAATAAAATTGGCAAGGGAGTAACCTTAACCTCTGGTCCAAAGGTCTCTAGTCTTCAAACCAAACTCATTCATGTCTAGTGAAATAGAGAGTGGGCACTTCACTATAACATACTCCATCCTATATAATAAAGGCCTAATATGCAAATTGACTGAACGGCAGAACTACTGGTCGCTATCATGCGCACTGACCACCAGGGGGAAGATGCTCAATGCAGGAGCTTCCCCAGCCCACAGGCCCCAGGCCAGCCAAGATGGGTGTGGCCCTCCCCCTCATCACTCCACTGGTCGCCCCAGAGAGGGAAGCGGCTGGTGGCAGCGGTGGGGGGCAGGCCAGCAAGCAAGCAGCGCCAGGCTGGCCAAGGTAAGTGCCAGCGGGGACCCCCCAATTGCCCTGCCAGTTGCCCCACAGATCAGCCCTGATTGCTGGCCAGGCCTAGGGACCCTACCTGTGTATGAATTTCATGCACTGGGCCTCTAGTCCTATCTAATAAAAGAGTAATATGCAAATTGACTGTCACTCCAACACACAAGATGGCTGCCCCCATGTGGTCAAAGATGGCTGCCCCCATGTGGACACAAGATGGCCACCACAAGATGGCCAGCAGGGGAGGGCAGTTGGGAGGGACCAGGCCTGCAAGGGAGAGCAGTTGGGGGCAATCAAGCCTGCAGGGGAGGTCAGTTAGGGGTGAACAGGCCAGCAGAGGAGGAAAGTTGGGGGCGACCCGGTCTGCAGGGAAGGGCAGTTAGGGGGGACCCAGGCCTGCAGGGGATGGCAGTTAGGGGAAAACAGGCTGGCAGGGGTGCAGTTAGGCATCAATCAGGCTGGCAAGGGAGTGGTTAGGGGGTGATCAGGCTGGCAGGCAGAAGCAGTTAGGGGCAATCAGGAAGGCAGGTAGGCGAGCAGTTGGGAGCCAGCAGTCCTGGATTGTGAGAGGGATGACCGACTGCCCGGTAGGATTGGGCCTAAACGGGCAGTCAGACATCCCTCGAGGGGTCCCAGATTGGAGAGGGTGTAGGCTGGGCTGAGGGACACATACCCCTGTGCACAAATTTTGTGCACCGGGCCTCTAGTATTAGGATAAAGACATAGGCTAGAGCTGTACATTAGAGCTGGAATCACTTACATTCATTCCACTCGTCTGTTAATTTGACAGATGAGAAACCAAGACCCAGAGAGGCCAAGTCAGTTGGCCAAGGTCAAAACAGACTCCCACCCAGTCTTTTGTCTCTACCAGAATTTTAAAAGGAAGATAATTAGGGTGTCTTGGGTTTGGGTAATAGGTAACAATCTCTAGATCTTTGGTCTTCCAAAAGTCTACCCTTTACCATATCTGCTTGGTCAATCTTTTGAAAACACTGCCTGTGGTCATGTTGCCCACCAGAGGCTCCACACTGTCTCCAAACACAGTTCAAATTCCTGACCTGACTCTCAGCCCCCACCCCCAGCTGCCTTTGGGCCCATCATTCCCCAGGAAACCCACATGATGAACTTGGATTGAACTGGTCTTCCCTCACGTGAAGTTCCAAGGGCAGGAAGTGGAGTTCATGTGAAATCAAAGCAGGGTGAAGAAAGCCCCAGGGGCTGCTTCTCTCCCTCTCTGGCTGGCTGGCAAACACGCTCCCAGGTCCACCCCCGAGTGCGTGGGGCAGTCCTCAGAGATGGGACGATGATTGGTCCTGTTGGGCAGATACAGGGCCTGAGCCAGCATAGACCCAAGGAAGGGGTGATATTCCGAAAAGCTTCAGCAGGGAAGGGGCGAGAAGGGGAAGGATGGGTGAAGTTCTGACAAGTACTGAGTGCTTCTGGGCTATGCATCCTGCTGGGGACATGATTATTAGTGTCCTTGCTTTAAAGGTGAGGGACTGAGACTCAGGGCAGTTAAGCACATAGTTGCTAAGTAGCAGAGGCTCATAACTGGGTCTCCTTCCTCTTGGTGTCAGACTCTTTCCTTTATGCTGCTGGTCCATTATGGGAAATCATCCTCCTGGCATTGGGGGCCCTGGAACAAACCCCACATCTCCCACGTGTCATTTTCTCTGAGAAGAGCCTCAGTTATATGATGCTCAGTGCTTGCTGCTCAAAGCCATCAGACCCGTGGGCTTCCTTCTGGGTTCTTGGACCAATGCTGAGAAGCCTTCTTGCCTAAGTGGCTCCATCCATTCCCTGGCATTCAGGAGCGTGCTAGAGTCTGCTCACACCGCCTCCCAAGAGCCAATAGTACACTTTTTGAATTGTACAAGCTAGTTGATATCATGTTGGCAGCTTGAAATCAGCCTTTGTGGGAGGATTTTAAAGCATGAACTTGACAAATGCTACCAATCAGGGCTCTCCTCTACTCTCAGCCTGTTGTTAAATATTTACAGTCCATCACTAATCTCCATCTGCCCACTTCCTGCCTGGAAGACTATTGAAGATGTTCATATGAGAGCTCACACTTAATTTTCAGTTCTACACTTTCTTTAAATAGATTTAGTGGAATGGTTGTTTTTAAAATATCTTTGTAAACTTGAATGCTTTGTATCAATTTTGGTGGTAACTCTAGGCCAAAAGCCTAAGAAAACAAATGGATTCTTTGTGTAATTCAACCCCCCACTTAACTACAATGCTTAAACTCCCTGTTTTCCACACTCATTGCCATGCCCTTACCTCAGATCTGTATCTTCCATGGAGCCTATAGGAAGAGCTGCCTATCTGGGTTCCCTGCCTCCAGTCTTCCCGAAGTATACCCTTCACCATACCTGCCTGGTCAATCTTTTGAAAATGCTGTCTGTGGTCAGATCCCTCATTAGAGGCTCCGTAATGTCTTCTAATACAGTTCAAATTCCTGACCTGACTCTCAGCCCCCACCCCCACCTACTTTTGGGCCCATTATTCTCAGGGAACCCAAATGATAAACTTGGATTGAACTGGTCCTTGCTCATGTGAAGGTCCCTCTCCCTAGAATGCCGCCTCCTTTGTCTTCTGAAACTCAGTTCATGTAGCATTTCACCCATAATTCTGTCTGCCCCTAATCACTATTACCCAGCCAGTCGCCCTTGGACCTCTTAGAATACTTTGGTTGAGGCTCTCTTGTATTCTTTATACCATGACTCCTCCAAAGTCATCTGGACACAATCCTCTGCTACACCAACGCAACTCAAGGTCCAGACCACAACACTGGTGGTGTGTTAGAAATGTAAATTCTCAATCTCCATCCCAGGCCTCAGTGAATGAGAATTCTGGGGCAGCGGGGAGAGGGAGCCCTCCAGGTGATTCTAGTGCAACTGGTCTACTCTTCACCATTCCCATGGGCTTTTCCTACTTCATGTCCTTTTTTGTGGCAGCTCCTCAGAGTATCTTTTTATTGTTACTATTTTCCCCTGCTTATTCATTCTGGCAATTTTACCTTCTGGAAGGATTGTCCCAGCAAGGCTGTAGGTGGTGGTTCCACCCACCCCAAATTGCATTCCTTTTCTCCATTTCACAAGCCCCAGAGTGCTTCCTGTGTCCCCGGCCCCTACTGAGATGTAGAACCTACAGCTAGCTCCATTCTGCATTCAGCTAGGTGCACTGTTCCTTGTATCGGTGTGAATTACACACACTCTTCCCAAAACACTTGCAGCAAAGGCCACCATCTAGGTCAGCAATTCTGTTATCAGTAAGCTTTGAGTGTGCAGCCACTGTGGCCAGCCCAGGGCAAAGGTCAGGGCTCCCCAGTGGCTGAAGCCATTTTCACTGAGAAGAGGCCCCTCCATGCCGCCTCCCCCCAGAGGGAGCTCTGTCTGCCTAGAATCGGGTGTGGCTACAAGGTCCAACCCCTGGAGAATCAGGTCAGCCTCTTTTTAATTGGGGGGATAACTTTTTGTTTAGATATAATTCCAAAGTTACAGAAAAATTGTAACTGTAGTATAAAGAAACCCCATATGCCTTTTACCCAGATTCACCCATCACTTACATTTTGCTCCATTTCTTTTACTACGTTAGCATTCTCTTCCCGTATTTTTTCTTAGCCACTGAAAAGCAAATTAGAGACACTATACCCCTTTACTCCTAAGTATTTCTAAGAACAAGGACATTCTCTTATATAGACGTAGTACAATTATCAACTTTAGTACAAACTTAACGTTGATATAATACTGTTATATAAACTATAGTCCAAATTCAATTCATCAATTGTTCCAATAATGTCCTTTACACTACCCCCTTCTCCTCCCCCAGCCCAGAATCCAATCCAAGATTAATCATGTATTGCATTAAGTTGCTATGTCTCTTTAATCTCCTTTGGTTTGGAACATTTCCTCAGCCTTTCTCTGACTTTTTTGACCTTGACATTTTCAAGTGCACTAACCAGTTATTTGGTAGAGTGTCCCTGAATTTGTTTACCCAGTGTTGCAGGATTCGATTTAGGTAAGCATTCTGGGGGCTAGAGAATCACAGGAGATGATGTTATATTCTTTTCAGTGTATCTTATCAGGGGGTCCGTGATGTGCCTGTGTCCCAATGATAGTACTCTGAGCTCTGATCTCTGTAAAGCCTCTTTGTGAAGGCTGCCCTCTACTGGCTATTTACAATATTGCAGTTGCTATGCCTCTGCTGCACTGGTTGACAAAGGGCCAGAAGCCCAGTACAGACCCTGACATTTTATTGCTTCTGAAACCTCGGGAAAGTCATTCAGCCTTATTGAACCTCGATTTCCTCATCTGTAAAATGAGCATGGCAGTGCCTGCGTGCTTCCCTCACAGGGATGGCTGGGTTTAGATGTGGTCATGCGGTGTTGTTTTAAGCCAGCCCTGGCTCCCTGAGTGCCAGCGATGCTCTCCAGGACTCATGTCCGCTACCTGCAGAGCCTACAGTGGGTCCCGTCTGTGGCGGCCATGGCAGAGCTGTCTCCTTACCTGAGGCTTCTATGAGCAACAGGTTTCCTTGAGTCTATTTTGAAGGAGCTCAGGGAGGACCAGGCCCCGCCTTCAGTGTTTCTGCCCTGAGCGTCCATCTGGGAGTCCCCACTGGACTGTGCACTAGCTGTTACACCCGCAACCCCTGGGTTGCTGCCACACTGTTGCTCCCAGGCTAGGGGCACTGAGAACTCGCCCCCTTCCACGGAGGCGGAGCGTGCGCTCGCGCCCTCCGATCCCCACCAAACCCAGCGAACCTGTGCTTTCGGCACATTTACGCGCAGGGCTTTCACCTGCGCTAACCCGGGAAGGGGGAGGCGTGGGGCGGAGATCGTGCAAACTGCTCTACACCAACCTAGTCTCTCACCCCATTTTTTTTGGTTGCATCTTTGGGCGCTACCTGCCTGCCTGTCTTCTTTCCAACTTTCAAAAAAACGCCAGGCTCTGCACTGGGAGAGCGGATGCACACTTGCCCCACAAGCTCAAGGTACATTGGGGAAAGGGAACAAGCAGCGCAGCAATTGCCTTACTAAAAAGATCCCTGTGCCTGAGGCAGGCTTTCAATGGCCCAAGTGACTCAGCCACACTTGGTATCACCCGCCTGGCCCCCAGCCTCCTCATTATGGCTTTATATTTGTTAAGTGTTCTCCCAGGATGCCATAGGGATCGATTTTTGTATGGCCCAAGGAGAAGCTCAGAGAAGGAGAATTATAAGAAACTAGTGGCCCAGTGCATGGATTCGTGCACATTGAAAGGAAATTAATTAGAAGAAATATTTTAATAACATAACCCACGGCTGAAGGTGAAATCACACGGCCCCATGAGGAATAGGGCTCCCTCCTCTCTGGTTCCGGGGTGTGTCACCCCAGAACCACTGCTGCCAAGTCACCGCAGCTCGGCAGCGCCTGCCTTGAGTGTCTGCCTCCTGGTGGTCAGTGCATGTCATATGTACCGGCCGGTCAGACAGTTGGACGGTCACTTAGCCTTTTATATATATAGATAAGTAGATCAAGAAAGAGAGGAAACATTTTTCCACATGAAATTAATTAGTTGTCTCTTACTCAGACTTACTCGTCAGAGCAGAAGCATCTGTAGTAGTGAACTTGAGCCCTTCCCTGGGGCCTCTGTGGGGTCTTGGGAGTCTTGAGAACAGTGACTTAATGGATGGAGCTCTGAGCCTGCTCAGAGGGAGGAGCATCACACAGGCAGGTGATCAGTACACGCTGACTTACAAGTGCACGTCCCACATAAAACTGTGGCGGTCAGGCCAGATGGCACTGGCAGGGTCGGGGAGAGGCCCTGGTGAACGGCTAGCCCGCCCAGCTTCCCCTCATCTACATGACCGGAGGGAAGTGATTTCTCACCCATGTGAGAGATACCACTGCCTGATTCATCTGCCTCACAGGCTGCTTCTGAGTGAAAAATGAAATAAAACACGGAAGGACCCTGCACCAGTTGTGTAGAGATGGCCTACATACCAACAAATGTATAGGCAACGTGGGTGGGCCAGAACCATGAATAAGGAGTCACTTTATAACGCAATTTTACAGTGTTTGTTAGGGAGCAGCCATGCTTGTCTCTACCTGGTTAGGAGCTGCTAGAACAGACTGCAGACTGAGCAGCCCCAGTCAGGGTCTGTGTCAGGTCTGCGTGGGCGCAATTCACACCTGCGCTGCTTCCTCATTCATGTGTACACTCCATACACACACACACACACACACACACACACAAAATGCTGGGAGGAATATGAGTGGGACACTCACAAATAGGCCATCCTGCTATGCAAAGAGCTGAATGCTATTTGGGAATGTAAAATAGAAAAGTCCATGAAAATAAGGACTATGCTATCTCCTTCACCACTTATACCCAGAAGCTAGGGCCACAGCTGGCACATAGGAAGCACATATGGAAGCCCACCTTGACCTCCATTATTCTATTATTGTAGTGTAGCTTCTGCTTGGGATCTGACAGGAGAAGAGAGTTTATGCTTTTTTGTGACCATATCCCCAAAGCAATACTTTGAAAGTATGCTGCAATTTCTAGCTTTGCTTTAATTAGTGAATAATTAATAAATCCTTTGGAAACTAGAACTGTTTAAACAAGCAATTGATGGTAATATTGAAACAACATTTAAGCTGTTGTCCATTGAGTTCTTGTTTGACAATGTCTAAACAACCATCATAGCTAAGGCCAAAATACTCAGGAATGCAACAAAGATGAAGACAGAACAAAACAAAATCCCTATCAGCTATAATTATAAAAACAGGTGCCAACTTGTATTTTGCTGAAATCCTAAAACTGCCTTCAGGGGCAAGAGAGCAAACAGTACACTAAGAGGAAGAGAGAGAGAGAGAGAGAGAGAGAGAGAGAGAGAGAGAGAGAGAGAGAGAGAGAGAGAGAGAAGCTATAATAATAGAACTGCTTTGTCTGTCCCAAGCCTAGGAGGGCAATACCTTCCTGGATTGTTCCACAACATTTACTCTTCAGCCATCTGTTTCCCTAGTCCCTCCACATCCTGTTAAGCCAACACTGTCCCGGTAACAGGAATCCCTGCTGTGACTTTATGGTATTGCTTCAGCTTCCTGTCCTGTTTCTGCAGGAGTTTTATTTAGCCTTATATGTGAGGGTGCACTTGCATATATGAAAAAAGGGCATCCAAGCAGTGGCTGAAAAAGGTCACCCCCAGGGCAGGCCAGCATGGTCTGGACTTGCTTCTGGTTCTTGGGGCCAAGAGCCAAGCATTCCTAGAGTGCCTATTCCATGCTTGTTTGTTTTTTTCCATTACTGTCGACATACAATGTTATATTAGTTACAGGTATAACTATAGCAGTTATGACGTGATCACTCCAATAAGGGGTTAATATCCAAAATATATAATGAACTCATGCAACTTAACACCACAGCAAACAAACAAACAATCCGATTAAAAATGGGCAAACAACCTGAATAGACATTTCTCTGAAGAGGACATACGGATGGCCAATAGACATATGAAAAGATATTCAGTATCACTAATCACCAGGGAAGAACAAATTAAAACTGGAACCGGACAACTAAGGGGTCTGGGCTGCCTGTCACTACTTGAGCCAATTAAGCAGAGACAGGGTTGAATCATATATGAGGGTTTATTCCAATACTGCCGGCAGTGTGGGAAAGCAGCAGGTCATCCACAAAAATCTGCTTTACCCCTCCCCATAAGCCAGCTGCTTACATTGGGTAGAAGGGCAAATATGACGCGGAAAAGTAAGAATTACAGGCATGCGCGAAGTAGGCATGGTGTAATCGTTACGGGTTATAGGCAATGCGGGCTGGGGGTTGCAAAGGGTAGGTGCCTCCAGGCGCCCCCAGGACCAGATTACAGGCAATAGGGGTTGCAAAGGGCAAGCATCTCCAGGACTTTGTAAATCTTTCCATAATGGTAGGCAGTTCCTGGGAAAGGAGGATGGACTGCATTCCAAGGATAGCTCCCATGTCCCAAGGCATACAGCTCTCAGCCAGGTTAGAATGTGCTTTCTCTAATCAGAACAGTCACAGTTAACAGAGCACGGTTAATATTTTGTATAATTATAGCTAGTCCTCAATATTCTATTTCTGCCCCTAACAAAACCACAATGAGATACCACCTCACACCTATCAGAATGGCTGTCATCAGTAAATCAACAAACAACAAGTGTTGGCAAGGATTCAGAGAAGGAATCCTCATACACTGTTGGTAGAAATGTAAATTGGTGCAGTCACTATGGAAAACAGTATGAAAGTTCCTCAAAAAAATAAAAAATAGAACTACCAGCAATTACATTTCTGGGTATGTAGCTGAAGAAAACAAAAACACTATTTTGAAAAGATATATGGTCCCTTCTGTTCATTGCAGCATTATTTACAATAGCCAACATATAGAAACATCCTAAGTGCCTGTCAATAGACAAATGGATAAAGAAGAGGTGGTACTTATATATAATGGAATATTACTCAGCCATAAAAAAGAATAAAATCTTGCCATTTGTGACAACATGGATGGACCTACAAAGTATTATGCTAAGTAAAATAAATTAGACAGAGAAAGACAAATAGCATATGATTTCACTTATCTGTGGAGTCCAAATAACAAAGTAAATAACAAATAAAACAGAAGAAACAAACTAATAGATACAAAGAACAAATTGATGGTTGCCAGATGTGAGGGGGTTGGGAGGATGGGTGAAAAAAGTAAAGGAATTAAGAAAAATATTGACATGCTCTCACTTATTTGTGGAATCTATTGAATAAAATAAACTGATCAACAAAATAGGGTCAGAGACATGGAGGCATGAAGCAGACTGAAAAATCTCAGGCAGGATACGGGAAGAGATTAACCAAAGAACTTATATGCATATATGTAATATATGTATAGCCCATGGACACAGACTATAGTGTGGTAAAGGCCTAGGGTAGGGAAGGGGCTGGGTGGAGGGGGGAAATGGGGGACATCTGTAATACTGTCAACTATAAAAAATATATATTAAAACAAAGAAAGAAAAACAAATTGCCAGTTGTAAAAAGTCATGGGATATAAAGTACAGCATAGGGAATATAATCAATAATATTCCATGGATTTTTAAAAATTTTATCTTTATTGTTGAAAGTATTACAGATGTCCCCTTTTCCCTCCCATGGACCCCCTCCACCCCACTCCTGCCCCCTCCCCAGGCCTTTACCACACTATTGTCTATGTTGATGGGTTATGCAAATATGCATATACTTTCTTTAGTTAATATTCCATGGATTTTTTAAAGCTATCAATTATTGAGCACTGTGCTAAGTGCTTTACATCTATAATAAGAAAAGCATAATATGTTAATTAGACCAGACAACCAAACGCCTTCCAGATGTCCTTCCAGACGACCTTCTGGACGAAGCCGAGGCTGCGAGGGCCAAGCCCCTTGCATGAATTTCGTGTGTCGGGCCTCTGGTATGTTATCATATTACCTCATTAGATTGACCTCACAGCTACCCAGTGAGATGGGGGTGTTCTTGTTTGTTCATTTGTATTTTTATCATTTTACAAATGAGGAAGTAAGTCTGAAAAACAAGTTGAGTGGCTTGACCTTTCACGTGACTCAGACGTGGCAGAGGTGCAATGTGAACTCAGGCTGACTCTGAAAACTGTGCTCCCGGCCACTAGGTTCTCAGGCTTCCCTGGTCCTACATCCTCGCTGGCAACATTCTATTCCTTAGAGTCAAAAGCATCCCAGCCAGTTATCAAAACTTTAAAGCCGAGAATCACATGGTGAGATTAGCATGTTATAAAGACTGCTCCGGGAGCGCAGGAGGGGGAGTTAGGGGAAGACACTGAGGGAAGAAACACCAGGGAGGCGGCCGATGTGTCTCCATCCGGAGGAGTCCACCCTCAGAGGCCTTCCTTTCCCTCCTACCCTGAAGGGATTATTGACGATTTTGGAAATGCGAGAAGGAAAATAAAATGCATAAAACGTTGTTATGCAAACTCAGGTTAGTATTGATGCCCAGAAGTCTGCACTGTGCTTCTGCTCTGTGTTGTTGTATCGGAGTTGAGAAGACCTGGTCCCAAGCAGCCTCCGTCTGGTCGAGCAGTGAAGACCACCAAAACCAACCAAGCCAAACCACACCGAGGCGCTTGCGGAACACGCCTGCAAAGCACTTGCCGTTGGCTTGTCCATCACCCCCGACCAGAATGTAAACTGGAATCCGAGACAGAGACTTTGTCTTATCTGCTCTATTCTAGCAGACATTCGACGGATGCTTGTAGAATGAACAAATGAGGTCTGGGCCGTCAGCCCAGGCCTGGCCACATGGCCTGGCCACGCCACCCCATTCCTTCCCACAGTGCCCTTGCTCCAGTCTTGAGAGCTGTCCTGCCAGTACGTGTCCTGCTCCCAAAGGATAAAACAGTATGGACAGAAACAACTTCTCTCCACGTTGTTCTTCCGAGCTCCCAGTGCTGCTGCCCGCAGTAGAGTGATGCTCAGCAGTTGTACGCGCAGGTGCGGGGCCAGGGGTGGGGCTCATCCATGGCCGTTGGCAGGTGGAGGCCGACTCCAGCTAAGGGAACCAGAAGGGGGCCCACCCTTTCTCTGTGCGGGACAATGCATCTGAGAGGGCTGGCCGGACCTCCACCTTGGGCTGTTACTCCCCAGGCCCCCTGAAACTCAGTGCTGGGAGAAACACGGAGCAGGGCTCCGATCTGGCAGCTCTGCCTTCCATCCTGGCCACCCACATGCTGAGATGCACCATCCCTGCCCCTTTGTTCTTCCACCTCCTCCCGGCAAAGGTCCTCCTCCGCTCTCTGTGGCCCTCTTTCCCTTCCCTCTGGTTCCTGGCTTTATTCCTCCCTGGCTTCCTGTCACACTAACCTCTTTGTCTCCTCTGCCCATTCTTCAAATGACATTTTTTGGTGCCCTCTGTACAGTAAGCTCAAAGCTGCCTGCCAGGGCCTTTCCTCCTCCTCCTCTCTTCTGTCTCATAAAAAAAAAAAAAAAATGCATTTAATCTGGATTTGAAGTTTCCTTCTGGCCTGAGGGGCTTCCTTCCCCATGGGAGGGCTCTGCTGTCCTGAGGAAGATCCTGAGAGGCAGATCCTGAGAGGGCCGAGAGCTGCAGACCTGGGTTTTGTTTATGCCATGACCCCTCCTCTGCTCTCCTGCAATTCACCCAAAGGCACATGAGCTGACCATGACCCCTAAGTGGGCTTAGTCAGCTCTGGAATGGATTTCCTGGTGACAGAGAAGTGGGTGACATTTTCTCAATACCCAAGGTCAAATTAGGGAGCCAGTACACACAAAAGTCCATTCAATGATACAAGATAAGTATATGAGTGAGAAACCGATGTCCCCAAATCAACCTCAGGGCTACAGTCTCCTCTCCAGTGCTGTCACCTCTGAGCCCCCACCTTAGCCGGTGGCTCCCCCAGCACACATTTCAGCTTGCAGTGCAGTATGTGGGCAGCCTGGCCTTAGGATCTCATCCTGCCCCACTGTTTTGTTCTGAGGAGCTGAGGAGCAGCCGCCCTTGGCATATTCTCCCCCACCTGCAGTGAGGTGATGCACTTTCAGGTTTAAGCTTCTCCCTGGTGGAGAAAGAGCAACCAACACTCTTCAGAGAGAGTTCCAGAGGTCACCTCAGCAGGAGAAGGCAAACAAGGTCACACTCCCCGCTTTCTGCATTCTCTGCCTGCCTCTCCAGGTGGGGATTCCAGGTGCCCCTTTACCCTCTGAGCTCAGCCTCTTCCTTCCCCAGGGCCAATGCCTCGGAGTCAGCACCCACTGCCTGAGTGTTCACACAGCCGCAGGCCACAGGGAGCAGGGACAGAGTGTCATTTAAAGGGTATGCAACATGAGGGGGGCTGTTCTGCACTTTCTTTCCTCCATTTCCGTTCTGGGCAGCCTAGTTCAGGGTGCAGCCAGAGTCCATTTCTGCCCCTCTGCCCATGTGCCAGCCCTCTACTGCCCAACCATCGTTCCAGCCCAGTGGTTCCATTTCTGGGTTTTGGCCGGATTCAACTTTCAAAGTTTCCAAGAGAGTGAGAAGAAACTTCTCTCTCCAGTTCTTGACACAGAGAAGGAGTTCAGGAAACATGAACTGAATTTGGTAAAGAATGAAAGGAAGGAGGAAAGGAAGATAGAGAAGGAGGGAAGGAGAATTCTGCTCTCTCGGATGGCCTGCCCCTTAGGGCTCCAGACCCAGAGCTTCTGACAGCTCTTAAGCAAGGTGTCTGGGTGGTGGAGGATGGGTTGGGGGAGGCAAACAGAGGCAGTGAGTTGGCAGGTGCTCCAATGCGAAAGCCAGCCAAGGGCTGAGAGCTCACAGCTCCCCCTGCCGGCCCTAGACCCTCCAGGTCGGCCTCACTGACATTTTTCCCAGGCCCTGGGACTGCCAGAGGCCCCATTTCCTGTCTTCATTCTTGCCATTTCTTCTTTCCTCTCTGCTGCACTGTTCTCATTCCTACTCCTTTAAGACCAGGTACACATTTCCATCCCTTCCCAGAGGCCGGGGGCTCTTTTTACTCTACCAGCCTTTGCTCACATTCTGGTATAGCTCATGACAGACTATGCTTGTCTCTATGTCTCTCCCTCTGACAGCTTCATTCACCCATGTATTGGTTCATGCTTCATTTGTTGAGTGCCTACTGTGTACCAGGAAGTGATCTGGTGGTGATGGGAGAGACCTGGCTCCTCAGCTCTGCCACAGAGTTCACATCCTGAGGGAGAAGACTTCAGGAGCAGTGACAAGATGGTAAATGTGTTGAAAAGGGAAATCAGGGTGCTGTTGGAGGCATATATGAGGGAGGAGCACGTTATCCTGGGGTCAGGGGTGAGACAGAGAACGTTTCCCTAAAGATGGAACATTTCAGCTGAAACCTAAAGAATGAGGAAGCCACGGCCAAGGAGAGAGGTAGTTGTGTGTGTGTGTGCGTGTGTGTGCGTGTGCGTGTATGTGTGTGTAAGAGAGTGTGTAAGAGAGTGTGTGTATGCGTGTGTGTATAAGAGTGTGTGTGTGTGTATGAGTGAGTGTGTGTTGTGCCAGGTGAGAGGAATCCAAGCAGAGCCACGTAGCCAGTGAAGGGAAATAAGCTGGAGAGCCGGGTGGGGAAAGTGCGTGGAAGACCAGGAAGGCCATGTCCAGTGCCAGCTCGGAAAGGGAGGGTCTGTGACTTGTTTGTTTTGGTAGTCCTGGGCCCCGCAGAGCACAGGTGCTCAAGAAGTGTTTATTGAACAAATAAAAAAATGAAAACATGTTAGCTTAAAGAAACAGAATTCAAACAGGACCTGGGAATCTGAAAAACGAAACAAAACCTCCTCCTAAGGCCAGCTGTGCCACCACAGGGCCATTTCAACTTTAGCTGGGAGCCCAAGGCTGCCACAAGGACAGGTTGTAATGAACACATGGCATGATTTGCGCTGGTCAGATTTTGCAAGACAAGTGGGCCATTATCCAAAGCAGGCCTATGTGGAGCCAGTGTGGGGAATCTAAGTGACATCTGCCAGGCTGGAATTTTACCCCACAGGGGAGTCTAGAGACAGAAACCCAACCACGGGCTGTCTTGATGCTACTCGTCATGGAGGGGCACTCTCTGCTGGTCCCGCAGTCCTGTAGACCTTGGAGAATTAAAGCATCTTAGAGCTACAGAGGACCCTAGGAATCATCTGGCCAGCCGTGATTTTATAAATGAAGACACTGAAGCCAGAGAAGTTGAGTGACTTACCCTAAGTTAGTGGCAGGACCAGGCCAGGTCTCAGGTCTCCTGAGTCTATATTCAGTCCTCTTATTAATATATTTAAAGGGAAGACAGGAGGAAGGGAGAGGAGAGAAGAAGAGAAGTGAGGGAGGAAGGGAAGACCTTGCACTGCGGCCATTTCATGGGGAATAAAACAAAGAGCAGTAGTCCATAGTCAAGGGCAACTAGGAAATACAGTGCCTTGTAACAGACTCCTAACCCGAGTTAAGGCGACATGCTGAAAGGCAATGAGCGAGAACACAATGCTCACCTTTCTCCGCTAAAGGCTCAGGGGAGTTTCCACCTCATGGATGCAGGATGCCACTGTCTGCAGTTGTGATCACATATTTTCCTGCTTAAGGCTGTTGCATCCTTAACAAGGAGCCAGGAGCTGGGAGCTGGGACAAAATAGCCAAAGTCTGTCTGATTCCCTGCTCTTGCATTATTTCCCAGTATCTCTTCTCACCTTCTTCCTAGTAATAGAAATCCTGACTTTTTAGCTGCCTGGAACAAAGACTACATTTCCTAGCTCCTTGTGACTAAGAGTTGCCTTTGTGACTAAGTTCAAATCAAGGCATGGAAACAGAGGGATCAGTGCAGATTGGGGAAATCAACTTAAAGCATTGATTCGCTATCTGGGGAGATCTTGCACACACACCCCCCTCCATCCCACCCCTCCACCCCCAACACAGACATCTGGCAACATTTGGGGAAATTTTTTGTCATACCTGGGAAGGAGGAAGTAACACTGCCACCTGGTGGGTGGAGGCCAAAGATATTGCTAAACATCCTACAGTGCACAGGGCAGCCCCCAAAACAATAATCTGCCCCACATGCCAAAGTACCAAGACTGAGAAACCTGCCTTAAAGGTAGGGGCATGCTCACCGCGCCCCTTCCTCCATACAGCTGGCTGGAGTCTGAGCTGCCACCTTTGACCAGGAGGTAGAAGCAACATGCTGAGGATGGTGAAGACAGGAGTCTGGAACCCCGATGCTCCTGAAGCTGCCATATCAGCTGTGGACGGCTCACCTCCAGAATAGCACTTTAGTTCACTGAAACGCCTGTTGCTTTGGGTTTTCTGTCCCCTATGGCTGAACTTCCTGACACATCTTCCTCCCTCTTATTCCTTCTTCATTGCCTTCAACTTCAGTGAGCCCCTGCCCATCCATCTCTTGCTCCTGGTCTTTGTACCCCTTTGTTGCTCTCAGGTTTCACCTCCAGATTTACTCAGGAGCTATATTCATCCATTCTGTTTAATCGACTTTAAATCCCGATACTTTCTCCAAGATCCACCTTATTGCAGCCCTGAGACTATCCAGAGTCCCAGCCAATCAGGTTCTAACCGGTCCTAAGAATATGTCATATTAATTGAGTTCTAAACATTTCTTTGTAACCCAATTTGCAATGTGGAGCCGTGTTCTCCCAAACTAGGGGCTATCTCTAATGACTAATGTACAGTGGGGGTGCCAGCCCAGTAGGGTGGAGATCTGACCAATGGGAATGGACCTTGGCCCTTATAGGCACTACCAGCTGGGTATCAGCCCTGGTCATATTGTAGCCTAATAATTAATCCATTCACTCGTGCACTCGTTCAACACTGGTGTGGGTCATGTTCATGGCTCTACCATAGAATCTGCTTTGACAATACCTGCAAGTCTTTCCATTTATGATTATTGTTTACCACAGGCTTAAAAATGACAAACCCAGCTCTCCCTCCAGGGAGCATCCCCCATACCTTTCCCTTCCTCCTCCCCTGCCCTGCCTCAGGCAGGTTACCATTAGCTTCCTCACTCCCTAGCTCCAAGGGCACTTCCTTTACCTCTATAACTTGTTTCCTAAGCCCATTTCTTCTAGGAATTACTTTTTCTATCTCTGTAATTTACCCAATAAATGATTAAAAAAAAAAAAAAAAAAAAAAAAGACAAACCCTTGGCTGCCGAGTAGGATTTCCTAGCGAAACAGAATGGAAAGGTTGGCCCCTCTCCTTATGCCTCCTCATTGCTTGTGGTGGAGAACTCGATATTTAGGCCTTTCCTTTCTGTTTTTTTTAAAAATATATTTTATTGATATTTTACAGAGAGGAAGAAAGAGGGATAGAGAGCTAGAAACATCGATCAGCTGCCTCCTGCACACCTCCCACTGGGGATGTGCCCGCAACCAAGGTACATGCCCTTGACCGGAATCGAACCCGGGACCTCTCAGTCTGCAGGCCGACGCTCTATCCACTGAGCCAAACCGGTCTCGGCTCCTTTCTGGGATTTTTAACTCTGCTACTGGCAAGCTGAGAAAAAAACAAAAAAACCATAGTGACCCCACCACTATACAAATGACTTCAGTTATGTCATCACACTGTCAGGAATACAAAAGTAAATCATTTGTAGTCAGGGATAGATATTCCAGAAAAAAAGGGGGACTTTCAGCCAGCACATTTGCTGCTGCTTCAGATTGTCTACCTGACACGTTGAAGATATAAAATGCTTGGGATGGATCATTCCAAAGGGAAAGTGGGCAAGATTCAGAGAACAGTAAAACAAAGAGCATCCCGGCAGGCCTCCGTGTCCTTCCCAGGGGCTCTTTTAGACACTGTGCATTGGAATGAGCAGCCTCTACTGCTTTCTAGCCTGTCCTATCTTCTTCACTCCCCCCGAGGCTGTGTGCAGCAGGTTCAATAGCCCTTTCCAAATGCAGCCTTCTCCCTGATTACCCCTCTCAGGATGTGACCTCTCTCTTTCCCTGAAAGTACGACACCACGGCACCTCTCTCACTTGGAAACCTTTTCACCTTGCATCACAGTTGTGTGCCTGTCATTATTTCTATTAGGCTGTAAGCCAGGCACATCTTTTTTCTTTGCAGTTCAACTAGACCCTCAATCACTACTTGCTGAAGAGATGAAGTCATAGGAAAACATCAAGTACAGATTAATTGGGATGTAATATTCCCCCTGACCCACTGCAGCCATTCAATTCAGCCTGCATACCATTCCCTAAATTAATCACCCTAAAGCACATCCTTCTCATGCCAAAAGGAATAGCTCCCCAGTGCCTGTTGCATTAGATCCACCTTCCTCTTTTTTTTTTTTTAATTTGTTTGGTCCTCACCCAAGGATATTTTTCCATTGATTTTTAGAGAGAGTGGAAGGGAGGGGAAGAGACAGAAAGGAAATATCAATGTGAGAGAGGCACATCAATTGGTTGCCTCTGGGCCGACTGAGCCTGCAACTGAGGTCCGTGCTCTTGACTGGAATTGAACCCAGGTCCCTTCAGTGGGCCAACACTCTATCCATTGAGCCAAACTGGCTAGGGGCACTTTCCTCCTCCTGAATCAAGCCTGCCCGTATCCCCTTTGCCACTACTGGACTCAACCCTTCCTGCCCAACCTTATCTTCCTCATCCCCAACGTTACTACCATAAAGACCCATTTGTCTCTCTGTTCTATCTTAATGTCCAAATTCCTTAATTCTGGAAAATTTCCTTTCCCTTCCCCTATTTCCATATTGCCACCTAGTATGGTTTGGTTATTGGCTTAAACTCAGCACTAAGATATTTATTTATTTATTTACTTATTTATTTTTAGGATGAAAAAAGCCATCATTTAAATACTGCAAGTAGATTTCGTCTGGCAAGAGACAAGTCTTCATAAGTCCTTTAGGGGTGGACCATACCTTTGTTTTGGGAAACTAGATGGTTGGAGATGAATGAAAATAAGAATCCACATAAGGTTCTTGAGGAGAGAACCGTGAGAAAATCATGAAACTGAAGGTAGATGTTTTCAGTCTGAGAAGCTGGGTGTTCTGTTTGGTAGCAGACATGACTACAGTCAAGTAGGAGTGTGGTAGGGAGGCAGAGAATGTTTCTTGGATTGCAACAAATTTAGCTGATACTGTATCTGAATTTTGGTTTGTTCCTGCAGGATGTGGGATTTCTTTATTGAAAGTTGCTTGCTAATAACAGCAAAAAGTTGTTACATGCTTATCACGTACCAGGACTGAGATAAAATTTCGCAAGGACCAATTCTTGTAATCCTCACAATTTTAGTGTTTTTCAGATGAGGAAAAGAAGGTTCTGAGGAGTTAAAAAATCATGTCTTGTAAATAGGAGGCAGATTCCAAGATGTGAACACCAGGAGTCTGACTCCATAACCTGTGTTCCTGACCTCTACAAGTCTTTGTTTTTTAAAATCTCACACTTTTAAAAAATTTTGGGGTTATGTTTTATAATTAGCATAGTAGTAAGTGCTTATTATTTGGGAGTATAAACTCAAAAATATTTTACTGGTAGGGTTGTCCAATCACATTTTGCCTCTTTTTCATATACTATCTTGGTATTTGCCTATTGCTCCATATTCATAGGTCATATTTCTCACAAGGAATTTGAAGTCTCCTTGAATTGTATCTTAAACTTCCACTCTGTGTCCCACAGTAGACCCAACTCTATCCTGCTTAAATACTCGCTGAGTTGAATTAAACTGGTACTCCAACTACCTTCTCCCTCTGGAGCAAAGCAAAGCTAGTGAAAATATATAACAGTATAGTAGATTAATAGATCTTCTGGGGAAGGCTGAAGCTGCTTCCAAGCATGCAAACAGAAAAACATCTTCACTTAAAAAATAATTATGCTGTACAAATATGAAAAGTGTTATTACAGATTCCCAATGGTGTATAATGGATTTGAACTTTAAAACACCAAAGTGAAGGGGGGAAACCAAGATGGCAGCATAGGTAAACACCTAAACTGCTGCCTCGCACAACAATTTCAAAACTACAACTAAAAGACAGAACGGACACCATCCAGAACCACAGGAAAGCTGGCTGAGTGAAAATTCTACAACTAGAAGGAAAGAGGAAAGCTCACAGAGAATTGGAGGTACGGCAAAGGGGCTTTGTGCGCGCAGAGAGGAAGGGCGGCTGAAAGCCTGGCTGACTTTCTCTGGCGGAAGGGGGAAGGAAGCCTCCAACCACACTGAACCCCAGTTCTGACTGCACTGAACCCCAGTTCCGGGCGAACCCCCGGGGACCCACGCTCTTACGGGGGGAGTCTGGACTCTCGGGCGGAGACTCGAGCTGGGAAAGGCAGAAGTCTGAAGGCGCACGCGGGCCAGTGCGCACAAAGGCTGCGGAGGTTGCCACAGGCTTTCCCTAGTGGAAGGGAGTCAGAGGATTCTGACTGCACTGAGCCCCAGTTCTGACTGCAGTGAACCCCAGTTCCAGGCGAGCCCCTGGGGACCCACGCTCTTGTGGGGGGAGTCTGGACTCTCGGGCGGAGACTCGGGAGCCGGGGAAGGCGGAGGACTGAAAGCGCACATGCGCGCAAGGGCAAGGCTGACAGGAAGCCAAGACTGAGACTCCACCCCATCCAAGCTGAGCACAGAGGCTATTGCAATTTGGCAAGTCTAATCCTATAAGGCTGTCTCCAGCACCGAACTTCTCCCAGCATAGACACAGCTGATCCTTACAGCCAACTGGCCCGGAGGTCAATTCTTCCCAGTGATACCAACAACAATAAAGACTTAATTACAACAAGGCTGTACACACAGTCCACAAAGGGGTGCACCAAGAGTGTCCACCTCAGGTTAACTGGGGAAGCAGACCCACTGGGCCATATTGGAAACCTAGCACAAATATCTACCTTACCAACTCAGGGAATCAGTGAAAATGCGGGGTCAAAGAATCAGATCACAAACGAAAGAAATGGAGGAAAACAAACGACTGGATATAGAATTCAAAACCACGGTTATAAGACTTTTTAAGAGTATCCTAGAAAAGGCCGATAAATATAACGAGACCCTCGAAGATATGAAAAAGGACCAACTAGAAATTAAACATACACTGACTGAAATAAAAAATATTATACAGAGACCCAAAAACAGACAAGAGGAACACAAGAATCAAGTCAAAGAATTGAAATACAAAGAAGCAAAAAACACTCAACCGAAAAAGCAAAAAGCAAAAAAAAAAAAAAATCCAAAAAGTTGAAGATAATGTAAGAAGACTCTGGGACAACTTCAAGCGTACCAACATCAGAATTATGGGGGTGCCAGAAGAAGAGAGAGAGCAAGATACTGAAAACCTATTTGAAGAAATAATGACCGAAAACTTACCCCACCTGGTGAAAGAAATAGACTTACAAGTCCAGGAAGTGCACAGAACCCCTAACAAAAGGAATCCAAAGAGGACCACACCAAGACACATCATAATTAAAATGCCAAGAGCAAAAGACAAAGAGAGAATATTAAAAGCAGCAAGAGAAAAACAGTTAATTACCTACAAGGGAGCACCCATACGACTGTCAGCTGACTTCTCAACAGAAACTATGCAGGCCAGACGGGAGTGGCAAGAAATTTTCAATGTGATGAATAGCAAGAACCTACAACCAAGATTACTCTACCCAGCAAAGCTATCATTCAGAATTGAAGGGCAGATAAAGAGCTTCACAGATAAGAAAAAGCTAAAGGAGTTCATCACCACCAAACCAGTATTATATGAAATGCTGAAAGGTATTCTTAAAGAAGAGGAAGAAGAAAAAAGTAAAGAGAAAAATTATGAACAACAAATACATATCTATCAACAAGCGAACCTAAAAATCAAGTGAATTAAAAACCCGAGGAACAGAATAATCTGGTGAATATAATAGAATCAGGGGCATAGAAAGGGAGTGGACTGATAATTCTCAGGGGGAAAGGGGTATGGGGGGGTTCATGAAGAGAATGGACAAAAATCATACACCTATGGATGAGGACAGTGGGGGGGAGGTAAGGGCAGAAGGTGGGGTGGGAAATGGGTGGAGGGGAGATATGGGGGGGAAAAGGAGAAATAATTATAATAATCTGAATAAAGATTTATTTAAAAATAAAAAATAAATAAATAAAAAATAATAAAAAAACACCAAAGTGAAGTAGGGTTTAATTTAGGATTCTTCTGTCCAGGGAACTCAAAATTGCAGAAGGGCAGAGAACAGCAAGCTCATAGGTGGTTATAGTCCATGCTTTGGCTCCCTCTGTTGGCAGGAAAGAAGTGGTAATTCGGCCATTCTTTTACCTGCAGGAATGCTTGATGCGGGTTGTATAATGGCCACTGTTCAGTGTATGTACCGCCTGTGAAAATTAATCTCCGAGATTTAGCAAAGGGGGAGACCAAACCAACTGTATCTCTCTTCTCAGATGGCAACTAAATACACATCTTCACCCCTTTTATATTGCTGCCTTTGAAGCCAGACTCACGATAAACCGCTTATTGTCAGAAACACATGCAGCCCTCAATCTGCTGTGGCTTTCCCAATCTTTTAATTGTCCCGCGTGAAAAGTACAACCTTGACTGCTCACAATTTGTCACACAAGTCTGCTGACCCTGTATCTTGGTAACGTTTTCCATGACATAAGGAGTTTGGAATCAAATATCTAAAATTCTCTGATTCATTAAGTGGAATTAAGGACACACAGACCTTTCCTTAGCACGAGGGTTATTTCCCAATTCCCCTTGCCATAACTTTTCTATGAGTCTAAGTTGTTATGTACTCATGTCAATGACTCATCATTGGAGAGTGGCTCCACCATCTGCAAGCCAAATTCCTCTGCATGGTATTCCTACAGGGGCACTGAGCATCTCTCTTCCCCTGTACTGCAGAGTTCAATCCCAAGGACTAGTGAAGGCTCTGAGATGCCACCAGTGCCAGGCACATTGCAGAGTTCGATAGTAATTTGTTTAAATAAGTATGATTGAAAGTCATATCCTATTTTATTTTTAAATATATTTTTATTGATTTAAGAGAGAGAGCGATAGATAGAAACATCAATGATGAGAATCACTGATCAGCTGCCTCCTGCGCGCCCCTTACTAGGGATCGAGCCAGCAACCCGACGCTCAACCATTGAACCACACCGGCCAAGCTAACATTTTTTTTTTTTTTTTGCAGCTTCCCTTCTTTATAAAGGGAACAATAGGACCTGCTCATAGTATTGTGTTGGGGTTAAATAAGAATGTAAGATACCTAGGGCACTAGGATCTCCCTTTCTCTCTTTAGAACACTGATTGAGACTGCTTCGATGCCTGCTGATGCTGGACAGGTATGCTGGACAGGGAGGAATGGCGCGGACCACGGGTGGGCTGAGGCTGATCCTGGGTCGGTGCAGAACTGGGCAGTGGACCAGGCTGCAGAATGCGCACAGCGGCGGCTCCGCAATTTCCACAGAGGCGGGGCTCGAAAAGGGGCAAACTGATTGGACCGGGAGGCGAGGGATTTCGTCCTGCAGCAGTGGTTGCATAGCAACCACGCAGTTTTTATTTAGATCTTCTATTTCAAGTGGCTTCAAAGTCGTAAAGATGGGGATAACTGGGGCACTGAAGAGTCCCCCACCCCTCCGAAATCACTCCCCTGATTCGTGGCGAACGCGCCGTTCTGAGCAGGCTCTGGCTTCGGCGCCCGCCACCCCCGAGAATGCCCGCGCCCGCCCGTGCCCGCCAGTCCCCGGCGCCCCCACGCGCGCAGTCCCCTGCAGGGCTGCCGCCCACGCAGCCGCGTGCTCCCGAGGCGCGGGCTTGGGCGGCTGAGCGGCACCCACGGGGCAGCTCCCGGCCCTGGGGCAGGTCCCCGCGAATGCTGCGGGTGGGGGCGCTCAGTCCACCAGAGCCCGGATGCCTCCGAAATTTGGGTCTGGGTCTGTGGGGAGCGAAATGCAACCCAAACCCCGTTTCAGCAAGCCCCGCGCAAATAAGCACTCACAAGCCCGCACACAGACGTCGCCGCGCCCGCGCTCAGGGCGGCGGGTTTGGGCCGCCGGCGGCCAGAGGAGAGCCCGGGACCCGCGCGGAGCCGCCGCTCAGAGATGCGACGTAAGTGCCCGGCGTTACTCGCCCGGCTCAACGGCGCAACAGCCGGCCCGAAGCCCGCATCGCCGGGCGGGGGACCCGGTAGGCGGGGCGCTCGGGCAGGAAGGGAGCCGGGGAGGAAGCCCGCGGTGATTTGTCCTGCGCCGCGGGGTGCGGCGGCTCGGAAGGTCCGGAGATCCGGCTGCGGCTGCCCTCGGACCGACCAGCCGGGACCGGCGGCTTGTGGCCGCTTGGATCACGGTGAGAGGCGGCCGCCGGGGGAGGACGAACGGATGCCTGCGGCCCGTGTTTGGTGGCGGCTGCCCTGGCTGGCACGGTCTCGGCGACACAGACGGACGGCCCAAGGGGCATAGGGAACGGCGCCGAGCCCTTGCCTCTGGTTTAACATAGCAGATGCGCGGAGGCTCCAACAGGTGGCTCCGTGGCGCAATGGATAGCGCATTGGACTTCTAGAGGTTGAAGGCATTCAAAGGTTCCGGGTTCGAGTCCCGGCGGAGTCGTAACCTTTTTTCCTCGCAATTTATTATAAATCCCTGTCATTTCTCTCCTTCCTCTCCTTTTCCTGAACTGTTTAACGCTTCCCGCTCCGTGATCTCTCCCGTCTGCACTCGGCTTCTGCGGCACCTTTCCCTACAGCCAATCACGCGGGTTTCGCATCACCCTACACCCTAGCGGCCCGGGGCTGGTACAGCCAACCAGGAATCTAATCCAGGAACTGGGAAGAGCGGCCCCGGGCGGCGGCGGAAAATCCATTTTACACCATTGGGAATCTGGCCTCGCGGTTTGTCCTCAAAGGAGATTTCGGGAAGGCCGTGTCTCGGGTGCTCTGGGGGAGCTGCCCTCACGCCCAGGGCTGATACTCCCTTGTCCGGAACGCGACTTGAGTATGGAGGGGCGAGGAAGGACCAGAAAACGCCTCTCCTCCCTTTGCTGCGCTGTGCCGGCTGACTGCCCCTCCCGCCCAGAAGGCTTCAAAATTGTCACCGGAATCCTCGTGGAATCCTGTCAGAAATGCAGATTTCTGGGCGTCATCCCTGGACTGTAATTCAGTCGATCGGAGGCGGAGCCCAGAACCTGTATTTCTGATAAGAATGCCCGCTCCCCTCCCCTAGATTCCTGTACAGAGGTCTCAGGTCCCCTCTGCCCGTCAGCTCCTCCAGGCAGAGATTACCATCTGGAACCTCTTCTGACAATTTATACCTTTGCACAAGATTAGGATTCCACCTTATTAAATGCGAGCAACTTAATGAATAAGTGGAATTTTAAAAATTCATTGTAACAAACAAACTTCATTCATGCAAAAAATACAAAATCCGAAATTGTCAAGAAAGGTACAAGGAACAGTAAACACCCTTATTGTTCCTGTATCCCAGTCTATAAGCCATTAGTGAAAATAATTTCTTGGAAATATTTTCAGATTTTATGCACATGTTAGCATTTTTATATCTATTGTCTTATGTGTTTATTGATGTCAGTCACTTAGGTGATACACAATTGGTAGTATACTAGCTCTTTCTTTTTCTCCTTTCTCTTTATTTTTTTTTCTTTTTAAATATATTTTTTATTGTTGATAGTATTACAGATATCCCCCAGCATTACCCGCCTCTTCCCAGCCCCTACCCATCCCCCCAGGTCTTCATTACCCTATTGCCTGTGTCCATAGGCTATGCATATAAGTATGTAAGCTCTTTGGTTTATCTCTTCTCCTCCCCCCAACTCCAGATTGAGGTATACTTGCTCCTTCTATTAAGGCAGGTAGAGCTGCCTTGTTCCACTGTACATGTGTATCATGGAGATTTAACAGCCCCCAATAGTTTGGCATTTAGGTATCCAATATTTTCCTATCACAAACAATAATTCAGTGAACACCCTTGTTCTTACATTCTTGTACACAAGTGCAAGTATATTCCTAGGAAGTTGAACTGTTGGGTCAAAGGTTTGTTTGTGCATTATTTGATAGGTATTGCTAAATTGCTCTCATAGAGACTGTACCATTTTACTCTCACCAGCAATCTGTGAGAGTGTCCATTTCCCCACAGCCCACATGTTATCAAAAAAGACTTCTAGTTGTAGTTTCGTGTCTTTTATTATGAGTGAAGCTGAGCATCTTTACATACATAGAATAATTGGTATTTCCTTTTTGTGATTTATCTGCTGTGATTATTCTTGACTTTTGCTATTGCATCATTGGTCATATTAAGGAGACCAGCCCTTTGTGATTATGTTATAATCTTTTCCAGGTTATTAGTCTTTTGGTTTTGTTTATGGTATTTTATTTTTTGCCTTACTGAAATTCATATATTTGGATTATCAATCTTTTCTTTTTTTTAATATATTTTATTGATATTTTACAGAGAGGAAGGAAGAGGGATAGAGAGTTAGAAACATCGATGAGAGAGAAACACCGATCAGCTACCTCTTGCACACCCCCTACTGGGGATGTGCCCGCAACCAAGGTACATGCCCTTGACCGGAATCGAACCTGGGACCTTTCAGTCCGCAGGCCGACGCTCTATCCACTGAGTCAAACCGGTTTTGGCCAATCTTTTCTTTTATGGCTTCTAGGTCTGGGGTTATACTACCTTCAGATTATTAAATAATTTCATCATATTTTAGTGTTTGTAGTTTTATTTTTATATTTAAATCTTTACTTCATCTGGAATGTATTTTTTATAAGGAGTGAAGTGGGAGTTTTGTCCAAGAATCACTGATAATGAATGCCTCTCCTTTTCTACACTAATTTGAAATGCCCCCTTTATCATTTTCTGAATTTCCATATGCATTTGGGTTTCTGGATCCTCTCTTCTCTTTCATTGATCTGCCTGTTTTAATTCTGATTGACCAGAACTGTGCTATTTTAATATCACAGTAGGGCCAGTCCTCTCTAAAAATGTTTTTTAAAAATATGTTTTTATTGATTTTCAGAGGCAAAGGAAAGGAGAGGGATAGAGATAGAAACATCAATGAGAAACATCATGGATGTTTCCTGCCTCCTGCAAGCCCCTGCTGGGGATTGAGTCTGAAACCTGGGCACATGCCCTGGCTGGGAATCAAACCAGGGACCCCTAGCCAGTTTGGTTCAGTGGATAGAGCGCTGGCCTGTGGACTGAAAGGTCCCAGGTTTGATTCTTGTCAAAACCACATACCTCTGTTGCAGCCTCCTCCCCAGCCTAGGCCCGTCAGGGCTCCTGCAGGAGGCAACCAATCATTATATTTCTCTCACATTGGTGTTTCTTTCTGTCTTTCTTTCTATCCTTGGGTGAAGATTAAAAAAAAAAAAAAGAGTAGCAAGGTGCATTTTTTTTCTTTTTTAAGAACACCTATATCTTTCCATTTGTTCAGCCCTTCTGTGTTCTTAGAAGTGTGTCAAAGTTTTTTTTTCTCTTTAAAAACATATCCTATCTAATAAAAGAGTAATATGCAAATTAACCATCACTCCGCTACACCCACAAGCCACGCCCACAAGCTAATCAGGAACAAATATGCCAATAAACCCAACCAAGATGGCTACAGCCACAGAGAGCAGGAGGGAGGCTTGGGTTTCCCCGGGATTGGGGGAAGCCAAGCTTTCCAAACCACCACAGGCCCCTCGCCCAGGCCGCCCCACACCCCAAGGGAACCCCCACCCTGATCTGGGACACCCTTCAGGGCAAACCAGCTGGCCCCCACCCGTGCACCAGGCCTCTATCCTATCTAATAAAAGAGTAATATGCAGATTGACCATCACTCCAACACACAAGATGGCTGCCCCCATGTGGTCAAAGATCCTGCCCCCATGTGGACACAAGATGGCCACCACAAGATGGCCTACAAGGGAGGGCAGTTGTGGGCTATCAGGCCAGCAGGGGAGGGCAGTTGGGAGGGACCAGGCCTGCAAGGGAGGGCAGTTGAGGGCAATCAAGACTGCAGGGGAGGGCAGTTAGGGGTGACCAAGCCAGCAGAGGAGGGAAGTTGGGGGAGACCAGGCCTGCAGGGAAGGGCAGTTGGGAGGGACCCAGTCCTGCAGGGGAGGGCAGTTGGGGGGGACCCAGGCCTTCAGGGAAGAGCAGTTGGGGGGTACCAGGCCTGCAGGGGAGGGCAGTTAGGGGTGACCAGGCCTGCAGGGGAGGGCAGTTAGGGGTGACCAGGCCTCCAGGGGAGGGCAGTTAGGGGAAAACAGGCTGGCAGGGGAGCAGTTAGGCATCAATCAGGCTGGCAGGGGAGTGGTTAGGGGGTGATCAGGCTGGCAGGCAGAAGCAGTTAGGGGCAATCAGGCAGGCAGGCAGGCGAGCAGTTGGGAGCCAGCAGTCCTGGATTATGAGAGGGATGTCTGACTGCCCGTTTAAGCCTGATCCCACCAGGATTGGGCTTAAACGGGCAGTCGGACATCCCTCGAGGGGTCCCAGATTGGAGAGGGTGCAGGCTGGGCTGAGGGACACACACCCCCATGCACGAATTTCATGCACCGGGCCTCTAGTAAATATATAATTGATTTCAGAGAGGAAGGGAAAGATAGAAACATCACTGATGACAGAGAATCGTTTATTGGCTACCTCCTGCACGCTCTGTACTGGTGATTAAGCCCGCAACCCAGGCATGTGTCCTTGACCGTAATCGAACCCAGGACCCTTTGGTCCTCAGGCCGACACTCTATCCACTGAGCCAAAGCAGCTAGGGCAGTATATATATATATATATATATATATATATATATATATATATATATATATTAAAACTACTCCTGGATAGTTTTGTTGTTGTAGTTGGGATCTTATTTTCCTTTATATTTTCTAACAGGTTATGGTTATGTATATTAAGGCTTTTGATATTTTAAGTAATTTAACATCTAGCCATCTTATTGGATTATCTTGTATTTAAAATAGTTTTCAGTTTAAAACCACAATGAGATACCACTTCACACACATTAGGTGGCTATGATAAAAAAGACGGACAATAACAAGTGTTGGCAAGGATGTAGAGAAATTAGAACCCCAATACATTGCCAGTGGGGATGTAAAATAGTGCAGTTGCTTTGGAAAACTGTTTGGCAATCCCTCAAAAAGTTAAAAATAAAGTTACTGTATGACCCAGCAGTTCCATTCCTAGGTATATACCGAAGAGAATGGGAAATATGTCTACACAAAACTTGTACATCATTGTTCGTGGTAGCATTATTCTAACAACCCAAATGTCCCTCAGCTGATGAAAGGATAAATAAAATATAGCATACCCATATAATGGAATGTTATTATATTATTTGGCAATAAACACAATGAAGTACTGATTCATGTTGCAACATGGATAAATTTGGAAAACATTATGCCAATGATCTTCTTGTGGAAGGAGACAGTCACAAAAGGCCACATATTGTATGATTCCCTTTACAGTTGACCTTTGAGCAATGCAGGAGTTAGGGGTGCCGACTTCCCCACAACTTTTGACTGCCCCCAAACTTAAGCTGTCCCTCAGTATATATGGGAGATCAGTTCCAGGACCCCTGGCAGATACCAAAGTCCATGGATGCTCAAGTCCCCCATATAAAATGACATAGATCGATAGCACTGAAAATAGGTAAAGAATGTAGGTAATAATATTTTTTATGCTCATAGAACACAGAGCTGATACTACAGGAGATCCCCCCAACCATCCTTTACCTTATTTCCTCGTCCTAGAGACATATGGAAGAGGGATGGGATGGTAGGAAGTTTGACAGACATGAACAGAGCAAGGATGATGGGCTAGGTCACCAGGGTGCGAAACAAGTGTAGGGTTGGACCTCATCCCCGGGGTGACTTTTCCTCCCCTAGCATATTATTGGTCATGCGGTTTGGACCTCCTAACCCTTCCTCCCTAGAGATAACATCTAGCGGGCAATTGTATTTCAGTTCCAGGCCCAAAAAGCAGGCAAACCAGACCAGTGACCCCCTGGCTGACCTCAGGACCAGCTACATGGAATAATGACCCCCTGCCCTGGCTGGCTGGTTAATCAGTGGAGACCTTGACCCTGGAAGGACACACCTGGCAAGGTTATGGTTATGTATATTAACCTGGAAAGCTGCTGAATATTCTGTTGAGATCTTCCCCTGGGACCTCCCTAAAAACTCCAGCCTTAAAACCCTTAGGACAGCCTGGCTGGCATGGCTCAGTCGTTGAGCAATGATCTATGAACCAGGAGGCACATGCCGGGGTTTCTGGCTCAATACCCGGTATGAGGCATGCAGGAGGCAGCTGATCAATGATTCTCTTTCATCATTGATGTTTCTGTCTCTTTCTCCCTCTCTGAAATCAATAAAAATAAGATTTTTAAAAAACACACCTTAGAACAGAAGACCCAGCGCCCCGCTCCTCCTCCTCTAGGGAGCACCCTGGGGCCTTTCTCCTCTTCCTCTCCATCTCTCAGGATCATCACCCCTTAACCTTACCTTCTAAACTCCAAGGGCCCTTCCTTTGCCTCTATAACTTGTTTCCTAAGCCCATTTTTTTTCTATGAATTACTTCTACCTCTGTGATTTTCTAAATAAATGTTCTCTTATAGTTTGAGTATTGGTTCTGAATTCTTTCCCAGGCAAAACTCATGTACTGAGGTTGCTGAACTAAAGTTCCATTTAACTTTTTGAGGGATTTATTTTAAAATAAAATAAAATAAAATAAAATAAAATAAAATAAAATAAAATAAAATAAAATAAAATAAAATAAAAAAACATAATAAATAATAAAATAAAATGACATAGATCAATGTATATAATTGCCCTCCATATCCACAGACTTCTAACCATGGATCAAAACAATGCAGGTATTTATTGAAAAAAAATGCATATAAGTGGACCTATGCAGTTCAAATATGAGTTGTTCAAGGGTCAATTATATATTAAATATCCCAGGATAAATCCATAGGCACATAAAATAAATTAGTGTTTGCCAGGTGCTGGAATGTGAAGTGACTGCTAATGAGTTTGGGGTTTTCCTGGGGGGAGAAGGGGAGGGCAATGAAAGGTTCTGGAATTAGTGGTGATAATTTCACAACTTTAATATGTAACTCACTGAATTGTACACTTTTTAAAGGAAAGTTTGGCTCAGTTGGTTGGGTGTCGTCCTATGAACGGAAAGGTTGCAGTCAGAGCACATGTCCAGGTTGCTGGCTTGACCCCTGGTAGGAGGCATGCAGGAGGCAGCTGATGGGTGTTACTCTCTCTCCCTCTCCCCTTTTCTCTCTCTAAAAATCAATCAATGTGTGATTGTATGGTATGTAAATTATATCTCAATTTTTTAAAAGGGAAAATAGCCTGGCCAGTGTGGTTCAGTGTTTGAGTGTCAACCCATGAACCAAGAGGTCACTGGTTTGATTCCCAGTCAGGACACATGACCAAGTTGTGGGCTTGATCCCCAGTAGGGGGCATGCATTCATGTTTCTACCTCTCTACCTCTTTCCCCCTCTCTAAAATCAATAAAACAGCCCTAACCGGTTTGGCTCAGTGGATAGAGCATGGGTCCCAGGTTAGATTCCGGGCAAGGGCATGTACCTTGGTTGCGGGCACATCCCCAGTGGGAGGTGCAGGAGGCAGCTGATCGATGTTTTGCTCTCAATGTTTCTAACTCTCTATCCCTCTCCCTTCCTCTCTGTAAAAAAAATCAATAAAATATTTTAAAAAAATAAAATCAATAAAACATTTTAATTGTTTAATTAATTAATTAATTAAAAAAGAAAAATAGTTTTTTCGTTGAATAATTTGTATTTTCTGGAAATATATTTTCAAGGGAGGTCAAATGGTATTTTTACCTTCTCCTTTCTGATTTTTATGCCTCATATTGTTACTCTTGTAATAACATCAGCTAGTCTATTCAGAAAATGGTAAGTAATTTTCATGGCAATAGTGGACTTACTTTTCCTGTTCCTGGTCATTATGGGAGTGCTTCTCCACTAAGCATGGGGTAGTGCGTGCACATGTGCACACATACACATTTATCACATTAAAATAATATCTATCCCTATTTTTCAGTAATCTATGGAGATTTTTCCCCTTTGATCTATTAATAGTGTGAAATATATTAACAGATTTTCTAATATTTAATCTTTTTTAACAAATCCCACTTGGTTGTAGTGTATATCTATTTTAATATTCTAATATTTTCAATTTTTGCCTGTTTATAAAGATTGACATTTAATTCTCTACCATAAAAACAGCATTGTGTAGAATGGTCCCACACTGGAAATAACCCAGATGTCTATTAATAATTATCTGTTTGGAGAAAGTGTGGTAGAGTCATGTAATTGAGTACAATGCAGACCTTTAAAAAATAAGGAAGATCTACATATACTGCTGTGAAAAAATGCCCAAGATTAATGGAAAAGGCTGATATGCAAATCAATATGTTTAATATTATTCCATTTGTGTTAAATAACGCTAATAATAATAGTTATTACATAAGTGCATTACTATGATGGAGTGTGCATAGAAAATTTCTGGAAGAACATACAGGTACTAGGGCAAGAGCAGCAGTGGTATGGAGAGTGGGAACTTCTTTTTTTACTGTGTACCTCTTTGTAGTGTTTGAGTCTTCTTCATAATAAACCTACCTTGCAATAGAAAAGTTAATTTTTTTAAAGGTAAAGGAAAAACACCCTAATGCTAATGAGAAAGGGGGAAAAAAGGCATTTTGTGCCTATTTTTAGATCACTTGCACATGGCATCCCAGTTCCTGCATAACCATTAAAGATTTCCCTAACCTGATTTAACATTTATTGACCCCTTACACTCTACTAGATGCTGGGACTAGGCTATAACTACACCCTCCTACTAAGAGTGGAGAAGCATGTGAACAAGACAACTCTTTACAAAATGATTCCAGCAGGCATTGTGTCCTGAAGGTCATGTACACCATGATAAGGGGTGTGGACTTTACCCTAAAACAATGGGAAGTCACTGAGTAGCTTATAGGGAGGATGTGTCTTGTATCATCGCTCTGGCTGCAGTGTGGATCCCAGGCTGGAATCGCACAGACCAGAGGCCAGAATACCAGTCAGGGCAGTTGGAATTATCTAAGTAAGAAAATGGTGAGAGTTGGAATTGAGAAGGTGGTTTAGAGAGACATATAAGTGTACAAATTGGAGACATATCAAGGGAGGCTGAATTGATGGTATTTATTTGATTAATTAAGGGATATCTAGTGGAGAAGGAGGGAACAGTCAGAAAAGCCTCCCATTTCAAATAGGGCAGATGGGTGGATGCCAAAATACCCACTGGGACAACAAAGGAGAGAATGGGTTTTGGGTAAAACTAAGTACCAGCACAGATTTGCCTGTGTTGAGTTTGAGGCCTCTGTGGAACATCCCTGGAGAAGATGTACAGTGGCAGTTGGATATGCAAATGCCGAGCACTCAGCAAGCTCTCAATAAATGTATTTATTGAATGAAAAAAAAAACAAAAGGGGGGAAGAAAAATGGCGGCGGAATAGACAGACGTGTTCCAAGCCTTGTCCTGGAGCAGAAAGAAAGAACAGCTGAGGGTCGCACTAGGAGTGTTTGTTGGCAAGTTGGGGGACAGCTGAACTCCAGAAGAAGGTGGGAGACTGC
Organism: Plecotus auritus; assembly: GCF_963455305.1. Classification (NCBI taxonomy): domain Eukaryota; kingdom Metazoa; phylum Chordata; class Mammalia; order Chiroptera; family Vespertilionidae; genus Plecotus; species Plecotus auritus. The sequence goes on from NC_137771.1 coordinate 74,498,291, forward strand.
TAGACGGGGTTCCCCTGACCTGGCAGCTCCCACTGCGGCTGGGTCCCCTCCCGGAGCTGCGGGCTTGGACGCTGAGTTGCCGCCATCTGGAACCGGAAAGTGGAGCTTATCGGAAGCCTGAGAATCCACAACTGCGGCACCCACGGAACAGCTGCGAGCCCCAGAACAACGCTCCCCAATTGGCGCAAACACACGGGTTCAGAGGAGCTCTACACTCCACCACGGAAAGGTCAGATTTCGCCTGGGATAAGGTGAGGTCTCTGGTCCCAGCGCGAGAGAGGAACGCGTGTTTTGCGGGAGCTGGAGGACCAGGGAAGTCTGTGCCTAGAAAAATCGGTGGCTGCTGGGGCTGGCGTGATCTGTGAATGTGGAAGGGGGTCCTCAGAGCTGCTAACAGAAGGGCTCTCTAAAAAGCAACCCATTTTGATCTGAAGTGCAGGGACACCCTAAGAATTTCAGGGGTGTGCTAGACTTACGCGCAGCCACGGAATGCGCACACTTGGGCTTTTTCCTCTTGAAATTCTTGCTTCTGATTACTAAGCCCAATTCATAGGTTCACCCAGTTGGGGACACCCTGGGAGACTGCAGGGGAAAGTTGTTTTTCTGGAACCTGGAGATCGGAGCGGGGAGTGACCATCCGAGAGCCAGCTCTGAGGCAGCCCACTCCCACAAACCGGTAGTGAGTGCCACAGGGAAAGAAGGCTCTAACACTCCCTAGAGAGGCCATAGATAAACCCAGAAGTCAATCCAGAAACACTGCCACCCAGGGGCTGAATCACAAATTGACTCTTGTGTAATCAAAAATAAAGGAATACGAATTAAGACACACCGCCTGCTTAAAATCAGGACTGGCTTACATCACTGAAGAGCAGTGGAACGCAGGGAACTGCAATACTGTCCGGACTGAGAAACAGGCGTGCCAAACAGAACAACAGAGGAAGTGAATGACCTTCACTACTCCACATTTTATTTTTATTTTTTATTTTTTTATTTTCATTTTTTGCATCTTTTACTCAAGAAACTAATTTTTTTCCTCACTTGATTTTACCTTTTTAATTATTACATTTTTATTTTCAATCCGTATTATTACTACTGCTATTTTATCTTTTTTTTTTTTTTAAGTGTCATTTTATTTTCTCTTCATTTTGTTTTGGGATTAATGTTCTACATTCTATTTTTATCTTTCCTTTAGCATCATTTTACTCTATCTCAAATCTACTTTTATGCCATCACTCTCTTCCTCACTTTTCCCTTTTCAGTGTCCTGTTTATCTTACCCCTTTCCTGCTTTAGATTTTCCCTATTCTTTCTGTTTACCCCCTTTTAAAATTTCACCCTACTTATATATCTAATCTCCAATCCCCTGCTCCAAGTCCATACACACCTCTCTCTTCGCTGTCTTAACTATCCAAAAAATTGTTCTTCTCTCTGTCCTTTTGTTGTTGTTCGTTTGAATGTAGATTATATCGAATTTTTATGCTTTTTTGTGAGATTGTTTTGCTTATTCTTCTTTTGTTTATTTTTTGTTTGTTTAGTGCTTCTGTTTTCCCTTGCCTCACTCAATATTAGTTGGTGTTGTAGTTTGTATTAATCCCCAGGTACTTGTTGCTGGCATTTGCTGGGATAAGTGATTGTTCTATTGGAGTTTTATCCCCAATATATATAGTCTGTTTCCCTTTCTCTCTTAGTCTCTTTCTTGTCTCTCTTACTTTTTTTTCTTCTTTTTTTCCCTTTTCCCAATTTCATTTTGACACCCCCTTTTTTTCTTCTTCTTCTTTCTTTCTTTTTCCTCTTCTTCTTTCTCTACTATCCCCTGATTTGTCTTTCTCTGGTGGTCACCTTTATTGGAGGTTGTTAATATCGTGAATACATTTCTGTTCAGTGCCTTGTGTGTTGTACCTGGTAGTGCTGTATTTTGTGCCTTTAAATCAACGCAGGAGAGAGAGAACTACATAACCAGACACCCAGAGAAGAGAGACCATGGGGAGACAAAGACACAGCCCGCATATGAAAGAAAAGCAGGCATCACCAGAAAAGGAAGTAAACGAAATGGAGGCAAGCAACCTTCCAGAAAAAGAATTCAGAGAAATGGTCATAAGGTGGCTGAAAAGAATGGAAGACAAATTCGACAATATGAGCAAGAACCAAGAGGAAATGAAGAAGAACCAAGAAGAAATGAAAAATGACATCGCGGCTGTAAAGAACTCAATAGAAAGCATCAAGAGTAGACTAGAAGAAGCAGAGGACCGCATCAATGAGCTAGAAGACAAGATGGGAAAAAATACCCAAGTAGAGCAACTTCTAGAAAAAAAAATTAAAAGGCAGGAGGAGAGCCTAAGGGAACTTTGGGACAACACGAAACAAAACAACATCCGCATAATAGGGGTTCCAGAAGGAAAGGAAGCTGAGCAAGGAATAGAAAACCTCTTTGAAGAAATAATGACAGAAAATTTCCCTGATATAGAGAAGAAAAAACCCACACAAATCCAAGAAGCTCACAGAGTCCCAAGCAAAATGAACCCCAAAAGACCAACGCCAAGGCACATTATAATTAAATTGGCAAACACCAACGACAAAGTAAGAATCTTAAAAGCGGCCAGAGAGAGACAGAAAGTTACATACAAAGGAACCCCCATCAGACTAGCAACTGATTTCTCAACAGAAACTCATGAGGCCAGAAGGGAATGGAATGAAATATACAAAGTCATGCAAAGGAAGGGTCTGAATCCAAGAATACTGTACCCAGCAAGGCTGTCAATCAAAATTGAAGGTGAAATCAGGAGCTTCACAGACAAAAAAGGACTAAGGGAATTTATTACCACCAAACCAGCAATGCAAGAAATGCTAAAGGGTCTGCTGTAAAAAAAAAAAAAAAAAAAGAAAAGAAATAGGAAGCGAAGAAGGAACACAGGTGTAAAGAATAGGAATGGCGACAAATAAGTACCTATCAATAATAACTTTAAATGTAAACGGATTAAATGCCCCAATCAAAAGACATAGGGTAATGGATTGGATAAGAAAACATGACCCATATATCTGCTGTCTACAAGAAACCCACCTCAAGAAAAAAAGACGCACACAGACTGAGGGTGAAGGGATGGAAAAAGGTTTTCCAGGCAAATGGAACTGAAAAAAAAGCTGGGGTAGCAATACTTATATCTGACAAATTAGATCTCAAAGTGAAGGACATAACAAGAGATAAGGAAGGCCACTTCATAATACTAAAGGGAGCAATCCAACAAGAAGAAATAACTCTGGTAAACATATATGCACCCAATACAGGAGCACCCAAATACATAAAAAAACTCCTGGAGGATATCAAGGGAGAGATTGACAGCAATACAATCATAGTAGGAGACTTTAATACCCCACTATCACCATTGGACAAATCCTCTAAACAAAAAATCAGCAAAGAAACATCAATCCTAAATGACTCACTAGACCAGATGGAATTAATTGACATCTTCAGAACATTTCACCCCAAAGCCACAGAATATACATTCTTCTCAAGTGCACATGGGTCATTTTCAAAGATAGACCATATGTTGGGACATAGGCAAAGTCTCTTCAAATTCAAGAAGATAGAAATCATATCAAGCATCTTCTCAGACCACAGTGGCATAAAACTGGAAATCAACTACAATAAAAACAACCCAAAGAAATCAAACACATGGAGACTAAACAGCATGCTATTAAACCATGACTGGGTTACCAGAGAGATCAAAGAAGAAATAAAAAACATCATGGCAACAAATGACAATGAAAACACTACAATCCAAAATCTATGGGACACAGCGAAAGCAGTCTTGAGAGGGAAGTTCATAGCTCTACAAGCCTACTGCAAAAAACAAGAAACAGGGGTAATAAATTACCTAACCCAACAACTCAAAGAGTTAGAAAAAGAGCAACAAGAAAAGCCCAGTGTAAGCAGAAGGAAGGAAATAATAAAGATCAGAGCACAGATAAACGACATAGAGACCAAAGAAACAATACAAAAGATCAACAAAACCAAGAGCTGGTTCTTTGAAAGGATAAACAAGATTGATGAACCTCTAGCCAGGCTCACCAAGAAGCAAAGAGAGAGGACCCAAATAAACAAAATCAGAAATGAAAGAGGTGAAATAACAACAGATCATGCCAAAATACAAAGGATTGTTAAAAAATACTACGAACAACTCTATTCCAACAATCTGGACAACCTGGAGGAAATGGACATATTCCTAGAAAAATATAACCTTCCAAAACTCAATCAGGAAGAATCTAAACAGCTCAATATGCCAGTAACTATGGAAGAAATTGAAGCAGTCATCAAAGAGCTTCCGGCAAACAAAAGCCCGGGGCCAGACGGCTTCACAGGAGAGTTTTACCAAACATTCAAGGAAGAACTAAAACCTATCCTCCTCAGACTATTCCAAAAAATTCAAGAAGAAGGAACACTTCCAAGCTCCTTCTATGAAGCCAGCATCAACCTAATACCAAAACCAGATAAAGACAACACAATGAAAGAGAATTACAGGCCAATATCCCTCATGAATGTAGATGCCAAAATCCTCAACAAAATTCTAGCAAATCGGATCCAGCAGTACATCAGAAAGATCATACACCATGACCAAGTAGGGTTTATCCCAGGAATGCAAGGATGGTTCAATATCCGAAAATCAATAAATGTGATACATCACATAAACAAATTGAAAGATAAAAATCACATAGTCATATCAATTGATACAGAAAAAGCATTTGACAAAATCCAACACCCTTTCTTGATAAAAACTCTCAACAAGGTGGGAATAGAAGGATCATACCTCAACATAATAAAAGCTATATATGATAAACCCACAGCTAACATCATACTCAATGGGCAAAAACTAAAACCATTTCCCCTAAGAACAGGCACAAGACAAGGATGCCCACTCTCACCACTCCTGTTTGACATAGTACTGGAAGTATTAGCCATTGCAATTAGAAAAGAAGAAGAAATAAAAGGCATCCAAATTGGAAAAGAAGAAGTAAAGCTGTCCTTATTTGCAGATGACATGATATTGTACATAAAAAACCCGAAAGACTCTATCAAAAAACTAACAGACTTAATAAATGAATTCGGCAAGGTAGCAGGATACAAAATTAACGCCAAGAAATCTATGGCATTTCTATACACCAACAGTGAACTTACAGAAAGAGAGACTAAAAAAGCAATCCCATTTTCCATCGCACCAAAAAAATTAAGATACTTAGGAATAAACCTAACCAAGGAGGTAAAAGACCTATATGTGGAAAACTACAGGACACTGAAAAAAGAGATAGAGGAAGATGTAAACAGATGGAAGAACATACCATGTTCATGGATTGGTAGAATCAACATCATCAAAATGTCCATACTACCCAAAGCAATCTATAGATTCAATGCACTCCCCATTAAAATACCAACAGCATATTTCACAGACCTAGAAAGAACTCTCCAAAAATTCATCTGGAATAAAAAAAGACCCCGAATAGCCACAGCAATCCTGAGAAAGAAGAATAAAGTAGGAGGAATCTCAATACCAGATTTCAAGCTGTATTACAAAGCCACTGTCCTTAAAACAGCCTGGTACTGGCACAAGAACAGACATATAGATCAATGGAATAGAATAGAGAATCCAGATATCGACCCAAACCAATATGCGCAATTAATATTTGACAAAGGAGGCATGAGCATACAATGGAGTCAAGACAGTCTCTTCAATAAATGGTGTTGGGAAAATTGGACAGATACATGCAAAAAAATGAAACTAGATCACCAACTTACACCATACACAAAAATAAACTCAAAATGGATACAGGACTTAAATATAAGACGGGAAACCATAAAAATACTAGAGGAATCCTCAGGCAGCAAAATCTCAGACATATGCCAAAAGAACTTTTTCAGTGATACTGCCCCTAGGGCAATGGAAGCCAAAGAGAAAATAAACAAATGGGACTACATCAAAATAAAAAGCTTTTGCACAGCAAAAGAAACCATCAACAAAACAACAAGAAACCCCACTGTATGGGAGAACATATTTGCAAATGGTATCACAGATAAAGGTTTAATTTCCAACATCTACAGGCAGCTTATACAACTTAATAAAAGGAAGATAAATGATCCAATAAAAAAATGGGCAACGGACCTAAATAGAATCTTTTCGAAAGAAGACAGAAGGAAGGCCAAGAGACACATGAAAACATGCTCAAAGTCACTTATTATCCGAGAGATGCAAATCAAAACGACAATGCGATACCATCTCACACCTGTCAGAATGGCTATCATCAACAAATCAACAAACGACAAGTGTTGGCGAGGATGCGGAGAAAAAGGAACCCTCGTGCACTGCTGGTGGGAATGCAGACTGGTGCAGCCACTGTGGAGAACAGTATGGAGTTTCCTCAAAAAACTGAAAATGGAACTCCCATTTGACCCAGTAATCCCACTCCTAGGAATATATCCTAAGAAACCAGAAACACCAATCAGAAAGGATATATGCACCCCTATGTTCATAGCAGCACAATTTACAATAGCTAAGATTTGGAAACAGCCTAGGTGCCCGTCAGCAGATGACTGGATCAGAAAACTATGGTACATCTACACAATGGAATACTATGCTGCCATAAAAAAGAAGGAATTACTACCATTTGTAGACACCTGGATGGAATTAGAGAACATTATGCTAAGTGAAATAAGCCAGTCAATGAAAGAAAAATACCACATGATCTCACTCATTTAGGGATAATGAAAAACATTATAAACTGATGAACCAAAAGATAGTTACAGAGGCAGTAAAGCATCAAACAGAGTGTCTAATTACAGCGGTAAGGTTAGGGAGAGGTGGGGGAAATAAGAGATCAACTGAAGGACTTGTATGCATGCATATAAGAGTAACCAACAGATGCAAAACATTGGGGGGTGAGGGCAGGTATGCGAGTGGGGTGGGGGGGGCAATGGTAAGATATGTACACATATAATACCTTAATAAAAAAACAAAAAAAAGAAAAAACAAAAAACAAAAGGAAGGTAGGTATGTGGAAAGAGAGCAAAGGAAAAGAAGAGACAGTGTGGAGCCCAGGAGATCCATCTAGGCTTGAGATTTAAAATTCATTATCCTGCAGATGGCATTTAAAACTCTGGACTTAGACAAGATCATGCAGGAAGTGTGGAGTGAGAAGAGATGACAGCTGAGAACAGAAACCCAGAGCACAAACATTTGAAGGCTAGGCAAAGCTTAATGAGGTCTTCAAAGAAGCCAAGACAGTACCCCTAACTGGTTTGGCTCAGTGATTGGCCTGTGGACTGAAGGGTCCCAGGTTCAATTCCTGTCAAGGGCATGTACCTTGGTTGTGGGCACACATCCCCAGTAGGAGGTGTGCAGGAGGCAGCTGATTGATATTTCTAACTCTCTATCCCTCTCCCTTCCTCTCTGTAAAAAATCAATAAAATGTATTTTAAAAAAGAAGAAGAAGAAGCCAAGAGGGTAGCTAGAGAGGTAGGAAGGAAACCAGGACAAAGTGTTACCTCCAAGAACTGATGGAACAGTTTCCTCTAGAGAAGGGAATGAAGAGGGAAAAAAGCCACATCTCATATTTTTCTAAACAACTGCTGTATGGCAGCAACTTTAACACTCACCATTTAATTATCTCCCAAATTTTAAGAAGCATGAATTACCCTCATTTTACAGATGAGAAAATTATGGTGCAAAGATGTTATGAGTAAGATGAAAGGATTAGCTTAGAATGATGGAAAAACGCCTCCTCTTCTGAGGCAAGTAGGAAGAGGACAGAGATAAAAGCATGAAGGTGGTGAAGGGAAAACTGAGGTGCTCGTGTTTGAGGACCTGTTTTGTGTGTGCTCACTTCCGTAGCTGTGCCCAGGATTCCAGGAAGGTATTGACAAAGTGGGAGCTGCCACACAGGGTGGAGACGTTCCCATCTTATTGCCACTTATGGCCAATACAGACTCTAAAGACCAGTGGCCAGGAGTGGTTTCATTTCAACTTCCTGCTGATCAGGGACTTTCTATATCCCATCAGTATTTAAAAAATATTACCCCCCCTTCATTGTGGCACTGAGCAGCACCTTGGAGATGCTGGCCTTGGTTATTGGCCACTTTGTTTACAGCAGCCTGTGCCCATGCGCCCAGTTCTGAGGCCCCTGGGTCAAGCTTTTGCCACCCCTAGCCCCTGCTTTACACCTTCTGTCCCCACAGTTCTTTTGTATCAAAGGTCTTTAGTTCTCATGCACTATGCACTCAGAAAAATCCAGGCTTAGTTTTCTTACTGGTTTTTTATTCTCCAGGTTTCAGTGCCAGAGAGGCTATGCTGTTAGATAGGTGGGCACTGGCCAGGAAATAAATTTCAATAAAACCTCATTCACTTTCAATTTTGTATCTAATCTATTTTTTGAGTATTGGCTTTGTGCAAGGAACTATGTTGGAAGGAAATATAAAGAGGAATGTGATCAATCGCATTTTCTTAGAGTTATCCTACTGAGGGACAGAGAGCCATGGATTGGTGATTCCATTAATTAATTAGGATTGGATTTGGCTATGAGTGACAGGAAACTCGAAATAACAGTGGATTTGGCAAGATAGAGGTTTCCAGGGAATGATAGCGATTTGATCATAAGAGAACCAGGTTTCTCCTCATTGTTTCTTCCTCAAAATACAACTCCCCGCTCTTGTTCCAAGATGATTGCTTCTGCCTCTACCATCACGTCAGCACACAGCTCCTCTCTAAACTCACCTTTCTTTGAAGGACACTTTCCATAAGTTGCATATACACTTTCACTCAAATCCCATGAAAAGGTGGGAATCATAGCTTCCCTCACCCCCAGGTGGCTGTATTTCCAGCTATAAATCATCCTATCTAATAAAAGAGTAATATGCAAATTGACCGTCACTCCAACACACAAGATGGCTGCCCCCAGGTGGTCAAAGATCCTGCCCCCATGTGGACACAAGATGGCCACCACAAGATGGCCAGCAGGGGAAGGCAGTTGGGAGGGACTAGGCCTGCAAAGGAGGGCAGTTGGGGGCAATCAAGCCTGCAAGGGAAGACAGTTAGGGGTGACCAGGCCAGCAGAGGAGGGATGTTGGGGGCGACTGGGCCTGCAGGGAAGGGCAGTTGGGGGGTACCAGGCCTGCAGGGGAGGGCAGTTAGGGGTGACCAGGCCTGCAGGGGAGGGCAGTTAAGGGTGACCAGGCCTGCAGGGGAGGACATATCAGGCTGGCAGGGGAGTGGTTAGGGGGTGATCAGGCTGGCAGGCAGAAGCAGTTAGGGGCAATCAGGAAGGCAGGCAGGCAAGCAGTTGGGAGCCAGCAGTCCTGGATTGTGAGAGGGAGGTCCGACTGTCCGTTTAGGCCCGATCCTCCTAGAAGGATCGGGCCTAAACGGACAGTCGGACATCCCTCGAGGGGTCCCAGATTGGAGAGGGTGCAGGCTGGGCTGAGGGACACACACACCCGTGCACAAATTTTGTGCACTGGGCCTCTAGTGTATTCTATAACAGTAAAAGAAAGAAAAAAGTTCAGCAGTTTTTGCTGGTGATACTGAAGCAGGTATGCAGATAGGTAAAGTGCAAAGCCAAAATAAAATAGAAATGTGACAAAAGAGTTATACTTACTTGCTCTGTAACCTTCGGCAGGTTACTTAACCTCTCTGTGCCCGTTTCTTCAGTTATAAAATGAGGATAACACCTACCTCATAGGTTTACCTAAATTTTTATATATGTATGTAATATATATGTTCCATATGTACATGTATATGGAACAGTTACATAAAAATAAGTTGTATTTGCTAAGTGATTAAATACAAATAAAATAAAAATAAGCACAGTAAAATGGGAAATTCAAGAGTATACACATCAGTGGAGAAAATATGAAAAAGGATTTCATGAATAAATGTAGACTATCAGCTCTGTGATGCCTGGAATGACCCTATTCCTTCCATGGGCACCCCCAGCACCAAGCACAGAGTAGATGCTCAAAATATTGGTTTCTGAATAGGCCTGAAAGGTCAGTAGTATTTTGTTAGGTGGGATGGAGGTAAGAAAAAGATATTAGGGGAGTTAACCATATGAACAAAGACATAAATGATGAAAACTCACTGTATCTAGCACAGTAGCTGGCATGCATAGAACTCGGTATATGTTGACTGCCTGCAAGCATTCAATATCAACGTTTGGTTTGGCTGAAATGTATTAGTCAGGTCCAGGCAGAAATACACATCACTCTAGAGAATTTAATATAAGGGATTGTTAGACAGGTGGTAGAAATGCTGAAAGTGTATGTACCCAGAGATGGCAACAGTAGGAAACCTCTATCACGCCTAGTGCTAGAGAGAGAATGGGAGGAGATGGTGTTACCAGAACCCAGAAGCCTGGGCCAATAGCAGGGAGGCTGCCTGGTGGGATCTGGGAAATGGCAGAGCCACAACCCAACTCAGGGCAGAGAGGGAGATAAATACCCTGACTTCTCCCCTTCCGCTCTCCAGTCTTAGGGCATTTTCTTACCTCAAAGGTAGTTGGTAAGAAAATTTGAGAAATGTAGCTTCCGGCAACCCAGAGTAAAGCAGAGAAAAACAGGCAAATGGTCAGCACAAATGGAGTTTGGTGCATGGACAGAGGAGTGGTGAATATAAACCTGTGGTGGCATCATTTTATAGAGGGTGTTGAATGTCAGATCTTGAATGTAGGTTTTTCCGCATGTTTTGTTAAGCAAAGGTGGCCCATAGAAGGTCTAATGCAGGAAGGCATTAAAACTGTTTTAGGAAGACTTCCCCAATGGGGGGATGATAGCGAACAGAGAAATAGTAGCTTTCCTTTGAGTACCTGTTATGTGCCAGGCATAGTGAGTGCTAAGTGTTTATTTAATCATCTCAGAAAGATGATGTTTCTGGTTCTGGATATGAGATGACTTCATGATACCTGGCTGGGCATATCACAGTTATTGGAATAATGTGCATCTGGAGCAAGACTGTAGAGATATAGGATGGAGATTTTTGAGTCTTCTGAAGAAAGGTGAGAGCAGAAGCTGAAAGAGAGGGAGGACAAAATATTCAAGTCACACAATATAAGAAATAAGAGGTCAGGCATTATGGGAAACCAACAAGTGGTGGGCCGAGTAAGAAAGCCAGTGAAGAAAAGCTTATTTTCCTGCAGAAGCCAAAAGAAGCTAGAGCTTCAAGAAGGGAAAGGTCGGCCTGGCCGGCATGGCTCAGGGGTTGAACGTCCACCTATGAACCAGGAGGTCATGGTTCGATTCCCAGTCAGGGCATATACCTGAGATGTGAGCTAGATCCCCAGTGTGGTGGTTGGGGTTGGGGGCGGGGGGGGGGGGGCAGGAGGCAGCCAATCAATGATTCTCTCTCGTCATTGATGTTTTTGTCTCTCCCTTCCTCTCTGAAATCAATAAAAAGTTTTTTTAAAAAGGGGAAAATGTGCCCTAACCGGTTTGGCTCAGTGGATAGAGAGTCGGCCTACGGACTGAAGGGTCCCAGGTTCGATTCCGGTCAAGGGCATGTACCTTGGTTGCGGGCACATCCCCTGTGGGGAGTGTGCAGGAGGCAGCTGATCGATGTTTCTCTCTCATCGATGTTTCTCTCTATCCCTCTCCCTTCCTCTCTGTAAAAAAATCAATAAAACATATTAAAAAAAGGGGGTGGGGGAAATGTCAGTGGTGTCAAACATTTCCTGGTCAGAAGAGATAAAGACAGAGGTGGGGGGGAAACCATTGACTATAGCAGATGGGATGCATATAGAAATTGTTTCTCTAACAGGTGGAGTTAAGGCAGCCTAACCGGATGGCCTTGGCTGGTTGAGTGAAGTAGGAGACAGGGTAATCTGCTTGAGGGTAGGAGTGGGTGTTGGGAGACCTCTGGGAGAATGCAAGCATGCTGTTTATCTCCTGAGCTCCTTGGGTGTAGGGGCTATGTCTTCTTCACTGGTGTACCCTGGTACTTAAGTAATGCATAGGACTCAATTTTGTGGTTACTAGCTGACTTGCAGAATGATGAATGAATGAACGAACAAATGAATGAATTTGGTGGGAGGTAACCCAAATTGAAAATAAATGTGGAGTAGCAGTGAACGCTCAGCTGAAAGTCAATAGCTTCATTGTACTTTCCCAAATCTCAGTAATCTGGACAGATAAATAATAGTTCCCTGGCTGGGAGTAAATGAAACAAAGAAACAAACAAAAAACCTAGAGAATAAGATGAATGGGATATAGAAATAATTTTTGAAATGTCTAAGTAATTGGGTCCAAATTGGTTGGGAGGAAAATGTATCCTGATGGGGGTGGAGGATTGCAAGAATAAGTGTCTGGAATGCTTGAGATCATGAGTTCACAATATTTGGGCTTGGGGCCCAGGCACCAGTATTTTTGAAATCACATTAGGTAATTACAAGTGCAGCCAAGGTTGGGTTGGAAGGAAAAGAGGGAAGTCTAACAGGAAAGTGGATTGAGATCGTCAAGAGTTCAGAATCCTGACCACTGAAGTTTTAAGTAATGAGTCGAAGGCCATGATAGTGATTAGCTGAGGTGCAGTGGAAATGAAGGTAATTGAAATTGATGAGATTGAGCTTGAGGAACTGCAGGGTCATCATGATTCCAATGCCTCAGACTAAATCAGGATAATTATTTCACTAAAAAAATAAAAGTCAACCCTAAAGGACTATAGTCAGGTAAAATATGCAACAAGGGCTAAAGTTGTGTTCAAATGAAGGACAAGGAAAGGCACTGGGCCAGTTTAACCACCTTTTATTTCACTTGGACATCTGCTACCCTCCAGATCAAGGCAGCTGAGATGACCTTCTGTCAATAGCTGAAGTAGGGAGAAGTAACAGATTTGGCTGGAAGGGCAGATGTTACAGATAAATTCCAAGGGCCCTCCCCCATTCTGCTACCCCCCTGCCCTTTGGTAACCATCAGCTTGCTCTCTGTATCTATGGGTCTGTTTCTGTTTTGCTTTGTTTTTTAATATATTTTTATTAATTTCAGAGAGGAAGAGAGGGAGAGATAGAAACATCAATAATGAGAATCACCGATCAGCCGCCTCTTGCTGCCCCACACTGGAGACCGAGCCCACAACCTGGGCATATGCCCTGACCAGGAATCAAACTGTGACCCCCCCACCCCCACCCCAGTTCATAGGTCAAGACTCAACTACTGAGCCATGGTGGCCAGGCTGTTCTTTCATTTCACTTAGCATCATACCCTCTAGGTCCAACCATGTTCTTGCAAATGGCAAGATTTCATTCCTTTTATTGCTGAACTAGAGGCCCAGTGCATGAAATTCATGCATGGGTAGGGGTCCTAGGCCTGGCCAGCGATTAGGGCTTATCTGTGGGGTGACCAGGGCCCCGCTTGCACCCACCTTGGCCTGGCACCGTCCACTCACCTGCTCCACCATCCCACCGTGGTCCCACTCTCATCGGGGTCCATCGGGGCCAGCAGCACCTCCACTGCTGCCTGCTACAAGTGCCACGCCGCCCCCTGGTGGTCAGCACATGTCCAATTCCTGGTCGGTTGAACTCCCACCCACAGGGACAATTTGCATATTAGGCTTTTATTATATCTTATATAATAAAAGCCTAATATGCTAAGTGTCTGGTCATCCAGTCGACCGTTCAGCCAATCAAAGCGTAATATGCTAATGATATGCTAAGGTCGCTCAACCACTCACTATGACATGCACTGACCACCAGGGGCAGACACTCTGACCGGTAGGTTAGCTTGCTGCTGGGGTCTGGCCAATCAGGACTGGGCAAGACAGGGCTGGACATGCCCTGGAGCCCTCCCGCAGTCCCTCCCCAGTTGGCCAACCTACCACAGGGATGCGCAAGACGGCCCCGATTGGCCCCAATTGTCGGCCAGGCATAGGGTCCCCACCTGTGTATGAATTCATGCACCGGGCCTCTAGTAGGATAATATTACATTGTGTGTGTGTGTGTGTGTGTGTGTGTATAAAGTCACATCTTCTTTATCCATTTATCACCTATCAATGGGCACCAAGGTTGCTCCTGTATCTTGGCTATTGTAAGTAATACTGCAGTGAACATAGGGGTGCATACATCTTTTTGAGATCCTGCTTTTTTTTCTTTGGCTACATACCCAGAAATGTAATTGCTATCACATGGCAGCTCTATCTTTAATTTTTTTTGAGGAATCTCCATACTGTTTTCCATGGAGGCTGCACCAATTTACAATCCCAACAAAAGGGTTCCCTTTTCTCCACATCCTTACCAGCACTTACTGATTTTCTGATGGGTATGAGGTGGTATCTCATTGTGATTTGCATTTCCTTGATCAGTGATTTTGAGCTTCATTTTTTGTCTATTGGTCATCTGTATGTTCTGTTTGGAGAAATGTCTCCTCAGGTCCTCTGCCATTTTTAATTGGATGGTTTTTGAGTGTTAAGCTGTATGAGTTCCCTATATATTTTGGGTATTAACCCCTTATCAGGGATACCATTTGCAAATATTTTCTCCTATTCAGTAGGTTGTCTTTTTGTTGTTGTTTCCTTTGTTGTACAAAAACTTTTAAAATTTGATATAGTTTTTATTTTTGTTGTTGCCCTTGCCAAAGGAGACATATCGAAAAAGGTATTTCTAAGACTGATGTCAGAGTTTGCCTGTTTTCTTCTAGAAGTTTTATTTCAGGTCTTACATTTAAGTCTTTAACCCATTTTATTTTCATATATGGTCTAAGAAGGTGGTCCAATTTCTCTTTTACATTTATCTGTCCAGTTTTTTCCAGTACCACTATTGAAGACTGTAGTGAAAGTTGTGATAAAGCTTCACATTCCAGAGGTAAGCTATGACTTATTCTTCTACTAACTCATTTTCTCTTTCCTTAATGAATAAGACGTCAAAATTTCAGAATGTTGCATGGGGTTTGAGGTCAGAAATTTGGTGCCTGAGTCCTACCAGTCCCTGCTTTGCAAATCTTCTAAGTAGGTTGTAACCATAAGGAAGAACTGCCAAAGTGGAAGTACCACTCAGGGTGCTAGGAGAGCACCCTGACTGCAGGACTTCTCAAGTAAGCCATAAATAATCCATCATCCCTTACCTTTAATAGAAAAAGTCTGGCTCAGGAATGCCACAAGTTCTATTTCCGCTTGTTTGGAAGAGGGTGACAGGCTTCTCCCTAATAGGGCAAGGGTGACTACACATGGTAACCTCTTAATACAGCAACCTTATTCACTACAATCTGGTAACTTTCCTTACCTTAGAGAGCGACTATGAAGGAGGTACGTGGGAAGTAGAACATCCTAAATACTACATGCTGAGGCCATTTAACCATGCTAGAACCTTCAGTGACACACAACATTTGTGGGTTTTGTTTTGGTTTTATAGCAATTTTTATGTTATACTGTTTAAACTAAGAAAAATTTCAATTATCATTCTACTTTTAAGAGAACATTACAAGGTGCCAGACATGTTGGGGAAGCGTTTCAAACCTTCCAGATTTGCTTAGCTGTCAGCTGAATACTACCAATTCAATAGCATGTAAAAGCACCAAGCCGTGCCCCATCAAATCACGAGATACAATGAAAACAATGGTTATTTTGAGTCACTGATTTTTGGGGTAATTTGTAATGCAGTGGTAAATGGAACGAACATGCACTATGAACCACCCATTACCTGAGGCTAAAACAGTTTTTGTCTTACAGGTGGTATTTAGTATTAATAACCTTTTCCATTTCAGAAACTCCCCATACCTAATTTCACATTTCATTTTGAGGTATTTTCTTTGATAAAACACTGATCTGCTATGACATTTAATTACAGGTCATGCTATTGACCCTGCTTCATGGAAACTATTAGTAAGTGGAAGCATTCCTTCTTTATTTTTAAAATACGAAATATTTCTTTACTTTTAAATTGTGTAACAATGAGATGAATTTTACACTTTAATTAGATGCTTAAGGAATTGATTACCTAGAAAGTCTTTTTTGTTTTAACACTAACTGAAAATGTTATAGGTAGTTATTCTGAATAGTTGCCATTGCTTGAGACTGAATTGCAATAGTATTAAAATTTTTTTCATATGAGCACGTTTTCTTCTAACTTGCTATTTCTAAGAGTAGGATCCCATGAATTTATCCCCAAACTTTACTCAAGGTTCTATTGAACTTTTCTATACAGCCTCCCTGCCCCCTACCCCTTTTCATTTTCTTAAAACTCTGCCATTTATGGTCTAGATAGCCAAGTATTGCCTCTCATCTCACATTGTTGTTATGGGAAGGACCCAAGGACGTTTTCTCAGGTCTTAATAATAGGAATGTTTCTTTAGAGTAGTTGTTTTTATCTTATGGCAGAACACTGACACCGAACTGATTTTTGTGTTAGATGTTAGAAAGTTCACAGCCCACCTTTACCATATGTGTCACAGAATTGTTTTATTAACTTTCACCCTGGCTTCATCTAATTTCTTCCATCTTCAATTTCCTTTCTCTAATTTCTTCACTTAAAAAAATAGCTGTGTTGTATGCATTTTTTAAGTAAGTTGTCTTAAAAACATTTTGAAACAAGAGAGGCTATTTTAGAAATCGTTCAAGATCTTAAGGTATTTTGAAAGTCCTCTTTTCATCAGCTTTAACCCAATCTTTCTAGGTAGTCTTCATTATTTTTTAAGTCCTTTTGTATCATTCCTTTAGTTTCAACTATGATTTTTATACTGGCCACAAGTAGATCTGTGTATCTCAGTCCAGATCTCTGTATTTTTTGGACCTAAATTTACAGCTAACAAAAGAGCATTTCCTGTCTACTATCTTTCCCTTACACACACCCCACCCCCTACATCTTTAATTAAAATACTGTTAATTACAATATGGTTACATATATCTTTGATCATAAAGTTTTTTGAATATGTCAACAAAAGTTATACTTTCTAAATCTCTTTTAATTCAATTTTCTTTAATAACCAAGCATTGAAAACTTTACAAAATGTCCATTAAATTTGTTAAAGTTCTTTTCCTTTTTCCCCCTCTATGGGTCTAAGCATGGGTGGGATTTTTGTAGATGCATCAACTTTTACTCCAAGGGGCACATGATCGAATATCACTCAAATCACCTTTTCCAAACAGAAAAATCCCTATAAATAAGTAGGGCCAGTCTATGTTAATTTTTTGTGATGGTGTTAGTTTCGAAAGACATCTTTAGTAAATAAATAAAGGGGAGAGGTAAAATACTGTGGCTTGCTTGGCGAATCTTAATTGCGAAATTTCTTCTTCTTTCGGAACTTCTTTCCTGCTGCATTTGCTGTTTTTTCAGCCATGATCTCTGAGTACTTCCTTCGGTTATATCTAAAAATAAAAACCAAACTTTTAAGTTCTAAAGTATGACAAATCAGACTTTAGAAGGTAATGTAACATTTTGGGGAGGTGGAACCCACTTTTAAATCTCAAATTTTTTGTGTGTGCATTTTTACCATCTATTCATCACATTTGTACTAAGTTCCTGTGTGTGCATTTTTACCATCTATTCATTATATTTGTACTAAGTTCCACCATGTGTAAGGAGCCATACTAGGAGTTGGGGACAGAGGAGTGAACCAGACAGTCAAACTCCCTGCCCTCATGGAGCCTATAGTCTAGTGAGAAAAAATGACAACTATAGAGGGAAGCTTTTGAAAATTTTCAGTCACTAGAAACTCAGGCACTACATCCAGCTAATATCAAATGCTTTAAATATTTTTGTGGGATAAAAATGTAAATAAAGGACTAAGTAAAACAGAAAGTTTGCACTTACCAGTAAACACACAACATACTTCTTAGAACCTTAAGAAATATACCAAAGACCAATGGTTTTCAAAATATGGTCTGGGAATGAGACCCTTCCAGGAGTCCATTAAGTAAAACACTATTTTACAAGTATACTAAGACATTGTTGCTTACCACATGTGTACAAGGAAGTTTTCCTGAGGCTACACACACAATGTGTTATATCACAACAGACTGACACAGAAGCAGGTATGAGGCTCCAACTGTCTTTAAGCCAGACATTAAAGAGTTTAAATTTAATTATTTTTGTTTTGTTCATGAAAATGTTAATGTGTAATGGGTTTATTATTTTAAAATGAATTGATAAATATTCTTAAAGTTTCTAAATTCTAATTTCCATTATGGTAAATATTGATAAATGTAACCCACAGAACACAAGTTCTCTGGGTCTCCAATAATTCTTCAGAGTGTAAAGGCATCCTCAGACCAGAGAATTGCTACTATAGACTATATTTCCCCATTGGGCTTTGGCAACACAGAAGCACAATTTATTGCAGAAAAATAATGCTGTGGTAGCTAGAAGCTGTCAGTCCACAGTTAATTACGAAGTTAAAAAATTCTCTAAACATACAAAATTCCTTTGTTCTAAAGCACATTCACTGTGTTAAATAAATGTTATCACATTACTAAAGCCAAGGATTAGCTAAAATTCTCTCTAAAACAGACACTATTTAAGCCTTTACAACTTTACAGCCCATTCAATCCCCAAAACACAATTTATACAGACTTTCTAACAAATCTAAGGTTAGATTAAAAATGAAACAAAGCTAGCCCTGACCAGGGAGCTCAGCTGGTTAAAGCATCATTACAACAGGCCAAGGTTTTGGGTTCGATCCCTGGTCAGGGCACATACAGGAATCAACCAATGAATGAATAGTAAGTGGAACAACAAATTGATGTTTCACTCTTTCTCTCTCTCCCTACCCTCCTCTCTCTATCTCTAAAATCAATAAAAATAATTTGAAAAAAAAAAAAATGAAACAAAACCAAAAACCACATAACAAAGAAAAGCACATTTTCCATACCCACAATCTATATTATTTTTAGAACCCTTGATAAATATTTTCACTTTTGCTATTAAACCAATCTGGGACTTTGGCAGAGGTATGCTTTTAAATCTCCTATAATATACTAGAGGCCCGATGCACAAAATTCGTGCATGGAGGGGCGGGGGGGTAGTCCCTCAGCCCGGCCTGCACCTTCTCCAATTTGGGACCCCTCAGGGGATGGCGGTTGGACATCCCTCTCGCAATCCGGGACCACTGGCTCCTAACCACTCACCTGCCTGCCTGCCTGATCACCCCTAACCCCTCTGCCTGCCGGCCTGATCGCTCCTAACTGCTCCTCTGCAGGCCTGATCGCCTCTAAGTGCCTCTGCCTCGGCCCCCTGCCACCGTGGCTTTGTCTGGAAGGAGGACCAGAAGACTGGAAGATGTCCCAGTCGACCCGGTTTAATTAGCATATTACCCTTTTTATTAGTATAGATAAGTAGCTGCTTCAAGGAGCTTTAAACATATTCAAATTATTCCCATCTTTAAAAATCCTCTTAAGTCACATCTACTAGCCCTGCCTCTCTCTTCCTCTTCACAACAGAACTTCAGAGAGTTATGTCCATTTCTTCATTTTCTTTTTTTAAATTGTTGAGACTTCTTAAATGTCTTTTTTATTTTAAAAAATATTTTTTTTTTATTTATTTCAGAGAGAAAGGGAGAGGGAGAGAGAGATAGAAACATCAATGATGAGAGAGAATCACTGATCGGCTGCCTCCTGCATGCCACTTACTGGGGATCGAGCCTAAAATCTGGTCATGTACCCTGACCCAAAATCGAACAGTGACCTCCTGTTCGACACTCAACCATTAAGCCACAAAAACCATGCCATTTCTTCATTTTCAACTCACTCTCCAGTTGTTTTCTTCCCCATCACTCCCCTAAAGCCCCTGCCAAAGTTACTGTAACTAAATCCAAAGGAAGTTTTTTTAGTTCTTATCACTCAGCAGCATTTCTGTTAATCACTCCCTCTGGCTTATACCTGCTTAAAACATTCTCTTTCCTTGACTTCTATGTCATTGTGTCCTCCTGGTTTTCTTAATATCCCCCTGGCTATTCTTTCCTAGTCTTCTTTGCAGGTTCATTCATCTCTAGCCAGTCAAATATTTTCATCTCTCTTTAGAAGCAGTAGTTCTAAACTGGGAATGCTTATGCTCTGCAGGGGACATTTGGAAATGTCTGAAGACATTTTTATTGTTATGAATGGAGTATTGATACTGGCATATAGTGGGAAGAGGCCAAGGAGGCTGTTAAACATCCTACAATGCACTAAGAAAGTCCCTCCTAATAAAGAATTATCCCATCCAAAATGTAAGTAGTGCTGCTGTTGAGAAAGCATGCTAACATAAAGCATTTAAAAATATCTGAAATTTTAAGTTTACGCACATTCTAAAGGAAAGCATACATATTATAAAGTGAAACATAAATTCCTTTACCTTCTAAACTCAGAATCGGCCAGCAGTTCTTCCACAATAGTTTTCTTCCTTTGCTTCTTGGGAATTCGTGAATGGTAGAAGTCAGCTGGATTGTCAACAATGGTGCCAATCTATGAGCAATTGATAAAATAAGTCATATGACACCTGAATGCAATGTTGCCTTCCTATTTCAGAGTAGCTCTTACAAAGTGTATTTATAGAAGTGAAAAACATAAGCATACATTACACCAACATTAAAGTTAATTTTTCCCATTTTTAAGAGCAAAAATAAATCACCTATTCAATCTGCCTAATGACATTTCTTCATTAGTTTATAATAAACCCAAAATTCCTTATATAATTTAGTGCTAGACAGTAAATTCTTGATGAACAGTGTAATTAGAGGAAAAAAGTGAGACAGATAATATAAACTCGTTTTAGCTTCCCAATTTAATGAAATTGACACATAAATTCTACTTCACACCTATTTCATCTCCTAGATTATTATAAATGCTGCCAGCTTAGAACCTTCTTATTGACCATTCTTCATTAGTTCATAGATTCAAACAAGTAAATTTTACCGAGTGTCTACTATGTGCCAGGCACTGTCCTAGATATAGGGAAGCAAAGATAAAGATCTTATGGTCCCTGGCAGTGAGTAGCCCAGTCTTAGAAGGAAGATCCACAGATCGGTAACTACAAAATTAAAGCATAACACAGTATTATGCTGAACAAAAGATTACAATGCTCTAAAAACTGAGTGACCAATTGTGTCTAAGAGAGAGAAAGGTTTCACAAAGGATGACATTTTAGCTTGGATTTATATGGGTAAAATTTCACCAGCAAACATGGCAGAGCCAAGCACACGCAAAGTCAAATGCCAACAGCAGTCTGTGCATATTCCGAGAAGACTGAATAGTTGAGTGTGTTCACACGTAAGAGGGCTATGTGACAAAGTGAGGGCTGGTGAACTGGTTTGGGTGCAGATTGTGAAAGGCCCTATCAAGGTCACAAAGAATCACTGAAGTTATCATTAAGTGATATTTGTGCTATCACTGAACAGATTGCCCCTTTTTTAGAATAACAGGCTGCAATATGGAGGATGTCCTAGAAGGGAGGGCAGACTATTCTAATTAATAATCCAGATGAATGACATGAAAGGTAGTCAAGAACAAAATGAACTTGAGAGCTCCAGAGGATGACTCCATGACTCCACTGGACTTTCATCTGAAAATACTTTGAAAACCAATTTTTAACTTATTTTCTAGTTGCTTGGGGATATCCCTCTACCTTGAAAAGAAGAGTTGGTACAAATGATTCCCTCCTTCCCCCTCCATTCTGTATGAATTCTTGCTCATAAGCTAGTAGGATTCATAGATGGAACACCCACCTTATAGGTTCCTTAACTTTTAGAGAGCTGACCTAGGAACCTAGTTACCATCTGCAACACTGTCTCTATGGAAAGCCATTACAAGCTGGTGGCTGTATGAATTGGGTTCTGACCATTATACGGCCTGAGCAGATGTGCATTGCAAATATTCATCTATCTTAAGAGTAAACAGAAAGATCACACTATAATGCTTTCCAAGGTAAAATCCACAAAATGTCACCACCACTATTCTGTTTGCTTCATACCTGGAAGTACTTAGGGAAGCCATCCCTGTCGTTTTTCTTATAAAACCTTTTTGGGTCCATGCCAGCTCTCATCTTCAGTGCTTTGAGATCATTTTTTAGTTCATCTGTTAATTCTGGAGCTTTCATACCAAACCAGCCATCACCTGCTGTTTTTTGTCGTTCTTTCTGAAATTCAGATTTCAAAAATAAACAACATTCTAACTTTAATAAAGTGTATAAACTGTACCTTATTTCCCCAAAATTGTACACACAGAAAATTTCATTAATTAAAACAAATAAGGTGTTACTTTACAGAATGTATTAGTCTCCAAATTTATCTTGTATAAAAGGAATGAAACCACAAAAAGTGATCTCTCTAGTAAATTAGGTAAAGCATTACCAATTTCATACATGAGGGCTCCTTTAAATTTAATTTTGTATTTTAGTAAGAATTGCTGACTTACTAGGAGAATAACCCACAGCTTTAATTTCTATTGTCTAAAATAGCCTACACAAGAGATAATGTATAAAAACATTTTTGCTTCTGAAGCTTATATGTAAACATTAACACTTTTCTTTAGCCACTCAGGTATCTCAAAGTTACTCACTCCAACAGTCCAGAAATTTGTATTACTTCTTAAAAAATAAAAATAACCTGGACAGTGTGGCTCAGTGGTTGAGAGTCGAACTATGAACCAGGAGGTCACAGTTCCAATTCCCGGTCAGGGCACATGCCAGGGTTTCGAGCTTGATCCCCAGTGGGGGGGTGTGCAGGAGGCAGCCAATCAATGATTCTCTCTCATCATTGATGTTTCTATGTCTCTCTCCCTCTTCCTTCCTCTCTGAAATCAATAAAACTATACTTAAAAAAAAATAAAAATAATAAATTAGCCCTGGTCAGTGTGGCTAAGTTGGTTAAGCATCTCATCGCATGCACCGAAAGGTTGCCAATTCAATACCTGGTCAGGGCACATACCGAGATTTTAGGTTTAGTCCCCGTCAGTGTGCATATGGGAGGCAACTGATTGATATATATCTCTCTCTAAAATCAATTTTAAAAAAATATT
The DNA here is from genome assembly GCF_963455305.1 of Plecotus auritus. Lineage (NCBI taxonomy): Eukaryota > Metazoa > Chordata > Mammalia > Chiroptera > Vespertilionidae > Plecotus > Plecotus auritus. The sequence goes on from NC_137771.1 coordinate 74,521,230, forward strand.
AAAAAATTATTCTTTTAAAAACTCCTAGCAAGTGATTTGCTTAATTTTTTGTTGCATTCATACAACCAATATTATCAAGTATCTACCATGTGCCTAGGTGTTTCATATTAGAGACATTATTGGAGCACCGTCCTTAAATTTCCTCCAAACTCTCTCTTTTTTTTTTTAAAATATATTTTATAGATTTTTTTACAGAGAGGAAGAGAGAGGGATAGTTAGAAACATCGATGAGAGAGAAACATCGACCAGCTGCCTCCTGCACACCTCCTACTGGGGATGTGCCCGCAACCAAGGTACGTGCCCTTGACCGGAATCGAACCTGGGACCCTTCAGTCCGCAGGCCGACGCTCTATCCACTGAGCCAAACCGGTTTCGGCCAAACTCTCTTGATAACTTCTTTAGGCTTATCAGTTGAAATGTCAGATGGAAGCAAACCCCCCCACAACCACCCTATATCTTAATAAAAAAACCAGTTCATTTGGTAGATTAAATAGACCAGATTTTTAGCTGGCTACATTAAGTTCCCTACAACAGCCTGCAACAAACAGTTCTTGGCCTTTAGTGAATGGTACCTATAAGCCTAGAGGAATAGACAGTGATCTTGCATGCAATTGTCATTGTTTTTAAGGAAAAAAGTTGTATCTATGTGCACCATTCAGTGCACTTTCACTTTGTGAAAATCCATAAAACATGTATTATGGAACCACATTTTATAAGCCCTTAGGTATCAGTAACAATTTCCTTCAAAAAAAATATTTTAGTTGTATAACCATGTCATATATGAGCTGAACTTAAACATTCTAAATAATGAGTCACTGTACTTACTCTGCGTTGTTTTTGAAGTTGATGTTTTGATTCACGATATGGTGGGACACAGTAGTTTTTTTCAAAATCAGGAGTAATGATGGCTTTCTGCATAATCTGTGAAAATATTAAATTTGTTCTAAAATTACAAAATGTCATATAACTTTTTCATCATTTTTTGCCTTATTACGGAAACATCTCTCAGACTGAAGACTACTCCAAATATATTCACCTTTTAAAAAAAATGTTATTGATTTTGGAGAGAGAGGAAGGGAGAGGGATACGAACATCAGAGAGAAACATCAACATCAGCTGCCTCCTGCATGCCCCCCATTGGGGATAGAGCGTGCAACATAAGCATAGGCCTTGCCCAGGAAACTGAACTGGTGACCTCCTGGTGCACAGGTCAATGCTCAACCACTGGACCACAAATTAGCCGGGCTATATTAACCTTCTTCATGCAAAGTTGTACCTGTCTTTAAATTTGTGTATTATATTACAACTAGAGACCCAATGCACAAAATTCATGCAAGAGTAGGCCTTCCTTTCCCCGGCTGCCAGCACTGGCTTCCCTCTGGCACCCAGGACCCGGGCTTCCCGCAGGCTGCCAGCAGGCACCGGGGACCTGGGCTTCCCTTGCAGCCCCAGCTTCGTCCGGAAGGTCATCCGGAAGGACGTCCATTTAATTAGCAATATGCTTTTATTGTTATAGATAAAAATGTTTTAGAAAGCAAACTGAAGGATTATTTTAGGAAATCTATGAAATTGATCAGTTCAACTTTCTTTTACTAATCTGAATTTGCACACATTGGATTTATATTGTGTCCACTTGTATTTATTGGTGTGCAACCAGCCACCTGCACCAAACAACTGGAAAATAAAGATAATGGGAACAATGCCACAATGGCTCTTGAATCCCTGAAGAAAACCTGCCTGGTTTTTAGTTAAGTTCTTTAGATGTTGGTAAAACAGCTTGTAATCTGAGGAGACAGGCTAGACTATTAAGTACATGATACAGATTTTCGTTCAACAACATATACTTTTTATGTTATACTAATGAGATCATCCTATCTAGACAAATCTACTTTTTGCAACTCAGTGTATCTCAGATTATCTTTCAATGTCAATGAATACACAGGTCAACAATTTTCTTAATAGCTGTTATACACCACAGGTTTCCTTCTGACATTTAGTTTTAACAGTTTCTATTAAACATTTTTCCATTAATCATTATAAACACCACCTCTGCACACTTGTGATTACTTCTGTAAAACAAATTCCAAAATGTGTTATTTAAAAATTTTACAGGTAATGCTAAATTGCCTTGCATTCAAATAGTATAAACTCCTACCAACAGTTAATCAGGGCCCTTATCTTTATATTGCCACCAACACTGGGTATATTATCTTCTTGCATGTTGTCAGTGGTGTCTCTTGGCTATTTTCATTTGCTGTTGATCTTTACACATCAAGTCCTCTTCGGTGAGAATGCCTGTAGTTTTTTGTTTTTGTTTTGTTGCTTTTTTTTTTTTTTTTTTCATTTTAAATTAGGGTTGGGTTCTTACTAATTTGTAGAAATGTATTTTGTATCTTAGTGATATTAATGTGGTCCGTTACTTGTCTTTAAGGTGTTTTTAATTGCTTAACATGTTAAGCACCAAGCCTGTTTTGTCTTATTTCCCTTTAGCCCACGATATTCAATTTCTCCAATATGCTGGCTGCATCAGTTACTGACGAGGTCTGGACCAAAAGAACAGTGTCAGTCACCGGTGACTGACATGGTGCTTAACATGTTAAGTTTTAAAAAATTTTGTGTAGTCAGTCAAATCTGTTAATCTTTCCTAAATTACTTCTGCATTTTTTGTCCTTTTGCCTAGGATGATTAAATATTGTAATAAATACCATTTATGTGACTAAAAGAAGCCTCAGGGTAATTAGTAATTTCTCCCAGTGCAAGAACTAAAAAAGACTATTCCTTTGTCCTCAAATTAGTTCATAGGAATACAGCATATATTAATTTGGTCAATGACATTTGACATTATCAATTATTAATCCAGACATCCCCAATTCAGGTTTAGGCTTAGAAGTTTCTGAGTAGTACAATAGCAGTCTAGACTTTCCTATCACTCAGAAAAGAGAGCAAGCCATTTAACAAATTATTAAGAACTTGTTGTGTTTCAAGCACCATACTAGGGTTTAAGACAGTGGTTCTCCATTGGGAGCAATTGGCAGTATCTGAAGACATTTTTGGTGTTTGTGAATGTGTGTGTACATGGTGTGGAGTGTGTATGCTATTCGCATCTAGTGGGTAGAGGCCAAGTCTGCTGCTAAACATCTTATAATGCGCAGACACTCTCCCACAACAAACAATTATCCAGTCCAAAATGCAAATATTGTGAAGTTGAGAAATCCTGTTTTAGGAATATAAAGATAAAAGACAATAAAATAACAACTATATAACGATTAAATTAACAATAAAATAACGATTAATAATGGATTCAATAGATACTGGGTGTTGCAGAAGCACAAAGGAGGTTAGGGGAAGCACTAGGGTCAAAGAATGTTTCTCAAAGACAGTGATCTATCTCTACATTAGCCTGGGAAAGATCAAGGTATCTTTAGGTAACTATAGAAGTCTCTGATAGCAAGAACGCAGCAAGTGAATAGAGTTGGAGGAATAAAGGCACCTTAAAAGCTCTGAGGAACCACTGAAAGACAAACAGAATATCATGCTCAGATTTATGTTTTTAGGAAATCTAGGAAAAGAATGGAGAATAGCTTGAAGAACAATGAGTAAGAAGGCTATTGCAGTAGTCTAAAGGCCTGCATGAGCCAGTGAAGTGGGGTGAAAGGAGGGAATAGAATAGAAAGTATGTAAGCCTTGTAGCCTAGGCTTTTTGATTGCAAAATGGAAAGATTTTGGCATCATTAACCATGATAGAGAATACAAGAGGAGCTGGTTCAGGCAGGGAATAGAGAAGTAGGGCCATTAATGAGGTCAAGTGCCTGAGCACATATGAAAGAACAGACAACAGACACCTGGATTTAAAGTCTTGAAGACCTGAAGAGGCAGCAAGGCTAGAAAAATAAATGTGAAGCTGTGCAAGGGGACAGCTAAAGCTACTCTATGATTTTCTTCTGCAATTAAATGTACAATTTTAAGTCTTTTTCTGGTGAGGGAGGCAGGCACTCACAGCCTTCAGATTCTCATCACAGTCCAGAACAGTTAAGAACTAAAAGTATAGCAAGAAAAGAGAAGAAAATATAACTCCCATAACTGATGGGTGCAAGAGAGTCATCCTTTGCAGCTAGGACTTCATAAAAAAGAGTAACGATTGTTCTGGAAAGAAGGAAAAAAGGAGCACAGCAGGCTTGATGTGATTTCACTGTAGGAAAATTGGTCTCTTATCAAGGACTAATCATTTCTACAAGTAATTGGCTAGTTCTATGTAACTGACCTCATTTTTCTTTTTCTCCTTGATCTGTGTTAGGGTTTTCTTGTTTGATTGTAGTTTGTCTGCATTAAAATTTATATACAAACCACCCAATTGCTTGATACTCAGACCAGGGTCTATGCTGCTGCTTGTCAACTTCAGACTGAAAGAGAAACGATCACTTAAAGATCAAATAATTAAATCAAAATGGAAACAATTAGACTATTTCAAAATCACTTTTTCTCCCTTCTCTCCCCCTTTACTGTTAACGACCAAAACAAATCCTTATCTTTACAATGAAGTTTTGAAAATCTGAACAAATACATAATCTAGTAAAAGACATTAAGAAAAAAATTCTGGGATGAATAATGAATTAAACAAAAAAGTTTTTTGGGAGCACATGCAAATTTATTCCCCAGATTTTCTTTAAGAGGATTAATGCCATATACCAGTGGTCAGCAAACTCATTAGTCAAGAGAGCCAAATATCAACAGTACAATGATTGAAATTTCTTTTGAGAGCCAAATTTTTTAAACTTAAACTTCTTCTAACGCCACTTCTTCCAAATAGACTCACCCAGGCTATGGTATTTTGTGGAAGAGCCACACTCAAGGGGCCAAAGAGCCGCATGTGGCTCGCGAGCCGCAGTTTGCCGACCACTGCCATATACCAATAGATTTCTTTTTATAAAGAAAAGAATTACAGAAAAGAAGATGAGTTGCCACTGGCAATTTGGCTCAACTTCATATGTAGGTAGTGAGTTAATAAACGTACATACTTTCATCTCTAAAACCAATGAGATAATACAGGAAGATAGTAACTCTGATAAAAATTAAAAATAAAACCAATGAGAAAGATAGGTTCTTCTACTCTGAATTTCCAAGTTATCCAAACTTAGAATATTCTGGGTAACCAAAGGATTTGGTAGTGCCGCTAAACCAAGTAAGTTTTAAACAGATGAGCATCCATATTTCCCACAGGAACTTTTAAAAAAATATGTCTTTCCCCAGACCTAACAAATTAGACTCTTCTGCTGTTGGTCTGGGGTCCTGCTATATTAACGTAATGAGAATTTCTACTTTATATTACTGAAAAGTCCTTTTTATAAGCAAGTATACTTGGACTTAGTCACTTTCTTTCCTAATTATTCATATAAACAGAGCAGCTAAAAGTTTTGATAATCAACCTTTACTGGAAAGTGAAATCATTCTATTGCAGTGTCTTTAAATTCTCAACCCTGAATGTACATTATAATTATACTACTATGGAGGACTGTGGCTTTTAAAAAATAAAAATGCCTAAGCCTATCCTCAGACTGATTTCACTAGGCATCCATTAATATGTAGTTCCTTATAAGGATGCCTGTATTTTGTGGATACACTGCTACCAGGGCCTATGCTTGGGAAAAACAAATTTAAAGCAGAGAAAAAGAAACTAAAGAAGTAGCACTAAACATTAATGCCTTTCAGTGGGTGACAGATGGCTTTTCTTTATTTTTCAACTTCTCTACAATCAACATATAGTAAAAAACAAATTCTTATTCTTCCCTTTTATATTACTATTAACAATCATGCAGGAAAATACTAACAAATGATTTTTAACATATCACCAAAAGAAGCACTTTTAGCTATCACTGTTGGGAAAAATATGACTAACATAGGCATCCAGAGAGATGAAGGAAATTCTGGATAAAAGAGCTCTTCCATATAGAACTCGAGGCAATAATTTTCTCAATTCCCTGGCTTTTTAATATTTTATATTTTTATGGTAAATTAGCCACTTGAAATATGTATCAAAAACTTAATTTTTAAAATAAAGGCAAGACTTACAGTTTAGACGTTGTGCCACTTAGTAAGTCATCTTCATCACTAAACTCATCTTCATTTTCATCTTGGTCTGATGGTTCTTCACTTTTTTCATCCTCCTCTTTTTCTTCCTCAAAGGCAACCTCACTTGCCTTGTCTTCCTCATCCAAGTAAAAATTTTTATCAGCACTTAATCCAGGAGTTGTGTCAATTACAAACAATGCATTGTCACATAACTTATTTTCTGAGTCTCCATGTAATGAGCCCCTTTGAACACTATTTTCAACAAAACACATAGTATCCTCTTCATTTTCACTGTTTTCAGACTGCTGGCTTTCATCACTGCTGAGAAGTAATAAAACAGAATCATCCTGAGATGTGTTGAGCTCAGACTTGTACAGTTTGGTATCACACTCAAAATCTACATCTCTTTCTTCATTCATGTCTTCACTATCAGCTATAATTGTGCACTCTTCTTCATCACTACCACCACCATCACTAGATGTGAAGTCACTTCTTTTTATGGTGCTCTTTCTCTCTTCAGTCCATCTGTCTATTTCCACAACTGCAAATGTTTGAGCTAATGATTTCATTATAGCCTCAGAGTTTAGACTTGAGGGCTTTGATGTAGTTTTGTTATTTTGGGGGGTTGAATGCCTTTGAGAAATTAACTGCTGAAGGCCCGCATCCTCAAGTTCAGGAAAACTCTTCAACTCAGAATTTTTCTCATTAATTTCTTTCCCCTTATCTATCATTCCTTCAGCTTCTTCATCTAAACTCTTACAATTCTGCTTTGTTATTTCCTTGAGAGGTGCAACATTGGCCTGTTTTTCCTTTTTTATATTAAAATGTTGGCATTTTTGCACTGTTGGTTTTTTTCCTGACTTTCCATGGAAGGAATCATTATCAATGTCATTATAGATTTCATTAGAGAAATTTGGCTTATTTATCTGAGAAGGAGTTCTTGCTTGCAAACAAGAAGTTTGTTTAGTATCTGAATTCATAGATGTATTTATCATTTGCTTTTCATTTCCTGGTATACTTTTAGTATCTTTCTCCTCTGTTTGTGCCTGTAATTTCCTCTGCATACTCCTTGTTGTTCTAGTAGCAATTCCAGAAAATGTAGACATTTCTGAGCATGATGATTCAGCATCAGAAATAGCTTCTGAATGTAATTCTTGGCTTGGATCTGTTAGGGATTTAGCCTTACTTCTGGTTCTCGTAGAAGGCACAATTCTAGAAATACCTGAAACATGGGATTCTGCTTCAGAGACTTCTTCTTCAGTATGAGACTCACTTACTGAAGTTGTTTTCAGCCTTTTCCTAACACTGGACACTGGGGTGCATGCAACTAAGATTTGCCTTCTCCTAGTTATTCTTAAAATGGAATTCTGGGGCTCAGATACAGAACAACAATTTGACTCTGCTTCAGAGGTCTCTCCATCAGTAGCTGGTTTGTTCATTTCTGATAATGAGGCTCTAGTTCTGCTCTTCCTCTTTCCAGTTTTAGGAGTTTTAGGGATTGGACTTTGTTTCCTATTGCTCTGTGATTCAGCAGTACTTGAGTCATCAGATGGAGATTCCTTCCTGCCTTTTGGATTCGACTGAATTCCTTCAGCAGAATTCTGTAAGCCAGAGAACACACACTGTTAATTTAGGTAGGGCTAGGACATGGGCAAGGTGAGTGAGGCACTACCCTCAGGAGCAAATTTTAAGACAGCACTAAAAAAACTAAGTAAACTAGAAGCACTAAAAAAAAAACCTCAGTAAACTAGATGAACACAAAACCCAACACCACCATCCATTATTTAAAAAAACTTATATACTGTATCTGTCCCTGCATTTGCAGGGCCCTGCTTCACTCGCCTCACCCAAGTCCTTGAGTCTGCTTTAGAGAGCAAAATAATAACAACAACAACAGAAAATATTTCTACAGCTAAAAAATGTCAAATATTCTAGATGGACCTATATTCCGAAACATATGGGGAGGAGGGAATAAGGAGACTATTATCTCTGAGCAAAGATATGTTTAGGAACACACACCAATAGAACTGGTCGCTGCCCTTACCTTTACATACGTAAGAGAATTAACGTTCGTTTTCCTTCATCACAGAATCAGAGGTAGCAACAACTAGCGCCACCGAGAGCCACGAGGCGGCATCACGGTAGACCTCCCCACGCCAAAAGGAGGTGCTGTGGGATCACCGCCAGCCTCCCCATGAGAAAAAGTGCCCTTCACTCCAAACCCGCTAAATTAGCTCACGCTTGGTGGCCAAAATAAATCCTTAGTACGGTGTTAATAGTAAAGTTAAAAGGTCTGAGCTGTTCATCTGCACTGGAGCTGAACTACCCAAAGCAAGTTAACTAACCTCTCGGTTCCACACTAAGGACCGCCTTAAAGACAGCAAAGGAAGTGACAAGCGCAGCGACGGCCGGTACGCAGCGACGGCCGGTACGCAGCGACGGCCGGTACGCAGCCCCGCGCCGCAGGCTTGACCTGATGCTCCAGCATCAGGGGCGCCGGCCCCCCGCCCGCCCCCCCGCCCCGCAACACACACTGCGCGGGACCCTGGCGCCGTCCCCCGCCCCCTCCCTGGGCGCCACTAGGCGAAGCGGCGAGCAGAAGTGAGGGAGCCTCGCTATTTCCTACCTTCTGCCTGGAGCTTTCAGGAGACGTAGCTTGGATGTCGGCCTGAGGCCGCGCCGACCTGGTGACCACCATCTCACCGGCTGGCAGCCACCTGGCCTATCTCGGTTCCGGAGCCACGGAAGTGCGTCAGAGAAGGGTCTCGCTCACGGTTCCCGCGATAATTGCGGATTTCGCGAGAACCTCTTCCCTACCTCCGCCCGCCTGCCGAGTTCCGGCGGTCCCGGGGATTCCCTGAGATTCCCAAGGACACGGGGTTTAGCGTTTTCTCCGGGCGTACCATCCTTTTGCAGGGAGAGCACGTTGTGGGGCCGGTAACACTCGCAGTGACAGAGGCCTTCGTCCCCGTTTCCCCTTCTCCATCCATTCGGCAAATCCTAAAGGTTTTAGTGTAGCCTGTGGGTGTGGCCGAAAGAGACGTTTGCAGTACGTATACTTAAAAAAATCATTCTTGTACTATATGTGAAGTTAAATATAAATAAAATAAAATTTAAATTTAAAGAATTGGTTGGGGTAAAGATGTTTGTTAACTTTCCCAGGAACTCAGACTAATTAGGAAGGTATATAACCTAAATGTGAGATGGTGACTAGGGATTGGGAATAAGCAGAAAAGAAGAAATGTTAAAGAAATTGTAAGGAGAGTGATAAAAAATGTCTTGCAGTGAAGGGAAGAGAAAGACCTGAATCAAGAGAAGCTTTTGGATTTCTTTTAGGATGAAGGGTGGAGAGCTAGAAAGTTTGAGGGGAATGAAAGGGATTGAAGAAGTAGATGGATATTGTTGGAAGTGAGAAAGGATGAGTGCCTCACTAGATGTATTCTTTTCTACTTCTTTTATAACAGAAAACCTTTTTCCACTCTTACAAAACATATTTTTCAGTGGGCACACTGCCACTCAGCTAAATAGCTCCTTTCATTGTTTCCCTTGCAGCCAGATGTGGCTAAATTTTGGCCAATTACATATAAATTGAGTGTTGTGTAGTTCTTAAGGGACATCTTAAAAGAGAGGATGGCTTCCCTTGCCTCCTTCTCCCTCTCCCGCTCCCCCCTCCCCCTCCCCTTCTCTCCCTCCCCTCCTCCTCTTTTCCCTCCTCCTCCTTCCCCTCCCCTTCTCCCTCCCTCTTCTCCCCCCCTCTTCTCCCCCTCCCCCTTCTCCCCCTCCCCCTTCTCCCCCTTCTCCCCCTCCCCCTTGTCCCCCTCCCCCACCTCTCCTTCCCTCTCCTCCTCCTTCCCCTCCCCTTCCCCCTCTCCCTCCTCCATCTCTCCCTCCCCTCCTTTTCCTTCCCCTCCCCTTCTCCCTCCCCCTCCCTCTCTCCCTCCCCTCCTCCTCCTCCTCCTTCCCCACTCCTCCTCCCTCTTCTTCTTTTGGTTAATCCTCACTTGAGTCCATTGATTTTTAGAAAGAGTGGAAGGGAGAGGGAGAGACAGAAACATCAATGTGAGAGAAACACAAAAACACATCAACTGGTTGCCTCCTGCATGCACCCTAACCAGGGCAGGAGAACCTGCAACCAAGGTACCTGCCTTTGACCGGAATGGAACCCGGGACCCTTCAGTCTGTGGGATGATGCTCTATCCACTGAGCCAAACCGGTGAGGTCTTCCCTTGCCTTCTTTAACTTCATTTTACACCCTGAAAAGTAGCATGTGCTATCTGGTTTGCAAGCAGCAAGTTTGTGCCACTTTAGTGATGGCAGAGGTGTGAGAAAGAAAAAAGCATGGGTCCCAGACAACTGGTGGAGCTGCCATATCAGTCTTAAACAGACTACTTCTAGATCTGTTTCACCTGAGAAAAACACTTGTCTTTTTTTAAGCCACTGTTATTTGGTGATTTTCTGCTATTTGCTGACAAGCCTAATCCCAAATGAAGAATGGAATAAAAAAAGAGAGATGGAGGGTGTAGCCACAGAAGAATACTCCTTTGATGCAGGAGGGAAGAACTGATATTTGAAGCAGAGAAGAGAATGTGAATGCAGGGAAATTAAAGTGGAGAGAAGGAAAGAGAAGAGGATTTTGGAACAGTAACTCCAATCCTATATAATAAAGAGGTAATATACAAATTGACCATCATTCCAACACACGAGATGGCCACCCCATGTGGTTAAAGAAGGCCAGCAGGGGAGGGCAGTTGTGGGCGATCAAGCCTGCAGGGGAGGGCAGTTAGGGGTGATCAGGCCTGCAGGGGAGGGTAATTAGGGGTGACCAGGCACGCAGGGGAGGGCAGTTAGGGGTGATCAGGCCTGCAGGGAGGGCAGTTAGGGGTGACCAGGCTGGCAAGGGAGGGCAGTTAGGGGTGACTGGGCCAGCAGGGGAGGGTAGTTGGGGGCAATTGGGCTGGCAGGGGAGCAGTTAGGTGTCAATCAGGCTGGCAGGGGAATGGTTAGGGGGTGATCAGGCTGGCAGGCAGAAGCAGTTAGGGGCAATCAGGCAGGCAGGCAGGCGAGAGGTTGGGAGCCAGCAATCCTGGATTGTGAGAGGGATGTCCGACTGCCCATTTAGGCCCGATTCTGTTGGGTAGTTGGACATCCCTCAAGGGGTCCCAGATTGGAGAGGGTGCAGGCTTGGCTGAGGGACACCCCCCCACCGTGCACAAATTTCATGCACCGGGCCTCTAGTTTTCTATATAAGAACATTCATCTGCTCAAGAATGGGAAAAATTTAGGTTGGTTCTTGTGGGGAATATGGTGAGGAGAAAAAAGAAGGAATTTTGGTTGAGCCAAGTAGCAGTGAGACTATGTAAGCAGAAAAATGAAAGAGGAAATAGGCTAGATTGAAGAGAAGGTAGAGGAAGGAAACTGAACATATTGAAGGTCAAAGCAGCAGAAGATAACAGCATCAATCATAGTAATAGCATTCAGCACTTACTATATCCTGAGTATTAATTGCTTTACATGTGATAACTCATTTAATCTCTACAAAAACTTTAACATTAGTGTGGATGAAAATAGGGGCCACACACTAACCTGACAAGCTCACGGAAGGCCTTCATGGCAGTCTTGCAAACTCAAAGTCCTAAAGTAACCACAAAGGATGGTCTGAAATTAAAACTTTAACTAAAAGTAATTTATAGCTTACTAGAGGCCTGGTGCATGAATTCGTGCACAGGTAGGGTCCAGCCAGCCAGCCCCAATCAGATATAGTAAGTGTTCAATGCTATTACTATGATTGATGCTGTTATCTTCTGCTGCATTGACCTTCAATATGTTCACTTTCCTTCCTCTACCTTCTCTTCAATCTAGCCTATTTCCTCTTTTGTTTTTCTGCTTACATAGTCTCACTGCTACTTGGCTCAACCAAAATTCCTTCTTTTTGCTCCTCACCATATTCCCCACAAGAACCAACCTAAATTTTTCCCATTCTTGAGCAGATGAATGTTCTTATATAGAAAACTAGAGGCCCGGTGCATTAAATTTGTGCACGATGTTTGGGGGTGTCCCTCAGCCAAGCCTGCATCCTCTCCAATCTGGGACCCCTTGAGGGATGTCCAATGGGGACCAATGAGGCCGGGCCAGCCAGAGGGAGGGGCTGTGGGAGGTTGGCTGGCTGGCCCCACCCCCTGATCAGGATGCAGGGGGGCCAATCGGGGGTGGGGCTGGCTGGGGGGAGGAACCTGCAGAAGACCCACTGAGCTGGAGCTGAGCATAGGCCCCAGGATTCCCAGGGAGGATGGCCTCAGCAAGGAAACAGAAATGACCAGAAGGCTCAGCAAACAGGCCTGAGCTCCCTTTGGCCAGGCTGGTGTCTCTGTGTGTACATTAGACACAGCCAGGCACTTGCCTTTGTCTGTTGGTCAAATCCATTGCATTGAAAAACTTGTTCCCCTTCTCCTCTTTGGGCCCTTACAGCAAATACAGGCCAATTGGAAGACGCAGGCCCCAGTGGCAGAGCCAGGCCCCACAATCACCTGGAATTTAGGCCTAAGACAACTGGGTAGCAATCTCCAAGGAACAGAACACACTGTTTTAGAGTCATAATTCTCCCCTAAAATGTGCACTGCTGCTCCTCTTTAGCCGGGATAGACTGAACTAAGGAACCAAAGACCGAGTTTCCTTTGAGGTGGGATCCACCGGGAGCCAGTTGATGGCAAGGGCCCTCACAGGCGGCTGACTTCCCCCCAAGCTCGGTGTGCTCTGAGCTGGTCTGTTTCTGGCAGTGCCAGGTCCTGGGCTGCTGGTCAGGTGGCAGGTCCACAGGGTTTCTCTCCACCACCTGGCTTCCCTCCTGCCCGGCGTGCCAGGTGTGCCAGGCGGCTGTTGCTAGAGCTGTTGCTAGAGCTGGGACTCAAAGAGCAAAGGAGCTGGCCCACGCCAAGAGGGACCTGCAGATGGCCAGGCTGTACCCCACACCCCACTTCTCAGATTTACTCGTGTGGATCCGGCCAAAGCCTACTGCCCAAGACTGGCGCCATGTGGGGAGGGTTGCAACGGGGAGAAAGGCACCCTGACCTGCCAGCCTTGGTGACAATCATCTTGGTACCCAGCTGATTGAATTCGTCCCACAAAGCCTTCATCTCAAGATGCATGATCATGCTGGCCAACTTCACATTCTTCTTTACTGGCACCTTGGCAGTGGCTGCACAACTGGCCCTGGGGCCCTTGGGCTCAGCAGTGGCACTGGTGGCAACTCCTGTGGCCAACTTGTCATAGCAACTAGTTGTTCTGGTCGCTGGGCTTTTATTATATAGATGTCCTAGCCCAGTCGTCGGGAAACTCATTAGTCAACAGAGCCAAATATCAACAGTACAACGATTGAAATTTCTTTTGAGATCCAAGTTTTTTTTTTTTTTTTTTTTTTTTTTTTTAAATATATTTTATTGATTTTTTACAGAGAGGAAGGAAGAGGGATAGTTAGTCAGAAACATCGATGAGAGAGAAACATCGATCAGCTGCCTCCTGCACACCTCCCACTGGGGATGTGCCCGCAACCAAGTTACATGCCCTTGACCGGAATCGAACCTGGGACCTTTCAGTCCGCAGGCCGATGCTCCATCCACTGAGCCAAACCGGTTTTGGCTGAGATCCAAGTTTTTTAAACTTAAACTTCTTCTAACGCCACTTCTTCAAAATAGACTCGCCCAGGCCGTGGTATTTTGTGGAAGAGCCACACTCAAGGGGCCAAAGAGCCGCATGTGGCTCGTGAGCCACAGTTTGCTGACCACTGTCCTAGCCAGTATCTTCCCTGAAAAAGGTCAATCTTTACCTTAACTGAGCCTATTGTCTTTTTGTATCTAAGATAACATACCTGTGAAATGTCAGGGTAACTTATAACTTCCCTTTTTTAGGACCACTCAGGGCACAACCAAATATGCCTGGGCGGCCAGGACTTGAGACTATAAATTCCTTCATTATTGTTAATTGTTGACTGTTAACTATCCTATACCCATCTATGTAAAAGAAGTATGTGTCTATCATTTTACTTTTTATTCAGTCCCAGAGGTCCCCCCACTTTGCTTTCTCCCGCCTCCCTAATCTATCACCAAGGGATTTCATGTAACCCACTTACATCTCTTCCTTTGATTGTAATGTATAAAACAAGGCGAAAAACTGCTATTCTCCGGAGCGTTATCCCGATCCGTTGAGATTCTGCTTCCCAGCAATTGTTGACATTTTGGCTCAAATAAACTCACAAAAGTTCTTTACAGGTTTGAATGTTTTCACATTAACATGAGCAAATACATAAAAATAGAAATTAAGATTACAGGAATAGGTATAGAAAATTAGGAAAGTATTTGAAAATTAATTTGTAATATTCACTTGCAAGCATGGCCCCTTAAAGTAAAACAGACAAAATCCCAAACATTGTCTAAAAAGGTCAAAAAACAAATACCAAAATTAAAATGTCAGTACATATTTGTAATCTGAGAAAATTGAGCTAGTCTACCATGAACAGGTGGTCTGATGGTAGGCAAATTACAAAATGTTCTGTTTTTGTTTTATGTGTACTTACCAGGTCTGTCCTGTTTCCCTATTTCTACCTTCTCTGCCTACCTTCTTTACCCAAAGTGGATTTGGAGCAAATACAGTATTCTCACTTTTAGATAAGTAAAAGTCTCTTTTCAGTCCCAAAGAGAAACTCTACCTTGATAGTCTGATAGTCTATATTTTACTAATTAAACCCTTAAACTCAAGGATTGGCCCTCTGGAATTTTAGGCATTAACCAAAAGATGGAAGTTTTAGTGCATGAGCCTTCTTTCTTTCTTTCTTTCTTTTTTTTTAAATGCAGAAATATTTATTTTGGTTTCCTTCATTGTTTTTGGAAATTCTGTTTTGGCTTATAAAAACATAGAAATAGTCAACATGGTAAAGCAAACATTCAAAACCCCCATGTGGCAAGTTATTGACTTTTTGCGCAGTGAAGAACACACACACACACACCTACACCCACGCACACACGCAGTTAGGCTATGATGATGACCTGAGTGCAACCCCCTGTGCTGTGGGCCACGTGTAATCACACCCAGAAGAGACTGCTTCAAGTGCATAATGACAACTTACTCCAGTCACATGTGGCAAAGGCTTGCGGTAAGTGAAATGCTGCTAATTTCCCAAATTAACTTAATGAAATCCTGGGAGGAGTGACTCCCAGGATATGAGTGTTTGGACTTCCACCCCCAAGAATTTGGCTTGCTGAAACATTTCACAGGAGCCAGGAAGCATGATGGCAGGAGAGCAAGTTTATTACCATCCATTTCCATTAGTACCCACGTCTATGCACTTCCTTAACTCCTCAGAGACGCACCTTGCCTGAGAGTTTATTCTGGGGAAAAGCCAGTTAATCACAATGTGAACTTCTGATATGAAAACCACATTAAAAACCTGTTGGCCATCACAGAGGGATGTTCAGTGGAAATAAAGTGGACAGTTACTTAGGCTTCACAGTTGAGCATGGTCTTGCCAGGTGATTCTTTCTTTCTTGAAATGCTTGTCTTCACTGTCGAGTGTAAGGCAGATTTTCTCATAAGCCCGTGGACAGAGGGAGGGAGAGTCTGGAGAGAAGGCCCCGAGAGCACTCTGCTCCGTGGGCACCAGAACCCATGCACCCTGGGAGCGGCCCTGCGTCTGAGACTCAGTATCTATACTATCCTGAGTTGGTCTGTCCTGCACTTGGCTGGGAACCTTTGGCTCCAAAAGGAACAATAAAGGAGTGAGAGGAAGAGCAGGTGTTTAAGAAGCCTTCATCCAAGTGGACATGAGCATGGGTAAGAGGTGGGGAAGGGGAGCTGACAGGGAGAAAAAAAAAAATCTCTGGTCCACTTGTGACATTCTCCAGCTGGGATGGTTGTTGGTAAGGGACAGTTTCCTTCCAGTGCACATATTCTTCCGAACAGCCAATGACTGCAGAGTTTGCAGCAAGCAGCGGACATTCAGAAATAGTAAGTCCTAGTCCCTTGGTTAGAAAAACAGGGAGACAGAAGTTCCACATCCACCTTCTGAACTAAGGAAGTCACAAATAACTTAGCACATGTATAGTTTCCCTTGACTATCGTTAAGGCTCGTTTTGGAAATGGTGTATCACCACACGGGTACATGATCTGCCATGCGAGGTGACTGCAAGGCAGAGTCCTGCTTCCTCTAATATTCCTATGACAAGAATCCAATGCACAAGTCAAACAAGGCGTGCCCTTCCCTATTCCCTACGCTCCTGTAGTCAAATCGCCAATGTGAAAGCCACCAGGAGAAGATCGTGGAGGTGTGTGGTTTCTTCTGACCGTTCCTCCTCCCTTAAGCTTTGATGGTGGAATAAAGTTCATCTATCTGTGACTTGAAATAATTCCGAAGTTCTGGCCTTCTTGCCTTCATTGTCGGGGTCAGAAGGCCATTTTCGATAGAGAACAGTTCAGGGTGGAGAGTGATGCCTTTGACCTGCTCGAATGGCTTCAGGCCAGACTCCTTCCCCAGCCTCACCAAGTCCTCTAGGATGGCTTTCTTGACTTCCTTGCTGCGGCACAGCTCCTCGAAGGATTCCCACCAGGCCTCGCTTCCCCGCCCAGCGGCCCAGCGTCTCCACGTCGGGGACCACGAAGGCTATGATAAATGCCTGCAAGCTGTCTCCATGGACGAACACCTGTGCGACGGGTTCGCTATGTAAGTAGATATTCTCGATCTTTTCGGGTGCTACGTATTCTCCTTGTGCCAGTTTAATTATATGCTTCTTCCTGTCGATGATCTTCAGGGCTCCATTCGGTAACCATTTCCCGATGTCCCCTGTGTGCAGCCAGCCATCTTTGTCCAGAGATTCCGCTGTTTTCACCGGGTCCTTCAGGTAGCCTTGAAATACATTTGGTCCTTTCACACACACCTCGCCCTCGCCCTTGGCAGCCAGATAGTTCATCTCTTCCACATCGATGAGTTTTATCAGATTGCAAGGCACTGGGGGACCGACGTGGCCTGCAGTCCATTCTCTGGGAATGGTCAGCGAGCAGCAGGCTGTGCACTCAGTCTGTCCATAGCCTTCATAGAAATAACAGCCGAGCGCCGCTCGCATAAACATCAGCACCGTGGCTGACACGGGCGCAGCCCCCGTGATCATCAGCCGGACCTTCCCTCCCAGTTTTGACTGTATTTTGCGGAAGATCAGTTTATCCCAAAGGCTGTTGTTTCTAATGATGCCACTGCGAAGCTCTGCTTGTTTCCTCTTGGAGGCGAAGTCCAGTAGCAACCGCTTAAGTTTGGTGTTTGCCTGCCCCAAAATTCTGTCGAACATCCGATTCAGCAGCCTCGGGACCACCGGAAAGATGGTGGGTTGAAGCACTTTGAGGTCATCCATAAGCAGCTTGAGATCTCCTTGGAAAAATCCTATTTTCGCTCCGTGGCATAGGATCGCACACTGCAAGAGCTGCTCATACATGTGTGCAAGTGGTAAAAAGGAAATGTGTGTGTCACTGACATTCAGGCTAATTACCTTCTCTGTCACTTTCACAAACGCTGAGAGGTCGCTCACTATGTTGCGATGAGTGATCATCGCCCCTTTGGGGTGGCCTGTGGTTCCACTTGTGAAACAAATTACTGCAAGGTCTTCAGGTGCGGGAGGCTTGGGCTTCTTTCTGTTGGCTCTTCCCAGGTCCTCCATGGCCTTCATGCTGATGACCTCCACCCCGCACTTCTTGCCGCGTTCCAACAGATCGCTGCCATAGGAGTCCATGAGAACTACGATTTTAAGGCCTGGGGTCGACTTATTTTCTACACCTTCCAATAACAGGTTGGCCTTCTCTGGCTTGTCCACAAAAACCAGGGCGAGTTCAGCACTGTTGACTATGTAAGTGATTGCTTTGGTTCCCAGGGTGTCATAGAGGGGAATGGCCACCATCGAGTAAGCAAAGCATCCATACTCAATGATCACCCACTCAGGTCTGTTCTGGGCAAAGATGCCGATGTACTGGTCGGGTGCGGCCTTGAAGCCCTTCTGGACCAGGGCCGAGCCCACGCACTCCGACATTTCCGCAACCTGCTGGTAGGAAAGCCATTCATAGGGCTGGTCTGGCTTCCGAGAGCCTAAACAAGGGCCGTTATTGGACATGCGGATGCCCCTCTGGAAACTGTCGTATACGGTTCTGACGTCATCATATAAGTACACCAGGAGCTCGTCACTATCAAGGAGCGTGGATCTCCGAGCGCCGCCACTGCCCGCCACCTCCACGGACTGCATGGAGCGGTCAACCGGAGGCTTGGGGACCCTGGGCCTCATGGCACACCACAAAGTGGTGAGAGCGGAGAATGCGCCCAAGCCCATGAGCGAGTTGGTTGGAAGCGCGCGGACGTACTGTCGGAAGTCGGCCAGCTCTGGTATCCGAAAATACCGGAGCAGCTCGTGGGCTTGCATTGTCCCGTGCTGGTGGTGCCCTACGCTGACTTACTGAGCCACGGGTTTTGAAATCTTAGATTCTGGAGATAAGACGGGTGCCTCCAGCCGAATGTCTTCTTGGAGGCAGGCAGCACCGGGAGCGGAGTCCTCACTCCACCCAAGTCTCCGTCCCAAGACCGTGCCAGCCATCCCTCCATGCCAGCCACATCACTAGGAAAGCTCCATCATATTTCTCCCCTCTAGACTCCACAAAGGTTACACCAGCCGGAATGCTGTGCCCTCTCCCACACACTCCAGAGCTTCTCTCGGGATCAACTCCTTGCGTCTGAAGCTCAGGCTCGTCCGGGCCGGCCGCTCCCACCACCGCACAAACGAGGAGCCGGACCCGTGGCGCACGTCACGGGACCCCACGGTGAACCAGCGCCCTGCCCGTGCGGGTGCCCCAGCCTCAGGCACAGGAGGCAGCGGCGGCTTGGGCGGCACCGAGGCCTCCGCAGCCGCGGGCAGGGCAGCCCCCGGGCAGGGCAGCCGCCTGGCAGAGGCCGGAAAGCGGAACGTCCCAACGAACCAAGCGGCTGCTCACGCGCCTCGGCTGCGGCCGGCCGCCGGCACTGGAGCTCGGGCGCGGAGCCCATGGCGCCACAGCGGAAACGTCTTCTAATAACAGATATTATACAGGGTCATTCTGTATTATTACACATAAAACATTACTTTCAAATTAAGTTTGACTTGTAAGAAGTTCCCAAATAATCCCATCTCCTGGTTTCAAACCCTGGAGTGTGGGCTGGACCTAGTGACTTACTTATTAGTATAATGAAAAGAATGACAGAAGTGATGGGTTACCCGACCCACGCGCGGTGGCCTCCAGCCTCCTGCAAACACTCCCCTCCCCCCACCCCCCCAACTGTGGTGCCAGGGAGCACCTACTGCTTAAGGACAACCCGCTGGCCCGAGCTGCCCGCAGATGCCTTCAGGCTCAACCTGGGTGGCAACCTCCCCAGGCTCAACCTGGGTGGCAACTCGTGGCGCCTCTCTGGTTTGCTGCTCTACCTGGATTGCAGCAGTGTCGCCTTCGTGGAGGAGGGCGCCTTCCAGAACCTCTTGGGCCTCCTCATTCTGCACCTCAATGGCAACCGCCACACTGTGCTCACCTGGGCCGCCTTCCAGCCCTTTCTCACCCAGAACGCGGCGCTGTGACTGCTGCCTGGAGTGGCTGCGGGACTGGATGGAGAGCTCTGAGCTTGTGGCCAATGTGCCTCCCTGGACTCCGTGGCAGGCCTGGACATCAGTCAGGGGGCCTTTGGGCTCTGACCCATCCAGCCAGGCCTGTCCCCAGAGCCAGCGGTCACCACTGTGAACGGGTTCAGCAGCCTCTTCTCCAAGCTGCTGGCCTGAGGCCCTGGTGGAGGAGACGGCCACCACTACCTCGAGGCCAGTCAGTACCTCCACAGCCTTCCCTCGGTGGAGTGGGAGCCTCGGGCAACAACAACCATTTCTCCTTGGCTCTAGTCTCCTGTTCAGCGTGGCCCAGCACATGGTGTTTGTCCTGTGACCCTGCCACACTGGGTGCCCAAACTGCATTGGCCAGCTGGGAAATGTTACTTAACTGGGATTGAAAGTGTTCGTGGCCAGGGGAGAGGGGAACAGGATGGGAGCAGGTGGTGAAAATTCCAGTGGAAGGTGGAAGGAACATTTTGCCTCCAGAGATGGTGCTAGAAAGAGGACAACCCTGGGAAATGTTATGGGGGTGGGGGTGGGGGTGGAGGTGAGGTATGAATTTCTGTTGTTGTCACATGGGCATCAGCTGGAAAAGAAAGAAGAATGAACATGATGGCTCTCTGATAAGAAGGCTGGGAATTCCTAGAGTCTCAGGGCTCCACCTCCATCCCTCCTCACTCCCCCTCCCCCCATGGACTCACTGCAATGCCTGAATTAGAACCAGCTCTTGGCTAGGTACTGAGAACTGTGCCAATTCTCCTAATGGGGCAACCCATTGACCCAGACCTTTTGTTTTCTATCTCAATCCTCTTCTCCCTGGGCCTGAAGACACTAGGGTCCAGGAAGATGGACCATACAGGAAAGAATGGGGATGGTGGTGGTTCCTGGAGTCTGAGATGTGTTACTACCGTAGGTGGTTCAAACAAAGACCCATTTCATTTACTCCACAATTATTCCCAGGGGTGGTTTTAGGTGTAAAGGAACTTTAGGGCAGGGTAGGGGAAAAAACAGGGAGGAAGTGTCTGTGGACAAATCAATTTGTAAAATCCTAAGATTAAAACAAAGGTAACAGGTTTTTCTACTGTAGGACCTTTCAGTCTTTCATAGGCAAACATGCTCTGTGAATCTCTGGGGAGGCCACAAAATATTTTCTTAGTGTTTTGTGGGAAGAGTGTCCAGAAGACACAGAAATGCTTTGTTAACAGGACAGGAAGTCTCCAGCTTGGGTTCTATTAGCTGTGAAAATTATTATGGGATGCACCCTTAGGGGCTAATAGCCAAGAGGAAAGGAAGCAACCAGTGGGGGGTAGAAAGTGTGAGATATTCCCCAGGAAGGAAGTTGCCAACTGTAAATCCCCAGATCTGAGTGTCAGAGCAAACGCTGTATTTCTGCAAAATCCTTGCTTAAGCTGTCCTCCATAACTGCATTTGTCAACACTTTGGAAATCCCTAATCTTAATATCCTGAGTTCCTCTCTGTTTGAAGAGGTAGGTTTTCAAAATCCACAGATTCAGGGTGCACTGAGCTGTCATTTCTTTATGGTGATAGTACTTCTTTTGTGTTTCTAGGTGATATTAAATATTAGAAATGTTGCAAAAGCACTTCCCAGGGCATGTTCAAAAAGGATGTGACTATTAGTGGTCAATACAATTTAATGGGTCATAACTGGCATTTTAAAAAACAAGAGCCCTAGCTGGTTTGGCTCAGTGGATAGAGCGTTGACCTGAGGACTGAAGAGTTCCGGGTTGATTCTGGTCAAGGGCAACCAATTGATGTGTCTCTCTCACACAGATTTTTCTCTCTGTCTCTCCCTCTCCCTTCCAATCTCTCCAAAAATCAATGGAAAAATTTCCTTGGATGAGGATTAACAACAACAAAACAAACAAACAAACAAACAAAAAAAAAAAACTAGATAGAACACAGTCACAGAGCATTACATGTAACATAAAAGTATTGTTTTATGAAACTTGTTATTTAATTTGTATGCATTTATTCAGATTATATATTTATGTATGCATTTATTCAGATTATATATTTATGTCAGTCTGGATTGCATCATACAATCTGTATTTATTGTGGGTTAGCATTTAAAAAGTTTGAAAGTCACTAAAAAAAAAGATTAGGTTACAAAAGTGGCTGACTTCTATCTTGTACTCTCTCACTTGTTCATTCTGTGGGAAGCTAGCTGCATGTTATGAGCTACCCTATGGAGAGGGCCTATACCTATTGAGAAACTGAGCAAGGTTAGAAGCAGACCAACCTCAAGCAAGTATACAGGCGAGATTAATTTCAGCTGACACTTTGCAACCGTTTGAGACATATTTTTTGTGTTCTAACATTTTATGTAAAGGAATTAACACAATATGTACTTTTTCATGTCTAGCTTCTTTCACTCAGCATGTTTCTAAGATTCATCTATGTTACTGTGTAGTGTGTACTTCATTCTTTTTAATCGCTGAGTAGTATTCCATTGTTTGATTATAATACAACTCATCCATTCAACTGTTGATAGCATTTGGGTTTCCAGTTTTCAGATATTATGAATAAAGTACTGTAAACATTTATATATTTTGGGACACATGTTTTTATTTCTCTTGAGTGGCTATCTGGAATTGCTGGTCATAGGTTAAGTGTACATTAATTTTGTAAGAAATGTAAAATTTTCCAGAGTGATAACATTTTACATTCTTTTCAGCAATATGAGAGTCCTGTTTGCTCCCCTCACCAACACTTGGTATTCTCGGTCTTTTAAAGTTTTAGTGGTATTTTATAGTAGTTTTAAAGTAATTATTCCTGACGACTAAGATGTTGAGCATCTTTTAAGGTTCTTACTAGCTATTCATGTTATCTTTGGAGAAAAATATGTTTTAATCTTTTGCTATTTTTATTTATTTATTTATTTATTTATTTATTTATTTATTTATTTATTTATTTATTTATATAGCAAAGGTGGAGATTTATTGAAGAACAAGTACAGACTCCCACATGGGGAGAGGGAAAGAGTCCCACAGAACTGACTCGCATGTAGGAAGGGGGAAGAGTCCCCGATATTTTTATTTTAAAAAATGTTTTTATTGACTTTAGAGAGAGAGGGAGAGGATAGAGAGATAGAAACACCAATTGGCTGCTTCCTGCACACCCCTTACTGGGGATTGAGCACGGAACCTCGGCATTTGCCCTGACCAGGAATCAAACCAGAGACCTGTTGGTTCATGGGTTGACACTCAGCCACTGAGCCACACCAGCTGGGCATCTTCTGCTATTTTTAATTGGGTTGTATTATACATTCTGGATACAAGATCCTTATCTGATATATGATTTGTAAATATTTTCTCCCATTCTGTGGTTAAGTCTTTTCACTTTCATGATGGTGTCATTTGAAATACAATTAAAAAAATTTGATTATGTCCAATTTATTTTTCATCAGAAATATGTATTAGAAATATTACCCCAGTTGATGGCTTCAATTTTCGTTGTCTTTTTTTTTTGGGGGGGGGGGTGTTAATCCTCACCTGAGGAATCTTTTTTTATTGATTTTTAGAGAAAGTTAAAGGGAGAGAGGGAGAGGGTTGCCTCCCGGACACTCCCGACTAGAGGCCAGGATTGAACCTGCAACCCAGGATCGACATGCCATTGACCAGGAGTTGAACCCAAGATCCTTTGGTGCTTGGGCAGACACTCCAACCACTGAACCACACCAGCCAGGGCACATTTTCATTTTCTTAACAGTGTCTTTTGAAGAACAGAAGATTCAACTTTTGATTAAATCTAATCAGTTTTCTTTTATGATTACCCTTTTTTGTTATAAAAAAAAACCGTTTGCAGCCAGTTTTATTTTGCTTTATTTTAATTCTATATATATCAAAATAAGCTGAAATTCTCAACTAAAAATAAAAAAAAAACAACTAGAGAAAAAGACATTATTTCTAGGGAAGGAAATCCAGATTTTCATTAGCAAGAGTATATATACTGTCAGTGGAATATTTAAGTTGCTAAGGGAAAGTATTTGGAAAATTAGAATTCTCTAGTGTCCAATGACCATTAAAGTTGAGAACAAAATAAAGACATTTTCAGACAAACAGGGCCTAAAAATTTATTGCCCAAAGACCTTTGCTAATTACTAAGGACACACTTAAGCAAGAAAAAAGGGAACATAAATGGAGTAGGATGCAAGAATCAACAGTGAGTAAAGAAACAAGGAAAATAGTCCTCAGTCAAAATAAGTAATGCATATTGTAAAATATGAATCTTCTTAAAATAACAGACCAACACACAAAAATCTTATATAACATTTTATACATTTATTCATTACTGAGGGATACATGTTAAGGTTTTGACTTTTCTGGTAATGAAACTACATAAGAGTATTTCCTGATATGTTCAGGGGATTTGAGCAAGTTTTAGTCTCTCTTTTATATAACATGACTTTTCCAACCTTACCTATTCTTATCTCATCAGAAGTCATTCCTTTTTCTTTGGTAAGCACAAGATCTTAAAGCGTTTCCACTAAATTTCTAAAGTTTACATTATAAACTGTCATTCAATAAAAGCACATCTATAAAGCGGGCAAAAAGGGCCTCTGGGTAGAATGCCTGCCATACCTCTTCCTCTGATCCTGTCCTAAAGCTAATTTCTTCAGATGAGTCTTCTAAAAATAGTACTTCCAAGCCCCATTTCCTTCCACGTATCCCCCAATCCCTTTTCACCATAGCTATCCTTAATAGATGCAGGTTTTTATTGGTCTGGTTCATGTACAGATCTCTATATTTCTGTGTTTACCTGCCAATACCTTGCACAGTGTGTTACATATTAGGCATTTTATATAGCTGTTGCATGAATGCATGAATAGCTTTATGGCTTGGATATTTAAAAATTATTCATATTTTCATATTATACTCAGTTTGAGTTCAAAATCAGTATAATGTTTCAGGATGTTTTCAACTGTTAAAACAACTCAATTAAAATATACTCACATTTTAAATTCATAAGTAAAATTAAAAACTATTACAAATATTAACTAGGGGCCCAGTGCATGAATTTGTGCACCTTGAAAGGAACTGTGGACGGCAAGGCTGCGGTGGGCACAGGGGCCGGTCTCGGCCCATCCTCCATGCCTCTGCCCAGCCCCTCATGCTGTGGCCCCAGTCCCCTGTCTGCCGGCAGCCCCGTTGTTCCCACGCACTGATGGCGCATTATATTTTTGCCCTGGCCAGGTGGCTCAGTTGGTTGGAGGGTCGTCCCATATACCAAAAAGTTGTGGGTTTGATTCCTGGTCAGGGTGCATACAGGAGGCAATCGATAGATGTTTCTCTCTCTGTCTCTCTCTCCTCAATGAAAACATATCCTCAAGTGAGGATTAAAAAAAAATAATGCTTTATATTTTGTCTATATTTTATAGTACATCACTATAGACACATAATAGTAGAATTATCTGGTAGGGAAAAGTTATGTTACATATTTTCAAAAATAAAACTGACATCCCACTAACATTATGGGAAAACAACAGGTATAAGTTCTGATACATTAGGAAGTTAAGTTTAAAAAAATAGGTTCAGCCCTGGCTGGTGTTCTCAAGGATTAGAGCACTGTCCCATGCACTGAAGGGTATTGGTGCTCCCAGTCAGGGCACATACCCAGGTTTCAGGTTTGATCCTCAGTAGAGGCGTGTGCAGGAGGCAGCCAATTGATGTTTCTCTCTTACATCTATGTTTCTTTCTCTTTCTCCCTTTTCCTTCCTCTCTTTCTAGAATCAATGAAAAAATACCAAACATATCCTTGGGTGAGGAAAAAAAACAAAATAAGTAAGTTCTCATTAAAACAACTTCAAATTTCTCTAAATGTACAATTGGCAAAAAAATGAACTGTCAGCCAATATACAATAAATATATCAGTCGCTTACATTCCCAAATATTGAAAATGATGGGTGGAAATATTAGAATGGAAAGCTTGTCTGAAAAGAGATATAATTAAATGAACCTTAGATCTTTTATCACTGAAAATGGAGATTCTATTTTAGTTACTATTTGGCTCTGGTAGAGAAAAGTCTGAACTATTCATTCAAAATAGAATGACTTTATTTTCCATTTCACACATAGCTGTCTAATCTTTCTTGAGAATGGAAAAATTATTCGCTGTTATTTGTGATTCAAGTTCTAGCATGGGTTATCCCTAAGTGAGTACTCTACTAGTGCACTGGCACAAGTGGTCTTCAGAATTTACACTATGTGGACATATTTTATAAGACACCTTGGTCCTTCTGGTGACTACAGTTTCTTCGATGGGAATTCAAGATAGACTTATCACAAAACAAACTCCCAAGTTACAGTATATTGTGCTAAAGTAATGCTCCAGTGTATTTTGGAAATGTAATAATAAGCTGCAGTTTGTTTGTTTTTCATGTTTAATGAAAAAAAAATTAGATGAATTCTTTCTGTCTTGGTCCCTGAATACTCATCTCCCCAGAAAATATATCTGTTATAGACACTATTGATAACTTAGCTTTCAGCTTTAAGCAATTATTTGGTAGTACCACTTCTTTATTTTATGGCTTTTTAAACATTAAGTTCTTAAATATTTGAAAAGTATTCACTATTTTCTGATAGTTCACACACACAAAAAGATGTGAACATCAGCTTGAAAAATTATATAGTCTTAAAAAATCAGTTTTTTCTTTAAAAAGTTTATTCAGCCTGGCCGGTGTGGCTCAGTGGTTGAGCATCAACCTATGAGCCAGGAGGTCACAGTTTGATTCACGGTCAGGGCACATGCCGGGGTTTTGGGCTCAATCAGCAGGGGGCGCATGCAAGAGGCAGCCTATCAATGATTCTCTCATCATTGATATTTCTATCTCTCTCTCTCCTCTTCCTTCCTCTCTGAAATCAAAATAGATTTTTAAAAAAAGTTATTCAATAACTAATTAAAGATAGAGAAATGAAACAAACACTCATTTAAAAATTCCAAACATGATCCCTTTCACAAAATGAATCTATAATCTTCTTGGTCAGCAGTGGGGGGAAAAGAACACAAAAAGGCTCCTCTTAAGTTTGGATACATTAACAACATACATTTTTTCCCATTTTCAAAATAACCCTTCAAACAATCCATTATTTGTAAGACGAGGGTTAAAAGAAAACAATAAATGTTATATTAAAATTTTCTTTTTAAATATCTTGACCAACTCATTGTATATAGGCTTAAATTAAAACGAGCATTTGTTTAAAGACTTACATTATATGAAAAATGTATATTTCCAAATAAAAAAGTTAACTATATACATTTAATAACATTACACACAATTAATATAAAGGCTATATAAGGCTTTAGGAAGCTCAAAGTCTAAATAAGTTTTATCAGGTTAATCAGTCGATTTAACATTATAATTCTGATGATCAAATTACCTAACCACTGTGTTTACCTGCCAAATACCTTGCAGTGTGTTACATATTAGGCATTTTATATAGCTGTTGGCTTATTTATGATAGGAAAAGAGTCGTGTATTTACTTTGAATATGGAACCACAGTTTTTTTCCCTACATTGAAAAAAGTTGGGCAAATTAGTTTTATATATTAGTTTATATATATGTTTATATTTATAAATCATATATTAAAATACATGGTTTAAAAGTATTGATTGAGAGAAAAGAGATTTTTAAAGAACTTCCCAAATTTATAGAATTAAGGAGATCTATACTATATATCATAGGTCAAAGATTATTTATTTGCTATTTTCTGGCTCTTTATACTAAATGATCTAAAGTCTCTTTTAGCTCTAAAGTTTTGATTATATTGTTTTGCTTTTAAATAATTAAGGCTTTTTATACCTCTCTCCTTGCTTTTAGTCCCTCACAGTCAGTTATTAGTGGGAACAAATATCATATTTAGCAACTTACTCTTAATCCCTGTGCCCCCTCCTCTTTCCAGAGCCCACAGTGCCCAGCACATGGTAATTGCTCAATATTTATTGGATATTCTTGAATGAATAGCAAAATATTAAGGATAAATCAAGAACTAAAAAGAATCTGAAGGTAATAAGTAGCTTTTATAAAACTTCCAAACAATAATTTCAAAGTTTCTAGTCTCATTTTTATTTTTTTCTGTGTTTTTTTTTTTTAAGTTGAATTTATTGGGGTGATTCTAGTCTCCTTTTTAGATTTACTTTGGTTTGTCTTTGTAAATAACAGCAAGAGAAAATATGGCACAGGAATACAACGTTAAATCATTATAGGTAAACTACAAGCAAGGTTATTAAGTAAACTTAATAAAAAATTGTTCCTATCCATGTATTGAAGACATGAATTTTATTTACACTACTACTAGATCCCCGCTACTCCAGTTACTCTGAGATATAATCATCTTATCTACAGGAAAATATCTTCCAGTATTTCAGCAGTTTTAACAATTGTAACCAAATTGCTTAGTTATACTATAGAGTAAGAAGCAATTAATGAGTTTTTTGGAAATAAAAAATATGTATACTAATATACATTATCCTGATGCCTAGGCCAAAATATATCTAACAACAAACATTCTTGATTTCTGTTAGTCATAAAAATAAAGGCAAAATATATTGCAAATATTTTCTTTGTAGATGATTTCAATTAGAAAACAATAGTTTAATGAAAACAATACAGAGGTTCATGTGAGTTAACTGATAGGAGGCAAGATAAGTATTCAAAACTTGACAGGTAACATGTCAAATATAACTAAAGAATATTTGCCTCAATGACACCACAGTAAATAGATTTTTACATATCTCAATTTTATCTTATAGTCAAGGAAAATACAAGTCAGTAGGTTATGATCCTAAGTCATAGTTAAGGACCCCTTCTTTTAGCTTGTAAGATGTAGCCTTTTGATTTGATAATTCCTCTACTTTTAACAATGACTGAATATCGCAGTAGCCACAGTGGCACCCACTCATGTGCTTGAATGTCAGGGATGCTTTCCCGAAGAGCTTCTTGAAAACTTGCTTCAGAAAGCAGTTCTTAAAACAAACAAACAACAACAAATAAAAAACCAGAGTTAAATTTGAAAACAAAAGCACTTTACTATGTAGGTAAGCATCTATATATATCCTATCTCAGTGGTCAGCAAACTCATTAGTCAACAGAGTGGCAAACCGCGGCTCGCGAGCTGCATGTGGCTCACGAGCCGCAGTTTGCCGACCATTGTCCTATCTAATAAAAGAGTAATATGCAAATTAACCATCACTCCGCTACACCCACAAGCCATGCCCACCAGCCAATCAGGAGTGAGTATGCAAATTAACCCAACCAAGATGGCTGTGGCCACGGAGTGAGCAGGAGGCTTGGGTTTCCCTGGCAATGGAGGAAGACAAGCTTTCCACACACCCTGGCCGGCCCAGGCCTCCACTTAAGGCTACAAAGTTTCAGTTATGGAAGATAAATAAATCCCAACAAAAATGGCTGCAGCCACGGAGCAAGCAGGAGGCTTGGCTCCGCTCCAGGCTACAAAGTTTCAATTATAGAAGATAAATAAATCCCAGATACCAGGGCCTCCACTTGGGTCGCCGGGGGGCGTGGCCGGCCTGCAAACCACCACAGGCCCCTCGCCCAGGCAACCCCATACCCTAAGGGAACCCCCACTCTGATCCAAGACACCCTTCAGGACAAACCAGCTGGCCCCCACCCGTGCACCAGGCCTCTATCCTATCTAATAAAAGAGTAATATGCAGATTGATCATCACTCCAACACACAAGATGGCTGCCCCCATGTGGTCAAAGATGACTGCCCCCATGTGGACACAAGATGGCCGCCACAAGATGGCCAGCAGGGGAGGGCAGTTGGGAGGAACTAGGCCTGCAAGAGAGGGCAGCTGGGGGCGATCAAGCCTGCAGGGGAGGGCAATTAGGGGTGACCAGGCCTGTAGGGGAGAGCAGTTGGGGGAGACCTGGCCTGCAGGGGAGGGCAGTTAGGGGTGACCAGGCCTGCAGGGGAGAGCAGTTAGGGGTGACCAGGCCTCCAGGGGAGGGCAGTTAGGGGTAAATAGGCTGGCAGGGGAGCAGTTAGGCATCAATCAGGCTGGCAGGGGAGTGGTTAGGGGGTGATCAGGCTGGCAGGCAGAAGTGGTTAGGGGCAATCAGGAAGGCACGCAGGCGAGCAGTTGGGAGCCAGCAGTCCTGGATTGTGAGAGGGATCCCAGATTGAAGAGGGTGCAGGCTGGGCTGAGGGACACACGCCCCCCATGTACAAATTTCGTGCACCGAGCCTCTAGTATATATATAAAAGCCTAAGCGATCTTTCGGACTGAATGATCTGAACGACTGAAATGACCAGTCGACTAGTTGCTATGACGCACACTGTCCACCAGGGGGCAGATGCTCAATGCAGGAGAGATGGTCAGTGTGCTCCCACAGCAGGAGCACCGCTCAGCTGACTGACTCTTCCCGATGGCCCACCAGCCTGGTGGCAGCCACTCTCTCCCTCAGTAGTCCTGCAGGTCCAATCTCTGGAGAATGGGCCAGGCACCAATGGACCAAAGCCGCTGGCACAATCCTGACAGTGCCGCTAGCCTCCTGGAAGTCGGCCTCGGGCACCGCGGCCACTTCCCCTCCCTAGACGCTCTACAAGGAAGAAAGGATATAAAAGCAGCCACCAGGTGGCTCCCGACAACCAGTGCTAAGGTCAGCAGGATGGATCCAGATCCTGGGCTGGCAAGGGTGTCCCACTACCTGCTGGGAGGGCCAATTGCCGATCATGTCCCAGCCCCCCCCCCCCCACTCCTTGGAACCCCACCCATGCACGAATTCATGCACCAGGCCTCTAGTTTAAATATAACACAAGACACATCTCAAAATTGAATACAAAATACGCTTATCCTTAATGGGTGCTGTGAAACTGAACCAGGATGTCAGGCGGAGAGGACTGACTGCTGAGTGCGCAGCTGGCTTTCTCAAGCGGGAGGGAGACGGAAGCTCCCAACTGCACTGAACTCCAGTTCCGGGCAAGACTCTGGGAACCCAGACTCATTTGGGGAGAAACTGGACTGTCTGGCAGCGGGCGAAACTCGAGGGCGGCTTTCTCTCAGAGGTGCTTGCAGCAATTACCATGGGACACTGAGACCCAGGGGCCTCATAGGGCAGGGCTGACGGGAAGCCAAAGCTGTCTGCTCTGCCCTGAGACACCGCCCCATCCAAGCTGAGCACAGAAGTTCTCCCAGCGTAGACACAGCTAATCTTCACAGCCAATTGGCCTGGAGGTCAATTCCTCCCAGTGATACCAACAACAATCAAGGCTTAACTACAACAAGGCTGTGTACACAGTCCACAAAGGGGTGCACCAAGAGTGTCCAGCTCAGGTAACTGGGGAGGCTGAGCCACTGGACCCTATAGGACACCTAGCATACAAAGTTACTCTACCAACTCAGGGAAGCAGCGAAAATGTGGAGACAAAGAAACAGATCACAAATGAAAGAAATGGAGGAAAGCAAATGACTGGATATAGAGTTCAAAACCAAGGTTATAAGGTTTTTCAAGAATTTCCTAGAAAAGGCCGATAAATTTAGCGAGACCCTCGAGGATATGAAAAAGGACCAACTAGAAATTAAACATACACTGACTGAAATAAAAAATATTATACAGAGGCCTAACAGCAGACTAGAGGACTGCAAGAATCAAGTCAAAGATTTGAAATACAAAGAAGCAAAACACACTCAACCAGAAAAACAAAAAGAAAAAAGAATCCAAAAATTTGAAGATCAAAGAAATAATGACCGAAAACTTCTCCCACCTGGTGAAAGAAATAGACTTACATGTCCAGGAAGCGCACAGAACCCCAAACAAAAGGAACCCAAAGAGGACCACACCAAGACACATCATAATTAAAATGCCAAGAGCAAAAGACAAAGAGAGAATATTAAAAGCAGCAAGAGAAAAACAGTTAATTACCTACAAGGGAGCACCCATATGATTGTCAGCTGATTTCTCAACAGAAATTATGCAGGCCAGACGGGAATGGCAAGAAATATTCAAAGTGATGACTAGCAAGAACCTACAACCAAAATTACTCTACCCAGCAAAGCTATCATTCAGAATTGAAGGTCAGATAAAGAGCTTCACAGATAAGAAAAAGCTAAAGGAGTACATCACCACCAAACCAGTATTATATGAAATGCTGAAAGGTATTCTTTAAGAAGAGGAAGAAGAAGAAAAAGGTAAAGATAAAAATTATGAACAACAAATACATATCTATCAACAAGTGAATCTAAAAATCAAGTGAATAAAAAATCTGATGAACAGAATAAACTGGTGAATATAATAGAATCAGGGGCATAGAAAGGGAGTGGACTGACAATTCTCGGGGGGAAAGGGGTAAAGGGGTGCGGGAAGAGACTGGATAAAAATCGTACACCTATGGATGAGGACAGTGGGGGGAGGTAAGGGCAGAGGGTGGGGTGGGAACCGGGTGGAGGGGAGCTATGGGGGGAAAAAAGAGGAACAATTGTAATAATCTGAACAATATAGATTTATTAAATTAAAAAAAATTTTCCAATATTATATTATATAGATACCAAAATTTATATATTTCTTTATTGTTGGCCAAAAATGTAGTTTTTTTCTAATATTTTGCTAATCAAAATGCTATAATGAACACAGTTAAAATGCATGCATGGCTATGGAATGATAAGCTCTAAGTCCAAGTACACTTTGAAGACTAGATATATAACACATTGCCAACTGCTTTCCAGAAAGGCTGTACAACAGCAGCTGATAATGCTAGAGTGCCAATCTTACCCTAGCCCAGTGGTCGGCAAACTGCGGCTCGCGAGCCACATGTGGCTCTCGAGCCACGGTTTGCCGCTCTGTTGACTAATGAGTTTGCCGACCACTGCCCTAGCCTCAGGAGCACCAGCAGTCATTTAAGGTATCTTTGCCAATGGTTATCTTTTAATTTGCATCTCTTTGATGAAATCATTATTTTCTCTTCCACATTCATGTCCAAACCCTCTACTACTGCTCTGATATACCATTCCCCTCCTTACTTCCTCTTCTCCAGGGACACTGGCCTCATAGCTGTATCCTGGAATCCTCTAGCTGTTAGAGTCTAGCACATTCACACCTTGGAGGCTTTTGCATCAGATGTTCCCTCTTTCCTGAACAATATTTTTTCAGATACCCACATGGCTGACTCCCTTCTTGCAGGTCTCTGATTAATGTTGCCTTAGCAGGGAGGCCTCCCTGACCAATAATCCCTAACCTGAGCACACTTCTCCCCTAGCCAACTTTTCTCTATACCATATACCAGTGGTTGGCATACTGCAGCTCGTGAGCCACATGCAGCTCGTGAGCCGCGGTTTGCCACTCTGTTGACTAATGAGTTTGCCGACCACTGACCTAGACTCTCGATTCCAATAATTACAGGCTGTGTTGTTCCTTGTGATTAAGCCCCTATCCCAGTGGTTGGCAAACTCATTAGTCAACAGAGCGGCAAACTGCGTCTCGCAAGCCACATGTGGCTCGCAAGCCGCAGTTTGCCGACCACTGCCATATACCACCATTTATCATTTACATTATTGTTTGTCTCCTCCCATTAGAAAATCAATTTGGTGAGAGCTGGAATTTGTCTGACTTGGTTGTATATCTCTAGTACTTAGAAACAATGCCTGGAACAGAGTAGATGTCTGCTGAATCAATCAATATGAAAAGATTCCACTGGGTCAGAAGCAACCATACAGTAATATATTAAGTATCATTTATACAATACTAGAGGCCTGGTGCATGAAATTCATGGACGGAGGCGGGGTACCCTCAGCCCAGCCTGCACCCACTCCAATCGGACACCCTGGCTCCTAACCACTCACCTGCCTGCCTGCCTAATCGCCCCTAACCTCTCTGCCTGCTTGCCTGATCACCCCCAACTGCCTCTGCCTGCCTGATCACCCCTAACTGCCCTCCCTTGCTGGCCTGATCTCACCCCCAACTGCCCTCCCCTGCCAGCCTGATCACCCCTAACTGCCTCTGCCTGCCTGATTGCCCCTAAATGCCCTGCCCTGCCGGCCTGATCTCGCCTCCAACTGCCCTCCTCTGCCGGCCAATTTGGTTCTGATTGGTCAGTTTCTATGCCAGTCAGTGTCAAAAGCTCTGCCTCCTAGGCAGCCATTGGCTCCTCACAGTTGACCCAGATTTGGTTCTGGTTGGTCAGTTTCTATGCCAGTCAGTCAGCGTCAAAAGCTCCACCTCCTAGGCAGCTATTAGCTCCTCACAGTTGACCCAGATTTGGTTGTGATTGGTCAGTTTCTATGCCAGTCAGCATCAAAAACTCTACCTCCTATGCAGCCATTGGCTCCTTACATTCACCCAGATGTGGTACTGATTGGTCGTTTCTATGCCAGTCAGTGTCACTGGGCCTATCAACGGGGCCTGATCAGAAAGGCGGGGCTAATCAGCAGCCCCAGTGGAGGCCTGGAGAGAAATGAAGGTGGGGCTGTTGGCCAGGCTGGGAGAGAAAAAGAGGCAAGTTCTGATCAACAGCTGCCACAGAGGCTATGGATCAGACCCTGCCTCTCTCTCTGCAGGCCTCTCTCCAGCCCTAATCCACAGCCCCCTAGCCAGTCAGTGCTAGGTTGCCACGGCAACCCAGCACTGACTTCTGGTCTGGTCAAGCCTGCGGTCCTAACGGTCATTACGACCCTGGCTCTTTATATTATATAGATGATTTGGGGGCACTAGAGGACCAGTTTGCCCCAATGAACTGCTGTGATATTTGAATAGCACCAATAGTAAACTCCCAGTAAATGTTATCTACTATTATTCACCAGGCACTTTTCTGAGTATTTTAGATGTATTAACTCATTGAATCCACACATTAACCCTATGAGATAGTTAATATCTCCCTTTACAAGGGGACACTAAAGCAGACAAGTTAGATAACCTGCCCAAGATCACACAGCTAGTAAACAGCTAGTTTTCATAAGCAGAAATCAAATATCTCGTTGGAAAAAGTAATATTAACATGGATTTGTTTATCAGATAGTCTAAAGGAGAAAAGACTATCTTGAGGAAAGAAGGATAAAATTGAGACAATGCTCCAAACAACTGAGCCACTTGGCCAGGGCTTAACTACATACTTTTGATTCAACTATGTTAACGCCTTAGAATCAGTAAACATGACAAATCTTTTAAGAGAAGAATTGCTTCATTCATAGATCAAAGTGTATGAAGATTCATTAATGGCATATGCAGGATGAGTCTATATATTCTAATCAAAGGGTTTAGAATTAAAATTAAAAAGACATCCAGTGTGGGGGCAGGCTAGAAGGGGTCAATGGGGGAAAAAAGGGACAGATGTAGTACTTTCAACAGTAAAGATTAAAAAAATAAAACATCCAATTGTCAAATTATGTCAGTAAAACAAAAACATACCAAAAAGGATTACATTTCTCTTCTGAGATACATATGCACTATATTTTGCCGTAACAATTATGTATTAGCACATAATCCACATGCCAACATTTAAATAACATGGAAACAAAATACTAGACACCTTAGTCTTTTCCTATTTCCTTTCCTACTAGAAAAAGGATAGAGTTTTTTCCAAGTGGAGCTAGATCAGGGTACAGGCTCATCTATGAGCTGCTGGTAACAACTGCTATTGGTAATAATTACTGTTGAAGAAGCCCCCAACCCAAAGTAAAAATGTAAGTTGATATAATATTACCAACCTATGGGAAAGTTAAAATTTTAATGGTTTATATTATAGAATGAATCAGCAATTGCAATTCTTTGTTAGATTTTCACTAAAATGACTTCAAAAAAAAATGAATCTGTAGGCTTTGCTTGTGTGCTATGCTGTTCTGGCTGATTTGAAATGTTTCAGATCAGAGAGACAGTATAGCATAGGGAGGAAAGGCTCTAAATTCAGCCAGGACCTAGGTCAAGTTCAAACTTTACCCTGTGCCAGTGGAGTGACCTTGGCTAGTTTCTTAGCCTCCGAGGCTTCCATTCTCATCAACAGAATGCCTAATTTCAGTTGTTATGAAGATTACAGACACTCTCTCTGAGGCATTAAGCAGGATGCCCGGCATTTGAGGAACAAAACTATTAAAACTCCTTCTCCTTGCCTGGCTCAGTGGTTGAGCATCAATCTGTGAGCCAGAATATCATGATTCGATTCCTGGTCAGGGCACATGCCTGGATTGCGGACCTCATCCCCAGTGCGGGACATGAGGGAGGCAGCCAATCAATGATTCTCTCTCATCATTGATGTTTCTCTCTCTCTCTCTCTCCCCCTTCCTCTCTGAAATCAATAAAAATATGTTTAACAAAAAACAAAAGAAAAACTCTTCCTCCACTTCCTCCAGAATGTGAAAAATGAGAATGAGACAGATGGCTAACAAAAGTAGTATAAAGTCTTAAGAGGTTATCCATAAGTATCCTAAAAATTAACTGAATCAAAACACTAATATAATGCCATCTTTTTAGACATGGAAATAAAAACCCATTGTTTTTTCTCCAGGAATGATCATCTATAAAATGTAATTTCTTCCAATATGGATATTTAAAATTCACAAGACAGTTGTCACTTAAAACTGCACCAAAAAATGCCCTGGCTGGTTTGCTCAATAGTTAGAGTGTTGCCCTCAGACTGAAGGGTTGTGGATTCAATTCCCAGTCAAGGGCACGTACCTCAGTTGCAGGTTCCCCAACCCCAGTAGCAAGAGCCAACCAGTAGATTTTTTTTCTCTCTCTCTCTTCCTCCCTCATTTCCACTCTCTCAAGAAAGCAATGGAAAAAAGATATCCTCGGTGAGGATTAAAAAACAAAAAGAAACCCCAAAACTACACCAAAAATACTATTTCATAGAGCCTGTAGATTTACTAAACAAAATGCCTCCTCCTCTCCCTACAAAACAGTGAAAAAATGAGAATAGAACAGAATAAACAACAGTATCAAGTGTAAAATATTCTCTTTCCAGCTTTCCTAGTTCTCATGTAAAAGTTGACAAAAAAATTATTCTACAGAAGACAGACAATCCATTCTCATTAATCAAATAATATTTCTATTAGAACCAAATATATATGTCTTAATAAAATACCTATTCAATCACCAATCCTAAAATGCTTATGTTTCAAATTAAATTATCTGCCTCTTTTCCCAGATATTTATCCTCTTTAATTAAGTGCCTCTTTGGTACAATCTTTGCTGTACTAGTTAAGATTATATATGATACTATTTAGAATAACTTAAAAGATCTTTTCTGTGTAGCCTAATACATATAAACCTAAATAGGCCAATATTCAGGAAACAATCCCTTCACGTTTTTCCCCATTGGTACAAAGACAAAACTAAAGCTCTCTGAAACAAAAATAAAAGGCATATATGGTTTTGAACTAACCATTACCAATAGTTCTAGGCAATAGCATTGTGCACCTATCACTGTACACAATTAGAAATTCAATTTTAACAAATAGTTTCTTGTAAGATAAAAGCTAGTGATCAAAGTCTATAAATGAAAATCTGTCTTACCTTTTGGGTCATTATGAGTCAACAGCTGTATGTCAAATTGTTTAGCAAATGCAGTCAAATCAGGTGGCATAACACAGCAGGAGGCAAGATTAACTTGGTTACTATTTGGTTTGACCTAGAAGTGAAAAAATAAATAAATCATGATATCTCCACTAAATTAAGTACTACTGAAAGTAGATGATGATACAAGGACTCAATTTAGAAATTATGAAATATCACATTCTATAGCACTTAAAGTTTATAAATTACTTTTACATTAATGTATTTATTAATGTATGTTTT
This sequence comes from Plecotus auritus, assembly GCF_963455305.1. Classification (NCBI taxonomy): domain Eukaryota; kingdom Metazoa; phylum Chordata; class Mammalia; order Chiroptera; family Vespertilionidae; genus Plecotus; species Plecotus auritus. Next base: position 74,558,701 of record NC_137771.1, read on the forward strand.
CTAATTCACGTTAGCAGTAACAGGGAAAGGAAAAATAGCTCTAGGTGGGGGGAAAGCCAATATAGTACTACAATATTAAAATGTCTCCTGCTAGAACCTGCAATCTAATACATCTGCCTCAGAAACAGACTTGATGGTTCCAACTACAGAGGGAATATGTCTTAAAGGTAGAGGATCAAACACAAATGATAAGTATATTTAATGTTAAAGTATAAAATGGTTATTAATCAGAGACATTTTGAAAAAGAGAAGAATTAGGTCATTTCTAATAGCTCCTCTGGTTAATTTGTAGATACATTCTGGATCACCCAAGGCTCTCTAGCAGGGCCTTAGTCACATTCCAGCTACCACCAAGTCAAAGGAGGAAGGGGCAACACTTTCTCTAGGGTCTTCTTGTCTATAAGAAACTGAAAGCTCTGAAAAGGACAAGGTTGGGATGAAGTAAAAGGAATAGAGATACAGAGAGTAAAGGTAAAATACCAGTAAGCAACTTCACTAATAATTTGTATGTTATTAGGCCAGATAGTGGGGGGGACCAGGGGGGATTAATTTGTGACTCCATTATCAAGTGTATAAACTAAGCCTCATGTAACTTTAAATAGTCAGCAAAATATTTGTTATATATAATAGCCCCTTACTTTTAGGAAATCAGAACCATGGTCTAATAATAGCTAATGAAAAATGTAATATTTTTATCACATAATTAAACGGAAGAAAACTGACTTAATTCATTTGGCTATGAATGCTTCAATACACATTTTCTAGTGTTTTTTGTCACTCATTTTAAATGAGACTAATGTTAAGTTCAATTAGACATATAGGGTGTCCCAAAAATGTATACACACTTCAATTTTGAAACTGAAATGTATTTTAATAAACACTGTGTATACATTTTTTGAGACACCCTATATATTTGAGGGGGAGAAAAATCCAATTCTGTATATAAAATCAGCATCAAAACTTCCACATTTGGAATAGTTACTCCACAGTGAGTGTCCACTATATGCACAATACTCAACAGAATACAGCAAGGACTGTAAGAGAACCCCGCCCCCCCAACCCCAGTGCTCGTGATCTAGCTGTCCTTTACCTTGGCCCACTGATACAGCTGTTCCAACTGTGTTTTGTCCAGATCAGAGGTACCTATGGCAACAATTTTTTTACTCTGAACTAAGTTTTGTAATTCCTCCCAGTAAGGCTGCAAATGCTCCAAGGAAAGATTAACTCCATCTTCAGTAGGAGGTGAAGCAATGATCACAGAATCCAGCTGTGCAACTCCAAGGACTGAACAGGCTGATGTGAAGGAAAACACAGAGGATAAATGTTGGTTACATAATAAAACAAGTATTTCTAATGCATCAAACATCCCACTGAATTCTGTCCATATATTCATTCGTTTTCTATATAACAGGTTGCTCCGTTTCACAATTTATCTGTTCCTTAGAATATTTCCATTTTCTAAAAAAGTTTAAGTGTACAGCCCTGGCCAGGTGGCTCAGTTGGTTGGAGCATTGTCCTGTACACCAAAAAGTTTTGAGTTCGATTCCCGGACAGGAAATACACCTAGGTTGCAGATTTGATCCCCAGTCAGGACTCAAATGGGAGGCAACCGATTGATGTTTCTCTCTCAAAATCAATAAAAACATATCCTCAGGTGAGGCTTAAAAAAAAAAAGTGTAAGTGTTCATTCATCTACTTGGTCTATGTAGTAGGTAAGTGGATTTCTTTGACCTGTCTCTTCTTGGGGAACCCACAGCTACTTTTGTTCTCCTCTCTCTGGGAGAACAAACCTCCTTGTTTCCTAGTTGCCAGGATTTTTTGGTGCCTTCCTTAGCTTCATAACATTTTATTCTCTAGTTCTACTAGTATTTCACATAGATGATCATGAGAATTCTGACATAATATTCTGCAACTGGTGGTCATAGCAATAAATTTGAGACTGAAAAACTGAATGTATGCCCTAGCCCAGGGGTGGGCAAACTTTTTGACTCGAGGGCCACAATGGGTTCTTAAACTGGACCGGAGGGCCGGAACAAAAGCATGGATGGAGTGTTTGTGTGAACTAATATAAATTCAAAGTAAAGGAGCGGAGGGGAGAGCAAGAGAACCGGATAGAACAGCCGGATCCGGCCCGCGGGCCGTAGTTTGCCCACGGCTGCCCTAGCCGGTTTGGCTCAATGGATAGAGTGTCGGCCTGCGGACTGAAAGGTCCTGGGTTCGATTCCGGTCCAGGGCACATGCCAGGGTTGTGGGCTCGATCCCCAGTAGGGGGCATGCAGGAGGCAGCCAATCAATGATTCTCTCTCATCATTGATGTTTCTATCTCTCTCTCCCTCTTCCTTCCTCTCTGAAATCAATAAAAAAATATAAAAAAAAACTGAATGTATGGTCTTAATCTATATTTATAGAGGTAAATACTAGTAATTTCTTAGTTGCTATAAAAATAATTTGAGTTTATTTTTAATGATTATTGTGCATTCCACAGTTACATTAAAGAGCTAATTATTTAAGTATCCAACATATGTAAATACTGCAAGAATGTTTTAAAAGAAAAAAATACTAGCAGCTACAGTCGTGTTCTCAGACTTCCCATGTCTCTGCCAGCGCTGCCCGGATGGCCTCTCAGAACCGCAACCCAGCTGCCACCAGCGTCACTGCAGCTTATAAAGGAGCCGAGCCCAGTGCGGGCCCTGCCCTGCCCGGGCCCAGTGAGCAAGAGCTGATGACCCTCATGATGTCTGGCGACAAAGGAACTTCTGCCTTCTCTGAATGAGACAACCTTTTCTAATGGGTGGGAACAGCTAGCACAGTATAGGAAGACTTGAGGCATAAACTCTCCCTTGAGTTCTTCAGTGACTACCAGTAAAACGTGCCCACGGTGAAATTCCTCACCCCCACGTAGATATCCAGGGTAACATCTGCCTGGCACCCAAAGGACAAGTGGTCTGCTCTATATCTATCAGGACCATCCTGCTCTCCATCCAAGCCTGCTAGGAGAACCCAACATTGATAGCCCATTGAACACGCATGCTGCAGAGCTCTGGAAAACCCCACAGCCTTCAAGAAGTGCCTACAAGAAACCTACACAAAGCAGGTCTCTGGCCAAGAGCCCTGACCTGGGCTGTCCAGCCTCTCTTCTTTGCTGTCTTTTTACTTTTTCCTTAGATAGTCTATCCTTGCCTTGATTTCTGTATAGGACCTTGTATCTTTAGCTGTGGTATTGTATTTGTTTTGTGTCTGTTTTTTAAATTAAGTCTGGTTGAGCCCCTGTGATGAATATATTAAATAAATACATTTGGGGGGGGGGGAGATACTGAATAACTGTAATAATACCACAATAACCTAAACCAAGTACTGAAAATAGGTAAAAATGCTTTGTTTGTTTGTTGTTGTTTTGATTTCATCTATAATATTAAAAGGGCAAAGAATATGATTAAGGAGAATTTCTATCTCCAAACACATAGTTAACAGTTAAATGTTACATCTTTTATATTCCTCTTATATATCAAAATATGACCCTCCATAATTTAATATGATTCTACAGAAGCTTTAGAAAATTAGGTTAGCACTTTAAAAGGTAAAATCAGCTGCCCTGGCTGGTATGGCTCAGTTGGTTGGGCATCATCCTGTGCACTGAAAAGTTGCCGATTTGATTCCGGTCAGGGCACATGCCTGGGTTATGAACTGGTTCCCCAGGAGGGGGCGTGCAGGGGCAGCTGATCTATGTTTCACTTTCACATTGATGTTTCTCTCTCCCTCTCCCTTCCCCTCTCTCTAAAATTCAATTTAAAAAAAATCTTTTTTAAAAAAGGTAAAATTGGAATGAGTTCATTTTCTATTTTATGTGGGTCTGAACATGGCGGGGGTATGGGTGTGGGAGGGGAGTGATTAACCGGGGATCTTATATGCACATATGCATAACCCATGGACACAGATAATAGAGTGGTGAAGGCCTGGGAGGGGTGGAGGGGGTCAATGGGAAAAAAACAACAACAACACAAAGGGGACATCTGTAATACTTTCAACAATAAAGACAAATTTTAAAAAAGACGTAACTAATATAACACCTACACTAATTTAAAGTCCACTATAAAGATAAAATGTCAATATTTTGCTTACCCATGTCAACTGCATTTTTAGTTGATGATGAAGAATTTGATCCTACCATGAACAGTTTTGCTGGGTAACAAAGAAAATAGAACTGATTACTACATTTGGGTAACTTTGTACTATAAAGTATAACACTGCTAACAATACTAAGATGACAGATAATCCTGAATGGATTGTTTTTTTCTTTTCTAGTAACATTATTTTATAGTTTTCATTTTAAGACATAAAAGTATACTTTCACTGTACTTTTTAAATTATATGCTAGTTGCCAACAAATATCTGTTTGTCAAAACAAAAAAGCAAATATTAATTACCCATTGGTTAGAAGGTAGGTCAGATAAATAGAAACTTATTACTCAAAATGTACATTTAATTAATTAAACATTAATGGAGAATATTATTTATGCTCTGCAATAAACTATAATATATAGAGAGACTAAAATTGCTTATAATGAGAAGAAAACAGAAAACGAACAATCCTCCCTGTGATCTCCTGGTTCATGGGTCTCAATGCTCAACCACTGAGCCACTGGATGAGCTCAACTCAACTTTACATGTCTATATTTACTTGATGTAAATTCACTGTTCAAAAAATCTAAATCCACTCAAATAGATAAATGGATTAGTAGGAGAGAAGGAGAAGTCCAAAAGGAGAACGGATAGAAAACTGGCTAATAAATACCCTATATAAAATGCCTGGGATTCAACATACCAGGATAACACAAATTTTCCTTATACATTTCTTTTATTTCTTCTTTCCTTTTCACTACTAGATTAATCTTCCTAAAACACTGCTTTCCTCATGTTCTCTATTTAAAAGCCAGCACAGCTCCTCTGCCAGGTGAGTCAATCCTCGCTTTGGTCCAACCTTAGCTCCCATAATCATACTCAATGCAAACCCTCCCCACCACAGTCCCTCTGACCATGAATGTATGACATTTGAAATGGTCTTCTCTTTCTCAAAGCGACATTTTTAGATGCGTAGAGGAGGAAAGCTATTCATATGGGGAGAATTTGGGTACTGAAGCTCTCTGGGAACTGAGGACAACTTGTAAGAGATCCAAGATGAATCTAAACCATAATGCACTGCAATTAACCACAGGGAAAATGTTGCTTTCACTTCCTTTTCAAGACAAACAGCAATGTGAAACTAATAGAAAGAAATGGGTTTTGGAGTCTGGATAGATTCCTGGTTCAACCACTTACTGGGTTGGCTGTATGACAACTTTCAAGTTATTTAATGTCACCTGTGCAATGAGGATAATAGACCTACCTTATAGAACTGTTTTGAGAATTATAAGAAATACAATAAAAAAGGACAAGCACAATGCCTGGTACAAAGTAAGACTCAACAAATCTCATCTCATATGTCCATCCCCCACCCCAAGAAAAAACAACCACAACACAAACACAAATGGTAATAAATAATAGCTACCTAGCACTTAACTTTATGCCAAGCACTGTGGTAAATGCTTTTGTAATTTCATGTAACTTACAAATAAGCCTGTGAAACAGATGCATCCCCATTTTATAGATGAAGAAACAGACTCAGAGAGATTAAATAATTTGTTAACCCAAGATGATACGAGTCAGTAACCTGCACATCCAGAAATTTCAATTTAGTCAAGTTCAAGCTTTTCATTATTGTGTTATGCTGACTATACTGAGTGCAAGAACTGGGCACCTTTTCATTTGTTGAGCTTCACACAGTCTCTGGAAAGTAGTCACTTGATACATTTGTTGAATGGGTATAATATGTATTTTATTTCTCTCCATGAAACTTGTTGCCCAGACTTCTTTCTATACTCCCAGGCCATCTCAGCCACTGTTTGGCAGTGTCCCACCAGGAAGGGAGGGCTTATGCCTGCTTTGGGTAGACAATGTTCTTAAGACCCCTTTATTCATTCCATTTCCTCCAGCTTAATCGTCCCACTGCTCTGAAGTCCAAAATATAAATTAATAAATGACTGTGAAGAACAGTAAGGTAAAGTTATATTGTGACTCCACTGAAGTAGTCAACACTGACCTCCTGTAACTCCCTCTGAGGGTTGACATTAAAATTTCTATGTATCACACTTAGTAACCAAGTCACTCATTACCAGAAGCAAAGAAAGGCTTGTTGCCATGCCCAATAAAAACTATCACTTCTGCTGTATAACATAATGAATTGGAAAGGCTAGACTTTACCAGAAACTTTCATTTCGTCTCTTTCATCGGGACTTATCTTTTCAACTGCATGAGATACAGTACATTCCAAGACATCTGGAAACTCCTATAACAAACACATGATGTTTACAATAAATATAAAATATTCTAGATTAGCTATATATTTTCTACTATTCATAAAGTTCTTTAGCAGCAGGGAACCCAAAAGATAACAGGGTTCTTTACCTGAGGTATGAATGGGCTTCATAATGTTTGTAAAGCCCTGAAATACAGGTAAAACACTGTGTGTGTGAGTTCATTTTCTGGGGAAAAGTGTCTCATTTTGATCAGGTACTCAGATTACAACACATACACAAATAAATGGGGGTGGAGGGCAGGAGGCCTGTAAGAAGTTAGAACCACTAATACTGTAAATAATTTTACTTAGAAAAGAAACCAATGAAAAATACTATTATCCATTCTGGATAATGACATGCTAAAAACTTTCTACATTAATCACAAACATTTTAAACAAAGTAAACAGTGCGGTCTTTCTCACAAGTCTTGAGCATATTACAATGCCTGGCCAGTAAGTGTTTACTAATCATGCATAAATAAGGTAAATGGTAATTTTAGAGAAAGAGACTGATAATAGACATTAATCAATGCATGTCTAGCAGCTATCAAGTTACAAAACTTTCAGTCTGCCCAGGGGAACAAGTATATCCAGCATACAAATTCCTCCATTCTTTTAAAGCAGTCTATGTGATTTGTTATATACCTTTGGCTGATATGGATCCCAAAGAGTGGTTTAGAGACAAGTGTTCTGTATATTGTCATATACTGACATTTAATGAAACACAGTTCCTTACTGTTTCAGCAGAAACTGACATTTAAAAAATTATTTCTAGTGACTATATTATTGGGGTGATATTCTAGCAAAGCAATTTACCAACCAAAACTACTTAATAATAGTTATTGCTTTATAAAGCCAAATACAAATTGGAACAAAATACATTATGAGAAAACTCTGGTGGGAATTAAGTACAGAGAATCCTAGTATCTTGAATAGTTGAAGAGTTGACTACACAGTCTAGATTTTCTGTTTAAGCTTAAGCTTACTGAGTCAGACTGCCATCTCAGCATATTAGCCACAGAAAGTTTTATGCTAATTGTCTATTTGACTTCCCTATTAAAACTAAGGAAATTAATTTCCTGCTTACTTCACTTCCCTTTTGGACTACATGATTTCTTGACCCACATTTTACTCACCCTGACCAAATCAGGGCTGATTTGGGAACTCCACTCATTCAAGGTCTTTTGGATACAATCTCGAAGCTGCAAAAGGAATGCATTTTGAAACTGTTAATCAAACTCTATACACTTTTCTGTACTTATATAATAAAACTGTATTGGTTTGATAAGTAGAAAAATATGTCAATAGGAAATACTACACAAACCAAAATTTTAGTTCTACAAGGTTGTTTGTTCTCTACAACAAATATAAATTTATATCTATTTTATCTTACTCTTAATTCTCAAATGTTGATGACCTAAAGCAGTAATCTAATTATTTTTTTTAAAAAATATATTTTATTGATTTTTTACAGAGAGGAAGGGAAAGGGATAGAGAGTTAGAAACATCGATGAGAGAGAAACATCGATCAGCTGCCTCCTGCACACTCCCCACTGGGGATGTGCCCGCAACCAAGGTACATGCCCTTGACCGGAATCGAACCTGGGACCCTTCAGTCCACAGGCCGACGCTCTATCCACTGAGCCAAACCAGCTAGGGCAGTAATCTAATTATTTTAAAAGTATTTTTGTACCAATAAAATTTTAAGTAAACTGTTAAGACATAAAAACATACATAAATAAACAAACAAAAAAATCAATAATAACATTTATAATGGAGAAACATGGGTTCAAGCCCAGGCAGCCTGACTAGAACTAACATTAACTACTATGTTATATTCCTCAAAGACAAATTCATGGTTCTCTAAATGTGGCCAGAGGAACTCCTACATCAGACTCACCTGTGGTGTTTATTAAAAATTGAAATTCCTAAGCCTCATAATAGACCTGCTTAACCACTCTATAAGGGCAGAACTTTTATTTAACAAGCATCCCAAGCAATCGATATGTCCTCTGAAGTCTGAGAACCACCAGTCATATCTTACAGAAGTCAATGTGCATGTCAGTCCATATGTCATTTCCTAACACTTAGACATTGTCTATAGACTGTCCAACCTGTCTTCAATGCTTTCTTATATAAGCAAATAAAATTTTTACACTAACATTATAATATGTTATAAATTCATTCAAGTGTTTATATTCTTTTATCTCTTATGTCAGTATACTTCAAACGTATTTGACAGTGGTAAGCAAGACATAATTCACCTCTGGAGGATCTACATACATATAATAGAAAATTTGCAAAACAATATTTATGTTCACTACATGCCAGGTGCACTGTTTTTTTTTTCTTAATTAGAAAAAAATATGCTGCTCCATAACTCACTAAATTGATTTATGACTACTAATGGGCAACATTAGCAGTTTGAAATCACTGCCTTATAATTATCCAAGGGCGCAGTGCTTTGCAGTCTATAGACAATCAATGGAAAAATAAATGTGTAACTAGCAGCAAGTCCCTGAATTGCAAAAGCACTTTCCTAATAGCAATAACAGAGACTATCTGATCTATGACTGCTTATGATAGAAACTGATATACACACTTTATTGCTTATATCTTAGTGCAGATAATTACAAGGAACAATTGGTTTATCAATTGAAGAGCTCAGTCACCTATGTTAAGATTTACAATCCACAACAATACTATAATCCACATAGATTCAGTTTACAAGGTCTATATCTTTTATAGAAAGTATATTTATAATCAAATTTAAGTCCGTAGATAAAAATTAGTTGATAATTATTCCAGATAATTGCAAGTCAATATTCTTTTTAAAAACCAGTAAAAGCTGAGGCAGCAGGACAGACTGTAATTTAACAATTCTATCAGGAGTGCTTTGGCTCAAATCATGGGAGAATTTGATGAAATTTTCCTTTGGAAGAATGGTTCATTTGCATACTTAAGGCTTTCCTAGTGAATTCCAATTCAGGAAGGTAAATCTATTTTCTGGGTATTAACTCCCTTCTTGAAACCATTTCTTTAAAAAAAAAAAAGTATTTTTCTTGATTTTAGAGAGACAGGAAGGAAGAGGGATCGAGATAGAAACACTGATTAGCTGTCTCCTGCACGACCCCTACTGGGAACCGAGCCCACAACCTGGGCATTTGCTCTGACCAGGAATTGAACGGTTCATGGGTCGACATTCAACTGCTGAGCCAAAATGGCCAGGTATTGAAACCATTTCTTTAATAAATCTTGATTCTGAAAAATGTCAGGATAAACCGTAGAACAGTCCAATGTAATAATAGGAGAAATTCATTGACTATATCACAAACCTAGCGATTTTTAATCTTTTACATGTTATCTGTATCAACTGAACATTAACCTGGTACTGTTTGTTCTTTGCTTTCTTCATTCTTACCTCCCCCCACCCCACACACACCCCCCCTACATAGTATCACTGAAGATAAGTATCATTTAGTGTATCATTAAATCTGCAGTTGTATAAGAGTTTAAAAAATAGCAAATAATTCAACTGGTCAACTACCCTTAGAACCAAGTATTGGGCAAAACAGTCCTATAATGGCCCATTTAAAATACAAGATCTGCCTGGCCAGGGTGGTTCATTTGGTTGAGCCTTGTCCTGTGCACTAAGAGGTCACCAGCTTGATTCCTGGTCAGGACACATGCCCGGGTTGCGGGCTCAATCCCCAGTAGGGGGTGTGCAGGAGGGAGCTAATGCTTCTCTCTCATTGATATTTCTCTCTCTCTCCCTCAAATCAATAAAAATATATAAATAAAGGTCTGATTTCACCCTGGCTGGCATGCTCAGTGGTTAGAGCCCACACTGAAGGGTGGCAGGACACGGACCCCTGTGGGGCACATTCGGAAGGCTACCAATTGATGTCTCTCTCTCTCTTTCTCTTCCCCACTCTCCCTTTCCAGTCTCTCTAAAAATCAATGGAAAAAATAACCTCTGGTGAGGATTAACAACAACAGCAAAAAAATCTGCTTTCATAAAATTCCAGTGTAACGAAACACCTGGGCAGAGATCACAGAATAAAAACAAAGCAAATATCAACACTAGAAGAGAACTTTTAGAAAAAATTTTAAACTCTCTATTCAATGTGTAAATGTTCTCAGTCATGAGTGCTTTATTTAGTTTCTTTATTCAATGAGGTTAAACTGTTTCAAGTAGAATATCCCAAATTGAAGCCCTAGTTATCATGAAGTTCTTTTTTACATGGAAACAAAACATGCATATTTTCCCTACTATATGCTGCCATATCTCAAGTGTTCCTCAAATATTTTCTAGTTTCTTTACTTTTTCCCTCTTATGCTGCAACCAAAATAAAACACACAAACCAGAATTAATCTATTGAATGTTTTTAAAACTGTGGGGTGTGACTCATAACTGCATTAAGAAAGTAAGTTTTAAAAAATAAATTAGGATAGGAACAAAATCAGAATACACAGTATATAATAAGGGTTAGTATCTTCTCATGAAACCATATATACATTCACTATATACCAGTGTGTGTGTGTGTGTGTGTGTATGTGTGTGTGTGTGTGTGTGTGTGTGTGTGTGTGTGTGTGTGTGTATATATATATATATATATATATATATATATATATATATATCTGTATTGCAAGATAAATGCATTTCTTGCTGGGTTTGCAGTAAAAGACTTTGAAAGCCACTACTCTAGAGTGTGTTGTAGTGAGATAAGAGAAAATTTCACTTAATATTATCAATATATATGCAAAATGGTATACTGAACCAGCAGCACTGGAGGAAATTAAAGGTCTAGAACTAAATATAGAAATATTTAGCTTTGGGAGAAATAGTCCAACTGGGGTGGTTTGAACAAAACAAGACATGCAAACTGAGCTGGAACCTGGACACAATATGGTACAGGATTCTGATTCCTTTTAAAGTTACAACCAGTGCTCTCATCTCTGGACGAACACTCACTCCAAATACCAGACCTGTGCACAGGCCCAGCACATACTTAGATGGATGTCATGTGCTGCTGTATAGTTTATCACCAACATCTTATATTAAAGAGCAGAAACTGCCTAGGAACACAGCTGATAACGTCACATTCTGTATAGTTTAGGGCATTTTTTTCTTTAATCAAGATTTGTTTTATCGGTGTCAGATGGGTACCAGACTTAACTGGGTGATCACTTCATAAGTGACTTCATAAATGTCTAATCACTATGTGGTACACCTGGAATTAATATAATTTATATGTCAATTGTAATCAAAAGATAAACAATTATTAAAAATATTTATTTTTCTGCCCTGACCGGTTTGGCTCAGTGGATAGAGCGTTGGCCTGCGGACTCAAGGGTCCCAGGTTCGATTCCAGTCAAGGGCATGTACCTTGGTTACCGGCACATCCCCAGTAGCGGGTGTGCAGGAGGCAGCTGATCGATGTTTCTCTCTCATCGATGTTTCTAACTCTCTATCCCTTTCCCTTCCTCTCTGTAAAAAATCAATAAAATATATTTTAAAAAATAAAATAAAAATATTTATCTTTCCGATTGAACCAGAAAATAAGGGAGATAAAATGCCTGTATGGTGAGTGTTTTCACATATATTTTCATCCTCACAACAGCCTGCTGAAGAAGATATTATCCAACTTTAAAGCTACAGTCAGAGAGTAACTTTCTCAAAGTTAAAGAGCTCCTAAATTGAAGTTTTATTTTGTTTGTTTGTTATAGAATTGTCTGATACCACCAATATGCCTCCGCAATTATTCGTGCAGAGCCAATGATTTACTGTCCGCTCTGAAATGTAACGAGTGTATGATTCCACATTAACCTCTGCCACTTCAAACTAGTGATTAGTCTTTGGGCAAAGAAACTAAGATTACTCTTCGGCAAGAAAAACATATACTTTGTTTCAAAGCCAAATTTGAGTGTTTAGTCATTTGTCTCACAGCAACAGAGAAACTATTGTCAACATCCTACAAGCTAAGTGGATTACTACTACTTCATCTGATTCTCCAAAAACGAATCTCTAAACTATTTTTCACCTGAACACGCCGTGGGAAGAGAGCGGGGCAGAGCGACGTACTGGCCTTCTCTGACCCCACAGCCGGGAGAGGGATCCGATACCTTTGAGAGTTTGGATATCAGCCATAAGCACGAATGGAGGCATCACTCGGTGTAAAGTTGCACCTGCCAAGTTTTTAAAGACCCGTTGCCCCCAACAGCAGCTTTGGGTACAAAGTCGCGGGGACCGCAGCCTTAGCCTCCTCCCGTGGGCAGAGCCCAGGTGCGCACCGCGCCCGACCACCCTCGGAGCCGACCGGCCCGCCCGCGGCCTGCCCGGGAGCCCCGCGTCTCCGTTGGCAACGCCCGCCCGCCCTCACCTCCTCGCTGTGCGTGGACGGACACTTCTTCCGCAGGCGGCCCCAGTTCAGCAGGTTTCCCGTCTGCAGGTGCAGGGTGCGGGCCCGCGCCAGGAGCGCCCCGGCCGCGCGACTGTCGGTGCCCATGGCAGCGGCCGACGGAGGGGGCCAGGAGTGCTGCGGCCGCAGGCGGGGAAGGAGGCCGCCCCGCAGACACAGCCCCGAGGCCGGAGAGCCGGGCGCGTGGCTGCCTGCCCCGCGCGGCGGGACCTCGGCCTGCGCTCGGGCCCGGGGAGGCCGGCGGCGGCGGTGGCGGCCCGGGAAGGACGCGCTGGTGCTGCGGCTCCTGCTGCTGCGGCCGCCGCAGGAGAGTTGACTCCCAACTGAGGAAGCGTTTCCTGGAAGACAATGACTAAGCAGAAATCGCGGCGCGAAAGTGCTTCGTAACCGTTACCGTCCCGCCGCGGAGCCGGGCGGGGCGGGGTGGGGCGGCCAGCGCGCTGCGGGTCGCCGGCCCGCGAGGCACTGGCCTTGGGCCGGGGGCGGGCGTGGCGCCGGGAGGCAGGGGGCGGGGAGGGGAGGGAGGGCGCGGGGCGCTTAGGGCGAGGCGGAGCCGCCGCTCGCAGGGCTCCCCCTGTCGGTCAGAGGCCGGCTCGCAGGCCAGCGCCCCCCCACCCCGGGCCGCCGAGGCCACTGGCGGTCTCGCCTGCAGCCAATGGGCGGCCACGCTGGCGATTTCCTCACGCGCCTCTTGAAAAAACAGCGGCGGGATCTACCACGGCTGAAAAGCCAGCAGCCTTAGCTCTCAGAAACAGGTGTCAATGCACAGCGCCCCTTCTCCGTGGCTGTGCTCCTCGCCTGGTTCATCTTCTTCCTCAAGGGCTTGCCTCCAAACTGCTCCTTTTCCATGTCATTAATTAAAGGTCTGTTGACGTGAAGCCACTGGCCGGGCAGTGTGTGAAGTCGAAGAGTAAGAATCTTTGCCGTTGAGAAGCTTAAACTGTAGTTCCCGAGACAAGGCCTCTAGCATGTCATATGAAACAGTAAGAATATAAGGCAGTTTCTAGATGAGTTCAGATGAAAGAGAACACTTAAACCGGCGAGACCAGGGAAAATTTTACCATCCATTTCCTTATTTATTCCTATTAAATTTCATTTATGGTAGACTTAGTGTGCACCTCAAATTGAACATTTATTGAGCTTTCTTCAAGAAACTTTTACTTTTGTTGAGAGTAATCAGATATTAAAAGGAAAACTGCTATTAAAAAGAAACATGAGCCCAGCCCGCGTGGCTCAGTGGCTGAGCGTCTACTGATGAACCAGGAGGTCAGGGTTCGATTCTGGTCAGGGCACATGCCTGGGTTGTGGGCTCCATCCCCCGGAAGGGCGTGTGCAGGAGGCAGGCGATCAATGATCCCCTCTCATCATTGATGTTTCTATCTCTCCCTCCCTCTCCCTTCCTCTCTGAAATCAATAAAAATAAATCTTAAAAAAAAGTTGAATTCCAGTTGGTAAGAATGAGGTGAGGGGAGGGAAAAAGCTCCTCCGTCAGGTGGACATTCGAAATTGAGTCAGACCTTGAATAAATATTTATCGTCTGAAGTTGAATAAGAATTCATTGAGGAGAAGGGTAATCCCAGAAGCAGAAATAAACATGAGGTATTTTAATTAATATAAGCATTTAATTCTTTTGCTGAATTTGCTTTGGCATCATTTCTTGACTTTGTATATTCTCTAATACCATGCAAATCATTCTTTTTTTTAAAATATATTTTATTGATATTTCACAGAGAGGAAGGGAGAGAGATAGAGAGTTAGAAACATCGATGAGAGAGAAACATCGATCAGCTGCCTCCTGCACACCTCCCACCGGGGATGTGCCCGCAACCAAGGTACATGCCCTTGACCGGGATCGAACCCGGGACTTTTCAGTCCGCAGGCTGACGCTCTATCCACTGAGCCAAACCGGTTTCGGCCATGCAAATCATTCTTGATTAAAGCTTAGAGGTTACCCCTCCTAAACTCTTAGACCAGCCATCTTGCTGGGAATTTATAGCATATTAGTCACTGACAGAAACCTATATGGCTTGTAAACCTGACTTTACTAGGCTATTTTAACTTAGGCCACTTAGTCTCTCTGTGTTTTACACTCTCCAATCTGGGCAGATGATAGTTTAAACCACATGAAATTGCTGATAAGGAATCATTTTTGATGTACAGAAATGGCTAATTCCCATGGTTTCGTCTAACATAGCTTTGACCACATTGGGTAGGTATGAGGAATTAATGAGAGAACTTAAGAAAAGCCCTTAGTACAGTGCTTGGCTGATTGTAAATGCTCAGTAACTGAGAACTCCTATTATTATTATTTTTTAAATGTATTTTTATTGATTTCAGAGAGGAAAGGAGAGGGAGAGATAGATAGAAACATCAATGATGATAGAGAATCTTTGATCAGCCACCTCCTGCATTCCTCACACTAGGGATTGAGCCGGCAACCCAGGCATGTACCCTGACCAGGAATTGAACTGTGACCTCCTGGTTTATAGGTTCATAGGTCGACACTCAACCAGTGAGCCACCTCAGCTGGGCGAGAACTATTATTAATGGCCCTGCTCTTTCCCCCTTACAGTCCAGTTTTCATAACATGGATACATTTATGACATGAATTTACAGCAGCACTGTGTTATCTTTTTTTAATATTACATATGTAAAATCATTTACACAGCAACTCAAATTTTGTTAAAAATCTCACTATTAAGTGTTGGGTCCCCAATCAAAACCTAGATAATTCATCTACAAACTCCTTACTCTTCCCTACTGCAATTTACTCTTTGACACAAAAGTGTGTTTGTTGTGGTGATTTTAATTCTTGAATGTGTGTGTGCATGACTTGTATGCTTTTTATGTCTGTATAACTTTTTTTTTCTATATATTTTATTTAGTTATACCCCTGTCATGGCACCATAGTTTTGGGAGAGGGAAACTTAATTTTCTATTTTCCATACTCCCATTTAAAACCACTCTCCTCACTTGGCTTGTAAGACACTACACTAATTTTCTCAAAGTAGTTGTTCACATTAAAAAAAAATTACAATGTACTCTTGGAAGCCCAACAGGGGCTAATGAGCTGTAAGTGTTTCTATTAAAGCAGACAGTGAAAGGGTCTTAGATGGTCTAATTGTCATAGGAAGGTCTAATTGTTGCAGGAAGTGATCACATTTTCATTCATTGTTTTACTTTATACCAGAACAAGCAACATTTGAGAATAAATAGTCATTTTACCTTATTAAGGGACCACCTGGTATATTTTATTCTTAAGGTAAAATGGATTTAAATTCTTAAATTTTCCTGAAATTAGTGTAATTGCTATGTTTGTATTAGGCCATATTCAGGAACCACTAATTGGGTCATGGCCACTCTAGAAATGAGGGTTTTCAAAAGAACTTCTTTAGGATTTTTCTAAAAACTCAAATTCTTTGGAACTAGTGCAATTGCCACTGTATTTGTCATAAGATTCGGAGAAATAGAACTTGTTTTGGAATATATCATGAACAAGTGCCAAGGAGTGGAAATAACCACAATGTTTTCTGAAGACAAGAAAGGGAGTTGCCTACCTTGAGCAGGGATACCCAATGAAGGTGAAGGGGATGAGGGTGTGATTAATGGAGGACCATTATCATCTAGCTGAGGCTTTTGGGCTTGATTCAAGAAACCTCTTGACCTTGACTAGAGCAAAGTCTTGATCTCAACGAAAACACAAGAAAAAAATATATACTTAAAAATAATATTTTTTTATTCAATAGAAATTTCTCGAGTGTCCAATACTTGTCAGGTGCTGGATGAGGCACCACAAATTCTCAGTGAGCAAAGTGAGACTTTATCCCTGTTTTCATGTAATTTATAGTTGAGTGGAGGCAGCTGATCTTGATAATAAATTACAAGTGAATGTAAAATTATATTGTGGTTGAAAAAAGGGTACAAACGTAATACGTCTGCAAGTGGTGTGTAAAACTGTAGTGGGGAATGACTCAATACTGAGACCAGCGAGAAGACTGATAGCCCTACATGTAGATGACTGAGAACCTGGCCCACGGGGAATGAAGGCTGTGAAGATGCATCAGAACAGGATACATGTGCCTTCATTTTGCCCTTGTTAGTAGAAAGGAGAGAAATCAGGTTTCTGGTTGGAGCATTGTCCCATGCACCAGAAGGTCTCAGGTTCTATCCTTGGTCAAGGCTAGTATGGAAGGCAACTGGTCGATGTACCTTTCTCACATCATTGTTTCTCTCTCTCTCTTCCTCCCTCTCTAAAAATTAATTTTAAAATGTTCTTTTTTAAAAATTATTTCAATTATTATTTAAGGCTATGAAGGAAAGACAATATTGTGATGACATGTATGGGAGAGTGGCAATCTTGATAATACCTATAATGTGTTCATTGCTATGCCCAGGCATTGTGCACTTGAGTTGCACTGTTAATAGCCTCAACTGTTATGATTTTCTATTACTGGGATAGAAGAGGTAGGGTTGAGTTACTTCTACCAAGGAAAGTGAGCATATTTCTAATGAGACTATGTGGAGTTCTTTTTCAAAAGGCAGCACTTCTCTGAGAGTCCCTCTGGTTCTTAGATAGGCCTGGCTCACCTTCACAAAGCAGATCGGACCCATTCTTATAACACCAGATGACTTGACAAACATTCTGGGCATCAGGCTCCTGAAATTCCAATATTTCACCCTGAGTAGGACATGGTACCCACAGACGACCCAGGTAAAATGACCATCTGCTAGACACTCCAACCATGATGTTATGTGAAAATGAGAATTAAGTGAAATTCTGGGCTTTGGAGTTATTCAGAACTTCATTTGATTTTCCCTGGGAGCCAGACTGCTGAGAATTAAATGAGTTAAAAATCATAAATCTCTTAGAACAATGCCTGGGACATAGCAAATGTCCCACAAGTGTTATGTATGCATTTGGGTATGTTTGACATAAGTGTGAATATGCTGTTATTCCATGCAATTTATTTTAAAATTTAATAATGTGATTATTTTCCCATAACCATATATAGTACTTAGATGTCTATCTCATCCATATTTCAAAAAACCTAGTATTTCATTATATGAATATACTTTATTTATTCTCTGTATTGATGGCCAGGTAGGTTGTTTTCAGGTTTTTGCTAGAATAAACAATTGGATATAAATATTCTTAGTACTTACCTCTTTGTACATGGGGGAGCATATTTTTCGAATAGATAACTAAATGTAAGTATCACTGCCTTGGTGTGCACATTTTCTATTTTAATAGATACCACTGAATCAATTTACACTCAAACCTAAATTGCATTTCCTCCCATAGTCACCAACATTAGGTATTATCTGTCTTTTCAGTTTTTGCCAATCTGATGGGCAGTAAGTGGTATTTCATTATTTTTTGATTATTAATAAGCTTTATTGTTTTATGATATATTGCAATCATATTCCATATAATTTTACATCCGTTTAAAATTAATATTGTACATATGCATTTTCTCATGTTGTTAGACAACATTATTTTCTAGTCTCTATAAATACAGACAAGAACATTGATAATTCTTGTCATATTCTTTGGGCCTTAAAACATGTTTAATCAGGGTAGCTATCACATATCTATTGACAGAATGTAATCCCTGAAGACAAACAAGCTCTTATCAAAGTAATCTGACACATTTTACAAAATTCACAAGCCAAGTATTTTCTCCCTTGGTTACTGATCAGTAGCAATTTCAATGACACATGTTAGACAACATTGCATGAAGCACTGGAGACTGCTGTCCAACTGAGGTGTTGGTTTGCAGTGGGACATAGATCACAGTGTCTCACAGCCATAGGAATTCCATGCTAACTTACTTAATAATGTGCTTTGTGGTGGAAATCTTAAATTGGCATTCAATCACCAAATTCCTTCTAAGAGTGCCTTTCCTGTATGACAGAACCTGGAAGCTAAACACTGTAACTCTCAGAATCCCTTGCAGCTCTCATTCTAGTACACATTAGATTATATCAATTCCAGCTACTAGTTTTAGACTTCAAAGGTAGGAATGCAATGAAGAGCATCTTCCTGGGTCTTCAGCTGTTGAGTTTTTTTTTTTTTTTAAATAAAGCCTTCAAGACTCTATTTTTTAAAAAAAATATATTTTATTGATATTTTACAGAGAGGAAGGGAGAGGGATAGAGAGCTAGAAACATCGATGAGAGAGAAACATCTATCAGCTGCCTCCCGCACACCTCCCACTGGGGATGTGCCCACAACCAAGGTACATGCCCTTGACCGGAATCGAACCCGGGACCCCTCAGTCCGCAGGCCGACGCTCTATCCACTGAGCCAAACCAGTTTCGGCAAGCTGTTGAGTTTTGTTGCAGCCAAAATGTCCTATCCCCAGCTTTGCAGGTGATGGGGAAAATAAGATATTTTGCGGGGGGCTAGCAATCTGAATCTGTGCTAGCAGCCTGAATGCACATTCCTGTTAGCCTATCCAGGGATCCTCAAACTACGGCCCACGGGCCACATGCGGCCCGCCAAGGACATTTATCCGGCCCGCCGGGTGCCGCTGCCTGTCCTGCTTAGCAGCCGACTTGTCCCGGGCCCGCAGTGCGCATAGGAATTTGTTCATAGTTTTTTTTTTTTTTAAACTATAGTCCGGCCCTCCAATGGTCTGAGGGACAGTGAACTGGTCCCCTGTTTAAAAAGTTTGAGGACCCCTGGTAGTCACTGCCCCTTCCTTAATTATCTGGTCTTGCAAGACCTGTTTACCCAAGAACTCCCATTTTACAGAGGCCATAAACCATGAACAATACACAACCCCCAGAGGGGATTGTTAGCGCTGGTGCCAGGCCAGGCCTTTAGGTATGGTCTCATGGCCCCCATCCCAACACACGGGGCTTTTTGCAAAGCCCACGAAAGGTCCGGAAGTCCATCCATATTTGGGGGACAAAGAAACCAAAAGAGTATAAAGGGAGAGCTTCCTCCATATTGGTTTGCTCAGGATTTGGAGAGAAACAGTCTCCCCTGAGTCACTGTACTAGTACATCTGAAAATAAGTGGGTTTTTCCTGTGTCTCCAGTACTCTTGCATATTTTTCAGTCGCCTGGTAAATTCTGTGACACAGGTATCAGGGAGCAGTTATGGCCACTTTCTGATCCCTGGATCACAGTGATGGCAATAAGCTCTGAAACTCAGCAGGTTCAGTGGCAACCTCCGGATTGCCCACCCTTCTTATTGTGGCACAAGAGCAGCTCTCCTGGAAGGACAGTTGAGGAGTGTCATTCTGGGAGTTATTTCTGGAGGCCCAGTCCAGGGCTTGTTTTCCCAACCTTCAATTTTGTGAGCACTTAACTCCCTATATTAAATACCCTCTGCTTAAAATAGAGTAGTGGCTGTTTCCTGGAATTGAACCCTGACTAATGCCATTTCTGTTCTTATAACCACATTTGAAAGGTACGACTATACTGAAAATGTAATAGAATTGTTTTCATCTCTGACAAACATCACTCTATAATTTTTATTTATTTATTTTTTAAATATATTTTATTGATTTTTTACAGAGAGGAAGGGAGAGGGATAGAGAGTTAGAAACATCGATGAGAGAGAAACATCAATCAGCTGCCTCCTGCACACCCCTTACTGGGGATGTGTCCGCAACCAAGGTACATGCCCTTGACCAGAATCGAACCTGGGACCTTTCAGTCCGCAGGCCGACGCTCTATCCACTGAGCCAAACCGGTTTCGGCCACTCTATAATTTTTAAATATACATGGATACAAGTGTTCACACATTTGGGCAAAGTGTTAACTATGGTTTGCAATTACATACTTAAAAGTGTACCCATAATTATGATACACATATTTAAAACTTATTTTTATATAAAAATATTAAGTTCTAGGAAGATTAAAAATAGGGGAAAACTCATAATTCTGATGTGCATTTTTGAGAATCATAGTCATAGATAGATAAATGATAGGTGACAGCTAGCCACAGAAGCATTGTAGGAGAATTGTTGGGAAAGCAAGACCATTGCATCAGACAACTTTAGTTCAAATCCTGGCTCCAACACTTGCTAGCAGCATGTTTTTGGGTAATTTTTTATTCTTTCTAAGCCTGGGAATTCTTATAAAATGAGGGTAATTCTAGCACTCAGCTCATATAGTTATTAGGTAAATGAGATAACATATATACAATTCTTAGCATAATATATGACACATATAGCTCAATAAATGTTAGCTGTCATAGGAACAGATATATACAGATATATTAATTTTTTTTGCATGATTTACTCTAAAAGTATAAGACTTTTAGGACTACTAAAACTTTCTGGCAAGGAGACTATACTTATTGGTTTCTAGTTTTAGCTAGTTCTGTATATTATCCTATATAATAAAAGGCTACTATGCAAATCGACCGAACGGTGGAACGACTGGTCACTATGACATGCATTGACCACCAGAGGGCAGACGCTCAATGCAGGAGCTGCCCCCTGGTGGTCAGTGCGTTCCCACAGGGGGACCACCGCTCAGCCAGAAGCCTGGAGCCAGGCTCATGGCTGGTGAGCGCCTCTCCCGCCTCCATGGCAGTTGGACATCCCCTGAGGGCTCCTGGACTGTGAGAAGGTGCAGGCTGGGCTGAGGGAAACCCCCCCCCCCACCCTCCCCTTCGCCAAGTGCACAAATTTCGTGCACTGGCCTCTAGTTTTACATAATTTATGGTATGTTGGCTGCTTTCTTCAGAGATTCATCCAAAATCCCTGAGGAAATACTTGATGATGAAAGAAATTACCTTCAAATGTATTCAGAGCTTGCTAATACTTGCTATTCTGTACAAGTTATGTTTTAAATCTGACTAGTGTTGAGCCAACTTTGGGTTTTCATGAACTTGCCAGATGTGGTTTGGGTACCCGTGGACTTTAGGACCAAGTCTAAACTTCAGTGCACAGTGGAACGTGGTAACCTTGTCTTAACTGTCCCTGATGATGACCCCATCCTAAGATGAACACGGACTAAAGTCAGGATAGCATGTTTGCTGTTAAATAAAGAATTACCATTAAAAAAACAGAAGGGGTTGGAAATCCCTCACCCTCGCTGCTGAGAAATCAGAAGCCCAGGGGCAGAGGCTCAAGTGATAAGCAATGAAGGGAACTCAGGAAAGCTGGTAACTTTCTCTCGTGTCAGAATCTCATTTGTGAAGTGAAGGAACTGAATTGGATGATGTTATTTCCCAATGACTGACCCATTTGCCAAAAAAAAGAGGACTTTTCTGAATAACTGGCAACTGAGAAAGCAAAGGTTTATTATCATAAAGATTGAGATTCAGAGATAAATGAAGGAACAGTATTATAATATTTAAAGATATAATGAGAAATGTGTTCTTATTAGAAGATATTGAGTTGATGGAGGAGTGAGCTGTTGGTTTTCTGCCATCACTGTGAGATATACATGCCTGGCATCCTGCTTGCTTCAAGGATGAGAAGCATGAAACAGACCTGGACCAACCTCCAGCTTGTGACAAGCCCAGCTGAGCCCAATGCCCCAAATACCCTAGTTCCTTAGTTGACCTGCATGTCATAAGTGAGAATGAATTTTGCTTTACGCCATTAAATTCTGGAGCTGTTTATTATTAATCATTTGTGGAAATAGCAAACTGATATAACCCCCCAGCCACTTTTCTACTTCAGTGTTTTTTCTTCCTTGCTGATTTGTAAGAACTAAAGACATAATTGCCTTGTTAGTCTTTTTTATCTTTTTCAATTTTCACCCAAGGTATATGCTTTTTATTGTTGTTTGTGGTTTTTTTTGTTTGTTTGTTTGTTTTGTTTTTTGAGAGAGAGAGATCTATTGGTTACCTCCCACACATGCCTAGACCGGGGATTGAACCTGCCACCCAGGTATGTGCCCTGATCAGGAACTGAACCCGAAACCTTCTGGTGTATGGGACGACGCTCCAACCAACGTAGCTGCTTGTTGGTCTTATGTCACATATAATGTCTCCTTTTTAGTGTTTTATTTTTGGTTACTGTGTTTATTGATTTACAGAAGCTTTTTATTTCTTTAAGGACAAATATGACACTTGTCCTCATGGCTTCAGCCTTTGGTGTTATGCTTAGAAATGCCTTTCTACCTAAAGATAACATATCTCTATTTCTTTCAGTACTTTTATTATTTCCATTTTTTTACACTAAAATGACTCCATTTGGAATTTATTTTTATAAAGGATATGAAATAGGTATTATCTAATTTGTATACATACTTGGGTCTGTTCTAGTCTTTCAATTCTCTTACATTGTTCTGTCTTCTATCCAGTAGCACACTATCGTGCTGTTTTATTTCATTTATTTTAATCTTATGGTATGATTTTATTTACATTGATAAAATGATGCTATACCATTTGAGGATGCATATGCAGGTATTAAAAGCAGAAAGTAAAGGAAGAAAATGGTAGTCACAAAATTCAGGAGAGTGGTCACTTCTGAGAGTGAGGGTGGGGTTGTGAATTGGAGGTGCACACAGCTGGCTTCTGGGGTGCTGCCAACATTTTATTTCCTGACCTGAGGGAGGTCACACAGGGGTTCACCTTTATAATAATTCTTTAAACAGCACCAATACGTTTTACTTACTTTCTCTATAAAGACAATTTCTCACAATTTAAGAATGTTTTTAGAAGTTCTTACTATACTTGGAGTCTGTAAAGAGGATTTTACAAATAGCCAGAGGGGTGGATCCTTACCCTTGGAAAGGTTCTGTGCTGTCAATATAGACGTTACCCTGGCATGGTTCACAGTTCATGAAAGTGGAAGGTCTCTGAGGGTGGCTGCTCACAGCCTCCACACCTCCTCCTCCATTAGACATTCAGACTTCCAAATCAGGCCCCTTCCTCCTCGTCCCTTCTTGCCGCGTTGCTAAATGCCCACCTCCAATTCAGGTAGGCAGTGCCTGTGCCTGGCTGCTTCCCCCCTTTGCCCAGCCTCAGCAGCTTTCCCTGGTCTTTCTCGACCATCCTTACTACCTGTTGGAAACGCTGTGAAGATCACCAAGTCTCAACAGGGGAGCTATCATTGCCAACAGTTCCTCACACACTTCTGATTTGTAAGTCCTCTTATCATCCACTTTCAGGGCGTCCCACTGCCTGTTGGGTAAAGTCCAAATTCTCTGCAGGCCAGCTCCCTGGCTCCAGTCTGCCTTTGGCCTCATGCCTTTGACTTTGTACACAAGCCCTGCATTCAGGGCAGCTGAACTTTGTGCCTTTCCTCTCTGAACAACCTTCCAGCCTTCCTTTGTTCTCCCACCTCAACATCCCAAACAGCCCTCTCTTCAAGGCCTCACATGCTCTCTTCATGAAGCACCTTCACCTCGGTTCTGCCCCACTCCTCACATGCCCCCATTCTTTTCTCCCATGGATATGACCAGTTAGCAGCCTTGTCTGGTTTTCTCCTCCCGCTCCCCCCTCCCACCCCTCCAGTGCCCTATGTCCTTTTTGCTCAGAGCCTCTTCTGGGATTGCCCGTGACCTCCATGATGAGGCCCGGCAGGGGTTAAGGCCGGCAGACCCCTTCAGTCCTGTTTCAGGTCACTCCCACATGTGAACCCTCTGCTCCAAGCAGAGTCTCCTCTTCTCTGTGTCTGAAACACTTGGCGGCACCCAGGCCATCCTCCAGTCCATTCTCTCCCTCCGCCCTACCTGTCCTCTCCTTTATTTGCGTGTTGAAACCCAGCTCGTCCTTTTGCACTATGTTTAGATGGCACCTCTTCTCCATGGAACCTTTCCTCATTACTCTGGTTAAACCTTCTGTTTCCTACCTCTGAAATTTTGTGACATTTAATTTCTACTCACATTGGTCACAAATGTCCTTAAATTCTCCTTTTTGTATTTGCTTCTCTAGCCTATTGAATGACCAGTTCTTGGAGCTGGTGTGCTATTTCTTAGACTTCTATTTTACTATCTCCCATGGCTCTGAGTGTTGTGTCTCAGTGCCATAGGCTACTTAGTGAAGACATGTTGATTGAATGACTACCCGTGTACCTAATTCATTCTGAGTAAGTACAGGGCTCCCTGGCTTAGGCAACTGCGCCTTTACCTTCTTCATCTCTTACTTTTCTCGGTTGCAGAATGGTGATGATTTTATCCCATAAAAGAATGGGACAAAGCTAAATTGGACAGATGCTCTATACTTTCCAATGTCGTATATTTTTATTATTGCTTAAAATAAATTTGCTTCTTAATTGAGAGGAAGCCAGTTTCTCTGGGGTGTGGCTGCATTCCCCAGCTAACTTGTGGTAAAAGTTGATAGGGTTTGGATTCTATTAGATAACTTAGGGAAAAGAAAACATCCAATGCACAATTTCAGTAAACCCTACTTATTAAAGGCCCTCAAGCTCTGTACCCACAGGGGAAACAGGCAGCGCCTTTCCCTTTAGTTAAGCTGAGGCCCGACCCAGCCCTGTGCTGTGTACACCATCAGACCCCCACACCCATCTCGCTGCTGGACATCTCCATTTGGAGGACCCACTAGCACCTTGAACTCTTGACAGCTAATGCTGGCTCCTTGTTTCCCTCCTCACATGTTCTTTATCTCACTGGGCGGCACCACCTCCAGCAGTTCCCCAGCAACCGTGGAAGCCAGCAGAGCCCCCTGCCCTCCTTTACTGCTGCCACTCCCCATACTGGTTTTCCTAATGAAAACCACCATTGCTTTCATCGCTACCTTTAGCCCCCTCTGTTCAACCACTGTGGAAGCCTCTTCCTGCTGTGGATTTTCACAGCGCCACCTGGTGGTCTTTCTAAACTGCAAATAAGCGCCTTTGCTTCTGTTTCTGCTGTCTCCCAACGAAATGATACTCCTCTCCCGTTAGCCTCTCCTGTTTTCATTCTTGGAAACCCTGCATGGATGTCAGTACTGGACTGCGAGCACCGTGGCTCACTCACTTTTGTATTGCTGGACCCAGCACACTGCCCAGCACCTAATAGCAGATGCTCAGTTCATGTCTATTGACTTGATTGTGCAAATCAACCATCGCAGTCTGGTGATCCAGCAGAGAGATGAAATATGCTATCTTCTTTTTTAAGTAGGCATCTTTAAGCTCCCCAACAGCTAGTAGCCACCGCATGACTTTGTCCTGCCCTGTCCCTCTGTGCATTTGACAGGACAATCCTCCTCCTCTTGAGTGCCATCTACTTCTCATCAGCCACCCTCTCCACGTCAGTAAGTGTGGTTTAGTGGAAGGGTCACTGAGTTTGGAGTGAGTAGACCTAGGAACTCATTTACCTCTGCTAGCAACTAGCTGTGTGGTCCTGAACAAGATAAGTATTTTTTTTTCCTTCTTAACCTCAGGTTTTTCTTTTGTAAAATGGCAGTGGCAGTGGGTTAGACTAAAATGAGTGGTTTTAGAAATTCTCAGGGGTAGAGGTGCAACAGCTGTCATTGGGGCCCGGACCTGGCCTCGGCCAGAGCAGCTCTGTCCTGGTGTGTTTTGTTTACACACCTTGGTAATATTTCATTTGAGCAAAGGTTCCTCAGTGAAAACCTGTTTTAAAATCCCTGACTAGATGAATTTTAAAATCCCTCGCCCCTTTTATTATCTCAGGAACCACAATTAACAATCTTATTAATCAGAATAGGTTTAGCTGGTCTTCTGAAAAGGATTTTTTTTTTTTTTTGCCCTTTTTAACTCCTGGGGCAATTTCTCCATTTAGTCTTCTTAAAATTGAAATCTAATCATAGGTTCACTGGTTCTCTGGACTGACTTGTACAATCTTGGCTTCCTCGTATTTTTATTGTCTTTCCAACTTTTGCTCTTAGTTCATGCTGAGGTTTGCTTGCTGATTATGAAACAGCTCCGCAGTGAGGTCATCCTGGACATCAGCGTGCCATTGAAGAGCTCAGAGGCAGGCTCAGACTTGCTTTATATAAGCTGAGTGGATAGAGAACCAGTGGGCATTGCAGCTTTCATTTTAACACTCACCATTGAAAAAAGCATTTGTTAAAAAAAATCAAGATGCAAACTAAAATTCTGTGTATTCGAATATAAAAAGAAAAAAAAAACAATACAGGCCCTTGTTGGGTACCTACCACGTGCAAGGTTCTGTGCTGGGGGTTGGTGGTGGTGGTGGTGGTTGGCGGGAGGGCAGTAAAAGCCAAGACTGCACCATGTTATGTCTTAGGGCTTCCAGAGATCAGAAATCTTCCAAGAATGATTCCATTAACCTAAAATTTGAGATTCATAAATGTTTGTTTCCTAATGAAAGTAAAAAGAGTCCTTGTGAGCCATTTTGACTTTGTTGGTCTAATCTTTACAGATGAATTTAGTTCAGACTTGCACTTTGTGATCTGACTGAATTCTTTGCAGTTTGGACATGAATGGTTCAATGGACAGAAGGCACACTACAAATTCTGTAATAACTGTTACTTAGTGACTGAGTTACTGTTTTTTAAAATGAAGCAAACTTGCCAAAGAAAGCACGGACTTTTGCCTCCATGGCTTTTCACGTGCTGTTTCGTTACCCTAGAACATTCTTCTTCCTGTCCTTACATCTTATTGCTATGACTAACTGATACTGTAAGTCTCTGTTTAGAGCATGATGTCCTTTGGGAAGCTCTCCTCAGTCTGAGTTATGCACCCATCTTGTGTCCTCCTAAAACATCTTGCACTTATGCTTGCTATAGAGAACACTTGAATTCTCTATATATGAATTCACTTAATCTTCTCCATGCTATGAGGTAGGTACTGTTATCTTCACCATTGTATACATGGGGAACTAATATATACAAGGTCAAGTGACTTGCCTGGGTCACATACTAACTAGCTGAGATTCTAATCCAGGCAGTCTAGCTCCAGAGTCTATACTCTTAAGCATGATGCTTTCCACAACCCAGACAGTCTTGCTACCAGGTATAGCTCAGGGGCCAGCAACTTGCTTGGCCCTTAGAAGGCATTAAGGCATACTTGTTGGAAGAGTGGATGAAGCATCATCCTCACCTCCAGGAATTTCCTGCCTGGGGCCTAGTCACAGAGCTATAATATGAGGTCAGACCCAGGGCTGAGGTCCTGAGGGGGAAGGAGAGACTCATGCTATCTGGAAGGTGGGGGCTGACGTGTGGGCTCAACATTCTCCCACAGGAACTTGGGTCTCAGCCAGAGAACTACCAGCCTCGCTGGTTGTGTCAGGACAACCTGAAATGTGTTTTGTTGTGAATCTTGAACTAGTTACCCAGATGACCTTAATTTTAAGAGAAATATTATGTGTTTGCTTTGTAGAAGTCTATTGAAAACGAAAACAAAAATTTCTTTCAATGCCAAAGAGTGAAGAAATTAAACTTGCACAGAACCATCTGTACAATGGAATTTCCAAAGCTCAAAGAAAGAGCAACTTTCTTTTTAAAAGGATTTTGAGTCTAAAGAGCTTGTGTAGAAGAAGCTGTTATGAGCCAGCCCAGTTTGCAATGCCCCGGGTATGGGCAGAGGTGGGCTGAGGACAATTGTGAGGGAGGACACATCCTGCCTGCCCTGCAGCTCATTCATCTGGAGAGTTAGGGGGCGAGGCAGTTACAAGAGTTGGTAAAATTAACAGGTGTTTTTACAGCACTCATTCATGCATGGTCAGGTAGGCTTTAATTTACAGAGTTGATACTTTTCAGCAGGAATGTGAGAAAATCTTTTGGTAACCAAGTCTGTGCTTGGTCTTGCCCCTGCCTACAAACATGCCAGATTCTTTCGAAGCATGTGGGTTTCTTGCCCCTTCCACTACTCTGGGCCCCTCCAAGTCCTTCCCCTTTTCCACTGAGCCCTTCCAAAGAACTCCACTGCTCACTCATCCCCCCATTTTGGGGAATACAACAACATTTGTAATTTGTAGTAAAATGGTAAAGGCAGTATAATACGATTCTCTCCCACATCAAGTTGTGGGGTTTAAGACCTGCTCCTGCCAATTTCTTTGGCATGCCACTTAACCTCTCTGAGCTTTCACAATAATAACAGTTCCTGTGAATGGAATTATTATGGGCATTAACTGAGAAGATTCATGTAATGTGGCTGGCACAGTGCCAAGCACAGCCCACATCCTCATAGGCTAATCTCCTACAACAGGGCCCCAGGAGCCTCCTTTTGTCTCCGAGTCCTCTTTGGTGGTGTCCCAGAAGTGACTTTGGGATTGGAGATGGTCTTGTTACACACCATATGTAGTAGACACAGACACAGCAGAGTGGGACAGGGACTAAAACTACTCATCCAGTGTCCCTCGTGATGGGAAGGAACCCTTCTCGTCTACAGAATAGAATGTGTTAGAGCAGCTTAATTGCTGGCTTACTTGTTAACTAAGTCAGGGAGAGTTTGGCTGAAGATCCTAACTAACATTGGGAGCATTAATCCTTATTCACTCTACTAGAGGACTGGTGCACGAATTCGTGCATGGGTGGGGTCCCTAGGCCTGACAGGCCATCAGGGCTGAGAGACTGGGCCGATAAGGACCGGGCCAATCGGGGCCTGCTGGCTGGGGGCAGGAATAGAAGGGAGGGACCGCCAGAGGTTGGCCAGCTGGGGAACCATGGGAGGTGGCTGGCTGTGGAGAGGGATCGGGGAAGGTTGGCTGGCTGCGGGAGGTTGGCTGTGGGAGCAAACTGACCACCAGGAGGCAGCTCCTGCATTGAGAGTCTGCGCCCTGGTGGTCAGTGCGTATCATAGTGACTGGTCAACCAGTCGTTCCAGTCATTTGGTTGTAATGGTCGCTTAGGCTTTTATATACATAGACTAGAGGCCTGGTGCATGAAATTCGTGCATGGGGGTGTGTGTGTCCCTCAGCCCAGCCTGCACCCTCTCCAATCTGGGACCCCTCAAGGGATGTCTGACTGCCCATTAAATGGGCAGTCGGACGTCCCTCTCACAATCCAGGACTGCTGGCTCCCAACTCCTCGCCTGCCTGCCTTCCTGATTGCCCCTAACTGCTTCTGCCTGCCAGCCTGATCACCCCCTAACCACTCCCCTGACAGCCTGATTGATGCCTAACTGCTCCCCTGCCAGCCTGATTGCCCCTAACTACCCTCCCCTGCAGGCCTGGTCACCCCTAACTGCCCTCCCCTGAAGGCCTGGTCCCCCCCAACTGCTCTCCCCTGTAGGCCTGGGTTCCCCCCAACTGCCCTTCCCTGCAGGCCCAGTCACCCCTAACTGCCCTCCCCTGCAGGCTTGATCGCCCCCAACTGCCCTCCCCTGCTGGCCATCTTGTGGCAGCCATCTTTGACCACATGGGGGCAGTCATCTTGTGTGTTGGAGTGACGGTCAATTTGCATATTACTCTTTTATTAGATATGATTGCCTAGATAGATCATCCACAACATTCATCTTGATCCTTTGATTTTATTTACATACTAGTAGCCCATCCCGCGATATTGCATGCAGTAGGCCATGTGGGAGCTGACGGGAACTGCAGAGCGCCGCCGGGAGCCATGCTGCTTCCTTGAGAGCTGGGAGGGACCCGTGCTGCTTCCGCGGAAGATGGGCCTGCCGTCTCCTCTCTGGGCCTGCGCTCGGCCACGAAGGCTGTGGGCCATCTGCCCTATCTCTAGAGGCCCTCCGTGGCTGGGGTGTCACCACGGTGATGAAGCAAGTGTCCCACCCTGGCCGCTCTGTGCTGGCTGCCCAGAGGCCCTCCGTTGCCATGGCAATGAAGCAAGCATTCTTCCAGGCCGCTCATGCTGCCCGCTCTCAGGACTGAGGGACTCCGGCAAGGCTGAGGGGACTGGGCACCGCCATCTTGTGGCTATGGGCACCGCCATATTTGTGACAGAGTGATGGTTAATTTGCATATTACCCTTTTATTAGATAGGACAAGATACTGAAGCCAACCCAAATAGACCAAAAAGGTTTAACAACCCAGAGCTGGCAGAGTCACCTGGGGACCCACCTCTCTACGCATCCTGCTGGAGCTCCAACTTCCTGGTACTTACTCCCCCACAGAGCAGGCTGCAGGGATTTTTCGTGGGATTAAAGAATAACTATTCTGAAGGTCTCACTATGAGTAAGCAAAAGCTCACCGGGGCAGAGGCGCTTCAGGCTCAAAGTCGGTAACTTGAATTTGAGTGGCCTATCTCACAGTGTGCTGCCAGGGCAGAGAGAAGCCATAGATCTGAGTCCTGGATCCCTGGGTTTGGGGTCTGCCACTGTGGACAGGAATAGGCCAGTCTCTGCATGGGGTTTTTCATTTTTGTAATTCTAAGTTCTCAGTTGTTTAATCCAAATTAGCTGGAACTATGGGGTGGTGAGTGGGTGGCCTGGAAAGACCTGAATTCTGAGCTGTGGGTTCAGCATTTGGCCCTGACCATGATTCATAGAGAAATTCTTTTAAAAACATAAACCCTATTGCTCTGTGCCAGACATTGCCAGGCTGTTGACAGTTACTAACATTTGCTAAGCATTACTACTTTGCTTAGGCAGGCCCTGTGCTGTGTGTTTGACAGGTGTTGTTTCATGTAATCCTCATTAACAGCCCTTCAAGGTAGGCATCATATCCTCTCTCTACAGATTCAAAACTGAGATGCAGAGAGGTTGGAAACTGTCAAAAAGTCAAATAATTAGAACGTCAGAGAATTGAGACTTGAACCCAAGTCTGATGGATGCCCAAGCCTGTGCATTCAGTAGAACAGAGGAAATAATCAACAAATTCTCTGCTTTCCTCCAAGCTCAGTGAAATCGGTGGGAACAGAAGTACTTCCCTTTTCCAGGTAACAGTCGCCTAACTCCAACACCTTGGAAAAGGGGTGTGAATTTGCCTCCAGAGTTGCCTCAGGGAGGAGGCTTAGGCTGGTGACACAGCCAGCACCATGGGGCTGGTACTGCCTGGTGTTGGCAGAAATAAGGTCTGAGCAAAACTTGTTCTGTGGGAAATGGGGTGTGAGGACTCTCAAAGGAAAGTCTAGATTTACTTGTTTGCATAAAGCGCCAATTGCAATGGCCTTGGTGAGATTTTTGCCCTGTGACCCAGACTGTGAATGTTTGCTGCAGAGTTTGCTTTAGGCAGGAGGACTTGCGTTGGGCCGTATCCAGGGCTGAGGTCAAGGTTGGGTAGAGCCCAACAAATGTGCTTTTCAGATTGGTCAGCTCCTCTTCTATCTGCCGTCCCAGGATCTTAGCCAGCACCTGACCCAGCCCTTTACTTCACAGGCCCCAGGACAGATGGCCTGAGAGGTGAAGGGATTTGCCCAAAGTCAGAGCGGTCTGGGGAAGATCCAGAAGTCCTCTTTGTCCCTGGTAAATGGACACACTGAGAACGTTGTGGGGGAGGTCTGCCCTCCCAGTTACTTCTATTGGCATTTAACTCTCCTTTTGTGTTAAAGTTTCTCTTCCAGGAACAGACACTTTAGTAAGTGCAGTTATTTGTTGGAGTTTTGCCCCTTTTTCCTTCCCCCAGGGACTGTGAGGAGCTTCTAAGTGAGCCAGTGCAGCCTGACTTGAGAATGCCTGAAGGGTCAGGCCAGTCCAACAGGTTATTTATTCAGAAAATGTTTGTGGAGATCCACTCCCAAAGCTGGAGGCTACTGTGGTAATACCACCACTCTTGCCAGCAAAAAAGGGCTACCAGTTTGGTGGAGGCCACATACGAATCAGGAGACCTAAGGTAATGTTTCAGAGGATGACCCTGGGTATTCCTGGAGCAGAACTGGTGTTAACTCACCCAGGGAGGACTCTCTGCAGGGGTAATGAAACAGCTGGGAATGGAAGAATGAGCTAAGGAGCAGGTGAGGGTTCCAGGTTGCAGAGAAGTGACAGTTTGGGGACTACACCTAGTCCAATGCCTGAAGCAAGAGCTGGAAGAGGGGAGAGATGAGGCTGGAGAGGAAGGCAGGGCCAGGCCTTGTGAATCTTGATGAAAACACTGGGACATTTTCATGAGAGTAGCAGGGTGTGAGGCCTCAGGTCCATCTCTCTCTCTTGTTTAAAATTGATCTCAGAGAGGAAAGGAAGAAGGGAAAGAAGGAGAGAGAGAAAGAGACACATCAGTGTCAGAGAGAGACATCGATCAGTTTCCTCCCATACACGCCTTGACCTGGAATTGAACCCGCAACCTAGGTATGTACCCTGACCAGGAAATCGAACCTGTCACCTTTTTGGTGTGCAGGGCGATGCTCCAAGCAACTGAGTCACACCGGCCAGGGCTCAGGTCCACCTCTTGTTTGCAATGTGTGACTGTCCACAAAAGAATGTATTTTTCTAAGAACTCTGGAGGCAGAATAAGTCAGGACCTCTAGGCCAGGGGTAGTAACTAGCCCTGGTGCTTCACACTGGCCAACACACCAGCCTTTGCCCTTGGACATCGTTTGGTTCCAGACACAGGGGCCAGGGAAGCTGCCGTGCATACCCCTGCCCTGTGCTTAATTTCCTGCCACTGGTCACAACAGTCACTGGGTGACATTACTGTGGGCTCAGGCTCTTACCTGCACTGCAGGGAAGGGCTCAATCCTTAAATGTCAAATATCGTATTTTGTATATATTTTTTCTAAATGTGACTACCTTCTTGCATGTTACTATTATGAAAGTAATATGTCTCTTAATGAAAAAATAAAAATCCCAGAAGTGTATACAGTAGAAAGTGGAATTTCCTGCCTCACTCATAATCCAATTCCCCCAAGAAAACTATGATTCTTCCAGGCTTTGAAAGAAGTGCATATATATGTGTGCCCCAATAGTATCCCAAGTAAAAGCAGGCTCTCAGGCCCCTCAAAATGTCCTTCTGGAAGACCCCAAAAGGGTGCCCCACCTGTGTCCATAAACCTGTCAGTTGGATGCGGCTCCACAGGACAACTTCGCCATCTGCTTCTTGAAGGCTTCTTTTGTAGCCACTGCTCACAGAAGCTTGGAGAATATTGCAGAAGCCAAACACCGAAGTCCATGCCATCGGTGCTGTCTCCAGAGTTTTCAGTTCTTGGCTGGCAGAGTTGGGACGGGGAGTTTCAGCCAGAGGTGGGGAAAGGGCCATCTGCTCACAATGTGTCCACCACCCTGTGTCATCGGAGGCTCCAGGCCTGCTCTGCTTAGATCCCAAGTGCTGTGCAGCAATCCCAGGCGCTGCGTCGGGCTCCCCACAGTGTTCTGTGCGGCTTGTGCAGGCTCTCCTCTGGGCTCCCAAGGTGTTGTGCAGGGCTTTTCAAAAAACTGCTTGGGGCTCTATTGGGTGTGTGGAGCTATCCTAAGTGCTTCATTGGCTGCCCAAGGTGTTGCGAGAAGCTCTGGCAGGTGCTGCGCCCGAGGCTTCCCCAGGTGTTTAGGCACTGCTCAGGGCACCTTAGGTGTTGTGCGAAGCTTTCTGGGTGATGCACCGGCCTCGCCGAGGTGTTTCTTTGGGCGCTGGCAGGTGCTGCGCGGTGCTCCCAAGGTGTGAGGTGGGCCTCTCTGGGCACTTCTCACAGCTCTTGTGCTGGGCTTGCCTGGCACTGCATCTGCTTCCCAAGGTGTCGCGCTGCCCTCTTCCAGCACTGCTCAGGGCTCTCCTAGGCATTGTGCGGGGCCTCACGTTCACTGCTCCAGGCTACCAAACACATTGTGTTGGGCTATGTAGGCACTGACCTGGGCTTCACATGGTTTTGCATGGGATTCTGGCGGGCGCAGCAGTGGGGGCTTTTCATGGTGTTGGGCTGGGCTCTTCCATGTAATGTGCAGGGCGCTCCCAGCAGCTCCACAGGCTCCCAAAATTTTTGTTGCATGGGGCTCTGGCAGTTGATGCACGAGGCTTCCCAAGATTTGGCGCAGGGCTCTCCCAGCCATTGTGCCAAGCTCCCCCCAGCGCTCCCTGGGCTCTCCAAGCTGTTGCGTGGGGTTCTAGCAGGCACTACGTGGATCCCCCCAAGTTGTTGTGCAGGGCTTCTCCAGGCACTCCTGGGGCTCTCCCTGGCAGTTGTGCGATGCTGTCTCCGGGGCTGCACTGGGCTCCCCAGTTGTTGCTTGGGACGCTGGCAGGTGTTGCTCGGGGCTTATCAAGGTGTTGCGAAGTGCTCTTTCAGGCGCTGCTGGGGCTCTTTCAGGCGTGTGCGAAACTGTGTCAGGCGCTGCACTGGGCTCCTAAGGTGGTGTGCTGGGCTCTGGCAGGTGTTGCTGAGGGCTTCTGAAAGTCTCACACGGGGCCACGGCAGGCACTGCTCGGGACTCTCCCAGATGCTGAGTGGGGCTCTCTCAGGAGCCGCACTGGGTTCCCCAAGGTATTTGCTGGGATCTCCAGGAGCTGCTCGTTTTACTGTTGGAGAAGTAAAAAGTTGATTGAAAATTAATATCCAGAAAATGTGAAAATTAGTATAACCCAGAGATGGAGTAATTTATGGTCATATAAATCATGTTTTTCTTTTAACAATGTTCACAATATATAGTTTAAAAATGACTCTTAAAGAGTTGTATAATATGATTATAATTTTATACATTAAAACATTATTCATGCCCTAGCTGGTTTGGCTCAGTGGATAGAGTGTCGGCCTGAGGACTGACGAGTCTCGGGTTCGATTCTGGTCAAGGGCACATGCCTGGGTTGTGGGCTCGATCCCCCATGGGGGTGTGCAGGAGGCAGCTGATCAATGATTCTCTGTCATCATTGATGTTTCTATCTCTCTCCCTCTCTGAAATCAATAAAAATATATTTAAAAAAAACGCATTATTCATGTAATGTACAGACAAAAATACTGAAAAGACTTGAAAGACATGAAATGCCAGCAGTGGCTGCTGGTGGGTGAGTACCTGATGCTCATTTATTCAATGAGAAATTTTGCAGTATCCCAATTTTCTACAATGAATATGCACTACTTAGGCAAATTGAAAATAATTAGGTTTTTGTTTGATTTTAAGAGTGTCATTTGACCATCCTGGTCCAGTTAGGTTTTTATCATTCTTGCCAGAAAAGGATAAAAGAATAAAATGTTCCTAGATTTTTTTAAAGTGCCATCATTAGACAATACTCCAAAAACAATTTAAAAATGACTTAGAGTTTTCTAATAGTATTGCTAATAAGGTTTTTAAAGAATTAAAATTATAAAAAAGTAGTGGGTTATTTGAAAAGAAACAATCTTTCCACACTAAACTATGATCCCTGATTATTACACTAAGAGAAAATCTGAAGCAATCTTCAGCCTTTGAGATAATGACTAATGGTACACTTCTCAAGCTTCCCTTTCAGACTCACGAGTCTCTTTGCCAGTTGGGCTGTAGGATGGGGAGACATGAAGTCCCCCACCCAAGAACCCTGGCTTAATAGTCCATGCCTAGGAATGCTGGAGCTACCCACGGCGGGTCTCCACGAAGGATGAGAGGAACTTCCAGCACACCCCTCTGAAGGGTGTGGCTGACACCTCTGGCCCCTGGATCAGCTGGGGTAGACTGACCTTCTGGGTCATTACTGTGCATAGATGTGAAGCTGTAAGGGTCCCCCCATGTAAAGGTGAATACAGGTATACCTTGGAGATACTGTGGTTCTATTCCAAGGCATCACATTAAAGTAAACATTGCAATAAAGCAAGGCACATAATTTTTTTGGTTTCCCAGTGCATATAGAAGTTATATTTGAAATATACTGTAGTCTGTTATGTGTGCAATAACATTATGCCTAAAAAATGATGCAGCTCTAGCCTATTTGGCTCAGTGGATAGAACATCAGCCTACAGACTGAAGGGTCCCAGGTTTTTTATTCTGGTCAAGGGCACATGCCCGGGTTTCAGGCTCGATCCCCAGTGTGGGGCGTGCAGGAGGCAGCCAATCAATGATTCTCTCTCATTACTGATGTTTCCATCTCTCTCTCCCTCTCCCTTCTTCTCTGAAATCAATAAAAAAAGGTTTAAAAAATGATGCATACACCTTAATTTAAATATACTTTATTGCTAAAAATACTAGCCACCATCTGAGCCTTCAGAAGTTATAATATTCTTGCTGGCAGAGGGTCTTTCTTCGATGTTGATGGCTGCTAACTGATCAGGGTGGTGACTGCTGAAGGCTAGAGTGGCTGCAGCAATTTCTTAAAGTTTTCTGCATCCACTGACTCTTCCTTTCAGGAACAATTTTTCTATAGATTGTGATTCTGTTTCAAAGCATTTTACTCACGAGAAACCAAGATGGCGGCATAGGTAAGCACCTAAACTGCTGCCTCGCACAACAATTTCAAAACTACAACTAAAAGACAGAACGGACACCATCTAGAACCACAGGAAAGCTGGCTGAGTGAAAATTCTACAACTAGAAGGAAAGAGAAAAGCTCACAGAGAATTGGAGGTACGGCAAAGGGTCTTTGTGTGCGCAGAGAGGAAGGGCGGCTGAGAGCCTGGCTGACTTTCTCTGGCAGAAGGGGGAAGGAAGCCCCCGACCGCACCGAACCCCAGTTCTGACTGCACTGAACCCCAGTCCCGGGCGAAACCCCGTGGACCCAGGCTCATACAGGGGACGTCTGGACTGTCAGGTAGAGAGAAAGGCACCCAGAGACTCGGAGACCAGGGGGAGACCGGGGGGAGCCCCGGTGGGCAAGAGTCTGGAGAGGCGCGCGCCAGTGTGCACAAAGGCTGCGGAGGTTGCCACAGGCTTTCCCTAGTGGAAGGGAGTCAGAAGCTCCTGACTGCACTAAGACCCAGTTCTGACTGCACTGAACCCCAGTTCCAGGCGAGCCCCTGGGGACCCACGCTCTTGTGGGGGGAATCTGGACTCTCGGGCGGAGACCCGGGAGCCGGGGAAGGCAGAGGACTGGAGGCGCGCGCGCGCAAGGGCAAGGCTGACTGGAAGCCAAGACTGTCTGCTCCACCCTGAGACTCCACCCCATCCAAACTGAGCACAGAGGCTATTGCAATTTGCCAAGTCTAATCCTATAAGGCTGTCTCCAACACCGAACTTCTCCCAGCGTAGACACAGCTGATCCTTACAGCCAACTGGCCTGGAAGTCAATTGCTCCCAGTGATACCAACAACAATCAAGACTTAACTACAACAAGGCTGTACACACAGTCCACAAAGGGGTGCACCAAGAGTGTCCACCTCAGGTTAACTGGGAAGGCCGACCCACTGGGCCATATAGGAAACCTAGCACACAAATCTACCCTACCAACTCAGGGAAGCAGTGAAAATGCGGCGTCAAAGAAACAGATCACAAACGAAAGAAATGGAGGAAAACAAATGACTGGATATAGAATTCAAAACCACGGTTATAAGGCTTTTCAAGAATATCCTAGAAAAGGCCGATAAATATAACAAGACCCTCGAAGATATGAAAAAGGACCAACTAGAAATTAAACATACACTGACTGAAATAAAAAATATTATACAGAGACCCAACAACAGACTAGAGGAACACAGAATCAAGTCAAAGAATTGAAATACAAAGAAGCAAAAAACACTCAACTGAAAAAGCAAAAAGCAAAAAAAATCCAAAAAGTTAAAGATAGTGTAAGAAGCCTCTGGGACAACTTCAAGCATACCAACATCAGAATTATGGGGGTGCCAGAAAAAGAGAGAGAGCAAGATACTGAAAACCTATTTGAAGAAATAATGATTGAAAACTTCCCCCACCTGGTGAAAGAAATAGACTTATAAGTCCAGGAAGCGCACAGAACCCCAAACAAAAGGAATCCAAAGAGGACCACACCAAGACACATCATAATTAAAATGCCAAGAGCAAAAGACAAAGAGACAATCTTAAAAGCAGCAAGAGAAAAACAGTTAATTACCTACAAGGGAGCACCCATACGATTGTCAGCTGATTTCTCAACAGAAACTATGCAGGCCAGAAAGGAATGGCAAGAAATTTTCAAAGTGATGAATAACAAGAACCTACAACCAAGATTACTCTACCCAGCAAAGCTATCATTCAGAATTGAAGGGCAGATAAAGAGCTTCACAGATAAGAAAAAGCTAAAGGAGTTCATCACCACCAAACCAGTATTATATGAAATGCTGAAAGGTATTCTTAAAGAAGAGGAAGAAGAAAAAAGTAAAGAGAAAAATTATGAACAACAAATACATATCTCTCAACAAGTGAACCTAAAAATCAAGTGAATTAAAAACCTGAGGAACAGAATAATCTGGTGAATATAATAGAATCAGGGGCATAGAAAGGGAGTGGACTGATAATTCTCAGGGGGAAAGGGGTATGGGGGGGTTCAGGAAGAGACTGGACAAAAATCATACACCTATGGATGAGGACAGTTGGGGGGAGGTAAGGGCAGAAGGTGGGGTGGGAACCTGGTGGAGGGGAGCTATGGGGGGAAAAAGGAGAAACAATTGTAATAATCTGAATAAAGATTTAATTAAAAAAAGCATTTTACTCACAATTGAACTTTTTTCAGAATTAGTCAATCCTCTCAAACCTGGTTCTGCTTTATTAATTAAGTTTATGTAATATTCTAATTTTCTTGCTGTAATCTCAAAAATCTTTACAACATCTTCACCAGGAGTAGATTCCATTTAAAAAATAGAATCTCTCTTTCCTCATCTATAAAAAATAACTCCTGCCCTAACCGGTTTGGCTCAGTGGATAGAGCGTCAGCCTGCAGACTGAAAGGTCCTAGGTTCGATTCTGGTCAAGGGCATGTACCTTGGTTGCGGGCACATCCCCAGAAGGAGTTGTGCAGGAGGCAGCTGATCAATGTTTCTCTCTCATTGATGTTTCTAACTCTCTATCACTCTTTTTCTCCCTTCCTCTCTGTAAAAAATCAATAAAATATATTAAAAAAAATAACTCCTTACCCATTAAAGTTTTATCATAAAATTGCAGCAATTCAGTCACATTTTCAGGCTCCACTTCTAGTTCTACTTTGCTTGCTATTTCCACCACATCTGCAGTTACTTCTACCACTGAAGTATTGGGCCATTCAAAGTAATTCATGAGGGTTGGAATGAACTTCTTCCAAACACTTGTTAATGTTGATATTTTGACTTCTTCCCATGAACCATAAATGCTCTTAATAACATCTAGAATGGAGAGTCCTTTCCAGAGGTTTTCAATTTACTTTGCCCAGATTCATCAGAGGAATCTCTATGGCAGCCAGAGCTTTACAAAACGTATTTCTTAAATAAAAAAAACTTTAAAATTGAAATTACTCCTTGGTCCATGAGTCCAGAATGGATGTTGTGTGAGTAGGCATGAAAACAACATTAATGAGAACTCTTGGCTGACCAGGTGTGTTATAAGTGAACGGTAATATTTTCAAAAAAATCTTTCTTCTGAGAAATGGGCTTAAAGTATTCAGTAAACCATGTTGCCAACAGATGTGCTGTCACTCAGGCTTTGTTGTCCAGGCAAAGTAGATTTGGCATATTCTTAAAAGCCCTAGGATTTTCAGAATAGTAAATGAGCAATGGCTTCAACTTAAAGTCACTGGCTGCATTCGCCCCTAAGAAGAGAGTCAGCCTGTCCTTTGATGCTTGGAAGCCAGGCATTGATTTCTCCTCTCCAGCTATATTGCATTTTCTTCCAATATAGAACCCCTTTTGCTTTCATTGAAAATCTGCCCTAACCGGTTTGGCTCAGTGGATAGAGCTTCAGCCTGTGGACTGAAAGGTCCCAGGTTCAATTCCGGTCAAGGGCACGTACCTTGGTTGTGGGCACATCCCCAGTAGGGTTGTGCAGGAGGCAGCTGATCGATGTTTCTCTCTCATTGATGTTTCTAATTCTCTATCCCTCTCTTCCTCTCTGTAAAAAATCAATAAAAATATATTAAAAAAAGAAAATCTGCTGTTTAGTGTAGTCACCTTCATTCATTATCATAGCTAGATCTTCTGGATAACTTACTATAGCTTCAGGCTCAGCACTTGCTGCTTCCCCTTGCCCTGTTATGATATGGAGATGGCTTCTGTTCTTAAACCTCATGAACCAGCCTCTGCTGTCTTCTGCTTCTCTTCTGAAGCTTCCTCACCTCTTTCAGCCTTCACAGAACTGAAGTTAGGGCTTTGCTCTGGATTCAGCTTTGGCTTAAGAGAATGCTGTGGCTGCTTTGATGCTGTATCCAGTCCACTAAAGCGTTCTCCGTATCAGCAATAAGGCTGTTTTGTTTTCTTATCATTTGTGTGTTCCCTGGGGGAGCACTTTTCATTTTCTTCAAGAACTTTTCCTTTGCACTCACAACTTGGCTACCTGTGTGGTGTAAGAGGCCTAGCTTTCAGGCTATCTTAGCTTCTTCGCTCAGCTTAATCGTTTCTAGCTTTGTATTTATGTGAGAGGGCTGTGACTCCTTCACTTCAACACTTAGAAGCCATTGTCAGGTCATCAATAGGCCTACTTTCAACATTGTTGTGTCTTGGGGAATAGGGAGGCTTGAGGAGAGGGAGAAAGACATGGAATGGACAGTTGGTGGAACAGTAAGAACACATAACACTTATTGATTGTGTCATCTTATACCAGTGGTGCCCTGAACCAGTTATGATAGTAACATCAAAGGTCACTGATCACAGATCACAATAACAAATCCTATATAATAAAAGCTTAACATGCAAATGGACTGAATGGTGGAATGACCTGTCGCTATGATGCGCACTGACCACCAGGAGGCAGATGCTCAATGCAGGAGCTCCCCCAGCTCATAGACCGAGGCCAGCCAAGACGGGTGCCAGCGGTGGCCTCCCCCACAATCACCCTGACAGTCACCCCACAGATCGGCCCTGATTGCTGGCCAGGCCTAGGGACCCTACCCATGCACAAATTTTGTGCATCAGGCCTCTAGTAGTATAATAATCATGGAAACATTTGAAATATTATGTGAATTACCAAAATGTGACAGAAACAAAAAGTGAGCAAACGCTGTTGGAAAATCAGTATTGATAGACTTGTGGGATGCAGGTTTGCAAAAAAACCTTTTATTTTTCTAAAAGCAAATTATCTGTGAAGCACAATAAGGTGAAGTGCAATAAAATGAGGTGTAACTGTATTTACTAGTAATGTCAGTCCAGTTAAAATTACAGGTGTCTGGAAAATGCACAAAATGATTTTAAAGTTGATGTGGAAAATAAATATGTGAAGGAATTGTCAAAGTAATAAAAAATAAAAAATCTCAAGAGGGGATTCACCTACCAGATATTACAAGGTAGCTGAATAAAGCGCTGCCATGGAAACAGCATGTGCTGCTGTGGGACATGGAGCCGTACAGCATCTGGAGGCAGATCTGAGCCCGGTGTGCCCGGGAACTGGGGGTCAGGAAAGGGGCCATTCACTTTGACAAGGAAAGGCACAAGGTGACCCAGAGTTTTGTTGTGACAAAGTAACCTTAGGTCCTATATCAGTGAATGAAACATAAATTCAAGATGGCTTGGAAATCAAAATATAAAGAAAGCAAATGAAATTTATAAAATTAGCCAAGAATATGGAGGATGTTTGTTTAACCTTACAGTAAGGAAGACTCTTTAAAGCAAGACAGTGTAAAAAGAGAAAACAGCTAATTTTCAGGAAAAATCATTCTAGTAAGATTACAACTTACCTCCGTGCAGATGAATCCGGGTTGTGATCTATTTACTGTGGAGATAAATGAAAATACATAAAATAAAAAAATGTTGCTGACACTGAGCTTATCTTATACTAAATTCAAGTCAATTTTTAGTCAATTTTGAGTACTGGCACCTCAGAGACTCCTGGGTCCAAGGAAAGGGGACAGCACGTGTGCACTTCCTCCCAACTCTGGTGACCTGAGTACCTGTGTTTTTTCACTTTTATTTTGTAAAAAAACCGGGAATGGGATAGCTGCTTCATGTGATAAATACTTATTTCAGTTCTTAAGAGGATGGCAAACTGCTTTCCAAAGTGGTGTAACTGTCCTTTCCCACTAGCAATGGGGAGACCTCCAATTTCCCTTCAGCATCACCAATACTTGGTACTGCTGGCCTTTTGATTTTAGCCTCAGAGTCTGTAGTGGTACCTTCTGCTATTCATCTGTACCCCTAGTTCCAAATAAGGCCAACCATCTTTTTTTTTTAAATCCTCACCCAAGGATACGTTCTTATTTATTTTAGAGAGAGGAAGGGAGAGAGAGAGGGAAAGAGCGAGAGAGAAACATCAATGTGAGAAAAACTGACCCTTTGCCTCCCTTACATACCCCAGCTGGAGATGAAACCCACAACCCAGGTATGTGCCCTGACTGGGAATCATTTT
This sequence comes from Plecotus auritus, assembly GCF_963455305.1. Lineage (NCBI taxonomy): Eukaryota > Metazoa > Chordata > Mammalia > Chiroptera > Vespertilionidae > Plecotus > Plecotus auritus. Next base: position 74,601,555 of record NC_137771.1, read on the forward strand.
GATGCACGGGATGACACTCCAACCAAATGAGACACCCGGTCAGGGCAATGTCGGGCATGTTCACGAGTCCACCTTGGTAAACAGTTGTTTTGCTCCTTAAAAAACTTGGTCATTACTCTCAGAATTGAGTTTTTAAAGTTTCTTATGTATTCTGGATACAAGTATATGATTTGTAAGTATTTTATTTGTACCTGTTGCTGCTACTGTCACTTTCTGAATGGTGACTTTTGAGATAAAGTGTTTTAGTGCACGATGAGCAGCAGCTCAAGACATGGACCTACCAGAGTCAGCCCTGCTGGCACAAGCCCAAGCAGAGTGAGTATAGAAATGATGTAACACAAACATGCACACCACACACACTCACACTCACATGCACCTCAGCACACACAGACCACACTCACATGCACTTCAGCACACACATACCACACACTCACACTCACACGCACCACATCACACACATACCACACACACTCACACTCACATGCACCTCAGCACACACACATCACACACTCACACTCACATGTACCACATCACACACATATCACACACACTTACACACACATGGACAATGCCCACACAGAAGCAAAGAACTGTGACTAAGTGGTGCTAGCCACAAGGTGACCTGGGGCCTCATCCCAGCCCTGAATAAACAGGAATGATGAAACAAGGGCACATCCATACCTCTGGCGATATTTGTACACGAAAAGACGGAATTTTGTTTCTTGATGAGGCACCTGAGCTATGTCTGTGGCTTCGATTCAAATAATTGTAAGTGCTCATCCCCTTTGACACTAAAAAGGAGAAAAGAGGAAAAGGTCAGTTAGGAACCATCAACCACTGTAGGCACCTACCCAGCTCCCCTGAGCTGCACCCTGGGGCGTCAGGTCCTCATCCAGTTTGCTGGGGAGTTGCTGGACAGACGGCTACTGCACAGACCACCTGGCCTTGGGGCAGCAGCCAGCAGGTCCTCACACTCTCCTGAGCCTCTGTCCCCCACCCCTGGTCCCTGGAGGGGCTGCCCTGCCTGCCTCACAGCCCATAGCGTAAATATGGACTTATGAGTAGTGCCTGCCCAGTAATTAGGCTGAGACACTGGCTCCGGCATGTGACAGGAGCAGGCCCCCTTGGGTTGCTCGCCCAGGTGCGGGGAGCTCCATGGAGCAGAGAGAGCCTCAAGCCCTGGCCTGCGCAGTCTCGACAAGTGCTGTTGCTCTTGTTGTGTTTGGACCTGACTTATCTGTCCTGATTCACTCCACCTGGATCCTCCTGCATTCTTCCACCTTCCCGCCCAACCTGGGAAACAGCTGGAGGATATAAACTTGCACTTGGGTATATTCTAATCTAGTGGGTTTGCACAAATACCATCAAAATCAGCTTGTGCGCATGTCCTCTGTGTCTCCCAGAGCTCACACTTATTCTGAGTACATTTTACTTAACACATTGAACTCTGACATAAAGATAAAGTAGGGGAGGCACAGCACAGACCTTTAAACCTCAAGGCGAGGAACTTTGAGGCCTGAGTGCAAAGTACATGCTTTAAAAGGACATCCACCAGTTTTCCCTCCAACATCAGCTCGGGGCAATTTCTAGAATCCTGCTCCTCCTTAATTTCACCCAGGATGCTCTCTGTTCCCTGTCCCATGACTGTGGGTTTTCTTCTCCGTCTGCAGTGGGCACTCTCCACGTCCTGCATCTTCCCAGCAGATCTCACCCTCACAGTCTCTCCCACTCACGTTCTGAGGACTCATCAGGATGCCCCGTCCCAAGCTTCAAATGGCAGCGTCCAGCTGCGAGCAGCTTCCCATGTGGCCCCCTGCAGTGCCCCCTGCAGCGTGTTGGTGCCTTGTGGACTCCACCCTCTGAGTGCGGAGTGCCTCTAGTGACTTGCAGAAAAGGCTATGGGACCACCTCCACGCCTGGGTTAGAGAGGCTGGCTTCTGCCTTGCTGCCCCCTCATGTCCAACACCACATTTCCACAAAGTCCTGTGTTATTTCTTGTGCAGGGACAAGGAGGGCCTGTGATCTCTTGTGCAGGGACAAGGAGGGCCTGTGATCTCAGGTATCACCCAGATAGTGTGGCTGGGGGAGAACTGTGGCCTCTTCTGGCCAGTCAGGTGGGTACGAGTCCCCGGGAAAGGAAAGGACATGGAGTCAAGAGACTGTGGAGTATTTGCGGGTGTGGAGAGGGGGTGAATGATATTTCACAGCTGGTACAAATGGACTTTCAGAAAACTTTGCCATATTATGCCCTGTGCAGAGTTCCATTATAAAATGGGCAAAGGGCCCTAGCCAGTTTTGCTCAGTAGATAGAGCGACGGTCTGCAGACTGAAGGGTCCTAGGTTGGATTCCAGTCAAGGGCATATGCCTGCGTTGCAGGCTTGATCACCTGTAGGGGGCATATAGGAGGCAGCTGATAATGATTCTCATCATTGATATTTCTCTCTCTATTTCTCTTTCTCTGAAATCAGTAAAATAAAAAATTAAAAAATAATGGGCAATGGACCCGAATAGAAACTTCTCCAAAGAGGACATACAGATGGCCAATGGAAATGAAAAATGTTCAATGTCACTAATCATCAGAGAAATGCAAATTAAAACCAGAATAGATAACATCTCACAGCAGCCAGAAGGGTTGCCATCAATAAATCATCAAACAACAAGTGCTGGTGAGGATGTGGAGAAATAGGAACCCTTGTGCACTGCTGGTGGGAATGCAGACTGGTGCAGCCACTGTGGAAAACAGTATGGCGTTTCCTCAAGAAATTAAAAATGGAACTGCCTTTTGACCCAGTGATCCCATGTCTGGGAGTAAATCCTAAGAATTTCCAGACATGAATCAGAAAGACTATATGCATCCTATGTTCATTGCAGTGTTATTTATAATAGCCAAGATCTGGAACAGCCAAGTGCCCTTCAGCCGGTGAGTGGATAAAAAAGCTGTGGTACATTTACACCACAGAATACTATGCAGCTGTAACAAAGAAGGAAATCTTACCTTTCATTGCAACAGCATGGATGGACCTGGAGATTATTATGCCAAGTGAAATAAGCCACAGAGAAAAACAAATATATATGATCTCACTTATATATGTAATCTAATGAAAAAAATGAGCTGATGAATAAAATATAAACCAAGGCATAGATACATGGAACAGACTGACAGCTGTCAGAGGGGTGAGGGGAGGAGGGGACTGGGTGAAAGAAGGTGAAGGGATGAGCCAAAGAACATTTATGCACAGACACACAATGGTGTGGTGATGGCCAGAGGGAGGGAGAGGTGGGGATTGGGTGGAGGGAGGTGGGCAAAGGGGTTGGGGGGATGGGGATCTGTAATAGTGTCAACAATGAAAATGAAGTTAAAAACAATGGGGAAAATCTACATGTGTAACATAAGAGGACTATTCAATAAATTTGGGTACATATATTCTATGGTCTGCTATATTGCTATTAAATATAATACTGTAAAAGACTAATTAATGAATAAATAAGACAAACATGAAGCTATAGCTATTATTTGCAAAGGATATATGCTGATATTAACAGCAAATGTCTATAGAAGGATTACAGTTTATATGTTTTGTTTATTGTGATATTTTCTGAATTTTACATGATGAAAATAAATAATTTTTATAAAGGGGGGGAAGTATCAGGGTAAAAAATTTCCCCCTTATACCTGACTGATAAGATTTTTATGGTTCTCTAATACAAAAATATCTACTGTATTGTTTTATTTTAAATCACTTTAGAGCTCCTTTTTAATAGATATTGAAGGCAACAGTAAGGCCTATAATTTAAGAATCAAAAAAGAGAGAGATGGGGTGAGGAGGAGGAGAGAAAAAAAGGAAAGGGGGAAGGGAGACAGAGAGGGGAAGGGAGAAAGAAGGGAGGGAGGGGAAAACCAGCCCCTCTAATTCAGCATTCCACAGATGCATTTGACAAGGGACCCTTTTAGCTAACAGTATGATTAATACCTGCAGGATATGAGCATTCCTCAGAACAGAAATTTGTAAATCCTGAAAAGGTGGGAGACCAGACAGCGCTGGGCTGCAGGTGGGGGTGGGAGTGCTGGGCCCAGCCCCAGGGGAAGGACTGTGGGGAGCTGGTGGCCCCAACCCCAGTGTAAAGCCCTGGCTGTGGCAGCCTCACCTCCATGGCTGCCGGTCAACCATGGCCACGCTGTGCGCAGCCAGGCAGCCCAGGGGACCCCAGCGAGGCCCAGGCCCCGGGCTTGGCCACAGCATCCTCAGCTCCTCCGATTGCACAGGCCTGTGATGTGGTCTAGATTGCAGGTCGAAGTTCACACTTTACTGGGCGGCCCCGCCCACGCGTCTCCATGGCTACAGTCCTGCGGCGCTTCCCCATTTGCTCCAGTATCTTCAGGTGGTCCGCCCACGCGCAGCCTCCATTGGCTGCAATCACAGTCCCCAACCGTCCCCAACCGACCCCAACCGACCCCAACGGTCCCCGAAGGTCCCCAACAGTTGTCAGACCCCCTTCCCCCCTGGGCAGGCATCGCTGTGGACAGGGGGGGGAGGAGAGCCCAGTCTGAGGACAATGAAGCTGGAGTCCTGATCAGCTCCTGGTGAGCCAGTGAGTCCCTCTAAGGAGTGAGCCCGTTGCCTTAGGATTTGCCTGGGTTTTGTTTTGTTTTTCTGTTTGAACCAGTTTTACTCTACCTTCTCCTAGATCATTGTCTTTTAAAAGAATAGAGAACAGAGAGGAAGTCTTTTTAACCTTTTATTAATAAACAAACAAATAATAAAATCAGTATGGGTCAGTTTTCTAAAAGGATTTTCGTAAGCATTGACATTACTTTGTTTTTATCAGAACACATAGGAATAATAGGGATAACTGAAATACACTTAATTTGAATTAACAAAGATTAATTCAAGCTGAATTTTGTGTTAGTGGTGCTATTGTACATAGAAAAAAAGCAGCTTTTTGTTTGAACATGGGAAAATAAGTAAATGTGGCCATAAGGTCTGTCCTTAGGGAGAATAACACAACTTATTCTGTCTTTTTTTTTTCTCTCTTAGAAAATCCTCCCTTTAGCCTTGTCCTTGTCTCTGGCCCAAGAATAAGCCGGCCTTCTTGTGTGTCCTGTGTGTTGTAAGGGTTGTCTGTATGGAGGCCGCCATCTGCCGGCCGTAGGAAGAACAGCTGTGGGAAGACCGCCTTTTAGAGTTCAGGGGACTCCTCAGGAAATGTTGTTTTCCTTCTAATTCCACCTCAAGCCTGGAGTAAAATTCCAGGAGGCAAAATTGCTTTTAATAAACATGGCCAGGCTGGGATTCTAGTAGTGGTTTGACTTGTTTTCGTGACTCTGATCTTGGTGTCACATATTGAATTTAAAAATATATATATCATCATGGGAAGTGCAGATCCCTGTCTTTATTTCCACCCAGATCAGTCAGTTAGAAATATGATTATTGCTCCTGTTTGTGCCCTTGATCTTTAATTCAGGGAATGCTTCGTTTTCTATTAATTGGAAGGATTTTAAATATTTTTATTGCTGTCTCTTGCTTAGTTTCATCTTAAGAACATATATTTGCATCTGATAATATCAGAGTAAAGAATGATTTCTCGAATTTTTTCTTCCTATGTGCGTGATTTTTAAGAAATCAATGTTTCCTTTAATTAATGGCTATGTAATTTGAGTTTATTGAAAGGTTGTGTAAGCTCTTTAATATTAGAATATTTTCTTGTGTTTTACTTACTGTTCATCCTATATAATAAAAGGGTAATATGCCAATTGACCCTAATGGCAGAAGACCGGGACCCACCACCAGGGGACGCTCAACATAGGGGGTGCCCCCTGGTGGTCAGCGGGGAGCGCTGCTCAGCCACAAGCCAGGCTGACTGCTGGGAGCGCAATGGCAGTGGCGGGAACCTCTCTGTCTCCATTAAGGTGTCTGACTGCCAATTTAGGCCCCATCCCCCAAGGAAGAGGCCTAAGCTGGTGGGTGGACATCTCCTGAGGGCTCCCGGGCTGGGAGAGGGCTCAGGCTGGGCTGAGGGACCCCCCAAGTGCACGAATTTATAAATATATGCATACAATAATTTTTAAATTTAACTGCATTCTTAATTTATTTGTTTCAAATTACCTTTTAAAAGCAGGGAAATTCTACATTATCATAATTTTACTATAAGTTGGTTGTGAAATAAAAACGTGTATTTTTAAAATCCTTTCCCAGGTGCCAGAAGCCAATTCCCAGCATGTCAGCAGGGCTGAATCATCTGGGAATGGCTGAGGGCATTTCTCCAAACCTGAAAAGGATGCATAAAATGATTGCTTGCTGCCAGACAGCTAAGGGCATTTCAATCTACATGTTATTGCCTCCTACTGGCCAAACACCTGAACAGCCGTAGGCAATTGTCCAATCTGACAATAGATTGTGTAGGAAACACTACCCTTTGATATGTATATCTCCACCTGGCCTTAGGACAATTTGTGTTAATAAATAGCAAGGGATCCTGAGACAAGGAGAACTTAGTTGCTTTAGCTAAGTCTTCTCTGACTCCCCATAATGCCTTCCAAAATTATGTTTAGTCTCTGGACTCTTATTTAATTTATGCACAGCGCCTTCTCCAAGTTCCTGAACCCTTCTTGATGCCGGATCAAGAACCCCAGCACCCAGGATACGTTTATTGATATTTTACAGAGAGAGAGAGAGAGAAAGAGAGAGAGAGAGAGAGAGAGAGAGAGAAAGAAACATGGATGAGAGAGAGGAACATGGATGTGTTTCCTCCTGAATGGGCCCTGACTGTGGATCCAACCGGAAACCAGGCTTGTGCCTCCACAGGGAGCAGAACCCGCAACCTTTTGGTGCCTGGGATGATGCTCCAACCAACTGAGCCACCCAATCAGGGCTCAAGTGTGAATTTTTAAAATAGAAAAAAAAATTCATTGGCTTGCTGTTCTATAGCATATACAGTACATAAAATGGATTCTGACACAGGTCATTTTTATATAGGTTATTTTTTAATTACAGTTTTTTTTCACATTTTCATGGTATATGCCCTACTTTAAATGTGAATAATGAAATTCCACAAAGAGGAAAGGAATTAGGTTAATGTCTTTGACACTCATTTAACCTAAGGCGTGGTCGGTAAACTGCGGCTCACGAGCCGCACGTGGCTCTTTGGCCCCTTGAGTGTGGCTCTTCCACAAAATACCACGGCCTGGGCGAGTCTATTTTGAAGAAGTGGCGTTAGAAAAAGTTTAAGTTTAAAAAATTTGTATCTCAAAAGAAATTTCAATTGTTGTACTGTTGATATTTGGCTCTGTTGACTAATGAGTTTGCCGACCACTGACCTAAGGAGCAGCTATGTATCAGTATCTTTCCCCCATTGGTTTCCAATGACAATTGGAGATCCTATTTCTTTCTCCTGCCCCTCTTTTCTCTCTTGCATTGCTCCTTCCTTCTCCCTTTCTCTCCTTTCCACCTTTTCCTTTTACCTTGTAATTGGGTGTTCATGCCTGTTCTCTGGAAACTTCTTTCAAGATCACCTTTCTAAGTCCAAGGGAGTATTTGCTGAGGTCATTTTGTACATTTCAGTGATACATGTTTCTGAAGTAATTAGCAATATGTACCATCCCTACAGCTTTAAACACTTTTTTTACATTTTTATAAAAATTTTGTTCTTGGATTAGTGTGCTGGACACGGACAGGTCGCATCGTGACCACCGGGGAGGCGTGGACGCTGGGTGTGTGTATGGGGGGGACTTTGAAAACTTTATTCATTCTCTCCCCGCCACCCCCTCCTCCCCCGCCACCCCATTTCCATCTAACAGTCAAGAAGGATGGACTCCCCCACCATGTGGATGAAGGGCTGTCAGTTACACTTTGAAAATTCGGTTCCTTGGCGGATTTAGGAATTTCCTTGAAGGGAAACACGTCCCTCACTGTGCCGCCGCCAACGCCACCTAGGCCTGGAAACATCCCTAAGTAATAGAAGCAGGAACGGTAAGCATTGCAACGTGTTTTCTGGGGTTTTGTTTGTTTTAGAGACCTATAAATTTATAACGCTGTGATAAGCTTGCACCTTCACACTGCATCGTAAGCTATGTAAATGTGGAATTGCGATAAGAATATACTATTGTATGCGGGCTGTACATTAAAATGAACGAATGAATGAATAAATAAATAATAATAAATTTAAAAAATTATTCTTATTTATTTATTCATTTTTTTACCTTCCTTGACTGTGTTCTGTTTTTCTTCCTGATTTCCCCCACCCCCATATCCATATAGATATTTACTCAAGGTTCAGTCTTGGCATCTCAGCTCACCCTATACAGTTTCTTATTGATCTTATAAACCCACAGAGCATAAAGTGTAGGTGGTCCTGAAATATTTCCTGGCCTTGACTTTATTCTAGAATTTCATTACATTTCCAGTTGCCTTCTAGACCAAACTTAATTTTCCTCAAATTTTATCTCTCTCTGATTTCTCCCTATCTCTATTGCAATAAGGGCAAAAATTTTGTTTTGCTTTTTATTACATTCCTAATGCCTACTATAGTATATTGCAGCAAGGAAATGCTCAACAAATATTAAATAAGTAGCTTTCCAGGAACAAGGGCCTTGACTCTTATAATCATTGTCTACTTCTCTTTTATTATCACCCCTAAGGCTTTGAATCACTTTCTTGTTTTCCAGTCATGGCCTGTGGTCAGCCCTCATTCTTCCTACCTGGAATTTTGTAGCAGTTTGCTAAATGGTTGTACTGTATTTGATTTCTCCTCTTTCTGGTCTGTACTGCCTGTTATAGCCACCATTTCTTGTATAGTTCTGGTCATTCACTCAGCAAGTATTTCCTGAGCACCCACTGTGTGCCAGGGTCTTTACTGGATGCTAGTATAAAATGATATGCTATCCTTGTCATAAGGAGCTTATAGTCTAGTAGGAGGAAGAGAGAGACATAAAAAGTTCATTGAATATGATGTGATGAAGGCTAATTACAATATTTCAAAGTTTGCCTGACTGTGTGGGGAGGAGCCTAGCTCTGCCTGGAGAGGTCAGGGAAAGACTTGAATGACTTTAAGGTACAGAGAGTTTGCTTAGTAGACAAGGACCAGCAAGCACACCTTACTCTGAGGAATCAGCCTGTGCGTATTCCCAGAGGCATTTCAAACCTCTGCCCACAGGATTGTTGCTTAAAGTGTAAACTGAGTAACCTGCTCCTTTGTTGGCTCCTATCACTTCCTTCCATCTTTTCCTTCAGTCATTCTTCTAGACCAGTAACACCCTCAACTTTCTTCTCTGAGATTTATTCAGATTGTCTTTTCTGTCCTTTTTATCCCATTACCCCATCCACTTATAAAAGTGTTTGGTTTTTTTCCATTCTGTTTTCCCAAGGTTGCTGTTTGCTATTTCTGTTAGGATAATTGTAGAATTTATTGTGATTTAGTTATTTAGGTAGTTGTCTCTTTCCTTTGATGGATTTTGAGATCCATCTTATTCATTTTGCCCTACAATCACTGCTGGAGACTTCTGTAAATAATAGACACCCGATAAATTTTGACTACCTGGATGTGTATATCTGCAAAGGCACAATGTCTATATTAATGAGCTGCAGTCTGTGGTCACAATTGTGTGTTTGTTGTTATGGGTGATGACCAGCTTTTGCTTCTTTTGAGGCAAGACAGACAGACTTTCTTCCACTCCAGTTTCTGTGCAAAAGTGGGAATCCTGTCACATTGATTTTCCTTCCCGGGAATGATTTGTCCTTGGCATTTGCTCAGCTTTGTCTTCTTTGGTTGAAGAACAGTTATGAGGTTGGTGCTTGCTAGACTGTTTATGGTTTTACTTTCCTAAGGTCATGAAATTGTTCTCCTGTATCCTATTCTAAAAGCTTTTACCCTTTGTTTCCTTATTTTTAGGTTATCCATCTACCTGTACTTATTTTGTGTATAATGTAACGTTTAAGTACAGTGTTATTTTTCCCATGTAGATATGAAAGTGTCTCAGAATTTACAATTCTTTTTTAAAAATATATTTTTATTGATTTCAGAGAAGAAGGGAGAGGGAGAAAGAGATCGAAACATGAGTGATGAGAGAGAATCATTGATCGGCTGCCTCCCTCATACCCCCTACTGGGGATCGAGCCCACAACCCAGGCACGTGTTCTTGACTGGAATTGAACATGGGACCCTTCAGTCCACAGGCTGATGCTCTATCCACTGAGCTAAACCAGCTAGAGCTATAATGCTTTTTAAGTTAAAAAGACATGAAGCAAATTTATTGAGATACAAATTATAAACCATAAAATTAATAATATTCACTCATTTCAAATGTACAATTCAATGAGTTTTAGTGAATTTGCAACCATCACCATAATTTAATTTTAGAACATTTTCATCAACTTTCCTGCCATTTACAACTAATCTGTCAATGGATTCCTATTAATTTTTCATCTTAAGATCTCTGCAGCATCCAATACTGTTGGCCACCACCCATCTTAAAACTCACTTTACTTATACACCTTACTTTTCTTTGGATATACATAATTTTAATGCAGAACTTTTAAAAAAACAAAATGCAACATTCTAAAAAAATCCAAAATGTATTGTTGATACTAATTCCTGTGAGTTTGCTGTGCTACTCCCTTACTTAAACCAAGAAATTATAGAAACCATTGAACATCTACACTAATAAAAGGGTAAGATGCAAATTGACCGTAACTTTGCAATACCCACCAGCCAATCATGAGTGAGTATGCAAATCAACCCAAAAAAGATGGCGGGTTAATTTGCATATGCAGGCACCAATCGGCCGGAGGCAGGGTGGGATGCTTGTGTCGTCGCCAAGGCGATGATGCAGGCGTTCCACACTGCTCCAGCCGCTCTGGGCCTCTGGGCAGCGTGAGAAGGCAGAAAGGCGGCTCCGGGCCTGAGCGAAGGCAGTGCTGGCAGCCAGGAAAGGAAGGCCCATTCTTGCACTAATCTCCGTGCATCAGGCCTCTAGTTTAGAAATATTTAGCATCAAAAATTAAAATATAACTGTATTTAGTAGCCCCTCAAAAAGGTACAGCCTGCATTCATTAAGAAGTATTTTCTCTACAAAGAATCTTATCAGCTATACAAAAATCTGTAGTTCTTATACTGAAGCTAATATTGAGCTGCCCTTGAATTCACATTCTTGGCCAAACAACTGCCTGGGAAGACACATAATACTCCAGACACATCATTACAGGATCTTCATTTATTCTTCATCTTTACCCTCATCATCATATTCCTCTTCCTGCCCCTCCTCTTCCTCCTCTGGTGTGTTCTTCTTTGAGTCTGTTGGCCTACCAGGGCCCTTCTTTCCACTTCACTTTTGTCCTGGGCACAGGATGCAGGAATATCCTTTCCATATTTCTCCTTTAGCTTAGCTGCTTTTTGTTCAAATGGCTGCTTGTCTTTGGCTGACTGTTCGGACCACATTTCACCCATTTTTTTTTTTTTTTTGCAGTATCCCCATTGGATAAACCAGAGTGTTCACTTTTTGGCCTTTGGGCAATGTTCAGAGAAAAACAAGAAGAAGGCAAATGGAGGCGTTTTAGGAGCTTTGGGATCTTTTTTCTTTCCTTATCTTTGGGAGAAGTATATATATTAAATTTAAATTATTTATTGTTTAAAGTATTACATAAGTCTCCTTTTCCCCCATTGACCTCTCTCCAACCACCCCCACCCCCTAGCACATGCCCTCCTACCCCCCATCCCCCACGCCTATGTTCATTGGTTATGCTCATATGCATGCATACAAGTCCTGTTCTGGGCTACAAACATTGCACAGCTCCTCCGTTGCCTGGAGGCAGGATGCCTTAAGACAGAGGGAGGTGGAGTAGGTCACCGAACAATGGGTTGGTTGGAGTTTGGAGGAAGGTAGTGGTTCATGCTCCAGTCAAGCGTGCCCAGGTGTTGCACCTGTGCCCTGAGTTTCTTGGAAATGGCTAAAATAGCTTTTGTAACCTTTGGGTTGTCATTGTAACTGTCCTAACTCCCTCTTGTGGTTTCCGAGCATAAATTTGCTGTAACACCTGTGGTCTGCACTGCAGTTCGGCCTTTGCCGCAGTGAAGTGCTGCAACTGTAGTCGCTGGCCAGCTTAATAAGGGCTCATAAATTTTAATCTCTGTCTCTGGTGGTCATCTCTTGCCTGTCACCCCATAACAGTCCTTTGATTGATCTTTTACCCCCTTCCCCCTCCCCCGCAGCCCACCTTCCCTCATAGGTTGGACAGCCTGTTCAATGCTTCTATGACTCTGGTTCTATTTTTGTTAATCAGTTTGTTGTTCATTATATTCCACAAATGAGTGAGATCATGTGATATTTATCTTTCTCTGACTGAGTTTTTTCTAAATTTAATAAATCTTTATTGTTCAGATTATTACAATTGTTCCTCTTTTTTTCCCCCCATAGCTCCCCTCTACCCGGTTCCCACCCCACCCTCCTCCCTTACCTCCCCTGCACTGTCCTCATCCATAGGTGTACGATTTTTGTCCAGTCTCTTCCCGCACCCCCCACACCCCTTTCCCCCCAAGAATTGTCAGTCCACTCCCTTTATAGGCCCCTGATTCTATTATATTCACCAGTTTATTCTGTTTATCAGATTTTTTATTCACTTGATTTTTTCATTCACTTGTTGATAGATATGTATTTGTTGTTCATAATTTTTATCTTTACCTTTTTCTTCTTCTTCCTCTTCTTAAAGAATACCTTTCAGCATTTCATATAATACTGGTTTGGCAGTGATGAACTTCTTTAGCTTTTTCTTATCTGTGAAGTTCTTTATCTGACCTTCAATTCTGAATGATAGCTTTGCTGGGTAGAGTAATCTTGGTTGTAGATTCTTGCTATTCATCACTTTGAATATTTCTTGCCACTCCCGTCTGGCCTGCATAGTTTCTGTTGAGAAATCAGCTGACAGTCATATGGGTGCTCCTTTGTAGGTAATTAACTGTTTTCTCTTGCTGCTTTTAATATTCTCTCTTTGTCTTTTGCTCTTGGCATTTTAATTATGATGTGTCCTGGTGTGGTCCTCTTTGGATTCCTTTTGTTTGGGGTTCTGTGCGCTTCCTGGACCTGTATGTCTATTTCTTTCACCAGGTGGGGGAAGTTTTCGGTCTTTATTTCTTCAAATAGGTTTTCAGTATCTTGCTCTCTCTCTTCTTCTGGCACCCCCATAATTTTGATGTTGGTACGCTTGAAGTTGTCCCAGAGGCTCCTTACACTATCTTCACATTTTTGGATTCTTTTTGCTTTTTGCTTTTCCAGTTGAGTGTTTTTTGCTTCTTTGTATTTCAATTCTTTGACTTGATTCTTGCAGTGCTCTAGTCTGCTGTTGGGTCTCTGTATAATATTTTTTATTTCAGTCAGTGTATGTTTAATTTCTAGTTGGCCCTTTTTCATATCCTCGAGGGTCTCGCTAAATTTATTGGCCTTTTCTAGGAAATTCTTGAAAAACCTTATAACCATGGTTTTGAACTCTATATCCAGTCGTTTGCTTTCCTCCATTTCTTTCGTTTGTGATCTGTTTCTTTGTCTCCGCATTTTCGCTGCTTCCCTGAGTTGGTAGAGTAGCTTTGTGTGGTAGGTGTCCTATATGGCCCAGTGGCTCAGCCTCCCCAGTTACCTGAGCTGGACACTCTTGGTGCACCCCTTTGTGGACTGTGTGCACAGCCTTGTTGTAGTTAAGACTTGATTGTTGTTGGTATCACTGGGAGGAATTGACCTCCAGGCCAACTGGCTGTGAGGATCAGCTGTGTCTACACTGGGAGAACCTCTGTGCTGGAGACACCCTTATGAGACAAGACTTGCAGAAGTCTCTGTGCTCAGCTTGGATGGGGTGGAGTCTCAGGGCGGGGCAGACAGTCTTGGCTTCCCGTCAGCCCTGCTGTATGAGGCCCCTGCGACTCAGTGTCCCTCAGTAATCGCTGCAAGCACCTCTGACAGAAAGCCGCCCTCGAGTTTTGCCCACTGCCAGACAGTCCAGTTTCTCCCCGAATGAGTCTGGTTTCCCAGAAATTCACCCAGAATTGGAGTTCAGCGCAGTCGGGAGCTTCAGTCTCCCTCCCGCTTTAGAAAGCCAGCCGTGCACTCAGCCGCCCGTGCACTCAGCTGCCCGTCCTCTCCGTGCGCTTGCGCGTCTCTGTACCTCAGCCTTTTGCAGCTCCTCTGAGTCTCAATGTACTTTCCTCTTTCCTTCTAGTTGTAGAATTTCCACTCAGCCAGCTTTCCTGTGGTTCTGGATGGTGTCCGTTTTGTCTTTTAGTTGTAGTTTTGATATTGTTGTGCGAGGCAGCAGTTTAGGTATTTACCTATGCCGCCATCTTGGTTTCTCCTGTCCTCTGACTGACTTATTTTGCTTAGTATAATGCTCTCCAGTTCCATCCATGCTGTTGCAAATGGTAAGAATTATATTTTTACAGCAGCGTAGTATTTCATTGTGTAGATGTACCACTGTTTTCTAATCCACTCATCTGCTGATGGGCACTTAGGCTGTTTCCAAATCTTAACTATTATAAATTGTGCTGCTATGAATATAGGGATGCATATATCCTTTCTGATTGGTGTTTCTGTTTTCTCGGGATATATCCTTAGAAGTGGTATTACTGTGTCAAATGGCAGTTCCATTTTTAAATTTTTGAGGAAACGCCATACTGTTCTCCACAGCAGCTGCACCAGTCTGCATTCCCACCAGCAGTGCATGAGGTTTCCTTTTTCTCCACATCCTCTCCAGCACTTGTCGTTTGTTAATGATAGCCATTCTGACAGGTGTGAGATGGTACCGTGTTGTCGTTTTGATTTGCATCTCTCGGATGATTAGTAACTTTGAGCATGTTTTCATATATCTCCTGGGCTTCTGTATGTCTTCTTTCAAAAAGTGTCTATTTAGGTCCTTTGCCCATTTTATGATTGCATTCTTTATCTTCCTTTAAGTTGTATGAGTTCCCTATAAATTTTGGAGACTAAAGCCTTATCGGAAATAACATTGGCAAATATGTTCTTCTATACAGTGGACTTTCTTGTTGTTTTGTTGATGGTTTCTTTTGCTGTGCAGAAGCTTTTTATTTTGATGTAGTCCCATTTGTTTATTTTCTCCTTTGTTTCCATTGCCCTAGGAGCTGTGTCAGTAAAGATATTACTACGAAAAATATCTATTTTGCTGCCTATGGCTTCTTCTATGATTTTTATGGTTTCCCATCTTATGTTTAAGTCCTTTATCCATTTTGAGTTTATTTTTGTGTATGGTATAAGTTGGTGGTCTAGTTTCATTTTTTTTTTTCATGTATCTGACCAATTTTCCCAACACCATTTATTGTAGAGACTGTCTTGACTCCATTGTATGCTCTTGCCTCCTTTGTCAAATGTTAACTGAGCATAATGGCTTGGGTCGATTTCTGGGTTCTCAGTTCTGTTCCATTGGTCTATATGTCTGTTCTTGTGCCAGTATCAAGCAGTTTTGAGGACAGTGACTTTGTAGTATAGCTTGATATCTGGCCTTGTGATCCCTCCAACTTTGTTCTTCTTTCTCAAGATTGCTGCAGCTATTTGGGATCTTTTTTTATTCCAGATAAATTTTTGGAGAGTTTGTTCTAGGTCTTTGAAATATGCCATTAGTATTTCAATGGGGATTGCATTAAATCTATAGATTGCCTTGGGTAGTATGGACATTTCAATGATGTTGATTCTACCAATCCATAAACACAGTATATTCTTCCATTTGTTTATGTCTTCCCCTATCTCTTTTTTCAGCGTCCTGTAATTTTCTGAGTACAATTTATTGGTTAAATTTATTCCTAGGTATCTTAGATTTTTTGTTGCAATGGTAAATGGAATTGATTTTTTAGTTTCTCTTTCTGTGAGTTCATTATTGGTGTATAAAAAACCCATAGATTTTTGGGTGTTAATTTTGTATCCTGCTACATTTCCAAATACATTTATTAATTCTAGTAGTTTTTTGATGGAGTCTTTAGGGTTTTCTATGTACAATATCATGCCATCTGTGAATAATGACAATTTTACTTCTTCTTTTCCAATTTGAATGCCTTTTATTTCTTCTTCTTGTCTAATTGCTATGGTTAGCATTTCCAGTACTCTGTTGAATAGGAGTGGTGAGAGTGGGCATCCCTGTCTTGTTCCTGGTCTTAGGGGAAATGGTTTTAGTTTTTGCCTATTGAGTATGATGTTGGCTGTAGGTTTGTCATATAAGGCTTTTATTATGTTGAGGTATGATCCTTCTATTCCCACTTTGCTGGGAGTTTTTATCAAGAAAGTGTATTGAATTTTGTTAAATGCTTTTTCTGCATCAATTGATATGATTATGTGATTTTTGCCTCTCAATTTGTTTACGTGATGTATCACGTTTATTGATTTGTGGATATTGTACCAGCCTTGCATCCCCTGAATAAATTCCACATTGGTCATAATGTATGATCTTTCTAATGTACTGCTGGATCCGATTTGCTAGAATTTTGTTGAGGATTTTAGCATCTTATGTTCATCAGGGATATTGGCCTGTAATTCTCTTTCTTTGTAATGTCTTTATGTGGTTTTGAGATTAGGGTAATGCTGGCTTCATAGAAAGAGCTTGGAAGTATGCCTTCCTCTTGAATTTTTTGAAATAGTCTGAGAAGGATAGGTTTTAGTTCTTCTTTGAATGTTTGGTAAAACTCCCCTGTGAAGCTGTCTGGCCTCAGACTTTGGTTTGCTGGAAGTTTTTTTTGATAACTGCTTCAATTTCCTACTTAGTTAATGGCCTGTGGAGATTTTTTTATTTTTCTCGATTGAGTTTTGGAAGCTTGTATTTTTCTAAGAATATGTCCATTTCCTCCAGGTTGTTTAGTTTGTTGGAATAAAGTTGTTTATAGTATTTTTTTTTTTTTACAATCCTTTGTTTTTCTGTGGGGTCTGTTGTTATTTCTCCTCTTTCATTTCCGATTTTGTTTATTTGGGTCCTCTCTCTTTGCTCTTTGGTGAGCCTGGCTAGAGGTTCATCAATCGTGTTTGTTCTTTCAAAGAATCAGCTCTTGGTTTCAATGATCTTTTGTATTGTTTTTTTGTTTTGTTTTGTTTTTTGTTTTTTGGGTCTCTGTGTCATTTATTTCTGCTCTGATCTTTATTATCTCCTTCCTTCTCTTCACTCTGTGCTTTTTTTTGTTGCTCTCTTTCTAATTCTTTAAGTTGTAGAGTTAGATCATTTATTACCATTTTTTCTTGTTTGAATTTTTTTTTTTTTTTTTTTAGTTAGGCCTGTAGAGCTATGAACTTACCTCTGAGAACAGCTTTCACTGTGTCCCATAGGTTTTGGATTGTTCTTTTTTCATTGTCATTTGTTTCCAGGATGTTTTTAATTTCTTCTTTGATCTCTTTGGTAACCCAATAATTGTTTAATAGCATGATATTCAGCTTCCAAGTGTTTGAATTTTTTTATTGTTTTTATTGTAGTTGATTTCTATTATTATGCCATTGTGGTCTGAGAAGATGCTTGATATAATTTCAATCTTATTGAATTTGAAGAGACTTCGCCTGTGCCCCAATATGTGGTCTATCTTTGAAAATGACCTATGTGCACTTGAGAAGAATGTATATTCTGTAGCTTTGGGTTGAAATGTTCTGAAGATGTCAATTAATGCCATCTGATCTAGTGAGTCATTTAGGATTGCTGTTTCTTTGTAGACTTTTTGTCTATAGAGGATTTATCCAGTGATGTTAGTGGGGTATTAAAGTCCCCTACTATGATCATATTGCTATCAATCTCTTCCTTGATATCTTTCAGAAGTTTTTTTTTTTAATGTATTTTGGTGCTACTGCATTGGGTGCATATATGTTTAACAGAGTTATATCCTCTTGTTGTATTGATCCCTTTAGTATTATGAAGTGGCCTTCCTTATCTCTTGTCATGGCCTTCACTTTGAGGTCTATTTTGTCAGATATTAGTATCGCAACCCTAGCTTTTTTTTTCATTTTCATTTGCCTGAAAGATATTTTTTCATCCCATCACTTTCAGTCTGTGTGAGTCTTTTGTTCTGAGGTGGGTCTCTTGTAGACAGCATATATATGGGTCATGTTTTCTTATCCATTCAGCCACACGATGTCTTTTGATTGGAGCATTTAGTCCATTTATGTTTAAGTTATTATTGATGGGTACTTGTTTGTAGCCATTTTTATTTTTTTGTGCTTGTGTTCCTTTCTCTCTCTCTTTTTTTCCTTCTTTTTACAACAGTCCCTTTAGCATTTCTTGCATTGCTGGCTTGGTACTGATAAATTCCCTTAGCCTTTTTTTGTCTGTGAAGTTTCTGATTTCCCCTTCAATTTTGAATGATAGCTTTGCTGGATAGATTATTCTTGGAGTCAGTCTCCTGCTTTACATTACTTTGTATACTTCATTCCCTTCCCTTCTGGCCTGATGTGTTTCTGTTGAGAAATCACTAGGTAATGTAATAGGAGATCCTTTGTAGGTAACTCTCTGTTTCTCTCTTGCAGCCCTTAAGATTCTCTCTTTGTTGTTAATGTTTGCCATTGTAATTACTATGTGTCTTGGGGTGGGCCTTTTTGGGTTCAACTTGTTTGGGATGCTCTGTGCTTGTGTGACCTTTTTCTTCCCCATATTGAGGAAGTTTTCTGTCATTTCTTCAAATATGTTCTCTAATACTTGCTGCTCTTCTTGTCCTTCTGGCACCCCTATTATACCTATGTTACTTCGTTTCATGTTGTCCCAAAACTCCTTAGGCTCTCCTCCTGCTTTCTAATTTTTTTTCTCCAGTTTCCATTCAGATTGGGCTTGTTTCTCTGCCCTATCTTCTAGCTCACTAATTCAGTCCTTCGCTTCTCTTAGTCTACTGTTGAATCCTTCCATTGTGTGTTTTATTGTAGCTATATCACTTTTGCTTTCTTCTTGATTCTTACATATGTTGATAATTTTCTCATATATCGGGTTTATGAATTGTAGGACCATTATTCTGAATTTTTTTTCTGACATATTGCATGCCTCCATTTTATTTAGTTCCCTTTTTTGGGGCTATTCCTTTTTTTCTTTCCTGTGGGTGTTGCTTTTTTTTGTCTTCCCATTTTTGCTGTCGCTGAAGGGTCCAGGCACTGAATTGAGTGGGGCCTGAGTTGTGGTGGTGGGCTTGGCGGGAGCATTGCGCACACTGACAGTCAAGGGCAGGCTTGGGGTATTGGGAGGCATGGCCTGGCAGAAGCCTTCTGCATGCCAAGAGTCATGGGCCAGCTCGGGTGCCTGGGAGATGTGGCCACATACATTTAGGGGCTCTCTGGGGTGCTCGGGAGCTGTGTGGCCACCACAGTCTGGCGGGAGCCACACTTCGACATTCAGGGGTTGGCTGGGTGCCCGGGAGACACGGCTGGCAGGAGCCATGCATGCCAACAGTCAGGGGTGGCTTGGCAGGTGTGGGACCTATGCGTCCATAGTGGGTAGGCGGGAGGGGAATGCCCTCCAGGACACTCAGAAGCGTGAGGCTGGGGTGGCTTGAGTCTCGGTGTCCATGGGTCTGCAGCTGTGGTAGCAGGTCTTTGTCCAGAGTGGCTGTAGGGTCTCAGTTTTTGTCTGAGGCCAGTCTGGGTGGTAGTGAGGCTGGGCTCCTAGTCACAGCAGCTCAGCCCTTCAAGATGGCATGGTTTCTGTGCCAGGACCACCACCAGGGAGTGCTTGCAGTGGTAGCAGAGGCTCCCAGTCTACAAGAGCCTGGGTTGCCAGCCCCAAAAGTCTTGCAGGATCTAACTGTCACACACACACACACACACACACACACCACACTTTCACATACTCCCCTTTTGCTCCCTCACTCTCTCATACTTTCTTCTTCACTACTGTTCTGCCAGCTGCCAACTTTGAGAAGTATATTTTTTTTTATCTCCTTATCATTGCGAGCTTTGTCACTCTTTGCCATATTTTCAAACTTTGACTTTTCTTTTGCAGATATGGTCTTCCATCTCTTTGAACATTTCTTGGAAAATTTGGCAAAATTGAAGGGAAGACTTTGGTTGGGTGCTGTTTCTTCTTGGGCTCTTCTTGCCAGGTTTGTATGACTAAGGAATATCCCACTGACCATTTCTTTTTTAAAAATTTATTTAATTTCTTTATTGCTGAAAATATTACATACTAGAGGCCCAGTGCACGAAATTCGTGCACTCAGGGGGTCCCTCAGCCTGGCCTGCACCCTCTCGCAGTCCAGGAGCCCTTGGGGGACATCCTTAGCGCTGCTGTGGAGGCAGGAGAGGCTTCCGCCACTGCTGCTGTGCTCGCCAGCCATGAGCCCAGCTTCTGGCTAAGCTGCGCTCCCCCTGTGGGTGCACACTGACCACCAGGGGGAAGCTCCTGCATTGAGCATCTGCCCCCTGGTGGTCAGTGCACATCATAGCGACCTGTCGTTCTGCCATTTGGTAGATTTGCATATTAGCCTTTCATTATATAGGATGTCTTCTTTTTTCCCTATTGACCTCTCCCGGCCTGCTGACATCCCCCAGCATTAAAAAAATTTTTTTTTATTTTATTTCAGCACATGGGGGATGATATTTATTTCCCAGAGGTTGCCTGAAAATCTCTACTTTTATTCTTTTTCAGCTTTATTGAAGTATAATTAATATACAAAACTATACATATTTAATATATAACTTGATGAGTTAGGACATATGAATACACAAATGATACCATTACCACAGTCAAGGTTATAAACACAGCCATTACTTCTAGAAGTTTCCTTATATCCCTTTGCTTTTTCTTTTTGTAAGAATACTTAAAATGAGATCTACCCCCTTAACAAATGTTTAAGTGCACAACACCTTATTGTTATCTATAGGTGGTATATTGTCCAGCAGATCTCTAGAAGTTAATCATCTTGTGTAACTAACTTCATACCCACTGAATTAACAAGTCATTTTTTCCTCCTCCCATTCCCTGGAAAGCACTATTTTATTTTCTGCTTCTATAAGTTTGACTAGTTTAGATACTTCATATAAATGGAATCATGCAGTACTTGTCCTTCTATGACAGATTTCACTCAGCATGTCTTTCAGGTTCATCATGTCATTGTAAATGTTAGGATTGCCTCCTTTTTTCAGGCAGAATGATATTTCATTGTGTGTATATGCAACTTTTCATTTATCCATTCATATATTCATGAATAATTGGGATGTTTCCATATCTTAGCTATTGCGAATAATTCTACAATTCACTTAGGTGTGCAGATATATTTTCAGATCCTGATTTTGATTCTTTTGCATAAAGTATCCAGGATTGGGATTGCTGGATTACATGGAAGATTTATTTTTAATTTTTTTTTTTTTTTTAGGAAACTCCATCCTATTTCCCATAGAGGCTTCATCATTTTACATTCCCATAAGAGTGAACAATTGTTTCAATTTATCCCCATCCTCACCAACTTTCCTCCTCCTCCTCCTTTTTCTCTATTATTATTATTATAATTACCATCCTAAGTGCCGGAAGCCAATTCTAGCATGTCATAATTGCAAGAGTTTCATCAAAAGGTTGATGGAACTTAGGGACTCAATAAGGGCTGAGTCACATATGTAATCACCTGTTGGAATGGCTAAAGGCATTTTCCCCAAACCTGAATAGGATGATTGTTTGCTGCCAGATGTCTCAGGGCATCTTAATCTACATGTTATTGCCTCCTACTGGCCAAACACCTGAACAGCCGTAGGCTATTACCCAATCTGACAATGCTTCTGTACCCTACCCTTTGAAGTGTATTATCTCCACCTTGCTTTAGGACAAATTGTGTTAATAAAAAGCAAGGGTCCTGAGACAAGGAGAACTTAGCTCCTTTAGTTAAAGCTCCTCTGACCCCCAATGCCTTTCAAAAATATATTTCGTTTCTGGACTCCTACTTAATCTACGCACAGCCTTTCTCCAGGTTGCTGAACCCTTCTTAATGCTGGAACAAGAACCCCAGCACCTAAGGAGTGTGAAGTGATACCTCATGGTGGTTTTGATTTGAATTTAGCAATGGTGAAAAATAAAAAGCTTTCTCTCTAAGACCAGGATTCCCACTCTTGCCACTTCTATTCAACATATTACTGGAAGTCCTTGCCAGAGCAATTAGGCAAGAAAAAGGTATTCAAATCAGAAAGGAAGAAGTAAAATGATTTATTTGCAGATGACATAATGTTATTGGTAGAAAGCCCTACAGACCTTGGAGAAAAAAATCCCACTCTTCTTCAAATTAGTAAATAAATTCTGTTAAGTTGCAGTATATAAAGTCAACATGCAAAAATCAGTTATACTTTTATATACTAACAATGGCCTACCTGAAAAGGAAATTTTTAAAACAATGCCTTCATAATAGCATCAAAAATAAAAAAGTAACTTAGGAATAAACTTTATCAAGGAGGTAAAAGACTTGTATACTGAAAACTACAAACTTTAATGAAAGAAATAAAAGAAGACATAAATGGAAAGATATCTAGTGTTCATAGATTGAAAGATTTCATATTGTTAAAATATTAAATAATATTCTGAAATTTTGTTCTCCCTGTCCTCTTTTACTGATGTGCCCTACTACTATTTTCATATATTAAATTTTGTATATCATCTTGTGTGGGTCTATTTCTAGGATGTCTGATATTTCCCATTGATCTGTCATTTGCTACACCAATAACCCACCATCTAAATTACTTTAGCTTTATAATGGTTTTATTTTTTAAAAAATATTTTTCATTGACTTCAGAGAGGAAGAGAGAAGGAGAGAGAGATAGAAACATCAATTATAAGAGAGAATAATTGATTGGCTGCCTCCTGCACACTCCCACTGGGGATTAAGCCTGCAACCCAGGCATGTACCCTTGACAAGAATTGAACCCAAGACCCTTCAGTCTGCAGGCCAATGCTCTATCCACTGAGACAAACCAGCTAGGACTTTATAATGGTTTTAAAATCAGGTAGAACACTTTTGTTCACTGTGTCAAGCTTTGTCTAGATATTTTTGGTCTTTTACATTTACATATAATTTTTTAAAAATTGTCATATTTTCTTTAAAAATCAAAGCCTAGTCTTGATTAGAATTGTATTAACTCCACAATCAGTATAGGAAGATTTGCTATCTGTACATTGTTTGAAGCTTCTAAATATTTATTAATATGATATCTCTTCATTTATGTAGATTTTCTTATTTCTGTCAATAAAGCTTTATGATTTTTCTCTGTAAAAGTGTATCTTTGGTTAGATTAATTTATAGGTAGTTTATGCTTTTGAATATGAAATTCAAATTTAAACTTTTTGGTTGTTATTCAGATGAACATGATTGATTGTTCTCTTTTAAAACACTTTGTGGAGGAGAAACCAAGATGGCAGCATAGGTAAACACCTAAACTGCTGCCTCGCAACACAGTATCAAAACTACAACTAAAAGACAAAACGGACACCATCCAGAACCACAGGAAAGCTGGCTGAGTGGAAATTCTACAACTAGAAGGAAAGAGGAAAGTACATTGAGACTCAGAGGAGCTGCAAAAGGCTGAGGTACAGAGACGCGCAAGCGCACGGAGAGGATGGGCAGCTGAGTGCACGGGCGGCTGAGTGCACGGCTGGCTTTCTAAAGCGGGAGGGAGACTGAAGCTCCCGACTGCGCTGAACTCCAATTCCGGGCGAGTTTCTGGGAAACCAGACTCATTCGGGGAGAAACTGGACTGTCTGGCAGTGGGCAAAACTCGAGGGCGGCTTTCTGTCAGAGGAGCTTGCAGCGATTACTGAGGGACACTGAGTCGCAGGGGCCTCATACGGCAGGGCTGATGGGAAGCCAAGGCCGTCTGCCCCGCCCTGAGACTCCGCCCCATCCAAGCTGAGCACAGAGACCTCTGCAAGTCTTGTCTCATAAGGGTGTCTCCAGCACAGAGGTTCTCCCAGTGTAGACACAGCTGATCCTCACAGCCAATTGGCCTGGAGGTCAATTCCTCCCAGTGATACCAACAACAATCAAGACTTAACTACAACAAGGCTGAGCACACAGTCCACAAAGGGGTGCACCAAGAGTGTCCAGCTCAGGTAACTGGGGAGGCTGAGCCACTGGGCCATATAGGACACTTACCACACAAAGCTACTCTACCAACTCAGGGAAGCAGTGAAAATGCAGAGACAAAAAAACAGGTCACAAACGAAAGAAATGGAGGAAAGCAAATGACTGGATATAGAGTTCAAAACCATGGTTATAAGGTTTTTCAAGAATTTCCTAGAAAAGTCCAATAAATTTAGCGAGACCCTCGAGGATATGAAAAAGGACCAACTAGAAATTAAACATACACTGACTGAAATAAAAAATATTATACAGAGACCTAACAGCAGACTAGAGGAACGCAAGAATCAAGTCAAAGATTTGAAATACAAAGAAGCAAAAAAACACTCAACCAGAAAAGCAAAAAGCAAAAACAATCCAAAAATTTGAAGATAGTGTATGGAGCCTCTGGGACAACTTCAAGCGTACCAACATCAGAATTATGGGAGTGCCAGAAGAAGAGAGAGAGCAAGATACTGAAAACCTATTTGAAGAAATAAAGACCGAAAACTTCCCCCACCTGGTGAAAGAAATAGACTTACAAGTCCAAGAAGCGCACAGAACCCCAAACAAAAGGAATCCAAAGAGGACCACACCAAGACACACCATAATTAAAATGCCAAGAGCAAAAGACAGAGAATATAAAAAGCAGCAAGAAAAAAACTGTTAATTACCTACAAAGGAGCACCCATATGACTGTCAGCTGATTTCTCAACAGAAACTATGCAGGCCAGATGGGAGTGGCAAGAAATATTCAAAGTGATGAATAACAAGAATCTACAACCAAGATTACTCTACCCAGCAAAGCTATCATTCAGAATTGAAGGGCAGATAAAGAGCTTCACAGATAAGAAAAAGCTAAAGAAGTTCATCACCGCCAAACCAGTATTATATGAAATGCTGAAAGGTATTCTTTAAGAAGAGGAAGAAGAAGAAAAAGGTAAAGATAAAAATTATGAACAACAAATACATATCTATCAACAAGTGAATGTAAAAATCAAGTGAATAAAAAATCTGATAAACAGAATAAACTGGTGAATATAATAGAATCAGGGGCCTATAAAGGGAGTGGACTGACAATTCTTGGGGGGAAAGGGGTGTGGGGGGTGCGGGAAGAGACTGGACAAAAATCGTACACCTATGGATGAGGACAGTGTGGGGGAGGTAAGGGAGGAAGATGGGGTGGGAACCGGGTGAAGGGGAATATGGGGGGAAAAAAGAGGAACAATTTTAATAATCTGAACAATAAAGATTTATTAAATAAAAAGAAATAAAACCCTTTGTGGAAACAATTATCAACATAAAGTTACTAAAACTGTACATATAATCCTATGAGCCCTTCGCACATCTTCAACCAATGATGACATCTTATGTAACTGTAGTACAATGTCATCTCAGGAAATTGATATTGCAATGATATTATCAATTAGATTACAGGCCTTATTCAGTTTTCTCATTTTTAAATGACATATTCTCTCTCTTTTCCCCGCTGTCCCCTCTCTCTAGGGCTTGAGCCCAGGTCCCTTATGTGGCACTCAAAGGCAATGGCCATGGATGGTATGTTGCAGGGCTGGAGCAGCATCCGGACAGAGTCTAAGCAGAAAGCTGTGTTGATACCATGGAGACTGCAGTCACGCATCACCCAGACCCTGTCCACAGAGAGTGCTGCTCTCCTGCCCCATCCTGCTCCCATCCATGACCAAATGTGGAGAATGGAGTGTGGACCCCACTCTCTGATGCCTAATGCCTCAGACCCAAACCTGCCTCCTTGGTGCTTGGAAGCTGCTGGGCTAAAGTGTGGACCCTGGGCCGTTGGCCCTGCGAGGAGTGCCACGGCCACTCCAGCTCCAGCACCCACTTCCCCATCCAGCCTAGGGAAATCTGGGCGACCATCCTGAAATGACTTTGATCCAGAAGATGACTGGAGGGTGAGACGCAGACACAGGAGAAACCCGAGGGGAAGCCACCAGAAAGCAGCAGCAGGGACTTTCCAAGTGGGTATCTGTGCAGACACACGTGCTGACACGGTGCTGGATGAAATTACATGATAGGATTGACACCATTCACAGCAGCCAGGCTGATGCAGAGGCCACAGAGCTGGAGAACCACCCATGGGAAAAGCAGACCTGGTTCTGAGCTGGGACAGCTGCCCTGAGAGCACAGTGACCAGCACCTGCCCGGCCCCACGTGTAGGGGGCTGAGGCGGCCCAGCAGCCCAGGTCAACATGGGCAACGCTGAACCCTGAATTCTGCTCTGGATGCTGTGTAGAGCTCAGCCCTTTGTTCTCATGCTGTCTAGAGCATTTACAGAGCTCTAGGAGACATCAGTTATCGGGGACCACGGATCACATCTAGCGTTTTTTGTTGCCTCACAACATACAGACGGTGATCTCATTTAATCCCCACAAGAGGCTGCAAGGAGGGGAAACCCCCAGCTCAAAAAAGTAAATGGACTCTCAGGGATGAGGTGCTACCTGCCCAAGCTGCCGGGTCCCACCTAGAATCTGGTGCAAGTTTCCATGGTGTCCCCAGCCTGCAGCCCATGGGCCAGCCTGCTTTTCCCTGCTCCCCCTTATTCACCCCAGGTCTCCCTCCCAGCCAGGACTCTCTTGGTCCCCCTGCCCCTTTAAGCTCTGTAATCGTGGAAAATGAGCCTTCTGGGCTCAGCCTGGAGTCAGGAAATGACAGTTGCCTTTGAACAGAATCCCTGAGGAAACAGGTGGTGGGGTCCTCGGGGCCATGCTATCATCAAGGACCCTGGGCCGGCCTTGGAGGCCAGGGTGTGCCATGCAGGACACCCCGACAATGTGCGGCCCTTTGAGGCTCGTCTCAGTACCCACAGGCAGGCCTAGAAAAGCTTGGTCTCTCTGTGCTTACAGAAGGCACTCCCTTCTGAGGCCCATGTGCACATCTGGGCCTGTGACCTGCTGGGACAGGGGCTCATGTGGGAAAACCTGAGAGTCCGTGCTCTCCTGCTTCTCCGTCAGCAGTGCACAGTGAGGGTGCTGGGAGTGTGTGTGAGGCCACAGCACTGGACCGCTGCCTGGAAACAGCCCTTGCTTGCAGGGGAAGCAGCACCGCAGTGTCCCTTCCACGTGGCTGTAGAGTTAAATTTGGAATTCCCCCCAGTGAGTGCAGGGCCATGGGTGTCCCCCGGCCTTGTGCCCCAGCACTCACAGGTGACCCCACACAGAGAGCAACAGAGGTTTCCATCACATGGTGGTGTTTTGATCTGTGGGCAGTGGTTCACTGTAGATATTCTTCTACCTCCCATGCTCTTCCCCTGGATGGATGGAAACACGTATGCCAGTTGCAGCATGGGGCCTGGCAGGTGCCGCTGGGCCTTACCAAGGTGGTGTCAGGGCTCTCCCAGGGACTGTTCAGGGCTGTCCCAGGCGCTGCACTGGGCTCACAAGGTGTTCTGTGGGGCTCAGGCAGGCTCTCCACAGGGCTCCCAAGGTGTTGTGTAGGGCTTTTCCCAAAGCTGCTGGGGCTCTATCAGGCGTGTGTGAAGCTTTCCCAGGCTCTGCGCTGAGCTCCTCGAGATGGTGCAGGGGGTCTGCAGGCGTCTCCCAGGCTTTATGTGAGGCTCTTCTAAGTGCTGCCCTGGGCTCTCAGCTGCGGCATGGGGCGCTGGCAGGCGCTGTGCCAGGCTCCCAAGGTGTTGCTCAGGGCTCTTCCAGGCACCGCTGGAGACTCTGCAGCGCTGCTTTGGGCTGCCCTACATTCTCATGGGATTCTGGCAGGCAGGGCGTAGGGCTGTCATGGTATTGCGCTGGGCTCTTCCAGGCACAGTTAGGGGCTCTTCCAGGCGCTGCACCCAGCACAGGGGGTGGTGTGTGGGGGTCAGGCAGGTGTTGCATGGGGCTTTCCAAGATGTTGCTCAGGGCTCTTCCAGGCACTGTCAGGGGCTCACCCAGGCGCTGCTCCCAGCACAGGGGGTGGTGTGTGGGGGTCAGGCAGGTGTTGCATGGGGCTTTCCAAGATGTTGCTCAGGGCTCTTCCAGGCACTGTCAGGGGCTCGCCCAGGCGCTGCACCCAGCATGCGGGATGGTGTGTGGGGGTCAGGCAGGCCTTTCATGGGGCTTTCAAGGTGCTGTTCAGGGCTCTCCCAAGTGCTGCGCTGGGCCCTGTGAGCTGCAGCATGGGGCGCTGCAGGCGCTGCGCGTGCTCCCTAGGTGTGAGGTGGGCCTCTCGGGGCACTTCTCACGGCTCTCCCGCACGTGGAGCTGGGCTTGCCTGGCACTGCATCTGCTTCCCGAGGTGTAGGGACTGGCTCTCCCAGATGTTCGGGGCTCTCCTAGGCTTTGTGCAAGGCTCTCCCAAGTGCTGCCCCGGGTCCCTAACACACTGATGGGCTGTGGTAGGCGCTGCATTGGCTTCCCAGGATTTTGCACGGGGTCTGGCAGCGCAGGCGCAGGGCTTTTCATGGTGTTGCGCAGGGCTCTTCCAGGCACTGCTCCAGGCTCTCCTAAGGTGTGGGCGGCGCTCTCTAAGGCGCTGCCTTGGGCTCCCCGAGGCATTTCTTTGCTATCTTCCCTCTGGGCTGACACTGGTGGGATGGAGTGGGGTGGGGTGGGGTGCCTCGCTGTGGGAAACTGGATGGGCAAATGTGTTCAGAGGCAGCCTGAGCCCTGACATCCTGTGTCCACCACTTAGGACAGGGGGGATGGGCAGCACAGTGGGCGCTGAGCTAAACGGGGGCGGTGGTTGGCCAGGGCAGATGTGTGCCGGGGGTGTCCCTAGCAAGCACCTGACAGAGGCTTGCAGTGAGCAAACTTGAGTTGTGCATTGTAAAGGATTTAGCACATTTTAAAAGTCCTCATTCACCTCTTTTCATTGGACAACCGGGTCAACCCCTGCGCATCCTTGTGAAAGCGGCAGTGGTCCAGGTCTCACTCCTTCCTGTCTCCTTGGCTCTCTGCCCCCCTCCCTGGGGCCCCCTCGCCTCCCACTGGAAGCCAGGTGCACTCTCCCTGCACCAACCCCACCTGAGGGGCAGACGCTTCTGTGTAAGCATCTGCGCTTTTAGCCAGGACAGGAAGAAAGTGAGCCTCACAGGGTACAGAGAAGAGATGGTGTGTATGGGGAGTGGGAGATGGGATTCTGGCACCTGGAGAATGGGAGGTGCATGAGTGAGGAGTTGGGATCAGGAGACAACCCTTGGGGTTTACTCAGTTTAGAGGACAGAGCTCAGAGGGAGAGTGTCCCTGGCAGTACCTGGACACGCTCTGGTGGAGGACTCCTGACACCCCTCCCCACTCTAGACAACAGGCAGGTGATGCCAGTAAAAGGATACTCCGTACACAATGTACTTCCACACGCCAGGCAGCATGGGAATAAAAATGCCAAACGTGGCTAAGGCCAAGGTCACAAACATGGCCCAGGATACTGCCTGGTATCGGTGGAGGGGCTTCGACCAGCCGTTCACTCTGGACAGGCGAGGCGGCAATGTCTGCTGTGCCCTGCTTGCGGGTTCTGGGAGGACCCTTCTCTGGCTCCTGCTACAGCGGTCCATCTGCAAGAGGAAAAGGGGAGCCTAGCAGGCCATGGGGCCTCCTTCCCACAGTCAGGCGTGGCCAGGGCCACCCGAGGCGTGGAAACCCCCATCCTGCCTCTCCTGGGACCACTGGTGGTAGCAGAGGTGGCAGGGCTGGAGCTGGGCTGGAGCAGGCAGAGGACCCTGGACAGGGGAATCCAAGGCACTCCTTCGGAGCCATCCAGGCAGTCATGACACAGCTGTGGCAAACAGCTCTTAGAGGAAATGTGGCCCACAGGGCTCAGGAAACGAAGGGGCACCCACCCACCAGCAGCCAGGTGTGGGCCCTGCTAGGCCCTCGTGGCCAGGGAACAGCCTACAGTGATGCAGATAGCTTAGGTCAGGGTCAGGAGCATGGCCCAGGCCATCATATAGGAGTGGCTTGATGAAAACCCGGTCAACAGCAGGCCCTTTTCCCCGAGGGCAATGAGGTAATGCAGGAATAGATAACTGCTGGTGTGATGAGGTGATCCTTTAGTCTATTGAAATCCTCAGAATTCTTCCTGCAAGTTTCCTCTAAAACAGAACCAGAGGCCACAATTCATGAGAGTTCTATTTTATTTCTTGTGCAGGAACAGGGAGTGCCTGTGACTTATGGGCATCTGGTATCGCCCAGGTAGAGAGTGTGGGAGAGAACCGGGGCCCCTTGTGCCCAGTCATGTGGGCAATGGCTGGTGGGAAAGGAAAGAACACGGAGTCAGAGAGGCTGTGGAGCATTGAGATGTGGGAGGGAGTGACTGACATTTCACAGCTGCTACAAGTGGAGTTTTACAAAACTTTGCCACACTATGCCCTGCGCAGATAACTTCATTGTGTCTTCAAATAAAATGCACAGAAAATATAGTTATTAAAAAAAAATTCTTTGATTCTTACTAGTTGTGAATTCCCTTGGGAATTTCCACCAGAGCACATTTTGGCTTTCTCCACTGCTTTTGGTCATCCATGGTGGGTCTATGGGTGTGACAGCAGGAGGACATGGGGCCACAGTGGCCCCGAGCTTACTTGGGTTTCATGACAATCTCAGGGTGACCTGAGAGAATATCACTTATAAAACAAGAGCAAGGTACCTAGGGTGTGGGCACGGGAGAACACAGAAGGTAACATTAGTATAAAAACACAATTCCCAAATGAAAACATCATGCAGATACAGAGCAAAATAACAGAAAATAACTTAGCCAAAAATCAAAGTCTCAACATGGAATGTGAAGAATTATTGTAGATCTTGGAAGTGAGAAGTGATAATTATAAGAAAAAATTTAAGTGACATGGAGAACAAAGCTAGTGACAATACTGTGTGTTAGGGTTTCTAGAAGAGGCAATGGAGAGGATGTAAAAGAAGAAACAAAGTGATGGAAATGTGTATTTCAAGGAGATTAAGACTTTTGGTCCAAAGCATGCTCCAGGAACCAGACAGGAATAAAAAAAAAGAAATAAGATTAACCCCGACAGAAGGATCCCTAAAAATTTTAACCGTAACTGGCTTCAGTTTTTGTGGAATTTAAAATAGAGCAGTACTTCAGGTACTGGGAGTCTTATGAACCTAATAGAGAAGCAGCCCAACTGTCACTAAAGTGAGAGAGAAAACTGGGGATTCTGAAATGTGTGACTCAAGGCACACCACGTGCTCTCACTTGTGGGTGGGTGCTCTGGTGGACAGCGAACACCTATTGTCCCTTCTCTGGCTCCCCTCCTGCCTTCCTCTGCTGCCTTGGCCTGGCTCCCTGAGCAGCTGGGATCTGAGGGGAGCCCCTGAGCTGGGCTCCTGCATGCTGAATCCTGCCTTAGGCAGGTCTGGGTCAGGTGAGGTGCTGACAGCCAGACACACCTGGAGGATGTGTGTGTGTGTGTGTGTGTGTGTGTGTGTGTATTAGTGGGGAGCGGGGAGCTCTTCAGCAGGAGGGGAGGACAGAGACTGAAAGTATATTTGTGGGGAAATAGGCCTGTGGCTGGGAGAGTGTGAACAGAACCTGTTGGGAAAGGAAGGGTGGGTAGGCAGGTGGAGTCAACTTTCCAGATGGGCGAGGACAGAGCATGGATGGGTGTTTGTGGGGGGAGCCCTTTATCCAGGATGGTGAAGGCAGAGTCTGAAGTGGGGGTTCCGTGGCCAGCTGCAAAGGAACCTCAGCAGTGAGGCTAGAAGTGCCTGCAGGCCACCCTCTCACATGGAGGCTGAGCTTCTCTACAGCCTGAGGAGATCTCCTCCATGGGAGGGGTCCTGGAGGGTGAGAGACCTGTGTACCCAAGTCCCAGCACTCAGGCTGGCCCAGAACCTTCTGAAGAACAACCTTTGGCTGAAGGCTGACACAGCTCCTCCCCACTGCAGAGCAGGCCAGGTGGAAGAAGCAGCAGGTGTCCCCAAGGAAAGAAAAGGGAAGAGGAGAACTAGGACAAGGCTTTCAGGATGGCAGTTTTCACACAGGCACCTGGGAGGCCCACTTCATCCAGAGGAAGCAGGGCCTGGAGCTGGAATGGAGGTTTGGGGGGTGTGCACCGCCAGTCCCGGCGAAGGCGGCTCAGCTGTGCACGGGCCTGCTGGCTGGCATGGACCTGCTTCCCTGCCTCAGCTCTCTACACAGATGCTTGCTGCACCCCCCACCACTGTCCTCAAACTCCCAGGCCATGGCCCCACTCCCTGCTCCTCTCTCGACAAACCTACTGTGGGGTTCAAGCACCCTGCCACTCTGATTCCCCTCCTGACTCAAGCATCTCCTTAGAGAGGCCTGTTTTCCTGGCTGCTCCACCTGTAGAGGCACCTGTGTGTGCCTGGTCAACCTCTCTCCACTGCCCCCCTTGTCCATCTTCATGTGGTGGAAGCGATAAGAGTGGACTAGCCCAGGTATCGGTCCAGAAGGCCATCTGCAGCTACAGACACTGTCCCATGAATTTCCAAGGCCCTGAGCATAGAGCCATGGTCTTGGGGTTTGTGCCTAGACTGCCTTGTAAGGCAGCAGGGATCAGACAGGCCTCCATGAACCCTGCCTGGTCCCTTAGCAGGAAATAGCTGGGGGCTAGGCCTGGGGACCAAAGGCCAGCACTGGCCAGCGGGGGCAGGGCCAGGGGCAGTTGGGAAACTAAACTTGTTAGAAAGTGTTAGTCTTGCTTTTAGACTTGTCTTTAACATCCTCCCAAGTAACTTTGAACACAGGAATTTGACTGTACATCTCTAATGTGATATACCCTAAACAGATTTTAGGAATAACATGGGTGGTGCTACTATTCTGAGACTCTTACATTCTTATTAGGGGATAATTCAAATGAGTTTGTAATATAGTTTTATCATCCTGTGTTATCTTAGTGGTGGGTAAAAGATATAAATGTAAAAGAGGTTCAACTAAAACCCCTGTAATCATACATTTAACTGAAATAATCAATATAAACACAAAGCTCATTTTATCTTTTAAAATTTTTTCTGTAGCTGTATCAACTAAATCACCCTGCCAAAGTGAGGCAGCCATTAGCAATTAGTAACCCACAAGGCTCACATTCTGATTCCTTAATGCCATTCCCATGAAACGGAACCAGGGCTCCTTAGGGAAATGTCTGATTCCAGGTCTGGAGCAGAACATGTCCAAGATGGCCCTAGAATATCTGTGGTACTAGATTGCAAAGAAATTACAAAGATTACTGAGGTTGTTCAAAAGAACTCAGGGGTCAACCTGAATGGGCTCTCGGATACAGGTGAGAAAATCTCAGCATCAAAGACTGTGATCCCTACAATTGACTGAAACACAAATATATGTGAGTACATGAGTTTATGATATTTTAAAAAGCAACAGTTAATTTATCACATTTGGAGGGTGCTATTAAAATCATACTGATTTTGAACACTGTTCAATAACATTCAAGATTCAAGCATTTTTTTCTGCCTGTAACCCCAGGAGACCAAAGAATAGCTGAGAAAGTCCTTTTTGTAAAAGTACTAGGGGCCTGGTGCATGAAATTCATGCACAGGTGAGGTCCCTAGTCCTGGCCGGCGATTAAAGCATAAGCGTCTGGTGTAGAAGGGCAGGTCCCAGCTGACCTCTGAGCCCTGGGCAGCACCTGGGTCCCCGGGCCCCCATGCACCCCCCTCCGCCTGAGTCATTGCACCGGAGTCCCCATACAGAGATGCAATGAGCACAGCAGGAGGCAGTCAATCAATGATCTCCCATCATTGATGTTTCTCTCTCTCTCTCCCTCTCCCTTCCTCTCTGAAATCAATAAAAATATATTTAAAAAATAAAAGTATTTTAATAAGTGTGGAAGGAATGACGGAATAGCATATTACCACTGATTACTAAGTATTATCAGCTGCTAACATCATAAAAAGAAAAATAACAAGTTATTGTATACTACCCCCTATACAGTGGTTCTATAACAACCAAAAAGTGAACTCGGAATCCAATTAGGCACCTACTAGTACACTCAACACTTTACAGAAAGTATAAAGAACTCTTTACGTATGTCAAAGACATACACCTCACAAAGTCAGTCCCTGTGGAACTCTGCAAGTGAACCCACCTGGTTTCTTTATCAAAGGTAAACAGAGAAAGAGAACTGGAGTGGGAAGCCTGCAGGAGACAAGGCACTTAGGAGACATATCCAGCAATATCAACGTGGAAACCGCACTGAGAATCTGGGTCAAAAAAACCATTAAAAAATTGCTACACTTTTGAGAAAATTAGATATTATTAACATTAAGTAACTACTGCTCACTGTGTTTGTGATAAAGGTATTGTGATTAACTTTTTTTATTCTTTAAAGTATTACAAATAGTAGTATATATGTCTCCTTTTTTCCCCCATTGACCTTCTCCTGGCCTCCCCTACCCCCCGGCACATGCCCGCACCCCACCCCCCAGTGTCTTGTGTCCATTGGTTATGCTTATATGCATATATACAAGTCCTTTGCTTGATCTCTTACCCACCTCCCCCAACCCTCCCCAGCCTTTCTGCTGTAATTTGGCAGTCTGT
Source organism: Plecotus auritus (assembly GCF_963455305.1). Taxonomy (NCBI): domain Eukaryota; kingdom Metazoa; phylum Chordata; class Mammalia; order Chiroptera; family Vespertilionidae; genus Plecotus; species Plecotus auritus. The sequence goes on from NC_137771.1 coordinate 74,636,065, forward strand.
TCGATGCTTCTCTGCCTCTGTATCTATCTTTTTGTTCATAAGGTTATAATGTTCATTATCCATAAATGAGTGAGATCATGTGGTATTTTTCTTTCACTGACTGGCTTATTTCGCTTAGCATAATGCTGTCTAGTTCCATCCATGCTGCTGCAAATGGTAAGAATTCCTTCTTTTTTATAGCAGCATAGTATTCCATTTTGTAGATGTACCACAGTTTTCTAATCCACTCATCTGCTGATGGGCACTTAGGCTATTTCCAAATCTTAGCTATTGTAAATTGTGCTGCTATGAACATAGGGGTGCATATATCCTTTCTGATTCGTGTTTCTGTTTTCTTGGGATATATTCCTAGAAGTGGTATTACTGTGTCAAATGGCAGTTCCATTTTTAAATTTTTGAGGAAATGCCATACTGTTTTTCCACAATGGCTGCACCAGTCTGCATTTCCACCAGCAGTGCACGAGGGTTCCTTTTTCTCCACATCCTCACTAGCACCTGTCATTTGTTAATTTGTTGATGATAGCCATTCTGACAGGTGTGAGGTGGTACCTCATTGTTGTTTTGATTTGCATCTCTTGGATGATTAGTGACTTTGAGCATGTTTTCATATGTCTCTTGGCCTTCTGAATGTCCTCTTTCGAAAAGTGTCTATTTAGGTCCTTTCCCCATTTTTTTGATTGGATCGTTTATCTTCCTTTTGTTAAGTTGTATGAGTTCTCTGTAAATGTTGGAGATTAAATCCTTATCAGAGATAATATTGGCAAATATGTTCTCCTATGCAGTGGGCTTTCTTGGTGTTTTGTTGATGGTTTCTTTTGCCGTGCAGAAGCTTTTTGTTTTGATGTAATCCCATTTGTTTATTTTCTCCTTAGTCTCTCTTGCCCTAGGATCTGTGTCAGTAAAGATATTGCTACGACATATGTCTGCCATTTTGCTGCCTATTGTGATTAATTTTTAAGAGTTCTTATTTTTAAAGATACTTAGATATATAGGTGAAATTTCATAGTGAGTCTGAGGTTGGCTTTCAAATATATAGGGAAGAGAAAAAGTGAGTAGAATTCTAAGTTCAAGTAAAATGGCCATAAGTAATCCATGTACTAGAGGACCAGTTCATGAAAATTCATGCACTTGGTAGAGGTGAAGGGTCCCCTTAGCCTGGCCTGCGCCCTCTTGCAATCTGGGACCCCTGGGGGATCGGGCCTAAGCTGGCAGTCAGACATCCCTCTGGCAGCCCGAGAGCCCTCTGGGGATGTCCGACTGACAGTTTAGGCCTGCTCCCTGTGAGTGGGCCTAAGCTGTTAGTCCGACATCCTTAGTGCTGCTTCGGAGGTGGGAGAGGCTCCTGCCCATGGCACTGAGCTGGCCAGCCATGAGCCTGCTTCTGGCTGAGCAGCGCTCCCTCTGTGAAAGCACACTGACCACCAGGGGGCAGCTCCTGTGTTGAGCGTCTGCCCCCTGGTGGTCAGTGTGCAACATTGTGACTGGTCATTCTTGGTCGTTCTGCTGTTAGGGTCAATTTGCATATTACCCTTTTATTATATAGGATAGAATTAAATACAGGCTATTCTATCTGTCTCTCAGGGCTCCTTGGGAAATGGCTGATTTCAGATGGGGAAATGACAAGATGAACCTGAAACATCTTGTTGTGCCAGAAAACAAGGAAGTGCTTGAACAATGATGTGAAATGTGTTAAAAGGACACAGAAACCAGCTTGTTGGAGTTCCATTGGCTAAATCAGGGACAAATGGAGCATCAAAATAAATAATAAAGAATTAAATCCATTGCATAAAATAGAAAACCATGAATTCATGAAGATGTAAATAAATGATATTAAGTGTTTGAAGAGGAATGGCATAATTTATATAGTCTCAAAAAATACATCTCCACAAAATACTCATTCATTACAAAGGGAAAAGTAATTTTACAGAGGAGAAGTCTGACAGACATCTGTATAATCATGTAACCAAAATTAGCATATGAGGATGGTCAAATACAAATCCTGTGCCATCCAATGGTGCAGAGCCTGTTGTCTCCTGGTCACCCCTCATTTCGTCCCTCCTGTAGTTCTCCAAGGGCCTCACGTGCTAAGTGTAGACGTGAGCCTGTGTGATCAAGGTCCATTTTTAACCCATGAAAGAGGTCCACAGAGGCCCAGAAAGCAGGTTTTACACAGTTTGGGTAGGGAATTCCAGAGTTCTGGTTCTGGTGGGCATTTCCCTTTGGTCTTGGGAGTGAAGCAATTGGAGGAGGACCAGCCTGGGGCCTGCAGGGAAGGCTGGATGGCCAGCCAAGTAAATTAATCTTTCTGAGACTCGGTTTCCTTTTTATTAAAACAATGCAAAACAAATACATACAGGCTTAGTTTTTAAAAATTGAGAAGTTTTCTTGCTCTACAAGCCTGTGGTTCTGTGAACCTGAAAATTCTAGTAGCTAAGCTTTCCCAAACTTGAAAACCACCTGAAACAAAAGGTGGTAGCAAGTCTGCTCTGTGAACCTAGGTAGACAAGCTGTTCATCTCAGGCGACCTACTGAGGCACTAATTCCCACACTGAGGAAAGCAAGCCTGAGTACCCAGGGACCAGTGGGCTGAGACCTTCAGGTGCCTGAAGCAGCTATCCCTTGAGGGTGACGCTGCCGGGTTTTGAGGGGACAACCTTCTTTTCTCCATTAGCCCCCAAAGCCTGCTGGTGCAGAACTTCCTCCTCATTGGGGGCCCTGGGGCCAATACCCAGGGTGTTGCTGAGACCCTTTCTTCCAAGCCCAGAGCTTTGCTGCCCTGTTGTCTGGCCCACCTTCCCCTTCCCGTCTTCCCTAAGCCATCGCAGCAGCACCACTGAAGCGCTCCACGAGCTTTCACTCACAGTAGCAGAGATTCTCTTTGGGCCCCAGCTCTTCCAAAATCTTGAGCTCCCCAGGGCACAAGGAGCAGCTGAGCGAACCTGGCAGCAAGCCATGCTCCTGGAGCAGCCCCTGTGTGCTCTTATTTTCTGAGTGACTCTCTCCATTTTCTCCTCTTCTTCGTGAATCTCCCTTATTAGACCAGAGAGGGAGCCCTTTCCATAGACCAGCATGTTCTCAGGAGATTTGGGCCAAGCGCCAACTTGAAACACCTCAGACCCAAGCCAACTGTGGACATGCCTCCTCCTCCTCTATTTCCTTGCTTATGGTTTCCCACTGATATTTTTTTTTCTTGTTTGTTAAATCAAGCTTTATTGATAAAATGGAATTCAGAATATCTTACTAGGAACAGCAGCAGGCCCAGCCAATCATGATAGCAAAATGTGGCAGTCTCCTACTATCTGTAGGAAGCTGCTGCTTATCAATAATTAAATGTAAGGACTTGTAAAAGAGGTGCAAAGAACCAAGGCATTTTAGCCCGAAGACTGATATTCTTATGAATATATTGTATAACATACAATACTCATGGTAACAAGTAAAGAATTAAAAGACAATTAAATGAAGGGACCAGCTTTATCAACAATGCCAATCCCACTGCCAAGAACATTAAGATAGTTTCCAATTAATCCCCTGGATGCTCAGCTTTATAAGATTTTGGAATTTTTCTTCATAATCATGTGTACAGTTGAGCGTCTAGCTGATATGGCTGCTGCTCTCTCTGTCCCAACCCCAAGTCCAAACACAACATGACTTGAAACGTCTACATATCTGTTGCGTCACACAACAAGCCAAACATTTCTTATAACTTTGATAACGATTGAAAGCAGTTCATAATTAAATATGAGCATTTTGTACAAGGGCAGTTACACTTTACAAAAAACAAAATCATACAACAAAAATTGCTGGAGTCTGATTTACAACACGAATTATGGTTTAAAATCACGTTTAAATAAGTCTCAAATTTACAAAAAAAAAAAATCAGTTCTGGGCTAGCTGAAGTTCTCTGGTGTAATCACTCAAACATGTCACATGCCCTTCTTTAATGTTGAGGATGAATGTTAAAAGGTTCAATGAAGTTGAGCTGTACTCTCCTTTTGAGGTGAAGGCAAACTCCATGGCTAGACGAGCAGTTTTACCACATATCATCAGTCGATGTAGAGTCAGTGTCATCATTTTTGTAAGGATTCAGTCTACTGTAAATGGCTTTAATTATATTCCGCTTGCTTGCCAATTCACCTCCTGGTGGGAGGCTGGGGATGTTCTCACTTGCTAATGTGCGCATCACATGGACTAAGTCGGGGACGCCTTCCCCGTGCTTCTTCATGATTTCTTCTACTCTGCTTTCCAGGTACTTGTTCAACTCGGCCTCCTTCTTCACTGCTTCTGGCAATACTTTGGGTGCATTTAGGAAACAGATCAATATCACACTCATGTTGTCTCGCCTTCCCTTATACAAACTGGTGTCAACTACTTCACTGCAAACTTTCTCGAGGTCATCAGTGACTTCAAGTCTGGATCTTAGAAAATCACAGAGCTCTTCATTTCCCATAACATCCCAAATACCATCACATGCAAGGATAATGAACTGATCATCTTCTTCAGATCTTTCAGTATCATGGACTTCAGGCTCTGGTGAGACAAGCTGCCCTGTAGGACCTTTTCCATGGACACATTTGTAATCAAACCCCCAAGTGCCCTCGATACAGCAGAGAGCCATTCACATGCTGAGTCGTTACAGAACTACCTGCACTCGGAATCTGTTCTTTTCCCAGAGGATTACTTGGTTTGTGATCTTGTGTGAAGAAATGAACTTTCCTGTTCCTACCTAGTAAACCTCTCGAGTCTCCACAGTTAATGAAATAAGTCTGGCGAGGAGAAATGAAGACACCTACAGCTGTTGACCCACTTCTATCTGCACCATGTTTCTTCTCTGACATAACTCTCATGTGTTCATCAATCTCCAGAAAACATGTTCTGATTCCATTCTTTATGTTTTCAACAGAAGGTGCTCCTGCAGACCCTTTAAAGTCCTGGTTATTGGTGATGTGATCTAACAAATGCTCACAGCAGTATTTGGCAACCCGAGAACCAGCATGCCCATCATACACAGCAAAGAATGACCATGTTTCAAGTCCGCTTGGCAAACCAGATACTTGTCCAACAGCTGTATGTGCATCCTCCATTTCCTCTCGCCAGTCATGCATGCTGCTTAGCCCATATCCCAACCCACTACCCTGCCCCTGGGCATTGTGTTTTTCTATCTTTGGCTAGTCTAAAAATGCTCCCATTATGTCTTGATCCTTTAGGTCTGGAGTAGCCGTGGGCCAGCAGGTCCCTGTGAACAGGGAGGGGGTGGGATGGAGGTCACCAAGGGGGCTGCAGACCAGGTCAGGCAGGAGATGGGGCAGAGGAGGGGAGCAGCCAGGCTGCGTCTGGGACCTGGCTCTCAGCGGGTGCCCTCCTGGCTCAGATCATTCTGGCCCTGGAGCAGTGGGCCGAGAGCTGGTCCCTTGCCTGTCAGCTCAGGCACTGCCACTGCGCAGCACAGCAGAGCAGCCAGACAGAGAGCTGTCTGATATTTTCAAGCATGGCTCCGCTGTTGCTCCACTTGCTCTTTGCTGCTGTCTTTAGGTTTTTGAAGGCAACGTTTTCTTGCACCTACATTTTTTCTGTTTCTTTTTTACTGGGTTTACATAACATTGAGTTTGGCGAGTATTATTGAGTGTTTTCTGCATGACAGAAGCCGGGGAAAATGACAAAAAAGAAAAAGACACAGACTTTGCCATTTGGGAGCTCAGGTGGAGTGGAGACAGACAGCTAAACTGAACTTTCCTCACGAAGGGTGAGGCATTACCTATACCTGAGCCTTTCCAGTCCATGAAGCCGCTCTAAAAACCTCACAACCCACCACACCAGGAATGATAGCTCGCCCCACTCCCTGCTTTGTCTGTGTCCCTGTGATGTTGCAGTTGCTCATTTAAATTCCCAAACCAGCCAGGATGGAATAGTGTGACGCCGAGTATTCACTGCACACTCCTGGGCTTTCCTAAACTCTATTCTAACCCCAGTTAAATGGTTTTATGGCTGTGGCCATAGGTTGATTTTTTTTTTTAAAAAGTCAAAACCAGATTAAACTCTGAGGCTACCAGTGTTGTAAACTCTATAATTATTTGGAAAGTGGCCAGCTGGGAGCTGGGAAGGGTTAAAGTTGTGTCTGCCTCTGGAGAACCAGAGGACTCTGCATCCTCAGGAAACTGTCAGCAGCTTGTGTTCACTGTCCCAGCATCCTTCTCTTCCTCTTCTGTCTCCTGCCCTTGGCCCTGCCTGGATTCTGAAGTGTGGCCATGGACAATGTGCTTAGAGAGGCACTGCTCCATACCTGTTAGAACTAGAAGCCCCTTTGAGGGGCATGATATTGGCAATAAGTCCATTTGTTCTTCTTGCCCACAACTCATTTGAAATGGTTTGGCTGAAAACTATTATTTCTGAATCTTGGTCGGTTTTTACAGGAACAATGAGGTGTCCTGTGACCACTGCCTCCTATTGTCACTGCAGAAGAGCACACGTGAGCTCTGGAAATGGTCGGGCACTGTGGGAATGAGACCTTGCCATCTTAAACAGCTAAAAGACATGTGAGATCTCACATCCAACCCAAGATCCACTCTCACCTGCCCTTGCCTCGTCTTCTCCTGTCTGAATTGCACCCATGAGGTAGGCACTCAAATGAGCTGAGCAAACAAATGTGAAACCGAGATTCAAATAATACCCAGGTAACAATGGCTGATGCTCACATGCATTGCCACTGGGTGTTTCCTTCAAACCCTACAGAGCAGACTTGGCATGAACATCAAGATGAGTCTATTCACTTCCCCCCAGTTTGAGAATCCTGCCATGACGGGCACTCCTGCGGCAATTACCCTCACAGAAGCTCACGCAAAGACAAGAAGCTGCTTGGCCCCAAATTATGCCTAATGGTGCACACCAGATGGTGCACACCAGGGGTCAGTGAACGTAGAGAGTGTGTGATAAATACGTTTGCGTTTATTTTCGCCTTAAAAATAGAACAGACGCACATACACATACAGAAAAGCAGATCCACTTGACGTGAGAGTGATGCCCAGATCAAAGCTACCAGTAGGATGCAGTGGGCTTCTACCCTGTGGTGTGGATGAGGAGGGTCACTTTCACCATCAGGTGTCCCAGTTCAGCTTCCTTCTGAGAAAGCCCCGTTGGGGATCTGTGTATGCCCACGTGTTCGTTTCTGCTGCCGAGGCCTTACTGATGCTGACTGGTCGGCTGGGGCGGCCACGTGGCAGAGGCTCCTGCACTTCCCGCTGCCCAGAGCTGCTTTCCTGCTGCAGAGAACGGCAGTGTGGGAGGAGGTCAGACCTGCGGACAGAGACCAGATAGACTTTTGTCATCTTGCTTTTCTGAAGAGATGGTACAACAGCGTTTAGATTTTAAAAGTTACCTAGCCATCAATTAATCGTTGGAGGAAGCTCAGCCACGGGCACTGTCATTCTGTCCGATGCTCAAGGTTATGGGCTATGCTGTTTCCGTGACTGTGAACAGTGTGGGCCAGGTGACCCCTCAGGTCTGTCTGGCTCTAAGGTGCAGACGTCATGAGGCTCACACCCTCTGGGTGGTACATGCTCACATCTCAGGGGACATTCCACCTCTGGGTGATTTCCAAAGGCTGCCATGGTGTCTTAGGTTTGCTTTTTAGTCCAAGAAAGTTACCAGGCTCTTCCTGTCTTAAAAGCCAAGAAGGCAGATTGGACACGAATTGCTATAGTCATAGACCCTCAGCTCCCCTCACCTGGCCCAGAAATGGCTTGGTAGTAGCCCTTTAAGAGAGAATATGCCTGGTCGGGGTTTGGAAGACATTGATAGTTGTAGGCAACACTTTTGCTAACCAATAATATATTCTAAGCCATAAAATGGATTCATACTGCAAATGGCTTTCAAAGAATAATCTTCTACAGTGTAAACAAGCAGGTTAAAGACTGTTCTATGAGAAAGAGTGGCTGGAAAATCTTAGCCCAAACTAACTTTCCCTGGACAGGTAGGTACCTTTGCTTAGACATTCCTGGGCCCTCTGGGGAGACAGGGGCAAAGTCAAACTTGCCAAGTAGCCATTAGGTCTCTACTAGGCAAAGGAAGGGGAAAATTCATCCCAAGCATGGCCTTGGAAGGGAGTATGTCCAATATTAGCAGTATTTGGTTTTCCATACAACTAGAACTGGTGGGAGGAATGAGAATTTTATGGGAAATAAGGTTTTGCACATCTTTGCTGGTTGGAAAAGCGCTTTGATTTTATTTGATTTACTCTCCAGGTAAGTCTAGAGAGAATGACTGAAATAATTTGTCCCCTTATCATCCCAGGCTTAAATCAAGCCACCTGGGTCTGGGTGCCTTCTCTCTCTCTCTCTCTCTCTCTCTCTCTCTCTCACTGGAATGAGGTGGGAGTGCTCCTTACATGGGCCTGGGGATGTGATGCCAGGGCAGGAACCTGGACACACCTATCCCATGAGTTATCACTGGCCAGAGTACATACCTTCTATTGCTTCTTCCTCTTTTGTCTTTTCTTAAATAATTTTATAAAGAACAAAGAGCCCTCTTCCTAAAACAGACCATACTTGCTTTAACCAAATGTGTTTACCATTGAAATCAAGTGACACTTAATTCTTTCTTTTCCTTTGAAATTCAAACACATGACCAGACATAGATGTCAAATATCCCAACAATTAAGACAATTTATTATACTCCTATTTTCCCTGCTTCTAATTTCCAAAAACCTAAATTCTTTTTACTGTAAGAGAACACATGTGGGAAAATTCTTTTAATAAATGCTCTCCCACCCCACCCAAAGTCTTTCCTGACTATAAAAGGAACCCACACCACTATCAATTGAAAAGTGCTTTAGCACAGAACTGGGGGAGAGAGGTAGGTGGGGACACGCAGTGTGTGTGGTTGGGCGGGGCTCTCTGCAGGAGGCATATCTGAGCCTTGGAGGCCCTCAGGCCCAGTGGACCAGCAGTGGGCTGGGAAAGAGTGGCAGGTACCTTGGCTTGTCCGCTGGCTCCAGCAGCTCAGGGAGGTCGTGAGTTTCAGTGTGCTGCTTAGCAAAGTTCACAAATACCTGAAGGCAAGGAAAGAGCAAGAATAAGTATATGAACAAGAAAAGAGAAGAATGGTACCCTCCACTCACCACCCACCTCCCCACCCCCCACTGGGCTTTCTCTTTTCCACAGCTCATATCCAGCCCTGCTGGAGCAGCTTGTGTGCTGCAGGAGGGGAGGCTGGCCCACCTGAGGGGCCCGGCCACCAGGGCCCTGCACAGGGCTTGTTTCTTAGAATTCCAAGCTGAGCCATAGGAGTGCCTCTGGGAGGACTCAAAGGATGTGGGGTATACAAGGCAAGGCAGATCCCAAGTAGCAGCATCCTTCTAAGCCTCTAAAGAATAAACTAAAAGCAAGAAATAAAACAGGATCTGATCTCATCTCTCCTCTGTCCTTTATTCAATGCACAGCGTGGCCATGACTCCTGCTCATGCCTTCCTCTGCTTATGGCTGAGAAGGCACTGTTGAGTCAGCTCCTCAAAGGCTATTGGAGACTTGCCAATGACACAGCTTTATTGCACAGTCTCTAAGGATGTCTACTTAAAATAAACACACAGCGACAACAAAATACCCCAGAAAAAAATCAAATGTCCAAATGGATAAAACATGATATAGACATACAATGGAATATTACTCAGCCTTTAATAGAGGGATATTCTGACACATGCTACATCATGGATGACCTTTGAGGACATTATCTCAAATGAAATAAGCTAAACAAAAGCAACAGAATACTGCATAATTCCACTTATATGCGGTACGTGGTGCAGTCTGCATTAAATAGAACAGTGGTTACTGGTGGCTGGGGTTTGGAGGCTATTGTCTAATGTGTAAGAGTTTTAATTTGGGAAGGTGAACAATTTCTGCAGAAAGATGGTAGTGATGATTACACAACAATGTGAATGTACTTAATGCCACTGAATTGTACATTTAAGACAGGTGATTACGTTATACATATTTTACCACAGTAAAAGTGATCACATTTAGAAACCCTGACACATGGCATAAATATGTATCAAAACTCACCAAACTGTACAGCTTAAATAGGTGCATTTTTTTTGTACGCAAGTTAAGCCACAATAAAGTTGATTTAAAAAAAATAAAAAGCCACCATCACAAACCAGGAAGGTTGAAATAAAGTCATAGTGTAGGAGGGAAGGATGAAGCACACTCATTGAAATTTGCGATGACTAAAATAGCGTTAGACAACAATTTCTGACAGACTGAGTTCTACCCTAATGGGCAGACGCTCAGAGGTTGAACCTCAGGCATGTCCTGCCTCCCTGTGGTGGGGATTCTCCCTGGTTGGGCTGTCCGGTCAGGACTTGCATAGCCCTGCTCTGCACCCAGCTCCCTTCGGGGACTTGCCTGGTCCAGCGTGGTCTGTGTGACCGAGTACTCCTCAATGAGCAGGCTGTCCTTGTGGGAGATGAGCAGCCGGAAGATCCTGGCCAGGGAGGAGGAGGGGACCTGGAACTGGAGCATGTTGTGGTGCCTCTCCCTCTGCACGCTGCCCGGGAAGTTCCCCTGGAAGAACTGCTCCACGGGGTTCAGGTCGGGAAGCAAGTCGTCCTTTGGAGATTTGATCTTCATTGTGACGATGTAGCCATCTCCGAACCTATGGACGCCCACCACAGCGTGGTACAGGCCTGTTGGTAGTTGGGCCTAAGGCAGTCTCAAAATCAGGAATAGACTCATCAAAAGTATTGGAGATTAAAGGCCACCCTATAAGCCATTTGTGCATGTTTAAAACTAGGAGGTCACCACATCTATGTCAAGCTTCCTGTGTCCCACTCCTGGAGGCATGAATGTTCCCTGTTCCTTTTCCTCTCACATACTTGCTGAAGTCAAAGGTGTTTTAGCCCCCTACAGAGATCAGAGACCTGCCCAGATGAATATTCTCCAATTTAGTGTTATTTCCAGTCTGGCCCTTGCATGAGGTACACGACTGGCTGCCTATTCATCCATCATCTTCCCCCTCCTCGATTTAGCATATTCTTAAGTCCCTAGGATTTTCAGAATAGTAAATGAGCAATGGCTTCAACTTAAAGTCACTGGCTGCATTAGCCCCTAACAAGAGTCAGCCTGTCCTTCGATGCTTTGAAGCCAGGCATTGACTACTCCTCTCCAGTTATGTTGCATTTTCTTCCAATAGAGAGCCCCTTTTGCCTGCATTGAAAATCTGCTGTTTAGTGTAGTCACCTTCATTCATTATCATAGCTAGATCTTCTGGATAACTTACTACAGCTTCAGGCTCAGCTCTTGCTGCTTCCCCTTGCCCTGTTATGGAGATGGCTTCTGTTCTTAAACCTCATGAACCAGCCTCTGATGTCTTCTGCTTTTCTTCTGAAGCTTCCTCACCTCTTTCAGCCTTCACAGAACTGAAGTTAGGGCTTTGCTCTGGATTCAGCTTTGGCTTAAGAGAATGCTGTGGCTGCTTTGATGCTGTATCCAGTCCACTAAAGCGTTCTCTGTATCAGCAATAAGGCTGTTTTGTTTTCTTATCATTTGTGTGTTCCCTGGGGGAGCACTTTTGATTTCCCTCAAGAACTTTTCCTTTGCACTCACAACTTGGCTACCTGTGTGGTGCAAGAGGCCTAGCTTTCAGGCTATCTTAGCTTCTTCGCTCAGCTTAATCGTTTCTAGCTTTGTATTTATGTGAGAGGGCTGTGACTCCTTCACTTCAACACTTAGAAGCCATTGTCAGATCGTCAATAGGCCTACTTTCAACATTGTTGTGTCTTGGGGAATAGGGAGGCTTGAGGAGAGGGAGAAAGACAGGGAATGGACAGTTGGTGGAACAGTAAGAACACATAACACTTATTGATTGTGTTATCTTATACCAGTGGTGCCCTGAACCAGTTATGATAGTAACATCAAAGGTCACTGATCACAGATAAAAATAAAACAGTATAATAATCATGAACACATTTGAAATATTATATGAATTACGAAAATGTGACACAGAGACAAAAAGCAAGCAAACCCTATTGGAAAATCAGTTGCTGATAGACTTGTGGGATGCAAGTTTAAAATTTTTTTTCAGTGCATTATCTGTGAAGCACAATAAGGTGAAGTATAATAAAATGAGGTGTGCCTGTATTTAATGTCAGTCCAGTTAAAATTCTAGGTTTTTGGAAACTGCACAAAATGATTTTAAAGTTGATGTGGAAAATAAATATGTGAAGGAATTTTCAAAGTAATAAAAAATAAAAAATCTCAAGAGGGGATTCATCTACCAGATATTACAAGGTAGCTGAATAAACGCTGCCATGGAAACAGCTGTGGGACAGGGAGCCATGAGCCAGACACAGTGTCTGGAGGCAGATCTGAGCCTGGTGTCCCCAGGAAGTGGGGGGTCAGGAAAGGGGCCATTCACTATGACAAGGAAAGGCCACAAGGTGACCCAGAGTTATGTTGAGACAAAGTAACCTTAGCTCCTATATCAGTGAATGAACCATAATCTGAAAACCACTTGGAGCCTGGCCAGCATGGCCCAGTGGTTAAGTGTTGACCTACAAGGCACAAGTTCAGATTGCGGGCTTTATCCCCAGTAAGGGTGTGCAGGAGGCAGCCCATCAATGATTCTCTCTCATCATTGATGTTTCTATCTCCTTTTCCCTCTCTCTTCCTCTCTGAAATCAATAAACATATATTTAAATAAAAAGATGGCTTGGAAAACAAAATATAAAGAAAGCAAATGAAAATTATAAAATTAGCCAAGAATATGGAGGATGTTTGTTTAACCTTACAGTAAGGAAGACTCTTTTAAGCAAGACAGTATAAAAAGAGAATACAACTAATTTTCAGGAAAAATCACTCTATAGTAAGATTACAACTTACCTCCGTGCAGATGAACCTGGGTTGTGATCTATTTACTGTGGAGATAAATGAAAATACATAAAATAAAAAAAATGTTGCTGACACTGAGCTTATCTTACACTAAATTCAAGTCAATTTTTAGTCGATTTTGAGTACTGGCACCTCAGAGACTCCTAAATCCAAGGAAAGGACCCCACTGTGGGGACAGCACACGCCCTCCCAACTCTGGTGACCTGAGTACCTGTGTTTTTTCACTTTTATTTTGTAAAAAACCGGGAATGGGATAGCTGCTTCATGTGATAAATACTTATTTCAGTTCTTAAGAGGATGGCAAACTGCTTTCCAAAGTGGTGTAACTGTCCTTTCCCACTAGCAATGGGGAGACCTCCAATTTCCCTTCAGCATCACCAATACTTGGTACTGCTGGCCTTTTGATTTTAGCCTCAGAGTCTGTAGTGGTACCTCCTGCTATTTATTCATCTGTACCCCTAGTTCCAAATGAGGCCAACCATCTTTTTTTTATCCTCACATAAGGATACATTCTTATTGATTTTTGAGAGAGGAAGGGAGAGAGAGGGAGGGGGAGAGAGAGAGAGAGAAAGCAATGTGAGAAAAATTGATCCGTTACCTCCCTTACATGCCCAACTGGAGATGAAACCCACAACCTTTTCATGCATGGGGCTGATGCTCCAACCAACCGGCAGGGCAAGGTCGGGCAACTTCATACGTGTCCACCTTGGTAAACAGTTGTTTTGCCCATTTAAAAACTTGGTCATTATTCTCATCATTGAGTTTTGAAAGTTTCTTATGTATTCTGGATACAAGTATATGATTTGTAAGTATTTTATTTGTACCTGTTGCTGCTATTGTCATTTTCAAAATGGTGACTTTTGAGATAAAGTGTTTTAGTGCACGATGAGCAGCAGCTCAAGACATGGACCTACCAGAGTCAGCCCTGCTGGCACAAGCCCAAGCAGAGTGAGTATAGAAATGATGTAACACAAACATGCACACCACACACACTCACACTCACATGCACCTCAGCACACACAGACCACACACACTAACACTCACATGCACCTAAGCACACACAGACCACACACTTACACTCACATGCACCTCAGCACACACATACCACACACTCACACTCACACGCACCTCAGCACACACAGACCACACACACTCACACTCACATGCACCTCAGCACACACATACCACACACTCACACTCACATGTACCACATCACACATATATCACACACACTTACACACACATAGGACCATGCCCACACAGAAGCAAAGAACTGTGACTAAGTGGTGCTAGCCACAAGGTGACCTGGGGCCTCATCCCAGCCCTGAATAAACAGGAATGATGAAACAAGGGCACATCCATACCTCTGGCGATATTTGTACACGAAAAGACGGAATTTTGTTTCTTGATGAGGCACCAGAGCTATGTCTGTGGCTTCGATTCAAATAATTGTAAGTGCTCATCCCCTTTGACACTAAAAAGGAGAAAAGAGGAAAAGGTCAGTTAGGAACCATCAACCACTGTAGGCACCTACCCAGCTCCCCTGAGCTGCACCCTGGGGCGTCAGGTCCTCATCCAGTTTGCTGGGGAGCTGCTGGACAGACGGCTACTGCACAGACCACCTGGCCTTGGGGCAGCAGCCAGCAGGTCCTCACACTCTCCTGAGCCTCTGTCCCCCACCCCTGGTCCCTGGAGGGGCTGCCCTGCCTGCCTCACAGCCCATAGCGTAAATATGGACCTATGAGTAGTGCCTGCCCAGTGCACTAGTAATTAAGCCGAGACACTGGCTCCAGCATGTGACAGGAGCAGGCCCCCCTTGGGTTGCTCGCCCAGGTGCGGGGAGCTCCATGGAGCAGAGCCTCATGCCCTGGCCAGTGGTCAGCAAACTCATTAGTCAACAGAGCCAAATATCAACAGTACAATGATTGAAATTTCTTTTGAGAGCCAAATTTTTAAAACTTAAACTTCTTCTAACACCACTTCTTCAAAATAGACTCGCCCAGGCTGTGGTATTTTGTGGAAGAGCCACACTCAAGGGCCCAAAGAGCCGCATGTGGCTTGCGAGACGCAGTTTGCCGACCACAGCCCTGTCCTGAGCAGTCTCAACAAGTGCTGTTGCTCTTGTTGTGTAGGGACCTGACTTATCTGTCCTGATTCACTCCACCTGGATCCTCCTGCATTCTTCCACCTTCCCGCCCAACCTGGGAAACAGCTGGAGGATATAAACTTGCACTTGGGTATATTCTAATCTAGTGGGTTTGCACAAATACCATCAAAATCAGCTTGTGCGCATGTCCTCTGTGTCTCCCAGAGCTCACACTTATTCTGAGTACATTTTACTTAACACATTGAACTCTGACATAAAGATAAAGTAGGGGAGGCACAGCACAGACCTTTAAACCTCAAGGCGAGGAACTTTGAGGCCTGAGTGCAAAGTACATGCTTTAAAAGGACGTCCACCAGTTTTCCCTCCAACATCAGCTCGGGGCAATTTCTAGAATCCTGCTCCTCCTTAATTTCACCCAGGTTGCTCTCTGTTCCCTGTCCCATGACTGTGGGTTTTCTTCTTTGTCTGCAGTGGGCATTCTCCACGTCCTGCGTCTTCCCAGCAGATCTCACCCTCACAGAGTCTCTCCCACTCACGTTCTGAGGACTCATCAGGATGCCCCGTCCCAAGCTTCAAATGGCAGCGTCCAGCTGTGAGCGGCTTCCCATGTGGCCCCCTGCAGTGCCCCCTGCAGAGTGTTGGTGCCTTGTGGACTCCACCCTCTGAGTGCGGAGTGCCTCTAGTGACTTGCAGAAAAGGCTATGGGACCACCTCCACGCCTGGGTTAGAGAGGCTGGCTTCTGCCTTGCTGCCCCCTCTCGTCCTCTCATTTGCTCAGCAGCCGAGTTATGATTTGCTGTGTAATGTTGGAAGATGCATGTGACAAAGAAGTGAAGGGGCCACCTGCCCAAGACTCCTGAGGACTGACCCTCCAACAGCCTGGTGATGAGCCGGGAGTGGGCCTCCCTGGTGAGATGAGACCACAGGCCCAGCCAGGACCTTGACTGAAGCCTCACGAAAGACCCCGGGCCAGAGGACCAGCTGAGCTGTGCTAGACTCCTGACCCACACGCGCTGTGAGGTACTTCACATGTGCTTTTAAGTGCTGCATTTTAGGCTAATTTTCCTATAAGGAATATCCCAACTTTACCTGGAAATTTACTCTTTGGTGTCCAAATGCCCCAAAGTAGACATTCAATCCTGAACTCACTATGCTTCTCCCCTCTCAGGGGTTTCTTCCTGTCTGTCTTCCCCGCCTCTCCCCAGTTGCCTGAGTTAGAAACCTGTAGGTCCCAGTCCTCAAATCTCCACTTAGTCATTATGCCCTGTGGATTTGGAGTTCTCTAGTCCTCCCATCTTGTGCCTGTAAACGCATCATGCATGTCCTGAATGTCTTCCTGGCTCCCAGCCTGGCTTGCCTGTCCAGCTGGCAGCCTCCATGCTACTGTGCACCCTGCTGGAGAGGTGCTCTTTCCCCAATGTGTCCCTGACCCCATCACCCACTGCTCCATCGCCCCCCACCAGAAGCTTTGGGAACAGCCTGGGCAGGCCAGGGCTTTGGGCACAGATCCTATGCACTTCCGTGGCTCAGCTGGGCCTATCCCCGCACTAGGCCAGCTTCTCTCAGAGGTTACAGGGAGGAACCATCCTGACTTCCCAAGAAAGGCTTCACAGGGCAGGGGAAGCCCCGCCCTCCCCTATTCAAGGACATTGATGCAGCTGCCAGGTGCCCTGTGCTGCCACCTTGTGGACAGGAGGAAACCACCAGTCCTGCAGCTTGTCTGGCTAGTGGACACTCTGTCAACTGAGTGGAATGTTTTCCTTGTTAGGATTTTGATGAGAGCTTTTCTCAGTCCCCCTGTTCTATTTCCATGGTTCTAAGTCCTGGTCCTGACTTAGACCCTATGTATCTCTCTGAACATGTTAATCTACTACTTTTTAATCTTTCGTGTTTTCTGCAGTTCTTGGAACAGGATTGCCCTACTGTCTCTCAGAGTGAAGGTTTGCCCTTTGGGCACGGAGCTTGTTTCTATCCAGGTCACATGTGAACATGAGGAGAAAAGACTGGCCAACCTGGACCGGGGCTCGGGGGGCACGTACTTAGGTAAAGATGGAAGATGAACAGTTGCCCAATCATCAGGAGGCTGATGAGGTCCAACACCAGCACCAACACCGCTATTATCACAAACACTGGGGTTTTTGCCTTTAGGTGGAAATATGGCAGGAACAGAAGCCATGTGTTCTGACTGTTGATGTCTGTGGAGAGAAGACACAGGCATTCAGCGTCCACTGACATGGCAGCACCTCTCCTCAGGTGAGCACCATGGACAGAGCTTGGCAGGGGGAGGGAATACCAGCCTAAAGCAGGTGACCACCTTCCTGTCCAGGTGAGTATCTCCCAGCCCAGGAGAACTCTTCTCCTCAACCAAGTGAGCACCTGCCTACCCAGGTGAGCCCTTGCTCCTTACTCAGGTGTATGTCCTGCCTTTACCTAAGTGCCCTTGTAGCCCCCGCTGTCTGCAGTGGCTGTTATGATTCCTCCTTATGGATCTAGAAGGTGAGGCTGAGGGAGGGTAACTATGTCTAGGTCACAGAGTGTAACCCCTTGCCTGACCCCCACACCCGCCCTGTCCTGCAGGCCTACAGCCTGGCTAGTCCCTGGCCATTCTGCACCAGCCATTCTCACACAGCCCTGGAAGGCTGCAGCCACCATGAGGTGGGGCATTTCAATGGCATAGTCCCCAGCGATTCTCACAGCCACACTGCTTCCAAACATGAAGTGCGAGAAAAGTCTTGAAGGCTAGTGTGGGCGGAGTAGCGAAGATGGGACTCATTCCAGACTGGAGGGTGGGCTAAGACAGAGGAGAAACCTGAGGGGAAGCTACCAGAAAGCAGCAGCACGCACTTTTGTACTGGGGATCCGTGCGGAGCACAAGTGGGTCGACCTGATGCTGGATAACAATATATAACAAGACGGAAACAACACACAGCAGCCAGGCCGATGCGGATGCTAAGGAGCTGAAGAACCACCTGTGGGAAAAGCAGACATGGCTCAGAGCTGGGTCAGCTGCCCTGAATCCCAGTGACCAGCACCAGCCCATCCCCACATATGGGGGGCTCAGGTGCCCAGGCAGCATAGGACACATGCCTGACCTTGGCACGAGCAACCCTGACCTTGAATGCTGCTCTGATTGCCTGGTAGAGCTCAGCCCTTTTTTCTCCAGCTCTTTGTCCTTTGAGCATTTCTCCAGCGCTCTCGGTGATATCACTGATTCACTACCACTGACCACACCTACAGTTTTATGTTGCCTCACAACATACAGATGGTGATCTCATTTAATCTCCACCAGAGGTTGCAAAAAGGGGACCACAGTCAGCTTACAAAGGTAAACTGACTTACAGAGATGGGGTGCTACCTGCCCAGCTGCCTGGCCCACCTAGAACTTCGGTGCAAGTTTCCATGGTGTTCCCATCCTCCAGCCATGGGCCAGCCAGCTTTTCCCTGCTCCCCCTTATTCAGGCCAGGGCTCCCTCCCAGCCAGGACCCCTTGCATACATCCTCTGTGCTTGGGGCCTGACAGCTCAATGGACAATAAGCAAAGAGACCCAGATCAGCAGGTCAAAAACTCTCCAGCCTAGTCCGAGTCCTGAGGAAGGGGCTGCTCCTCTCCAACCCTATAAGGGTCTCCAGCAATATACGTTGTGAGGACAGACTTCACATGGCATGTCCAGGGTTGGCTCCATGCAAACACGTTTCAGAACCAGACAGGGAGACAGGAGGGACCCTGAGTTCCATTGTACTGAATAATGGCACACAGCCCCCTCTGCCCATGACCCCCCACTCTAACCACCAGGCCCCCAGCCCGCAAACCCTACTTCAGGGCCTCCTTTACCCTCCCCTACCTCTCAGCTCCCTCACCAGTAATTCCTGCACCCAATACAGTTGTTGAGCCATTTGCAGTGATGGTCAAAGCCAGCGATGCATTTGTTGCAGGCCCGGCAATGTTTGGCTTTCTCGCTCCTGAAAGGAAACGTTTGGGAGAAGCAGCTTGTCAGCACCCTGTGCAGGTGAAGAAAGGGGTCAGAGGCCCCTCAGCCAACAGGGGGGAAACAGGCAGAGCAGCCCCAGTCAGAGCCAACTGTGTCCAAGTGGTGGGGCGGCTCCCCTCAGCCATGCCTGCCACATGGTGCCAGGGTTTGAGGCCTGGGGCCTGGGCTAGGATCTGCCCTGTGCCCTGGGCCCCACTACCAGGCTGGCCACTTAAGATCTCAGGGTCACGGGAGACCTAGGTACCTGACCAGCCCTGTGAACCACTGGGCAGGGGGGGTGGGCTCATCTGAGAAACCCCAATAAAGACAGTGCTCTCTGGCTCCTAGATCAGCAAGGGGCCAGGGAGGAGGTGTGTGTCTGAGGTCACAGCACCAGCTGCTGCATGTAAACAGCCCCTGCTTCTATGAGGGGCTATAGCGTTAAACTTGGCAGTCCACCCAGTGGGTGCAGGGCCATGGTGCCGCCTGGCATTGTGCCCTAGCACTCACACGGTGACCCCACATAGGCAGCAATACAGGTCTTCTATAACATGGTGTTGTTTGGATCTGTCGAACGTGGGCAGTGGTTCACCGTAAATCTTCCTTCTCACATTATCCTCTCCCGGGTCGATGGAGACACACACTAGGTACACTATAACATGGAACAATAATAGTCCGCCGCTCACCTGTGGGAAGTGTGTCAAGGAATAACTCAGCCCTGGCCCTGCACAGCACAGCACAAGATGTTCAGGCCCTGGCACCTGACCAGGAGCTGTGGGCACAGCTAGTGGCAGGGACCAAGGACAGCCTGTCTTGCCCCTCATTTCTCCCTCCAGGAAGGACAAAGCAGACCTGCTGGAAGGAGGCTTTCAGATTGGGCCACGGTCCCACAAGGGGCTAACAGTTGCATTTCTAAGGGTGTGGGTCCCACGAGCTTCACCAAGGGAAAGGCCTGTGTGCCCAGGTGGGCACCAAGCTGCAATCTGAAGGCCGTGGGGGAAGGGGCAGCCAGCCTTATTGGGGAATGGACAGGAGGTTGACCAGGTGGCTGTGTGGCATCATCGCCGGGAGCAGAAGAGGCTGGGACTGAGCTGGTGGCCCAAGGCCTTTGCTCCTATGACTATGTTCTGCTCACACACCAGACCACTGCTAGGGCGTGTGAGGGCAGCATTCCCCCCACTCGGATCCTCAGCCTGAAAGTGGAGGTGCCGAGGACACCGGTACTGGGCCAGCCCAGTCAGCTCTGCAGAGCTGCCAGTGGCCAACTTCCCAAGCCTTTCTCAAACTGCTATGGACAGGCAGCTTCCCGGAACCTGTCCCTTGGGAACAAAGAGGTGAGTCCTCCAGGGGAAAGGGACTTTGATTTGTAACCCCTCCCCACTCTAGACAACAGGCAGGTGATGCCAGTAAAAGGATACTCCGTACACAATGTACTTCCACATGCCAGGCAGCATGGGAATAAAAATGCCAAACGTGGCTAAGGCCAAGGTCACAAACATGGCCCAGGATACTGCCTGGTATCGGTGGAGGGGCTTCGACCAGCCGTTCACTCTGGACAGGCGAGGCGGCAATGTCTGCTGTGCCCTGCTTGCGGGTTCTGGGAGGACCCTTCTCTGGCTCCTGCTACAGCGGTCCATCTGCAAGAGGAAAAGGGGAGCCTGGCAGGCCATGGGCCTCCTTCCCACAGTCAGGCATGGCCAGGGCCACCCGAGGGGTGGAAACCCCCATCCTGCCTCTCCTGGGACCACTGGTGGTAGCAGAGGTGGCAGGGTTGGGGCTGGGCTGGAGCAGGCAGAGGACCCTGGACAGGGGAATCCAAGGCACTCCTTCGGAGCCATCCAGGCAGCCACGACACAGCTGTGGCAAACAGCTCTTAGAGGAAATGTGGCCCACAGGGCTCAGGAAACGAAGGGGCACCCAACCACCAGCAGCCAGGTGTGGGCCCTGCCAGGCCCTCGTGGCCAGGGAACAGCCTACATTGATGCAGATAGCTTAGGTCAGGGTCAGGAGCATGGCCCAGGCCATCATATAGGAGTGGCTTTATAAACAAGTCCGGGTCTTGTTCATAAACGTGCATGGACCCATCAGTGTGAGATGAAAATCGGGGTCAACACCAGGCCCTTCTCCCCGGGGGCAATGAGGTAATGCAGGAATAGATAACTGCTGGTGTGATGAGGTGATCCTTTAGTCCAGTGGTCGGCAGACTCACTAGTTAACAGAGCCAAATATCAACAGTACAACCATTGAAATTTCTTTTGAGAGCCGAAAACTGACTTCTGCGCATGGGCCACGAAGTTTCAATTGCACTGTACATGCGCGCCCGCATGTGGTATTTTGTGGAAGATTCACACTCAAGGGGCCAAAGAGCCGCATGTGGCTTGCGAGCCGCAGTTTGCTGACCACTGCTTTAGTGTATTGAAATCCTCCCTCAGAATTCTTCCTGCAAGTTCCCCTCTAAAACAGAACCAGATACCAGTTTTGCAGAGAGTTCTGTGTTATTTCTTGTGCAGGGACAGGGAAGGCCTGTGACCTCTGGGCATCCAGTATCGCCCAGGTAGAGAGGGTGGGAGGGAACTGGGGCCCCTTGTGCCCAGTCAGGTGGGCAGGAGCCCTGGGTATTGAAAGGACTGTGAGTCAGAAAGGCTGTGGAGCATTTGAGATGTGGGGAGGGGGTGAGTTACATTTCACAGCTGCTACAAGTGGAGTTTTACAAAACTTTGCCACACTATGCCCTGTGTAGAGAATTTCATTGTCTGTTCTGAATAATACCTACAGAATATATAGTTGATATTAAGAAATATTCTCAGCGTTTTTCTTATTACTTGTGAATTCCCTTGGGAATTTTCCCCAGAACACATTTTGGCTGCTGTCCACTGCTTTTGGTCATCCACTGTGATTCTCTGAGTGTAACAGCAGGTGGACATGGGGCCAAAGTGGCCGCAAGCTTACTTGGGTTTCATGATAATCTCAGGGTGACTGAGAGGAAATCACTTACAAAACCAGAGCAAGGTACCTATGCGGGAGTGGGTTGAGGAGAACACAGAAGGTAAAATTAGTATAAAAACATGATTCCCAAATTAAAACTTCGCCCTAACCCAGGGGTGGGCAAACTTTTTGACTCGAGGGCCACAATGGGTTCTTAAACTGGACCGGATGGCCGGAACGAAAGCATGGATGGAGTGTTTGTGTGAACTAATATAAATTCAAAGTAAAGGAGCGGAGGGGAGAGCAAGAGAACCGGATAGAACAGCCGGATCCGGCCTGCGGGCCGTTGCCCAAGGCTGCCCTAACTGGTTTGGCTCAGTGGATAAAGCGTTGGCCTGCGGACTGAAGGGTCCCAGGTTCGATTCCGGTCAAGGGCATGTACTTTGGTTGCGGGCACATTCCCAGTAGGGGGTGTGTAGGAGGCAGCTGATCTATGTTTCTCTCTCATCGATGTTTCTGGCTCTCTATCCCTCTCCCTTCCTCTCTGAAAAAATCAATAAAATATATTTTAAAAAAAATAAAAAAATTAAAAAAAATAAAAACTTCATCTACCTAATAAAAGAGTAACATGCTAATTGATCGTACCTTCGCGACACCCACCAGCCAATCAGGAGTGAGTATGCAAATTAACCCAACAAAGATGGAAAGTTAATTTGCATATGCAAGTGTTTCAAACCACCCCAGCCACTCCAGGCCTCTGGGCAGCATGGAAAGGTGGAAAGGCAGCTCCGGGCAGGAGCGAAGCGAAGGCGGTGCCAGCAGCCAGGGTAAGGAAAGCCCATTTTTGAATGAATCTTCGTGCATCGGGCCTCTAGTGCTGATATAAGAACCAACTAACTGAAAAAAGCCCCACAGAAACCAACAAAGAAAAAAATGAAAGTCCATAGAGGAATATGAAAAAATAAAAGAAATAAGATTACCTACAATAGATGGATACCTCTAAGTTGTAACTGGATGCAGATTTTGTACAATTTAATACAGAGCAAGTCTACAAGTTCTGAGAATCTCTGGAACTTAAAATATATTCAGTCAAAGTATCACAAAAGTGTGAGAGCAAACTGTAAGCTCCTAAAATGTGTGAGAGTGAAAGTACACGGAAAAGGTTCTCACCATGAAATCGGAAAATTACCCACAGTGGTGAGCAAATGAATCTGCAATTATGTCTGCATCAAATCTACAAGGACATCAAGTTAGAACAAAGCCTGATGGCAGAGCTATCAGTCTTTGCAACTGTCACAGGCACCCTTGGTCAGAAGGCAGACGAGAGCAAGATGGCATCTACCAAAACTGCGCGCCAGGCAAACACTTACCCCCAGCTTCTTAGGACACATAAATTTAAGCAGTGACTGAAGCCCAGAGCGCTCCCAGGTGTTGCTTGGGGCTCCCTCAGGAGCTCCACCAGGCTCCCCAAGGTGTTGGGTGGAGCTCTGGCTGGCACTGATGGTGGCTTCCCACAATGTGGTGTGGGACCCCTGCAGGCTCTGCTTGGGGGTCTTCCAGGCAATGCTTGGGGCTGTCTCAAGTGCGCCACCAGACTCCCCATGGTGTTGGGTGAGGCTCTGGCAGGTGCTGCTCTGAGCTCCTGAGGGTACTGTCTGGGGCTTCTGCAGGCACAGCTGGGTGTTCTCACAGGTGCTCTGTAGGACTCTTCCAGGTGCCGTGCCTGGCTTCCCAGCCTGTTGGGTTGGGCTCTCCTGGGCACTATGTGGTTCACTCACAGGCTGCATGGAGCTCTCCCAGGTGCTTCGCTGGGCTTCCACAGCTCTGCACAGCTCTATGGGATGTAAATGGATTCTGTAGGTATAAAGGGTATGGATTGCCATTCCCCACCTATGGTGCTGCACACCCTCATATCACTGATTCTCTCTCAGCAGGGCCTGCTCTCATCACCATTAATCAAATCCAAGTATAATTTTAACCCAGTTTGAAATATGTGCAAAAGGGAAAATGTGTATGTAGTTTAAATTCTTATCTCTTGGAAGTTCAAAAAAACTGGGACCAAATACCTGACTTCCTGTGTTATTTTTTTATGGATATAAATGGGTACAATTAAAGTGGGCTCTTGTTAAGTGCTCCCACAGCTGCCCCGTGTGGACAAAGTGCCAAGTCTTGGAATAGCCCCTCGCCCCACCCGAGGGAGTAACTCCACGGGTAATCAGCCTCCCATCCACCCAACCACCCATCCATCCAACTTCTGATGTCCATCTGCTTGGGGCCAAACCTTGTGGGAAATACCACTTCCTACTTTAGATTCAGCTCTACCCCACCTGCTCCACATGCAGAGAAATGAAACAAGAGTGCTGTTCCATCTGCCAATGGCCAGACCCATTTCTCTATACTTCTTAAGGGTAGGTGTGCTGGTGAGGACCCCAGGACTGGGAGAGCAACAAAGAAGACAATGGCCAGAGCAGGCTCATTCTCTCTCATGAAGCACACTTCCCACCACCGCCATGCAGCCAAACTGGTCAGGCAATAGTGCTGAGAGCCAGGGAAACGCTCTTCCTCCCTGTCCCGCCTAACACACAGCTTTGATATTGCTGCTGGATATGAACACACACACTCCACCACACACACAATATCTCACACACACACACACACACACACACACACACACACACACATCACCACCACCACCACTACTACCACCGTGTAACATGTATCACACACACCACCCCAGCCCACACACACCACACAAAATATAACACACATACATAAATACACATGCACACACACTACACACACACATACACTCCACATACACCACTCAATGGCCTCCTTATGACACTATGACCTCTATGTAGACATGTCTAAACCCCGTCACTGGACACAGGCCCCAATATTTATGAATCGTTAGTTTGCTTTGTCCTGCTGGGTCGGGACTATCTTTCTGAACCTCCAGTGGCCAAACCTGCTAGTCCCCTGGAGAGAACAGAGGAAGAAGTGAAACACGCACCTCCCTTGCAGCCACACACACTTTCCTTTCTCAATTCTCAAAGACGTCCTGACTGAACAAAACAGTGTGCACACTCTTGCTCAGGCCAGGCCAAAATGAGGACATGCAACCAGTCCCCAGGACCTCCCTGGTTGACATGGCAACAACATAGACCAAGGGACCTCATAAAGCCCAACCCCTGACCATGCCCATTGCCAGTTGTGGGAGAGTGCAGGGAGGGTGGGGACAGCCTCTGAACATGCCCAATGCCAGTTGTGGGAGGGGGGGGGTGGAAGGGGAACTGGAGCAGATCCTGTGGAGACCCCGAGGATAAGGCACAGGGGGCCTCACACAGGCTGGGCTGGTGGGCAGCACCATCCATTCATCACCAGAACTTGAGTCCATTTTACATGGTCCTCAGTTCTACCTAGAATGCTTCCTGTCACAGCCCCTCAGTGGCAAAGTGGCCAGCTCATGGCCCTCCCTGACCTCCTGCTCACTGTGGCCCAGGAGTCAATCCCCACTTTCCTCATCACACTTGACAAGTCAGCTGTTTTGCTCCAGGAGCTGAGACTCACATACTCTGTCCAGGGTGTTGGTGCCTCTGGGTCAGATCTGGGGACCGTGGCACCAACACAGCTGCCTGAGCCTGATGGCCCTGCCGGATGCCCTCTTAGTGGCCACAAAAGTGCCACAGCAGAAGAGAAGAGTCAGGAAATGAGGGACATGTGAACACCGTGTGCCGAGTGGGGAGTCATGTGCCAGAGAGGGCTTTTAATGGAAACCAATCGGTCACTGGGAACCAGCTCACCCACGGACCATATCTTCCTTTGGCTAGCTTCATTGCCTCTACATGAATGGCAAGATCCCAGCGATGGGACCACAAACATTGCTGAGTGCCTCCTGTTTTTCCCTTTTCTCCTGGTTCCCCATATTCCCCTGCAGGCCCAGGTTGCCACCTTGATACCAGACATGAAAGGGTCTGGCTGCCCACTGCTACCAGAGTCAAATAAGTAGAGACAAGGTTGAATCTTTATGGTGCGTTTTATTAATCAGATAGCCGGCATCTGGGCAGCAGTTGTAACACCCTGAAAAGCCTGCTCTGACATTTCATTTCAAACCAGCTTTTATATAGGGATAGTGAATGGGGAAAAAGCTAAAATCGGTGAGTTTCCAGGGTCTGCCTTTCTTCACTGTCCTTGCAGAGATTAGCCTCAGAAAAGATTAGCCGGGATGGCTGTCTTCCTTCAGAGAGGTCCTGTCCTTGATCTGAACTCCAGCTGTCTCCTCTCCAGGGCCTGTTCTTCCCTGCAACACATCCTCCAGTCCCCCAGGGTCTGTAAGAATATTTCTTCTTTAGAGGGAGTAGCTATTGAACAACTGTGATTCTATTTCTATTACGTGCCCCTCCCCTATCAACCTGACTGGTTCCAGTTGATCTGGCCCATATCCTGAGTCCTTTTCAAAGCAGCCAGGATGTGTGAACTCTGCTGGGAGTCTATGAAGAAGAAACTGTTTTTCTTAGAAGAACCAAAATTGTTTGAAGTAGAAATAGAAAATTCAAATACACATAAAACAAGGAAAGTCATTGAATTCCAAATTTAAAATTCCCCATTTAGAAAATATCAGGCTCTGAGGGCTTTATTGGTGAATTCTACCTAATGTTTTTGTTTGTTTGTTTTCTGTAAATCCTCTCCTGAGGATATTTTTCCACTGATATTTTAGAGTGGAAGGGAGAAGGAGAGACACACAGAGAGAAAAACATCTGTGTGAGAGAAACACATGGATTAGTTGCTTCCTGTATGAGCCCTGACCAGGGCCAGGTATTGATCCTGCAACCAAGGTATGTGTCTTTGACTGGAATCGAATCCAAGACCCTTTAATGCATGGGCCGATGCTCTATCCACTGATCCAAACCAGTAGGGCTCTACCTAATGTTTTTAGAAAAAATAATACTAACCATACACAAACTCTTTCAGAAAACAGAGAAGGAAGTAATACTTCCCAATTAATTCCATGAGGCCAATATATGATACCAAAGCCAGACAATGAATGTCAACACAAAAGAATATCATAAGCTAATATCACTCATGAATGTGGAGGCAAATATCATGAACAAAAGATTAGCAAAGAAATTCACACACACACACACACACACACACACACACACACAGAGGATTATGCACCGTGACTAACTGAGGGTTATTTCAAGAATACAAGACTGTTTTAACATCTGCAAATAAATTAATATAAGAATATTAATGAATTAAAGTACATTAAACATATGAGTGCACCATACGTGAAAAGCTCTTGACATAATAACACATCTGTTGATGATAAAAAATTTCACAACCTAGAAAAAAACAACAACCCTCAAGCTGATAGAGAGCACTGATGAACCTTAGAACTAATCCATACCAAATGCTTTCCCCTTAAGACTGGGGCCAAGGCAAAATGTCCACCTCAAATGTGCATTTCACATGTTACTAAATTTACAGCCAGTGCAATAAAGCAAGAAATAGAAATTAAAGGCATATGAATTTGAAAGTAAAACTATTAATTTGCAGGAAACATGATCCTATCAAATCTGCAATAAAGCTAATAGAAATAATAAGATAGCTTAGCAAGGTGGTAAGATAAAACGAATATAAAAAAATCAATTATGTTTTTATATACTAGTAATGAAGAACGTCAAAACAGTACTAAGAAATCTATACTATTCACAATAGCATCAAGTAATAAAATGATAAAACAAGTGCACAGTCTATCTACTTAAAGCTGCAAACTATTGCTGAGAGAAATGAAACACAGTCCAAATAAATGGAAAAGTTTACAATATTTATGGATTGGAACACTCAGTATTGTCTTGATAGAAAATTTGCCCCAAATTGATCTATAGATGTGCCATGATCTCTACTGAATCCCCACCAAGTTTTTAATTTTTTAAGAAATAACAAGCTTATCCTAAGGTGTTTATGAAAATTTAGAGGACTTAGAGTGGCCAACATAATTTAGAAAATAAGAACCAAATTGGTTGACTTAGAGTACTTGACTTCAAGTTTCTCTAAAAAGCTAGAGTAATAAGACTGTGGAACTGGAGTAAAGACAGACATAGAGATCAATGGAATAGAATAAAAACTCCAAAAAAGAAACTTTTATGTTTCTGGTCAATGGATTTTAAATAAAGGTGCTAGGGTAACCCAAAGGGGAGAAATGAGAGTGCTTTAGTAAATGGTGCTAGAATATTACTTAATCATAGGAGCCCTCACCCAAAGAATTAACTTTCTGCCCAACTTCACAACCTACATAAAAAATAACCCAAAATTGGTCACAGACCTAAATTTCAAATCTAAACTATAACACTTCAGATGAAAAACAATAGAATAATCTTTGTGATGTTGAGTTAGGCAAAGAAAAAAATGGAAAACTGTACTTCTTAAAAATTAAAATAATTTGCTCTTCAAAAGTCACCATTACAAAAACAAAAACATAAGTCACAGACTGGATTAACATATTAGCAAGAAATATTTTTGTATGCAGAATGTTTATAGAACTTCCAAGATTCATTAATAAGGAAAAACAACCTAATTGTTGAAATAGGGAAAGATTTGAACAAACTGTTCACCAAAAATAGCACATAAAGATATGCTCAGATCATTGGACATTAGGTAAATACAAATTGAAACTGCAGCAGTTTACCAGTGCATGTCCAGTGGAAGAGCTACTACCAAAACAATGACCAACACCAAGTGTTTAAAATGTGGAATAATTGGAAGTTTCACATATCTTAGTGAAAATATAAATTACTCCACATTGGAACAAAGATTGACAGTTTTTCCTAAATGGAAATATATGTTTATCAATGAACCAGCAATCACAAAAAGTGCAAACACAGGTATATTTGGCATATGAGTTGGGAGGACAGATCCTGTCCCCAGAATGAGGTCCACACTAGATTGTATGGATTTAATTGATATTTACAGAACATTTTATCCCCAAACAGCAGAATATACATTCTTCTGAAGTGCACATGGAACATTCTCAAAGATGTTCACATGTTAGGATGCAAAATAAGTCTTAACAAATTCAAGATGATTGAAATCATATGAAGGATCTTCTTGGATCACAATGGCACGACACTAGAAATCAACTACAATAAAAAAACTCAAAACATTCAAACACATGGAGGCTAAATAACATGACATTAAACCATGAATAGGTTAACAATGAGATCAAGGAAGAAACAAATATTACCTGAAACAATGAAAATAAATACACAACAACTTGAAATCTATGGGACAGAGTAAAAGCAGTCCTGGGAGGGGAGACTCATAGCATTACTGGTCTACCTCAAGAAGCAAGAACAATCTCAGATAAACTATCAAACCCTATGCCTAAAAGAACTAGAAAAAGAGTAACAAACAAAGCCTATAGTAAGTAGAAGGGAGGAAATAATAAAGATCAGAGCAGAAATAAATGACATAGAGACTAAAATAACACCAATACAAATAAGCAATGAAACCAAGAGCTTGTTCTTTGAAAAGATAAACAAGATTAACGAACTTTCAACTACCCTCAACAAGAAATAAAGAGAGGACCCAGATAAATAAAATCAGAAATTAAAGAGGTGAAGTAACAACTGACATCACAGAAATACCAAGGACTGTAAGGAAATATTATGGACAATTATATGCCAACAAATTGGACAACTGGGGTTAAATGAATAAATTTTTAGAAATAGACAATCTTTCAAAACTGAACCAGAAAACCCGAATAGACCAATTATAACTAACAAAATTGAAGCAGTAATAAAAAAAACTCCCATTACACAAAAGTCCTGGACCAAATGGTTTCACAGGTGAATTTTACCAAACATTCAGAGAAGAACTAAAACCTAGCCTTCTGAAACTATTTCAAAAAATTCAAGAGGAGGGAAAACTTCCATTCTCTTTTTACCAGGCCAGCATTATTCAATACCAAAATCAGATAAAGACACTACAAAGAAAGTAATTATAGGCCAATGTCTCTGATGAACATAGATGCTAAAATCAACAAAATATTAGCAAACCGGGTCTAGCAATACATTAAGAATATCATACACCATGAGCAAGTGTGATTTATTTTGGTGATGCAAGGTTGGTACAAAGTTGGTACAAGGTTAGCAAATCAAAAATTGTGACAGATAATGAAAATAAAATATAAAAATCACATGATCATATCAATAGATACAGAAAAAGCATTCAATAAAATCCAGCACCTATTTATTATTATTATTATTAAATATATTTTTAGTGATTCCAGAGAGGAAGGGAGATAGAAACATCAATGATGACAGAGAAGGCCTCCTTGCCTGCCTTCTCTGGGGATCGAGCCCACAACCCAGGCATGGGCCCTTGATCATAATCCAATCTGAGACCCTTCAGTCTAGGGCTCCAGCACCCATTTATGATAAAAACTTTCACAGAAGTGGGAATACAGGGATCATACCTCAACATAATAAAGGCCACATATGACAAACCTACAGCCAATATCATACTCAATAGGCAAAAATTAAAAGTGTTTCCTGTAAGATCAGGAACGAGACAAGGATGTAGGCTTTCACCACTCTTACTCAACATACTACTGGAAGTTTTAGCTATAGTGATCAGAAAAGAAGAAGAAA
The DNA here is from genome assembly GCF_963455305.1 of Plecotus auritus. Lineage (NCBI taxonomy): Eukaryota > Metazoa > Chordata > Mammalia > Chiroptera > Vespertilionidae > Plecotus > Plecotus auritus. The sequence continues at coordinate 74,666,591 of NC_137771.1, forward strand.
TAAAAGGCATCTAAATTGGAAAGAAGGAAGTAAAACTGTCATTATTCCCAGATGATATTATATATAGAAAACCCTAAAGATGCCACCAAAAAATTGCTAGATATAATAAAGGAATTCAGCAAAGCAGCAGGATACAAAATTAATATTAAAAAATCAGTGGCATTTTTAATATACCAATAATGAACTATCAGAAAGAGAAACTAAGAAAACAATCCCATACACTATTGCAACAAAAAAATAAGGTAGTACCTAGCAATATATTTAACCAAGGAGGTAAAAGTCCTGCACTTGAAAAACTATAGGAAATTGAGGAAGATACCAATAAGTGAAAGCACATACTGAGTTCAAGGATTGGAATAATTAACATCATTAAAATGTCCATATTAACCAAAGCAAACATTAGAAATTCCTATTAAAATACCAATGACATATTTCATAGATCTAGAACAAATATTCCAAAAATTTATATAGATCAAAAAACACCCACTGAATAGCCTCAGCAATCTTGATAAAGAAGAACAAACTTGGAAGTATCACAATACCGGATATCAAACTATACTAAAGGCCATTGTAATCAAAACAGCCTGGCACTGGAATAAGAATAGACATATACACTGAGTGGCCAGATTATTATGATCTCTGAATGCATAATAATCTGGCCACTCAGTGTATATCCTATATAATAAAAGGCTAATATGCAAATTGTCCCCTCGACTAGGAGTTCAACCAGCAGGCAGGCCGGCCAACTGCCCATGTTCCCTCCCCCTGGCCAGGCTGGTGGACCCCACCCATGCACGAATTCATGCACTGGGACTCTAATACACACACACACACACACACACACACACACACACACACACTGAGTGGCCAGATTATTATGCGTTCAGAGATCATAATAATCTGGCCACTCAGGGTATATGGAATAGAATAGAGAGCCCAGAAATATACTCAGGCCTTTATGGTCGATTAATATTTGACCAAGGAGGCAATAGCATACAATGGAGTAAAGATAGTCTCTTCAATGAATGGTGGTGAGAAAGTTGGACTCGTACATGCAGAAAGTGAAACTAGATCACCAACTTACACCATACATAAGAATAAACTGAAAATGGATAAAGGACTTAAATGTAAGTCACAAAACCATAAATTTCCTAGAAGAAAACATGTACAGTAAAATCTCAGGCATCTCATGTAGCAATAATTTTGCTGATATATTTCCTGGGGCAAGGGAAACACTGGGGAAAAAATAAACAAATGAGACTAAATCAAATTAAAAGGCTTCTGCACAGCAAAAGAAACCATCAACAAAATTAAAAGGGAATCCATTGTATGGGAGAACACGTTTGCCAGAGATACATCTGATAAGAGGATAATTTCCAAAACATATAAATAACTTATACAACTTAACACCAGGAAGACAAACAATCCAATAAAAAAAAGGGCAAACGACCTGAATAGAAACTTCTCCAAAGAGGACATACAGATGGCCAATGGACATGAAAAATGTTCAATGTCACTAATCATCAGAGAGATACAAATTAAAACCAGAATAGATAACATCTCACAGCAGCCAGAAGGGTTGCCATCAATAAATCATCAAACAACAAGTGCTGGTGAGGATGTGGAGAAATAGGAACCCTTGTGCACTGCTGGTGGGAATGCAGACTGGTGCAGCCACTGTGGAAAACAGTATGGAGTTTCCTCAAGAAATTAAAAATGGAACTGCCTTTTGACCCAGTGATCCCATGTCTGGGAGTAAATCCTAAGAATTTCCAGACATGAATCAGAAAGACTATATGCATCCTATGTTCATTGCAGTGTTATTTATAATAGCCAAGATCTGGAACAGCCAAGTGCCCTTCAGCCGGTGAGTGGATAAAAAAGCTGTGGTACATTTACACCACAGAATACTATGCAGCTGTAACAAAGAAGGAAATCTTACCTTTCATCGCAACAGCATGGATGGACCTGGAGATTATTATACCAAGTGAAATAAGCCACAGAGAAAAACAAATATATATGATCTCACTTATATATGTAATCTAATGAAAAAAATGAGCTGATGAATAAAATATAAACCAAGGCATAGATACATGGAACAGACTGACAGCTGTCAGAGGGGTGAGGGGAGGAAGGGACTGGGTGAAAGAAGGTGAAGGGATGAGCCAAAGAACATTTATGCACAGACACACAATGGTGTGGTGATGGCCAGAGGGAGGGAGGGGTGGGGATTGGGTGGAGGGAGGTGGGCAAAGGGGTTGGGGGGATGGGGATCTGTAATAGTGTCAACAATGAAAATGAAGTTAAAAACAATGGGGAAAATCTACATGTGTAACATAAGAGGACTATTCAATAAATTTGGGTACATATATTCTATGGTCTGCTATATTGCTATTAAATATAATACTGTAAAAGACTAATTAATGAAAATAAGAAAAATGTACAAAGCAATATGTATTATTTGCAAAGGATATATACCATGATATTAACAGCAAATGTCTCTATAGGAGGATTACAGTTTATTTGCAGTGTTATTTTTGTGATATTTTCTGAATTTTACATGATGGAAATAATTGTATAAAGGGGGGAAGTATGAGGATAAAAACAAATTTTGCCCATTATTACTTCACTGATAAGCTTTTCAAAATTCTCTAATACAAAAATATCAACTGTATTGTTTTATTTGAAATTACTTTAGAGCTCCTTTTTAATGGCTATTGAAGGCAACAGTAAGGCCTATAATTTAAGAATCCAAAAAAGAGAGAGATGGGGTGAGGAGGAGGAGAGAAAAAAAGGAAAGGGGGAAGGGAGACAGAGAGGGGAAGGGAGAAAGAAGGGAGGGAGGGGAAAACCAGCCCCTCTAATTCAGCATTCCACAGATGCATTTGACAAGGGACCCTTTTAGCTAACAGTATGATTAATACCTGCAGGATATGAGCATTCCTCAGAACAGAAATTTGTAAATCCTGAAAAGGTGGGAGACCAGACAGCGCTGGGCTGCAGGTGGGGGTGGGAGTGCTGGGCCCAGCCCCAGGGGAAGGACTGTGGGGAGCTGGTGGCCCCAACCCCAGTGTAAAGCCCTGGCTGTGGCAGCCTCACCTCCATGGCTGCCGGTCAACCATGGCCACGCTGTGCGCAGCCAGGCAGCCCAGGGGACCCCAGCGAGGCCCAGGCCCCGGGCTTGGCCACAGCATCCTCAGCTCCTCCGATTGCACAGGCCTGTGATGTGGTCTAGATTGCAGGTCGAAGTTCACACTTTACTGGGCGGCCCCGCCCACGCGTCTCCATGGCTACAGTCCTGCGGCGCTTCCCCATTTGCTCCAGTATCTTCAGGTGGTCCGCCCACGCGCAGCCTCCATTGGCTGCAATCACAGTCCCCAACCGTCCCCAACCGACCCCAACCGACCCCAACGGTCCCCGAAGGTCCCCAACAGTTGTCAGACCCCCTTCCCCCCTGGGCAGGCATCGCTGTGGACAGGGGGGGGAGGAGAGCCCAGTCTGAGGACAATGAAGCTGGAGTCCTGATCAGCTCCTGGTGAGCCAGTGAGTCCCTCTAAGGAGTGAGCCCGTTGCCTTAGGATTTGCCTGGGTTTTGTTTTGTTTTTCTGTTTGAACCAGTTTTACTCTACCTTCTCCTAGATCATTGTCTTTTAAAAGAATAGAGAGCAGAGAGGAAGTCTTTTTAACCTTTTATTAATAAACAAACAAATAATAAAATCAGTATGGGTCAGTTTTCTAAAAGGATTTTCGTAAGCATTGACATTACTTTGTTTTATCAGAACACATAGGAATAATAGGGATAACTGAAATACACTTAATTTGAATTAACAAAGATTAATTCAAGCTGAATTTTGTGTTAGTGGTGCTATTGTACATAGAAAAAAAGCAGCTTTTTGTTTGAACATGGGAAAATAAGTAAATGTGGCCATAAGGTCTGTCCTTAGGGAGAATAACACAACTTATTCTGTCTTTTTTTTTTCTCTCTTAGAAAATCCTCCCTTTAGCCTTGTCCTTGTCTCTGGCCCAAGAATAAGCCGGCCTTCTTGTGTGTCCTGTGTGTTGTAAGGGTTGTCTGTATGGAGGCCGCCATCTGCCGGCCGTAGGAAGAACAGCTGTGGGAAGACCGCCTTTTAGAGTTCAGGGGACTCCTCAGGAAATGTTGTTTTCCTTCTAATTCCACCTCAAGCCTGGAGTAAAATTCCAGGAGGCAAAATTGCTTTTAATAAACATGGCCAGGCTGGGATTCTAGTAGTGGTTTGACTTGTTTTCGTGACTCTGAGCTTGGTGTCACATATTGAATTTAAAAATATATATATCATCATGGGAAGTGCAGATCCCTGTCTTTATTTCCACCCAGATCAGTCAGTTAGAAATATGATTATTGCTCCTGTTTGTGCCCTTGATCTTTAATCCAGGGAATGCTATGTTCTTTTCTATTAATTGGAAGGATTTTAAATATTTTTATTGCTGTCTCTTGCTTAGTTTCATCTTAAGAAAATATATTTACATCTGATAATATTAGAGTGAAGAATGATTTCTCCATTCTTTTGTTCCTACAGATATTCATATGATTTTTAAAAAATCAAATTTTTCTTTAATGACCATGTTACTTGAATTTATGCAAGGATTGTATAAGCTTTTTTATTATTAAGTTTTACATATGTCTCCTTTTTCCCCAATTGACCCTCCCCCCGCAACCATTCCCAACCCGGGCAAGCCCCCACTGTCCAGTGTCTGTGTCCATTGGTTATGCTAATATGCATGCCTACAGCTTCTTTGGTTGCTCTCTAACCCCCCGCCCCTGCCATTTGTCTCTGGATCTATTTTTGTTCATCAAATTATGTTGTTCATTATATCCCACAAATGAGTGAGATCATGTGGTATTTTTCTTTCACTGACTGGCTTATTTCGCTTAGCATAATGCTCTCCAGTTCCATCCATGATGTTGCAAATGGTAAGAATTCCTTCTTTTTATAGTGGCATTGTATTCCATTGTGTAGATGTACCACAGTATTTTAATCCACTCATCTGTTGATGGGCACTTAGGCTGTTTCCAAATATTTATCTTTCTCCGACTGGCTTATTTCGCTGGCTTATTGTAAATTGTGCTGCTATGAACATAGGGGTGCATATATCCTTTCTAATTGGTGTTTCTGGTTTCTTAGGATATATTCCTAGAAGTGGGATTACTGGGTCCAATGGGAGTTCCATTTTTAACTTTTTGAGGAAACTCCATACTGTTCTCCACAGTGGCTGCACCAGTCTGCATTTCCACCAGCAGTGCACGAGGGTTCCTTTTTCTCCACATCCTTGCCAGCACTTGTTGATTTGTTGATGATAGCCATTCTGACAGGTGTGAGATGGTACCGCATTGTTGTTTTGATTTGCATCTCTCTGATGATTAGTGACTTTGAGCATGTTTCATATGTCTCTTGCCCTTCCTTATGTCCTCTTTTCAAAAGTGTCTATTTAGGTCCTTTGCCACCCGATCAGGGCTAAAGTGTGTATTTTTTAAATGGAAAAAGAAGTTGATTGGCATGCTGTTCTATAATATATACAGTATGTAAAATGGATTCTGACACGGGTTATTTTTATATAAATTTTTTCTTAAGTACAGTTATAATTTTCTCATTTTTATTGTATATGTCCTACTTTAAACGTGAGTAATTGAATTCCACAGATCTCCCCTGACTGCCTCTGCCTGCCGGCCTGATCGCCCTCCATTGCCCCCTGCTGCCGGCCTGGTCACCCCCCAACTTCACCCCTGCTGACCTGGTCACCCCTCATTGTCCCCCCTGCCGGCCTGGCCACCCCTCACTGTCCTCCCTGCCGGCCTGGTCACCCCTCACTGTTCCCCCTACTGACCTGGTCGCCCCATGCAGCCTGCTGTTCGGTCTTTTGGTCGCCCCTCACTGCCCCCCATGCTGGCCTGGTTGCCCCCAACCACCCCCCTGCCAGCCTGGTTGCTCCTCACTGCCACCCCGCCAGCCTGGTTGCCCCCAAATGTCCCCCACCAGCCTGGTCGCCCCCAACTGCCCCCCCCCACCAGCCTGATCGCCCATCACTTCCCCCATCTCATTTAAGCAATCCTATCCTATATATCTATCTATACTAATAAAAGGTTAATATGCTAATTAGACTGGGTCGACCGGCCATCTTCTGGACATCTGACTTCCTTCTGGACAAAGCCGTGGTGGTGGGGGCCGAGGCAGAGGCAGTTAGGGGCGATCAGGCCAGTAGGGGAGGGCAGTTGGGGGCAAGATGAGGCCAGCAGGGGAGGGCAGTTGGGGGCGAGATCAGGCTGGCAGGGTAGGGCTATTGAGGGCAAGATCAGGTCAGCAGGGGAAGGCCATTGGGGGCAAGATCAGTCCAGCAGGCAAAGGCAGTTAGGGGTGATCAGGCAGGCAGGCAAAAGCAGTTAGGGGCGATCAGGCAGGCAGGCAGAGGGGTTAGGGGTAATCAGGCAGTCAGGCGGAGGCAGTTAGGGGTGATCAGGCAGGCAGGCAGGTGAGCAGTTAGGAGCCAGTGGTCCCAGATTGTGAGAGGGATGTCTGACTACGGTTTAGGCCTGATCCCTTTCCTAAACCGGCAGTCGGACAACCCCCAAGGGGTTCCTGATTGGAGAGGGTGCAGGCTAGGCTGAGGGAACCCACCACCCCCATGCACAAATTTCATGCACCAGGCCACTAGTATCCATACAGATATTTACTCAAGGTTCAGTCTTGGCATCTCAGCTCACCCTACACAGTTTCTTTATTGATATTGTAAACCCACAAAACATAAACTGTAAGTGGCCCTAAAATATTTTCTGGCCTTGACTTTATTCTAGAATTTCAGAACATCTCCAGTTGCCTTTTAGACCAAAATTTATTTTCCCCTAAATTTTATATCTTTCTGATTTTTCCCTGTCTTTATTGAAATGAGGGCAGAAATTTTATGTTTTGCTTATTATTACACTAGAAGCCCAGTGTGCGAAATCGCGTGGCCCTGCCCTGCCTTGACACCTGAACCTCTCCACGCAGAGCTCCAGTGCGCCTGGCTCAGCCCCCGACCCCTCTGGCCTTCTCTGGCCACTTCAAGGCCCGCCCTCAGTCCCTCGAGTCGCCTTGGACTGGTCCCGCCTTCTCCGGGCACCTCCCCATTTCCACCCTGTCTCCAGAGCAATGTGGTGGCTCTGCCCAGTCATGGCTCCAGAGGAGAGCATGGAAGCCTCCCACCTGCTGCGCTGTGCTCCTTCCCCTGGCAGGTGGGTGGCGGGGTGCTCTGAATGCCAGAGGTGGGTGGCGAAGGACTGGTGAGGGGGGTGCTATGGGCTCTTACCTCAGCCCTCCCTGGCACGGGATGGTCCTGCCTCCTCTGGGCGCCTCCCCACTTCCACCCTGTCTCCGGAGCAATGCCCCAACACGCATACACAGGCAGCCTCCTGTGACCGGTCATGATGTTATGGAGTAACAGACAAATTGCATATTCCTCTATTATTATATAGGATTCCTAATGCCTACTATAGTATATTGCAGCAAGGAAATACTCAACAAATCCTATATGATAAAAGGCTAATATGCAAATTATCCCTTCAACCAGGAGTTTGAACAGGGGGTGAGGGCAACCAGCCAACTGCCCACAGCCCCTCCCCCGAGCCAGCCCGGCCAAATCAGCCCCAATTGGGGCTGGCAGGCCAGACCATACACATGCACGAATTTGTGCACTGGGTCTTTAGTATTAAATAAGTGGCTTTCCAGGAACAAGGGCCTTGACTCTTATAATCATTGTCTACTTCTCTTTTATTATCACCCCTAAGGCTTTGAATCACTTTCTTGTTTTCCAGTCATGGCCTGTGGTCAGCCCTCATTCTTCCTACCTGGAATTTTGTAGCAGTTTGCTAAATGGTTGTACTGTATTTGATTTCTCCTCTTTCTGGTCTGTACTGCCTGTTCTAGCCACCATTTCTTGTATAGTTCTGGTCATTCACTCAGCAAGTATTTCCTGAGCACCCACTGTGTGCCAGGGTCTTTACTGGATGCTAGTATAAAATGATATGCTATCCTTGTCATAAGGAGCTTATAGTCTAGTAGGAGGAAGGGAGAGACATAAAAAGTTCATTGAATATGATGTGATGAAGGCTAATTACAATATTTCAAAGTTTGCCTGACTGTGTGGGGAGGAGCCTAGCTCTGCCTGGAGAGGTCAGGGAAAGACTTGAATGACTTTAAGGTACAGAGAGTTTGCTTAGTAGACAAGGACCAGCAAGCACACCTTACTCTGAGGAATCAGCCTGTGCGTATTCCCAGAGGCATTTCAAACCTCTGCCCACAGGATTGTTGCTTAAAGTGTAAACTGAGTAACCTGCTCCTTTGTTGGCTCCTATCACTTCCTTCCATCTTTTCCTTCAGTCATTCTTCTAGACCAGTAACACCCTCAACTTTCTTCTCTGAGATTTATTCAGATTGTCTTTTCTGTCCTTTTTATCCCATTACCCCATCCACTTATAAAAGTGTTTGGTTTTTTTCCATTCTGTTTTCCCAAGGTTGCTGTTTGCTATTTCTGTTAGGATAATTGTAGAATTTATTGTGATTTAGTTATTTATGGGGCTTTGGTGTATTTTGAGACCTATGTTATTCGTTTTGCTCAAAATTCACTGCTGAAGACTTCTGCAAGTAATAGACACCCGATAAATTTTGACTATCTGTATGTGTATATTCTGCAAAGGCTCAATGTCTACATTAATTAGCTGCCGTCTGTAGTCACAATTGTGTGTTTGTTTTGATAATCCTCACTTGAGGGTATTTTTCCATTGATTTTTAGAGAGAGTGGAAGGGAGAGGAAGAGACAGAGAGAAACATTAATGTGAGAGAGACATCGAGGTACATGCCCTTGACTAGAATTGATCAGTCTGCTGGCCGACACTATTCAGCAAAACCAGGTAGGGCTGTGTATTTTTTGTTATGGGTGATGACCAACTTTTGCTTCTGTTGAGGCAAGACAGACAGACTTTCTTCCACTCCAGTTTCTGTGCAAAAGTGGGAATCCTGTCACATTGATTTTCCTTCCCGGGAATGATTTGTCCTCAGCATTTGCTCAACTTTTTCTTCTTTGGTTGAGGGAACACAGTTATGAGGTTGGTGCTTGCTAGACATTTTATGGTTTTGCTAATCTGAGGTCATGAAGTTGTTCTCCTGTATCATATTTTAAAAGCCTTCACATTTTGCTTCCACATTTTTAGGTCATCAGTCTACCTGGATTTATTTTGTGTATAATGTAAGGTATAAGTACAGTGTTATTTTCCTCCATGTGGATAGGAAAGTGTCTCAGAATTTATAATTCTTTTTAAATTAAAAAGACAATAAGCTACTTTATTGAGATATAAATTATTAACCATAAAATTAATAATAATCACCCATTTCAAATGTACAACTCAATTTAATTTTGAAACATTTTCATCAACTTTCCTGCCATTTACAGCTAATCTGTCAATGGATTCCTATTAATTTTTCATCTTGAGATCTCTGCAGCATCCGATACTGTTGTACAATTTGGTATACACTTACTTTTCTTTTGTTATACATAATTTTATGGCAAAATTTAAAAAAACACACAAAATGCAGCATCCTAAAATAACCAAAATGTACTGTTGACACTAATTCCTATGAGTTTCCTGTGCTACTCCCATACTCAAATAAAGAAATTATGGAAACCATTAGACAGTTAAAAAAATTTAACATCAGAAACTTTAAAATCTAACTGTATTTAGTAGCTCCTCAAAAAGGTACAGCCTGCATTTATTAAAAAGTATTTTTTCTACAAAGAATCTTATCAGGTATACAAAAATCTGTACAGTTTTTATACTGAAGCTAATATTGGGTTGCACTTGAATTCACATTCTTAGTAAAACAACTGCCTGATAAGACACATAATACTACAGATACATCATTACAGGATAGTCATTTATCCTTCATCTTTATCCTCATTTCACTGGCTTATTCCACTTAGCATGATACTCTCCAGGTCCCTCCATGCTGTCTCAATGGGTTAGAGGTTCTTCTTTTTTACTGCTGCATAGTATTCCATGGTATAAATGTACCACAGCTTTTTTATCCACTCATCTTCTGATGGGTACTTAGGCTGTTTCCAGATCTTAGCCATTGTAAATTGTGAACACGAAGGTGCATACATTCTTTGATTGGTATTTCGGGTTTCTTAGGCTATATTCCTAGAAGTGGGATCACTGGGTCAAGTGGCAGTCCTATACTTAATTTTTTGAGGAAACTCCATACTATTTTCCATAATGGCTGCACCAGTCTGCATTCCCACATGCAGTGTACTAGGGTTCCCTTTTCTCCACATTCTCACCAGCACTTGCCATCTTTTGATTTGTTGATGGTAGCCATTCTGACAGGTGTGAGTTGATACCTCATTGTCATTTTTATTTGCATCTCTCTGATGATTAGTGACTTAGAGCATGTTTTCATATGTCTCTTGGCTATCTGTATGTCCATTTTGGAGAAGGTCTATTTAGGTCCGTTGCCCATTTTTTAATTGGATTGTTTGTCTTCCTTCTGTTAATTTATATGAGTTCCTTATATATTTTAGAGATTAAACCCTTTATCAGATGTATCATTGCCAAATACTAGTATGTTCTCCCATACAGTGGGTTCCCTTTTTGTTTTGTTGATGTTTTCCTTTTGCTGTGCAGAAGCTTTTTATTTTTATGTAGTCCCATTTGTTTATTTTCTCCTTAGTTTCCTTTGCCTTAGGAGATGTATCTATAAACATATTGCTAAGAGAGATGTCTGAGATTTTGCTACCTATGGCTTCTTCTAGGATTTTTATGGTTTCATGACTTACATTTAAGTCTTTTATCCATTTTGAGTTTATTCTTGTGTATGGTGTAAGTTGGTGGTCTAGTTTCTTTTTTTTTTTTTTTGCATGTATTTGTCTAAGTTTCCCAACACCATTTATTAAAGAGACTGTCTTGATTCCATTGTATGCTCTTGCCTCCTTTGTCAAATGTTAACTGAGCATAATGGCCTGGGTCGAGTTCTGGATTCTCTGTTCTGTTCCATTGGTCTATATGTCTGTTCTTGTGCCAGTACCAGGCTGTTTTGATTACAGTGGCTTTGTAGTATGACTTGAAATCTGGTATTGTGATTCCTCCAACTTTGTTCTTCTTTCTCAAGATTGCTGTAGCTATTCAGGGTCTTTTTTGGTTCCATATAAATTTTTGGAGTATTTTTCTAGATCTGTGAAATATACTGTTGGCATTTTAATAGGGATTGCACTGAATCTGTAGATTGCATTGGGTAGTATGGACATTTTAATCATGTTGATTCCACCAATCCATGAACACTATATATTCTTCCACTTGTTTATATCTTCTTCTATCTCTTTTTTCAATGTCCTGTAGTTTTCCAAGTACATGTCTTTTGCCTCTTTGGTTAAGTTTATTCCTAAGTATTTTTAATTTTTTTGTTGCAATGGTAAATGGGATTGCTTGTTTAGTTCCTCTTTCAGAGAATTTATTATTGGTGTATAAAAAAGCCATTGATTTTTGGGTGTTAATTTTGTATCCTGCTACATTGCCAAATTCATTTACTAAATCTAATAGTTTTTTGGTGGAGTCTTTAGGGTTTTCTATTTACAATATCATGTCATCTACAAATAATGAGAGTTTTACTTCTCCTTTCCAATTTGAATGCACTTTATTTCTTCTTCTTGTCTGATCTCTGTGGCTAGGACTTCCAGTACTATCTATACTAATAAAAGGGTAATATGCTAATTGGATCGGATAGACCAGATGTCTTCCAGACATCCTTCCTGACAGAGCTGGGAGCGTGGCCGGCCTGCAAATCACCCGTGGCCCCTCTCCCAGGCTGGCACCGCCCCCAGTGGGGACTCCAATCCTGATTGGGGGTGTGGCCAGCCTGCAAGCCCCCGGAGGCCTCTCACCCAGGCTGCCCCCCCAGCAGGGACCCCCACCCTGATCGGGCATGGCTGGCCTACAAACGCTCAGTGGCCCCAAGCCCAGGCTGGCCCCACCCCCAGTGGGGACCCCCACCCTGATCAGGAGCAGGGCTGCCCTGCAAACCCCGTGGCCCCTTGCCCTGGCTGGCTCTGCCCCCCAGTGGAAACCCCCCACCCCGATCTGGGGCCCCCTTCAGGGCAGGTCAGCCGGCCCTCACCTGTGCACCAGGCCTCTATCCTATATAATCCTATATAATAAAAGGGTAATAGGCAAATTGACCCTAACGGCAGAATGACCACTGGACCAGTCACTATGAGGTGCACTGATCACCTCTTGGTCCCTTCCCCCCGCTGTCAGGCACCAATCACCCGATGGCAATCAGGGAACTGGGGGTGGGTGGCGGCGGGGGGCGGGGCCAGCTGGGGGCAGCTGGGGAAAATGGCCCTGATCGCAGGCCAGGCCTAGGGACCATACTCGCACATGAATTTTGTGCTCTGGGCCTCTAGTGTTGAATAAGAGTAGTGAAAGCAGACATCCCTGTCTTGTTCCTGTTCGTAGGGGAAATGGTTTTAGTTTTTGCCCATTGAGTATGATACTGGTTTGTCATATATGGCTTTTATCATGTTGAGATATGCTCCCTCTATTCCCACTCCATTGAGAGTTTTTATAAAAAATGGGTGTTGGATTTTGTCGAATGCTTTTTCTGTACCTATTGATATAATCATGTGATTTGTCTTTCAATTTGTTTATGTGATGTATCACATTTATTGATGTGAATGTTTGGTAAAACTCCCCTGTGATGCCATCCAACCCATGCTTTTGTTTGCTGGGGTTTTTTTGATTACTGCTTCTATTTCATCAGTTGTTTTTGGCCTATTCAGGTTTTCTGATTCTTCCTAATTCAGTTTTGGGAGATTGTATTTTTCTAGGAATTTGTCTATTTCATTCACATTGTCCAGCTTGTTGGCATATAGTTGTTCATAGTATTTTCTTACAATCCCTTGAATTTCTGTGGTGTCAGTGATTACTTCTCCACTTTCATGTCTGATTTTGTTTATTTAGGTTCTCTCTCTCTGTTTCTTTTCTTTCTTTTTTTAAATATATTTTATTGGTTTTTTTACAGAGAGGAAGGGAGAGGGATAGAGAGCCAGAAACATTGATGAGAGAGAAACATCATTCAGCTGCCTCCTGCACACCCCCCACGGGGAGATGTGCCCGCAACCAAGGTACATGCCCTTGACTGGAATCGAACCCGGGACACCTGAGTCCGCAGGCTGACGCTCTATCCACTGAGCCAAACCAGCCAGGGCACTCTCTCTGTTTCTTAATGAGTCTGTCTAACATTTCATCAATTTTGTTTATCCTTTCAAAGAACCAGCTCTTGGTTTTATTGATTTTTTGTATTGTTTTTTTTTTTTAGTCTCTATGTCATTTATTTCTGCTCTAATTTTTACTCCTTCCTTCCTTCTACTTGCTCTTGGAGTTTCTTGTTGTTCTCTTTCTAGTTCTTTAAGTTGTAGGGTTCAATAGTTTATTGTTAATTTTTCGTGTTTTTTGATGAAGGCCTGTAGTGCTATGAATTTCCCTCTCAGGACTGCTTTTGCTGTGTCCCAGAGATTTTGGGTTGTTGTATGTTCATTTTTGTTTTTTTCTAGGAAGTTTTTGATTTCTTCTTGATTTCATTGATAACCCATTCATTGTTTAATAACATGCTATTTAGCCTCCATGTGTTTGAATGTTTTGGGGTGTTTTTACTGTAGTTTCTAATTTCATTTCACTGTGATCTGAGAAGATGATTGATATGATTTCAGTCTTCTTGAACTTGTTTTGTGTCCTAACATGTGGTCCATCTTTGTGAATGATCCATATGCACTTGAGAAAAATGTATATTCTGCAGCTTTAGAGTGAAATTCTCTATAAATGTTAATTAAATCCATCTGATCCAGTGTGTTTTTTTTTTAATCTTTATTGTTCAGATTATTACAGATGTCCCTCTTTTCTCCCCCCATAGCTCCCCTCCACCCGGTTTCCACCTCACCCCAGGCCCTCGCCACCCCACTGTCCGCATCCATAGGTACTGCATACATGCATATAAGATCTTTGTCCAATCTCTTCCCTCACCCCCCATATCCCCTTCCCCCTGAGAATTGTCAGTCTGCTCCATTTCCATGCCCCTGATTCTATTACATTCATCAGTTTCTTCTGTTCATCAGATTTTTTATTCATTTGATTTTTAGATTCACTTGTTGATAGATATGTATTTGTTGTCACTTTGTTGTTCATAATTTTTTTATCTCTACCTTTTTCTTCTCCTTCCTCTTCTTAAAGAATACCCTTAAGCATCTCATATAATACTGGTTTGGTGGTGACGAACTCCTTTAGCTTTTTCTTGTCTGTGAAGCTCTTTATCTGACCTTCAATTCTAAATGATAGCTTTGCTGGGTAATCTTGGTTGCAGGTTCTTGCTTTTCATCACTTTGAATATTTCTTGCCACTCCCTTCTGGCCTGCATAGTTTCTGTTGAGAAATCAGCTGACAGTCCCGTGTATTCTTTAGAGTCACTATTTTCTTGTTAATTTTTTGTCTGGAAGATCTATCCAATGAAGTCAGTGGGGTGTTAAAGTCCCCTACTATGACTGTATTGTTGTCGATCTCTCCCCTTAAAGTCCTCTAGAAGTTTTTTTATGTTTTTAGGTGCTCCTATATTGGGTGCATATATGTTTACCAGGTTTATATCCTCTTGTTGGATTGATCCCTTTACTTTATGTAATGACCTTTGTTGTCCTTATGATGGCCTTCATTTTGAAGTCTATTTTGTCAGATATGAGTATTGCTCCTCCAGCTTTTGTTCCTTTTCCATTTGCATGGAAAAATTTTTTCCCATTCTTTCAATCATATCCTGTGTATGTCATTTATTCTAAGGTGGTCTCTTGTAGATAGCATATACTAGTAGCAGAGTCATGTTTTTATATATATTCAGCTACTCTGTGCCCTTTGATTGGAGCATTTAATCCATTTATATTTAAGGTTATTATTGACAGATACTTATTTATTGCCATTTTAATTCTGTATGCCTAGATTTCTCTCTCAATTTCTTCTTCTCATTACAGCAATCCCTTTAGCACTTCTTGTAATGCTGGCTTGGTGGTGATGTACTCCTTTAGCCTTTTTTTGTTGTTGTTGTTTGTTTGTTTGGGAAGCTATTTATTTGACCATCTATTTAGAATGATAGCCTTGCTAGATACAGTAGTCTTGGTCTCAGATCCTTGCTTTCCATTACCTTGAGTACTTTATGCCATTCCCTTCTGGCCTATAGAGTTTCTTATGAGAAATTGGGTGTCAGCTTTACTGCAGCTCCTTTGTAGTAACATTTTGCTTTTCTCTTGCTGCCTTTATGATTCTCTCTTTGTCTATAATTTTTGGCATTTTAATTGTGATGTGTCTGGGCATAGGCCTATTTGGGTTCTTCTTGCTTGGGGTTCTCTGTGCCTCCTGAAATTGTGTGACTTTTTCCTTTATCAGGTTAGGGAAGTTTTCTGCCATTATTTCTTCAAACACGTTCTCTATCCCTTTCTCCCGTTCTGCCTCTTCTGGCACACCTGCTTTTCTAATATTGTTATGTTTTATGTTGTCCCACAACTCCCTTAAGCTGTCCTCCTGTTTTTTAATTGTTTTTTTTTGTTTTGTTTTGTTTTTGGTTCTCTAATTGAGTGATTTTTTTCAACTCTGTCTTCTAATTCACTGATTAGATCTTCAGCTTCCTCTAATCTGCTGTGTATTCCTTCCAATGTGTTCTTTATTTGTGCTATGTCATTCTTTATTTCTGTTTTCATAGTTACTATATCTTTTCTCATGCTATTGAACATCTTTACCATAATTATTCTGAACTCTGTATCAGATAAATTTCTTATCTCTTCTTCTGGAGAATTCTCTTGTTCTTTCATTTAGGGGTTGTTTCTTTGTCCCCTCATTTTGGCTGCCAGTTTGGGTTTGTGACTATATATTAGGTAGATCTGCTACGCCTCTCAATCTCTAGTGCAGGACAGTGTCAAACACTGTTTCTGACTAATTAGATCAGGCAAAGATTCAAAGCCTCCAGAGACCACCTCTGTCTACAGACTGACAGGATTTTGTCTTGAATTGCCCTCAGGAAATTGTCCACAGATGTAGCAAGAGTTTTTTTTCAACAGAGTGGGGCAATTGCTTATGCCTGGAGGCTCACTGTTATTCTCAGCCTCTTAATGGGTCTGAGCAACTCTGCACCCTGGGGCAAGGTGTTTTCCAATAGGGTGGATCAACTGTCTTCCCCCCAGGCAAGGTTGCCTGTATAGCAAATGTTTGTATGAGAATGATGACCTCAGCAGCTTGAGGGAATGACTCAACACAGGAAATGGGGGTGTCTGCCTTCTGAGCTCTAACCCCAGAGCCCCTGATCCTGGCTTCTGCTCACACAGCTCCAATACACTCTGCCCTCCCTCTGCCGAAGCACAAGGTGGGTGGCTCAACAGGGAATTTTTTGCACTGGCCCTTTAAGAGGGTGCCTGAATTTCCAGCAGTCTCTCCCTGACAGACAGCAACCTGCTGCTTTTCACAGCCAGAGGTTCTGTGGGAACCTTTCTCAGTTCTGGTGCTTTCTGCTAGGGAGCCCAGCTTGGGAATTAGACCTCAGAGTTCTCAATGGCAACCCCCCACAGCTGAGATATCTCTCTGGAACTTCAGTTGCTATCTGTGGGAGCCCGGCTATCCTTTTTGTGTCTCTGCCCCTCCAATCAATCTCTATGCGGTCTCCACTTTCTTCAGGGTTATCAGGGTTCTCTCCAGCAAGTCTTCTGTTGATTATTCAGGAAGTTTTTCTGTATTTTAGTTGTAATTCTAATTTGGTCCTGGGAGCATGTCTGTGCAGCATCCACCTACTCCGCCGCAATATTTAATCTCTGCCAGTTTAGCTGCTTTTTGATCAGATGGTGGCTTATCTTTGGCTAACTGAAATGTGTTGAACCACATTTCACCCATTTTTTTTTCATATCCCCATTGGATAAAGCAGGGTGTTCACTTTTAATTTTTGGGTGATGTTCAGAGAAAAACAGGAAAAAAGCAGATGGAGGCATTTTTGGAGCATTGGGATTTTTTTTCTGTCCTTAACTTTGGGAGAAGTATAATTTTTTATCTCCGTATAATAGTGAGCTTTGTCACTCTTTGTCATATCTTTGAACTTTGACTTTTCTTTTGCAGATATGGTCTTCCATCTCTTTGAACATTTCTTGGAGAATTTGGCGAAATTGAGGGGAAGACTCTGGTTGGGTGTTGTTTCTTCTTGTGCTCTTCCTGCCAGGTTTGCATGTCTAAGGAACATCCCACTGACCATTTCTTTTTTTATTTCTCTCTTCCTTTTATTTCAGCACATGGGGGAAACTATTTATTTCCCAGAGAGTGCCTGAAAATATCTACTTTTATTTTTGTCAGCTTTATTGAAATATAACTACTATACAAAACTAGACATATTTAATACACATAATTTGTGTATATGCATACACTAATGATACCATTACCACAGTCAAGGTTATAAACACAGCCATTACTTCTAGAAGTTTCCTTGTATCCCTTTGCTTTTCCTTTTGTAAGAATACTTAATATGTGATCTCCCCGCTTAACAAATGTTTAAATGCACAGCATCTTATTTTTATGTATAGGTGGTATGTTGTCCAGCAGATCTCTAGAAGTTAATCATCTTATAACTAACTTCATACCTATTGAATAAAACTCCCCATTTTTTCCTGCTCCCATTCCCTGGCAACCACTGTTTTATTTTCTGCTTCTATAAGTTTGACTAATTAGATACCTCATATAAATGGATTCATGCAATATTTGTCCTTCTATGACTGATTTTGCTCAGCGGGTCTTCCAGATTCATCCATGTCATTGTAAATGTTAAGATTTCCTTCCTTTTTCAGGCAGAATGATATTCCATTGTGTGTATATGCAACTTTTTATTTATCCATTCATCTACTGATGAACAATTGGGATGTTTCCATATCTTGGCTATTGTGAGTAATGCTCTAATCCACTTGGGTGTGCAGATATCTTTTCAGATCCTGATTTTGATTCTTTTGCATAAAATATCCAGCATTGGGATTGCTGGATTATATGGTAGATTTATTTTTAATTTTTTAAAAATATATTTTTATT
Organism: Plecotus auritus; assembly: GCF_963455305.1. NCBI lineage: Eukaryota > Metazoa > Chordata > Mammalia > Chiroptera > Vespertilionidae > Plecotus > Plecotus auritus. Next base: position 74,684,736 of record NC_137771.1, read on the forward strand.
GCCTAGCTGGTTTGGCTCAGTGGATAGAGCCTGAGGACTGAAGGGTCCCAGGTTTGATTCCAGGAAAGGGCATATGCCTGGGTTGCGGGCTTGATCCCCTTAGGGGACGTGCAGGAGGCAGCCAATCAATGATTCTCTCTCATCCTTGATGTTTCTATCTCTCTTTCCCTCTCCCTCCTCTCTGAAATCAATAAAGATATATTTTTTTAAAATACATTTTTTAAAATTAATTTCAGAGAGGAAGAGAGAGGGAGAGAGATAGAAACATCAGTGATGAGAGAGAATAATTGTTCGGCTGCTTCCTGCACACCCCCTACTGGGGATAGAGCCCACAGACCGGGGATGTGCCTTTGACCAGAATCGAACATGAGACCCTTCAGGCCCCAGGCTGATGGTCTATCCACTGAGCCAAACCAGCTAGGGCTATTTTTAATTTTTTAAAGAACCTCCATACTATTTTTTATAGAGGATACATTATTTTATATTCCCACAAGACTGAACAAGGGTTCCAATTTCTCCCTATCCATGCCAACTCTTAATATCATTATTATTTTATAATTACCATCCTAATGGGTGTGAAGTGATACCTCATTGTGGTTTTGATTTGTGTTTATCAATGGTGAAAGATAAAAAGCTTTTCCTCCAAGACCAGGATTCCCACTCTTGCCACTTCTATTCAGCATAGTACTATAAGTCCTTGCCCGAGCAACTAGGCAAGAAAAAGAGAAAAAGATATTTAAATAAGAAAGGAAGTAAAATGATCTATTTGCAGATGACATGATGTTATTTGTAGACAGCCCCAAAAACCTTGACAAAAAACCCCACACCTCTTCAAACTAATAAATAAATTCTGTGAGGTTACAGTTTATAAAATCAACATGCAAAAATGAGTTATATATTTATATACTAATAATGACCTACATGAAAAGAAAAATTTTAAAACAATGCCTTCAAATAGCATAAAAAAATTAACTAAGGAATAAACATTATCAAGGAGGTGGAAGACTTGTATACTGAAAACTACAAACATTGATGAAATAAATAAAAGAATACACACATAAATGGAAAGATATCTAGTGTTCATGGATTGAAAGATTTACTATTGTTAAAATATTAAATGATATGCAGAATTTTTATTTATTTTTTTATTAAGGTATTATATATGTACATATCTTACCATTGCCCCCCCCACCCCACTCCCATACATGCCCTCACCCCCCAATGTTTTGCATCCGTTGGTTACTCTTATATGCATGCATATAAGTCCTTCAGTTGATCTCTTATTTCCCCCACCTCTCCCTAACCTTCCCGCTGTAATTTGACAGTCTGTTTGATGCTTTACTGCCTCTGTATCTATCTTTTTGTTCATCAGTTTATACTGTTTTTCATTATCCCCAAATGAGTGAGATCATGTGGTATTTTTCTTTCATTGACTGGCTTATTTCACTTAGCATAATGTTCTCTAATTCCATCCAGGTGCCTACAAATGGTAATAATTCCTTGTTTTTTATGGCAGCATAGTATTCCATTGTGTAGATGTACCATAGTTTTCTGATCCAGTCATCTGCTGACGGGCACCTAGGCTGTTTCCAAATCTTAGCTATGATATGCAGAATTTTTAATTTGTTCTCCCTGTCCTTTTCTTACTGATGTGCCCTGCTACTGTTTTCATAAAGTTTCATATATCATGTTGTGTGGGTCTGTTTCTAGGATGTCTAATATTCCCATTGATCTGTCTTTTGCTAAACCAGTACCACCCCATCTAAATTATTTTAGCTTTATAATGGTTTTAAATATCAGGTAGAACACTTTTGTTCACTGTGTTTAGCTAGTTTTGGCCTTTGATATTTACATATAATTTTACAAAATTTGTCATATTTTGAAAAAAATCAAAACCTAGTCTTGATTAGAATTGTATTAACTCCATAATCAGTGTGGGAAGATTTGCTATGTGTACATTGAGGACTCTAAATGTTTATTAATATGGTATCTCTTCATCTATGTAGGTTTTCTTTCTTATTTCTGTCAATAAAGTTTTATGATTTTTCTCTGTTAAAGTACATCTTTGGTTAATTTGTTGGTAGTCTATGCTTTCAATATAAAATGTATTTTTAAACTTTTTAGTTGCTATTCAGATGAGTATAATAGATCATTTCCCTTTTAAAACCCTTTTTTGGAAATCATTATAGACACAAAGTTACAGAAATAGTACTAAGAGTTCTGTGAGCCCTTCACCCATCTTCAACCAATGATGACATATTAGGTAACTGTAGTACAATGTCAAATCAGGAAATTGATATTGCAATTATATTGTCAATTAGATTGCAGGCCTTATTCAGTTTTCTCATGTTTGAATGACATATTCTCTCTCTCTCTCTCCCCCCGCCCTCTCTCTCTAGGGCTTGAGCCCAGGTCCCTTATGTGGCACTCAAAGGCAATGGCCATGAACGGTATGTTGCAGGGCTGGAGCAGCATCCGGACAGAGTCTAAGCAGAAAGCTGTGTTGATACCATGGAGACTGCAGTCACGCATCACCCAGACCCTGTCCACAGAGAGTGCTGCTCTCCTGCCCCATCCTGCTCCCATCCATGACCAAATGTGGAGAATGGAGTGTGGACCCCACTCTCTGATGCCTAATGCCTCAGACACAAACCTGCCTCCTTGGTGCTTGGAAGCTGCTGGGCTAAAGTGTGGACCCTGGGCCGTTGGCCCTGCGAGGAGTGCCACGGCCACTCCAGCTCCAGCACCCACTTCCCCATCCAGCCTAGGGAAATCTGGGCGACCATCCTGAAATGACTTTGATCCAGAAGATGACTGGAGGGTGAGACGCAGACACAGGAGAAACCCGAGGGGAAGCCACCAGAAAGCAGCAGTAGGGACTTTCCAAGTGGGTATCTGTGCAGACACACACATGCTGACACGGTGCTGGATGAAATTACATGATAGGATTGACACCATTCACAGCAGCCAGGCTGATGCAGAGGCCACAGAGCTGGAGAACCACCCATGGGAAAAGCAGACCTGGCTCTGAGCTGGGACAGCTGCCCTGAGAGCACAGTGACCAGCATCTGCCCGGCCCCACGTGTAGGGGGCTGAGGCGGCCCAGCAGCCCAGGTCAACATGGGCAACGCTGAACCCTGAATTCTGCTCTGGATGCTGTGTAGAGCTCAGCCCTTCGTTCTCATGCTGTCTAGAGCATTTACAGAGCTCTAGGAGACATCAGTTATCGGGGACCACGGATCACATCTAGCATTTTATGTTGCCTCACAACATACAGACGGTGATCTCATTTAATCCCCACAAGAGGCTGCAAGGAGGGGAAACCCCCAGCTCAAAAAAGTAAATGGACTCTCAGGGATGAGGTGCTACCTGCCCAAGCTGCCGGGTCCCACCTAGAATCTGGTGCAAGTTTCCATGGTGTCCCCAGCCTGTAGCCCATGGGCCAGCCTGCATTTCCCTGCTCCCCCTTATTTAACTTAGGGCTCCCTCCCAGCCAGGACTCTCTTGGTCCCCCTGCCCCTTTAAGCTCTGTAATCGTGGAAAATGAGCCTTCTGGGCTCAGCCTGGAGTCAGGAAATGACAGTTGCCTTTGAACAGAATCCCTGAGGGAACAGGTGGTGGGGTCCTCGGGGCCATGCTATCATCAAGGACCCTGGGCCGGCCTTGGAGGCCAGGGTGTGCCATGCAGGACACCCCGACAATGTGCGGCCCTTTGAGGCTCGTCTCAGTACCCACAGGCAGGCCTAGAAAAGCTTGGTCTCTCTGTGCTTACAGAAGGCACTCCCTTCTGAGGCCCATGTGCACATCTGGGCCTGTGACCTGCTGGGACAGGGGCTCATGTGGGAAAACCTGAGAGTCCGTGCTCTCCTGCTTCTCCGTCAGCAGTGCACAGTGAGGGTGCTGGGAGTGTGTGTGAGGCCACAGCACTGGACCGCTGCCTGGAAACAGCCCTTGCTTGCAGGGGAAGCAGCACCGCAGTGTCTCTTCCACGTGGCTGTAGAGTTAAATTTGGAATTCCCCCAGTGGGTGCAGGGCCATGGGTGTCCCCCGGCCTTGTGCCCCAGCACTCACAGGTGACCCCACACAGAGAGCAACAGAGGTTTCCATCACATGGTGGTGTTTTGATCTGTGGGCAGTGGTTCACTGTAGATACTCTTCTACCTCCCATGCTCTTCCCTGGATGGATGGAAACACGTATGCCAGTTGCAGCATGGGGCCTGACAGGTGCCGCTGGGGCCTTACCAAGGTGGTGTTCAGGGCTCTCCCAGGGACTGGTCAGGGCTGTCCCAGGCGCTGCACTGGGCTCAGCAAGGTGTTCTGTGGGGCTCAGGCAGGCTCTCCACAGGGCTCCCAAGGTGTTGTGTAGGGCTTTTCCCAAAGCTGCTGGGGCTCTATCAGGCGTGTGAGAAGCTTTCCCAGGCTCTGCCCTGAGCTCCTCGAGATGGTGCAGGGGGTCTGCAGGCGTCTCCCAGGCTTTATGTGAGGCTCTTCCAAGTGCTGCCCTGGGCTCTCAGCTGCGGCATGGGGCGCTGGCAGGCGCTGTGCCAGGCTCCCAAGGTGTTGCTCAGGGCTCTTCCAGGCACCGCTGGAGACTCTGCAGCGCTGCTTTGGGCTGCCCTACATTCTCATGGGATTCTGGCAGGCAGGGCGTAGGGCTGTCATGGTATTGCGCTGGGCTCTTCCAGGCACAGTTAGGGGCTCTTCCAGGCGCTGCACCCAGCACGGGTGGTGGTGTGTGGGGGTCAGGCAGGTGTTGCATGGGGCTTTCCAAGATGTTGCTCAGGGCTCTTCCAGGCACTGTCAGGGGCTCGCCCAGGCGCTGCTCCCAGCATGGGGGGTGGTGTGTGGGGGTCAGGCAGGCCTTGCATGGGGCTTTTAAGGTGCTGTTCAGGGCTCTCCCAAGTGCTGCGCTGGGCCTGTGAGCTGCAGCATGGGGCGCGGCAGGCGCAGCGCATGCTCCCTAGGTGTGAGGTGGGCCTCGCGGGGCACTTCTCTCGGCTCTCCCGCACGTGGAGCTGGGCTTGCCTGGCACTGCATCTGCTTCCCGAGGTGTAGGGACTGGCTCTCCCAGATGTTCGGGGCTCTCCTAGGCTTTGTGCAAGGCTCTCCCAAGTGCTGCCCCGGGTCCCTAACACACTGATGGGCTGTGGTAGGCGCTGCATTGGCTTCCCAGGATTTTGCACCGGGTCTGGCAGCGCAGGCGCAGGGCTTTTCATGGTGTTGCGCAGGGCTCTTCCAGGCACTGCTCCAGGCTCTCCTAAGGTGTGGGCGGTGCTCTCTAAGGCGCTGCCTTGGGCTCCCCGAGGCGTTTCTTTGCTATCTTCCCTCTAGGCTGACACTGGTGGGGTGGGGTGCCTCGCTGTGGGAAACTGGACGGGCAAATGTGTTCAGAGGCAGCCTGAGCCCTGACATCCTGTGTCCACCACTTAGGACAGGGGGGATGGGCAGCACAGTGGGCGCTGAGCTACCCGGGGGCGGCAGATGGCCAGGGCAGGTGTCTGTCGGGGGTGGCGATGAGTCTGAACTCATTGCTGCAACATGAAGCAGATTGCACCCTCAGCGTGACCACTGGGCAAAGAACACAGAGCCGAAACAGGGCTGTACTATGAGTCCAAAGAGAATGAAGATAATGGGTTATAATCCAGCACATAAGCAGAACCCACAGCAGGGGCTCAACCGTGTCCCCCCAAATATGTGGCATCCCAACGCTCAGCACCTGTGAGTGTAATCTTACTTGGAAATAGGTTCTTTGTGGATGATGAAGTTTAGATGAGGTCCTTGGGCTGGGTCCTTACCCATATGGCGGCGTCCTTTTGAGAAGAACGAAGAGCAGAGGACCGGCCGTGTGAGGACACAGAGAAGGAAGCCATCTGCACCCAGGAGACACCTGAGGCCACAAGCGCTGGGAGAGAGGCTGGACCAGGTGCCCCCCCCCCCCCCCCCCCCAGCCTTCAGAGGAGCTGGGCCCTGCCCACACCTTGATCTCAGACTTCTGGCCCCAGAACTGAGAATAAATTTGTTTATTTAAGCCGCCCAGTCTGTGGTACTGGTTATAGCAGTGACCAGGGCAAACCCATACAAGGCCATTGTGCTGCCAAGCAGGAGGGGGTGGGGGGGGGGGGGTACCAGCATGCACAGGCCTGGCCTGTGAAAGAGCTGATGTTGCAAGAGCATCAAACAGACACAAATCCTCAGGCTGCTCTCATGCTCACCACTGCGGTATAAAGACAGCTGTCTTCCTGGGCCCATTCTAGAGCATAGCCACCCCTGGAGCATCTCAGACCTGAAACCCCATTGGTGAGCCACGTGAGGGCTGACCTGGAAAGCTCTGCCATGGAGACAGGGTCCCCAGCAAGCACCTGACAGAGGCTTGCAGTGAGGGACCTTGAGTTGTGCATCCTGAAGGCTTTAGCACTTTTTCAAAGTCCTCATGCAACTCCTTTTCATTGGACAACACGGACCGACTCCTGTGCATCCTTGTGAAAGCAGCAGTGGTGCAGGTCTCACCTCCTTTCTGTCTCTGTGGCTCTCTGCCCCCCTCCCTGGGGCCCCCTCACCTCCCACTGGAAGCCAGGTGCACTCTCCCTGCACCAACCCCACCTGAGGGGCAGACGCTACTGTGTAAGCATCTGCGCTTTTAGCCAGGACAGGAAGAAAGTGAGCCTCACAGGGTACAGAGAAGAGATGGTGTGTATGGGGAGTGGGAGACGGGATTCTGGCACCTGGAGAATGGGAGGTGCATGAGTGAGCAGTTGGGGTCAGGAGACAACCCTTGGGGTTCACTCAGTTTAGAGGACAGAGCTCAGAGGGAGAGTGTCCCTGGCAGTACCTGGACACGCTCTGGTGGAGGACTCCTGACACCCCTCCCCACTCTAGACAACAGGCAGGTGGTGCCAGTAAAAGGATACTCCGTACACAATGTACTTCCACACGCCAGGCAGCATGGGAATAAAAATGCCAAACGTGGCTAAGGCCAAGGTCACAAACATGGCCCAGGATACTGCCTGGTATCGGTGGAGGGGCTTCGACCAGCCGTTCACTCTGGACAGGCGAGGTGGCAATGTCTGCTGTGCCCTGCTTGCGGGTTCTGGGAGGACCCTTCTCTGGCTCCTGCCACAGCGGTCCATCTGCAAGAGGAAAAGGGGAGCCTGGCAGGCCATGGGCCTCCTTCCCACAGTGAGGTGTGGCCAGGGCCACCCGAGGGGTGGGAACTCCCATCCTGCCTCTCCTGGGACCACTGGTGGTAGCAGAGGTGGCAGGGTTGGGGCTGGGCTGGAGCAGGCAGAGGACCCTGGACAGGGGAATCCAAGGCACTCCTTCGGAGCCATCCAGGCAGCCACGACACAGCTGTGGCAAACAGCTCTTAGAGGAAATGTGGCCCACAGGGCTCAGGAAACGAAGGGGCACCCACCCACCAGCATCCAGGTGTGGGCCCTGCCAGGCCCTCGTGGCCAGGGAACAGCCTACAGTGATGCAGATAGCTTAGGTCAGGGTCAGGAGCATGGCCCAGGCCATCATTTAGGAGTGGCTTTATAAACAAGTCCGGGTCTTGTTCATAAACGTGCATGGACTCATCAGGAGACGCATCAGTGTGAGATGAAAACCCGGGTCAACACCAGGCCCTCCTCCCCTGAGGGCAATGAGGTAATGCAGGCATAGATAACTGCTGGTGTGATAAGGTGATCTTTTATTTTATAGAAATCCTCCCTCAGAATTTTTCTTGCAAGTTCCCCTTAAAAACAGAACCAGAGGCCACAATTCCTGAGAGTCCTGTGTTATTTCTTGTGAAGGGATAGGGAAGGCCTATTACCTTGGGCATCCAGGTATCGCCCAGGTAGAGTGGCTGGGAGAGAACCGGGGCCCCTTGTGCCCAGTCAGGTGGGCTGGGGCTGGCGGGAAAGGAAAGGACAACGGAGTCAGGGAGATTGGGGAGTGTTTGAGGGTGTGGAGAGGTGGTGAATGATATTTCACAGCTGTACAAGTGGACTTTTACAAAATTTTGCCACTTTATGCCTCATGTTGAGAACTTCATTGTCTGTTCTGAATAAAATGCACAGAAAATATAGTTGATATTTAAATATAGTCTCAAACTCTGTCTTATTAGTTGTGAATTCCCTTGGGCATTTTCCTAAAAGCATATTTTGGCTGCTGTCCACTGCATTTTGTCATCCTCTGTGGTTCTCTGGGAGAGCATGTCACTTATAAAATAAGAGCAAGATACCCGAGGGTAGTGGTTGGGGAGAACACAGAAAGATATTAGTATAAAAACACAATTCCAAAATGAAAATATCATGCTGATATAGAGCCAGATAATAGAAAAAAATAGCCAAAAATTGAAGTCCCTTAATATGGAAAGTGAAATCAAAGAATTATTATAGATCTTGGAAGCAAGACGTGAAGAAGTGATAATTATAAGAAAAAATTTAAGTGACATGGAGAACAGAACTGGTGACACATATTATGTTTTAGGGTTTCCAGAAGTGGCAATGGAGAGGATGTACGAGAAGAAAGTGATGAAAAGGTGTATTTAAAGGAGATTAAGACTTTTGGCCCAAAGCATGCTCCAGGGACCAGACAGGAATAGTAAGAAAAAGAAATAAGATTAACCCTGACAGAAGGATCCCTAAAAATTTTAACCGTAACTGGCTTCAGTTTTTGTGGAATTTAAAAAAGAGCAGTTCTTCAGGTACTGGGAGTCTTATGAACCTAATAGAGAAGCAGCCCAACTGTCACTAAAGTGAGAGAGAAAACTGGGGATTCTGAAATGTGTGACTCAAGGCACACCACGTGCTCTCACTTGTGGGTGGGTGCTCTGGTGGACAGCGAACACCAATTGTCCCTTCCCTGGCTCCCCTCCTGCCTTCCTCTGCTGCCTTGGCCTGGCTCCCTGAGCAGCTGGGATCTGAGGGGAGCCCCTGAGCTGGGCTCCTGCATGCTTAGGCAGGTGTGGTGTGAGAAGCCACGTCCCGTGTGGCTTAGGGTTTGGGATCTGGAGAAGGGCCATGGGCAAATGATGAGACAAGAAATAATAATTTGGAAATTGGGGGCCAGGTGGAGAGTCCAACTCCAGGGGAAGGACTTCGCTGGTGCCCAGGCCCTGCCAACCTTTTATTCAATTTTGGATACACATATTGTCCTTAGTCAAGCAGGCAATTCTGGTAACAGACAGACTATCTTAAAGGTTAGTACACATTAGTAAAGATTTACTTTGAGACTATTTGGTCAGGAAATTGCTTGAGCCACCATTGTCTCAACTAAACAATCAGTGCATAGCTTTGGTCCTTGCCAGAGCTCAAGGTTCACCAGCATTCCGGGCTCCCTGTTTACACTTTTCTGATAGTGAAGACAATGGGTAGCTTCTAACATCTCCCTTTTTCATTTCCTTAATTAAGCTTGAAAAGTGAATGCCGCCTGAAGGGTTCGAGTCCTTTTAAGACTCTTCATTCTGCATCTGTAGACTAGAAGTAAACATATAAGAACAAGAATGAGACAAGCAATAGTGGTTATGCTAAGAGGCAAATGTAAGGAGATCCAGTGGAAGGATTTAAATTCATGTCCTTTTAAAATTGCTGTCAGGCATCTAAGAAATTAGTTTGTAAGTTTGCCTAGGATAATTGTACAATATGCTCTTGTAATTCTAAAATATCAAGGGTTGTGTTACCTTTACCCCAAGAAGGTGATATTTTATTGATTCCCAAGAGTGTAAGGTACTATTATAGGAAACGGGGGGTAACACAAATCTGGGAAAAGTTATAATGACACTGCAAAGATATTCTTTGCTCTAAGCTGTGGATTTTATTACCCATCCACAGGACTGTAGACTTTAGTGCCGATAATTCTATCTCAAACTGGCTGTTAATTCTTTTTTGTATAGACAAGGTCTTAGTTACATTTTCCTTAACTTGTACAAACTGAGAAGTTTGAACAGTTTGTACCATGGATGAAGCAGCATTGCCCACAGAAGTAAGTAACGTTACGAGGGCAAGGATTTCTGCAATTAACATTTCAAGAAATCTCTTTTGTTGTTTTAAGATTTTTACCAGATCATGTAACAGTTGGTAGGTTTGATGTGATTCCCAAGGCTCGGTTAGGTTAATAGGAACCCAAGTGAAAGCAGGTTGTTTTAAAATCACGAGGGAATCTTTTTGGAATGTAGAATTAATACAATGGGATAATATGCAGCCTATGCATGACACCTCATACAGATTGCTAGTAGCATTAAGGCACATCTGGATGGGGCCTGAGAGGAGTACAGACGGATCAAATACACAGGCAGTGGCAAATACTGTCTTATTGGGAGTTCCTCATAAGGTACGAATGGAATTATCTGAGCTATAATTAAAACTATACCATTTAATCGGTGCAAGTGCAGCAGCTAATTTCCATTGTGCATTTTGTAGGGGCCAATTGTCATGTTGTAATTGAGATACAACAAATCCTCCTCCATGCCATGAGATAGAGTGATTAGCTTCAACATATAGTTAGGATGCAGTCCCCTTCCATTTTAGGGTGCTATTGTTACTATACGCAAACCCGTAGGGGCTCCAATCCACAAAGGAAAAACTGTTATTGAGTTTGCTGCTGGTGGGGTAGTCACTATCACAGTCTTGTCAATTAATTTCTTCTTCAGTGAGGTGCCATTTATAAGACTTTTTACATAATGGCTTAGTGGGTGGGGGGTTATCTTAGTAAAGTTACATTTTTGTACCTCTCCCCGGAGCAAGTAGTGATAATAGATGTATCTGGGCTTTTGCTTCCCCCTCCTTTGGTGTGCATACTAGCCAGAAGCCTCTCTTTAATTCTACACACAAAGGAGCAGTGGTTTGATTCTGTGTCATACAAAAGGGAAGCTGGGTGGTGACACCCGTGTAATTATACTTTGCCCATATACTTCCTTGTCCCACCCATGGTCCTCCTGGATGACCAAGGTGTTTGGTGTTATTGGTGACTACATTAGGCGGGGATCAGCCCACATAAGGGGTCTTACCCATGGTGGGTCAGGAACATAAGTCCAACATGCTTCCTCACTTGCTCCTGGTAGTATTACCGCATAGCTGATGACTGCTAGCAGGGCAAGAAAGACGTTCTCAGGCATTCTTGGGGTTCTGGTCTCCTCATAAATTTGCTCAGCCTTCTGGACTGTCTTCTTCACCATCCCCCAGGGCTGTTTGATGTCCGCCTCATCTGCCTCGTCCTCTTCCCACTCTTTATCTTCAGTGGGTTGCTTGGAGCTGCTGCTATCTGTGGCTGGGGTAGTCAGTTGTCTGCAGCTGCAAGGCATGGCTCCAGGTGCAAGGTCCTCATTAACCTGGCCAGTTCCTCCCTCGGATCTATGTTCAAGTTTAATATTTCTTGTGGGAATCTACATGGGCTTGGAGAAGTTTTCTGGAAATACACAAGTGTACCCTCGATCAAATGTTAACAGGGGATCGGGGCCCTTCCATAAACCAGACTTGGGATCTTTCCATTTAACCAGACCATTTTCCTTTGGCTTATTCTGACACCAGTGCATTTCCATGGGTATCTTAATCGGCATTACAAGTGAAAAAATTTAAAGTAATTAAGGCTTGGTGTAGTCTACTTACAGGCGATTTCTCCATAATCCCCCCTTTTTTGTTTTAAATAATATTAAGAGGCTTTTGGAAATCTTGCAGTGTGCTGAATTTTCAACTTTTTACAAAATTGCTGGAAATGACAGCTGAGTCATTTTAATTGAGTAACAAATTTGTCATTTCTTCTATAGAGATTTTTAGATAAGGTCTTAACCAATTTACGTCCTTTAATAACTTCTAAAAAGTTATTTAAGGTTTTAAGGCAATTCTTTTTTATTTCTACTTTTTGTATTTCTACTTTTTAAGGCCTAATATATTGACTTTTAATTACAGTTTCTAAATATCTGAAGGGCATTTCCCTTTATTTCCTCCCAGAGTGATCTTTAAGCTACATTTAGGGAGCTTCTTTTAAAAACTTTTTTCTTTTAAACTGAGCAACAAACTTGGTTGCTTTTTGGATGGTGGCCAATGCTGCCATGCATACGTTCTAAGTAAAAGTAACTCTCTTTTTACTTATGGTGTCTCATTAATGGTGAGATTTAATGCTTGAACAATAATTTTTAGTTTACTTTGTACATAGTAGCGGAAGAGATTTTAAAATGTCTCCTTTTTATTAAGCTTAAAATTTACTTTTAAATAGCATTCTTCTTGGCTAGTATTCATTTGCATACGTAACTTTATAAGGGTGGTGGTCTAGCCAGCCGTGGGCAAACTACGGCCCGTGGGCTGGATCCGGCCCGTTTGGCTGTTCTATCCAGCCCGCGGAACCGAAAGAGTGGAGGGTTCTCTTGCTCTCCCCTCTGCTCCTTTACTTTGAATTTATATTAGTTCACACAAACACTCCATCCATGCTTTTGTTCCGGCCCTCCGGTCCAGTTTAAGAACCCATTGTGGCCCTCGAGTCAAAAAGTTTGCCCACCCCTGGTCTAGCCTTTGTTTAAACTTCCCTGAAATTTTATTACCCTTTTATAATTTTTGCAAATAATTAACTTTAGAATTTATTTCTCTCTTTCAACACTTCTTTTTTCTCTTATTATACTGTACACATAACATTCACAAATTTTATACTTTTAAATTAGTCTTCAAACCTTCTTTTCATGTTGTTCAAAAAGGTATTTTTACTTGAATAGTTTTTCTTTCTGTTATTAATTTGTATATACCTTCAGCTATTTGTATAGAAATTTTTCCTCCTTTTCCTTTAAAATGTATATCCTGCCTTCTATTTTAAAACTATATAAATTTAAACCTTAATTTTCCAATGATAATTAAAAGTAAACAGCCAGCATTTTTTAGATTGATATTTATCAACATACCTTTTGTAATTATTCTAAAAGACATTGATTAAATTTGAACCGGTTTTTATATTAAAAATTTGGTTCAGACTATAGAATTAATCCTCTTTTTTAATTAGACTGTATTAAATATTATATCTTAGGTTGAAATTTTACCACACGAACTACAATATATTTTGAACTACTAATTTCTCTAGAGAAAATATAAGAATTATTTTTCTCAAAAATGAATTTCTAAACTTTATGCATTCTATATAATTTCTTCTAACTTAATTTGAACTTTAAACTTTTAGATGCCTCAAATTTTAGGTGGCAAGTTAAATACTTAGCATTTCTCAAGTTAGTAATATTTTTATATTTTAAGGATAATATTTCAAATAAAATACAAGGCATATTTAATTAATAGATTCAATTCTATCCTCTAGATTTTTTATATGAGGCAAACTCAGATTAATATTTCAGTATTGAGGAAAACCAAGATGATGGCATAAGGTATACACCTGTACATGCTGCCTCTCACAACCACACCAAAACTACAACTAAAAGACAAAATGTCTATCACCCAGAACCATGGGAAAGCTGGCTGAGTAGAAGTTCCACAATTAGAAGGAAAGAGAAAAGAGCATTGAGACGTGCACAAGCGCAGAAAAGCTGAGGTACGGAGGCACGTGAATCGGGCTGGCAGCTGGTGACTGGGAGTGCTGTTTTTTTTCAACCCAAAGGGAGACACAAGCTCCCGATTACTCTGAACTCTAGTTTCCGGTGAGACTCTGGGGACCCAGACTCCTACGGGGAGAAGCTGCACTGTCTGTCATCGGGTCAAAAAGTGAGGGTGGTTTTCTTGCAGAGGTGCGCACAGGAATCATTGTTTACTGCGCTGGGGCGTGGGACGCGGGGACACGGGGACGTGGAAACTCGGAGACACAGAGACGGCTGACTGGCAACCATCGCTGTTTGCCACGCCCTAGCCTAGTGATTACCTGAGACCCTGCCCCGCCTAATTTACAAACCCACCCAAGCTCTGCACAGCGGCTTTTGCATATAAATGGCATGCCCTATCGCAGCTTAACCTAACAAACTGCAGCTCTGGTCAGACAGTTCCAAAACCTCCAAACCCCAAGCAAAAAGGAGAAATCTGCAGATCTTGCTGTAGCTCCTGCTGGGTGACCTCAGACAGTAGCTGACCTGCACCCCATTGGAGATCCAGAAGCCAGTGTACCTAGTGGTCAGTGTGAGATGACACCAGATTTCAACTCCTCACATCCATAAGTGACACATTCAAGAGGCAGACTCAGTGAGCACCAAAGCCCCACTGAAACAAGTCCTGCCCCATAAGGGTGTCTCTTGCACAGCAGTTCTTCTATTCTAGACACAGCGGGTCCTCACAGCCAATTGGCCTGGAGATCAATTCCTCCCAGTGTACCAACAGCAATCAAGGCTTAACTATAACAAGACTTTGCACTCAGCCCACAAAGGGGTGCACCAAGAGTGTCCACCTCAGGTGATAGGGGAGGCTGAACCACTGGGCCCTATAGGACACCTACCACAGAAAACCACCCCATCAACACAGGGAAGCAGCCAAAATGCGGAGACAAAGAAACATGTCACGAATGAAAGAAATGGAGGAAAGCAAACTACTGTACATAGAGTTCAAAACCACATTTATAAGGTTACTCAAGAATCTTCTAAAAACCTCTGAGGAACTTAGTGAGACCTTTAATTATCTTAATGAGGATGCCAAAAAAATGGAAAAGGACCAGTTAGAAATTAAACATACACTGTCTGAAATAAAGAATATACAGAAATTCAACAGTAGACCAAAGGACCCCAAGAATCAAACAAAAGATTTGAAATATGAGGAAACAAAAACACCTAACCAGAAAAACAAAAAGAAAAAAGAACCCAAAAATATGAAGATAGTGTAAGGAGCCTCTGGGACAACTTTAAGCGTACCAACATCCGAATTATTGGGGTGCCAGAAGAAGAGAGAGAGCAAGATACTGAAAACCTACTTGAAGAAATGACAGAAAACTTTCCCTACCTGGTGAAAGAAATAGACTAATAAGTCCAGGAAGCACAGAGAACCCCAAACAAGAGGAATCCAAAGAGGACCACACCAAGACACATCATAATTAAAATGCCAAGGGCAAAAGACAAAGAGAGGATATTAAAAGCAGCAAGAGAAAAACAGTTAGTTACCTACAAGGGAGTACCCATACGACTGTCAGCTGATTTCTCAACAGAAACTATGCAGGCCAGAAGGGAGTGGCAAGAAATATTCAAAGTGATGAATAGCAAGAACCTACAACCAAGATTACTCTACCCAGCAAAGCTATCATTTAGACTTGAATGTCAGATAAAGAGCTTCACAGACAAGAAAAAGCTAAAGGAGTTCATCGGGACCAAACCAGGATTATATGAAATGCTGAAGGGTATTCTTTAAGAAGAATAATAATAAGAAAAAGATAAAGATAAAAATTATGAACAACAAAATGACAACAAATGCATGCCTATCAACAAGTGAATCTAAAAATCAAGTGAATAAAAAATCTGATGAACAGAATAAACTGATGAATATAATAGAATCAGGGGCATAGAAAGGGAGTGGACTGACAGTTCTTGGGGAGAAGGGAGTGTGAGGGGAGCGGGAAGAGACTGGACAAAAATCTTACACCTACGGATGAAGACAGTGGTGGGGGGTAAGGGCATGGGGTGGGGTCGAAATCAGGTCGAATGGAGCTATGGGTGAAAAAAAAGAGGAAAATCTATAATAATCTGAACAATAAAGATTTATTAAAAAATATATTTCAGTATTTTTGTCATTTTAAAATACCTAGATATTTATCCTAGCCTAGCCATTTGAATTTTAAAACCACCACATTCTTTTTTTTAAAATTTGATAAATCTTTATTGTTCAGATTATTACAATTGTTCCTCTTCCTCCCCCCCCCCCATAGCACCCCTCCACCCGGTTCCCACCCCACCCTCTGCCCTTACCTCCCCCACACTGTCCTCATCCATAGGTGTACGATTTTTGTCCAGTCTCTTCCTGCACCCCCACACCCTGTTCCCCCCAAGAATTGTCAGTCCACTCCCTTTCTATGCCCCTGATTCTATTATATTCACCAGTTTATTCTGTTCATCAGATTTTTTATTCACTACATTTTTAGATTCACTTGCTGATAGACATGTATTTGTTGTTCATAATTTTAATCTTTACCTTTTTCTTCTTCTTCCTCTTCTTAAAGAATACCTTTCAGCATTTCATATAATACTGGTTTGGTGGTGATGGATTCCTTTAGCTTTTTCTTATCTGTGAAGCTCTTTATCTGCCCTTCAATTCTGAATGATAGCTTTGCTGGGTAGAGTAATCTTGGTTGTAGGTTCTTGCTAGTCATCACTTTGAATATTTCTTGCCACTCCCTTCTGGCCTGCATAGTTTCTGTTGAGAAATCAGCTGACAGTCGTATGGGTGCTCCCTTGTAGGTAATTAACTGTTTTTCTCTTGCTGCTTTTAATATTCTCTCTTCGTCTTTTGCTCTTGGCATTTTAATTATGATGTGTCTTGGTGTGGTCCCCTTTGGATTCCTTTTGTTTGGGGTTCTCTGCACTTCCTGGACTTGTAAGTCTATTTCTTTTACCAGTTGGGGGAAGTTTTCTGTCATTTCTTCAAGTAGGTTTTCAGTATCTTGCTCTCTCTCTTCTTCTGGCACCCCCATAATTCAGATGTTGGTACGCTTGAAGTTGTCCCAGAGGCTCCTTACACTATTTTCATATTTTTGGATTCTTTTTGCTTTTCTGGTTGGGTGTTTTTTGCTTCTTTGTATTTCAAATCTTTGACTTGATTCTTGTGGTCCTCTAGTCTCCTGTTGGATCTCTGTATATTATTTTTTATTTCAGTCAGTTTATGCTTAATTTCTAGTTGGTCCTTTTTCATATCCTCGAGGGTCTCGCTAAATTTATCGGCCTTTTCTAGGAAATTCTTGAAAAACCTTATAACCGTGGTTTGAACTCTATATCAGTCATTTGCTTTCCTCCATTTCTTTCATTTGTGACCTGTTTCTTTGTCTCCACATTTTGGCTGCTTCCCTGAGTTGATAGCGTAGCTTTGTGTGGTAGGTGTCCTATAGGGCCCAGTGGCTAAGCCTCCCCAGTTACCTGAGGTGGGCACTCTTTGTCCACCCCTTTGTGGGCTGTGTGCACAGTCTTGTTGTAGTTAAGCCTTGATTGTTGTTGGTATCACTGGGAGGAATTGACCTCCAGGCCAATTGGCTGTGAGGATCAGCTGTGTCTACGCTGGGAGAACTTCTGTGCTGGAGACACCCTTATGAGACAAGACTTGCTTCAGTGGGGCTTTGATGCTCACTGAGTCTGCCCCCTGAGTGTGTCCCATATGGATCTGAGAAGTTGTAATCTGGATGGTCCCACTCTGACCCCTGGGTACACTGACTCTTGGATCTCCAAGGAGGTGTTAATTTATCCTTTGTCTGAGGCCACCCAGCAGGAGCTACGGAGAGATCTGCAGATTCCTCTTGTTTGTTTGGGCCTTGGAAGTGTCCAGATGAGGCCCAGCAAGATGCTGTGGGGCCTTGGGCCTTCTTTTGGATGCTCTGGGTCTCACTGATTCAGCTGCAGTTTGTCAGGTAAGTTTAGAATTCAAAGGACCCGGCCATCCACATGCAAAAGCCTCTGGGGTGGGATCTCAGGGTACAGCAAACCGCTATGGCTTCCCATCAGCCCTGCCCTAAGAGGCCCCCTGGGGCTCAATGTCCCACGGTAATCGCTACAAGCACCTCTAAGAGAAAGCCACCCTCAAGTTTTGCCCGCTACCAGACAGTCCAGTCACTCCCCATATGAGTCTGGGTTCCCAGAGTCTCACCCGGAACTGGAGTTCAGAGAGGTCGGGAGCTTTTGTCTCCCTGCAGATTGAGAAAGCCAGCCGCACACTCAGCGCCAGCCCTCTCTGTGCGCGCGCCTCCGTACCTCTGCCTTCCACTGCCCCTGTGAGTCTTAGTGTGCTTTTTTCTTTCCTTCTAGTTGTAGAATTTCCACTCAGCCAGCCTTCCTGTGGTTCTGGATGGTGTCCGTTTTGTCTTTAATTGTAGTTTTGAAATTGGTATGTGAGGCAGCAGTTAGGTGTTTACCTATGCCGCCATCTTGGTTTCTCCTCACCATTGATTACCTACATTCTTTTTCTTTTTTTAAAAAATGTTCTGTTTTTCCATGAAGTCTAATTTACTTATAAGCTTTTTGCACATAATTTAGCTGATTCTGCACATCACTGCTTATTATTTGATGTAGGAAATGTGGGTCAGCCACCTGTATAATAGGAAAAGCAAGTCTCTCCTCCACCATCATGTCCTTTAATCCTTCTCGGATAGCTCTTTGCATAGGTGATTCTATTAATGGTGAGTTAAATGTTTCAGGTTTAGGACATGGAGGTGGAGGGGGCCATGAAGGCCATTCCTCCAATTTTTCTTTTTGCTCCTCTTTAGGAGTGGAGAGTGCAAGGGGGGGAGGTTTATCCTATTTTGTCTCTCTAAAAGGCTCTAGAAAATGCAATACAGTGTTCCACAAGGAGAAACAATTTGGAGGCAAATTTTTCCCCTGCTGCTGAGCTTTTTTCAAGCTCTGACCCACTCTTCCACAACATTCAACTTTTAATGTATCTTCTTCAGGAAACCAAGGATTATGTTCTGTAAATAACATGCAAAAACTGTAAGGGAATATGTTCTGACACTTTAATTCCTTTATCCTTGAGCATGCAAGTCAAAAGTCTACAATAAAGTTTTTCTCTTTTTAACCGAATTCTGCCCCATTAGCCTGGCTAAAAAAGATGTTCCCACCCTACTTAAAGATCACAACTTCTGCAGCTGGCCATTGGCTTTGCACGCCGTGAATTTCCCTACCTATCTGGTGAATTCTTTTTCCCCACCTTGCTGGTGAAACTTCGTTTTTCTGCTTTAGGTGAATCTTCCTCTCCAGATGTCCCTCATGAAGGGATGTGAGAAGCAACGACCCACGTGGTTTAGGATTTGGGATCTGGAGAAGGGCCATGGGCAAATGATGAGAGGAGATAAGAAATAATAATTTGGAAATTGGGGGCCAGGCAGAGAGTCCAACTCTAGGGGAAGGACTTCGCTGGTGCCCAGGCCCTGCCAAACTTTTATTCAATTTTGGATACACATATTGCCCTTAGGCAGGCAATTCTGGTAACAGACAAACTATCTTAAAGGTCAGTAAATATTAGTAAAGATTTGCTTTGAGACTATTCAGTCAGAAAATTGCTTGAGCCACCATTGTCTCAACTAAACAATCAGTGCATAGCTTTGGTCCTTGCCAGAGCTTAAGGTTCACCAGCATTCCGGGCTCCCTGTTTACACTTTTCTGATAGTGAAGACAATGGTTAGCTTCTGAGAGTCTGGGTCAGGTGAGGAGCTGACAGCCAGAAACACCTGGAGGGTGTGTGTGTGTGTGTGTGTGTGTATTGTTGGGGAGAGGGGAGCTCTTCAGCCAGGAGGGGAGGACAGAGACTGAAATTATATTCATGGGGAAATAGGCCTGTGATTGGGAGAGTGAGAACAGAACCTGTTGGGGAAGGAAGGGTGGGTGTGTAGGTGGAGTCAACCTTCCAGATGGGCCCAGGACAGAGCATGGATGGGTGTTTGTGGGGGGAGCTCTTTAGCCAGGATAGTGAAGGCAGAGTCTGAAGTGGGGGTTCCGTGGCCAGCTGCAAAGGAACCTCAGCAGTGAGGCTGGAAGTGCCTGCAGGCCACCCTCCCACATGGAGGCTGAGCTTCTCTACAGCCTGAGGAGACCTCCTCCATGGGAGGGGTCCTGGAGGGCGAGAGACCTGTGTACCCAAGTCCCAGCACTCAAGGCTGGCCCAGAACCTTCTGAAGAACAACCTTTGGCTGAAGGCTGACACAGCTCCTCCCCACTGCAGAGCAGGCCAGGTGGAAGAAGCAGCAGGTGTCCCCAAGGAAAGAAAAGGGAAGAGGAGAACTAGGACAAGGCTTTCAGGATGGCAGTTTTCACACAGGTACCTGGGAGGCCCACTTCATCCAGAGGAAGCAGGGCCTGGAGCTGGAATGGAGGTTTGGGGGGTGTGCACCGCCAGTCCCGGGGAAGGCGGCCCAGCTGTTCATGGGTCTGCTGGCTGGCATGGACCTGCTTCCCTGCCTCAGCTCTCTACACAGATGCTTGCTGCACCCCCCACCACTGTCCTCAAACTCCCAGGCTGTGGCCCCACTCCCTGCTCCCCTCTCTCGGCAAACCTACTGTGGGGTTCAAGCACCCTGCCACTCTGATTCCCCTCCTGACTCAAGCATCTCCTTAGAGAGGCCTGTTTTCCTGGCTGCTCCACCTAGAAAGGCACCTGTGTGTGCCTGGTCAACCTCTCTCCACTGCCCCCCTTGTCCATCTTCATGTGGTGGAAGCGATAAGAGTGGACTAGCCCAGGTATCGGTCCAGAAGGCCATCTGCAGCTACAGACACTGTCCCATGAATTTCCAAGGCCCTGAGCATAGAGCCATGGTCTTGGGGTTTGTGCCTAGACTGCCTTGTAAGACAGCAGGGATCAGACAGGCCTCCATGAACCCTGCCTGGTCCCTTAGCAGGAAATAGCTGGGGGCTAGGCCTGGGGACCAAAGGCCAGCACTGGCCAGCGAGGGCAGGGCCAGGGGCAGTTGGGAAACTAAACTTGTTAGAAAGTGTTAGTCTTGCTTTTAGACTTGTCTTTAACATCCTCCCAAGTAACTTTGAACACAGGAATTTGACTGTACATCTCTAATGTGATATACCCTAAACAGATTTTAGGAATAACATGGGTGGTGCTACTATTCTGAGAGTCTTACATATTTATTATGGGATAATTCAAATAAGTTTGTAATATAGTTTTATTATCCTGTGTTATCTTAGTGGTGGGTAAAAGATACAAATGTAAAAGAGGTTCAATTAAAACCCCTGTAATCATACATTTAACGGAAATAATCAATATAAACACATAGTTAATTTTATCTTCCTAAAATTTTTCTGTAACTGTATCAACTAAATCATCCTACAAAGGTGAGGCAGCCATTAGCAATTAGTAACCCATAAGGCTCACATTCTGATTTCTTAATGCCATTCCCATGAAATGGAACCAGGGCTCCTTAGGAAAATGTCTGATTCCAGGTCTGGAGCAGAACATGTCCAAGATGGCCCTAGAATATCTGTGGTACTAGATTGCAAAGAAATTACAAAGATATCTGAAGTCGTTCAAAAGACTCAGGGGTTAACCTGAGTGGGCTCTCAGGTACAGGTGGGAAAATCTCAGCATCTAGGACTGTGATCCTTATAATTGACTGAAACACAAATACATGTGAATACATGAATTTATGATATTTTTTAAAGACAACAGTTAATTCATCACACTTAGAAGATGCTATTAAAATCATACTGATTTTGAACACTGTCAAGAGCATTAAAGATTCAAGCATTTATCCTGCCTTTCCAAAATAAATGTAACCCCAGGAGACCAAAGAATAGGTGAGGCAGTCCTCTTTATAAAAGTATTCAGGTAACAAATGATGAAAGGATGACAGAATAGCATATTACCACTGATTAGTAAGTATTATCAGCTGCTAACACCATAAAAAGAAAAATAACAAGTTATTGTATACTACCCCCTATACAGTGGTTCTATAACAACCAAAAGGTGAACTCGGAATCCAATTAGGCACCTACTAGTACACTCAACACTTTACAGAAAGTATAAAGAACTCTTTACGTATGTCAAAGACATACACCTCACAAAGTCAGTCCCTGTGGAACCCTGCAAGTGAACCCACCTGGTTTCTTTATCAAAGGTAAACAGAGAAAGAGAACTGGAGTGGGAAGCCTGCAGGAGACAAGGCACTTAGGAGACATATCCAGCAATATCAACGTGGAAACCTCAGATTCTGGGTCAAAAAAAACAAACCATTAAAAATTGTTACATTTCTGAAAACATTAATTAGATATTATTAACATTAAATAACTACTGCTCACTCTGTTTGTGATAAATGTATTGCAATAATTTTTAAGAGTTCTTATCTTTAGAGATACTTAGATGTATAGGTGAAATGACATAGTGAGTCTAGAGTTGGCTTTCAAATATATAGGGAACAGACTGAGTAGAATTGTAAATTTAACTAAATTGTCCATAAGTTATCCATGTATAAGCTCACACACAAGTAAGAAACAACTCTGGTTGGGATTATTTAAGATAGTATGTGATAAGGAACTCATACAATTCACTAAAAAAAAAAAACCGCAACTATGTAATTAAAACATGGGCAGAGGATGTGGAGACATTTCTTCAGAGGACATACAGATGGACATCAGATATATGAAAAGATTCTCAACATCACTCACAATCAAGGAAACGCAAATCAGACTCATTAATAAGCATCGACCTATGAGCTTGGGTTTCAGGCTGGATCCCCAGTAGGGGGCGTGCAGGAAGCAGGGGATCAATGATTCTTTCTCATCATTGATGTTTTATTTTTCTCTCTCCCTCTTCTTTCCACTGTGAAATCCATAAAAACCCACACACATAATGAGAAATCACCTCACATAATTAAAAAATTCAGCAAATAACAAGTGCTATTAAGGATGTACAGAAAAGGGAATCTTTATGCACTGTTGATGGATTGAAAATGGGTGCAGCTTCTATGGAAAACAGTATGGAGATTCCTCCAAAAACTGAAAATAGATCTACTATATGACTCACCAATTCCATTGTGTGTATTTATACAAAGAAAACACAGTCTCCAATAGATATATGCCAGCCTCGGTTCATTGCAGTGTTACCTACAATAGCCAACGTATGGCAGCAACTTGGGTTTCCATCAATAGAAAAATGTATAAATTTTATATGGTATACACATACATACTGGACTATTACTAATAAAAAATAATGTAATTCTGCTGTTTGTGACAACAAGAAAAGACCTAGAGGGTATTATGCTAAATGAAATAAGTCAGAAGAGAAAGAGAAATGCTGTGTGAATTCATTTATATGCTGAAATTTATAAAAATCAAACAAAACGCATGAACTCATAGAAACAAAGAACAAACTGATGGTTGCAAAAGGGGAGGAGGAGTGGAGTTGTTAGCTGCAGAAATAACAGGCTTTAGTGACTAGTTAGGTCAGACCTTTGTTCAGCAACCTCAGTACTTGAATTCAGAATAAGAAATAATTAAGAGCCAAGACTCATATAAGCTTATTTAGAAAGTTACAGAGATAGAAGAAATGGACTCAGGAAACAGTTACAGAGGCAAAAGAAGGGCCCCTGGAGCTCAGGAGAAAGAGAGAGGCAAGGAAAACACTCCTGGGGAAGGGAAATGGAGAAAGGCATGGGGGGGGGGGAAAGAGAGAGAGAGAGAGAGAGAGAGAGAGAGAGAGAGAGAGAGAGAGAGAGAGAGAGAGAGATGGGGTCCCTGTACAAAAGGCTTTTATCTGGAGGCCTTAGAGGAGAATCCCAACAGAACATTCATCAACTTTCCTGGTCTCCACTCATTGGTCAGAGCCAGGGGTTCATTAGTCAGTGCAGCTGGTCCTGGTGGCAGCCATGGCATCACTCCTGAGTGCTGCTTCTCTGGGCCTGGACTGAAACACAGCTGAAGCCTCGATGTCCTCTTTCGTAGGTTCATGCTTAAGGGAGTGGTCCTGCCAAGGCTTATAGTGTTGCCTGTTTCTAGGCATCCAGGGCTCTCTGCCCTGGTGACCCTCTACAAAAGCCTATTCTTCCTACTACAGAGGGATGGGTGAAGAGGTGAAGGGAAATACGTATAGTCAGTAAGTGTGATAACTTTGCACAGTGACAGTCTCCAGAGTTAGAGTGGTGAGCACATAATCCTATACAGTAAAAGCCTAATATGCAAATTGAGCCCTTGGGCAGTCATTCAACCAGGAGTTTGACCGGGAGACTGGGAGTTCGACCACTCACTATGATTTGCACTGACCACCAGGGAGCAGCGTGGAACATGGCGGGCGTCGGCTACGTGGCACTGGCAGGGGCCGGCAGTGGAGACACCACCACCTGGCTCCCAGGTGCTGAGGGAGCCAGGCGGGGGGCCCGGCCCCAATCGATCACCCTGCAGGCGGGATGGGAGCAGGTGAGAGGGTGGCACCGGGCCAAGGCGGGGTGCTAGGCAGGGCTGTGGAGCTGCAAGGCTAGGGATGCGAGCTGGGGCCCAATCTTTGCAGGCCACCCTGAGGGACCCCACCCATGCATGAATTCGTGCACCGGGCCTCTAGACTATATATATAAAAGCCTAAGTGACTGTTTGATCATTCCACTGACCACCAGGGGGCAGATGCTCAATGCATAGGCATGGAAACATGCTGAATGAATCTCAGAGGGAAGTGGTGAAGGGGGAAGGCGGGAAGAGATCAACCAAAGATCTAAAGATGTGGTGCAAGGATTCGTGTACCAGTGCGGTCCCTTGGCCTGGCCTGTGGGGATTGGGGTGAAATCAGCACTCCAACATCCCCCAAGGGGTCCCGTATTTTGAGAGGGCACAGGCCAGCCGAGGGACCCCACCAATGCACCAATCCGTGCAAAAGATAGTATGAAAAAATTTAAGCTCAATGTTTTCTTTACTCATTTAAACAGAAAACAGAAACAAACCAAAACAATAAAACAACAACAAAAACAATATCAAGAATTACACAGTACGAGGCTATCTTAGAAGTTAGTGAAATGTGAAACAAAACATCTACCTTCTGCCCAGCCCTTGTGGCTCAGTAGTTGAGAATTGCCCCATGAACCAGGAGGTCATGGTTGATTCCTGGTCAGGGCACATGCTGAGTTGTGGGCTCTATCCCCAGTAGGGGGCGTGCAGGTGGCAGCCAGTCAATGTATCTCTCTCAGTGATGTTTCTCTCTCTCCCTCTCCTTTCCTCTCTCTCTAAGGAAAAAAAAAAGAAACTGAAGAACAAAATAGAAACAAAGGCATGAACACATAGAACAGACAACTGTGGCAGGGGAGGCGGTACTAGATAAAAAGAGCTGAAGGAATTAGCAAAATAACCCATAGACACAGGCAACAGTGTTGTGATGGCCAGAGGGAAGGGGGCGGGGGCTGGGTGGAAGTGGGCAAAAGGTGGGGAAATGCGGACATCTGTAGTAGTGTCAACAATAAAAACGAAGATAAAAAAAGAAAAAAATCAATAAAAACATATTAAAAGGAAACTACCTTCTCAATACATTTTCTATTGTTTGTATTTTTAAAAAATCCTTTATTTCCTCATTAAATTTATATTCTTCTTCCAAATTCAAGTGTTTCTCCCTTGTATTAATCATACACATATAAAATTTGAAAAAGAAGAAAAACCTGAAAAATATGTTCAAAAAAAGAAAATCTCAGAGTTCCACTTCCCTGAAATAATTACTTTCAACATTTTCGTGAACATCCTTCCAAAGTTTCTATATACATACATACATACATTACATAAATGAAGATGAAAATACTATTTGGAAATATTTCTTCACCCAACAATGTTGTCTTATTAGAGATTATTT
The DNA here is from genome assembly GCF_963455305.1 of Plecotus auritus. Taxonomy (NCBI): domain Eukaryota; kingdom Metazoa; phylum Chordata; class Mammalia; order Chiroptera; family Vespertilionidae; genus Plecotus; species Plecotus auritus. Next base: position 74,710,130 of record NC_137771.1, read on the forward strand.
TAATCAAGTATTAAACATCATCTTTTTAATGGTCACATAGCTCTTTAGTGGATGGCTGTACCACAACTGATCTAACCAATCTCCTTCTGCTGTGCATGTAGATGGTCTTTTTATTTTTTATTTCAACCTTAAAAATAAAACCATGAACATCCCTGTGCTAGTAACTTGACCTACTTTCTCTGAGCTTTAAGCTTATCCTATAATCTGCTCTAAGATCCCAGAGTGTAAATTTGTAAATTACATTTCCCAGACTCCCTCAAGAGATGGCTTCCTGTAGGCTCTTCCAATTAAAGGCACTAGCACTTCTTTAGGATTCTGTGCAATAGCTGCACTGCTCCCACCCCACCCCCCAACAGCCAGGCCACCCCTGCTAAGGTTGGTGGATGTTGACAGGGCTCTTCCACCCACTGAGCAGTCCTAACCACTTGCACTCTTCCCAGGTGTTCCTTCCAACATCTGTATTAACTTATTTATGTTGAAAGTATCTAGCATGATTTCTGTTTCTCTGACTGGACCCTGAACCATATAATGATCATGCAGACATCTTTACTAATTATCTCTGGATGAATTCCTAACACTGTTCTATCCAGGGGGCTCATTCAAAGAAGTAAATATGTATGTAAATATATTAGAGGTAGTTAGAGCCAGCCTATCAGGGGAGGTAGTTAAAAAGATGGAATGGCAGAAAATTAAAGTGAATCCTATGTTGTTGCATTAGAATTGGTGGTATCAGCATGAATTCAGGATTGTCAGTACATACATTGACATATATAGAAATAAATACAGCTATCTATCATCTCCCAGGGCTCCTTGGGAAATGGCAGATTTCAGATGGGGAAATGACAAGATGAACCTGAAAAATCTTGTTGTGCCAGAAAACAAGGAAGTGCTCAAACAATGATGTGAAATGTGTTAAAAGGACACAGGAGCCAGCTTGTTGGATTTCCATTGGCTAAATCAGGGACAAATTGAGCATTAAAATAAATAATAGAGTAAATAATTAAATCCATTGCATAAAGTAGGAAACCATGAATCCATGCAGATGTAAATAAATAAATAAATGATCATATTAAGTGTTTGAAGAGGAATGGCATAATTTATATAGTCTCAAAAATACATCTCCACAAAATACTCATTCATTACAAAGGGAAAAGTAATTTTACAGAGGAGAAGTCTGACAGACATCTGTATGATCATGTAACCAAAGTTAGCATATGAGGATGGTCAAATACAAATCCTGTGCCATCCAATGGTGCAGAGCCTGTTGTCTCCTGGTCACCCCTCATTTCGTCCCTCCTGTAGTTTTCCAAGGGCCTCACGTGCTAAGTGTAGACGTGAACCTGTGTGATCAAGGTCCACCTTTACCCATGAAAGAGGCCCACAGAGGCCCAGAAAGCAGGCTTTACACAGTTTGGGTAGGGAATTCCAGAGTTCTGGTTCTGGTGGGCATTTCCCTTTGGTCTTGGGAGTGAAGCAATTGGAGGAGGACCAGCCTGGGGCCTGCAGGGAAGGCTGGATGGCCAGCCAAGTAAATTAATCTTTCTTTTGACTCGGTTTCCTTTTTATTAAAACAATGCTAAACAAATGTATACGGGTTTAGTTTTTAAAAATTGGGATGTTTTCTTGCTCTACAAGCCTGTGGTTCTGTGAATCTGAAAATTCTAGTAGCTAAGCTTTCCCGAACTTGAAAACCACCTGAAACAAAAGGTGGTAGCAAGTCTGCTCTGTGAACCTAGGTAGACAAGCTGTTCATCTCAGGTGACCTACTGAGGCATTGAATTCCCACACTGAGGAAAGCAAGCCTGAGTACGCGGGCCCAGTCCTGAAGCAGCTATCCCTCGAGAGTGACGCTGCCAGGTTTTGAGGGGACAACCTTCTTTTCTCCATTAGCCCCCAAGTCCTGCTGGTGCAGAACTTCCTCCTCATTGGGGGCCACGGGGCCAGTACCCAGGGTGTCGCTGAGACCCTTTCTTCCAAGCCCAGAGCTTTGCTGCCCTGTTGTCTGGCCCACCTTCCCCTTCCCCTCTTCCCTAAGCCATCGCAGCAGCACCACTGAAGCGCTCCATGAGCTTTCACTCACAGTAGCAGAGATTCTCTTTGGGCCCCAGCTCTTCCAAAATCTTGAGCTCCCCAGGACACAAGGAGCAGCTGAGTGAACCTGGCAGCAAGCCATGCTCCTGGAGCAGCCCCTGCGTGCTCTTATTTTCTGAGTGACTCTCTCCATTTTCTCCTCTTCTTTGTGAATCTCCCTTATTAGACCAGAGAGGGAGCCCTTTCCATAGACCAGCATGTTCTCAGGAGATTTGGGCCAAGTGCCAGCTTGAAACTCCTCAGACCCAAGCCAACTGTGGGCATGCCTCCTCCTCCTCCTCTATTTCTCTGCTTATGGTTTCCCACTGATATTTTCAAGCATGGCTCCGCAGTTCCTCCACTTGCCCTTTGCCGCTTTCTTCAGGTTTTTGAAGGCAACATTTTCTTGGACCTACTTCTTTCTTTTCCGGGATATTTTTTGCTGGGTGTTTAAGTATTGAGTTTGGCAAGTATTTGTTGAATATTTTCTGTGTGACAGGAGCTGGGGGAAATGAGGAAAAAAGACAGAGACTTTGCCATTTGGGAGCTCAGGTGGAGTGGAGACAGACAGCTAAACTGAACTTTCCTCGCGAAGGGTGAGGCATTACCTATACCTGAGCCTTTCCAGTCCATGAAGCCGTTCTAAAGGCCTCACAACCCACCACACCAGGAATGATAGCTCGCCCCACTCCCTGCTTTGTCTGTGTCCCTGTGATGTTGCAGTTGCTCATTTAAATTCCCAAACAAGCCAGGATGGAATAGTGTGACGCCGAGTATTCACTGCACACTCCTGGGCTTTCCTAAACTCTATTCTAACCCCAGTTAAATGGTTTTGTGGTTATGACCATTGGTAGAAATTTTTAAAAAAGTCAAAACCAGATTAAGCTCTGAGGCTACCAGTGTTGTAAACTCTATAATTATTTGGAAAGTGGCCAGCTGGGAGCTGGGAAGGGTTAAAGTTGTGTCTGCCTCTGGAGAACCAGAGGACTCTGCATCCTCAGGAAACTGTCAGCCGTTTGTATTCACTGTCCTCCACGTCCCAGCATCTTTCTCTTCCTCTTCTGTCTCCTGCCCTTGGCCCTGCCTGGATTCTGGAGTGTGGCCATGGATAATGTGCTTAGAGAGGCACTGCTCCATATGTGTTAGAACTAGAAGCCCCTCTGAGGGGCATGATATTGGCAATAAGTCCATTTGTTCTTCTTGCCCCCAATGAAATGGTTTGGCTCAAAACTATTATTTCTTGGTTGGTTTTTACAGGAACAATGAGGTGTCCTGTGACCACTGCCTCCTATCGTCACTGCAGAAGAGCACACGTGAGCTCTGGAAATGGCCGGGCACTGTGGGAATGAGACCTTGCCATCTTAAACAGCTAAAAGACATGTGGGATCTCACATCCAACCCAAGATCCACTCTCTCCCGCCCTTGCCTTTCTTCTCCTGTCTGAATTGCACCCATGAGGTAGGCACTCAAATGAGCTGAGCAAACAGATGTGAAACCGAGATTCAAATAATACCCAGGTAACAATGGCTAATGCTCACATGCATAGCCACTGGGTGTTTCCTTCAAACCCTACAGAGCAGACTTGGCATGAACATCAAGATGAGTCCATTCACTTCCCCCCAGTTTGAGAATCCTGCCATGATGGGCACTCCTGTGGCAATGACCCTCACAGAAGCTCACGCAAAGACAAGAAGCTGCTTGGCCCCAAATTATGCCTAATGGTGCACACCAGATGGTGCACACCAGGGGTCAGTGAACGTAGAGAGTGTGTGATAAATATGTTTGTATTTATTTTCTCCTTAAAAATAGAACAGACGCACATACACATACAGAAAAGCAGATCCACTTGACGTGAGAGTGACACCCAGATCAAAGCTACCAGTAGGATGCAATGGGCTTCTACCTCTGTGGTGTGGATGAGGAGGGTCACTTTCACCATCAGGTGTCCCAGTTCAGCTTCCTTCTGAGAAAGCCCCGTTGGGGATCTGTGTATGCCCACGTGTTCGTTTCTGCTGCCGAGGCCTTACTGATGCTGACTGGTCGGCTGGGGCGGCCACGTGGCAGAGGATCCTGCACTTCCCGCTGCCCAGAGCTGCTTTCCTGCTGCAGAGAACGGCAGTGTGGGAGGAGGTCAGACCTGCGGACAGAGACCAGATAGACTTTTGTCATCTTGCTTTTCTGAAGAGATGGTACAACAGCGTTTAGATTTTAAAAGTTACCTAGCCATCAATTAATCGTTGGAGGAAGCTCAGCCACGGGCACTGTCTTTCTGTCCGATGCTCAAGGTTATGGGCTATGCTGTTTCCGTGTCTGTGAACAGTGTGGGCCAGGTGACCCCTCAGGTCTGTCTGGCTCTAAGGTGCAGACGTCATGAGGCTCACACCCTCTGGGTGGTACATGCTCACATCTCAGAGGACGTTCCACCTCTGGGTGATTTCCAAAGGCTGCCATGGTGTCTTAGGTTTGCTTTTTAGACAGGAAGAGCTATCTAAAAGTCAAGAAGGCAGGTTTGAAATGAACTGCTATAGGTTATAGACCATCTATCTATATGTTCAAATGTTCATATGTTCAAATGTTCATATATGCTCATATGTTCAAATGGATGAATAGATAAATATGATATAGACATACAATGGAATGTCACTCAGCCTTTAAAAGAGGGATATTCTGACACATGCTACAACATGGATGAACTTTGAGGACTTTATGTCAAGTGAAATAAGCTAAACAAAAGGGACAAAATACTGAATAATTCCACTTATATGAGGGATGTGGTACAGTCACCATTAAGTCACCATGTATCTATAAAATTGATTACAGATATCTGCCAACACCTCTCCTTTATCGCTCCCTCCCACCTCCTGTCTAAAAAGTCAAGAAGGCAGGTTTGAAATGAACTGCTATAGGTTATAGACCATCTATCTCCCGCTCTCATGTTCCAGAGATGGTTTGGTAGTAGCCCTTTAAGAGAGAATCCGCCAAGTGGGGGTTGGGAAGTCACTGATATTTTTAGGTAAAACTTTTGATACCCAATAATTTATTCTGAATTATAAAAATGATTCATACTGCATGGCTTTCAAAGAATAATATTCTGTAAGTGCAAACAGCAAGTTCAAGACCTATATCTAAGAAAGAGTGTCTGAAAAATCTTAGCCAAACTAACTTTCCCTGGACATGTACATTCACTCAGACATTTCTGGGCCCTCTGGGGAGAAAAGGACCAAGTCAACCTTGCCAAGTAGCCATTAGGTCTCTACTAGACAAAGGAAGGGGACATTCATCATAAGCATGGCCTTGGAAGGGAGTATGTCCAATATTAGCAATATTTGGTTTCCTTGTAACTAATAAGATGGTGGGAGGAATGAGAAATTTATGGGAAATAAGGTTTTGCACATCTTTGCTGGTTGGAAAAGCACTTTGATTTTATGTGATTTACTCTCCAGGTAAATCTAGAGAGAATGACTGAGATAATTTGTCCCCTTATCATCCCAGGCTTAAACCAAGGCATATGGTGCCTCCTCCTGTTCTCTCTCTCTCTCTCTCTCTCTCTCTCTCTCTCTCTCTCTCTCTCTCTCTCTCTCTCTCTCGAATGGGTGTGAGTGCTCCCTACATGGGGCTGGGGTGTGATGCCAGGCAGGAACCTGGATGCACCTATTCCATGAGTTATCACTGGCCAGAATACATGCCTTCTTCCTCCTTCATCTTTTCTTAAATAATTTTATAAAGAAGAATGAGCCCTCTTCCTAAAACAGACAATACTCACTTTCACCAAACGTGTCCACCACTGAAATGAAGTGCCACTTAATTCCTTTCCTTTGAAACTCAAACACATGACCAGACATAGATGTCAATTATCCCAACAATCAAGACAATTTATTATACTCTCCTATTTTCCCTGCTTCTAATTTCCAAAAATCTATTTTTTTTTCTGGAAGAAAACACATGTGGGAAAATTCTTTTTAAAAATGCTCTCCCACACCACCCAAATTTTTTCCTGATTATAAAAGGAACTCACACCACTATCAATTGAAAGTCCTTTAGCACAGAACTGGGGGAGACAGGTAGGGGGACACGCAGTGTGTGTGGTTGGGCGGGGCTCTCTGCAGGAGGCATATCTGAGCCTTGGAGGCCCTCAGGTCCAGTGGACCAGCAGTGGGCTGGGAAAGTGTGGTGGGTACCTTGGCTTGTCTACTGGCTCCAGCAGCTCAGGGAGGTCGTGAGTTTGTGTGCTGCTTGGCAAAGTTCACAAATACCTGAAGGCAAGCAAAGAACAAGAATAGGTATATGAGCAAGAAAAGAGAAGAATGGTACCCTCCACTCACCACCCACCTCCCCACTCTTTACTGGGCTTTCTCTTTTCCACAGCTCATATCCAGCCCTGCTGGAGCAGCTTGTGTGCTGCAGGAGGGGAGGCTGGCCCACCAGGGCCGTGCACAGGGCTTGTTTCTTAGAATTCCAAGCTGAGCCATAGGAGTGCCTCTGGGAGGACTCAAAGGATGTGGGGTATACAAGGCAAGGCAGATCCCAAGTAGCAGCATCCTTCTAAGCCTCTAAAGAATAAACTAAAAGCAAGAAATAAAACAGGGTCTGATCTCATCTCTCCTCTGTCCTTTATTCAATGCACAGTGTGGCCGTGACTCCTGCTCATGCCTTCCTCTGCTTATGGCTGAGAAGGTGCTCTTGAGCCAGCTCCTCAAAGGCTATTGCCGATGTCAGTGCTTTATTGCACAGTCTCTAAGGATGTCTCCTTAAAATAAACACACAGCGACAACAAAATACCCCAGAAAAAGCTCATATGGATGAATTGATAAATATGATATAGACATACAATGGAATGTCACTCAGCCTTTAAAAGAGGGATATTCTGACACATGCTACAACATGGATGAACTTTGAGGACATTATGTCAAGTGAAATAAGCTAAACAAAAGGGACAAGATACTGAATAATTCCACTTATATGAGGGATGTGGTGCAGTCACCATTAAGTAGAACTACAGACAGTCCTCAGGTTACGTTGGACTCGACGTACGTTGTTTCATGGTTACATCGCCATCTCCCATTTATTTATATATAAAAAAAAGTTCCATCATTTCGACATATGTACATATGTGCTTTATGTTTTTTATTATTTATTTGCCCCAAATAAAGGTCAGGAATTGTTATCTTTCTTTTAAATTTTTTTTACTGTTTCACTTCATTACTGCTGTGTATGTGCTCCATGTGAGTGATGTAGGTGCTCATGTAGGTGGGTTCCCACTTACGGCGAAAATCGCGTTACCTCGCACCATAGGAATGGATCTCCGATGTAACCTGAGGAACTATTGTATGGTTATAAGTGGCTGGGGGTTGGGGGCTATTGTCAAATGGGTACAGAGTTTTAATTTGGGAAGATGAATAATCTCTGGAGAGCCCTAGCTGGTTTGGCTCAGGGGATAGAGTGTCGGCCTGTGGACTGAAGGGTCCCAGGTTCGATTCCAGTCAAGGGCATATGCCTGGGTTGTGGGCTTGATCCCCAGTAGGGGGCGTGCAGGAGGCAGCTGATCGATGATTCTCTCTCCTCATTGATGTTTCTATCTCTCCCTCTTCTTTTCTCTCTGAAATCAATAAAAATATCCTATCTAATAAAGAGAGAATATGCTAATTGACCATCACTCTGTCACAAAGATGGATGCACCCACAGCTGAGGCCAAGTTCCTATAAGGAGCCTTAACAAGCAATCAGCAGGGACCTGAGGCTAAGCCCTCCCCCACCCGGCAGGGCTTGACAGGGGACCTCAGGCTGCTCCCCCCACCAGGTGGAGCTTGACAGGGGACTTCAGTCTGTGCCCCCCACCCCGGGAACAGGCTGGGGGACCTCAGACCGCACCCCCCCACCTCAGCACCGGGCCAGGGGACCTCAGGCTGCACCCCCCTGCCCGGCTGGGCTTGACAGGGGACCTCAGGCCGTGCCCCTCACCCAGCGGGGCTTGACAGGGGACCTCAAGGTGCACCCCCAGTGCTGGGTTGAGTGAACTCAGGCCGCGCCCCCACCCAGCGGGGCTTGATAGGGGACCTGAAGCTGTGCCCCCCTCCCGGTGCTGGGTCGGTGGATCTGAGGCTGCGCCCCCACACCTGGCGGGACTTGACGGGGGACCTCAGTCCATGCCCCCCACCCAGCGGGGCTTGACAGGGGATCTTAGGCCGTGTCTCCCACCTGGCGCTGGGCTGGGGGACCTCAGGCCACGCCCCCATCCTGGCACCGGGTGGGACTGGCCAGGTCTGGATCTAGCCCAATGCGGGGGGGGGGGGGGGGGGGCGGGCGGCCGGGTCTGGGTCTCATGCGATTTTGAGGTGCATGTGGGTGGGTGGGGACCTTACTCTGGGTCCCGTGGTGTGCCCCAGACTCTGACAGGAGGAAGGTTTTCATATACATTTTACTAATTTTCTTTCATCTCTGACACTTCTATTATAGAGAAAGGGCAAATAGCAATATTAAATTATTTCCTCTAATTAATCCCCTTTTAATGTGCACGAATTTCGTGCACCGGATCACTAGTATTTAAAAAATAATCTCTGGAGAAAGATGGTAGTGATGGTTTCACAACAATGTGAATGTAGTTAATGCCACTGAACTGTGCACTTAGAACAGGTCATTATCCTATATAATAAAAGCCTAATATGCAAATTGTCCCCTTAACCAGAGTTCCGCTGGGAATTCTACCGCTCAACCAGTTGCTATGACACATACTGACCACCAGGGGGCAGATGCTCCAACAGATAGGTTAGCTTGCTGTGGGCGCTGGTGGGCTGGACTGGAAAGTAAGGTGTGAGGTGAGAGCTGTCAGGAAGCTCCCAGGGTTTGGCCAGAGCCCTGGGCAGAGGTGGGCGGGAGGCTGCTATGCATGATCCAAGAGAGCCGTGAACTGCACAGCCTTCCGCAGCCTGTAGCGTTATCAGTGCGCGATTTATAATCTTCAGAGCTGCTTTTTTTTTATTTGTTAAGTTTCACTAACTACTCCAGGAGAGTGGGTAGCACCAGTACAGAGGGACTGGGGATGGGCCAGGCATGCCTGCCCGAGGCTAAGGTGCAGTCTCAGGCTCCCAGGGTCACAGCAGAGAAGGGGGCGGGGATGAGTTGGAGAAACTGAGTCCAAAACTTGAAAGGAAGTGGGAGGCAGAGAAGGGCCGAGGGTGACAGCCCCATGGGACAGACTCCATGTCCCTCCCTCCTCCTCCCCCTGACCCGTCACCCGTCACCCGAGGCCCTGCCTGGGCTCGCCCTGCACAGCCCTGCCCCACACAGCCTTTGGGGAGCTCCGCCCCTGGAGGAGAAAGGGGGAGGCTGCAGACAGGAAGTCTCAGGAGGAGGAGGCAGAGCAGGGCCCACCAAGTTAAATGGAGGGAAGAGAGGGAGAGACCCCCAGGACTGGGAACAGAGATGGGCGGGGAAGGAGGTCCGTGTGGAAGTGTCACCATTGGTTGAAGTAGAAATCCTGACCCCATTTTACAGATCCCAGCAGAGTGTGTGTGTGTGGGAGGGGGGCTAAGGGGGGGACGGGGCAAAGACAAAAGAGAGTGTGAGGGGACTGGATAGATGGAGATCAGCGACATTTGATTCATGGCCTTTTTATTTTTATTTTTGTTAATATATTTTTATTGATTTCAGAGAGGAAGGCAGAGGAAGAAAGAGATAGAAACATCAATGACGAGAATCGGTCTGCTGCCTCCCGCATGCCCCCTACTGGGAATTGAGCCTGCAACCCAGGAATGTGCCCTTGACCGGAATCAAACTCAGGACCCTTCATTCTGCAGGCCGTGGCTCTATCCACTAAACCAAACCATCTAGGGTGACCCATGGCCTATTTAAAACTGCTGCAGTAGGCTGAGCAGGGGTCTTACCACGATGGTGTTACCTGATAATGAGGATGTCTCTCCTTATGTTGGGGTAATCGGAAATGCATTGAAGTAAAGACACCCCCACGGAGCCTGCAAAGGGTTTCCATGCACACAATGTAATTTACTTCGTGTGTCAGCTGAAGAGGGTGAGCAGAGCCTTGGAAGGACATGAGGTCTCCAAGACCAGGGGCTGGAGGTTTTCAGTATCTTGCTTTCTCTCTTCTTCTGGCACCCCCATAATTCTGATGTTGGTACGCTTGAAGTTGTCCCAGAGGCTTCTTACACTATCTTCAACTTTTTGGATTCTTTTTTCTTTTTTTTGCTTTTCCGGTTGAGTGTTTTTTGCTTCTTTGTATTTCAAATCTTTGACTTGATTCTTGCGTTCCTCTAGTCTGCTGTTGGGTCTCTGTATAATATTTTTTATTTCAGTCAGTGTATGTTTAATTTCTAGTTGGTCCTTTTTCATATCTTCGAGGGTCTCATTATATTTATCGGCCTTTTCTAGGATATTCTTGAAAAGCCTTATAACCGTGGTTTTGAATTCTATATCCAGTCGTTTGTTTTCCTCCATTTCTTTTGTTTGTGATCTGTTTCTTTGTCTCCCCATTTTTCACTGCTTCCCTGAGTTGGTAGGGTGGCTTTGTGTGCTAGGTTTCCTATATGGCCCAGTGGGTCAGCCTCCCCAGTTAACCTGAGGTGGACACTCTTGGTGCACCCCTTTGTGGACTGTGTGTACAGCCTTGTTGTAGTTAAGTCTTGATTGTTGCTGGTATCACTGGGAGGAATTGACCTGCAGGCCAGTTGGCTGTGAGGATCAGCTGTGTCTACACTGGGAGATTTTCGGTGCTGGAGACAGCCTTATAGGATTAGCCTTGCCAGATTGCAAAAGCCTCTGTGCTCAGCTTGGAAGGGGTGGAGTCTCAGGGCGGAGCAGACAGTCTTGGCTTCCCGTCAGCCCTGCCCTTGCGTGCGCGAGTCTCCAGACCTCTGCCTTCCGCGGTTCCCGAGTTTCCGCCTGACAGTCCAGATTTCCCCTGTAAGAGCGTGGGTCCCCAGGGGCTCGCCCGGAACTGCGGTTCAGTGCAGTCGGAACTGGGGCTCAGTGCAGTCAGGAGCTTCTGACTCCCTTCCGCTAGGGATAGCCGGTGGTAACCTCGGCAGGCAGTCTTTGTGTGCACTCGCGCCTCCAGACCCCTGCCGCCGCGGCTCCCCTGAGTCTCCGAGTTTCCGAGTCTCCGGGTGCCTTTCTCTCTACCTGACAGTCCAAACTCCCCCTGTATGAGCCTGGGTCCACAGGGTTTCGCCCGGAACTGAGGTTCAGTGCAGTTGGAACTGGGGTTCAGTGCAGTCGGGGGCTTCTTTCCCCTTCCGCCAGAGAAAGCCAGCCAGGCACTCTGCCGCCCTTCCTCTCTGCGCGCGCGTGTCTCCGTACCTCAGCCCTTTGCCACTCCTTCTCCTTGAGCTTTCCTCTTTCCTTCTAGTTGTAGGTTTTCCACTCAGCCAGCTTTCCTGTGGTTCTGGATGGTGTCTGTTCTTTTAGTTGTAGTTTTGAAATTGTTGTGCGGGGCAGCAGTTTAGGTGCTTACCTATGCTGCCATCTTGGTTTTCTAGCTTTTCTTTTTTCATTGCCATTTTCCTGGAAAATTTCTTTCCATCCCTTCACTTTCAGTCTCTGTGAATCCTTTGTTCTAGTTGAGTCTCTTATAGACAGCATATATATGGGTCATGTTTTCTTACCCATTCAGGTACCCCATGTGTTTTTATTGGAACATTTAAGCCATTTACATTTAAAGTAATTATTTATAGGTACTTATTTATTGCCATTCTTATTCTTTATGCCTGTGTTCTTCTCTTTCTTTCTATTTCTTCTTCTTACAATAGTCCCTTTAGCATTTCTTGCAATGGTGATTTGGTGGTAATAAACCAGCATTTTTTTTTCTTTTTTGTCTGTGACACTCTTTATTTCACCTTCAATTTTGAATGATATCCTTGTTGGATAGAGTAGTCTTAGGTTGAGTCCCTTGGTTTTCATTACCTTGTATACTTCATGCTGTTCCCTTCTGGCCTGAAGTGTTTCTAATTAGAAGTCAGCAGACATTCTAAGGGGAGCTCCCTTGTAGGTAACTTTCTGTCTCTGTCTTCCAGACTTTTAAGATTCTTTTTTTGTCTTTAATGTTTGCCATGTTAATTATTATGTGACTAGGTCTTTTGGGGTTCATCTTGGCTGAGACTCTGTGTTTCCTGACCTTGAGTGACTTATTCCTTCACCAGGTTAGGGAAATTTTCTGCCATTATTTCTGCAAACAGGGTCTCTATTCCTTGCTTGGATTCCTCTCCTTCTGGTACCCATAATGTGAATGTTGTTAAGTTTCATGTTGTCCCAAAGCTATCTTAAACTCTCCTCCTGTTTTTTAATTTTTTTTCTATTTGCTGCTCTGAATGGGTGTTTTTTTTCTACATTGTCTTCTAATTCACTGATTTGGTCTTCAGCTTCTTCTAGATTACTGTTTAATCCTTTTAGGGTGTTCTTTATTTCAGCTATGTCATTCCTCATTTTCAATTGATTCCTATTTATTCTTTTAACCCCTCTTTTTATTTTGGTATAGCTCTCATTAAGTCCCTTAATACTCTTATGATTCCTTATAATTCTCATTAAGTTGCTTGTAGTTCTCACTGAATTGTTTGAGCACCCTTATTACCATTACTCTGAATTCTTTATCTGACAAATTGCTTGTATCTATTTTATTTAGTTTCTTTTCTGAAAATTCCTCTTTTTCTTTCATTTGGGGGTTATTTCTTTGTCTCCCTATTTTTTCTGTACCTTTTTTTTTATGCATTAGATTAAACTGCTATGCATCCCAGATTTTTTTTTCTTTGACTGCTGATCTCCCCCCCCCCCTTTTTAATCTTCATCTGAGGAATTTTTCCATTGATTTTCAGAGAAAGTGGAAGAGAGAGAGGCAAGACAGAAAGAAACATCGATGTAAGAGAAACAGATCAATTGGTTGCCTCCTGCATGCACCCCGACCAGGGCCCGGGCCAGGGAGAAGCCTGCAACTGAGGTACGTGTCTTTGACTGGGATCAAATCTGTGACCCTTTGGTCCACAGGCTGACGCTCTATTCACTGAGCCAAACTGGCTAGGGCTCCTCCCAGATTTTGTGGGGTGTTCTTACGTAGTAGGTGATTTTTGGGACCTAGTGGTGCAGTCTCTTAAATCGCCTGAGCTGGGTGCTCTAGGAAAACCCCTTCCTTAAGTTATTAGGTTTCTCTTGTAGTTGGGTTTTGAATGCTTTGTCCTGTTCATGAATGGAGTCTCCTCTCAGGCTGGCTGCCTATTTGGCTCACCCCTGACCATGTGTGCAAACAGTTGTGGAGGTGATGACAAAACAGAACAAAATACAACAAAACAACACATGAAACAGAAGAAACAAAACAAAAACATACACGAGACCCCTATAGCACCAACAAGAACAGTCACTAGAGAGAATTAGGAAAGAGAAAAGAGAGCAAGAATGACAGAAAAAAAAAGAAAGAAAAAATACTGGGGAAAAACAAAAGAAAACAAACAAACAAATAAACAAAAAACAACAAGAAAAAAGGAAGGGCAGAATATGTTCATGCAGAGCTGAATTAGAGAAAATAAGAATAAAGAATAAGAGGAATAGGGGAAGGAACACTATTCAAAATAAAGGTGAAAAAGAAATGAAAAGACAAGAAAAAAGTTTTAAAAGGTAAAACAGAGGAGAAAGCACATAGACCTTAAATTAAAAGAAAAAGAAAAAGAAAAACAGTTGAGAAAGCAGGAGAAAAAGAAAAGAGAAAGAAAAGAGAGAGAAAAAAATTGAGTAGTGAAAAAAAGAAAAAAATTGAAAAGGAAAATTAGATATATGAACAAAACAACAGAGAATAGAATAATAACATATCAATAAAGCAGATAGATAAAGAAGATAAATTAAAAGAGGGGATAAAGCAAGTAAAGAGAAAACTTAAAAAAGAAAAGAGGAGAAAGGGAGGAAAAAAGAGAAAAGAAAAAAAGGAGAAAAAGTTAAAAAAAGAAAAAAAGGTGAAGTGGTATTCATTTCAGCAGAGTTTTCCCATGGGAGCTCACTTTAGATTCCACTCTACTGTTCTGTCTGCCAATTCTGAGCTTCCTGCTAGGTACTTAGATGCTAACTACTGTCAGGTACTGTCTTTAGCTTTCAGCAACCTGCTCGAAGTTTCAAGCGATCCACCAATCCATGGCTTTTATCTGTCTCCACAGGCCTTGGCTGCAAGCAAGAGGGGTCAATCTGCCCTCTAGAGCAGGTTTGTTAGCAGCACGGGACCCAGGGATGGGTCAGCAAACTCCCCGTTTTCCCCGGCTCTGCCTCTGCCTGCCTTTGCTTGCTAGTCAGCTGTCAATCTTAATCACTCAAAAGTCTGTTTCTGAAAAGGCTTTAGGCAGGGGAAGTGCTGTTTAGCTTTCAGAGAATATGGTGGGTATGTATGTTTCCCTGTCCCAGAGCTACTCCTCTGTGAGTGGCCCAAAATATTACTCTGCCCTTGGCTGAACAGAGATCCTGGTATGGAGACCAACGGGATTGGCTGGAAACATGGAGTTTTTATCAGTTCTCCATGGGGGCGGGGAGGCGGGGGGCGGAATATCAGTCTGGTTCCCAGGATAGTGGGGTGAACAGCCTCTCCCCGAGTCCAGTCACTGAGGGTTCCTTGAGACTGTTCAAACCTTAAGCTTGGACTCTACTTTGGTTTCTTCTAAAAAGCTCAAAATGCAGGGTGTGGCAGGCTATATCACTTAGGGCAGGTTTTTTTTTCTTTACCTGCCCTCTTGCTGTGGGGAGCGGCTAGCCCAGGGGTGGGCAAACTTTTTGACTCGAGGGCCACAATGGGTTCTTAAACTGGACCGGAGGGCCGGAACAAAAGCATGGATGGAGTGTTTGTGTGAACTAATATAAATTCAAAGTAAACATCATTACATAAAAAGGTACGGTCTTTTTTTTTTTATTTCAATAGTTTTATTCATTTCAAACATTTTAACAAGAAGAATGTAAACACTAATTATTATAATTTGAAACTTCAAAAAATGGAGGAATCATAGCACAATAACATACCTTATATTGAAGATGGCAAAGGCAAAATAAAATTGCCTAACAAAGGAAAGGTACAAAAGCCTTTCAAATTAAACTTAAATATAATAAAATAATTTAAAACTAAAACAAATAGAAAAGAACAAAATGTGTAAACAGTAAATTAAACATTTTCTTTAGTGCAACTTCCAAATTATGCCCGGGACGTAGATGTAGATGGCAATGTAGACTGGGTTGAAAGGTTTTTGGTCTTTAAAACATCAACTTCAGTGGGAACAGTGTTGTTGGTCTCCTTCTTTAGCTAATGCATCAAAGTCTGGAGTTAGTTTTGTTGTGGCTATTCTCAGGATAGATCTGAGGTGTTCGTCAGTTAAGCTGGATCTGTGAGGGGCTTTGTTGATATTAATGACGCTAAATGTCTGCTTACAAACATAGGTTGACCCAAACAGCACCAGTATCTTCTGTGCCATCCTCCGGATGTTTGGAAAAGTGGCTTCATTAAGTGAAGCATAAAAGTCTCTTAGTTCAAGAGAGCTGGATTTCTCCTTTAGGACAAAGTCAGAATGAAGATCGATGAGTTCCAGTTGAACCTCTTCTGGTGCTGTTTCAGGGTTTTGTGACAAAGGACAGGCCACCAGTTAAAGTGACTAAAAGCTGAAAGTCTTTGTTGTTTTATTAACAAGTCATTGTGATGTACAGAATGTGGGAACAGAAAAAAATTGTGTTTGAGTAGAGCTCTTAATCTTACCTCAGAAAGGCTCTGATACTGTGCTCTCCAGGGGCGTGTCTCCCTACATCACCACGATAACGTGTCTACGCATTCCCAGGGTGATGTCGGGAGACGCGTCCGCGGGCATTACAAGGAGCCTCTGGAAGATTGAGAGGTTGTTCCTTCTACTGAATGGGCGGATATAAATCCGCCCACTCAGAAGAAGGAGCTGCGGCCGTGTTTCCCGACGTTGCCATGTTAACACTGCTGCTGGTGAAGGAGCGGAGGGGAGAGCAAGAGAACCCTCCGCTCTTTCGGCTCCACGGGCCAGATAGAACAGCCGAACGGGCCGGATCCGGCCCCCGCGCGGGCCGTAGTTTGCCCACGGCTGGGCTAGCCTCTCCCAGGAAAAATGGCCGTTTGCTTTGGGGGTCTGGACCAAATGCTCCTGGCTGCTGTTCTTTCAGGTCTCCCCACAATGCCTCCCATGCCAGCCTCTCTTTAGGCACCTAGGTCTCCTTCCCTGCACCAAACCTCAGGTGAGTAATTGCAAATGAAAACTCTGGGTTTAGAGAAAAGAAAGAAAACAAACAAAAAAAAACCCCTGTGGCTTTCTCTCCAACTGGCTCTGGTCTATGGGCTCCAGGATCTACTGTGGCCAGCAGCCACGCATCCTTTCTCCTGTGGGTTTTATGGGGGCTATAGGTTTTGGCACAGGTGCTTGGGGCTGTGGAGCCCAGCCTGGGTTCTGTGCTTCTGTCTTCTGAGGGGACAGACTCTCTCATAGCCAGGATTTCCCTCCTCACTCTCAGCCCGCTGGCCTACTGCCCCTGGTAGCTGGGTCAGCTCCTCTCCCGATCTTGCCTTTCCTATCAGTCTCCAGGTGTTTTCTGTCCTTTTTTTTGATATAAGTCTCCTCTTTAGCTGGACCTCAGCTGGTAATTCCAGGTGAAATTTCTCCAATTTAGTGGTATTTCCAGTCTGGCCCTTGCATGAGGTACACGACTGATTGCCTATTCAGCCACCATTTTCCCCTCCCCGATTTAGCATATTCTTAAGTCCCTAGGATTTTCAGAATAGTAAATAAGCAATGGCTTCAACTTAAAGTCATTGGCTGCATTAGCCCCTAACAAGAGAGCCAGCCTGTCCTTGGATGCTTTGAAGCCAGGCATTGACTTCTCTCCAGCTATACTAGCGTTGGCATTTTCTTCCAATATAGAGCCTCTTTTGCCTGCATTGAAAATCTTCTGTTTAATGTAGCCACCTTCATTCATTATCATAGCTAGATCTTCTGGATAACTTACTACAGCTTCAGGCTCAGCTCTTGCTGCTTCCCCTTGCCCTGTTATGATATGGAGATGGCGTCTGTTCTTAAACCTCATGAACCAGCCTTTGCTGTCTTCTGCTTTTCTTCTGAAGCTTCCTCACCTCTTTCAGCCTTCACAGAACTGAAGTTAGGGCTTTGATCTGGATTCAGCTTTGGCTTAAGAGAATGCTGTGGCTGCTTTGATGCTGTATCCAGTCCACTAAAGCGTTCTCCGTATCAGCAATAAGGCTGTTTTGCTTTCTTATCATTTGTGTGTTCCCTGGGGGAGCACTTTTCATTTTCTTCAAGAACTTCTCCTTTGCACTCACAACTTGGCTACCTGCGTGGTGCAAGCGGCCTAGCTTTCAGGCTGTCTTAGCTTTTCACATGCCTTCCTCATTCAGCTTAGTCATTTCTAGCTTTCTATTTAATGTGAGAGGCCTATGACTCTTTCACTTAAACACTTAAAAAACCACTGTCAGGTCATTAATAGGCCTAATTTCAACATTGTTGTGTCTTGGGGAATAGGGAGGCTTGACGAGAGGGAGAAAGACAGGGGAATGGACAATCAGTGGAACAGTAAGAACACACACAACATTTATCAATTAAATATGTCTTCTTATACCAGTGGTGCCCTGAACAATTAAAATAGTAACATCAAAGATCATTGATCACAGATCACCATAACAAATAGTACAATAATCACAAACACATTTGAAATATAATGTGAATTACCAAAATGTGACACAGAGACAAAAAGCAAGCAAACCCTGTTGGAAAAACAGTTGCTGATAGATTTGTGGGACGTAGGTTTGCAAGAAACCTTCAAATTTTTTTAAAGCACATTATCTATGAAGCACGATAAGGTGACGTGCAATAAAACGAGGTGTGCCTGTATTTAATGTCAGTCCAGTTAAAATTCCAGGTTTCTGGAAACTGCACAAAATGATTTTATTTTTAATTTTAAAATTTATTTTATTATTAACATTTTTTTTTTAACAAATGGCCCCAGGGATGGGGACCAGGGGAGCAGGGAGGAGGGGAAGTGAGGCTCCAGCCCCACAACTCCTTCCACCCATCCCTTTCCCCTTATATATTTACAATTTACGTAAAAGGCCTTGGGGGGTGGGTAGGGGCAAGGGGAACTCCTTCAGTGGGTGGAGGCAACCTAGGCTCCTTGTCCCTGGGGGCCCAGGCTCTTCTGCCCGTAGGGAAGACCCTTCTCAGGAAGGTGGCCCCGTTTGGTCCCAAGGTTTCGGCATCCAGCATAGGGCGTCAGGTGGGGAGGCCTGCTGGTGAAGGTCGATGTGCTGGGTACAGAAGACGTCACTATAGTGGAGGGTGGGGCTTTGAGATGGGAACTGAGGCTAGAGAAAGACCTTCCAGCTGGGGGAGAACATGATGATGTGGCTCCCCTAAGGTTGCTGTTCAGTTTTTGATAATCCTGTTCAGTTTTCCAATGACTTTAGTTCTACTGGGTGAAGCTCTGTTTGCCCCAAGCTAGGGGGGAAGGGCCTGGCAGGTGAAGGCAGCACCCGAGAAGCAGGTGGGGGCCGCACAGCCAAACTGGGGGGCTGCAGAGCAGGGCCCACAGGTAACAGAGAAAGGGGAGGTGGTGGCAGGGAGCCAAAGTTCACCACAGGCAGCCGGGAGTCCACCATGGGTAGAAGCATCTGCTGGGCAGCCCTTGAGGGAAGGAAGCCATTCTGGCCACCAAGTTGTAGAGCAGCAGAATAAAAATCTGCGTGGGATGGCAGATCCTGGTGCACCTGAAGCAAGGGTCAAGCAGAGGGCTGGGGCAGAAGGCTGGAGAATAGAAGAAGGAATGTGGAGGGTAGAGAACTCCAGCAGGCAACTTCCCAGCTCTGCTGCTTGCAGTGCTGAGAAATCCAGAAACTGGCCCTTGACAGCTACCCCTGAGAGCTGAGGTGGGGCGGGCGGGGGCCGCTGGGCCCAGGGGGAGGTACAGGGGTCGTGACCTGTAAGGGTGCACCGGTGTCCCAGAGCGGAAGCCTCCTTTGTTGGGATGTAACTGAGTCTATGGCTCCCCCTGAGACCTGAGAGCTGGGAGGCCCAGGGCTGCCATACAAGATCTCAGCGTACAAGCGCTGGCCTGCAGAGCTGGGCTCTGGGCCACAGTGCCCAGGACCCTGGTTCTTGGGTTGTGGTTGTGGCTCAGTGGAGGCAGAGCACTAAGGAGCAGCTCCCAATCTCGGAATATGGGAATGGCCGCAGTGACTGATGCCTTTAGCTCTTTCTCTTCTTTTAAACTGTCTCTTACACTAGGCGCAAGTCTGAGTCCTTGTCACTGGTGCCAAACTGGCTCGGGGAACCGGGTCGATGCGATGGCCACAGGGAGGCAGTCGTTCTATGCCAATGGGACCAGCGGGCAGAGGCTGCTTCCGGGGCAGCTCCTTTCTGTCCACCTGGGAGCGGGGAGGACCTCTCTTCAGAGCCAGGTGGACCCTCACCAGGAACAGCATTCAGGCATGAGGGGCCTCCAGGCCGCTTGAGGCGGGGGGCTCCCTCTGGTCCCCTTGAGTCCTCCATCAGGGGAACTTCACTGGCAGCAGGGACCTGATGATACCTCAGAATCCCCACTCAGGTCCACCCCACTGTCAGACTGACTCCTCTCCGTGGCAGTCACATCCTCAAAAGGACTCAGGGGCTCCATCCAGGGCTCCATGGGGCCAGGCTGGTAACTCTTTCAACTAGCGGCAGTATGTAAACGATTCTATATGTGAGGGGTCAGGGCCTCCGTCCCTGTCCCTGCATCTCCAGACTCTCCCTGAGGGCCTGGAATCCAGAGCTATGAGAAGGTGGCAAAGATTCCCCCTGCAGCAGCTCTGGTTTTCTGGGAGGCTGCTCCTGCCATTTGGGGGAGGAGGGGAGGATTAACCCCAGCAACTTCCTGAGGAGTCCTGTCCACCTCCCTCACCATCGGCCCTGGCTCCTCAAAGTCGAGTTCCGAAATGGAGCCAATGCCGTGTTGTTGGCCCTCTGAGGGTCATAGTGGGTTGGGGGCTGAGGCGAGGGGCCTTGAGGGGCTTGGGGAGGCTCAGGCCTGGGCCAGAGCCTCTTGGGTGCCAGCAGAGTGGCTGTGTGTCACTCAGTCCAGGCAGAAGACAGCAGAACTGCTAGGGGCCCCGAGGAGGCAGAGGAAGCCCCGCGGGCTGCTCTTCCGGAAGGCAGCTTCGGTTCTTGGGAGAGGGCCAGCTCCTCTTGTCCCCTTGCCCTGGGCCGGTCCTCCCTCCAGGACCTCCTCCAGCTCCTCTGCCCGGCCTTGCTGCTGGGGCCTGGCTGCTGACTTGAGAAGCTCTGCTTGCTCAGATCCTTGGCTCTCTGACTCAGGTCTCCATGACATGGTTGAAATGCCTGGCCTGGCTCTGCTGTCCCCGCCCCCCAGAAGTTCCCAGAATTTTAGGGGTCAGCGGTGCTGGTGGGGGAGCCACCTTGTCCCCTCGGCACTCACTAGCAAAGTCAGTGCTCTCGGATGCAGTCTCTCACTCCTCAGTGGCCTGGTCCGAGTTCTGGTTTGACGGATCAGGAGAATTGGCAGCTGCCCCGCACCACTGCTGTTGTGAGGGCCTCCTTGGGTCCAGGGTGGAGGCTGGAAGGACTGGGGCAGCGTGCTTGCCCTCAGCCCCTCTGGCCGCACTCTCCCACTCCTGGTTCAGCCTCCAAAACCGAGGTTGTATGTCCTGCTGCTGAGCCCTCCTGTGTGGCCTCCTTCGGGCCCTCCCCATCTCCCACAGCCATGCCAAGGTTGCTGCCTGCTCTGCTGCCTCCTCGGGCCATGGGGGACCGAGGCCCTGGGATCAGCTTCTCTTTCAAAGGCTCCTTACTTGGCAGAGGACCAGCTGGAGGCTTCTTGGGGGCCAGAGACTTGGCTGGCAGTTCCAGTCTGGTCGAATGGGTGGAGGGGGCCACCCTCCCCCTCGGCTGGGACAGCACCCCTCTGGAAGTGAAGACTCACCCATCTCAAGCAGCAGAAAAACTGGCTGGGGCTGGTGAAGGGGGAACAAGAGGGACCTGAGTGAGGACACCTTCCTTGGGTGGGGGGGCCTCCTTGTCCAAGGGGGCCAGCTTACTCTCATGGGCCTCGCTGCCTGTTTCTGAGCCCCGTTGCTGGTGTTGCTTGGGGATCTCACCATACTCGGAAGCTTCACTTGGGTCTCTGGCAGTGCGGCCTCGGGGCGCAGGGGGTGACTGGGTCCTCCTGCCCCACCTGCATGCCCATCATCTCCAAGAAACTCTCCGGAACTAGGACTCTCAGCTTCGGCCTCCTGGTCCTGGTGCCTGGAAGTCCCCCGGAAACCTCTCCTTCTGGCTAAATACTCACCTCACCTCGACCCTGGCCAGAGGCAGAAACCACTCTTTCACAGGAATAGTTCCTCCGAAGCGGGAAGGTTCCCACTGGTAGGTGAGTCTCCTTAGGGCCCATCTTCCCCTTTGCTGCCTTGGGTGGGTCTGGCTTTGGGACGTTGAGAGTTTCATCCCCCTGTTCGAGGGGCTTGGGAGGCAGCTCTTGGTCTTTTGTAGGTGGTGGGGAGGGCTCTCTGCGAGCCGGAGGGGAGGGGGGACTTGGCCTCCAACTCCTCGATGGGCTTGCGGTTGGCTCTGGACCTGTTAGCTGTGGAGTTTCCTCCTTGGGGAGTCTCTTTCTTGGGCGGGGGAAGCTTGTATCTTGGCTGCCCCATCATTGCCCAGGCGCCAGGGGAGTGGGCGGGTCCTGGGGCAGTGGGCTCCTCCCGAGGGAAGTGAAGGATGGTTCCCAGGGGCTCCATTCTCAGGAAAGCCGGGATAACTGGCCAGATTAGGGTGGAGGGAGGCACCTCATCTCCTTGGCCTGTGAGTGGTGGGGTAAAAGTGGGGAGGGTGGGCGGGTGTGGTGGCGAAGACTTCTCCTACCCAGGCCAACTTTGTGTCCACTGGTGGGGCGCCCCGATCCCATAAGAGGGGCCTGCATGGCGCTCAAATGGCTCTGAGCTTGAGCCTCCACTGTCTGAGCACTCCTGGGGAGCTAGGCCAGAGGGATGCACACCAGGAGGGTAGAAGTCCAGAGGGGGTCGGGCCTGGGGGAGCCGGGGTTCACATAAGGAGGAATCATCATCCAGCAGGGATCAAAGTTCATTGGGGGCATGGGTGGGGGCCAACCCAAGCACCTGGGTACAGGGGGGCTTGGGAGGTGACGCCTGTGGAGCTGGCACAGCCCCGATGGGCACAGGCTGTGGTGGTGATGGGGGTACTGGGCCGGGTGGAGCCCTGTTGATGCTGCTGCACTGCTGTTGTTGCTGTTTCAAGAGCTGCTCCTGCTGCTGCCACTGGAAACAAGGAGGTAACGACTTCTGATATTTGGGGTAGCCCAAGCCCTGCCTGAGGGCTGCCTGGAGGCTGCCGGGTGGGGCCCACCCCATCACCCTTGGCTTGGGTTCCACCTTTGGGGCTGGGGTGTGGCAGGAAAAGGAACCTCTTCTGGTGGTTCAGGGTTCTCTTTTGAGGGCAGTTGGGGTTCCCCTGGGCTGGCTTTGAAGCTGCCTCTGCTGGTGCTACTGGTATTGCCGCCACCACTCACCAGGACAGGAGATGGAGCCATACCTGGAGTGGGGCTGACGGGGCAGGAGGAGCCTGTGCTGGCTCTTCCCATTCTTTTTCTGGTGTTGGGGTGCTGGTGAAGGCACTGAAAGTATGGGGAGTGCTTTGGGGACAGCAGTTGGTGGCGCTGGGGCAGGAGGGGCAGCAGGGGGGCGGCAGGCTCTGCTGTGAGCCACTTGCCAGATGCCCCAAACTTCTCATCAAGTCGCCTGAGCTTTTCCGCACAGGCTGCCCAATGCTCCTCCTGCATGCGACGCTCCTCTCCTCCTCAGCGGGGTCCACGTGCTGCCGTTACACCTCATCCTTGTCTTCAGGTGCTGGGGGCTTGCAGGGTGAGCCCACACCATCTGGGCAGTGGTGGTGAGGGGTGGAGTAGGCTTTGGTGCAGGAGGCCCGACTGTCTCTGGAGGCCGAGAGGTCTCTGCCCAGGCCATCTTGGGAGGGGGTGGTCCCTGCCAGCCTAGTGCCCTGTTCGCCATCTGCTTCAGGGGCCGTTCTCACCAGCAGCTGCCTCAGCTCCCTCCTCGTCACTGAACTTGAGCTGTTCAGTGTAGTCAGCCTCCTGGTTGACAACTGCCCAATCCTCACCATCCTCCTGGTCCAGCGGTCAGACCCCTTGAGATGATCCTCTTTAAGAATGGAAGGCTCTGTAAGGCGCATGGGGCCCTGGGGCCCGGCCGACCACACGGAAATGGCGGGCCCTCAGAGGTAAGGTCCCCTCAGGGTGAGGTATGGGTAAAGCCCCTGGGGTCCATAGGGCGGAGAGGGTGGCAGATATGGGGGATACACGAAGGGGGCCTCATTCCCGGATAGGGAGGGAACTCAGGTGGGCTGGAAGGCTGTAGTCTCCCCGGGATCATGACCCTGGTGAAGTATGGAGTCCAGGCCCTCCAGCTCATCAGGGCCACGCCCACACCCGTCCCTCCAAGTTGTAGAATTTGGGGGGCGGAGGCTTGGTCCAGGCCAGACGACTGTTCTGCAGACTCCCTCTCCTTGGCAGCCTGGTCCTGGTCGTCAGCCGCCTGCAGCATTGGAAATTCCTCTGAGAGAATCGTGACAGGAAGCTGATGTCCTCCACCATCTCCATGTGCCCAGGACTGTACCCCGCATGCTGCTGGGTCCTTCCGGCTGGTCAGAGGCAGGCGTCTGTGGAGCCGGCAGTGGCTGCCATCCCCGTGGCTGAGCGGCTGAGGCATCGGAGCTCTTGGGATCCCACGATCCTGTTTGCTTGCCCAGCCTGTCCATCTCTCTGCAACTGGTGAGACCTGGGGGTCACTGCCTTCATTCTTGGCTTTCAGGCTTGGAAGGCTGGCTGGGGGTGGCGTATGCCAAGATTGCAGGCCATGGCGAGGGGAAACAGCATGTTTCTGGATCTCTAAGGACGTGCCCTTGTACGCATCCAATAGGTGGAGCGAGGAATACTTCTTTCCATCTTTCCCTTTGGCAGTCGACGCCCCCCCCCCCCCCCCCGAGCGATCTGACATTGCATTTCGCTGGAAGCTTATTGAGCACGATGGGTCCTACAGGCACCTCCCCCAAAACGTGCGGGAGCCTGGCCGGTTGTGGGGGATCCAGGATGGGTCTAGGTGCTCCCGGGGTGGGATGGCGGCGGGGTGGGGGCGAATGGCGTCTCCCATCTCCCGTCTCACTGCAGGGCTCGGACTAAGGGCCCATCCAGGCAACTGCACAAAATGATTTTAAAGTTGATGTGGAAAAATAAACATGTGAATGAATTGTCAAAGTAATAAAAAAAACCTAAAACCAAAATCTCAAGAGGGGATTCGCCTACCAGATATTACAAGGTAGCTGAATAAAGCGCTGCCATGGAAACAGCATGTGCTGCTGTGGGACATGGAGCCGTACAGCATCTGGAGGCAGATCTGAGCCCGGTTTGCCCGGGAACTGGGGGTCAGGAAAGGGGCCATTCACTTTGACAAGGAAAGGCACAAGGTGACCCAGAGTTTTGTTGTGACAAAGTAACCTTAGGTCCTATATCAGTGAATGAAACATAAATTCAAGATGGCTTGGAAATCAAAATATAAAGAAAGCAAATGAAATTTATAAAATTAGCCAAGAATATGGAGGATGTTTGTTTAACCTTACAGTAAGGAAGACTCTTTAAAGCAAGACAGTGTAAAAAGAGAAAACAGCTAATTTTCAGGAAAAATCACTCTAGTAAGATTACAACTTACCTCCGTGCAGATGAACCCAGGTTGTGATCTATTTACTGTGGAGATAAATGAAAATACATAAAATAAAAAAATGTTGCTGACACTGAGCTTATCTTATACTAAATTCAAGTCAATTTTTAGTCGATTTTGAGTACTGGCACCACAGAGACTCCTGGGTCCAAGGAAAGGTGACAGCACGTGTGCACTTCCTCCCAACTCTGGTGACCTGAGTACCTGTGTTTTTTCACTTTTATTTTGTAAAAAATCGGGAATGGGATAGCTGCTTCATGTGATAAATACTTATTTCAGTTCTTAAGAGGATGGCAAACTGCTTTCCAAAGTGGTGTAACTGTCCTTTCCCACTAGCAATGGGGAGACCTCCAATTTCCCTTCAGCATCACCAATACTTGGTACTGCTGGCTTTTTGATTTTAGCCTCAGAGTCTGTAGTGGTACCTCCTGCTATTTATTCATCTGTACCCCTAGTTCCAAATGAGGCCAACCATCGTTTTTTTTTTTTTTAATCCTAACCCAAGGATATGTTCTTATTTATTTGAGAGAGAAGAAGGGAGAGAGAGAGAGAGAGAGAGAGAGAGAGAGAGAGAGAGAGAGAGGGAGGGAGGGAGGGAGAGAGAGAGAGAGAGAGAGAGAGAGAGAGAGAGAGAGAGAGAGAGAGAGAAATGTGAGAAAAATTGATCCGTTACCTCCCTTACATGCCCAACTGGAGATGAAACCCACAACCTTTTCATGCACGGGCTGATGCTCCAATCAACCGGCAGGGCAAGGTCGGGCAACTTCATACATGTCCACCTTGGTAAACAGTTGTTTTGCCCATTTAAAAACTTGGTCATTATTCTCATCATTGAGTTTTGAAAGTTTCTTATGTGTTCTGGATACAAGTATATGATTTGTAAGTATTTTATTTGTACCTGTTGCTGCTATTGTCACTTTCTGAATGGTGACTTTTGAGATAAAGTGTTTTAGTGCACGATGAGCAGCAGCTCAAGACATGGACCTACCAGAGTCAGCCCTGCTGGCACAAGCCCAAGCAGAGTGAGTATAGAAATGATGAAACACAAACATGCACACCACACACACTCACACTCACATGCACCTCAGCACACACATACCACACACACACTCACACTCACATGCACCTCAGCACACACAGACCACACACACACTCACACTCACATGCACCTCAGCACACACAGACCACACACACTCACACTCACATGCACCTCAGCACAAACATACCACACACACACTCACATGCACCTCATCATACACATACCACACACACTAACACTCACATGCACCTCGGCACAGACATACCACACACTCACACACATATAACACACTCTTACACACACATAGAACCATGCCCACACAGAAGCAAAGAACTGTGACTAAGTGGTGCTAGCCACAAGGTGACCTGGGGCCTCATCCCAGCCCTGAATAAACAGGAATGATGAAACAAGGGCACATCCATACCTCTGGCCATATTTGTATACGAAAAGACGGAATTTTGTTTCTTGATGAGGCACCTGAGCTATGTCTGTGGCTTCGATTCCAATAGTTGTAAGTGCTCATCCCACTTGACACTAGAAAGGAGAAAAGAGGAAAAGGTCAGTTAGGAACCATCAACCACTGTAGGCACCTACCCAGCTCCGCTGAGCTGCACCCTGGGGCGTCAGGTCCTCATCCAGTTTGCTGGGGAGTTGCTGGACAGACGGCTACTGCACAGACCACCTGGCCTTGGGGCAGCAGCCAGCAGGTCCTCACACTCTCCTGAGCCTCTGTCCCCCACCCCTGGTCCCTGGAGAGGCTGCCCTGCCTGCCTCACAGCCCATAGTGTAAATATGGACCTATGAGTAGTGCCTGCCCAGCGCACTAGTAATTAAGCCGAGACACTGGCTCCAGCATGTGACAGGAGCAGGCCCCCTTGGGGAGCTCCATGGAGCAGAGCCTCAAGCCCTGGCCTGAGCAGTCTCGACAAGTGCTGTTGCTCTTGTTGTGTTTGGACCTGACTTATCTGTCCTGATTCACTCCACCTGGCTCCTCCTGCATTCTTCCACCTTCCCGCCCAACCTGGGAAACAGCTGGAGGATATAAACTTGCACTTGGGTATATTCTAGTGCAGTGGTCGGCAAACTGCGGCTCGCAAGCCACGGTTTGCCGCTCTGTTGACTAATGAGTGTGCAAGTTTTGACTTCTGGTTAAAGACATTAGTACATTATTAAAATGTTTTTTAAGTGTTTTTCCCTAAGGCAGTGGTCGGCAATCTCATTAGTCAACAGAGCGGCAAACCGCGGCTTGCGAGCTACATGTGGCTCATGAGCCGCAGTTTGCCGACCACTGTTCTAGTGGGTTTGCACAAATACCATCAAAATCAGCTTGTGCACATGTCCTCTGTGTCTCCCAGAGCTCACACTTATTCTGAGTACATTTTACTTAACACATTGAACTCTGACATAACGATAAAGTAGGGGAGGCACAGCACAGACCTTTAAACCTCAAGGCGAGGAACTTTGAGGCCTGAGTGCGAAGTACATGCTTTAAAAGGACGTCCACCAGTTTTCCCTCCAACATCGGCTCGGGGCAATTTCTAGAATCCTGCTCCTCCTTAATTTCACCCAGGATGCTCTCTGTTCCCTGTCCCATGACTGTGGGTTTTCTTCTCCGTCTGCAGTGGGCACTCTCCACGTCCTGCGTCTTCCCAGCAGATCTCACCCTCACAGTGTCTCTCCCACTCACGTTCTGAGGACTCATCAGGATGCCCCGTCCCAAGCTTCAAATGGCAGCGTCCAGCTGCGAGCGGCTTCCCATGTGGCCTCCTGCAGTGCCCCCTGCAGCGTGTTGGTGCCTTGTGGACTCCACCTCTGAGTGCGGAGTGCCTCTAGTGACTTGCAGAAAAGGCTATGGGACCACCTCCACGCCTGGGTTAGAGAGGCTGGCTTCTGCCTTGCTGCCCCCTCTCGTCCTCTCATTTGCTCAGCAGCCGAGTTATGATTTGCTGTGTAATGTTGGAAGATGCATGTGACAAAGAAGTGAAGGGGCCACCTGCCCAAGACTCCTGAGGACTGACCCTCCAACAGCCTGGTGATGAGCCGGGAGTGGGCCTCCCCGGTGAGATGAGACCACAGGCCCAGCCAGGACCTTGACTGAAGCCTCACGAAAGACCCCGGGCCAGAGGACCAGCTGAGCTGTGCTGGAGTCCTGACCCACACGCACTGTGAGGTACTTCACATGTGCTTTTAAGTGCTGCATTTTAGGCTAATTTTCCTATAAGGAATATCCCAACTTTACCTGGAAATTTACTCTTTGGTATCCAAATGCCCCAAAGTAGACATATTCAATCCTGAACTCACTATGCTTCTCCCCTCTCAGGGGTTTCTTCCTGTCTGTCTTCCCCGCCCCCCGCCCCACCCCAGTTGCCTGAGTTAGAAACCTGTAGGTCCCAGTCCTCAAATCTCCACTTAGTCATTATGCCCTGTGGATTTGGAGTTCTCTAGTCCTCCCATCTTGTGCCTGTAAACGCATCATGCATGTCCTGAATGTCTTCCTGGCTCCCAGCCTGGCTTGCCTGTCCAGCTGGCAGCCTCCATGCTACTGTGCACCCTGCTGGAGAGGTGCTCTTTCCCCAATGTGTCCCTGACCCCATCACCCACTGCTCCATCGCCCCCCACCAGAAGCTTTGGGAACAGCCTGGGCCGGCCAGGGCTTTGGGCACAGATCCTATGCACTTCCGTGGCTCAGCTGGGCCTATCCCCACACTAGGCCAGCTTCTCTCAGTAGTTACAGGGAGGAACCATCCTGACTTCCCAAGAAAGGCTTCACAGGGCAGGGGAAGCCCCGCCCTCCCCTATTCAAGGACATTGATGCAGCTGCCAGGTGCCCTGTGCTGCCACCTTGTGGACAGGAGGAAACCACCAGTCCTGCAGCTTGTCTGGCTAGTGGACACTCTGTCAACTGAGTGGAATGTTTTCCTTGTTAGGATTTTGATGAGAGCTTTTCTCAGTCCCCCTGTTCTATTTCCATGGTTCTAAGTCCTGGTCCTGACTTAGACCCTATGTATCTCTCTGAACATGTTAATCTACTACTTTTTAATCTTTTGTGTTTTCTGCAGTTCTTGGAACAGGATTGCCCTACTGTCTCTCTGAGTGAAGGTTTGCCCTTTGGGCACGGAGCTTGTTTCTATCCAGGTCACATGTGAACATGAGGAGAAAAGACTGGCCAACCTGGACCGGGGCTCGGGGGGCACGTACTTAGGTAAAGATGGAAGATGAACAGTTGCCCAATCATCAGGAGGCTGATGAGGTCCAACACCAGCACCACCAGTACTATTATCACAACCACTTGGGTCTTTGCCGTTAGGTGGAAATATGGCAGGAACAGAAGCCATGTGTTCTGACTGTTGATGTCTGTGGAGAGAAGACACAGGCATTCAGCGTCCACTGACATGGCAGCACCTCTCCTCAGGTGAGCACCATGGACAGAGCTTGGCAGGGGGAGGGAATACCAGCGTAAAGCAGGTGACCACCTTCCTGTCCAGGTGAGTATCTCCCAGCCCAGGAGAACTCTTCTCCTCAACCAAGTGAGCACCTGCCTACCCAGGTGAGCCCTTGCTCCTTACTCAGGTGTGTGTCCTGCCTTTACCTAAGTGCCCTTGTAGCCCCCGCTGTCTGCAGTGGCTGTTATGATTCCTCCTTATAGATCTAGAAGGTGAGGCTGAGGGAGGGTAACTATGTCTAGGTCACAGAATGTAACCCCTTGCCTGACCCCCACACCCGCCCTGTCCTGCAGGCCTACAGCCTGGCTAGTCCCTGGCCATTCTGCACCAGCCATTCTCACACAGCCCTGGAAGGCTGCAGCCACCATGAGGTGGGGCATTTCTACGGCATAGTCCCCAGCGATTCTCACAGCCACCCTGCTTCCAAACACGAAGTGCGAGAAAAGTCTTGAAGGCTAGTGTGGGCGGAGTAGCGAAGATGGGACTCATTCCAGACTGGAGGGTGGGCTAAGACAGAGGAGAAACCTGAGGGGGAGCTACCAGAAAGCAGCAGCACGCACTTTTGTACTGGGGATCCGTGCGGAGCACAAGTGGGTCGACCTGATGCTGGATAACAATATATAACAAGACGGAAACAACACACAGCAGCCAGGCCGATGCGGATGCTAAGGAGCTGAAGAACCACCTGTGGGAAAAGCAGACATGGCTCAGAGCTGGGTCAGCTGCCCTGAATCCCAGTGACCAGCACCAGCCCATCCCCACATATGGGGGGCTCAGGTGCCCAGGCAGCATAGGACACGTGCCTGACCTTGGCACGAGCAACCCTGACCTTGAATGCTGCTCTGATTGCCTGGTAGAGCTCAGCCCTCTTTTCTCCAGCTCTTTGTCCTTTGAGCATTTCTCTAGCGTTCTCGGTGATATCACTGATTCACTACCACTGACCACACCTACAGTTTTATGTTGCCTCACAACATACAGATGGTGATCTCATTTAATCTCCACCAGAGGTTGCAAAAAGGGGACCACCGTCAGCTTACAAAGGTAAACTGACTTACAGAGATGGGGTGCTACCTGCCCAGCTGCCTGGCCCACCTAGAACTTCGGTGCAAGTTTCCATGGTGTTCCCATCCTCCAGCCATGGGCCAGCCAGCTTTTCCCTGCTCCCCCTTATTCAGGCCAGGGCTCCCTCCCAGCCAGGACCCCTTGCATACATCCTCTGTGCTTGGGGCCTGACAGCTCAATGGACAATAAGCAAAGGGACCCAGATCAGCAGGTCAAAAACTCTCCAGCCTAGTCCGAGTCCTGAGGAAGGGGCTGCTCCTCTCCAACCCTATAAGGGTCTCCAGCAATATACGTTCTGAGGACAGACTTCACATGGCATGTCCAGGGTTGGCTCCATGCAAACACGTTTCAGAACCAGACAGGGAGACAGGAGGGACCCTGAGTTCCATTGTACTGAATAATGGCACACAGCCCCCTCTGCCCATGACCCCCCACTCTAACCACCAGGCCCCCAGCCCGCAAACCCTACTTCAGAGCCTCCTTTACCCTCCCCTACCTCTCAGCTCCCTCACCAGTAATTCCTGCTCCCAATACAGTTGTTGAGCCATTTGCAGTGATGGTCAAAGCCAGCGATGCATTTGTTGCAGGCCCGGCAATGTTTGGCTTTCTCGCTCCTGAAAGGAAACGTTTGGGAGAAGCAACTTGTCAGCACCCTGTGCAGGTGAAGAAAGGGGTCAGAGGCCCCTCAGCCAACAGGGGGGAAACAGGCAGAGCAGCCCAGTCAGAGCCAACTGTGTCCAAGTGGTGGGGCGGCTCCCCTCAGCCATGCCTGCCACATGGTGCCAGGGTTTGAGGCCTGGGGCCTGGGCTAGGATCTGCCCTGTGCCCTGGGCCCCACTACCAGGCTGGCCACTTAAGATCTCAGGGTCACGGGAGACCCAGG
This sequence comes from Plecotus auritus, assembly GCF_963455305.1. Taxonomy (NCBI): domain Eukaryota; kingdom Metazoa; phylum Chordata; class Mammalia; order Chiroptera; family Vespertilionidae; genus Plecotus; species Plecotus auritus. The sequence continues at coordinate 74,741,400 of NC_137771.1, forward strand.
TACCTGATCAGCCCTGTGAACCACTGGGCAGGGGCGGTGGGCTCATCTGAGAAACCCTAATAAAGACAGTGCTCTCTGGCTCCTAGATCAGCAAGGGGCCAGGGAGGCGGTGTGTGTCTGAGGTCACAGCACCAGCTGCTGCATGTAAACAGCCCCTGCTTCTATGAGGGGCTATAGCGTTAAACTTGGCAGTCCACCCAGTGGGTGCAGGGCCATGGTGCCGCCTGGCATTGTGCCCCAGCACTCACACGGTGACCCCACATAGGCAGCAATACAGATCTTCTATAACATGGTGTTGTTTGGATCTGTCGAACGTGGGCAGTGGTTCACCGTAAATCTTCGTCCTCACGCTATCCTCTCCCGGGTCGATGGAGACACACACTAGGTACACTATAACATGGAACAATAATAGTCCGCCGCTCACCTGTGGGAAGTATGTCAAGGAATAACTCAGCCCTGGCCCTGCACAGAACAGCACAAGATGTCCAGGTGGCAGGGACCGAGGACAGCCTGTCTTGCCCCTCATTTCTCCTTCCAGGAAGGACAAAGCAGACCTGCTGGAAGGAGGCTTTCAGATTGGGCCACGGTCCCGCAAGGGGCTAACAGTTGCATTTCTAACGGTGTGGGTCCCATGGGCTTCACCAAGGGAAAGGCCTGTGTGCCCAGGTGGGCACCAAGCTGCGCTCTGAAGGCCGTGGGGGAAGGGGCAGCCAGCCTTATTGGGGAATGGACAGGAGGTTGACCAGGTGGCTGCGTGGCATCATCTCCGGGAGCAGAAGAGGCTGGGACTGAGCTGTGTGGCTCAAGGCCTTTGCTCCTATGACTATGTTCTGCTCACACACCAGACCACTGCCAGGGAGTGTTAGGGCAGCATTCCCCCCACTCGGACCCTCAGCCTGAAAGTGGAGGTTCCAGGGGCACCGGTCCTGGGCCTGCCCAGTCAGCTCTGCAGAGCTGCCAGCGGCCAACTTCCCAAGCCTTTCTCAAACTGCTATGGACAGGCAGCCTCCTGGAACCTGTCCCTTGGGAACAAAGAGGTGAGTCCTCCAGGGGAAAGGGACTTTGATTTGTAACCCCTCCCCACTCTAGACAACAGGCAGGTAATGCCAGTAAAAGGATACTCCGTACACAATGTTCTTCCACACGCCAGGCAGCATGGGAATAAAAATGCCAAACGTGGCTAAGGCCAAGGTCACAAACATGGCCCAGGATACTGCCTGGTATCGGTGGAGGGGCTTCGACCAGCCGTTCACTCTGGATAGGCGAGGCGGCAATGTCTGCTGTGCCCTGTTTGCGGGTTCAGGGAGGACCCTTCTCTGGCTCCTGCCACAGCGGTCCATCTGCAAGAGGAAAAGGGGAGTCTGGCAGGCCATGGGCCTCCTTCCCACAGTCAGGTGTGGCCAGGGCCACCCGAGGGGTGGGAACCCCCATCCTGCCTCTCCTGGGACCACTGGTGGTAGCAGAGGTGGCAGGGCTGGAGCTGGGCTGGAGCAGGCAGAGGACCCTGGACAGGGGAATCCAAGGCACTCCTTTGGAGCCATCTAGGCAGCCACGACACAGCTGTGGCAAACAGCTCTTAGAGGGAATGTGGCCCACAGGGCTCAGGAAATGAAGGGGCACCCACCCACCAGCACCCAGGTGTGGGCCCTGCCAGGCCCTCGTGGCCAGGGAACAGCCTACAGTGATGCAGATGGAGCATGGCCCAGGCCATCATATAGGAGGGGCTTTATAAACAAGTCCGGGTCTTGTTCATAAACGTGCATAGACTCATCAGGAGACCCATCAGTGTGAGATGAAAACCCGGGTCAACACCAGGCCCTTCTCCCCGGGGGCAATGAGGTAATGCAGGGAAATACAACTGCTGGTGTGATGAGGTGATCCTTTAGTCTACAGAAATCCTCCCTCAGAATTCTTCCTGTAAGTTCCCCTCTAAAACAGAACCAGACACCAGTTTTGCAGAGAGTTCTGTGTTATTTCTTGTGCAGGGACAGGGAAGGCCTCTGACCTCTGGGCATCCAGTATCGCCCAGGTAGAGAGGATGGGAGGGAACTCGGGCCCCTTCTGCCCAGTCAGGTGGGCAGGAGCTCTGGGAAAGGAAAGGACTGGGAGTCAGAGGGACCGAGGAGCATTTGAGATGTGGGGTGGAGGTGAGTGGTATTTCACAGCTGCTACAGTGGACTTTCAGAAAACTCTGCCACATTATGCCTCATGCATAGAACTTCATTGACCCGTCAGAATAAAGCATATAGAAAATATAGTTGATATTAAGAAATATTCTCAGCCTCCTCTTATTAGTTGGGAATTCCCTTGGGACTTTCCCCCAGAGCACATTTTGGCTGCTGTCCACTGCTTTTGGTCATCCACTGTGGTTCTCTGGTGTGACAGCAGGTGGACACGGGGCCATAGTTGCCCCGAGCTTTCTTGGGTTTCATAACAATCTCAGGGACACATGAGAGGATATCACTTATGTAAACAGGGCAAGGCACCTGGGGATGGCGCTTGGGCAAAACACAGAAGGTAATATCAGTATGAAAACAAGATTTGAAAATAAAACTATCATGCTGATATAAGAAATAACTAACAGAAAAAAAGCATAGCTAACAATCTAAGTCCAGAGAGGAATATTAAAAAAGAAAGAAAGAAAGAAAGAAAGAAAGAAAGAAAGAAAGAAAGAAAGAAAGATTATCTATAACAGATGGATACCTCTAAGTTGTAACTGGATGCAGATTTTGTACAATATAATACAGAACAAGTCTACAAGTTCTGAGAATCTCTGGAACTTAAAATATATTCAGCCAAAGTATCACAAAAGTGTGAGAGCAAACTGGAAGCTCCTAAAATGCGTGAGAGTGAAAGTACACGGAAAAGGTTTTCACCATGAAATAGGAAAATTACCCACAGTGGTGAGCAAATGAATCTGCAATTACGTCTGAATCAAACCTACAAGGAAATCAAGTTAGAACAAAGCCTGATGGCAGAGCTATCAGTCTTTGCAACTGTCACAGGCACCTTTGGTCAGAAGGCAGACGAGAGCAAGATGGCATCTGCCAAAACTATGTGCGCCAGGCAAACACTTACCCCCAGCTTCTTAGGAGACATAGATGCAAGCAGTGACTGAAGCCCAGAGTGCTCCGAAGTGTTGCGTGGGGATCTCTCAGTCCCTCTACCAGGCTCTCCAAGGTGTTGGGTGGAGCTCTGGCTGGCACTGGTGGTGGCTTCCCACGATGTAGTGGAGGATCCCTGAAGGCTCTGCTTGGAGATGTCCCAGGCAATGCTTGGGGCTCTCTCAGTCCCTCTACCAAGCTCTCGAAAATATTGGGTGGATCTCTGGCTGCTACTGATGGTGGCTTCCCACGATGTGGTGTGGGACCCCTGCAGGCTCTGCTTGGGGGTCTTCCAGGCAATGCTTGGGGCTGTCTCAAGTGCGCCACCAGACTCCCCATGGTGTTGAGTGAGGCTCTGGCAGGTGCTGCTCTGAGCTCCTGAGGGTACTGTCTGGGGCTTCTGCAGGCACAACTGGGTGTTCTTACAGGTGCTGTGTAGGACTCTTCCAGGTGCCGTGCCTGGCTTCCCAGCCTGTTGGGTTGGGCTCTCCTGGGAACTATGTGGTTCACTCACAGGCTGCATGGAGCTCTCCCAGGTGCTTCGCTGGGCTTCCACAGCTCTGCACAGCTCTATGGGACGTAAATGGATTCTGTAGGTATAAAGGGTATATAGATTGCCATTCCCCACCCTATGGTGCTGCACACCCTCATATCACTGATTCTCTCTCAGCAGGGCCTGCTCTCATCCTATATAATAAAGAGGTAATATGCAAATTGACCATTACATCCTCACACAAGATGGCCGTCCCCATGTGGTCACAAGATGGCCACCACAAGATGTTCGGTAGAGGAGGGCAGTTGTGGTCTATCATGCCAGCAGGGGAGGGCAGTTAGAGGCAAACAGGGCAGCAGGGGAGGGCAGTTGGGGGGGACCAGGATGGCAGGGGCGGGCAGTTGGGGGCAACTGGGCCTGCAGGGGAGGGCAGTTAGGGGTGACTGGGCCTGGGCCTGCAGGAGAGGGCAGTTGGGGGTGACCAGGCTGCAGGGGAGGGCAGTTGGGGGATACTGGGCCTGCAGGGGAGGGAGGGCAGTTGGGGGGGACCAGGCCTGCAGGGGAGGGCAGTTGGAGGTGACCAGGCCAGCCAGGGAGGGCAGTTGGGGGTGACCAGGCCGGCAGGGAAGCAGTTAGGCGTTGATCAGGCTGGGAGGGGAGTGGTTAGGGGGTGATCAGGCTGGCAGGCAGAAGCAGTTAGGGGCAATCAGGCAGGTAGGCAGGCGAGCGGTTGGGAGCCAGCAGTCTAGGATTATGAGAGGGATGTCCGACTGCCAGTTTAAGCCTGATCTCTGTGGGATCTGTCCTAAACTGGCAGTCGGACATCCCCCAACAGTTCCCAGATTGGAGAGGGTGCAGGCTGGGCTGAGGGACACCTCCCCCCAGTGCACGAATTTCATGCACCAGGCCTCTAGTCTCCATTAATAAAAGCCAAGTGTAATTTTCATCCAGTTTGAAATATGTGTGCTGCGACCTGCACAGCTAGGTTCAGGATCTGAAGGAGGGGCTGATACACAAATGAAAATGCTATACAAGAAATAAAAATTTGGCAGGCATTGGGGGGCCAGGTGGAAACCTCTTTCTTGTAGAGGCACCCTGAGTTCTGGCCTGGTCCACTTTTTATTTACTTGAATACACATTTTTCCTTTAGCAATGCATACAGGCAGATCAAAGATAAAGTTTGGTAAACAATGTAAAAATTATGAGGTTGGGAAATCTCGAGCCATTGCAATCAGAGCGGGATTCAGCCCTGCTGAATATCTAAGTCCATTGGCCTTCCAATGTTTCTTTTTTTAAAAAAAATATATATTTTTATTGATTTCAGAGAGGAAGGGAGAGGGAGAGAGAGATAGAAACATCAATGATGAGAGAGAATCACTGATTGGCTGCTTCCTGCATACCCCAGAAAATGATCCCTATTGGGGATCGCCCATAACCCAGGCATGTGCCCTGACTGGGAATCGAACCTGGGACCCTTCAGCCCACAGTCTGATGCTCTATCCACTGAGCCAAACCAGATAGAACCCTTCCAATGTTTCTTAACTGCTGTTTGCTTTAGCCTCCAGCATATGTGCAAAAGGGAAAATGTGTATTTAATTCAAATTCTTATCTCTTGGGAGATCAGATCAGTTAAAAAATCCTGGGACCAAATACCTGACTTTTTGTGTTATTTTTTTATGGATATAAATGAGCACAATTAAAGTGGTCTCCCCTTGAATGCTCCCACAGCCGCCCTGTGTGGACAAAGTGCCAAGTCTTGGAATAGCCCCTCGCCCCACCCGAGGGAGTAACTCCACGGGTAATCAGCCTCCCATCCACCCAACCACCCATCCATCCAACTTCTGATGTCCATCTGCTTGGGGCCAAACCTTGTGGGAAATACCACTTCCTACTTTAGATTCAGTTCTACCCCACCTGCTCCACATGTAGAGAAATGAAACAAGAGTGCTGTCCCATCTGCCAATGGCACAGACCTATTTCTCTACCAGTGGTCGGCAAACTCATTAGTCAACAGAGCCAAATATCAACAGTACAATTAGTTGAAATTTCTTTTGAGAGCCAAATTTTTTAAACTTAAACTTCTTTCTAATGCCACTTTTTAAAAATAGACTCGCCCAGGCCATGGTATTTTGTGGAAGAGCCACACTCAAGGGGCCAAAGAGCCGCATGTGGCTCGCGAGCCGCAGTTTGCCGACCACGGCTCTATACTTCTAAAGGGGAGGTGCGCTGGTGAGGACCCCAGGACTGGGAGAGCAACAAAGAAGACAATGGCCAGAGCAGGCTCATTCTCTCTCATGAAGCACACTTCCCACCACCGCCATGCAGCCAAACTGGTCAGGCCCTAGTGCTGAGAGCCAGGGAAACGCTCTTCCTCCCTGTCCTGCCTAACACACAGCTTTGATATTGCCGCTGGATAAGAACACACACACTCCACCACACACACAATATCACACACACACACACACACACACACACACACACACACATCACCACCACCACCACATACCATGTACCACACACACAGCACCCTAGCCCACACACACCACACAAAACACAACACACACATACACAAATACACATGCACACACACTACACACACACATACACTCCACGTACATCACTCAATGGCCTCCTTATGACACTATGACCTCTATGTAGACATGTCTAAACCCCGTCACTGGACACAGGCCCCAATATTTATGAATCGTTAGTTTGCTGTGTCCTGCTGGGTCTTGGACTATCTTTCTGAACCTTCAGTGGCCAAACCTGCTAGTCCCCTGGAGAGAACAGAGGAAGAAGTGAAGCACGCACCTCCCTTGCAGCCACACACACTTTCCTTTCTCAATTCTCAAAGACGTCCTGACTGAACAAAACAGTGTGCACACTCTTGCTCAGGCCAAGCCAAAATGAGGACATGCAACCAGTCCCCAGGACCTCCCTGGTTGACATGGCAACAACATAGACCAAGGGACCTCATAAAGCCCAACCCCTGACCATGCCCATTGCCAGTTGTGGGGGAGTGGAGGGAGGGTGGGGACAGCCTCTGAACATGCCCAGTGCCAGTTGTGGGTGGGGGGAGGGGTGGAAGGGGAACTGGAGCAGACCCTGTGGAGACCCCAAGGATAAGGTGCAGGGGGCCTCACACAGGCTGGGCTGGTGGGCAGCACCATCCATTCATCACCAGAACTTGAGTCCATTTTACATGGTCCTCAGTTCTACCTAGAATGCTTCCTGTCACAGCCCCTCAGTGGCAAAGTGGCCAGCTCATGGCCCTCCCTGACCTCCTGCTCACTGTGGCCCAGGAGTCAATCCCCACTTTCCTCATCACACTTGACAAGTCAGCTGTTTTGCTCCAGGAGCTGAGACTCACATACTCTGTCCAGGGCGTTGGTGCCTCTGGGTCAGATCTGGGGACCGTGGCACCAACACAGCTGCCTGAGCCTGATGGCCCTGCCGGATGCCCTCTTAGTGGCCACAAAAGTGCCACAGTAGAAGAGAAGAGTCAGGAAATGAGGGACATGTGAACACCGTGTGCCGAGTGGGGAGTCATGTGCCAGAGAGGGCTTTTAATGGAAACTAATCGGTCACTGGGAACCAGCTCACCCACGGACCATATCTTCCTTTGGCTAGCTTCATTGCCTCTACATGAATGGCAAGATCCCAGCGATGGGACCACAAACATTGCTGAGTGCCTCCTGTTTTTCCCTTTTCTCCTGGTTCCCCATATTCCCTTGCAGGCCCAGGTTGCCACCTTGATACCAGACATGAAAGGGTCTGGCTGCCCACTGCTATCAGAGTCAAATAAGTAGAGACAAGGTTGAATCTTTATGGTGCATTTTATTAATCAGATAGCCGGCATCTGGGCAGCAGGTGTAACACCCTGAAAAGCCTGCTCTGACATTTCATTTCAAACCAGCTTTTAAATAGGGATAGTGAATGGGGAAAAAGCTAAAATCGGTGAGTTTCCAGGGTCTTTCTTCACTGTCCTTGCAGAGATTAGCCTCAGAAAAGATTAGCCGGGATGGCTGTCTTCCTTCAGAGAGGTCCTGTCCTTGATCTGAACTCCAGCTGCCTCCTCTCCAGGGCCTGTTCTCCCCTGCAACACATCCTCCAGTCCCCCAGGGTCTGTAAGAATATTTCTTCTTTAGAGGGAGTAGCTATTGAACAACTGTGATTCTATTTCTATTACGTGCCCCTCCCCTATCAACCTGACGGGTTCCAGTTGATCTGGCCCATATCCTGAGCCCTTTTCAAAGTAACCAGGCGTCTATTAAGAAAAAACTGTTTATGTGTGTGTGTTTTGTTCTTCTAAGAAAATGGTTTTTCTTAGAAGCACAAAAATTGTTTCAAGAAGAAATAGAAAATTCAAATACATATATACAACAAGTAAAGACACTAAACTTCAAATTTTAAATGACCCTTTGAGAAAATATCAGGCTCTGATGGCTTTATTGGTGAATTCTAACTAATTTTTTTGTTTGTTTGTTTTTTGTTAATCCTAACCTGAGGATATATTTTCCCATTGATTTTTAGAGAGAGTGGAAGGAAGAAGGAGAGACACAGATAGAAAAACATCCATGTGAGAGAGACACATCAATTGGTTGCCTTCAAAACAAGCCCCGACCAGGGTCAGGGATGAAGCCTGCAACCAAGGTTCATGCCCTTGACAAGAATTGAACTGGGATCCTTAAGTCCATGGGCCGATCCTCTATCTATTGAGCCAAAGCAGCTTGGGCTCTACCTAATGCTTTTATAAAAAAATCATACCAACTATGCACAAACTCTTTCAGAAAACAGAGAAGGAAATAATACTTCCCAATTTATTCCAAGAAACCAGTATACGATACCCAAGCCAGACAATGTCATCACAAAAGAATATCATAAGCTAATATCATTCATAAATGTGGAGGCAAATATCATTAACAAAATATTACAAAATATTAGCAAATAAATTCAGTCACACACACACAGGATTATACACCTGACTAACTTAGGGTTATTTCTAGAAATGCAAGAATGAAAACATCTACAAATAAATTAATATAATAAGAATGTTAATAAATTAAAGTACATTAGACATAAGTGCACCATACAGAAAAAGCTCTTGACATAACACATCTGTTGATGATAAAATATTTCACCACCTAGAAAAAAGAAACACTCTCAATCTGATAGAGAGCACTGATGAACCTTAGAACTAATCCATACCAAATGCTTTCCCCTTAAGATTGGGGCCAAGGCAAAATGTTCATCTCAAATGTGCATTCCACATGCTACTAAATTTCCATCCAGTACAGTAAAGCAAGAAATAGAAATTAAAACCATATTAATTTGAAAATGAAACTATTAATTTGCAGGAAACATGATCCTAGCAAATCTTCAATAAAGCTAACAGAAATAATAAGATAGCTTAGCAAGATGGTAAGATATACAACCAATATAAAACACTCAATTATATTTCTATACACTAGTAATAAAGAGCCTGAAAACAGTACTAAGAAATCTATACCATTCACAACTGTATCAAAAATAATAAAACAAGTGCACAATCTGTCTACTTAAAGCTTCAAACTATTGCTGAGAGAAATGAAACATAGACAAAATAAGTGGAAAGGTTTATAATATTTATGGATTGGAACGACTCAGTATTGTCTTGACAGAAAATTTGCCCCAAATTGATCTACAGATTTGCCATGATCTCTATTAAATCCTCAGCTAGCTTTTTTTTAAAGAAAAAAATATGATCATAAAGTGTATATGAAAATTCAGAGGACTTAGAGTGGCCAAAATAATTTAGAGAATAAGAACAAAATTGGAGGACTTAGGGTACCTGACTTGAAGTTGGTGCCATGGTCCCCCGATCTGACCCCAAAGGTCTTTATAACTTCCCTATAAAGCCAGAGTAATAAAGACGAAGGGACTGGTGTAAGGATAGATGTAGAGATCAAATGGAACAGAATAGAAACTCCAAAAAATAAACCTTTATGTTTCTGGTCAATGGATTTTAAATAAATTTGTGAATGTAATTCAAAGAGGAGAAATGAGAGTGCTTTCGTTTATAAATGGTGCTGGAACATTAGATAACCATAGGCGCCTCCACCCAAAGAATTAACTTTCTGCCCAACTTCATAACCTACACAAAAAATAACTCAAAATTGGTCAAGATCTAAATTTCAAAGCTAAACTTCAACACATCAGGTGAAAACTATAGAATAATCTCTGTGGTGTTGAGTTAGGCAAAGAAAAAAATGGAAATTGTACTTCATCAAAGTTAAAATCATTTACTCTTCAAAAGTCACCATTACAAATATAAAAACACTAGTGGCCTGGTGCACGAAATTCGTGCACAGGGGTGGCGGGGTCTCCCTCAGCCCGACCTGCATCCTCTCCAATCTGGGACCCCTCCAGGGATGTCTGACTGCCGGACATCCCTCTCCCAATCTGGGACCGTTGGCTCCTAACTGCTCACTTGCCTGCCAACCTGATCACCCCTAACCACTCTGCCTGCCGGCCTGTTCGCCTCCAACTGCCCCCCCCCCACCAGCCTTTTCACCCCCCAACTGCCCCCCCTTGCCAGCCTGATCATCCCCAACTGCCCCCCCCCCCCCGCTGGCCTGCTTGCCCCCAACTGCCCCCCTGCTGGCCTGATTACCCCCAACTGTCCTCCCCTCCTGGCCTGATCGCCCCTAACTGCCTCTGCCTTGGCCCTGCCACCATGGCTTTGTCTGGAAGGATGTCCGGAAGGTCTCCAGGTCTAATTAGCATATTACCCTTTTATTAGTATAGATAAGTCACAGACCAGATTAACATATTAGTAAAAACATTCTTGTATGCAGAATGTTTATAGAACTTCCAAGATTCATTAATAAGAAAAAACAACCTAATTGTTGAAATAGGGAAAGATTTGAACAAACTGTTCACCAAAATAGCACATAAAGATATGCTCAGATCATTGGACATTAGGTAAATACAAATTGAAACTGCAGCAGTTTACCAGTGCATGTCCAGTGGAAGAGCTACTACCAAAACAATGACCAACACCAAGTGTTTAAAATGTGGAATAATTGGAAGTTTCACATATCTTAGTGAAAATATAAATTACTCCACATTGGGGCAAAGATTGGCAGTTTTTCCAAAATGGAAATATATATTTATCAATGAACCAGCAATCACAAAAAGTGCAAACACAGGTACACATAACACGTGAGTTGGGAGGACAAATCCTGTCCCCAGAGTGAGGTCCACACCAGATTAGATGGATTTAATTGATATTTGCAGAACATTTTATTCCCAAAGAGCAGAATATACACTCTTTAAAAATTAAAAAAATATCTTTATTGTTGAGAGTATTACAGATGTCCCTCCCCCGCCCCTTTGCCCCTATCCACCTGGTTCATGCTCTGCCCCAGGCCTTCACCACCCTATTGTCTGTGTCCATATATGCATATAAGATCTTATAATCTCTCCCCATCCTCTCTCCCCCTTTCACTCTGAGATTCGCCAGTCTGTTCTATGCTTCCATGCCTCTACTTCTATTTTATTCATCAGTTTATTTTGTTCATTAGATTCCTTGTTCATTTATTTTGATTTTTTAGATTCAATTGTTGATAGACAGGTATTTATTGCCTTTTTATTGCCAATTTCTTCTTCCTCTTCCTCTTCTTCTTCTTAATCTTCATCTTAAAGAATACCCTTCAACATTTCATGTAATACTGGTTTGGTGGTGATGAGCTCCTTTATCTTTTTCTTGTTTGTGAAGCTCTTTAATCTCACCTTTAATTCTAAATGATAGCTTTGATGGGTAATCTTGGTTGTAGATCCTTGCTATTCATCACTTTGAATATTTCTTACCACTCCCTTCTGGCCTGCAAATTTTCTGTTGAGAAATCAGATGATAGTAATATGGGCACTCCCTTGTAGGTAACTAATTGCTTTTCTCTTGCTGCTTTTAAAATTCTCTGTCTTTAACTCTTGGCATTTTAATTTATAATGTGTCTTGGTATGGACCTCTTTGGTCCCTCTTGTTTGGGACTGTCTGTGCTTCCTGGACTTGTAAGTCTATTTCTTTCACAAGGTAGAAGTTTTCTGTCATTATTTCTGTAAATAGGTTTTCAATATTTTACTCCCTCTCTTCTCCTCTGGCATCCCCATAATGTGAATGTTGGTATGCTTGAAGTTGTCCCAGAGGCTCCTTACACTATCTTCATATTTTTGGATTCTTTTTCCTTTTTTCTCTTCTGATTGGGTGTTTTTTGTTTTCTCATATTCCAAATTGTTGATTTGATTCTCAAAATCCTCTACTCTACTGTTGAATCCCTTTAAATTATTCTTTATCTCAGTTAGTGTATGCTTAATTTCTGACTGGTCCTTTTCATGTCTTTGGAATTCTCACTAAGATCCTTGAAAATATCACTAAGTCCCTTGAAGCTCTCTGTGAGTCACTTGAGGCTCTCATTAAGATCCTTGAACAACCATTGTTTTGAACTCTGTATCCAGTAGTTTGCTTGTTTCCATTTCATTTAATTCTCTTTCAGGAAATTTCTTCCATTCTTTAATTTGTGACATGTTTCTATGTCTCCGCATTTTGGCTGCTTCCCTGTGTTTATTTATATATATTAGGTAGAGATGCTTTGTCTCCTGGAGTTGGTAGAGAGGCCTTGTGTAGTAGTTGCCATGTAGGGCCCAGAGGCTCAGTCTCCCCAGTCACCTGAGCTGGGCACTCTAGGTGTGCCCCTGTGTGGGCTGTGTGCATAGTCTTGTTGAAGTTGAGCCTTGATTGCTGTTGGCATCACTGGGAGTTGACTTCCAAGCCAATTGGCTGTGAGGACCATCAGTAACTACAGTGGAAGAGCTGCTATGCAGGAGACACCCCTATGGAGAAGAACTTCCTTCAGTGGGGTGTTGGTGCTCACTGAGTCTGTCCCTTGAATGTGTTGCTTGTGATATGTAGATTTGTAACCTGGTATTGTCTGAAGTTGTTCACGGGTGTACTGGCTCTAGGGCCTCCCAGGAGGTACAAAGTCAGCCACTGCCTAGGGCCACCCAGCAGGAACTACCAACCAATCTGCAGATGGCTGCTTTTTGTACTAGGCTTGGAAGTGCCCAAGCGAGGCCTAGCTGGACACTAGTGCCAGGTCTTGGGCCTCTTATTGATAGGTATGGGGCATGCTGATGCCAGTGGCTACTTGTCTAAGAGATTTTAGGAAAGTCTGAAACCTTAGCAAGAACAGGCCATTTGTATGCAAAAGCCACTGTAAACAGCTTGGGCAGGGTTGCAAGTTAGATGGGGCAGGGTCTCAGGGAATCATCAGGATGGAGGCTGATGGAAACTCAGGCTGATGGAAACTCAGATATGGCTGCCAGTCAGCTCTGCAAAGGGGGAATCCCAACACAGGCACAATGACCACTGGGATTACCTCCATCTGGGAGTAAGCCACCCCCAAGTTTGCTTCCCTGTTGCCAAACAATCCAGTTCCTCTCTTCATGTCTGTGGTTCCTCCAATGCTGCTGCCCAGTGCTGGAGCTCAGAGGGAGTGGGACTGTGTGAGTTCGTGCACTAGCCCTTTATGAGGGACTCCCTCAGTCTCCAGCAGCTTCCTTGTCACTCAGCCACTATCCCCGCTGGTTTTTATAGCCTGAAGTTATGGGAACATCTCTTCCCACCCCTGGGACCCTGGGCTAGGGGTCTGGTGTGGGGCTGGGATCCCTTGCTTCTCACAAAAGGCCTCAGCAGCCAAGATATCCCTCCTAATGAAAAACACTACACATTTGGGTGTCGGACCAGCCATTTCTACTCCTCCGCCCATCCTACCAGTCTTGATGTACATTCTTCTTTACTTCTCTAGTTAACCACATGTTAGGACACAAAATAACTCTTAACAAATTCAAGAAGATTGAAATCATATCAAGCATCTTCTCGGATCATAATGGCATGAAACTAGAAATCAACTATAATAAAAAAACTCAAAACATTCAAACACATGGAGGCTAAATAGCATGTCATTAAACCATGAATAGGTTAACAATGAGATCAAGGAAGAAACAAATATTACCTGAAACAATGAAAATAAATACACAACAACTTGGAATCTATGGGACAGAGTGAAAGCAGTCCTGGGAGGGGAGACACATAGCATTACTGGTCTACCTCAAGAAGCAAGAACAATCTCAGATAAACTATCAAACCCTATGCCTAAAAGAACTAGAAAAAGAGTAACAAACAAAGCCTAGAGTAAGTAGAAGGAAGGAAATAATAAAGATCAGAGCAGAAATAAATGACATAGAGACTAAAATAACACCAATACAAATAAGCAATGAAACTAAGAGCTTGTTCTTTGAAAAGACAAACAAGATTAACGAACTTCCAACTACCCTCATCAAGAAATAGAGGACCCAGATAAATAAAATCAGAAATGAAAGAGGTGAAGTAACAACTGACATCACAGAAATACAAAGGATTGTAAGAAAATACTATGAACAACTACATGCCAACAAACTGGGGTGAAATGAATAAATTCCTAGAAACATACAATCTTCCAAAACTGAATCAGAAAGAATCAGAAAACATGAATAGACCGATTACAACTAACAAAATTGAAGCAGTAATAATAATAAAAAAAGGTCCCAGTATACAAAAGTCCTGGACTCAATGGGCAAAAACTAAACAATTTCCAAAACATATAAATCACTTATACACCAGGAAGACAAAAAATCCAATTAAAAAATGGGCAAATGACCTGAATGGACCCTTCTCCAAAGAGGACATATAGATGGCCAATAGACATGAAAAAATGTTCAATGTCACTAATCATCAGAGAGATACAAATTAAAACCAGAATAGATAACATCTCACAGCAGCCAGAAGGGTTGCCATCAATAAATCATCAAACAGCAAGTGCTGGTGAGGATGTGGAGAAATAGGAACCCTTGTGCACTGTTGGTGGGAATGCAGACTGGTGCAGCCACTGTGAAAAACAGTATGGAGTTTCCAAAAAAAAAAAAAAAAAATGAAACTGCCTTCACATCCAGTGATTCCACTTGGGAATATATCCTAAGAATTTCCAAACATGAATCAGAAAGAACATATTCACCCCTATGTTCTTTCCAGCATCTCTCTATATATAAAAGCCTAAGTGACCGAACGATCGGTCCACCGGTTGCTATGACACGCACTGACCACCAGGGAGCAGATGCTCAATACAGGAGCTGCCCACTGGTGGTCAGTGTGCTCCCATAGTGGGAGCACCACTCAACTGACCGATGGCGCCAGATGCTGGGCTCATGGCTGGCGAGCGCAGCTGCAGAATAGCAGCGAGCCTACTGAGCTGTGGTGGCAGGCCCAGTGGGGCCGGGATGAGTGGAAGTGGCATGGCACCCAGCCTGGGCTCGAGCTCCTCCCTGGCTGCCTGCCGTTTCGCACACTACTACATCCTTGGGGGATGTTGGACTGCTGGTTTCGGCAGATCCCTGCAGGCCACATTGAGGGACCCCACCTGTGCATGAATCCATGCACCAGGCCTCTAGTTATTTATAATAGCCAAAATCTGGAAATAGCCAAGTGCCCATCTGCAGATGAGTAGATAAAAAAGCTGTGGTACATTTACACAATAGAATACTATGCAACTATAAAAAAAGAAGGAAACCTCACCTTTTATAACAGCATGGATGGACCTGGAGATTATTATGCCAAGTGAAATAAGCCAGTCAGAGAAATATATATATATGATCTCACTTATATATGTAATCTAATGAACAAAATAAACTGATGAATAAAATAGAAACTGAGGCATGGATACATGGAACAGACTGACAGCTGTCAAAGGGGTGGGGGGAGGAGGAGACCGGAAAGAAAGAAGGTGAAGGGATGAGCCAAAGAACATTTATGCACAGACACAGACAACAGTGTGGTGATGGCCAGAGGGAAGGGTGTGTGGAAGTTGGGTGGAGGGAGCTGGGCCAAGTGGGGGGCTGGAGGGGGTGGAAATGGGGATCTGTAATAGTGTCAACAATGAAAATAAAGTTAAAAAAAACTGGGGAAAATCTACATGTGTAACATAAGTGGATTGTTCAATAAATTCAGGTACATATATTAGATGGCATGTTATGTTGCTATTAAATATAATACTGTAAAAGACTAATTAATGAAAAGAGGAAAAATGTACAGAGCTATATATATTATTAGCAAAGGATATATACCATATTAACAGCAAATGTCTCTATAAGGTTACAGTTTATTTGCATTTTTAGTTTTGTGATATTTCCTGAATTCTACATGTTGAAAATACATAATTGTATAAAGGGGGAGGGAAGTATGAGGATAAAAACAAATTTTACCCCTTATTACGTGACTGATAAGCTTTTCAAAGTTCTCTAATGCAAAAAAATCTACTGTATTGTTTTATTTGAAATCATTTTAGAGTTCCTTTTTAATGGCTATTGAAGGCAACAGTAAGGCCTAAAATTTAAGAATCCAAAAAAAAGAGAGATGGAGTGAGGAGGAGGAGAGAAAATAAAAGGAAAGGGGGAAGGGAGACAGAGAGGGAAAGGGAGAAAGAAGGGAGGGAGGGGAAAACAGATGCATTTGACAAGGGACCCTTTTAGCTAACAGTATGATTAATACCTGCAGGATATGAGCATTCCTCAGAACAGAAATTTGTAAATCCTGAAAAGGTGGGAGACCAGACAGCGCTGGGCTGCAGGTGGGGGTGGGAGTGCTGGGCCCAGCTCCAGGGGAAGGTCTGTGGGGAGCTGGTGGCCCCAACCCCAGTGTAAAGCCCTGGCTGTGGCAGCCTCACCTCCATGGCTGCCGGTCAACCATGGCCACGCTGTGCGCAGCCAGGCAGCCCAGGGGACCCCAGAGAGGCCCAGGCCCCGGGCTTGGCCACAGCATCCTCAGCTCCTCCGATTGCACAGGCCTGTGATGTGGTCTAGATTGCAGGTCGAAGTTCACACTTTACTGGGCGGCCCCGCCCACGCGTCTCCATGGTTACAGCCCTGCGGCGCTTTTGCAGCCTCCATTGGCTGCAATCACAGTCCCTAACCGTCCCCAAACGTTCCCAACCGACCCCAACCGACCCCAACTGTCCCCGAAGGTCCCCAACAGTTGTCAGACCCTCTTCCCCCCTGGGCAGGCATCGCTGTGGACAGGAGGGGGCGGAGAGCCCAGTCTGAGGACAATGAAGCTGGAGTCCTGATCAGGTCCTGGTGAGCCAGTGAGTCCCTCTATGGAGTGAGCCCGTTGCCTTAGGATTTGCCTGTTGTTGTTTTCTGTTTGAACCAGTTTTACTCTACCTTCTTCTAGATCATTGTCTTTTAAAAGAATAGAGACAAGAGAGGAAGTCTATGTTTAACTTTTTATAAATGAACATTAATAAATAATAGAAACAGAGTGGGTCAGCTTTCTGAAAGGATTTCCTTAAGCATAGGAAAAATATAGGGATAACAGGGATAACTGAAATACACTTAATTTGAATTAATAAAGATTAATCCAAGCTGAATTCTGTTAGTGATGAGATTATATATGGAAAGAAAACCAGCTTTGTATTTGAACATGGGAAAATATGTAAATGTGGCCTTAGGGAGAATAAAACTTATTCTGTCTTTTTTTTCTCTTAGTAAATCTTCCCTTTAGTCTTTTCCTTGTCTCTGGCCCAAGAATAAGCCGGCCTTCTTGTGTGTCCTGTGTGTTGTAAGGGTTGTCTGTATGGAGGCCGCCATCTGCCGGCTGTAGGAAGAACAGCTGTGGGAAGACCGCCTTTTAGAGTTCAGGAGACTCCTCAGAAAATGTTGTTTTCCTTCTAATTCCACCTCAAACCTGGAATAAAATTCCAGGAGGGAAAACAGCTTTTAATAAACATGGCCAGGCTGGGATTCTAGTAGTGGTTTGACTTGTTTCTGTGACTCAGAGCTTGGTGTCACATATTTAAAAAAATATCATCATGGGAAGTGCAGATCCCTGTCTTTATTTCCACCCAGATCAGTCAGTTAGAAATATGATTATTGCTCCTGTTTGTGCCCTTGATCTTTAATCCAGGCAATGCTTTGTTCTTTTCTATTCATTGGAAGGATTTTAAATATTTTTATTGCTGTCTCTTGCTTAATTTCATCTTAGGAACATATATTTACATCTGATAATATCAGAGTGAGGAATGATTTCTTGATTTTTCTTCTTCCTAGGGCTATATGTATGATTTTTAAGAAATCAATGTTTCCTTTAATTAATGATCATGTAATTAAAACTTATTCTAAGGTTGTATAAGCTCTTTAGTATTATAATATTTTCTTGTGTTTTACTTACTGTTCACATGGACATAAAGTCATAAGTATTTATAACAATATGCATACAATAATTTTTAAAATTAACTGCATTCTGAATGTATTTGTTTCAAAGTACCTTTTAAAAGTGGGGAAATTCTAAATTTTCATAATTTTATTATAAATTCAAAACATGCGTTTTTAAATCCTTTCTCTACAATACATTTATTGATATTTTTCAGATAGAGAGGGAGAGGGAGAGAGAGAGAAAGAGAAAGGAACATGGATGAGAGAGAGGAACATGGATGAGAGAGAGAGACATGGATGAGAGAGAGGAACATGGATGGGTTGCCTCCTGAAAGTGCCCTGACTGGGTATCCAACCTGAAATGAGGTTTGTGCCCCCACCAAGAGTGGAACCCGCAACCTTTTGGTGCTTGGGGTGATGGTCCAACCAACAGAGCCACCCAGCCAGGGTCAATGTGTATATTTTAAAAATGGAGAAAGAAATTGATTGGCATGCTGTTCTATAGTATATACAGTATATAAAATAGATTCTGACACAGATTATTTTTATATAGATTATTTCTTAAGTACAGTTATCTTCTTGTTTTCATTCTATATGTCCTACCTTAAATGTGAGTAGTTGAATTCCACAGAGGAAAGGAATTAGGTTAATGTCTTTGACACTCATTTAACCTAAGGAGCAGCTATGTATCAGTATCTTTCCCCCATTGATTTCCAATGACAATCGAAGATCCTATTTCTTTCTCCTGCCCCTCTTTTCTCTCTTGCATTGCTCCTTCCTTCTCCCTTTCTCTCCTTTCCACCTTTTCCTCTTACCTTGTAATTGGGTGTTCATGCCTATTCTCTGGAAACTTCTTTCAAGATCACCTTTCCAAGTCCAAGGGAGTATTTGCTGAGGTCATTTTGTATGTTTCAGTGATACGTGTTTCTGAAGTAATTAGCAATATGTACCATCCCTACAGCTTTAAACATTATTTTTAATGTTTAAAAAGTGATTCAAAGCCTTAGGGTTTATAATAAAAGAGAAGTAGACAATGATTACAAGAGTCAAGGCCCTTGTTCCTGGAAAGACACTTATTTAATAGTAGAGACCCAAATGCATGAAGATTCGTGCAAGAATGGGCCTTCCCTCCCCAGGCTGCCAGCACCACCTTTGCTCCAACTGGTGCCACCTTTCCATAAGGCTTTTAATCACTTTCTTTTTATTTTTTAAAAAATATATTTTATTGATTTTTTTACAGAGAGAAAGGGAGAGGGATGGAGAGTTAGAAATATCAATGAGAGAGAAATATCGATCAGCTGCCTCCTGCACACCCCCTACTGGGGATGTGTTTGCAACTAAGATACATGCCCTTGACCAGAATTGAACCTGGGACCCTTGAGTCTGCAGGCCAATGCTCTATCCACTGAGCCAAACCAGTTAGGGCTGAATCACTTTCTTGTTTTCCAATCATGGCCTGTGGTCAGCCCTCATTCTTCCTACCTGGAATTTTGTAGCAGTTTGCTAAATGGTTGTACTGTATTTGATTTCTCCTCTTTCTGGTCTGTACTGCCTGTTATAGCCACCATTTCTTGTATAGTTCTGGTCATTCACTCAGCAAGTATTTCCTGAGCACCCACTGTGTGCCAGGGTCTTTACTGGATGCTAGTATAAAATGATATGCTATCCTTGTCATAAGGAGCTTATAGTCTAGTAGGAGGAAGGGAGAGACATAAAAAGTTCATTGAATATGATGTGATGAAGGCTAATTACAATATTTCAAAGTTTGCCTGACTGTGTGGGGAGGAGCCTAGCTCTGCCTGGAGAGGTCAGGGAAAGACTTGAATGACTTTAAGGTACAGAGTTTGCTTAGTAGACAAAGACCAGCAAGCACACCTTACTCTGAGGAATCAGCCTGTGCGTATTCCCAGAGGCATTTCAAACCTCTGCCCACAGGATTGTTGCTTAAAGTGTAAACTGAGTAACCTGCTCCTTTGTTGGCTCCTATCACTTCCTTCCACCTTTTCCTTCAGTCATTCTTCTAGACCAGTAACACCCTCAACTTTCTTCTCTGAGATTTATTCAGATTGTCTTTTCTGTCTTTTTTATCCCATTACCCCATCCACTTATAAAAGTGTTTGTTTTTTTCCATTCTGTTTTCCCAAGGTTGCTGTTTGCTGTTTCTGTTTGGATAATTGTAGAATTTATCGTGATTTAGTTACTTAGGGAGCTGGCTTTTTCCTTTGGTGGATTTTGAGATCCATCTTATTCATTTTGTCCTACAGTCACTGCTGGAGACTTCTGTAAATAATAGACATCCGATAAATTTTGACTACCTGGATGTGTATATCTGCAAAGGCACAATGTCTATATTAATGAGCTGCAGTCTGTGGTCACAATTGTGTGCTTGTTGTTATGGGTGATGACCAGCTTTTGCTTCTGTTGAGGCAAGACAGACAGACTTTCTTCCACTCCAGTTTCTGTGCAAAAGTGGGAATCCTGTCACATTGATTTTCCTCCCTGATAATGATTTGTCCTTGGCATTTGCTCAACGTTGTCTTCTTTGGTTGAAGGAACACAGTTATGAGGTTGGTGCCTGCTAGACAGTTTATGGTTTTACTAGCCCGAGGTCATGAAGTTGTTCTCCTGTATCGTATTCTAAAAGCTTTTATATTTTGCTTCTACATTTTTAGGTCATCCGTCTACCTGGACTTATTTTGTGTATAATGTGAGGTGTAAGTACAGTGCTATTTTTCCCCTTATAGATATAAAAGTGTCTCGGAATTTACAGTTCTTTTAAAATTAAAAATACATTAATTAAGCAACTTTATTGAGCTATAATTTACATACCATAAAATTAATAATATCATCCATTTCAAGTACATAATTCAATGATTTTTAGTGCATTTGCAACAATCACCGTAATTTAATTGTGGGACATTTTCATCAACTTTCCTGCCATTTACAGCTAATCTGTCAATGGATTCCTTTAATTTTTTCATCTTGAGATCTCTGCAGCATCCAGTACTGTTGGCCACTACCTGTCTTAAAACTTGGTATACACCTTACTTACCTTTTCTTTGATATACATAATTTTATTGCAAAATTAAAAAAACCCACAAAATGCAACCTTCTAAAAATCCCAAGATGTACTGTTGATACTAATTCCTGTGAGTTTCCTGTGCAACTCCCATACACAAATCAAGAAATTATAAAAAAAACATTAGAAACATTTAATATCAGAAACTTTAAAATCTAACTGTATTTAGTAGCCCCTCAAAAAGGTACAGCCTGCATTTATTGAAAAGTATTTTCTCTAAAAAGAATCTTATCAGCTATACAAAAATCTGTACAGTTTTTATACTGAAGCTAATATTGAGCTGCCCTTGAATTCACATTGTTAGCAAAACAACTGCCTGACAAGATACCTAACACTACAGACACATCATTACAAGGTAGTCATTTATTCTTCATATTTACCGTCATCATCATCTTCCTCTCCCTCTTTCTCCTCCTCCTCCTCCTTTTCCTGCCCCTCCTCTTCCTCCTCTGGTGTGTTCTTCTTTGAGCCTGTTGGCCGGCCAGGGCCCTTCTTTCCACTTCATTTTGCCCTGGGCACAGGATGCAGGAATATCCTTTCCATATTTCTCCTTTAGCTTAGCTGCTTTTTGTTCAAATGGTTGCTTATCATTGGCTGACTGTTCAGACCCATTTCACCCAACTTTTTTTGCAGTATCCCCTTTGAACAAATGAGTGTGTTCACTTTTGATCTTTGGGCGATATTCAGAGAAAAACAGGAAGAATGCAGATGGAGGCCTTTTAGGAGCTTTGAGATCTTTTTTCTGTCCTTATCAATTTGGGAGAAATATAATTTTTTATTTCCTTAACATAGTGAGCTTTGTCACTCTTTGTCATATCTTCAAACTTAGACTTTTCTTTTGCAGATATGGTCTTCCATCTCTTTGAACATTTCTTGGAGAATTTGGTGAAATTGAGGGGAAGACTCTGGTTGGGTGTTGTTTCTTCTTGTGCTCTTCCTGCCAGGTTTGCATGTCTAAGGAACATCCCACTAACCATTTCTTTCACTTTTTCTCTTCCTTTTATTTCAGCACATGGGGGAAAACATTTCCCAGAGAGTGCCTGAAAATATCTACTTCTATTCTTTTTCAGCTTTATTGAAGTACAACTAATATATGAGCTATACATATTTAATATACATAATTTAATGAGTTATGACATATACATACATAAATTATACCATTACCACAATCAAGGTTATAAACACAGCCCTTACTACTAGTAGTTTCCTTGTATCACTGTGGTATGTTTTCCAGCAGATCTCTAGAAATTAATCATCTTGTAATTAACTTCATACCCATTGAATAACAACTCCTCATTTTTCCTCCTCCTACTCCCTGGCAACCACTGTTTTATTTTCTGCTTCTAAAGTTTGACTAATTAGATACCTCATATAAATGGATTCATGCAGTATTTGTCCTCTGATTTCGCGCAGCATGTCTTCCAGGTTCATCATGTCATTGTAAATGTTAAGATTTCCTTTTTCAGGCAGAATGATATTCCATTGTGTGTATATGCAACTTTTCATTTATCCATTCATATATTCATGAACAATTGGGATGTTTCCATACCTAGGCTATTACAAATAATGCTGCAATCCATCTGGGTGTGCAGATATCTTTTCAGATCCTGATTTTGATTCTTTTGCATAAAATATCCAGGATTGGGATCGTTGGGTTATATGGTAGATTTATTTTTAATTTTTTTTAGGAAACTCCATACTATTTTCCGTAGAGGTTGCATCAGTTTACATTCCCACAAGACTGAACAAGGGTTCCAATTTCTCCCCATCCCCACCAACTCTTATTACTATTACTAGAGGTCCAGTGCACAGATTCATACACTGGTGGGGGGCCTGGCCTGTGGGGATCGGCCCACTGTGGGAATGCTGCTCATCCTGATCAGCTGAGGGGCTGTGGACCCACCCTATCAACGGCTTCTCAGACTGGGTAGTTCTCATTCTGCCCTTTGGTCGCTGGGCTTTTATATATGTAGATTTTATAATTACCATCCTAATGGGTATGAAGTGATACCTCATTGTGGTTTTGAATTGTGTTTATCAGTGGTGAAAAATAAAAAGCTTTCCCTCTAAGACCAGGATTCCCACTCTTGACACTTTTATTCAACATAATACTGGAAGTTCTTGCCAGAGCAATTAGGAAAGAAAAAGAAATAAAAGATATTCAAATCAGAAAGGAAGAAGTAAAATAATCTGTTTGCAGATGACATTTGTAGAAACCCCTACAGACTTTGACCAAAAAAACCACCACTTGTGAATACATTCTATGAAGTTACAGTATATAAAATCTACTTGCCAAAATCAGTTATATTTTTATATACTAACAATGACCTACCTGAAAAGGAAATTAATAAAACAATGCCTTCACAATAGCCTCAAAATTAAAGAAGTAACTTAGGAATAAATTTTATCAAAGAGGTGAAAGACTTGTATGCTGAAAACTACAAACATTGATGAAAGAAATACACAAATGGAAAGATATCTAGTGTTCATGGATTGAAAGATTTACTATTGTTAAAATACTAAATGATATTCAGAATTTTTAATTGGTTCTCCCTGTCCTTTTCTTACTGATGTGCCCTGCTACTGTTTTCATAAAGTTTCATATATCATGTTGTGTGGGTCTGTTTCTAAGATGTCTAATATTTCCTATTGATCTGTCTTTTGCTAAACCAGTACCGCACCATCTAAATTATTTTAGCTTTATAATGGTTTTAAATATCAGGTAGAACACTTTTGTTCACTGTGTTTAGCTTTGTCTAGCTATTTTTGGCCTTTGAAATTTACATGTAATTTTACAAAAGTGTTCATGTTTCTTTAAAAATCAAAACCTAGTCTTGATTAGAATTGTATTAACTCCATAATCAGTGTGGGAAGATTTGCTATTTGTACATTATTTGAGGGTTCTAAATATGTATTAGTATGATATCTCTTCATTTATGTAGGTTCTCTTTCTTATTTATGTTAATAAAGCTTTATCATTTTCTCTGTTAAAGTACATCTTTGGTTAAATCAATTTGTAGGTAGTCTGTGCTTTTTAATATAAAATGCAATTTTCAACTTTTTGGTTGTTATTCACATGAACATAATTGATTGTTTTCCCTTTTAAAATCCTTTTGTTGAAATAATTATAGACACAAAGTTACAAAATAGTACATAACAGCCATCTTCAACCAATGATGACATCTTATGTAACTGTAGTACAATGTCAGATTAGGAAATTGATATTGCAATGATATTATCAACTAGATTACAGGCCTTATTCAGTTTTCTCATGTTTGAATGACATATTCTCTCTCTCTCTCTCCCCCCGCCCTCTCTCTCTAGGGCTTGAGCCCAGGTCCCTTATGTGGCACTCAAAGGCAATGGCCATGAACGGTATGTTGCAGGGCTGGAGCAGCATCCGGACAGAGTCTAAGCAGAAAGCTGTGTTGATACCACGGAGACTACAGTCACGCATCACCCCAGACCCTGTCCACAGAGAGCGCTGCTCTCCTGCCCCATCCTGCTCCCATCCATGACCAAATGTGGAGAATGGAGTGTGGACCCCACTCTCTGATGCCTAATGCCTCAGACCCAAACCTGCCTCCTTGGTGCTTGGAAGCTGCTGGGCTAAAGTGTGGACCCTGGGCCGTTGGCCCTGCGAGGAGTGCCACGGCCACTCCAGCTCCAGTACCCACTTCCCCATCCAGCCTAGGGAAATCTGGGCGACCATCCTGAAATGACTTTGATCCAGAAGATGACTGGAGGGTGAGACTCAGACACAGGAGAAACCCGAGGGGAAGCCACCAGAAAGCAGCAGTAGGGACTTTCCAAGTGGGTATCTGTGCAGACACACACATGCTGACACGGTGCTGGATGAAATTACATGATAGGATTGACACCATTCACAGCAGCCAGGCTGATGCAGAGGCCACAGAGCTGGAGAACCACCCATGGGAAAAGCAGACCTGGCTCTGAGCTGGGACAACTGCCCTGAGAGCACAGTGACCAGCACCTTCCCGGCCCCACGTGTAGGGGGCTGAGGCGGCCCAGCAGCCCAGGTCAACATGGGCAACGCTGAACCCTGAATTCTGCTCTGGATGCTGTGTAGAGCTCAGCCCTTCGTTCTCATGCTGTCTAGAGCATTTACAGAGCTCTAGGAGACATCAGTTATCGGGACCACGGATCACATCTAGCATTTTATGTTGCCTCACAACATACAGACGGTGATCTCATTTAATCCCCATAAGAGGCTGCAAGGAGGGGAAACCCCCAGCTCAAAAAAGTAAATGGACTCTCAGGGATGGGGTGCTACCTGCCCAAGCTGCCGGGTCCCACCTAGAATCTGGTGCAAGTTTCCATGGTGTCCCCAGCCTGCAGCCCATGGGCCAGCCTGCATTTCCCTGCTCCCCCTTATTTAACTTAGGGCTCCCTCCCAGCCAGGACTCTCTTGGTCCCCCTGCCCCTTTAAGCTCTGTAATCGTGGAAAATGAGCCTTCTGGGCTCAGCCTGGAGTCAGGAAATGACAGTTGCCTTTGAACAGAATCCCTGAGGAAACAGGTGGTGGGGTCCTCGGGGCCATGCTATCATCAAGGACCCTGGGCCGGCCTTGGAGGCCAGGGTGTGCCATGCAGGACACCCCGACAATGTGCGGCCCTTTGAGGCTCGTCTCAGTACCCACAGGCAGGCCTAGAAAAGCTTGGTCTCTCTGTGCTTACAGAAGGCACTCCCTTCTGAGGCCCATGTGCACATCTGGGCCTGTGACCTGCTGGGACAGGGGCTCATGTGGGAAAACCTGAGAGTCCGTGCTCTCCTGCTTCTCCGTCAGTAGTGCACAGTGAGGGTGCTGGGAGTGTGTGTGAGGCCACAGCACTGGACTGCTGCCTGGAAACAGCCCTTGCTTGCAGGGGAAGCAGCACCGCAGTGTCCCTTCCACGTGGCTGAAGAGTTAAATTGGAACCCCCCCGAGTGGGTGCAGGGCCATGGGTGTCCCCCGGCCTTGTGCCCCAGCACTCACAGGTGACCCCACACAGAGAGCAACAGAGGTTTCCATCACATGGTGGTGTTTTGATCTGTGGGCAGTGGTTCACTGTAGATATTCTTCTACCTCCCATGCTCTTCCCCTGGATGGATGGAAACACGTATGCCAGTTGCAGCATGGGGCCTGGCAGGTGCCGCTGGGCCTTACCAAGGTGGTGTTCAGGGCTCTCCCAGGGACTGCTCAGGGCTGTCCCAGGTGCTGCACTGGGCTCAGCAAGGTGTTCTGTGGGGCTCAGGCAGGCTCTCCACAGGGCTCCCAAGGTGTTGTGTAGGGCTTTTCCCAAAGCTGCTGGGGCTCTATCAGGCGTGTGAGAAGCTTTCCCAGGCTCTGCCCTGAGCTCCTCGAGATGGTGCAGGGGGTCTGCAGGCGTCTCCCAGGCTTTATGTGAGGCTCTTCCAAGTGCTGCCCTGGGCTCTCAGCTGCGGCATGGGGCGCTGGCAGGCGCTGTGCCAGGCTCCCAAGGTGTTGCTCAAGGCTCTTCCAGGCACCGCTGGAGACTCTGCAGCACGGCTTTGGGCTGCCCTACATTCTCATGGGATTCTGGCAGGCAGGGCGTAGGGCTGTCATGGTATTGCGCTGGGCTCTTCCAGGCACAGTTAGGGGCTCACCCAGGCGCTGCTCCCAGCACAGGGGGTGCTGTGTGGGGGTCAGGCAGGTGTTGCATGGGGCTTTCCAAGATGTTGCTCAGGGCTCTTCCAGGCACTGTCAGGGGCTCGCCCAGGCGCTGCTCCCAGCACAGGGGGTGGTGTGTGGGGGTCAGGCAGGTGTTGCATGGGGCTTTCCAAGATGTTGCTCAGGGCTCTTCCAGGCACTGTCAGGGGCTCGCCCAGGCGCTGCTCCCAGCATGCGGGATGGTGTGTGGGGGTCAGGCAGGCCTTGCATGGGGCTTTTAAGGTGCTGTTCAGGGCTCTCCCAAGTGCTGCGCTGGGCCCTGTGAGCTGCAGCATGGGGCGCTGCAGGCGCTGCGCGTGCTCCCTAGGTGTGAGGTGGGCCTCTCGGGGCACTTCTCACGGCTCTCCCGCACGTGGAGCTGGGCTTGCCTGGCACTGCATCTGCTTCCCGAGGTGTAGGGACTGGCTCTCCCAGATGTTCGGGGCTCTCCTAGGCTTTGTGCAAGGCTCTCCCAAGTGCTGCCCTGGGTCCCTAACACACTGATGGGCTGTGGTAGGCGTTGCATTGGCTTCCCAGGATTTTGCACGGAGTCTGGCAGCGCAGGCGCAGGCGCAGGGCTTTACATGGTGTTGCGCAGGGCTCTTCCAGGCACTGCTCCAGGCTCTCCTAAGGTGTGGGCGGCGCTCTCTAAGGCGCTGCCTTGGGCTCCCCGAGGCGTTTCTTTGCTATCTTCCCTTTGGGCTGACCCTGGTGGGGTGGGGTGCCTCGCTGTGGGAAACTGGATGGGCAAATGTGTTCAGAGGCAGCCTGAGCCCTGACATCCTGTGTCCACCACTTAGGACAGCGGGGATGGGCAGCACAGTGGGCGCTGAGCTACCCGGGGGCGGCAGATGGCCAGGGCAGGTGTCTGTCGGGGGTGGCGATGAGTCTGAACTCATTGCTGCAACATGAAGCAGATTGCAACCTCAGCGTGACCACTGGGCAAAGAACACAGAGCCGAAACAGGGCTGTACTATGAGTCCAAAGAGAATGAAGATAATGGGTTATAATCCAGCACATAAGCAGAACCCACAGCAGGGGCTCAACCGTGTCCCCCAAAATATGTGGCATCCCAACGCTCAGCACCTGTGAGTGTAATCTTACTTGGAAATAGGGTCTTTGTGGATGATGAAGTTTAGATGAGGTCCTTGGGCTGGGTCCTTACCCATATGGCGGCGTCCTTTTGAGAACGAAGAGCAGAGGACCGGCCGTGTGAGGACACAGAGAAGGAAGCCATCTGCACCCAGGAGACACCTGAGGCCACCAGCGCTGGGAGAGAGGCTGGACCAGGTGCCACCCCCGCCTCCCCCCCGAGCCTTCAGAGGAGCTGGGCCCTGCCCACACCTTGATCTCAGACTTCTGGCCCCAGAACTGAGAATAAATTTGTTTATTTAAGCCGCCCAGTCTGTGGTACTGGTTATAGCAGCGACCAGGGCAAACCCATACAAGGCCATTGTGCTGCCAAGCAGGAGGGGGTGGGGGGGGGGGTACCAGCATGCACAGGCCTGGCCTGTGAAAGAGCTGATGTTGCAAGAGCATCAAACAGACACAAATCCTCAGGCTGCTCTCATGCTCACCACTGCGGTATAAAGGCAGCTGTCTTCCTGGGCCCATCCTAGAGCACAGCCACCCCTGGAGCATCTCAGACCTGAAACCCCATTGGTGAGCCACGTGAGGGCTGACCTGGAAAGCTCTGCCATGGAGACAGGGTCCCCAGCAAGCACCTGACAGAGGCTTGCAGTGAGGGACCTTGAGTTGTGCATCCTGAAGGCTTTAGCACTTTTTCAAAGTCCTCATGCAACTCCTTTTCTTTTTTTCTTTTTTTGTTTAAATAATCTAATTTAATAATTCCTTTCATCCTATGGAACTATATTGTTTTTATTCCTGAAAATATATTTGAAGACTTTTTGTCAAGAATTAACATTCAAACATGTAAAATAATTAATGAAGATATAAAAGGATATATTTCAGTTATACATCTAACTAGGTTATGACCATGGACAATATTTAGAACCTACAAGAAAGAGAATTACTCAGCTGTTAAATGAGATGAGGTTATTTCAAAGGTCCTTTCAAGCTATGACATTTCATGATTGATAGAAGACTTTCATTATTGATCTAATCTGTAGATTTATTGTTCTCTAAAGCTTGTTATATAATTTCTCAATTGACATTATCAACAAAAAAATGTTACCATACTTTAGTCAATCTTCTCACAGTAGCTCAAGTCATAGTCATTTAATAATCCTATTTTGAGTCTCTAATTTAATGGAAAGATGAAAAGTTTTACTAGAATTCTATATTTGAAGTGGTATTTTTTTTTCTTTTATATATATTTTTATTAAGGTATTATATGTTTACATATCTTACCATTGCCACCCCACCCCACTCCCATACATGCCCTCACCCCCCAATGTTTTGCATCCGTTGGTTACTCTTATATGCATGCATATAAGTCCTTCGGTTGATCTCTTATTTCCCCCACCTCTCCCTAACCTTCCCGCTGTAATTTGACAGTCTGTTTGATGCTTTACTGCCTCTGTATCTATCTTTTTGTTCATCAGTTTATAATGTTTTTTACTATCCACAAATGAGTGAGATCATGTGGTTTTTTTCTTTCATTGACTGGCTTATTTCACTTAGCATAATGTTCTCTAATTCCATCCAGGTGCCTACAAATGGTAATAATTCCTTCTTTTTTATGGCAGCATAGTATTCCATTATGTAGATGTACCATAGTTTTCTGATCCAGTCATCTGCTGATGGGCACCTAGGCTGTTTCCAAATCTTAGCTATTGTAAATTGTGCTGCTATGAACATAGGGGTGCATATATCCTTTCTGATTGGTGTTTCTAGTTTCTTAGGATATATTCCTAGGAGTGGGATTACTGGGTCAAATGGGAGTTCCATTTTCAGTTTTTTGAGGAAACTCCATACTGTTCTCCACAGTGGCTGCACCAGTCTGCATTCCCACCAGCAGTGCACGAGGGTTCCTTTTTCTCCGCATCCTCGCCAACACGTGTCGTTGTTGATTTGTTGATGAGAGCCATTCTGACAGGATTGAGATGGTACCACATTGTCGTTTTGATTTGTATCTCTCGGATAATTAGTGACTTTGAGCATGTTTTCATGTGTCTCTTGGCCTTCCTTCTGTCTTCTTTAGAAAAGATTCTATTAAGGTCCATTCCCCATTTTTTTATTGGATCATTTATCTTCCTTTTATTAAGGTGTATAAGCTGCCTGTAGATGTTGGAGATTAAACTTTTATCATTGATAACATTTGCAAATATGTTCTCCCATACAGTGGGGTTTCTTGTTGTTTTGTTGATGGTTTCTTTTGCTGTGCAAAAGCTTTTTATTTTGATGTAGTCCCATTTGTTTACTTTCTCTTTGGCTTCCATTGCCCTAGGGGCAGTATCAGTGAAGAAGTTCTTTCGGCATATGTCTGAGATTTTGCTGCCTGTGGATTCCTCTAGTATTTTTATGGTTTCCCATCTTATGTCTAAGTCCTGTATCCATTTTGAGTTTATTTTTGTGTATGGTGTAAGTTGGTGATCTAGTTTCATTTTTTTTTTTAATGTCGTCCAATTTTCCAAACACCATTTATTGAAGAGACTGTCTTGACTCCATTGTATGTTCATGCCTCCTTTGTCAAATATTAATTGCGTATAGTGGTTTGGGTCAATATCGGGATTCTCTATTCTATTCCATTGGTCTATATGTCTGTTCTTGTGCCAGTACCAGGCTGTTTTGAGGACAGTGGCTTTGTAATACAGCTTGAAATCTGGTATTGAGATCCCTCCTACTTTGTTCTTCTTTCTTGGGATTGCTGCGGCTATTTGGGATCTTTTTTAATTCCAGATGAATTTTTGGAGAGTTCTTTCTAGGTCTTCGAAATATACCGTTGGTATTTTAATGGGGAGTGCATTGAATCTATAGATTGCTTTGGGTAGTATGGACATTTTAATGATGTTGATTCTACCAATCCATGAACATGGTATGTTCTTCCATCTGTTTACGTCTTCCTCTATCTCTTTTTTCAGCTTCGTGTAGTTTTCCGTGTATAGGTCTTTTACCTCCTTGGTTAAGTTTATTCCTAGGTGTCTTAATTTTTTTGGCGCGATGGTAAATGGGATTGCTTTTTTAGTCTCTCTTTCTGTAAGTTCACTATTAGTGTATAGAAATGCCATAGATTTCTTGGCGTTAATTTTGTATCCTGCTACATTGCTGAATTCATTTATTAAGTCTGTTAGTTTTTTGATGGAGTCTTTCGGGTTTTTTATGTACAATATCATGTCATCTGCAAATAAGGACAGCTTTACTTCTTCTTTTCCAATTTGGATGCCTTTTATTTCTTCTTCTTGTCTAATTGCAATGGCTAATACTTCCAGTACTATGTCAAACAGGAGTAGTGAGAGTGGGCATCCCTGTCTTATTCCTGTTCTTAGGGGAAATGGTTTTAGTTTTTGCCCATTAAGTATGATGTTAGCTGTGGGTTTATCATATATAGCTTTTATTATGTTGAGGTATGATCCTTCTATTCCCACCTTGTTGAGAGTTTTTATCAAGAAAGGGTGTTGGATTTTGTCAAATGCTTTTTCTGCATCAATTGATATGAGTATGTGATTTTTATCTCTCAATTTGTTTATGTGATGTATCACGTTAATTGATTTGCGGATATTGTACCATCCTTGCATTCCTGGGATAAACCCTACTTGGTCATGGTGTATGATCTTTCTGATGTACTGCTGGATCCAATTTGCTAGAATTTTGTTGAGGATTTTGGCATCTACGTTCATGGGGGATATTAGCCTGTAATTCTCTTTCATTGTGTTGTCTTTATCTGGTTTTGGTATTAGGGTGATGCTGGCTTCATAGAAGGAGCTTGGAAGTGTTCCTTCCTCTTGAATTTTTTGGAATAGTCTGAGGAGGATAGGTTTTAGTTCTTCCTTGGATGTTTGGTAAAACTCTCCTGTGAAGCCGTCTGGCCCGGGGCTTTTGTTTGCCAGAAGCTTTTTGATGACTGCTTCAATTTCTTCCATAGTTACTGGCATATTGAGCTGTTTAGATTCTTCCTAATTGAGTTTTGGAAGGTTATATTTTTCTAGGAATATGTCCATTTCCTCCAGGTTGTCCAGTTTGTTGGAATAGAGTTGTTCGTAGTATTTTTTAACAATCCTTTGTATTTCTGCGGGATCTGTTGTTATTTCACCTCTTTCATTTCTGATTTTGTTTATTTGGGTCCTCTCTCTTTGCTTCTTGGTGAGCCTGGCTAGAGGTTCATCAATCTTGTTTATCCTTTCAAAGAAACAGCTATTGGTTTTGTTGATCTTTTGTATTGTTTCTTTGGTCTCTATGTCGTTTATCTCTGCTCTGATCTTTATTATTTCCTTCCTTCTGCTTACACTGGGCTTTTCTTGTTGCTCTTTTTCTAACTCTTTGAGTTGTAGGGTTAGGTAATTTATTACCATTGTTTCTTGTTTTTTGCAGTATGCTTGTAGAGCTATGAACTTCCCTCTCAAGACTGCTTTTGCTGTGTCCCATAGATTTTGGATTGTAGTGTTTTCATTGTCATTTGTTGCCATGATGTTTTTTATTTTTTCCTTGATCTCTCTGGTAACCCAGTCAATGTTTAATAGCATGCTATTTAGTCTCCATGTGTTTGATTTCTTTGGATTCTTTTTATTGTAGTTGATTTCCAGTTTTATGCCACTGTGGTCTGAGAAGATGCTTGATATGATTTCTATCTTCTTGAATTTGAAGAGACTTTGCCTATGTCCCAACGTATCGTCTATCTTTGAAAATGACCCATGTGCACTTGAGAAGAATGTATATTCTGTGGCTTTGGGGTGAAATGTTCTGAAGATGTCAATTAATTCCATCTGGTCTAGTGAGTCATTTAGGATTGATGTTTCTTTGCTGATTTTTTGTTTAGAGGATTTGTCCAATGGT
Organism: Plecotus auritus; assembly: GCF_963455305.1. NCBI lineage: Eukaryota > Metazoa > Chordata > Mammalia > Chiroptera > Vespertilionidae > Plecotus > Plecotus auritus. The sequence continues at coordinate 74,773,979 of NC_137771.1, forward strand.
GATAGTGGGGTATTAAAGTCTCCTACTATGATTGTATTGCTGTCAATCTCTCCCTTGATATCCTCCAGGAGATTTTTTATGTATTTGGGTGCTCCTGTGTTGGGTGCATATATGTTTACCAGAGTTATTTCTTCTTGTTGGATTGCTCCCTTTAGTATTATGAAGTGGCCTTCCTTATCTCTTGTTATGTCCTTCACTTTGAGATCTAATTTGTCAGATACAAGTATTGCTACCCCAGCTTTCTTTTCATTTCCATTCGCCTGGAAGACCTTTTTCCATCCTTTCACCCTCAGTCTGTGTGCATATTTTTTTCTGAGGTGGGTTTCTTGTAGACAGCAGATATATGAGTCTTGTTTTCTTATCCAATCCATTACCCTATGTCTTTTGATTGGGGCATTTAATCCATTTACATTTAAAGTTATTATTGATAGGTACTTATTTGTCGCCATTTTTATTCTTTACCCCTGTGTTCCTTCTTCGCTTCCTATTTCTTTTTTTTTTAGAGCAGACCCTTTAGCATTTCTTGCATTGCTGGTTTGGTGGTAATAAATTCCCTTAATCCTTTTTTGTCTGTGAAGCTCCTGATTTCACCTTCAATTTTGATTGATAGCCTTGCTGGATACAGTATTCTTGGATTCAGACCCTTCCTTTGCATGACTTTGTATATTTCATTCCGTTCCCTTCTGGCCTGATGAGTTTCTGTTGAGAAATCAGTTGCTAGTCTGATGGGGGTTCCTTTGTATGTAACTTTCTGTCTCTCTCTTGCCACTTTTAAGATTCTTATCTTGTCATTGGTATTTGCCAATTTAATTATAATGTGCCTTGGCGTCGGTCTTTTGGGGTTCATTTTGCTTGGGACTCTGTGAGCTTCTTGGATTTGTGTGGGTTTTTTCTTCCCTATATCAGGAAGTTTTCTGTCATTATTTCTTCAAACAGGTTTTCTATTCCTTGCTCAGTTTCCTTTCCTTCTGGAACCCCTATTATGCTGATGTTGTTTTGTTTCATGTTGTCCCAAAGTTCCCTTAGGCTCTCTTCCTGCTTTTTAATTTTTTTTTTCCAGAAGCTGCTCTACTTGGGTATTTTTTCCCGTCTTGTCTTCTAGCTCACTAATGCAGTCCTCTGCTTCTTCTAGTCTACTCTTGATGCTTCCTATTGAGTTCTTTACAGGAGCGATATCATTTTTCATTTCTTCTTGGTTCTTCTTCATTTCCTCTTGGTTCTTACTCATATTGTTGAATTTGTCTTCCATTCTTTTCAGCCACCTTATGACCATTTCTCTGAATTCTTTCTCTGGCAGGTTGCTTGCCTCCATTTCGTTTACTTCCTTTTCTGGTGATGCCTGCTTTTCTTTCATATGCGGGCTGTTTCTTTGTCTCCCGATGGTCTCTCTTCTCTGGATGTCTGGTTATGTAGTTCTCTCTCTCCTGCGTTGATTTAAAGGCACAAAATACAACACAACCAGGTACAACACACAAGGCACTGAACAGAAATGTATTCACGATATTAATAACTTCCTATAAAGGTGACCACCAGAGAAAGGCAAATTGGGGGATAGGAGAGAAAGAAGAAGAGGAAAAAGAAAGAAAAAAAAGGAGTGTCAAAATGAAATTGGGAAAAGGAAAAAAAATGTAAGAGAGACAAGAAAGAGACTAAGAGAGAAAGGGGAACAAACTATATATATGGGGAGAAAACTCCAATAGAACAACCACTAATCCTAGCAAATGCCAGCAACAAACAAGTACCTGGGGATTAATACAAACTACAACACCAACTAATATCAAGCGAGGCAAGGGAAAACAGAAGCAAAAAATCAAAAACAAAGCAAACAAAAAACAAACAAACAAAAAATAGAATAAGCAAAACAATCTCACAAAAAAAGCATAACAATTCGATAATAATCAACATTCAAGCAAACACCAAAAGGACAGAGAGAAAGACAATTTTTGGATAGTTAAGACAGCAAAGAGAGAGGTGTGTATGGATTTGGAGCAGGGGATTGGAGATTAGATATATAAGCAGGTTGAAATTTTAACAGGGGGTAAACAGAAAGAATAGGGAAAATCTAAAGCAGGAAAGGGGTAAGATAAACAGGACACCACAAGGGGAAAGGTTAGGAAGAGAGTGATGGCATAAAGGTAGAGTTGAGATAGAGTAAAACGATGCTAAAGGAAAGATGAAACTAGAATGTAGAATACTAATTCCAAAGTAAAGAGAAAATAAAATGATACTTTAAAAAAAAAAGGTAAAATAGTAGTAGTAATGATACTGATTGAAAATAAAAATGTAATAATTGAAAAGATAAAATCAAGTGAGGAAAAAAGAAAAAAAATTAGTTTCTTGAGTAAAAGATGCAAAAAATGAAAATAAAAAAATAAAAATAAAATAAAATGTGCAGTAGTGAAGGTCATTCACCTCCTCTATTGTTCTGTTTGGCACTCCTGTTTCTCAGTCCGGACAGTATTGCAGTTCCCTGCATTCCACTGCTCCTCAGTGTTGTAAGCCAGTCCTGATTTTTAAGCAGGCTGTGTGTCTTAATTTCTCTTATTCCTTTATTTTTGATAACACAAGAGTCAATTTGTGATTCAGCCCCTGGGTGGCAGTGTTTCTGGATTGACTCCCTGGTCTATATATGGCCTCTCTAGCCTGTATTTACATCTTCTTTCCCTGTGGCACTCAATACCGGTTTGTGGAAGTGGGCTCAGAGCTGGCTCTCCGATGGTCACTCCCTGCTCTGATCCCCAGGTTCCAGAAAAACACTTTCCCCTGCAATCTCCCAGGGTGTCCCCAACTGGGTGATCCTATGTATTGGGCTTAGTAATCAGAAGCAAGGATTTGAAGAGGAAAAGCCCAAGTGTGCGAACAATGGGTCCGCGCAAGTCTAAGCAGCCGGCACACCTTTGAAATTCTTAGGCTGTCCCTGCATGTCAGATCAAAATGGGTTGCTTTTTAGAGACCCCTTCTGTTAGCAGCTCTGAGGACCCCCTTCAACATTCACGGATCACGCCAGCCCCAACAGCCACGGATTTTTCTAGGCACAGACTTCCCTGGTCCTCCAGCTCCCGCAAAACGCGCGTTCCTCTCTCCCGCCAGGACCAGAGACCTCACCTTATCCCAGGCGAAATCTGACCTTTCTGTGGTGGAGTGTAGAGCTCCTTTGAACCCGTGTGTTTGCGCCAATTGGGGACCTGTGTTCTGGGGCTCGCAGCTGCTCCGTGGGTGCCACAGTTGTGGATTCTCAGGCTTCTGATAAGCTCCACCTTCCCGTTCAAGATGGCGCAGACTCCGCGACCAAGCCCGCAGCTCCGGGAGGGGACCCAGTCGCAGTGGGGGCTGCCCGGTCAGGGGAACCCCGTCTAGCAGTCCCCCACCTTCTTCTGGAGTTTAGCTGTCCCTTAACTTGCCAACAAACACTCCTCCTGCGACCCTCAGCTGTTCTTTCTGCTCCGGGACAAGGTGCGGAAAATGTCTGTCTATTCCGCCACCATTTTTTAAAAACTCTCTACTCCTTTTCATTGGACAACTGGGTTAACCCCTGCGCATCCTTGTGAAAGCCACAGTGGTCCAGGTCTCACATCCTTCCTGTCTCCGTGGCTCTCTGCCTCCCTCCCTAGGGCTCCCTCACCTCCCACTGGAAGCCAGGTGCACTCTCCCTGCACCAACCCCACCTGAGGGGCAGATGCTTCTGTGTAAGCATCTGCGCTTTTAGCCAGGATTGGAAGAAAGTGAGCCTCACAGGGGACAGAGAAGAGATGGTGTGTATGGGGAGTGGGAGACGGGATTCTGGCACCTGGAGAATGGGAGGTGCATGAGTGAGGAGTTGGGATCAGGAGACAACCCCTGGGGTTCACTCAGTTTAGAGGACAGAGCTCAGAGGGAGAGTGTCCCTGGCAGTATCTGGACACACTCTGGTGGAGGACTCCTTCTGACGACCCTCCCCACTCTAGACAATAGGCAGGTGCTCCCCAGTAAAGGGGTACTCCGTAGATGATGTACTTCCAAATAGTAGGCAGCAAGGGAATAAAAATGCTAATATGGCTAAGGCCAAGGTCACAAACATGGCCCAGGATACTGCCTGGTATCGGTGGAGAGGCTTCGACCAGCCATTCACTCTGGACAAGTGAGGTGGCAATGTCTGCTGTGCCCTGCTTGTGGGTTCTGGGAGGACCCTTCTCTGGCTCCTGCAACAGCCATCCATCTGCAAGAGGAAAAGGGGAGTCTGGCAGGCCATGGGCCTCCTTCCCACAGCCAGGGCCACCCCAGAGGTGGGAAACCACCCCCCCACACACACCCTGCCTCTCCTGGGACCACTGGTGGTAGCAGAGGTGGCAGGGTTGGGGCTGGGCTGGAGCAGGCAGAGGACCCTGGACAGGGGAATCCAAGGCACTCCTTCGGAGCCATCCAGTCAGCCACAACACAGCTGTGGCAAACAGCTCTTAGAGGGAATGTGGCCCACAGGGCTCAGGAAACGAAGGGGCACCCACCCACCAGCAGCCAGGTGTGGGCCCTGCCAGGCCCTCGTGGCCAGGGAACAGCCTACAGTGATGCAGATAGCTTAGGTCAGGGTCAGGAGCATGGCCCAGGCCATCAAATAGGAGGGGCTTTATAAACAAGTCCGGGTCTTGTTCATAAACGTGCATGGACTCATCAGGAGACCCATCAGTGTGAGATGAAAACCCAGGTCAATACCAGACCCTCCTTCCCAGGGGCAATGAGGTAATGCAGGAAAAGATAACTGCTGGTGTGATGAGGTGATCTTTTATTCTATAGAAATCTGGTATAGAAATCTGGGTCAGGTGAGGTGCTGACAGCCAGGCACACCTAGAGGGTGTGTGTGTGTGTGTGTGTGTGTGTGTGTGTGTATTCGGGGGGAGCTCTTCAGCCAGGAGGGGAGGACAGAGCCTGAAATTATATTTGTGGGGAAAGGGGCCTGTGACTGGTAGAGTGAGAACAGAACCTGTTGGGGAAGAAGGGGTGGGTGGGCAGGTGGAGTCAACCTTCCAGATGGGCCAAGGACAGAGCATGGATGGGTGTTTGTGGGGGGAGCCCTTTAGCCAGGATAGTGAAGGCAGAGTCTGAAGTGGGGTTTCCGTGGCCAGCTGCAAAGGAACCTCAGCAGTGAGGCTGGAAGTGCCTGCAGGCCACCCTCCCACATGGAGGCTGAGCTTCTCTACAGCCTGAGGAGACCTCCTCCATGGGAGGGGTCCTGGAGGGCGAGAGACCCGTGTACCCAAGTCCCAGCACTCAGGCTGGCCCAGAACCTTCTGAAGAACAACCTTTGGCTGAAGGCTGACACAGCTCCTCCCCACTGCAGAGCAGGCCAGGTGGAAGAAGCAGCAGGTGTCCCCAAGGAAAGAAAAGAGGAGAACTAGGACAAGGCTTTCAGGATGGCAGTTTTCACACAGGCACCTGGGAGGCCCACTTCATCCAGAGGAAGCAGGGCCTGGAGCTGGAATGGAGGTTTGGGGGGTGTGCACCGCCAGTCCCGGGGAAGGCGGCCCAGCTGTTCATGGGCCTGCTGGCTGGCATGGACCTGCTTCCCTGCCTCAGCTCTCTACACAGATGCTTGCTGCACCCCCTACCACTGTCCTCAAACTCCCAGGCCATGGCCCCACTCCCTGCTCCTCTCTCGGCAAACCTACTGTGGGGCTCAAGCACCCTGCCACTCTGATTCCCCTCCTGACTCAAGCATCTCCTTAGAGAGGCCTGTTTTCCTGGCTGCTCCACCTGTAGAGGCACCTGTGTGTGCCTGGTCAACCTCTCTCCACTGCCCCCCTTGTCCATCTTCATGTGGTGGAAGCGATAAGAGTGGACTAGCCCAGGTATCGATTCAGAAGGCCATCTGCAGCTACAGACACTGTCCCATGAATTTCCAAGGCCCTGAGCATAGAGCCATGGTCTTGGGGTTTGTGCTTAGACTGCCTTGTAAGACAGCAGGGATCAGACAGGCCTCCATGAACCCTGCCTGGTCCCTTAGCAGGAAATAGCTGGGGGCTAGGCCTGGGGACCAAAGGCCAGCACTGGCCAGCGGGGGCAGGGCCAGGGGCAGTTGGGAAACTAAACTTGTTAGAAAGTGTTAGTCTTGCTTTTAGACTTGTCTTTAACATCCTCCCAAGTAACTTTAAACACAGGAATTTGATTGTACATCCCTAATGTGATATACCTTAAATAACAGGTTTTAGGAATAACATGGGTGGTGCTGCTATTCTTAGACTGTTACATACTTACTAGAGGCCCGGTGCACGAAATTTTTCCCCGGGGGGTGGGTTGTCCCTCAGCCCAGCCTGCACCCTCTCCAATCTGGGACCCCTCAAAGGATGTCCAATGAGCAGTCGGACATCCCTCTCACAATCCAGGACTGCTGGCTCCCAACTGCTCGCCTGCTTGCCTTCCTGATTGCCCCTAACCACTTCTGCCTGCCAGCCTGATCACACCCTAACCCAGGGGTGGGCAAACTTTTTGACTCGAGGGCCACAATGGGTTCTTAAACTAGACCGGAGGGCCAGAACAAAAGCATGGATGGAGTGTTTGTGTGAACTAATATAAATTCAAAGTAAAGGAGCGGAGGGGAGAGCAAGAGAACCCTCCACTCTTTCAGCTCCGCAGGCCGGATAGAACAGCCGAACGGGCTGGATCCGGCCCGCGGGCCGTAGTTTGCCCACAGCTGCCCTAACCACTCCCCTGTCAGCCTGACTGATGCCTAACTGTTCCCCTGCTACCCTGTTTGCCCCTAACTGCCCTCCCCTGTAGGCCTGATCACCCTTACTGCACTCCCCTGCAGGCCTGGGTCACCCCTAACTGCCTTCCCCTGCAGGACTGGTCCCCCCCAACTGCTATCCCCTGCAGGCCTGGGTCTCCCCCAACTGCCCTTCCCTGCAGGCCTGGTCACCCCCAACTTCCCTCCTCTGCCAGCCTGGTCACCCCTAACTGCCCTCCCCTGCAGACTTGATTGCCCCCAACTGCCCTCCCTTGCAGGCCATCTTGTGGTGGCCATCTTGTGTCCACATGGGGGCAGCCATCTTTGACCAATAGGGGCAGCCATCTTGTGTGTTGGAGTGATGGTAAATTTGCATATTACTCTTTTATTAGATAGGATTATGGGACTAGAGGCCTGGTGCACGAAATTTATGCATGAGGGGTGGCATTCCTCAGCCCAGCCTGCACCCTCTCCAACTGGGGATATCCCTCTCCCAATCTGGGACTGCTGGCTCCTAAAGGCTCACCTGCCTGCCTGCCTGATGGCCCCTAACTACCTCTGCCTGCCTGCCTGATTGCTCCTAACCTCTCTGCCTGCCTGCCTGATCGCCTCTAACTGCCTCTACCTGCCTGCCTGATCACCCCTAACTGCCCTCCTCTGCTGGCCTGATTGCCCCTAACCCCCTGCCGGCCTAATCTCCCCTTCAACTGCCCTCCCTTGCCAGCCTGATCACCCCTAACTGCCTCTGCCTCGGCCCCCACCACCATGGCTTTGTCCAAAAGGAAGTCGGATGTCCAGAAGATGGCTAGTTAACCCAGTCTAATTAGCATATTACCCTTTTATTAGTATAGATAGGTTATATAGGATAGGATTGCTTAAGGTGGCGGGGGGGAGATGCTCTTTGCAGATAAAAATACATAATCCCTATATCTGGACTGATAGCCAGCCATATGCACTATACTGCCAAACCAGTTATTAAAAAATTGAACTGCTTTCTTACACCTTACAAAACAGCTGTTGCCCTTAAAACCCCTCCTCAGCCCCCACCTTAGGTTTTGCCTTTGCAGTTCACCCAGATTAGAATCTGATTGGTCAGTTTCTATACCAGTCAGCGTCAAAAACTCTGCCTCCTAGGCAGCCATTGGCTCCTTGCAGTTCACTCATATTTGGTTCTGATTGGTCGGTTTCTATGCCAGTCAGCGTCAAAAGCTCTGCCTCCTAGGCAGCCATTGGCTCTTCTGGGAAATCCAGAATGGCCCCACTGACAGCTTCCTTTCTCTCCGGGCCTATCTCCGGGCCTGATCCACAGCCTCCTCAGCAGCTGCGGATCAGGCCCTGACTCTCTCTCCGGGCCTCTCTCTGGGCCTGATCCGCAGCCACCACAGCAGTGGCGAGGTTGTTAGGCCCCACCCACACCTCCTCCCACCACCCCGCCTGCCCTCCAGCTGCCAGCCTTGCTGTGATAGGAGCCTGTGGGCTGCAGGGGAGGGACCGAGAGGTGCTCCATGCACTTCAGGTGACCAGTCGTCCATCTGGTCATTTAGATCATGACAGCCCTAGGCTATTATTAGTATAGATAATTCAAATGAGTTTGTAATAGAGTTTGATCATCCTGTGTTAGCTTAGCATGGGGAAAAAGATACAAATGTAAAACTGAAGATGTTCAATAAAAACCCTGTAGTCATAAATTTAACAGAAATAATCAATATAAACTCTCTGCATTTTATCTTCCAAAAAACTTTCTGTAGCTGTGTCAACTAAATCACCCTACAAAAGTGACACATACATTAGCAATTAGTACCCCACAAGACTCACACTCTGATTTCTTAATGCCATTCCCATGAAGAGGAACCAGGGCTTCTTAGGGGAATGTCTGATTCCAGGTCTGGAACAGAACATGTCCAAGATGGCCCTAGAATATCTGTGGTACTAGATTGCAAAGAAATTACAAAGATTACTGAGGTTGTTCAAAAGAATTCGGGGGTCAACCTGAATGGGCTCTCGGATACAGGTGAGAAAATCTCAGCATCAAAGACAGTGGTCCCTACAATTGACTGAAACACAAATACATGTGAATACATGAATTTATATTTTTAAAAGACAACAATTAATTTGACATATTTGGAGGTTGCTATTAAAGTTATACTTTATTTTGAACACAGTTCAATAACATTCAAGATTCAAGCATTTATCCTGCCTTTCCAAAATAAATGTAACCCCAGAAGACCAAAGATTAGGTGAGAAAGTCCTCTTTATAAAAGTATTCAGCTAACAAGCAAGGAAGGAATGACAGAATAGCATATTACCACTGATTACAAAGTATCATCAGCTGGTAATATCATAAAAGAAAAATAACCCAATATCTTATGTCCCCTGACAGAAGAGCATACTACCCCCTATACAGTGGTCCAAAGCAACCAAAAAGTGAACTTAGAATCCAATCAGGCATCCAGACTCAACTAGCACTGTACAGAAACTATACTAGTAAAGAACTCTTTACGTATGTCAAAGACATACACCTCACAAAGTCAGTCCCTGTGGAACTCTGCAAGTGAATCCACCTGGTTTCTTTATCAAAGATAAACAGAGAAAGAGAACTGGAGTGGGAAGTCTGCAGGAGACAAGGCACTTAGGAGACATATGAAGCAATATCAACGTGGAAACCTCAGATTCTGGGTCAAAAAAGAAAAACCACATTAAAATTGTTACATTTTTGAGAAAATTAATTAGATATTATTAACATTAAGTAACTACTGCTATGTTTGTAATAAAGGTATTGTGATTAATTTTTAAGAGTTCTTATCTTTAGAGATACTTAGATGTATAGGTGAAATGACATAGCGAGTCTAAAGTTGGCTTTCAAATATATAGGGAACAGACAGAGTGAATAGAATTCTAAATTCAACTAAAATGGCCATAAGTTATCCATATATAAGCTGATTTGTGCATATATAGAAACTCATTAGAATATTCTATTTTTATATGTTTGAAACTTTCAACAATAAAATGTGTGAAAAACACTTAGAGTCTCAACAAAATGCTGTCCTTTTAGTCTATGATTTGTTGCTTTCTTGTGAAATGAAAATTATTATTTTCTGGTTACTTCAGTAACTAAACTCTTCAAATAAGTCCTATCTTCTCATGAAGCAGATTTTACAATACACACACCCATAATCTCTTAATTGTCAAGAGAAAAATTAAAGGTCACACACAGGTAAGAAATAACTCTGGTTGGGATTAAGATAATATAAGAAACTCATAAAACTCATTTAAAAAAATGAAACTATCTGATGAACACATGGTCAGAGGATGTGGAGACATTTCTTCAGAGGACATACAGATGGACATCAGATATATGAAAAGATGCTCAACATCACTCACAATCAAGGAAACTCAAATCAGACTCATTAATAAGCATCGACCTATGAGCTTGGGTTTCAGGCTGGATCCCCAAGTTAGTGTGGTGAGCACATAATCTATATACATAAAAGTCTAAATGACTGAAGGATTGAACAACCGGTAGACCGGTGCTATTATATGCACTGACCATCAGGGGCAGATGCTCAACACAGGAGCTGCCCCCTGGTGTTCAGTGTGCTCCCACAGCAGGAGTGTGCAGGAAGCAGGGGATCAATGATTCTTTCTCATCATTGATATTTTTTTTCTCTCTCTCTCCCTCTCCCTTCCTCTCTGAAATTCATAAAACAAACAAACAACAAAACCACACACACAATGAGAAACTACTTTACTCAATTCAAAAATTCAGCAAATAACAAGTGCTGGCAAGGATGTACAGAAAAGAAAACCCTTATGCACTCTTGATGGATTGCAAATGGGTGCAGCTTCTATGGAAAATAGTATGGAGATTCCTCCAAAAACTGAAAATAGATCTACCATATGACTCACTAATTCTATTGTGTATATTTATACAAAGAAAACAAGGACACCGTTTCCAATAGATATATGCCAGCCTGAGTTCATTGCAGCATTACCTACAATAGCCAAGGTATGGCAGCAACTTGAAAAAATGAATAGAAAAATGAATAAAGATTATATGGTATACACATACATACTGGAATATTCCTTAGCAATAAAAAAGAATGTAATTTTGCTGTTTGTGACAACAAAGAGAGACCTAGAGGTTATTATGCTAAATGAAATAAGTCAGAGAAAGAGAAATGCTGTGTAAATTCACTTATATGTGGGAATTTATAAAAATCAAACAAAACACATGAATTCATAGAAACAAAGAACAAAGTGATTGTTGCAAGAGGGGAAGAAGAGTGGAGTTGTTAGCAGCAAAGAAATAGGCGTTAGTGACTAGTTAGGCCAGACCTCGGTTCAGCCACCTCAGTACTTGAGTTCTGGCTAAGAAAGAATTCAGAGGCAAGACTCAAATATAGGCAAAAGTTTAACTAGAAATTTACATAGGTAGAAGAAATGGGCTCAGGAAACAGTTACAGAGGCAAAAGAAGGGCCTCTGGAGCTCTGGGGGGGGGGGGGAAGAGGAGAAAGAGAGAGAGAGAGAGAGAGAGAGAGAGAGAGAGAGAGAGAGAGAGAGAAGAAAGAGAGAGAGAGAGAATCTGGATTCCTTAGAGGGGAATCCCAATAGAACATTTATCAGCTTTCCTGGTGTGCCCCTTGTGGTCTCCACACATTGGTCAGAGCCAGGGGTTCATTAATCAGTGCAGCTGGTCCTGGTGGCAGCCATGGCATCACTCCTGAGTGCTGCTTCTCTGGGCCTGGAGCTGAAACACAGCTGAAGCCTCGATGTCCTCTTTCGTAGGTTCATGCTTAAGGGAGTGGTCCTGCCAAGGCTTATAGTGTTGCCTGTTTCTAGGCATCCAGGGCTCTCTGCCCTGGTGACCCTCTGCAACAGCCTATTCTTCCTACTACAGAGGGATGGGTGAAGAGGTGAAGGGAAATATAGTCAATAAAAGTGTGATAACTTTGCACAGAGACAGTCTCCAGAGTTAGAGTGGTGAGCACATTATCTATATATATAAAAGTCTAAATGACTGAAGGATTGAACAACCGGTAGACCGGTGCTATTATATGCACTGACCACCAGGAGCAGATGCTCAACACAGGAGCTGCCCCCTGGTGTTCAGTGTGCTCCCACAGTAGGAGCGCCGCTCAGCCAGAAGCTGGGCTCACAGCTGGTGAGTGCAGCTGCAATGGCATGAGCCTCTCCTGCCTCCACGGCAGTGCTACGGAGCAGCAGCAGCAGCAGGTGCAGAGGGGCTGGGATGAGTGGAAGTGGTGCCTGGCCCCAGCTTGGGCTCCTCCCTGGCCTCCTGCCGCTTCCCACACTGCTATATCCGGAGGCTGAAACTGGCAGTCCGACATCTCCCAAGGGGTCCTGGATTGCAAGAGGGCGCAGGCCAGGCTGAGGGACCACAACAGTGTACAAATCCATGCACCAGGCCTCTAGTAGGTACATAAATGTCTAATCACTATCTTGTACACTTGAAACTAATACAATACTGTATACAAATTATACTTTTAAAAAAGATAGTATGAAAAATTTTAAACTCATTCAATGTTTTCTTTACTCATTTAAAGAGAAAACAGAAATAAACCAAAACAATATACAACGAGAAAAAATATCAAGAATTACTACACATTACAATGCTGTCTTAGAAGTTAGTGAAATGTGAAAAAAAACATCTACCTTCTGCCCAGCCCTTGTGGCTCAGTGGTTGACAGTTTACTCATGAACTAGGAGGTCAGGGTTCAATTCCTGGTCTGGGCACATGCTGGGTTGCATGCTCCATTCCAAGTAGGGGGTGTTCAGGAGGCAGCCAATTAATGTATCTCTCTCATTAATGTTTCTATCTCTCTCTCTCCCTCTCCCTTCCTCTCTCTCTAAGGAATCAATATAAACATATTACAAAGAAAACTACCTTCTCACTACGTTTTCTATTAAGTTTCTATTTTAAAAGAATAATTTATTTCCTCATTGAATTCATTTTCTTCTTCCAAATTCAAGTGTTTCTCCTTTGTGATAATCATACACATACAAAAATTATAAAAAAAGAAACACCTGAAAAATACATTCAAAGCAAAGAAAACCTCAAAGTTCCACTTCCCTGAAATAATTACCTTCAACATTTTTGTGAACATCCTTCCAAAGTTTCTATATACATACATACATATGTACACACATACACACATTAAAAAAATAAAGATAAAAGTACTATTTGGGAATATTTTTCCACCCAACAATGTTGTCGTATTAAAGACTATTTTAATTGAGTATTAAACATCATCTCTTTAATGGTCACATAGCTCTTTAGTGGATGCCTGTATCACAACTGATCTAACCAATCTCCTTCTGCTGTGCATGTAGATGGTCTTTTTATTTTTTATTTCAACCTTAAAAATAAAACCATGAACATCCCTGTGCTAGTAACTTGACCTACTTTCTCTGAGCTTTAAGCTTATCCTATAATCTGCTCTAAGATCCCAGAGTGTAAATCTGTAAATTACATTTCCCAGACTCCCTCAAGAGATGGCTTCCTGTAGGCTCTTCCAATTAAAGGCACTAGCACTTCTTTAGGATTCTGTGCAATAGCTGCACTGCTCCGACCCCACCCTTATCCCCACCCCACAACAGCCAGGCCACCCCTGCTAAGGTTGGTGGATGTTGACAGGGCTCTTCCACCCACTGAGCAGTCCTAACCACCTGCACTCTTCCCAGGTGTTCCTTCCAACATCTGTATTAACTTATTTATGTTGAAAGTACCTAGTATGGTTTCTGTTTCTCTGATTGGACCTTGAACCACCTAATCATCAGGCAGACATCTTTTCTAATTATCTCTGGACTATGGACCCAGTGCACCTTGAAAAGAACTGTGGGCTGCGAAGCTGTGGTGGGCACAGGGGAAGGTCTCAGCCCATCCTCCGTGCCCTCACCCAGCCCCTCCTGCTGCAGCCCCCGTCCCCTGTCTGCCAGCAGCCCTGCTCCAGCCATGGCCACTCCCACATACTGATGGCGCCAACCCCACTTGCAGCCACACTGATGGCGCTGGCGCCATTCGCACCCGCTAATGGCATGAAGCGATTGGGGCTGGCACCAGCAGTAGGTGTGAGCAGAGCTGGCGCTGTCAATGGGTGCGAGCAGTAGCTGCTGCCCCGATTGCCCTTCAGGAGCAGGGGGAGGTGGAAAAGCACTCAGGGGAGATTGAGGCTGCCAGCCACCCCTCACACTGGCTGATGTTGCCAAGGAATTGGGACTGGTGCTGGGCACTGGTGGTGGGTGCGAGTAGCAGCTCCAGCGTTGGCTGCTGGTGACAGCGGGGCTGACGCCAGCAGTGGGTACAAGCAGCGGCTCTGGCACCAGCAGTGGATGTGAGTGCCGGGTGGGACTGCAGTGCGTGGGGAGCAAAAAAATTTCAGTAACCACCAGAGGCTCACCCAGAGGACAGCAACTGGTGCCCTGCCTTGGTCTGGCACTCCCACTCACCTGCTCCACCATTGAGTTTTGGCCAATCCCTGCCATGTTCTGCACTCTGCAGCCTGCTGCCAACACCCACCATGTTCTGCACGTGCCCCCTGGTGGTCAAGCACATGTCATAACGATCAGTTGTTTGGTTGTTCAGTTGTTTGGTTGTTCAGTTGTTCCACCGTTTGGTCTATTTTCATATTAGGGTTTTATATATATAGATGAGTTCCTAACAGTGTTCTTTCCAGAGGGATTGATTAAAGAAGAAAATATGTATGTAAATATATTAGAGGTAGTTAGAGCCAGCCTATCAGGGGAGGTAGTTAAAAAGATGGAATGGCAGAAAATTAAAGTGAATCCTGTGTTGTTGCATTAGAATTGGTGGTATCAGTGTGAACTCAGGATTGTCAGTCCATACATTGACATATATAGAAATAAATACAGGCTATCTATCATCTGTCTATCTATCTATCTATCTATCTATCTATCTATCTATTTATCTATTTCCCAGAGCGCCTTGGGAAATGGCAGATTTCAGATGGGGAAATGAAAAGATGAATTTGAAACATCTTGTTGTGCCAGAAAACAAAGAAATGCTCAAAGAATGATGTGAAATGTGTTAAAAGGACACAGAAGTCAGCTTGTTGGATTTCCATTGGCTAAATCAGGGACAAATTGAGCATTAAGATAAATAATAGAGTAAATAATTAAATCCATTGCATAAAGAAGGAAACCATGAATCCATGCAGATGTAAATAAATGATCATATTAAGTGTTTGAAGTGGAATGGCTTAATTTACATAGTCTCAAAAATACATCTCCACAAAATACTCATTCATTACAAAGGGAAAAGTAATTTTACAGAGGAGAAGTCTGACAGACATCTGTATAATCATGTAACCAAAGTTAGCATATGAGGATGGTCAAATACAAATCCTGTGCCATCCAATGGTGCAGAGCCTGTTGTCTCCTGGTCACCCCTCTTTTTGTCCCTCCTGTAGTTTTCCAAGGCCTCACGTGCTAAGTGTAGACGTGAGCCTGTGTGATCAAGGTCCACCTTTACCCATGAAAGAGGCCCACAGAGGCCCAGAAAGCAGGCTTTACACAGTTTGGGTAGGGAATTCCAGAGTTCTGGTTCTGGTGGGCATTTCCCTTTGGTCTTGGGAGTGAAGCAATTGGAGGAGGACCAGCCTGGGGCCTGCAGGGAAGGCTGGATGGCCAGCCAAGTAAATTAATCTTTCTTTTGACTCGGTTTCCTTTTTATTAAAACAATGCTAAACAAATGTATACGGGTTTAGTTTTTAAAAATTGGGATGTTTTCTTGCTCTACAAGCCTGTGGTTCTGTGAATCTGAAAATTCTAGTAGCTAAGCTTTCCCGAACTTGAAAACCACCTGAAACAAAAGGTGGTAGCAAGTCTGCTCTGTGAACCTAGGTAGACAAGCTGTTCATCTCAGGTGACCTACTGAAGCATTGAATTCCCACACTGAGGAAAGCAAGCCTGAGTACGCGGGCCCAGTCCTGAAGCAGATATCTCTTGAGGGTGACGCTGCTGGGTTTTGAGGGGACAACCTTCTTTTCTCCATTAGCCCCCAAGGCCTGCTGGTGCAGAACTTCCTCCTCATTGGGGGCCCCGGGGCCAGTACCCAGGGTGTCGCTGAGATCCTTTCTTCCAAGCCCAGAGCTTTGCTGCCCTGTTGTCTGGCCCACCTTCCCCTTCCCCTCTTCCCTAAGCCATCGCAGCAGCACCACTGAAGCGCTCCATGAGCTTTCACTCACAGTAGCAGAGATTCTCTTTGGGCCCCAGCTCTTCCAAAATCTTGAGCTCCCCAGGACACAAGGAGCAGCTGAGCGAACCTGGCAGCAAGCCATGCTCCTGGAGCAGCCCCTGCGTGCTCTTATTTTCTGAGTGACTCTCTCCATTTTCTCCTCTTCTTCGTGAATCTCCCTTATTAGACCAGAGAGGGAGCCCTTCCCATAGACCAGCATGTTCTCAGGAGATTTGGGCCAAGTGCCAACATGAAACTCCTCAGACCCAAGCCAACTGTGGGCATGCCTCCTCCTCCTCCTCTATTTCCCTGCTTATGGTTTCCCACTGATATTTTCAAGCATGGCTCCGCAGTTCCTCCACTTGCCCTTTGCCGCTTTCTTCAGGTTTTTGAAGGCAACATTTTCTTGGACCTACTTCTTTCTTTTCCGGGATATTTTTTGCTGGGTGTTTATAGTATTGAGTTTGGCAAGTATTTGTTGAGTGTTTTCTGTGTGACAGGAGCTGGGGGAAATGATAAAAAAACAACACAGACTTTGCCATTTGGGAGCTCAGGTGGAGTGGAGACAGACAGCTAAACTGAACTTTCCTCGCGAAGGGTGAGGCATTACCTATACCTGAGCCTTTCCAGTCCATGAAGCCTCTCTAAAAGCCTCACAACCCACCACACCAGGAATGATAGCTCGCCCCACTCCCTGCTTTGTCTGTGTCCCTGTGATATTGCAGTTGCTCATTTATATTCCCAAACCAGCCAGGATGAAATAGTGTGATGCTGAGTATTCACAGCACACTCCTGGGCTTTCCTAAACTCTATTCTAACCCCAGTTAAATGGTTTTGTGGTTGTGACCATTGGTAGAATTTTTTTAAAAAAGTCAAAACCAGATTAAGCTCTGAGGCTACCAGTGTTGTAAACTCTATAATTATTTGGAAAGTGGCCAGCTGGGAGCTGGGAAGGGTTAAAGTTGTGTCTGCCTCTGGAGAACCAGAGGACTCTGCATCCTCAGGAAACTGTCAGCCGTTTGTATTCACTGTCCTCCACGTCCCAGCATCTTTCTCTTCCTCTTCTGTCTCCTGCCTTTGGCCCTGCCTGGATTCTGGAGTGTGGCCATGGACAATGTGCTTAGAGAGGCACTGCTCCATATGTGTTAGAACTAGAAGCCCCTCTGAGGGGCATGATATTGGCAATAAGTCCATTTGTTCTTCTTGCCCACAACTCATTTGAAATGGTTTGGCTCAAAACTATTATTTCTTGGTCGGTTTTTACAGGAACAATGAGGTGTCCTGTGACCACTGCCTCCTATCGTCACTGCAGAAGAGCACACGTGAGCTCTGGAAATGGCCGGGCACTGTGGGAATGAGACCTTGCCATCTTAAACAGCTACAAAGACATGTGGGATCTCACATCTAACCCAACATCCACTCTCTCCTGCCCTTGCCTTGTCTTCTCCTGTCTGAATTGCACCCATGAGGTAGGCACTCAAATGAGCTGAGCTAACAGATGTGAAACCGAGATTCAAATAATACCCAGGTAACAATGGCTAATGCTCACATGCATTGCCTCTGGGTGTTTCCTTCAAACCCTACAGAGCAGACTTGGCATGAACATCAAGGTGAGTCCATTCACTTCCCCCCAGTTTGAGAATCCTGCCATGACGGGCACTCCTGCGGCAATGACCCTCACAGAAGCTCACGCAAAGACAGGAAGCTGCTCGGCCCCAAATTATGCCTAAAACCATACCAGATGGTGCACACCAGGAGTCAGTGAACATAGAGAGTGTGTGATAAATACGTTTGCGTTTATTTTCTCCTTAAAAATAGAACAGACGCACATACACATACAGAAAAGCAGATCCACTTGACGTGAGAGTGACGCCCAGATCAAAGCTACCAGTAGGATGCAGAGGGCTTCTACCTCTGTGGTGTGGATGAGGAGGGTCACTTTCACCATCAGGTGTCCCAGTTCAGCTTCCTTCTGAGAAAGCCCCGTTGGGGATCTGTGTATGCCCACGTGTTCGTTTCTGCTGCCGAGGCCTTACTGATGCTGACTGGTCGGCTGGGGCGGCCACGTGGCAGAGGCTCCTGCACTTCCCGCTGCCCAGAGCTGCTTTCCTGCTGCAGAGAACGGCAGTGTGGGAGGAGGTCAGACCTGCGGACAGAGACCAGATAGACTTTTGTCATCTTGCTTTTCTGAAGAGATGGTACAACAGCGTTTAGATTTTAAAAGTTACCTAGCCATCCATTAATGGTTGGAGGAAGCTCAGCCAAGGGCACTGTGATTCTGTCCGATGCTCAAGGTTATGGGCTATGCTGTTTCCGTGTCTGTGAACAGTGTGGGCCAGGTGACCCCTCAGGTCTGTCTGGCTCTAAGGTGCAGACGTCATGAGGCTCACACCCTCTGGGTGGTACATGCTCACATCTCAGAGGACGTTCCACCTCTGGGTGGTTTCCAAAGGCTGCCATGGTGTCTTAGGTTTGCTTTTTAGTCCAAGAAAGTTACCAGGTTCTTCCTGTCTTAGTAGCCAAGAAGGCAGATTGGACATGAATTGCTATAGTCATAGACCCTCAGCTCCCCTCACCTGGCCCAGAAATGGCTTGGTAGTAGCCCTTTAAGAGAGAATATGCCTGGTGGGGGTTGGGAAGACATTGATAGTTGTAAGCAATACTTTTGCTAACCAATAATATATTCCGAGCCATAAAATGGATTCATACTGCAAATGGCTTTCAAAGACTAATTTTCTACAGTGTAAACAGCAGGTTAAAGACCGTTCTATGAGAGTGGCTGGAAAATCTTAGCCAAGCTAACTTTCCCTGGACAGGTACCTTTGCTCAGACATTCCTGGGCTCTCTGGGGAGGCAGGGGCCAAGTCAACCTTGCCAAGTAGCCATTAGGTCTCTACTAGGCAAAGGAAGGGGAAAATTCATCATAAGCATGGCCTTGGAAGTGAGTATGTCGAATATTAGCAGTATTTGGTTTCCTTCCAACTAGAAACTGGTGGGAGGAATGAGAATTTTATGGGAAATAGGGTTTTGCACATCTTTGCTGGTTGGAAAAGTGCTTTGATTTTATTTGATTTACTCTCCAGGTAAGTCTAGAGAGAATGACTGAGATAGTTTGTCCCCTTATCATCCCAGGCTTAAACCAAGGCACCTGGTGCCTCTTCCAGGACTCTCCCCCCCTCTCTCTTTATCTCTCTCTCCCTTTTGGGAACTGGAAAGGTGTGGGCATGCTGGGATGTGATGCCAGGGCAAGAACTGGAAGCACCTATCCCATGAGTTATCACAGGCCAGAATACATACCTTCTATTGATTGCTTCTTCCTCCTCATCTTTCTTTTATAATTTTATAAAGAACAACGAGCCCTCTCCCTAAAACAGACAATGCTCACTTTAACCAACTCTATGTACCATTTGAATGAAGTACTACTTAATTCCTTTCCTTTGAAACTCAAACACATGACCAGACATAGATGTCAAGGATCCCAACAATCAAGACATTTTAATATTTTTTCCTATTTTCCCTGCTTCTAATTTCCAAAATCTAAATTATTTTTGCTGCGAAAATAATTGGGAAAATCCTTCTTAAAAATGCTCTCCCACATCATCCAAATTTTTTCCTGACTATAAAAGGAACCCACACCACTATCAATCGAAAAGTCCTTTAGCACAGAACTGGGGGAGACAGGTAGGGGGACACGCAGTGTGTGTGGTTGGGCGGGGCTCTCTGCAGGAGGCATATCTGAGCCTTGGAGGCCCTCAGGCCCAGTGGACCAGCAGTGGGCTGGGAAAGAGTGGCAGGTACCTTGGCTTGTCCGCTGGCTCCAGCAGCTCGGGGGTGCAAAGGGAGGTCGTGAGTTTCAGTGTGCTGTTTAGCAAAGTTCACAAATACCTGAAGGCAAGAAAAGAGCAAGAATAGGTATATGAGCAAGAAAAGAGAAGAATGGTACCCTCCACTCACCACCCACCTCCCCACTCTTCACTGGGCTTTCTCTTTTCCACAGCTCATATCCAGCCCTGCTGGAGCAGCTTGTGTGCTGCAGGAGGGGAGGCAGGCCCACCTGAGGGGCCCGGCCACCAGGGCCCTGCACAGGGCTTGTTTCTTAGAATTCCGAGCTGAGCCATAGGAGTGCCTCTGGGAGGACTCAAAGGATGTGGGGTATACAAGGCAAGGCAGATCCCAAGTAGCAGCATCCTTCTAAGCCTCTAAAGAATAAACTAAAAGCAAGAAACAAAACAGGGTCTGATCTCATCTCTCCTCTGTCCTTTATTCAATGCACAGTGTGGCCGTGACTCCTGCTCATGCCTTCCTCTGCTTATGGCTGAGAAGGTGCTCTTGAGCCAGCTCCTCAAAGGCTATTGGAGACTTGCCGATGTCAGTGCTTTATTACAGTCTCTAAGGATGTCTACTTAAAATAAACACGCAGCAACAACAAAATATTCCAGAAAAAACTCAAATGTCCAGATGGATAAATGGATAAATAAAACTTGCTATAGACATACAACAGAATATTACTTAGCCTTTAAAAGAAGGATATTCTGACACATGATACAATGTGGATGATTCTTGAAGACATTATGTCAAGTGCAATAAGCTAGACAAAGGGGATAAAATGCTGCCTAATTCCATTTATATGAGGTATGAGGTGTAGTCAGCATTCAGTAGAACAGTGGGAGTAGTCAGCATTAAGTGGCAGGGGTGGAGGCTGTTGTTTAATGGATACAGAGTGTTAATTTGGGAAGATGAACAATTTCTTGGGATGCATGGTGATTATGTGGACAATGTGAATGTACTTAATGCTACAGAATTATACACTTATAATAGGTAATTATGTTATGTATACTAGTATTTTACCACAATAAAAAGATCACATTGAAAAAACCTGATACACGGCACACATGTTTACCAAAACTCACCGAATTGTACACCTTAAATGAGTGCATTTATTATATGTAAATTAAGCATAAAAAAAGTTGACTTGAAAAAAAATGGTACCATGACGAACCAGGAAGGTTGAAATGAAGTCACAGTGTAGGAGGGAAGGATGAAGCACACTCAGTGAAATTTGCGATGACTAAAATAGCGTTAGACAACAATTTCTGACAGACTGAGTTCTACCCTAATGGGCAGACGCTCAGAGGTTGAACCTCAGGCATGTCCTGCCTCCCTGTGGTGGGGATTCTCCCTGGTTGGGCTGTCCGGTCAGGACTTTGCATAGCCCTGCTCTGCACCCAGCTCCCTTCGGGGACTTGCCTGGTCCAGCGTGGTCTGTGTGACCGAGTACTCCTCAATGAGCAGGCTGTCCTTGTGGGAGATGAGCAGCCGGAAGATCCTGGCCAGGGAGGAGGAGGGGACCTGGAACTGGAGCATGTTGTGGTGCCTCTCCCTCTGCACGCTGCCCGGGAAGTTCCCCTGGAAGAACTGCTCCACGGGGTTCAGGTCGGGAAGCAAGTCGTCCTTTGGAGATTTGATCTTCATTGTGACGATGTAGCCATCTCCGAACCTATGGACGCCCACCACAGCGTGGTACAGGCCTATTAGTAGTTGGGTCTAAGGCAGTCTCAAAATCAGGAATAGATGCATCAAAAGTATTGGGGATTAAAGGTCACACTATAAACCTTTTGTGCATGTTTAGAACTAGGAGGAAAAGACCCATGATAGCTCCTGGAGAAATAGTTTGATACTAGATTTTAGAGATTAAATGTCTGTTTGTGGCTCAGTGGGTCATCAGACTTATGTCAAGCTTTATGTGTCCCACTCCTGAGGCATGGATGTTCCCTGCTCCTTTCCCTCTCACATGCTTGCTGAAGTCAAAGGTGTTTTAGCTCCCTGCAGAGATCACGGACCTGCCCATGAAGGCACACGGGGCCAGTGCTCATTCAGTGGTGGAAAGGCTGCCTGGCTCTTTAAGAGGCTGGCCAGGTGGGAGCAAAGGCTTGGAAAGCAAGCACTTCCCTGTGGAAGCTTCCAAAACCAATGGAGCTGCCAGGGCCACGTGCTTCCCTCCTCCCTCACCAGGTCACCCAATGTGGATAAAGAAAGGTCCACAGAGTTCCCTTCAGTGTTCCCTCTGTGACCAAAGGTTCCTCCCCTCCAAATAAAGTGCCTCTGCCTTCCAGCTCTGGAAAACTGTCCCTCCACACGGGGAAGAGTCCCTCTCACCTGCTCTCCCATGGGGATCATGAGGAGTGGGAGGAAAGGAGGAGGGAACAGCCATGTCTCCAGCAGCAGACACAGGACCTTGCCAGCACAGGTCTGGTGACCTCAAAAGCAGAAGTCCCCCTATATGTCTGTGCAGTGTCCAAGCTGTAGTTGCTCAAGAAATCATGGCTCAAATATGCAAATGCAGCTAATCTACTAGCCTTTCTCTCAACCATCAACCTGCCCTGATGCAGGTAGGAATGATGGGTACTGTGCCACACACTCCTATGGATCATCTCGGCTTAGATAAGGTGGATTACGTGCTGTTCCTTCACCAACTGGCACGGTGACTTTTATATTCCAGGATCTCAAAAAGTATTTGCTAAACAAACAAGTGATGACTATAAATCGACCCTTCCTAGTTTATAATGTATATCAGAATTCAAGGGAGCATGGCATGGCATTATTGGCACAATTTTATTTTAACTGATTATCAGCTTTGCAGAAACCATTATTAATACCACATTATTCACAGCAATGTACCATGAACAATATATTGAAGATTACTGGCATTCCTGGTTTGTTGTATGATACATGGTCATTTCTCAAACCTCAAAGCGTATGACATTCCAGAAAGGAAAGGTAATTCTTGGGCTGTTTAGTCTCCTAACCATTCCTAAGTTGGTTGTGGGTTCTTATTAAATAGGCCGTTGGTCCTGGATTTGTTGGGACAAGTGGTAGGATAATGAGGCAGCAGTAATGACTCTCCCTCCTCCCAGCCAAGATATGCTTCTGCCCCAATCATAAGGCTCCATCTAGAGACTCAGGAGCCTTCAGCCACAGACATTTATCCCAGTAGAGAGTTTCTTTCAGCACAATGGCTTTCTCTATTTGTTGATGCAGAATGAGGCCTGGCTACACTGGCCTCTGCTGGTGGTGAGGGGGCAGGACCCTCCCAAGTGTAGGTAGAAAGCACAGGGCCTAGTTGACACCCCCCCTCCCCGCGCCCCCACTGAAGGTAACAAAGGAGCCCTCTGCCTTGCCATCTCCTTACTTGTACTTGAGGTGCTGAATGGTACCCAGACACTGAAAGGTGCCCTTCACCATGATGGCCAGCCGGGTACACAGGGCCTCACATTCTTCCATGCTGCGGGGTGGGAGAGAAGAGTGAGGGGTGAGGGACTCCAAGCCACCTGCCTGCTCCACCCCAGCCTCTGGAAATCTCTTGCCTGTGGGACGTGAGGATCACAGCCCTCCCTTCTCTGATGATGCTCACGATGGTGTTCCACAGCATGCGGCGTGCCTGGGGGTCCATGCCTGTGGTGGGCTCATCCTGTGGGGAAGCAGAGGGCAGGGGCCTGGCTTACTGCACCCTCCATGGTTGGCCTCCTCTGAGCATTATCTCTGGCAGACAATGCACAAGTCACTCCCCAGTGGGGTGAGACCCAGGGTACCTGGGCACAGAGTGTGCAAGGCAGGTGGCAGATTGGGAGAATAAGGACAGATTGTGCCCACCTCTAGCCCATTTCCTTGCAGGAATGGGTTAAAGTTGATTAAGGCAAAGGAGAATTATCTTAAAAACAAACAAGAAAATGACAAACCCCCAAACCTTGCACATGTTTGCAAGGAGGCAAGGAGATAGCTTAGGGGACTTTTATGGTTTTCTCCAAGTTCTGAAACCCATGGCCTCAGAAACCCAAGATCTTATAAGCACAGGGCCTCCAGCTCCAAGTGAGAGCCACCTGAGCCTCTGGTCAGGCTCCTGCTCCTGTCCAAGCCCCAAGCAGACCTTCCCCGGCAGTAGCCCTTTCTGAGCAG
This sequence comes from Plecotus auritus, assembly GCF_963455305.1. Lineage (NCBI taxonomy): Eukaryota > Metazoa > Chordata > Mammalia > Chiroptera > Vespertilionidae > Plecotus > Plecotus auritus. The sequence goes on from NC_137771.1 coordinate 74,797,841, forward strand.
ATGCCCACACCCCACAAAGGGCTGAACGTCCTACTGTGAGCCTGTGGCCCCACAAGAGACTTCCCAGGAACTCAGAGTGAGAACGTTTCCCCAAGTGCTATGCACCAAACACTGAGCTGATTTGCTCAAAATGAACAGTCCAGACAAAAACAGACCACTGCATTTTCTAAATCTGCTGACCCAATCACAGTCATGCATCACTGGGTTCCCACCCTTGGGTCCACCTATCCCCACAGGTCACGGGCCCCTCACCAGCAGCACCAGCTGTGGGCAGCCGATCAAGGCAATGGCTGTAGAGAGTTTCCGCTTATTGCCCCCACTGTAGGTGCCGGCCAGGCGGTCCCCATAGAGAGACAGGCCCAGGCTCTGAATACTCCAGTTTGCCACCTAGGGAAGAGGAAGACAAGCAAACATCTCAGACCTCCACCAATTCAAAGCCTTGGGCTCCAAGATCTCACATATCTAGGACGACAGAGCCACCTGCTGGCTGATGTTCTCTGGCACATACTTTAAGGACCAGGTGTCTTCTTTCCACTCTGTGCTATAGATTCAGCTTGGTCAGCTCAGCACCCATTGGGTGCAGCCCCCTGAGAAATGGGCTTCAGCCTTACAAATAGCAGCACCAAGTGTCACAAACTATGGTTAGGAGGGAAAGGGTAAGAGCCCTAGTGTCTGTTTAAGAGTGATGGGTCTCATTGATTCCACCCCTACACAGGGTCACACTTGAGGTCTTATGCACCAAATATATACTTATTGAGCACCCCCTATGAACCAGGCTCTGTTCTAGGCACTGGAGGGTAATGGTAAACATAGCCATTGATCTTGTACTCACAGATGGGGGTGGTGCAGCAGACAATCAAAATAAACAGAATAATGACAGATTATAACAGTGCTTTGAGGGAACTCTACAGGGAATTATGATGGAGAGTAACAGGTGTGTGATGGAGAATAACATGTGCACAGGAATGAAACTAGGAAAGTCAGTGGTGATAAACCCACAATGCTTCTGCCTGTGCAGTTGTACCTCTGCCTGGAATGTTCTTCCCCCAGGTATCCACGTGGCCCCTCTCTCAGCTCCTCATGTCTCCACTCAGAGTTCACTTCCTCCGTGAGGTTTTCCCTGGGCCACCCTATCTCAGCATGCCAACCTGACAGCAAAAATTCTTCCCTGTTTTATGGGTGTGGAGAGTTACCGCTTATTGTCCCCACTGTAGGAGCAATGGATTCACAAATATGCTGTATATTTTACTTACTTATCATCTATTATTATCTGTCCCTCCCACTAGAATGTAGCTCCATTTTTAACTTTTTATTTGGAATCCTTTCAAACTTACAGGAAAGTGTAAAAATGAGAATAGTACAAAAAACACTCATAAACCCTTTACTCTCTCTTATACACACACACACTCACTCACACACACTCACATACACACATACACACACTTACATACATACACACACACACACACACACACACAATTTTCTCAGACCCAAACATACATCTTGGCCCTTCGCTCCTGAATACTTCAGAGTCTATTTTCTAAGAATAAGATTATTCTCATGCATAACCACAATACAGTTTTACATGTCAGTGAACTTAGCATTGTTACTATACTATTATCTAATTTTTGTTCATAGTTCAGTTTTATCAATGAGCCCAACAATATCCTTCACAGCATTATTTTCTCTCCAGTGCAAGATGCGGTCTAGTGTCCATTGTGTCTACTTAGCCTCTTCTGATCAGGAACATTTCCATAGTCTTTCTCTACTTTCTTTGTTCTTTTTTTAAAAAAATATATTTTTTATTGATTTTTTTACAGAGAGGAAGGGAGAGGGATAGAGAGTTTGAAACATCGATGAGAGAGAAACATTGATCAGCTGCCTCCTGCACACCCCCCTACTGGAGATGTGCCCACAACCAAGGTACATGCCCTTGACTGGAATCGAACCTGGGACCCTTCAGTCCACAGGCCAATGCTCTATCCACTGAGCCAAACCGGTTAGGGCTCTTTATTCTTTATGACTGATTATTTTGAAGATTACAGCCCCTGTATTTTTTAAAAATAGAATGTTCCTCTAGAGTTTATCTGATGTTTCCTCATGGTAAGATGTAGGTTTATAAGTTCCCAATCCGAATATTATGTAAGTGAAATTGTGTCCATCTCAGGATATTGTATCTGGCACGAGCTATCCATCTGCCTCTCCAGTAATATTAATTTTGATCACCCCGTTAAGGTGTTGCCTAATTCCTCCATTGAAAGTGATTATGCTTCCCCTTCTCAACCAATAAGCAATCTATGGAAGATATTTTTTTAAATTACTCAAATATCTTGCTTCTTATTAAAAAAAAGTCCCCTATATTTAGCAACCATTGACAATTCTTGTGTAATCCAATATTTACTATAATCATTGCAAAATGATTTTCTGATTCCATAACTTCTTCCAGTTGTCTATTGGTATTTCACTGTAAGCAAGAACCCTCCATTCTCTCCTGTTTATTTATTTATCTATTTAATAGCATTGACTTACAAATTCCTATCCCCCACCTCAGTGTTTTATAATTTATCATAGTATTCAACTATTGCGATGTCTAAATTGTCCCATACCCGGCCATTGGGAGCCCCTTTAAGATGGCTCCTGTGAACTGTGACATGCCTCTATTGTGTTTTCTTAAGCTCTTCTTTACTCCTGGCATAAGATTTTCCAGGCTCATTCAATACCTATGCTGTCCCAGACCTGGAATTTGTCATTTGTTTAAAGAGTCACAGTTTCTTTCAGTGGGGATGGTATTAGATACCAAAACTTGGGCACTAAGTGTGCCCATTGCTACTGGGATATTTTTTCTTCTTAGCCCTTTCAGTTACACATACACAAACATACACACATATATGCATATACATATACATGCATATGTGCAATATACAGGAACACATTTTGCATGTATGCACAAACTCGTGTATATAAATATTTCATGAGTTTACAGTAATATCTCCAATTCTAATCCATCTCCACAGGGTAACTTTTTGCCTTTCCCTTTTCCATATTTGTATGTCCCTTCTTCCACAGTGAGAACTCTGGCTCCCAACAACACTAGCACATTTATTCATTTACTTAACCCTAAATCACATCTAAGTTGTTTCAGAATGGCTTTGCTCATGCTTCTATAAAAAATAGACTGAAAAGAGCTCAGAATTTGTTTGTAGTTTTCCCTCTCTGCTCCACTTAAGACTGAGGATAAATAGTCAAGTACTGCAGCATCAGTTACTTGTATTAGTTCTTTCCCCTCCCCTTCTGCAAGTAATATTTATCTTGAAATAAAATTGGATTAATTTGCTTCAGTTTGCTTTCAGAGTTAGGATTTTCTTTTTGTTTTCATTTAACCCCCTTTCCATTCTTATTTAGTTTTATTTTTTGAATATGTAGAATATTATTAACATGCTTCCAAAAGTCACAACTATACAAGGATATATACTCAGAGAAGTGACATTCCCTCCCATTTCCCTTTTACCCATTTCCCTCTTGTCAATGATGAAATTTATTATTTTCTGGTTTATCCTTTCTATTTGTAAAGATAAACAGACATATATATGCTTTCTTATTTTTTTCCTAGTTTCTTACATAAGAAGCATTTTACATGTACTTTTTTGCAGTTTGCTTTTTTTTTTTTAACTTGAAAATATCTCTTGGAAATAACTTCATACCAGTTCACAGAGATCTTTCTTTCTTTCTTTCTTTCTTTCTTTCTTTCTTTCTTTCTTTCTTTCTTTCTTTCTTTCTTTCATCTTTCAGCTGCATAAGACTTTATGGTATGTATAGACTGCAAGTGATTCAACCAACATCTTATTCCTGAACATTTAGGTAATTTCCAATGTTTTCCAACTAAAATGCAATAATAACTTTGTGCATATGCATTCTGTATTTTGGGAGGCATACCTACAGGGTAAATTCCCAGAAGTGAGACTCTGGGTAAGAAGACAAATACATACTTTTTTTGTGAGATATGAGGGCAGGGATATTTTTGTCTGCTTTGTTCATTGTTATACCTTTCTTCTAGAATAGTACTTGGCACATAGTAGACACTCAGTAAGCATTTGTTGAATGAATGAATGGATAGCATTCTACAGCTTTCCCACCTCTAAATAACTGCACTCTTATGAGATAGCCTTATATGGTTTACCAAATTCCTAAGTTGCCACAACAAACCATTGTTTACCCTCTCAATTTCCTCTGCTGGTACACCTCGAAGCCGGGCATAAAGGTAAAGGTGTTCTCGCCCTGTGAGCAGGTCATCAATTGCATCAAACTGAGGACAGTAGCCCATACTTTGATGGACTTCAGAAATATTGGTTAAAATACTGCAACAAGAAAAAGCAATTAGCAAGTTCAGAGAGGGGGTGAACAGAGAGCTGGGGCTGGAGGAGCTCTGCCAACAGAGTAAGGAAGCTGCCTTTTCTTTTCTCCCACTTGACTTCAGAACCGTGTACACCACTGAGGAATCAAAGCAGGGGCCCTTGGTTAAAAACTCATGAACTTCAGGAGTTCTGAGCTTTGAATCCAGCCAGATCCTCCAGTTTCCCTGTCTAGGATAAATTGAATACCTGTTATCCAAATTAGCTTTGGTTTTGGATTGGATCACTTCCTATATTAGTTTAAAAACAAAAGGAAGATCAGGTTTCAGAAATCGAACAGTGATTTTTGATCCCTTTCAGACATTTGGGAAGTAGCTAGAGAAGATACATGCTTCCCAATGAAAATAAATTTCTCCATCTGTATTTATTGGCAGAGATACAGTCAATGAAAGAGGAACCAAATGGATCAACTCCCTCCGCCCCCCTCAAGCAAGAGGCTGGCAGGGAGAAGAGATGAAGTGAATTGAGTTACTGATATATTCTCCCTCATTAGAAAATACATTGCCTTGATGAAACATAAACTGTCCTTCGTCTGGTTTAATCTCTTCCCCCTTTCCCTTATAGCTTAGGGTCCATGAATAAAGGGTGGGTGCAATAGCATGGGGCAGAGAGAAGTCATTCACTATGACAGTCTCCCACTGTGACAAAAATAATTACAGGTATGGCTGCACCAATCAAAACCACCCAGGGGAGCAAGGAGTGTACTTGGAGCTCCCAAACCAGAGAACCCCAATCCTGTGTCTTAAACCTATAGTTTCTTTCTAGCTTTCATCTTGGTTTTAACTTCTGAGCATTAGACTATATCCCATTTGGACTACAACTTGAAGTCTTATGGCAAATCCCATTACATCCTCCTGTCATCTGCAGACTGCCTCCCACCAGCACTCCTTTTGTTACCATTGTGAAGTCACTTGCCTGATTGTAAGCTAAGCTGGATCTGCAGATGAGATAGGCCCAGCCATGGTCTCACTCCACCCCTGCCAGTCCCTTTGCTCTGGGCCCAACAGGGATGACCAGGGAAGGCCTGGGAACCAGAGAAGCATGCTCAGGACTCCCCTGCCCAGTGGGCATTGGACCATTTGAGGATGGCTCTTAGGTAATGAGGCCTCAGTCGGGCAAATACTAAGCAGACATGATCAGGGCCTAACTCCACTTCTAAACCAGGGCCTAGAGTTCCTCTGGGCACATTGAATATACGTGAGCTCTGCTGTTCAAGGAGCAGCTGGAGAGAGGCAAACAGGTGTGGGCTCCTGTTCTCCATCCTGTGTCCACAGTCTGTTTACTCACAGCTTACTACAAAGAGCAGAAGGCAACCTCCAGAATCCAAGGGCCCATGCCAGTTTTTCCTTCATAAAGTTTCCTTGGCCTGGTAAAACCAAGCATCAGCACAGAAATAGCCAATGCAGAATAAGGCCCCGGAAGGCCCTTGAACCCAACCCTATGTAGAAGTTCAGAGAAAGAATGCTGCATACCAGCATTCTCAACCTGGGGCTCAGGGGTGCTGTAGGGCCATAAATATGCTTCAGGGCCCAGGAAATTTCCCAAAACTCTTTGCAAAAATATGTGGAGGCAGATAATGAGGGACCTGGTGTACTTTTTATAGAAAGTAGGTGCAAGAATTCCTCAAATGTTCAAGGGAGTTCATGATACCAAAAAAGAAAAAAATCCCTAACTTAGTGCATCCAGAACTTTCTGAGAATCCATGCAACAGAGGAAACTCCTAACAATCACAATTCAATTCCATTTTCCAGAAGGTCTATATTTTGGACGTTTTGGACTGTGGTCACTGGGAAGTCCACCCCTCTGTACAGATCTTTCAGGCTCTCAGAGTCACCCTCAGATTCAGGGTCTGATGCTCACCCTCCCTATGCTGGGACAGGGACATGGCCCAGGACCTACGAGTGATACCCTGGGACATGATGAGTGGGACACTTACCTCTTGCCTGCCACAGTAGCATCGCCTGAGGTTACTGTGGTGTCCCCAGTGAGCATCTTGAAAGTGGTTGTTTTGCCAGCTCCATTCACTCCCAGGAGGCCAAAGCACTGAGGGGGAACACACACAACTGGCCTCACCCTAGAGCCCAAGAGGGCTTGGAGTATCAGGCCCTAGAGTAAAGTGCATGGGGAGGTGTGTGTGGGGGGGGGGGCGCTTTTGGGGGGCATTTTAGACCTGTGCTTCCATTAGGAAGCCACTAGCTCCATGTGGTGCAGAGTAGTAGAACATGCGCCCTCAAATATGCCACTTTGGCATTAGGATGACTTTGAGCTGAAGGCAATTGAAGAGAAGCAGAGATAAGAAAAGCTTTCTGCCCTCCTCCTATTTGCCTAAAAGTAGGACACAAATTTACAAGGTGTTTTCCCTCTATACTCTACCAGTAAAGACAAGTTAATCACTGAAGACAACTTTAGATCCTTACCAGGCTGGAGAGGGCACCAGAGGAATCTACGTAACACATTTTACTAACTAGCCATTACTTGCCATTAGTTCCCCATATATTTGCCTCCCTACAATCTGCTACCCTAGGAACTCAAAGTCCCTGTCTTTTGTCTTGTCACTTCTCTAAAACTGTATTGTTCCTTTGCTAAGGTGCTAGATAGGCCTAAGTTCTAACCAACCGTTTGCATCATTTGTTTCCTCGTGTACATGTGATGCACATGCTAACAAGCCTCTGTCTTTCTGTTGTTAGTCTGTCCTTTGTCAGAGCAATTTATGGAGCCTGAGAACCTCAGAAGGTAGTAGGAAAGAGGGTTTTTCCTCCCCTAAAGTGGCTACTGAGCACTAAAACCGCTTCTAGTCTGAATTGGTATGTGCTGTAAGTATAAAAGACATAGATTCTGAAGACCTAGAACAAAACAAAAGGATATAAAATACTTCATATAAATCATATGTTAAAGTGATAATATTTCAGATATATTGGATAAAATAAGTAATTAAGATAAATTTCACCTGTTTTCACCTTTTTCATGTGACTACTAGAAAATTTAAAATCACCTATGGTGACTTGTGCTTTATGTTTACCCGATAGCTCGGCTTTGGTGGGGAGGGGAGGTGTGCACAGGAGCTGATTCCCGAAGCCCTTTCCGGGGTGACCTGCAGAGTACCCACCTCTCCAGGACGGACTCCCACACACAGCCTGTCCACCGCGGGGCTGGAGGTGCCTGAATAAATCTGCAAGATCAGAGAAACTGGACTGAGGACTGAGAGAGGGTTAGAGCAAGGAAGACAAGACAGAGCAAAGACTAGCTTCGGCGAAAACTACCAACACGAAGAGGTTACAGATTAACAAGGGCATTCAGAGAGGAGCTGTGAGCTCTAGAAATCCTGAAATTGAGCCTGTGCAGAAATTGACCAGAGACAGCTTAGTGAGGCTCTGGCTGAGGCCCTGCATCAGTATCCAATATTAATACTACGGAAAATTCAATGGAATTCTATGTTCTTGGAAGACTAGTTAAATGGATAGAGCACTGGCCTGGGGACTGAAAGGTCTCAGGTTCAGTTCAGGTCAAGGGCACATGCCCGGATTGTGGGCTCAATCTCCAGCCCTGGTCGGGGCATGTGCAGGAGGCAATCAATTGATGTGTCTCTCTCACATTGACATTTCTCTCGCTGTCTCTCTGTCTTTCCCCCTCCCTTCCACGCTTTCTAAAAATCAATGAAAAAATATCCTTGGGTGAGGATAGAAAAGAAAAGAAAAGAAAAGAAAAGAAAAGAAAAGAAAAGAGAAGAAAAGAAAAACAAATCACTTGCATAGTCATATCGCTTATTCTACAGAAGGCAAATGACAATGTGGTGCCATCTCGGGGTCCAACTGGCACCTCCAAACTAACACAAACCTATTTCCTTACCTTGGTTAGTTCATTTAGACTTAAGATATCATTTTTATTTCCCCCACTAATAATTCTTTGTCTTTCTTCAGCCACATCATCATCTTCATCCACAATGGGCTCCTTTGTGGGCACAGCAATCCTAAAGGAAGGACAGAGGACAGGATTGGGCCGGTGCACAGCATCCTCAGCACCGTCCTCTTCCTCCTGCCTCTTTCCCCACTTCTGCCCCCAGCCTGCCGCTTGAATTCACAAAAGGACTCCCAACAGAAGAGGCATTAGACAGAGAGGGCAACTAGTTTAGATGGCTCCTGTGTGTGCTACACTTCCTGAAGGCAACGGAGCCTGAGAACCTCGGAAGGTAGTAGGAAAGAGGATTTTTCCTCCCCTAAAGTGGCTACTGAGTCCCCAGGGCTGCCTTCTGGAAACCTGAGCGGCCACGTCAGGATGAGGCAGGGTCTGGGGCCGGAGCCTGGGGAAGAATGGCTGGGCTGGGGCACGGTTGGCAGCCACCTCTTCTGGCCAGGGGCACTGTCACTCCTCTCCACATTGATGCTGGCTGCACTCAGCTCATATCATCCCATTACTCCCTTCCTTCCCGGCCCTGTCCCTCCTCTCACATCTATAATTAGCAAAGGGGCCTCCTTTGTGTATTGCCTGCATACAGCAGCACTTTGGGTACCCCTTAACCATTATGCTTTACTATACTATCATCCAATTTAAAATGAGTATCTGCTCATTAAATGAGGGAATAAATATTAATGATTGAAACCAATAACATTATATTTTAAATACTTCAAAGTTTAGAGTCGTCACAAATTCTTTTGTGCCGATTTTAATGTTTTTCTTCTTCTTGTGTTATTCAGAGCAAGCCAGGCTTTGGGAACATAAACACCATCATGGTGTGGGGCTCATGAGGAGAAAGACGGCCATGTGGATGTAGAGCCAAGTCCCCGGGCATTGGCACGCTCATGGCAGCGGCATGGATGTACCATCTGGTGAAGAAGAAGTGGTGCTGGATGAGGAGGGTCAGGAAGAAGTACACCACCCCTTCTGCCGCCATGGCAACCAGGTTCTTCCCAATGAGGTCCCATTGGAACGGATTTGGAGAGTTCTTCTCACCTGGGGACAGAGGACACCGGAAAGCGACAGGAATTAAGCACATTCTGCTGCCCTAGCTCCCCCTAAAGACCTAGTTTCAACGCTCGGCTCAGCTAGACCAGCCCTTATGCAAGGAATCAAGCAAGAGCCAAACACAAGCCTCATCCTGGCTTCTCAAGTCAGAGCAGGGAAGAGTGGAGCCTGCCCTCCACCTCTCCTGTGGCTCCTCAGCCAGGAAACAGGCTTCCTGGCTCCGATCCCTTCTAGACAGCAGGGCAACCCAGACCGACCTGGTGTCTAACCCTCCCCCCTGCCCTGCACCCACTCTCCCTGGCCTAGGCTGGACAGGAACTCCTGCTTCAGCCCTCCCGCCTCAAAGGATCCAGGGCCATGCTCTCCTGGCCTACTGCCACCCACCAAACCGGGCATAGACGTCTGTCACAGCCTGGCTCAGCGCCAGGTCAATGAGGCCCCGGCCCAGGCAGAAGTGGGGGAAGATAATGAGCAGCTTCCTCAGCAGGGCATTGAACCTGAGCAGCGTCTGAAACACAGCAAAGCAGGGCAGTCAGGAAGAGGGCCAAGCCCATGTGCCCTGAGCAGGGTGGGCCTGGGGAAGGACTGCAGAGGGAGGGGTTTGTTGAGCAGACAGGAAAATATGGAAACACTCACAGGAGATGTCTCTTGGGGAGCCTCACAGGCAGCCCTTGGGAAGCTCACTGTGGACTCACTTTGAAATTACACACAGCCCTCCATGGCATTTGCTACCAGGAGAGGCAGCGGCTGGGAATGTGGCCCAGGCTCTCGCCTTTGGTACAGCTGTGAGCCATCTCGTGTCCCCGGGGACTGAGGCTCTCTCACCTGCTCTATCGTAGCCCAGCTTAGACCAAAGGGGAGAGGGTCCTGGGAGCATCTCCCTGCTCTGCCTCTCCGCTCCCACAGGACAGCGATGGGCTGTGTGCAGATGCCACCAAAACTAGAGAAGGCAGAGACTCTCTGGTGTCTGTGTTGAGTTGGGGGACTTGTTTCCAGGTGATCAGATTGTGCCTGCTGCCTCAGCCTCCAAGTGTGAGCAGAGTCTCCCCCAAGCAGACAGAGGGGACACGGAGGAGGTGAGGCTGAAGAGGCCACTGCTGCCCACTTGCCTGACCCATACCTACCACACAGCCTCCTTCCTCTCCAGCCTCCCCCTGCCTCCCACAGTTCCCGAAAGGCACTCTGCTCTTTGGCCTGTGGGCCTTTGAACTTGCAGCTTCTGTTAACCATCGTTATTAGCAGGAAAGAACACCCTCTTCACAAAGCTGGCTCCAATAAACCCTCCTCTCATCAGCCTTTCCAGATTCCCATGGTAAAATACCTACTCCTCGCTCATACTTTCCACATTGCCAGGGTTAATTATTTTTTACCTGCCTACTTTCTCCCTAGTCAGTGGTCCCCAGAGAACAGGGATTGGGTCCTAACCATTTGGTATCCTTCCTGAATATCTTGCACAACAATTAGCTCATAGTAGGCACTTCATTTATTTACTAAATGGGCTAATAAAATTCTACTCATCCCAGGCCAGGCTCAAATGGAATTTCCTCCACCAAGACTCTCCTGGCCCTTGCAATCCAGCTCTTTTGGGCCCACCCTGACCTGTAGCGTTTTATCTGTGTCGCCCCTTCGATGCTCTGTCATATGGAGTGGTGTGTCCTGAGGTTTGTTCCGGTTCCTCAGTTGGTGTGCAGGTCACTGCCTGACTGGAAGGGGAGTTCCTGGGGGCAGTGCGAGGGGTTGCACTTATTCATATCAGCACAGCCATCTTGACTGAGTAGGGACAGCAGGGGAGTCTCCTCTGGGATACTGGATATTTCTGCAGCATCTGTCTGATAATCTGTGTGACAGCAACCAACTTTTATGCAGGGGAGGAGGGTGCACTCAAAAAAGGTTGGCTAAATGAGTGCAGCCGGCAGGAGGGAGGGAGAATGTTCTGAATGGCTTTAAGCTTACCATTTAATTATTCAGAAGTAACACTCTCTCTTAAGACTTAGTGGGCTGTGAGCCCGTGACAAAAACAGCTCTGAAGAGCAGCCTTTTCAGCCTGCCAGGGTGCTTTGGCAGGAAGAGGGAATTGGGAGGAGGAGGTCTGGAGGTGGGTCTGTGTTCCCATCCACCTCCCTTTTGGGGTCTGACTGTAACATGGTATATATTTTTTTTATCAGTCATGGGATAGAAGTGGGATGAGGGGGGGTGGGTTGTTCCTTGCTTAGTGGCCACAGAAAGCCTGGCAGGGTTTAGGAAAGAGTGACTGTCAGGAAGCCAGGAGCTGGGTGGTTAGTGTAGATTTGCCTTGGGTCCTCCCAAGGGCCCAGAAGCAGGAGTGGGGCCAGGGACCAGGGACCAGGGACCAGGAGCTGCAGGACAGCAGAATAGATGCACTGGTGCCCATCCTCTGAACGCAAAGACCTAATGAGGGAAGGAAATGAGTGGCTAGACAGGCCACAGACACATGGGTGAGACCACCAGTCCTTGAGGATGTTCCCAGGACAGTCATGGCCAGGGCTCAGACACAGCAGGTTGGGAGCGGGAGTGTGGAGCAAAGACAGCCCTGCAGCTGCTACCATTGTGTTTAGGATCCAGTCTGACCAGCTCTTTCTGGGTGAAGAGAAGTCTGGGGGTTGTGGATAGGATAACTGGACTTTTCAGGCCATAAACGACTCATTCAGCGCCATAAATTCCTAACCCTTATCCTCAGGATTAATTTTCATGTAAAATAGTATATATTCCTGTTAAAATTTGCATAAGAAAGTGGAGAAAGACTATATATGTATTTGCTTATATATCTCCAGAACACATACGAATCTTCAATGAAAGGTCGCCTCTGGAGAAGGGAACCAGGTGATTGCAAAATAGGAGTAGGAAGGAGACATTTCATTGCGTGCCTTTTCACACCTTTTAGATGTTGAAATCACATGAATGCTATGTGTGTGTATAAACCTTAACACTGAAGTCCTCAAGAAAACCTTCTTAAAGGAGTAAGAAGGATCATGAAAGGTCATTTATAGCTTGAGAATGAGCTCAGAAAACCATGACACCGGAGCACACACATGAATAAGGAGCTTAAAGAAGAAAAGAAGGAAGGAAGTAGGGAGGGAAGGAAGGAAGGAAGGAAGGAAGGAAGGGGAAGAAGCAACATTCATTTATGCACTGACTTGTCCAGACACAGTGCCCGCCATGGCTCTGCTTGACCATCACATACTCTCCTCTAGTATCCCAGTCATCAAACAAGGAAGCCAAGAAAGTCGCGCTCACCTGGTTATTCTCAAATAATTCCAAGATGAAGGTGATGGCACTGCTGTTGATGCCAATGAACAGATTAGCACAAGACAAGGCCACATAGGCTGTGCTGGGGACATCGAACAGGAAGGATGCTGGGTACATCATGGGGATGACTGCCCATCTGTGTGAAATGACACAACTCAGTGGACAGAGTGCCCATTTCCACTCCATCTGCTGTTCCCCAGGTATATGCATTCCCCTCACGCAGGAAGTGATGTGTTTGAACTGGTGAGAGTCCCAGGAAGACCAAAGAGATACTCCACCCCTTGGTCTTTGTTCCTCATCTTTGACTTGAGATAACAATGCCTTCCCTGACCGTCTTGTGGGGATTTTGTGAGGAACAAAGGAGATAGTAACCGTGGATGTACATAAATTATTAATCCTTGTACAATGCACGGAGCACTGTCTTCCTGCAATGCTTCTCACTTGAGTCTGGATCAGCAAAGCTGAGCTGAGACCCCAACAGGCTCATTTTCATAGTTCACTGGAGCTGATGTGTCAGTCATGCTAGTTCCTGAATTCTTTTTCAATAGAGATAAGTGGAGACCATTGCTCTAGCAAGACTCTATTGGCCCACATAGGAAGGGCCAGATATCATCTTCACTTTACAGATAAAAAAACTGAGGCCTTGATGAGGTATATTACTTGTTCACAGTACACATGAAGTAAGTGGTAGGCCTGGACATAAAGCTGCACACTTTGCTCTAATTCCACTGAATTTAATGTCTGTGACATCCTCTGGCCCTGACTCAGGAACAGCTTTTCAGCGAGTCTTCTACTGTGTGTACATAACCCTTGGCCGGTACAGATGGAGACATTGGGATGTTCAGATTGGCTTTCGATGAATCAGAATCACAGCTGGGTGAAAAACGGGGGAGTGACTGAGTCCCAGATTTTGGTTAGGCCACTGTTTGAATGGGAGAAGATTCAGGCCATGTGGCGTGAGTAGACCAAGCCTCAGGAATACCTCCACGTATGGAGTCAGACACAGAGGCCAGGCAAGGTTGTGGTCAGGATGAAGAGTCTGCTGGGGGCCAAAAGCTAACCTTGCCACCAGAAATCCCAGGTTCTGCTTGGAAATCATGCCTCCCCTCCCCCGCAGCTTCCCTTTGGAGAGCATTAACTAATGGCCTGAACAACTCACCCGTACAGCATGAGCAGTGCAACAAGGGCAGGAAGATTGTTCGGAGAAGTGTAGGCTTTCTTCTGAAACCCGACAAAGATGCCCACCACCAGTGCCGCACTCACAGCATAATTCATCTTGGAGAGAGAAGAGGAGAGCAAGGCGCTTTACCTCTTTGGACCTCTGTTTCCTGTCGCCAAACGAGGGCCGAGGGCCGGGCAGCTTGTCTAGCACATATGGTCTGGGATTCTGATTTTATTGGTCTAAACAGCTCTTGGTTAGCATATGTTAAGCTGTTTCTAGTCCTCCTACCCCACCCCACCTCCCTGTGTAGGGGACCTTTAGTCTGCATATTTTACAAAATTCTACCTGATTTCTCATTCTCTCTTTCTAATTGGTCATGAAGTCCTATTGATTCCACTTTCTAAGTATGTCTCCAGAATTCAGAAAAAAACTTAATATATAGTCCTTGGTCTCATGAAGCTCAAACAAATGATACCTTTTTATCACTTTCTCCCTTCTCTTCCCTTCCTGCACAATTCAGTACTAAAGCCATTAGAATGGACAGGGAAAGTTGGGCAGCCATGGTGAGGTTAGGGGTGGAGTCAGAACAGGATGAGAACCTGAGAAGGCTGAGAATGGTATCTCACAGGGTGTGTGAGCCCCAGTGGGGTGAGGAGGGTGTTGACATGGTGTGGGGCATTAGAGTCAGAGCAGAATGAGGAGGACCTACCTCCACGTGGGGTCAGCTGGAGCAGGAAGAAGAGAGTGTCCACACAGTGGAGGGGATGGTGGCAGAGATGGGGACTTATGACATGCAGGTGTATTGCTCAGGTAGGTAAATGAGTTGGGGGTAACAGAAGCTGGTGTCTTACTCTTGAAGAAGGGAGTTACAAATATGGAAAGTGGAAAGCCATAGTGAGCCAATGGTGTTGGTTTGAATAGAGGTGTTAGTGAGCACTCAGTGTTGGTGTATAAGTAGGTAAATAGAGATGTAAATGGTTTTTATTTATGTATATGCTTACATATCTCCCCTAGTTCTCTCCACTGAGATGGAGAGATGGAGAAAAAAAATCCTGGGACCATTGAGACCCCAGTAGCATAGAACCTACCTAGCTCCAAGATCTTGATTTTGATAGCTGTTTTCCATGGAAAGGAACCAGGGTTCCTTGGGGACACAGTTGATTCCAAGTAGGGCTGGGGCAAAGTGGAGGACGAACCTGGAACACCTTGCGGTGCCAGAGGGCATGGAGTTGCTCAAAGACAATGGGGACAAAGTCAAAGGAGGCAGCTCCATCAGGCTCCCACTGGCCAAACTGGGGATAATTTGAGCAGCAGGGTAAATAATAATGGTATCCAATTATAACCCATGGACTGACATGGGAAGATGACTCCATATAGTTATAAGTAAATAAATGAATGAATTGGAAGTTTGATAACAAACAGGATATTAGCACAGCTTTAATGTACCTCTTTCCAAAATTCTTGCTAATTATAAAAAGAAGAAGATTAACTTTACAGTGAGGAGCTCAGCAGACACCACCTTCATCAAGGGACCACTGTCAGTAATAGGACAAATTGAGAGCAGCATCCACCTGATAGGATGCAGTGAGAAGACACCATCCCTTGTGATGCTGCTGCTGTGACCTGAATCTGACCACGAGGAAACATTGGGCCAATCCTGATTCTATTCCATATTCTATCTCTCCTTGGGTTCAGACATCTCTGTAGCGAGGTACATGCATGGTCAGCTCCAAGTATAAATTCTGTTCCTCATCTTTTTTTTTTTTTTTTATAAATATGTTTTTATTGATTTTAGATAGAGAAGGAAGGAGAGGGAGAGAAATAGAAACATCGGTCACCTGCCTCCTGCACATCCCCTACTAGGGATCAAGCCTACAATCCGGGCTTGTGTTCTAACAGGGAATTGCACTGGTGACCTCTTGGTTCCTGGGTCGGTGCTCAACTATTGAGCCACACCGGCCAGGCTGTTCTTTGTCTTTAAAAAAAAAAAATAGAGTGAAAAAACTGGCAAGTTAATAACTTTTCAGTGCAGGTGTGCCTAGCTCTTTTCACGTTCAAAGTACGAGGCCAATGTGGGGCCTGTAAGTGATGTTTTTGTCCACAGTGAGGCTTGAGAATCTGACCTCCTCCCCATGTGTTCATTAGTGTTTTTTCATGCAGACAGAAAACAGAGGAAAGAATGGAGGTGCTATTAATAATTTCTGGTTTTGTATTGTTAAGTGACAGCCTGCTTAATAAGTCGAGTAAGATTAATGAGATCCTTTGTTTTACCTCAACATTCTAAGACTAACGTGATCCCCACTTCATGTGATGATAAAGTACATCATGATGGAAACCGACACAAACTTCTCCAGCACAGCTTTTAGTAAAGGTTCCTAGAGACATAATTTCCCAAGACACCCAGAATACCTGGAGTTGGTGTCACAATAATCTCTATTATATTATAACTAATCTTTGCTGCCAATTAACTTTGACCCTGTGGTCTGACATGAAGCCCCCCATGCTGACCCCTCCCTGCCTCCTCCAATACTGGGGTGAGAAGAGTGCTAGTCTGCTGTTGATTTGCTAAAAAACTTTTCTTCATTCTCCCTAACTTGGTGGCTAAACTGATATAGTGAAGGTCTGGCTGCTTTGGAAAATCAAAATAAGGCCAATGGATAGGATGCCAGGTTTAGCAAATAAAAATATAGGAAGCCTAGTTAAATTTGAATTTCAGAAAAACAACAAATACATTTTTTAGTGTAACTATGTCCCATGCAATATTTGGGGGGTGAAATGTATCTACCCTAAAAATTAATTGTTTACCTGAAATTCAAACTTAACTGGGTGTCCTATATTTATCTGGTGACTCTGCCATAGGAGATTCCATCCTTACCCCTTGGGGGTGGCAGGATTTAAGAAGAGGATGTGGGGTGAAGGTCTGCTTGGTATTACTTCTTCAGTCAGATATTCTCAGGAAGGCCAACCTCACTGAGTGCAGTAATTATTGGATGGGTCAGAGGCCCCTGAGGCAGGGCACACAGAGCCCCCACTCAGCAGTTGTTAAGCTGAGCCCTACATTCGTCCCTAGCTTGCCGTTCCTAGTTCTGTGCCTTTCTAAGAAGTCAACAGACAGCAGACACACAAGGCCCTTGACATAGCAGTCCCGGCAGTGGGAGAGCCTCACCCTACTGCGGCCTTCAGTCAGAGCAGACACCAGTGCCCACCCCTCAGGCCAATGGAGGTGAGAGAGGCACCGTGACCTGACACTTACGATGTCCCAGAAGAAGTTGGTCAGCCAGTAAGTGGTGGGGCTCACTCCACTGACAAACTGGAGGTGCTTGGCTTTGTTCACTCTCTCCTGGATCAAGTAAAGGACAAAGCTGGCTGGGACAAAGGACATGGCGAAAATAACGCAGATAGCCACCACAGCATCCACAGCGGCGGTCAGCCTGCAGCAGGACAAGAGACACAGGGAGAGAGAGGTGAAGGAGGAGGAGCAGATGCCAGAGGAAAACAAAGTCAGGCTCTGGGGAGGCTCAGCCAGTCCTAGAGAACAGCCTCCAAAACCCCCTTCTCAGCCTGATGTTTGTCATTTCATTCAATTATCTTAAATGGAGTCAAGGTTAAGTGGGTATCTGAGGGTTTCCTGTTCTATGTTGATGTTGAATATTGTTCCATTTTCATATGAAAGTCTAGATAAACTTTCAAATTATATACTGATGGTTATAGAAATGGGTTTGTATATTATCATTTGTCATATATCACAATGCTCTTATCAGTTCTAATAATTTGTCTATAGCTTCTCTTGAATTTTCTATGTAGACAGTCATATGGTCTGTGAAATTTATTCCTTTTGTTACAAGAGGCAAATTATCCTGTGAGAACATGAAACACATCATAGCATGGATAAATGCTCATAACATAAATTCAAGAAAGCAGAGAACAGGCCGATTATACAGGACAGGGCTCTAGTCATCCTTTCTTGGGCCAAGTGAAAGGCATCTGGCCAAGAGGGCAAGTGTGGGTTGAAATCCAACCTGAACTTCACATACAAGCCGTGACCCCTTGCATGGAACAGTGCCCACTGAGAGAAAGGAGCACATTAACTAATTCCCACAAAGCACCGTCTGTGCTAGTCAGCGTCCTTATAAAATTAGAAATAGCATGATCCACACACATTGTAAAAGTAGAGCAAATGACTGAAAGGGAAACGTGCAAAAACGTTTAGAGGAAATACCCTAAACCTGTGTAGGGTTACAGATAAGTTCTTAAGACTCTGTTCTTTAAACTTTACTTAATGAACATATACTATTTTATAATCACAAAGACTCCTATTTCATATTTCATATTCAAGAGACTTGGCAAGGCTGAGTGAGAATAAACACAAGGCAGGTGATTCTTCCTTAATCCAGGGCCTGGAGGATGTCCAGAGGAAGGTCCCAAGGTTCCAGGGCCAACTTTTAGCCAGTGAGCCTGGGCACGTGGAGGGCCCAGTGTTGAGGGCTCTAAGTGTCCTGGGGTAGGAAAATGAGGCCCCTACTGCTTACCACAAGCATGCACTCACACAGGCTACCAGCATACTGCAGATTGCACAAGATTGATGTTTTTATTGCCTGAAGCTGTGCGGGAAGAGCCTAAGCTTGAGGAAGGCAAGGATCTGATGTCATGTCCATGGCCTGGTTGTCTGAGGGAAATTACCAAAATCTGAGCTAATTCCTATTGGGGAGACGAAAGATTTACTGAACTTTCCCCGTTCCCGGCAGTCATTTCACATACTGCAGAGGAGGATATTTGTGTAAGCTCCAGGAGTAACTTCTTACCAAGAGCCAAAAGGGAACAGAACCAAATCATGCTTACTTTCCTAGTAAGGACAAGGAGAAAGAATGGCCAGGCAGTCTGGCATACAAGCGCTGAAAGTCTTATGTTCACATTTGCCGGCTGACCAACCTTGCCCTCCAGCCCAGCAGCTCCGGATAGTGATAATCCTCGTGGGTCTCCCAAGAGAGGAGAGGGTGACAAGACAGTTGTGTGGCTGGGCCTGGGTGGCTTACACTGTGATCTCAGAGAGCTGCTCCTTGGTCAGGTTCAGAGGCTGGCTTAGGACGGTGATGCCATACTCCTCGGGGTCCCTGTCCGGGTGCAGGCTGGCTCGTAGGATGGCATTGTGGGCCACGTTGAGAAAGCTGACCAGGGCGTGCCAGCCCTTGTTGTTAAACCACACCTGGAGGGCGGAGACGGCCTTCCTTAGGCTGTGCTGGCATGACCCAGCGGCCCTGCGCTAACAACAGCTGTTTAAAGAAAAAAATGAGCCGCAGGGAGAGGAATGTGAGGAGGAGGAAGGATTTGGCAGCTGGAAGACATTCCATGCTAGTTTTCAAGTGGAGACTTGATGGAATTTAATTATTTGGGAAAATAAATATAAAGTCACCAGCTCATGTGGATTTTTAGCTCTGGGGCAGGTGACCCAGGGCCAATACCTTAATGTTGTCTTCAGTTTCCAGATGTCTAAGGAAAACAGACATTTCTTTAGCAGCCTCTCTGGTGACCGGGCCCTAGAAAACCATAATGAATAAGAAAGAGGTTTTTTTATTTTCACTCTTAGTATTAATGAGATTTTCTGTCTCATAATAACTGGCATGTTGAAGGTCCTACCCAAACCTGCAGCCCGTTTACGTACCCCGCTCACATTCATCATCTGGCCAAGGTCACTTAAAAATCCAACAAGTGCCTCCCCAGTGACAGGGAGAGCCGGCAGCTTTCCTCCGATGGAAATTCCTCCGTACCTGACAAGGGAACAAGAAGTCCTCAGATCAGTGCCATGACCCACGTCTGTGGTGCTTCATGCTTGCCAGTAGCACTCAGTTTCTGTAGGGAAATGTGTGCCTTGGGAGGCATTGTCTGCAATAGTGAGCAACGTGGCTCCACTTTACAACTTTGAATGCTTCCTCATTGCCCCCAGATGAGTTCTGATCCCTCAGAGCTTGGTCTCTCTGACCTCTCCAACCCCTCTCATGCCTTTCCTTGAGTGGCATATCCCGGCCACATCCAATCCAATACCTCGCAGAGCTACCAACAGGCCTGGTTGCCTCTGCAGGGCTGCTGGCTTCCAGGGCTGCTGGCTTCCAGGGCTGCCTTTCCTGTTCTTGAGCAGTGGTTCTCCCCCTTCCTAATGCCGCGGCCCTTTAATACAGTTCCTCATGTTGTGGTGACCCCCAACCATAAAATTATTTTCGTTGCTACTTCATAATGGTAATTTTGCTAATGTTATGAATCGTAATGTAAACATCTGTGTTTTCCGATGGTCGTGACCCCACAGGTTGAGAACCGCTGCTGTAGAGCCTAAGACCATCAGAAAACACAGATATTTGCATTATGATTCATAACAGTAGCAAAATTACAGTTATGAAGTAGCAACGAAAATAATTTTATGGTTGGGGGTCACCACAACATGAGGAACTGTATTAAAGGGTTGCAGCATTAGGAAGGTTGAGAACCACTGTTCTTGAGCATCAGGCCAACTGCATCTCCTCTATCATATGTCATCTCCTCTTTGAAGTCTTCCCTGACTCGCCATCATCCCAACAACAATTCCTCTCCTGCATCACATCTGTCTGTACTTTACAGGCACTTCCTGCAGCACGGGACTCTCTTTAACCTAATCAGGACCAGTCCGGCTGGGCCCAGCTCTCCATGCCTCTCAACGCTGCCCCTCCCTCAGGCAGCCCCTCACCATCTTTTGCCTTGACTTAAGCTCTAGCTCCTTAATGAGATCCTAGCCTTAGGTCTCTCCTTGTCCTAACCCATTTTCCACACTGCTCTGAACATACCAGGGAGTGCCACTCTCTGGATAAAACCTTTCAATGGTAGGATAAAAGCCAAGCTCCTCTACAAAACAAAGTTAATTTGCTGAACTTTATTTCTCAAGGACTCAAATTGCGCTCCCCCCATGCCCTCAACTTTCTGCTTCAGCTGAGGATTTATCCTTCCCTCTAGGGAGCAATTCTAAAAGACGGATAACACTTTTATGGTCTAAGACAGGGGTGGGGGACCTTTTTCTTCCAAGGGCCATTTGTCTATTTATACATCATTCACAGGCCATACAACATTGTTCACTTAAAAATTAGCCTGTTATATTTGGTCAAACATTTAATTAACTCACCACTAATGCCTTGGCAGGGCCAGACCAAATGATTTTGAAGGCCTTATATGGCCCGAGGGCTGGATGTTCCCCACCCCTGGTCTAGAACCAAGTCAACCTCAGCTCTGCCTTTATTCTACAGGCCCATTCCTTAGGGAGCCTGAGAGGCTAGCTTACTCCTGGAATGTCCCTGGAGGATTCTCCAAACCTCTGGAATGACTCCAGTCTCCAGGATGCCTCAGGAATGAGTTACCTGGGGCTGGGCCAGATTCCCTAAGGCTTACAAGGAATGAATGGGCCACAGAGTGCCTGGGCCCAGGTCACATGGCCTCTCATTAGTATTGCAAACTATTCTGTGCTTGAACTTTTAGAGCCTCCCCTGAGTGAGAATGCTCTGGGACAACTCTTCAGGGAATATCACTTCCCGTCCATGTCCTTCATGGAGATCTACCACTGGGCACCTTCTGGGTCCAGGGTGTGTCTAGCCACATGTCCTTCAGGGCATGTCCTGTGACTTTCTGAGCACGCACAGAACATTCATCTACCTGGCTTTGAGGTGTGGCATTTTAAATAGATCAATTTGAGATTTTAATTTCTTATGAAAATAGTTTCTTACCTCTGTTCGTTGACCCAGAATTTGCTCTTTAAGCTGAAAGTGAAAACAAATCAGACAATGAATCCCACTGGCCCAGCAGTGTTAACTTTCCTTCCGCTCATGGGGTGTCTCAGTGTTCAGGGGCATTTTTGCTTCTCCTGATATCCAAGCAAAATGGAAACCTCGCAGCCTGGGAGCTGAGCTGATACGCATGCAGGAAAAGGACTGATGTTTCCCACTGCTGGCTCCTCAAGTCCCATCCCACATGCTGGGCTTCCTGGGATGCCCTGTTGTCAGGTTATTTGTCAGACCATCTGGAACCAGGTAATATGGTAACTATCACGCCAGTGTGAGTGGAGGTTGCAGCTGCCCTCTTCCACCTGCACGAATAAGGCTCTAATAATCACCTGCACACATGGGGGAAGTTCTGACTCACTCTAAACCCAGACTTCAGAGGCTGACTTCTAGCCATTCAGGGGTAAAATGACAAGATGCCAACAGTAGACCTCATAGGTCAGGCTCACAACTATCATTGTCATCGAACACAAAATCCAACGTTCCATCATGTAAACTGGCTGCTGAGAACAAAGTTTTGGATGCTTGTTGTTTATCCCATGATCTGCTTTTATTTTTGGGTGTGGATGGCATTCTTTATTTTGCTGACTGCTGGCTTAGCCCTGCCTTCTGGCAGCTGCTTTCACTATCTTCAGTGTGTTCTGGTTAAATGAGTCCATTTGTTCTTTCTGCATGGCTCTGATAGGGGAGGCAACTGAAAGTACTACTAAAATTAGACAGTACGTTTTATTTTAAAGCCCCAGAGCACGTGGGCCTGGGTCAGGGTTCCTATGATGCCACCTGGGTAGCACACACTTGTCAAGCTCCCATAGGGTTGGCTGAAGCCAGCCCATTCCCAGCTGAGGCTTGATAACAGCTGCAGAGCTGGGAGAAATAGACACATGTAAGAGTTCACTGGCTTGTTATACGGCAGCACTGCCGGCGTTAACTTACAGTGAGAGTGTGACAAGTGCTGTGGACCTGGCTGGCCTGTGGCCTCACTCAGATACTGTACCCACTGCCTCTAGCCTATCTTGGTCTAATCTTTTCCTTTCTGCTGTTTGCTTCTTACTTTTCTGTCTTGTTTCTTTTTCCTCTACCTTTCTCCCTTTACTCTTGCTCCTCCCTCCAAACTTTGTCTCTTTCTTAACTAGTGAAAATGTGAGGCTGCATTAGTAGATAAATCCTACATTTAAAATTTTAATTTTAGTAGTGCATGGGTTACCCATTGAGACTGCTTAGTCTAAACAAAACAAACAAACAAAATTAAACTTAAGCTGCATTTTACTTGTATATTCTCGATTGCTCTTTCTGTTAGCTCAGGAAAAAGAAGAAAAATTCCACTGCCCTGATTGTTGATAAATCATGTGAGAAAATGGTCTTCTGTGTTTAGTTAATAGTTTGTACAGGGAGCCAGGATGAAAAGCATAACAGGGGTCTCTTCTTACCTGGTTCGGATAAGGGCAGGATACGTCTTTACTAAAAAGTCGGAGATGTTCCTGTCTGTGAGGTCTTGTAGAATTTCAGTGCTGCGCTGCATTCTCTGAGAGGAGACATTCCTGTTAGTTACTTTGGAATGTGAGGCTTTATAGTTTGTGAAACTGCTTGTTCTTCACCAAAAGTTATGTTAGCTGTTGAGCCCCCCGCACTCAGAACAGTACCCAGCATATAGTTGAAACAGTAAATTTGTGACATGAGTGAAAGAATTCAAACAGGACCTTACAATTTATAAATCACATTCAAAATACATCTAGGAGTGGAAGCGCGATCACCAAAAGGCTTTGGAGAATTCAAAAGAGCATGAGTTTGGCCACCAGGTGGCAATATTACTTTACATTTGGGAATAGGTAATGGTTTAATTTCCCATGAGTCATGAACCTTGGTTGTCAAGGGTATCAACCAAAGGTAGAGAGGGAAAATGTTGGTGGCTTTAACACCATGCTTCTCATTTTTATACACTTTCTGTCTCCTCCCCTTTTCCTATTATACTTCCTTCTTCAGTTCACTTGCTTTACCTAGTTCATCTCTCTAACGCTAGGAGAACTGGCATCTACAGAACTCTGTGTGCAGGCACTATGTCAAATGCTCTGCACACATTATACCCCTTAATCCTCAAACCCCCATGACAGAAGAATTATTACTTTATCTTACAGACAGAGAAAGTGAGTTCAGAAAGGTTGGCTAACTTGCACCAGGTTGTTGACTGTGTGATGGCTGACCTAGGATTTGAACCTACATCTGTCTGACTCCACAGCCCTCACTCTTTTCATCCCAGCACCCTGCTTCTCAAGCTGAGGATGGCATCCCGGGGAACCACCAAACTCTCTGGGTGGAATCTAGGCTGGAACAATTGCTGGTGCCTGGGAATTTTATGATAAATTGTTTTCTAAAAATTCTGTAAATAAAATACTACTATAACTTTAACTCGGTGTAATCTAGAAGTCAGGGGTGGAGCATGTCCACTAGGGACCCACCACCACTGAAATAATTCAAGAACAGGATGGAGCCCTGCAGAAGACAGCATCCACCATCCGGTTTTCCAGATGACGACAGCTTACCACCTCTGAACCAAGCCTGTACCCACACCTCTGGCTTAATTCCAGGCTGACTGGGAGAGTGTGTTTGAGTGAGTAGATGTAAATATGAGTGTGTGTGTGTGTGTGTGTGTGTGTGTGTGTGTGAGAGAGAGAGAGAGAGAGAGAGAGAGGAAGTAGCTCCTGTGCAGATTCATGATGTTATATTTTTTTTTCTCTAAAGAGAGACATGAATGATAATGAGGAAACACAGACACAAAGAAAATCACAGGAACTGGCCTGTTCCCAGGACATTGGCTGTGGTGGCCTGTTACATTTTCCCCCTAGGAACCAGGCACCAACCACTAAAAAAAAAAGGTTCTGTAAGCTGGGCAGGCAGCCTTGAAGTGAGAACTTGCTGAAGAAAGGAATCTCCACATTGCTGCTCCTGGCCTTCCCTCCGCCCTAGCCAGGACTCAGTATAGAACTCTGTCTGATGCTGGTGCGTTAGAGCAGAAGCAGCCAGAGGCCTCGGCAAACCCAGCAGAAGTAGAGCTTCCTCTTGGGGTACAGGGGATTGGGACACGCTCCCTCAGCTCGTCTTTAGGGATTCCTGTGATGCAGGGTGGCTGAGTTATGATTCAATGGGGAAATATACTGCTTGAGAAATAGAAAGGTATCTGCTTTTAGCATGGAGAGAGAGAGAGAGAGAGAGAGAGAGAGAGAGAGAGAGAGAGAGAGAAAGCAGGATGCTCATAAACAGAGTCATTCACAAGCCAGCTCCTGGGATTGATGCTAGGGCAAAATTTAGTTGTCCCCCATGACCTGCTCTGCCCTTCTGCCATCTGCCAGACTAAGAGACTGTTGGGTGCAAGGCCACCCAGACTCCCTTGACTTTTGATTCTGGCCAATGACAGCTAAGTGTGGTAGCTTCTTGAAATCTTCATAGAAGATAGCATATTTGCAGTTTGCCCTCTCTTTTTATTCATCCCTTCTTTCATTCTGTGGTCTGGAAAGAAGGTCCTGCCATCTTGGCCAATGAGGTTGAGGCCTGTTTACCATGGAGAAGCAGCAGAACAGAGAATTCTGGACCACCTACACGAACTTTTACAGGAGAGGGAAACACAGTGTGTCTTATTTCATCCACTGTTAGATTGCAGTGGTCATCATTCCATTGAATGTAATTCTAAATAACAGTTTCCTTACCCACATTATTTCATTGAATTCTCATAAAATGCTGTGAAATAAATTACAGTTATCCCCAATTTATAAGGGAGGAAAGTAAGGCTCAGAGAGGCAAGTAACCAACCCAATGCCTGTGCTCTTGACACTATGCCACACTGCCTCTCTGGGAACCCTTCATTCATTGGCAAATCATTAGATATGGCTACAGAATGCCCCACTCGGTCCAAGTCAGCAGGGAGGATCATTATCAACCCAAGACAAAGTGAGACTTCCCTGACCCCTTCTGTCTCTAAAAGCCCTGGGAATGGCTCACTGTGATACATTCTGGAGTTCAGAACACCCAAGAGAGGATGCTCAGAGCCAAGATCGTTGATGTCCCTGCAAAACATGGTTATTGGCTGTGTGTGTGTGTGTGTGTGTGTGTGTGTGTGTGTGTGCATGTTAGTGACACAGCACATGGCAAGCTTCTTAATTAAGATGGTTAATAAGCATGCAAATACATATGCATTTGAATGCACACTACAACACTGTTTATAATGGACAAAAGTTGAAAACTCAGATCCAAGAATGAGAACTTTGTTAAATAAATTAAAGTAAATCCAAATAGTGGGATAAGCATGCAGGCAGTAAAAACACTTATGTAGATGCATATTGATATGGGCATATGTTCATAATATGCTATTAAGTGAAAATAGCAGGTTTTAAGACCGCATTTTGAATATAATCCAGTTTGAATGGATAAAAACCAAATGTTATTGGTGGTTATTTCCAAATGATAGGATGATTTTTTTTCTTCTCACTCATCTGTATTTTCTAATTTTTCTATCATGAGCATGCATGACTTGCATAATGTTTCAATGTTTAGATGTTTTCTTACTACATTGCATAGGAAGTGTGTGGTGGAAAACAAAGCTGGTCAGTGACTTCCTCTGAGTGGCTGGACAGGACGCCAGGGGAAGCCCCTCTGAGAGAACCCAGGGAACCTCATTAGGTCCTGCACTCTATGGTCAGTTTAAAATGTTTGGCCCGGCCGGCATGGCTCAGTGGTTGAGCATTGACCTATGAACCTGGAGGTCATAGTTTGATTCCAAGTCAGGGCACATGCCTGGGTTGAGGGCTCGATCCCCAGTGTGGGGTATGCAGGAGGCAGCTGATCAATGATTCTTTCTCATCATTGATCTCTCTCTCTCTCTCTCTCTCTCTCTCTCTCTCTCTCTCTCTCTGAAATCAATAAAAATATATTTTAAAAAATAAAGTGTTGTTTGCCCAGGAACTCAGGGGGCACAATGTTTTCCCCCCACTCCCTGCAGATTCAGGGCCTCCAGTTTTCCACGGAGGATCGAGGTACCTGAGGGGGCGGGAGCCCCCCTGCACCCTCAGGGCACTCGGGGAGCATGGTGAGCTTCTCCCTGGTGCTGCACCAGCAGGAGGGCGAGGGATGGTCTGGTGTCCATTTCTGCTTCTGGAACAGGTGGGTGACGTTCGGGGACACAGAGGGGACCTTCCAGGGGGTTGAGTTGCCACAGGGGTACTCCCTTCATGGAAGACAAGAAAATAGTTCACAATCAGCCCCAAAGTTCAGAGAAAGCCCTAGAAATGGGGAGTAGTGTCCAACCATCTCCTCCCTAGCCTTTCCTCCTCGTCCTCAGAGCCATACACTTTCTTCTTATGCTCTCAGAGGTTAGTTTCTGCTCAAGAAAAATCAAGACTGGGGTGTGCTTTTCATTGACTTGGTGTGGGACTGGTGAAATTATCTAGTTTCTGGGCAGTTTTATCTCTTTTTTCTCTTCTGGTGGCTCTAGCTGTTGAGAGACAATAAATAAAAGAGGAATTTGAAATTAGCCTAATTTTGGTCCTTATCACTAGCTCTGAAAAAGATGATTGAGAGAAGCAGTGAAAATTGTATTGACTTTTTAGGATTCTTGGTGGATTTCAACTGCCCTCTAAAATTCCCTTCTTTATACACATAGGAATAATCGAAAGTTGGCCACACATGCAATTAACACCATTCTAGGTCCCATTACACAACTGATAGTCCCCATCTCCAGCCTTCCCCTGTTCAGATTCCTTCCAAATAAGTTGTGAAAAGCATAAATCAACTTAGCATGGGACTTTTGATATTGGGAATTACAAAGATAAAGAGCTGCCCAGTGAAGCAGGGGTTTCCTGAGAGGGAGTGAACGCCTTGGCACGCAGGTGTTGGAGGAAAAGCTGGGTGAGTGCTGGGCAGGGAGAGTGATGTATACAGAGCAGGACTGAGACAGGGCCCATCCCAACCCTGCCGTCTCCATACTCTATCATCTGGGTCTCCCAGGGCAGCTGTCAGTGTTAGGGCAGGGGTGCACAGGGACTTACGGAAGCCACTCTTCCTTTAGGCAGCGGTTGCCAAAGCCTGGCTTGTTCAGGAGGACGTCTGCAAATGCTGCAAGCCGCTCACTGCCCGGCTGGTCCATGCTAGACAATGTGAGAGGGGCTTACTCAATGGGCACGTGACTGAGACAGAGGGACAAAGCAGCCAACATGTGACTCAACAAATGTTTTATTGAGTGGCTACTACATGCCAGGCCTGTACACAGGGCACAGAATGCTGCACTGGGTGGTTATAGGTCTTCTGGGAAGGTGGCAGCCTCCCCAAACACGCCCAGTGATGGCATATCACACCTGTGTCCCACAAAGATGAAGCTGCCACCTATCACCTAACCTTGACTTTCTCTTTTCTTACTCCTGGCTGCCCTGGTTGTTCACTTGGGATCACCTTCCAAGTGGCAGGTACCTTAATTTCCTTTCTGAGGGCAGTCCAAGGACTCCTGCCATGTTGGTGACTGTCCCAGAGAGGGGGAAGGCCAGGGCCCCATCAAGCAGCATGTGACCCAGGAGCCCCACACCCCATAGGAGCAAATGATGACCAGTGGGGACAGGTCTACGCACCTGAAGAAGGTGTACTGCTGCCCATACATCCAGGGGTGAAGGGTCAAAGCAGGGTATTCACCAAAAGGAGGGATGATGATGGAAAGCATCAGAGCCAAAAACACAAAAGTGGCTGGGAGCACAATCTGTGGGGAAATAAACATGGCAACATGGGCTGTGGGCTGTGGTGTGCAAAAGATACACAAACATACACGTGCATGCACACACACACACACGTTCATTCTTTTAAATGTTTAATCTGCAGCCTCATAACTGGCCCTGGTGGAAAGTCAGGTTTCTGGGAAACATTATGGGCAGCACGTGCAAAGGCAAGACATGTTCTGATAACCATTGAAGAGGGTTGAAGTAGGCCAACACTGAACATTGAAGTAGCCCCAGCCAGGTGGCTCAGTTGGTTGGAGTGTTGTCCTGCACAATGAAAGGTCATGGGCTTGATTCCCAGTCAGGGTGTGTATAGAAAGCAACTGATCTCTCTCTCTCTCTCTCTCTCTCTCTCTCTCTCTCTCTCTCTCTCTGTCCCTTCCTCTCTCTCTAAAATCAATAAACATGTCCTCAGGTGAGGATTTGAAAAATACAACTACAAAACATTAAACTAGGCCAGTGTTTAGCTAGAGGTCAACCTGAGTTTCTTTTTCAAATAAAAAACAAACAAAGAAAAAGAGAAGACAATAACCTTGATATGTAGGGTCACTGCAAAAATAAATGAAAAATATTGTAAAAATAACAACATTGACGTATTCACTATTATTCATTTTCCCTGCTTAGTGAGGTCAAGTGTTAACCAAGAATCAAAGTAAAGGTTGGCAAAGAGGAAACAAAGGCAACAGAATTAAAGAGCCTGCTCACTGCTGTGCCTGAACCCAGGGGCACAGAAAGCCAGGCAGAGGAGGGAAAGGCCAGGAGGAGTAGGCAGGCCCGGCCAGGAGCCACCCAGCACAGCCCAAGACCCACAGCACAGCAATACCTGGGCCAGGAAGTCCTTGTGGCTGCGGACGGAGTGGTGGAACCGCTTGACCAGCAGGGCCTGCACGTGCTGGATGACCAGCCGTGCTCCTGTGTTGCGCCAGCTGCCCTGCTCCTCAGGCTCCCGGCAAGGCTGGCCCTGGGTGGGAGGAGCCGGCTCCATAGAGCAGCCGTCGGAGCCCTGGGGAGTCTGTGTGACCTCCTTGCTAGGACCCGAACAGGGGTGTCGCAGGCTGACAGTTTCTCTTTTCTGCTGAGTGTTGCCTGAGTGTGAATTAATAAATTAGAAAAGCACCCACAAAGTCTGGATCTCATATGCTATTATTTTCTTACTCTATTAAATTTCCCTTCATTTAAATCAGCAACAAAATATCAGGCCAGGTAGGCTAATGAACTTATATAAATTCTATTGTTTAGTGTAAGTCATTTATAGAAAAAATAAGCTGAAATCACTTAAATATTCTCTATAGTAGTTAAAAAGAACAAGATAGATCTAAATGCACTAAGAGGTTGAAAAGATATAGCCAAGTAGCAGACGATCTTAGTAATAAGATCGTATTTATATTAGAGAGCACATACATCATATACAAAGAAACGTGTTATTTTTTACACACACATACACCCACACACACACACACACACCTGCCAAGCTTCAAAAGATTGCCCATAAACTGTTGACAGTGGTTACCACTGCAGGGCAGAGCTGGATAAGGGGTGAGGGATGAAGTGGGAAGGGTGATTTCAGCCTTTTTTTGTATATTATTTGAAAAATGTTTAACAAAAATATATCCTATCTAGTAAAGACAGAATATGCAAATTGACCATAACCCTACGACAAAGATGGTAGCGCCCACAGCCAATAAGGAGAGAATATGCAAATTGACGCGACAAGGCGAGAGGCGGGAGGTGGCTCTGGGCTGGAGCGAAGGAAGACGGAAAGGCGGCTCCAGGCCAGAGCAAAGGAAGGAGGAAAGGTGGCTCCGGCCCGGAGCGAAGGCGGGTCTGGCAGCCAGGGGAAGAAAGGCCTATTCTTGCATGAATCTTCGTGCATCATGCCTCTAGTGTTCATATATAACCTGTGTACTTAAAAAAGTGCAAGGCAGAGTCAGCTTGGTTTTTTCTGATTTCTTAGAGGCCACCAGGAAGTGGTGGAAAGAGTAATGTCCCAGGAGTTAGGAGATCTTGGTTTGGATCCTAACTCTTGCTGGATGCATTTGGCTAAGTGATTCAACCTGCCTGAATCCAAGTTTTCTGTTCTGTAAAATGAAACAGAACATTTCACAGTGCTGCTATAAAGATCAAATGGGCTAACACATGTGAATGTGCTTATTATCATTGTAGGTTATCAGTGATGTTCAAGCTAGAGTTTATCATCACTGTTCAATGTTCATTTGCAGGACGTTGTTGAACATAAAGGGAGAGCCTGGAGGACCTCCAGTTGGTCCCTGGCTGCTTTTTTTAACCCACCTACTATACCTTGAACAAGGGCAGCTGCAAAGGAGCTGGGTCAGCTCAGGCATCCTGTCAGCCAGCGTTCTCTGTCACCGGCGATGCAACGGGCCTGGCTACTCAGAGGGAAAAGAACTTCTCCAGGCTCATTGACTACAGGACACCAGAGTCCTGGTTCTCTGGACTCTTTTCTCCTGATTGGGGCTCACATTTGATGTCTTCAACCCCCTTCTGGATGCCTGCTGCCTCTCTTCATCCAGCCTGAGCCCACTCTCCCAGCCAGAGCAAAGTTCAGAATTAGAATCCCAATTTGTCCCTGGCTCTGCTGCCCTCTAGTGGTAACTGGCTGTGAGCCACCCCTTCAGGGGTGGCATTGACCCTCTTGGTACCTTGAAATGTGTGAGTCCAATGGACAGTTACTGATTCCTTCAGACTTTTAGACTAGATCTTAAAATGTCCTCTAAAACTGAGTAAATGCAAAACAAATGCACGTAGCCATCTGAAAAATGGGAGGTAGTGAGAGTTTGGCCTTGGGAGTCCTAGATTTGAAAGCCACAACTAGAAAACTAGACTCCGAAGCCTGTGTGACTTCAGGCAAGTCATCCAACCTGTGTGAGCTCAGTTTCCCTGAGGTAGGGCTAATCCCTGCCTTACCCTTCTCATGAGATTATAGTTAGTGACAATCAAATAAAACAATGGGTGTTAACTGCTTTCTAAAATATAGAGGGCTCACAAGTTTGAGGTAAGAGATGATTTGTATATGTTGAGATTAGAGTGTCTAAATAGTAATCAGAAATTGCATACTGTGTTAAGACTTGGCATGTATTAACTCATTTAATTCTCTCAACAACACTAAAAGGTTGATACTATTATTGTTCCCATTTTGCAGATGAGGAAACTGAGAAACAAAGAGGCTAAGTATTTAACCAAAGCTACTCAGTTAGCAACTTGTGAAGCTCAGGTTTGGTGTTTGGTCTGCCGAATTCTAGAGGCTACCCTCTTAACCTCTATCCTTGGAACCTTCCATTCTATGCCCAGGCTGGCCAGTCTTCTGATGTGTAATTTATTCTCTAATTGCTAAGAGGGATTATTCTCTGCAGATAAAAGACCCCAATTCTGGAGTCTAGCACAGATCTACCTGGGTCATAGAGCACATTTGGGCTGCAGAATTTGACCATTGGAAGTTCTGAGCATAGCTGATAAATAAACTTCTGGGATCATTTGTGAAGCAAGATGAAAACCATATTATCTTAAGAGCTGGCCCCAGAAGCCCCACAGGGAGAAAACAGTTTTTGTTCAGGAAAACACCATGATATGCCACACTAGATAGAAGGAGGTAACCAGTGGCAGGAGCCCAAGGCAGCAAAGGAGAATTGACACACAGCTTCTCAGGAGAGAGGAAAATGAATGGGACAGAGGAGCCAGGGAGAAGGTTTTATCACTGTGGGTGGATGCCTATTGTTCTTTGTTCTATCTAAAGTAGCCTGTGTTGTGGCAGGTAGCCCCTCCTGCATGTCCATCTCCCCACCCCCACCCTCCACAGTAAAGTCTACTGTACTCATGAATGCTTTGTGTGGCTTAGGGGTTTTGGTGGAAACCACAGAAGAAGCTAGATGGCACTGAGGCTCACATATATAGAAGAGAGACCCCCAGAATCTACACAAATGATGGTCCCCACAGTTTCAAATTTCCACAGGGTGCTAAATGAGGGTTCAGAATATCTTGGTCTCAAAGGAGCCAGGAGACCTTAGCTGGCATCTGGGTTGTATTTACTGTCACTGTTATCTCTAAGGACTCTGCAGGGTATCACTCATGCAGACAGGAGCTGATCAGAGGCCTGGTGGAGATAAGAGGAGATGAGGATAGTGACCTGGCCTGAACAGAGACCTGGCGGGGGGTGAGAAGCTCAGGTACAGAAGCTGATTCATCCAGCGTTCCCACCCACACCTAACTCCCTCTGCTCTTTCTTTGTCCTTCAAAGGAACCAAGAATGCCAAATGCCTGTTATTTGGATGCCAGATAAATACTGTGGAGGAGTGTTTGCCTGCTTTGTTGTTTCATGAGTTTTTCCTTAGATTCTCAAGAGGGAACTTAGGGGAGGGGTGTGGTGAGGGGAAAAGCCACAAACTCCAGCACCATACCGGTGAACAGAGGTCCTGAACCAGAGTCCTCCGTGACCTTCAGAAATATCTGTTAAGGGGAAAAAAAGAGAGAATTTGGTTTAGATATTCCCACTCTCAGAAAAATCTAAGCCAAACTCAATTATGTTGGGGATTGCTTCATAATGGGAAGAAAATACATTATGACTCTTTATCTGAAAACATGGTCTTCTATAAACACAAAAGTGTATGCACACAGTGACCACAATTACATAAAATATGTATGCATATGGACAAAGGCAGGAGGAAGTGAGCCAAAGAATGAAGATAGATGCTATGCTTGGGTGGGGACTTACGACTTTTTGCCTTTACAAAACTTCCCTCTAGTGTGAGACTTGTGCATATCTTTGGTATCTGCAGTGGTAACCTCTGCCTTACCTCTTCCAGGGGAGTGTCAGAAATACCAAAACTGCTGAGCCCCAGGTCAGCCAGAGTCTCCTCCAGCTCTCTGAAAAGGCTGGCATATGCCCTCTGCTTGAAATTCTTATTAGGAAGAAGGAAGATCAGTTCTTGACCAATGCATTCCACCAGCTTTGCCTCTGGAACATGGTGGCGAACCACCTCCATCAGCTCATTCATGTCCCCTAGGACAACAAAAAAGACAGAGACTGTTTTCTAGAACCGGGAAGACTGTGAGCTTGCCTGGGTCCCCTCCTTCCTTCCCATTTGAGGAAGGGGCATCTTGCTCCTGGGGAGTGACTCTTCTAGAGGAGTAGCACACTTTCACGTCAGTTTTTAGTTGGCCCCGTGATGGGCACTAAGAAGGAGAGGGACGTGGAAAAAGTGTCCTCACTAACTAGCTGTGCACCTCTGGGAGGTCATGCAATGTCCCTGGGTCAATGTTCCCCTTCATTCAATAGAATGTTCTGTCCCTGACAAGTTAGGTAACATTTGGGCAGGTCAAAGCCTAGTCTCTTCGTCTGTGAAAATGGGAAAGTAATGGCATCAAGTTACGTGTTGTTTGTGAGTACTGGATGAGCTAATTAATATACGTAAGAAACTCAGAAGATGCGCTTGGTGCGCAGAGTTAGTGGCTATTGTTATCATGAACATCACCTCTGTTGTCCATTCTTATTCACCACAAGCCTGAGGGTTAAGTCAAAGGTGCTTTCATTTTCCTGGTCTGGCTCAAGCTATGGGGGACTTGCCCAGGATGCATCCCTAGACTTGGTAACTGAGTGGGTGAGAACTCCCCTTTTTAATTCACACACCCATGCTGCTCTGACTTTTTGGAGGGCTGTGCCAGTTCCCTTGGGATTGCACCTGCCTCCTCAAACAAAACAAGCCCTAATACCCAGCTCACAGCAGATGCAGGAAGGGTTGAGAAGCTGTGGCAGTGGACCGGGGGGATGGAGCCTGGGGTGCGTGGGGAAGTGTCCAGTATCAAGTATTGACCTGGTATCCTCATACAATAGGAATCGAATTTTAGGTACGAAAATGTGCAACCCTGGGAGGCCATGCAATGTCCCCGGGTCCATTTCCCCCTTTGTTCAATAGAATGTTCTGTCTAATTTTAAAATGTTTAAAGCAGTCATTTGAAGAGGCAGTCCCCTAGCCCATTGTTGTGAGGGCAGGTCAAAGGTAAAGGGATTCGGGGGACTCAAACCCAGCTCTCGTGTGCATTTCCCCTAGCAGTCCTCTCAGGTCAGGATACCCAGATTGAGGGGGGGAAATGTGGTAAGTAGAAAACGTTGTTTTTTATTCTTTTCTTTCTTTGTTTTAGAAATGACCGACTTGGAGGAACAGCATGGCTTTCAACCCAAATCCTCCTGCCTAGCTGGCTGAAAAGCTTGTTTTATGTCAAATCTTCACGTTGGACTCAATTGTCTCTAGTTCAGGGATGACTTCATTCAGAGGCTGGAGGCTCCTGGCCTGAGGAAGCAGCTCTGCCCTAAAGCTCTCCAGAGGTCACGCTCATTGTTCTCTCAGGAAGGAAGTCCAACCTGAAGCTGCTGGATTCCCAGGGATTGAGTCTCCGAAGTGTGTCAGCCTTTTTCCAGAGTGGTCCTTAGGGGCGCAGGGAGGTCTGGGAGCAAGTGTGTGGTGCAGGGGTGTGGACTGGGGATTAGAACGACTTCTGTTCTGATTCCGGGCATAACTACTTACTGTGCTTCTCACCATGCACAGCATCCCTATTCTAGTGAAACAAAATAAATCTTTATTTAGAAATCAAGGAATATTTTTAAACATCACCTAGGCAGCAGGATCTCTTTCCAACCTGATTTTGGTGCACCACAGTAATTAGTATTCATTAAAAAAAAATTATCAATTTCTTGCCCAAGATTCCTCCTGGGAGGGACCTCAGAAAGCGGAGGAACCCACAGTAAAGCAGGCTAGGAAACAGACAAATGTCACCTTAAAAGGATGCGTCATGCTTACCACATATTCTGTCAGCGCAAAGAGAGGGTGAGAGTGTAAATACGATGCGACTCTGGGCATTTTCCTCAAATTTTAAGCATAGTACAGAAGTATTGTCCTGTTTTCTTGTTTCACCAAATGTTAGTTTGTAAATGCTCAGATTGAGAAAAAAATGTGGTAAGTAGAAAACTTTGTTTTTTATTTGATAAACAGATGCTTTCTCCCTTCCTTAACCTGGGTCAGTCCATAGGTTTAGGATATGGGGTGTGTGGATTCCATCTGCAAAGACACCCCAGGGGAGGGATGGGAGGTGGGCATTAATGGAAAAATGGAAAGAGTGGTTGGCAAACTGCTTCTATAGTGACTGACTGCCTCTCTTCCATAGCACCTCGAGGCAGGGTGCCTCTTAACCAGGTTTAATGCATCCCAACCCAAGGAACAATTGCTGTCAAACTGGTAAATTGAGGGGAAAATTAGGAATGTAGCAGGGATGTACAATAGTCCATAGATACTGTATCTGACTCTCTGGAAAAGTTCACCGTGGTTCTACCAGAACCTGGCATCTGTAGAAGCCCATCTCTCTGGACGCTCAGGCCTGTGGCCTGGAGTCAGGGCAGGAGGACCCCAGGAATGGAGGCTCAGTTATGGGCAAGGACATGGAATGAACAAAGACTGATTCCTCATTAAAGGGAGAGGGCTCACAGATGCATGACTTTTCAAATCCTTTTGGGAATGGAGGAGAAGGAAGTTCAAAGAAAAACATGAGCAATTGCATGCCATGGACTTGAGGAGCACACCGAATATTCTCTTCACTCCCATTAAAATGCATAATAGCAGGAGACACACCCAACAATACTGAGAAATGATCGCCAGACAAGAACCAAGATATGGCCTGCCCCAGTCCTTACCATCCAAGACTTGTTCTGGAGTTATCTCATCTGCATGGGCTGGACACCTGATGGAGAAACCCTTGGATGCACAGCTGCAGGTCCCCTACAACAGATGGACACTGGTCACTTCAATGATAGCATCTCTCTGATGTGGATTGTTGTCACCACCATGCCTAATTTGTTTCTCACCACCAAGTGTGGTCAACACATTTTTCTTCACGGGTTTAACCTATTACTTCATCTGAGCATTTTGAAGGTGTGGCTATTC
Organism: Plecotus auritus; assembly: GCF_963455305.1. Classification (NCBI taxonomy): domain Eukaryota; kingdom Metazoa; phylum Chordata; class Mammalia; order Chiroptera; family Vespertilionidae; genus Plecotus; species Plecotus auritus. The sequence continues at coordinate 74,834,120 of NC_137771.1, forward strand.
GATCTTATCCTGTGACTCAGGCGCAGAGAGTAGCAGAGCCTCGAAGGATCCCTTGGCTTGTCATTACTTATGTGGCCGCTGTAGGTCTGACTGTGCTCCTCCCTCCCATGGGTGCCTGCTGGGTGGTGGGAATACACCCCGGACAGGAAAACCCAGAAGCAGCCACTTAAATGCCAGGGGCCAGAGGCATCACTAATGCCACAATATAATAAGTGTGACAGCCTGAGTGCTGTTCATAATACTCCATCTCATTTATCTTCACCATATCCTGAGGACGCAGAATCAGAGAGTATTAGTTTCATTTTCTGTGTGTAAAAAACCAACAATGACAAGGAATTAAATCATTTGCTGGGATGACACCACTTGTCCACCTTGTGGTCCAGACCTGAACCCGGGTCTCCAGACGTGCTGAGAGGGCCTCTGCTGCGTGGCATTTCTTGGCTTCCTTATTTTTCCTTATTTTTAGGTTAAGTCCCCAAGGAAGTCTTTTCTTAGCTTTTACTTATCAGTAGAATTCGAGTTTAATTAGGGAACATGAATGTTGGAATGAAAAAAGGAATGTTGGAATCAAACAACTACTCTCCTATAACCTTGCAAAATAAGACCTACTTCGTATGTTCACCACACATGTGTCATTTAGAATTCTGGAATATAAGAGTCTTGGGTCATTTAAAACTAGTTGTTTCTTTTGGGGTAAAGTGTCTCTGTAGGAGGGTTCACAATGTCAGTTCATCAAAGTCTACAGATGGTTCCAGAAACATAGGGCTGCTCTGATGCCTGGAGCCTGGTTTGAGTGGATATGCCCAGGAAGGCAGCACCACGCTGTGCATCCCTACTCACCCGGATGGCTCATGCCCTGGGCAGACACACACCTCACAGCCTGTTCTCTGGCCCTGGACACTTTTCATCTTGCGCACCAAGGTCAGGTAGAAGCCGGTGCCAAAGCAGTTCTTCAGGAAGAGCGGGGTGCCCGCGCAGTAGAGCCTCCCCTGGGAAATGATGGCGATGCGGTCCCCCAGGAGGTCGGCCTCGTCCATGTGGTGCGTGGACATGATGATGGTTCTGCCTGCAAGGGTAGGGGAAGGGGAATCACCAGGCAGGCCGGAGCCAGGCTGGATGAGAGAAGGTGTACAGTAACCTCCTCATTACATGGGTTCGAAACTGGGAGGTAATAAATAAAAGCAAGCGTCTGCATAAAGTCCGGAGTACTATAATAATGACGATGGCTAACATTGCATGGCATCCTGCATGTTGTAAAGCATTGCTCACCAGGCACAGGACCTGATTCCAGCAAATCATCATGTGTGGGACATATTCATTATTGTCAGCCAGTGTCCACTGAATGCTAGATTTACAGTCTCTGGGTCATTAAGCACTGCATTTATAGTCTGTGCAAAGCACACACAGTCTCTCTCTCTCTCTCTCTCTCTCTCTCTCTCTCTCTCTCTCTCTCTCTCACTGGCTGGAAATGTTATTTTAAAAAACCAGTAATGAGGATTTCAGGTTGGCAAATTTACCACAGGATTGAGCCATGATATCGCTTTTGTGGGCGTTCAGTTTGCTGCCCCTTCTGGACCTGCACCCTCTGGTTGGAAGGTGCTGTGATAGAGAAGGGAAGTCCCAGTTTGAGACATTTCCATCTGCAGCAGTCTTCTAGGCACTGGATACTGGCATGTCACCCACACACCTGGTCTTGAATGTCTATGGAGTTTCTTGGGACATTCACAGGGGACTTGGGTCCCCTTAGTCAAAGGGGCGTTTCACCTAGAGCTACACCCATTGTGTGAGGCAAAGGGTTGACAGGATTTTCTAGAATATTTTGGAAACTATGCTGCTCCATTTGTGATTCCCTGCTTACATTTGTGTAAAGCTCTCAGGAGGCTCCTGCTGGAACTTAGATTCATCCAAGGCACTGAGGAGGCCCCATGTGGGTGTAGTTGTGGCTCTTATTATGCACTCAATTGCCAAACCCCAGGTGTGAGAGCACAGGGCACTGCGCAGGCTGTCACCTGAGCGATACTTCAGGAGCAGGTCCCAGATGGAGCGCCTGGAGTAGGGGTCCACCCCAGAGGTGGGCTCATCCAGAACGACCACCTTGGCATCTCCCACAAAGGCAATGGCGACTGACAGCTTCCTCTGCATGCCACCTGTGGGTACAGGGCGGGGCGGGGGTCACGGGGGCTGTGGGGGACAGGATGGGAAAGGCCCGGGGCTGGGGGTACCTTTGCTCCGCAGTGGTGTGATACCACCTCTTTAGATGTTTATACAGCATTCATACCCTGGCGGTGCACAGACCTCTTTCAGTGCAGAAAGGCAGTCTCTGCTTCTTAGGACGAGACCTTTGGAAGGCTGTTCTCACATATTAGTTCCAACACATACACATCAGAGCAAAGACAGCCCAGGCTGCTACGTCCACATGGGAAATGATCCAGAGGGGCTGCTCTTAGATGCTCAGAATCACTTTATAGAAGAATTATATTGGCTCTTAGCATGTCTCCTGTTACAAGCCTAAGAACACACACACACACACCGGGGAACAATGGGTATGTGTAGCCCTGCCTTTTCCAACGCCGAGCACCTGACAGATCCTGAGCCTCTTCATTCCTCTTGTGATGGAGGCCCATGTCCTCCAGCATGGCTTCCGCCTCCAGCTGGGCCTCGTCCCGTGCCTTCCCTTTCAGCTGGGCGTAGAACAGGATGTGCTCAGCCACTGTGAGGCTGTGGGGACGGGGTGATGAGAAAGCTCAGCAGGTCCACTCCAGCAATTTAACTTACAGAAATAGCTAAGGGTGAGCACAGAAGTTTAGCAATCAGGTTGTTCGTCATGGTGTTGTTTATAACACACACACACAAAAACCAAAGAACAGATCCTGCTGAAATATCTAATAAGAGGGGACAGCTTAAAAGTACATTTATACAATGGCATAGTATGTAAACATTAAAAAGTATTTTTAGAAGAATGTGTAATGACATGAAAAGATAGATGATGCTCATGATATCTTAGATTAAAATAAAGCAATCACATTTTTTTAAATGGCAGTTTATAAAATTGTATGCTGTGTTTTACTCTTCTCTGTAATTTTAAAGTATATGTGTGTATCTATACATGCACAGGAGAACGTTCTGAAAAATTATATACACATGTGTTATCAATGGTTACCTCTGGGTGGTGAAATTATAGGTGACTTAAAAATATATATATATATATGTTTTTATTGATTTTAGAGAGAGAGGAAGGGACAGGTGGAGAGAGAGAGAAACATCGATTGGTTGCCTGCTGTAAGAATCTCAACTAAGGATTGAACCTGCAACCCAGGCATATGCTCTGACTAGGAGTCGAACCAGTAAACTTTTGGTGCATGGGAAGATGCTCAACCAACTGAGCCACACTGACCAGGGCTGTAGGTGACTTTTATTTCCTTATTTTAATATATATTTCCTTCTTTCCTTTCTTCAATGATTTTCTTAACTCTTTAGATAAGAAATAAAAGCTTGGGGGAAAGCAACTGAAAGCAACCAGTGCCTGGTTTAGAGGGAAAATGGGAGACTGGTCTCCTCTCTTGGTTGAGGGAGCACTTTAGGACTGAGCAAAGGGCCCCAGGACCAGCCACCCTCTCAGAGAGAAGTGGGGTCACTTTTATGAGGAAGGAGACCTCAGGTCCGAGTACCACAGGCACACGCCTCATTGCAAGCAGGACAAAGGACCTTGAACCTGGGGAAACCAAATAAGGTTATTGCCTCCTGCTTCCAGAACTGGCATCCCTGAGCTGGGCTCTAGAGAACATGTGTGTTGGGTACAGGGTAAGAATAACACCTGGAGAGGGTCTCAATTCCTGTTCTACTTACTGGCGGAATAGGATGTTGTGCTGGGGACACATGCCAAGGCTCTGCCGGACTGCATCCAGGCTGGTCTCAATGTCCTTTCCCCCAATGAGCACAGTCCCTGATGTTGGCGGCAACAGACCGGTCAGGATGGACCTGCCAAACACAGAAGTGAGTGGCATAAAGGATGGCCCTTAGGCGTGCCTTGGGATGGCAGCCCCTCCCCCAGGGTCAGTGCGAACTCTCAGGGTGATTCCCGTCTATGGCTCTCAATTGAACCCAAACCATCCTTAGCTGTGGGGACAACAGCTTACAACCAGTGTGTATGTCCAGGCCCGCCTGTGCCTTCCTCCTCTGCTTCTACTTATTTCCTGGTGTTCCCAGGCAAGCGCTGATGGGCCTCCAGGATTCCCAGCTGTGGGACGTTCAGTTATACCCGAAGGGTCCTCCCCAGCTCAGCCATTCACTGCTCAATAGAAGGAGTTCAGTACCTGGGCCAATGCTTTGCTGATGTCACCAATGCAAAGCACGGAGGAAGGGTCTTCATGAGAAGCCCAGGCATTCAATATGTATTCGTTAATTGATTCAAGGCAGGTATGGGAATTACCACTAACCCCATTGTTTTTGGATCCAAAACATAAAGAGCCAATAGCAATGTCAGTCTTTTTGAAAAATGAGAAATAATGACGCCCATCTCATGTAGTTGTTGCGAGAATTAAATGAGTTAATACCTATAAAGCACTTAGAACAGTGCCAAGATAAAGTAAACCTCAAAAATATTACTTGTATTAAACATTGTGTTTCAACCCCAGGGGAAGCTGCGTGTCAGCAGTGGGTGAAGTTATGTGTTTGCCCGTGAGAAGCCCCGGGGCCCTGGATGGCATTCTCTGACCATATTAGTTAGCGAGGAGAGAAGTCAGAGGGATCTCACGCTGCCCCACCCAGCTCGGGCCCTGAGTTCAGATACCATCTCAGGCTATCTGAATTTGTACTTAGAAGCTGAAATCTCTGTTGATCAACCACTAGAGGGAAATAGAACCAAATATAATGGCACCAGCCCTGCATTCCATTCGTACTGAACCGCCCTCGGAGAACATTCCAGTGCAGGGTGTACACTGCTGTTCCTTCCTGGGGCTCTGACAGAAGCCAAAGGACTCGAGGATGGCGTGTCATATGGGTTCCTGCCTCTTAAGAGGGAGTACTTGATGTCTCTGCTGCAACTTGGGAAATCTTAGCTGTCCATGTCCTCCTCCTCAGCAGATGGCACTCAGGTCCCTTAGAAAAGTGAGGGGAGCTGAGCCATCTATGCTGAGCTTTCCCCTTCCCCGAACTTGGCCTTCAATCTCCAGGCTGTTACCCTCTAGAGCAGTGGTTCTCAACCTTTCTAATGCCACGACCCTTTAATACAGTTCCTCATGTTGTGGTGACCCCCAACCATAAAATTATTTTCGTTGCTACTTCATAACTGTAATTTTGCTACTGTTATGAATCGTAATGCCAGTATCTGTGTTTTCCGATGGTCTTAGGCGACCCTGCTAGCGGTTCTAACCTGTGGGTCGCGGCCCAGCCAGTGAAACGGTATGTAAGAAACGTTTTAATAAAAATTTCATAACTTAATTTTTACAATATCCTGTTATACATAATTATTAATAATGAACTACAACTAATGACTGATTACTAGAATCGTGTTGCAGTCATTTCCCTTATGCGCCTACGCGCAGGCACACCATTTCTCTCCACTAATACTGGCAGAGAATATGTTATCAGCTGATTGCCAAGTCCTCAGTCTTGGCCTGACTTGTTTGGTGTGCGCAACAGGAAATATTTCGCTTTCAGAGAACAAGAAAAATAGGTTAATTTGCGTTATGCTTAGTAATTTATGCAGTTATTCAGTGTCTGGTAAGTTAACGTTCAAGAAAAAATATTAATTTCTATTAAAATGTTCTATTATTTTATGTTAATAATTACTCATTTATTTCAGCCCTTTGTATTCAGCATGTTTCTATTGAAATAAACCTACGTTTCTATGAAAATTGAAGCTTTTGGTTTTTTGTGGCCCACATAAACTTAAACCTTGTTTATTTGGCCCGTGTTAGCCTCTGAGTTTGACATCCTTGCTCTAGAGACTGCACCCTTTTTACTTTCTCCAGAATTACCACCATAGGTAGGAAAAGGAATGCTCTTTGAAAATAAGTAAGAACTATATTGACTGTGAGCATATGATGATGGTCATAATTTTATCACCACCACCAATGACAGTAATGCTAGGGGGGTTGCGGGGTGGAGAAGGACTTGCACTGTCAAGGACAAGAGACAATTGTGGAGGGCCCTGGCTCTTCCCCACTGAACCATTATGACTTGGTGGCTCAGGAAGTCACTTCAACTCTCTGGATGTCTACTTCCTTGGCACACAAAGTAGCAATAAACGTACCCCACCTCCCTCTACAACTTCTTATGAGGATCAAATGAAACGATATACATCAGTCAGCATTGAATACTGCAGTGTGCTTTATACATTCCTGGGACACAAATACAGAGCACATTTTTGTCACTAAAATTCAGTGGTAAAGAGTAGATTGAAGCTAAGAGGGAAAGAATAGAGCTGGAAAATGACAGGACAAATGGCAATACAGCATCTTTGTCTGAAGACTCACAAGGTGGTGGTTTTCCCTGCTCCATTGTGACCAAGGAAGGCAGTGATCTGGTTTTCATAGAAATTAATGCTAAGACGGTCCACGGCTGGCCTGCCATAGGGCTCAAAAATCTTTATCAGATTCTTCACACATACCCCAGGAACCAGGCCTGGAAGCTCACGTTCAAAGAAGGAGTCTTGGAGGGAAAAAATGAACACGAGGTAAATATGACGTCTTATGTACACGTTCCCCATAATCCTTTCTTCAGACCACTGTCTTCTGCCTATAATTTCACCTGGCCCCATGGCTTTAGCTGTGACCTTTGTAAGGATGACTACAGAATAATAATGGTAATAGTAGTACCTTGTATTTATTGAACAGGCACTATTTCAAGTGCTTTATATACAACTAGTGGCCCAGTGCACAAAATTCGTGCACATTAAAAGAGAATTAATTAGAGGAAATATTTTAATATTGCTATTTGCCCTTTCACTATAATAGAAGTGTCACAGATGAAAGAAAATTAGTAAAATGTATATGAAAATCTCCCTCCTGTCAGAGTCTGGGGCGTGCCACGGGACCCAGAGTCAAGTCCCTGCCCACCTGCTCACACCTTGAAATCACGCCAGACCCAGACCCTGCCAGCCCCACCCCCATCAAGCCCCACAGGGCAGGGGCGCAGCCTCAGGTCCTCCATCAAGCCCTGCCAGGTGGGGGGCGCAGCCTTAGGTCCTCCAGCCCCAGTGCAAGGGCGTGACAACCATTTGCATATTAGCTCTTTATTATATAGGATACCCCATTTCACCCTTTTAACAGCTCCATGGGGTACATATTATTATGCCCATTTCTATAGATGAGGAAACCTAAGATTCAGAGAAATCAAGGGTCCAATCAAGGTCACAAGGTTCATGAGTAGCAGAGATGGGATTTGAACCCACAGTGCACTTACTGTCTATATTGGGAGTCAGCCCTAAACTCAATCTTCAGTCCCAGGCCCTCATTTCCAACAGTCTGTGGGGCATTTCCTCATGGATTTCTGTAGCAGCTCAGGCTCCTCTTTTTCCCAAAACAACACTGTCCTTCAGACTCTCCCATGTCCATTCTTGGAGCCATTCTCCTTGTCACCTTGGCTCAAATCTTTGAGGCAACTTGGACAACTCCAGAGTTTCTCCAATGAAGTGGGTACGACAGTCCACTTTTCCCCAATACTGTCCCTCAAATTCAACCCCTGCACTTTTTTACTCCCACATGCCTCTCCATCGCAGACCCTCATGACCGTAGTGTCCGCTTCTCCCTGGCGTCCAGGCTTTCCCTGCTTTAGTTCATCCTATACAGCACTACTTAATTTGCATCTTAGCATTGTAGGTCTGGGCATTTACTCCCCTGCAAAAAACATCCCAATACTTCTTATCTCTGTTCCTCCTGGCCTTGCCTATAACAGATGGGACCAGCCTCCAGCCCCTTGATTTCAGCCTTGGTTTTTCACTATGGGAGAAGGGTCTTCCCAGATGTGCTGTTGACTGCAAATCACCTCTCTGAGGAGCTGCCGGCCACTGACCTCAGCCTTGTGAAACGGCACCTGGGGTGGGCCAGAAGCACGGAGGCCCGAACCTCTTGTGCAACGTCGGGCAAAGTCAGAGGCCAGACTGCCTCTCTAACCCAGGGTGAGAAGAGCAAAAGCATTTTAGCATCCGCAGAGAAATGCATATGCTTAGAGAATGGAGAACATTGGGAGAAGCACAGAACTGGTTCAAGAGGGAAGGGAAGGGAGGCAAAGGCCAGGGGAACACTTATAGCCTTGTTCATCAGCTCGGGAATCATTAGGTAACCTCCACAGCCAGGAAAGGCTTTTGAGGACTTGAATGAATGGGCATCTAGATTTGTGAACCACGAGTGAAGTCAGCACTACACTCTTCCCCCAGCGCACAGAAGCATTTATTTTTGTCTTTCCTTATAGCTCATATCCGCCTTAAGTCCCAGTGACCCAAGTTATTGTTCTTGCTAAATCCTCGGAAGTCAGCACATTTGTGCAACTCACTTGGGATTTGCCTAACAAGGCAACATACTTGGTATTTGCTTTCTCCAGGAAATATGCGTTCATGTCTGGCTGGACCATTCATTCCACAAACGTGCAGCTGGACCCTGGGAAGCTATCAGGGTTAAACCATGTCAACAGAGAGTGCCAGTTTCCTGGGTTCCTTCTCCCTGTCTCTGCTCTGCATTCTTTACTGAGGTTTTTACCTGTTACTCCTTCTGGGTGTTCCGGGTCCTCCATTTCCTCTGTTACGGGTTCTGTCCTTTCCAGGGCCCTTGCTTCTCTGGTTGAACATCCTGCACCAACCAGAAGGCGCAGTCACTCTCCTGGTGAGAGCTGTGCACCAGCAAAGGCAGAAAAGGGGGGGCAGGGGTGGGGGCAGAGTTTCCTATCATAACTTTTGAGTTTCCTCAAAAGGCCAAGTCAGGCCCTAGCCGGTTTGGCTCAGTGGATAGAGCGTTGGCCTGTGGACCAAAGGGTCATGGGTTTGATTCCGCTCAAGGGCATGTCTTGGTTGCAGGGCTCCTCCCCAGCCCAGGCCCTGGTCGGGGCTCATGCAGGAGGCAACCAGTTGATGTGAGAGACACATCGATGTTTCTCTCTGTCTTTCCCTCTCTCTTCTACTCTCCCTAAAAATTATTGGAAAATATCCTCGGGTGAGGATTAACAACTACAACAAAAAAAGGCCAAGTCAGCATTCCCAGAGACTAGCCCTGAGCAGGGCCTTGCAACTTCTGACCTGCAGGTCTGTGAGGTTTTGAAAGTGGCCAGTGGTGCCCCCAGTGGCCACACTGTGTGACCTTTGCCCAGCACATGGGGCGTTTTTTTTAACAGGAGTTTCACCTTATCCCCTTAACATGCCAGGAGAGGCCCTGATGTCGGATATTGTGATTAAAAATATATATTAACAAAACCAGGACTGAATTTGAAGTGGGTTAATTTTCTCTATCTCACCAGAAGTGCTTTTCACTCCAATCCCAAACATATCAAAGCCGTGGTGAACCTTGAGGAAAAGTCCATTTAAGGTGATGTCATGGGCAGCCAGCTTAATTTACAGGCTGAGAAATGGTTTACCAGAGTGGAGCCTGGTAGTGAAGTATGGTTTACACACACACACACACACACCATGCATGTCACAGACACATTCTCACACTCACACATACTCTCTCACACCACACACCCACACCCACACCCACCCACCCACATACACACACACACAGAGGCATTTTTTTTTGTAACCTTGGCATTTGGTTTAAAAGGACAGCAGGACATCCTGAAAGGGGAAGAGAAGCAGGAGAGCCAGCCAGCCAGAGAGGACATCAGGGGCAGGAGGAGGAAACCACTGTCACCAAGCCTCTAAGGCTCCTCCTCAAGCACACCCACATGAATGGGGTGAGTTTATGATGCAGCAGCCAGCCAGGGCCTCTGTCCACGCCGCCCGCTGTAGATGCACAGGTGTGTGGCGGAGGGGCAAATACAGGCCTGCTGGTCACTCCAGTACCTTCACTTCTGCTTCCTGAAGGGTTTTTAATCTATTGTCCACAATTCCTTTGATCATTATTAGTTATGATACTGTACTAACGTGTAATAAAATAGTAGGAGGAAATACTCTTCTAAATACTTTAGTCATTGGAGTTCCTTGTCAGGAAATGTGGTCCCAGTTCCAGACTTTGTCCCACGTGACCAATGGGAACTTGGGCAAGACACTGGGTGTCTCTTGGGCTCGATTTCTTCATCTGTGAAAGCAGGGGGTTAGGTGGAGAAGCCCAGCTCTCTTCTGATTATAGAGAGATTTAGGAATCTACTTCAGTCTAGCCTGTGAGACCAATGAAAAATATTTGGCTTCTGTTGGCAAAAATATGATTAATTTTTGAAGGAGTACATTTGTTCTAAGATTTTATTTTTATATTTTTGAGAGGCAGAGTATCTGCTGAGATTGTAGAGGGTAGGTAAAAGCCCACAAATCCTGATATTCATTGAAATCATTCCAGAAACACACTCTTGTGTTGAAAATTACCGTTTATAACTTTAGAACATTCCCATTCATAATTTAATGGATTACAACTTTATTATAGTAGAAATTTAGAAGTTTATAGATAGACAAGACAGACAAACCAGCATAATGAAAAAATACTGAGCTGTGGAAGTGCTGTTTGTTTGAATCATTAAAAAAAGGAAAAATCCACCCAAGCCTTTTAAAGGCCCGAGGCTAATCCCCTAGAGAAAACAAACACCTATCTTAGTGCTTAAAGGATAAATGCTGGCTCCTGCCCAATAATATAAAGTTAAAAGCAGGTAGATGAGGAATAAACAGATTGGAAAATCTTTCCTTTGTTTCCAGAACCTCCCAGCTCTGGGGGAGTCCCGAGCTCTCAGGTTAGGAATGTTCGCTGCGTTCTCATAACCTCACAAAAGAATCTGGGGCTTTTCTGGAACTCTCTCTCAGGCCTCCTGTCCTGTTCAGCAGGAAAGGCAAATTTTATCTAAGATACATTGTGGCCAAATGCCCTTTGAGCCCTCTTCCACAACCACCATGAAGATCAATGCTAGGAGAGCCTGCGATATTGCCTTGAAGACCACAGCCCCACCCCAGCCTCTGGTCGAGTCCTTCCCCTAAAAGAATGAATTAGTTCATACTTTGAAAAGGTGAAGAGAAATGAAAAAGGAGGCGGTAGAAGATGAATGCAAAGATTCCTTCATGATTCTGTGGCTCTCTTTGCTTTAAATTGAAAAGCTGCGGAAGTCATTTGTACCCTAAAGTGGTTTGGCCTTCTTTTACTAGGGCAGTTTAATCCACTGAGCAAAAATTGTGCAATGCTCAGCCACTCACCCTGGCCCAGACTCACAAAAGGTGGGTTCCCAGAAGCTGTGTGGCTGAGCTCCCAGGAGGCAGCAGAGCAATCAGGAATCACACGCTTGATGTAAGAGCCACCTCTGTAACCTACACAGAGCCCATGTGTAGCCAAAGAAGTTAGTTTCAAACATTAAACTGTGATTTTTTAAAAAAAATTGAAATTAAAAGAAACTCACCTTCACCGCCAAGCCAATAGGACTCCTGCAGAAGGAAGTACCAAGGAAGTGGTGTTCCATAGTCCCCTAAAAATAAGCAAATAAAAAGAGAAAGCGCAAGTCATCCTACCTCACCACAGTTCTAGAAGAGCTTGAATTTATCTAAACCTCCAATTGTCACTACAGGTATTTGTAGTTCATAAGCCTTCACACAGCTATCCATGGGATACCACAAAGACTATTCCTCCCAACATGTTTTAATCCAAAAGGTCATGTTTTTTAGGTGGAACCAGCAACACTAAGACTGATGATCTTGGATGACATATGGTTTTCTAAGAAAACATTTTATTACAGATTTTAATCTTGCCCTTTTCAATAATTACCAGGTAATAATAAGATGACAACTACTAACATTTATTAGATGCTCTTTCTGTGTCAGGCATTACGTTAGAACGTTCCACATGTTAAATAATTTAATCCTCAAAACAAGCCTAGGAGATAGGTGGGAGTAGTATTCCTATGGATAAGGAAATGGAGGCATACTGAGTTTGAGTCATCTACCCAAGGTCATAGCTAATAAAACAGAGTTGTGGGAATTCTAACACTGGTATAGTGGTTCTAATATAACTGATTTAAACTCCGCCCCCCCCCCCCCCCGCCCCCGGTGGCTCCCACCCCAGTATGCTGGAACCATCTGGGTTTCAAGAAAAAGGTTCCCAAATTTCTAGTCCAGTTCTCTTAGCAACTTTTGCTCCCTATAAAATGTTGATTTTGCCAGAATATTATCTTTTCTTACTTAATAGTTACCCCATGTTTTATGGCTGCCGCTGACTGTAAGCCCCTTTAGGGCAGACCTGGGTCTGTCTTTTCCACCCCTTTTCCAGAACCTGGTGGTAAACCTAACACTCGGGTGCTGCTTGGTAAATAGTTGTTGAACAAATTAAAGCTTTAGTTTGGCTAAATAAAGTTCTTGAATTATGCATAAATTTCATTCTCAATTCAGCTAATTTTCACTTATCTCTTTCTAAAGGCCCAGTGAGACAGAAAAAACTACAGCTGAGCAAATTCAAGTGAATTGCTCAAAGTCACTGTTATGGGTTGAATTGTGTAGCCTCCTCACCAAAAAATGATATGCTGAGGTCTGTAGTAGAATATAAAACATACTTGGTTTTCATTTTCAGTTTCTGGCAGAGCTAAAACCCTTGTACTTGTTATTCATAATGAGCCCAGTTGTCAACCACACCTGAATTTATGCTACTGAGGTGATTCTGTGGGGCCCCTAAATAGCTTTATGATGGGGCTTGGTCACCAGAAAAACCAAATATGTAAAAAGGGGATGGGAACTTTCAGTCCCACCCCCCACCTCTAGAGATGGGGTTATAAAAACTTGAACAACAAAATTCAGGGAGCTTGATTTGCTGGGATAAGTGATTGTTCTATTGGAGTTTTATCCCCAATATATATAGTCTGTTTCCCTTTCTCTCTTAGTCTCTTTCTTGTCTCTCTTACTTTTTTTTCTTCTTTTTTTCCCTTTTCCCAATTTCATTTTGACACCCCTTTTTTTTTCTTCTTCTTTCTTTCTTTTTCCTCTTCTTCTTTCTCTACTATCCCCTAATTTGCCTTTCTCTCTCTGGTGGTCACCTTTATTGGAGGTTATTAATATCGTGAATACATTTCTGTTCAGTGCCTTGTGTGTTGTACCTGGTAGTGCTGTATTTTGTGCCTTTAAATCGACGCAGGAGAGAGAGAACTACATAACCAGACACCCAGAGAAGAGAGACCATGGGGAGACAAAGACACAGCCCGCATATGAAAGAAAAGCAGGCATCACCAGAAAAGGAAGTAAACGAAATGGAAGCAAGCAACCTTCCAGAAAAAGAATTCAGAGAAATGGTCATAAGGTGGCTGAAAAGAATGGAAGACAAATTTGACAATATGAGCAAGAACCAAGAGGAAATGAAGAAGAACCAAGAAGAAATGAAAAATGACATCGCTGCTGTAAAGAACTCAATAGAAAGCATCAAGAGTAGACTAGAAGAAGCAGAGGACCGCATCAGTGAGCTAGAAGACAAGATGGGAAAAAATACCCAAGTAGAGCAACTTCTAGAAAAAAAAATTAAAAGGCAGGAGGAGAGCCTAAGGGAACTTTGGGACAACACGAAACAAAACAACATCCGCATAATAGGGGTTCCAGAAGGAAAGGAAGCTGAGCAAGGAATAGAAAACCTATTTGAAGAAATAATGACAGAAAATTTCCCTGATATAGAGAAGAAAAAACCCACACAAATCCAAGAAGCTCACAGAGTCCCAAGCAAAATGAACCCCAAAAGACCGACGCCAAGGCACATTATAATTAAATTGGCAAACACCAACGACAAAGTAAGAATCTTAAAAGCGGCCAGAGAGAGACAGAAAGTTACATACAAAGGAACCCCCATCAGACTAGCAACTGATTTCTCAACAGAAACTCATCAGGCCAGAAGGGAATGGAATGAAATATACAAAGTCATGCAAAGGAAGGGTCTGAATCCAAGAATACTGTACCCAGCAAGGCTGTCAATCAAAATTGAAGGTGAAATCAGGAGCTTCACAGACAAAAAAGGACTAAGGGAATTTATTATCACCAAACCAGCAATGCAAGAAATGCTAAAGGGTCTGCTGTAAAAAAAAAAAAGAAATAGGAAGCGAAGAAGGAACACAGGTGTAAAGAATAGGAATGGCGACAAATAAGTACCTATCAATAATAACTTTAAATGTAAACGGATTAAATGCCCCAATCAAAAGACATAGGGTAATGGATTGGATAAGAAAACATGACCCATATATCTGCTGTCTACAAGAAACCCACCTCAGAAAAAAAGACGCACACAGACTGAGGGTGAAGGGATGGAAAAAGGTTTTCCAGGCAAATGGAACTGAAAAAAAAGCTGGGGTAGCAATACTTATATCTGACAAATTAGATCTCAAACTGAAGGACATAACAAGAGATAAGGAAGGCCACTTCATAATACTAAAGGGAACAATCCAACAAGAAGAAATAACTCTGGTAAACATATATGCACCCAATACAGGAGCACCCAAATACATAAAAAATCTCCTGGAGGATATCAAGGGAGAGATTGACAGCAATACAATCATAGTAGGAGACTTCAATACCCCACTATCACCATTGGACAAATCCTCTAAACAAAACATCAGCAAAGAAACATCAATCCTAAATGACTCACTAGACCAGATGGAATTAATTGACATCTTCAGAACATTTCACCCCAAAGCCACAGAATATACATTCTTCTCAAGCGCACATGGGTCATTTTCAAAGATAGACCATATGTTGGGACATAGGCAAAGTCTCTTCAAATTCAAGAAGATAGAAATCATATCAAGCATCTTCTCAGACCACAGTGGCATAAAACTGGAAATCAACTACAATAAAAACAACCCAAAGAAATCAAACACATGGAGACTAAACAGCATGCTATTAAACCATGACTGGGTTACCAGAGAAATCGAAGAAGAAATAAAAAACATCATGACAACAAATGACAATGAAAACACTACAATCCAAAATCTATGGGACACAGCGAAAGCAGTCTTGAGAGGGAAGTTCATAGCTCTACAAGCCTACTGCAAAAAACAAGAAACAGGGGTAATAAATTACCTAACCCAACAACTCAAAGAGTTAGAAAAAGAGCAACAAGAAAAGCCCAGTGTAAGCAGAAGGAAGGAAATAATAAAGATCAGAGCACAGATAAACGACATAGAGACCAAAGAAACAATACAAAAGATCAACAAAACCAAGAGCTGGTTCTTTGAAAGGATAAACAAGATTGATGAACCTCTAGCCAGGCTCACCAAGAAGCAAAGAGAGAGGACCCAAATAAACAAAATCAGAAATGAAAGAGGTGAAATAACAACAGATCCCGCCGAAATACAAAGGATTGTTAAAAAATACTACGAACAACTCTATTCCAACAAACTGGACAACCTGGAGGAAATGGACATATTCCTAGAAAAATATAACCTTCCAAAACTCAATCAGGAAGAATCTAAACAGCTCAATATGCCAGTAACTATGGAAGAAATTGAAGCAGTCATCAAAGAGCTTCCGGCAAACAAAAGCCCGGGGCCAGACGGCTTCACAGGAGAGTTTTACCAAACATTCAAGGAAGAACTAAAACCTATCCTCCTCAGACTATTCCAAAAAATTCAAGAGGAAGGAACACTTCCAAGTTCCTTCTATGAAGCCAGCATCACCCTAATACCAAAACCAGATAAAGACAACACAATGAAAGAGAATTACAGGCCAATATCCCTCATGAATGTAGATGCCAAAATCCTCAACAAAATTCTAGCAAATCGGATCCAGCAGTACATCAGAAAGATCATACACCATGACCAAGTAGGGTTTATCCCAGGAATGCAAGGATGGTTCAATATCCGAAAATCAATAAATGTGATACATCACATAAACAAATTGAAAGATAAAAATCACATAGTCATATCAATTGATGCAGAAAAAGCATTTGACAAAATCCAACACCCTTTCTTGATAAAAACTCTCAACAAGGTGGGAACAGAAGGATCATACCTCAACATAATAAAAGCTATATATGATAAACCCACAGCTAACATCATACTCAATGGGCAAAAACTAAAACCATTTCCCCTAAGAACAGGAACAAGACAGGGATGCCCACTCTCACCACTCCTGTTTGACATAGTACTGGAAGTATTAGCCATTGCAATTAGACAAGAAGAAGAAATAAAAGGCATCCAAAGTGGAAAAGAAGAAGTAAAGCTGTCCCTATTTGCAGATGACATGATATTGTACATAAAAAACCCGAAAGACTCTATCAAAAAACTAACAGACTTAATAAATGAATTCGGCAAGGTAGCAGGATACAAAATTAACGCCAAGAAATCTATGGCATTTCTATACACCAACAGTGAACTTACAGAAAGAGAGACTAAAAAAGCAATCCCATTTTCCATCGCACCAAAAAAATTAAGATACTTAGGAATAAACCTAACCAAGGAGGTAAAAGACCTATATGCGGAAAACTACAGGACACTGAAAAAAGAGATAGAGGAAGATGTAAACAGATGGAAGAACATACCATGTTCATGGATGGGTAGAATCAACATCATCAAAATGTCCATACTACCCAAAGCAATCTATAGATTCAATGCACTCCCCATTAAAATACCAACAGCATATTTCACAGACCTAGAAAGAACTCTCCAAAAATTCATCTGGAATAAAAAAAGACCCCGAATAGCCACAGCAATCCTGAGAAAGAAGAATAAAGTAGGAGGGATCTCAATACCAGATTTCAAGCTGTATTACAAAGCCACTGTTCTCAAAACAGCCTGGTACTGGCACAAGAACAGACATATAGATCAATGGAATAGAATAGAGAATCCAGATATCGACCCAAACCAATATGCGCAATTAATATTTGACAAAGGAGGCATGAACATACAATGGAGTCAAGACAGTCTCTTCAATAAAAGGTGTTGGGAAAATTGGACAGATACATGCAAAAAAATGAAACTAGATCACCAACTTACACCATACACAAAAATAAACTCAAAATGGATACAGGACTTAAATATAAGACGGGAAACCATAAAAATACTAGAGGAATCCACAGGCAGCAAAATCTCAGACATATGCCAAAAGAACTTTTTCAGTGATACTGCCCCTAGGGCAATGGAAGCCAAAGAGAAAATAAACAAATGGGACTACATCAAAATAAAAAGCTTTTGCACAGCAAAAGAAACCATCAACAAAACAACAAGAAACCCCACTGTATGGGAGAACATATTTGCAAATGGTATCACTGATAAAGGTTTAATTTCCAACATCTACAGGCAGCTTATACAACTTAATAAAAGGAAGATAAATGATCCAATAAAAAAATGGGCAACGGACCTAAATAGAATCTTTTCGAAAGAAGACAGAAGGAAGGCCAAGAGACACATGAAAACATGCTCAAAGTCACTTATTATCCGAGAGATGCAAATCAAAACGACAATGCGATACCATCTCACACCTGTCAGAATGGCTATCATCAACAAATCAACAAACGACAAGTGTTGGCAAGGATGCGGAGAAAAAGGAACCCTCGTGCACTGCTGGTGGGAATGCAGACTGGTGCAGCCACTGTGGAGAACAGTATGGAGTTTCCTCAAAAAACTGAAAATGGAACTCCCATTTGACCCAGTAATCCCACTCCTAGGAATATATCCTAAGAAACCAGAAACACCAATCAGAAAGGATATATGCACCCCTATGTTCATAGCAGCACAATTTACAATAGCTAAGATTTGGAAACAGCCTAGGTGCCCGTCAGCAGATGACTGGATCAGAAAACTATGGTACATCTACACAATGGAATACTATGCTGCCATAAAAAAGAAGGAATTACTACCATTTGTAGACACCTGGATGGAATTAGAGAACATTATGCTAAGTGAAATAAGCCAGTCAATGAAAGAAATATACCACATGATCTCACTCATTTAGGGATAATGAAAAACATTATAAACTGATGAACCAAAAGATAGTTACAGAGGCAGTAAAGCATCAAACAGAGTGTCTAATTACAGCGGTAAGGTTAGGGAGAGGTGGGGGAAATAAGAGATCAACTGAAGGACTTGTATGCATGCATATAAGAGTAACCAACGGATGCAAAACATTGGGGGGTGAGGGCAGGTATGGGAGTGGGGTGGGGGGGGGCAATGGTAAGATATGTACACATATAATACCTTAATAAAAATTTGAAAAAAAAATAAAATAAAATTTGAAATCATCTTAAAAAAAAAAAAAATTCATGGAGCTTGGAGAGTAGTGCACCTGGAGAGAGCAGGGAAGCTCCATGAACCACCCCTCCTCTACCTCACCCTATTAATCCCTTCATTTGTCTGTTCCTAAGTTGCATTCTTTATTATGGAGCTGTAACTAAGTAGACCACTTTCCTGAGTTCTGATGAGTTGTTCTAGAGAAATACTGAACCGAGGGTGGAGGGGTCAATATTTGGCCAGCTGACCTCAAATACTGAATTTGTAGTCAGCTGGCCAAAGTGTGGCAGCCTGGGCACAGCAGTTACAGCTGGCGTCTAAAGTGGGAGCAGTCTTGTAGGACTGAACCTGTGGGGACGGCACTAATTCTGGAAAATTACTATCAGAATTGAATTGAATTGGAGAATTGTTTGGTGTTGGAAAAATGACACATTTGGTATCAGAAACAAAGACACCAGAGTCCTCAGAATCTGGGTCTTGTTAGGAAATCAAGTCATTGTGCCCTGGTTGGTGTTCTCAGTGGTTAGAGCATCACCCTGCACACATAAGGGTCTCAGGTTCAATTCCCAGTCAAGGGCATGCACCTGGGTTGCAGGTTCAATCCCTACCCCATTCAGGGTGTGTGTGGGAGGTTACCAATTGATATGTCTCTCTCACATTGATGTTTCTCTCTCTGTCTATCTCTCTCTTCCTCCCCTCCATTCCATTCTCTCTGAAAATCAATGGAAAATATATCCTCTGGTAAGAATTGTTTTTAAAAAAGGGAATAGAATCATTGCAGGTGTGATTAGTTGAGATTAAGTCACACTGCAGTAGGGTGGGCCCCTAATCCAATGTGACTGGTGTCCTTATAAGAGGATGACTACGTGAAGATGGACACAGAGAGAACAACATGTGAAGAGGGAGGATTTTAGCAACTCATTTACAATCCAAGGAATTCCAAGGATTGCTGAGAAACCACCAGAAGCTAGGAAGAGGTAAGGCAGGATCCTTCCCATACAGGTTTCAGAAGGAACATGGCCCTGCCAGCTACTTGACTTTGGATTTCTAGCCTCCACAATCCATGAGATGACAAATTTCTGTTGTTTTAAGCCTCCAGTTTGTGGTACTTTGTTATAACAGCCCGATCCAAACCCAGGCCTCCTGACTCAGCCTAATGATCTTTGTCCTATTTCAGACTTGCTGCCTTCATATTTCTGCCAGCTAATGCTGCCCTGAGATGATCTGAGACCAGTCCCTTGCCAGGGACGAGGCTCAGTCTCCCTCTCCCCTGCCAGCTCCTGGCCACAGCTTCGAGAGCCAAGCCACAGATTCCTTAGCACAAGGTGGCTGCTGGTTGGCTTGGAGACCACTCAAATGGAGGTGGGACTTCTCTAGCTACCAGGAAAGATTAATTTGAAGGGAAATCTGATTTCTCCAAAGCAAATACAAAAATATGCAAACAGCAAAATTTAATTCAGGAGCTGATTTTCCATAATGAAGATATTTATCTACCCAAAGTAGGGTATTATTCTGGGCACTGAAACTATAATAGTGAACAAAATAGACCAGGGCCCTGTCCTCATGGTCCATAGTCTACTAGGAGAGGTTAATACACAAACATAAAGAAATATCATGTCAGAGGGTGATTTTTAAAAAACAACGTAGGATAAGGGAACATTAGCACTAAAGGATTATTATTAACATTGGGTTAGATATTTAGATAGTTTCAGTTTGAAAAGATCCCAGTGATAAAATGACATGAGACTAGAGACCTGAGCAAAGTGAGGAAGCAAGCCTGCAGATATGAGTGTGTGTGTGTGTGTGTGTGTGTGTGTGTGTGTGTGTGTGTGTGTAGAAACACTCCAGACACTAAGAACAGCAGGTGCAAAGGTCCTGAGGAGGAAATGAACTCAGTGTATTGAAGAACTACCATAAGGAGGCTGGTGTTGCTGCAACAGAGACACATGGGGGTGATAGGAGATGAAGAAGATAGTTGAGGCCGGTAATGAAGAGTCTTGTAGACTAGGGTTAGGACATTGGATTTTACTCCGAACAAGAGGAAATGCCACTGGAGAGACTTGAATGGAAGGTTAACACTGTGTAACCTAGATTCTGAAGGATCTCTGAATACAGTGGGGAGAACAGACTGGTAGGAGGTGGTAGCGGCAGAAGGAGGCCTGGACTGGGAACCTTGTGTAGAGATGGGGACAAGAGAACGGATTCTGGATCTATCTCAATTGTGGAGTCAACAGCATTCACTTGCGGATTTTTGACTCTTGGATTTTAGTTTCAAATGCTGGTTCTGAGAACCCAAATTGAAAGAGTTTAGAAAAGATGAGATTTAATCTAGATGAAAAGATAGGGCTGGTGATCCAAAGAACTCAATTACTTTTACCCAATGAATAGGAACCCTTACCTGGAAACACCTGGTCAAGGTACCAGGCAAGCAAGCCATACAGAGCAGCATCGAGGAGCATCATCTTCATGGACATCAGGAAACTGAATTCATCCCCTTCCATGGGACTATTCCCAATATTGCTCCACTGCAGGCCCAGGCCTTGCTCCTCAAAGCGAGCCAGGTACTCAGTGCCAAAGCCAAATGCCACAGGAGACAGCAGGCTCTGCAGCGGGGCAAAGAGGGCACATGAGGTGAGGAGAGGCATTCTTACCCAACCCAACAGTGCTCAGATGCTCACAAGGTAGGGAGAAGGGCCAAGAGAGGTTCCTCATTGTGTTCAGGTGTAAAACCACCCCAGGTAGGGGTTAAGGCAGTCTTCCCACAGCACAAGAATTATAGGAATGCCTCCCAGGTCTCTACCCACTAGGCCACCTCTCACCTGATCAATGGAACACAGTTGTTTTATGGAGAAGACAAACACAATGCACACTGAAAGACCAAAGGTCCTCATCTCTTTCTCCCTACCTTCCCCTCCTTTCTACCTCATTCTTAAGAACAAAGAAGCTAACTTGAGCAGCTTTGTGAGAATCCCATTGGAAGGGTCCACAAAGTCATCCATTTCCTGGGGCAGGGTAAGGGGCTACTCAAGGAATGGTCTCATGACCTTCTGAGATCTGTCAGAGCCCAGAAAGGTCTCAGATAACATTAACTGTCTCATCTTTTCCCATCTCCATACTGGAGACACTCTTTTTTTAGGTTTTCTGTGGAGAGTACTAGTCAAGTGAATAGGTACTATGCAGAGAAGGATGCCTTAAGAGGAAGTTCCCCAGCCACATCCTCACGGTGGCCCCTGACCTGACAGAAAGCACATAGGCACAGACAGAGGGATGGGATATTCCCATTTCCTCTGCTCAGAGGCCTAGCCATAGTTTGGAGGACCTAAGGTTGGGTTCAGAATGTTTCTCTGCAAAAAGAAGGGGTTCTTTAGCTATATGTTCACATAAATCATTTTTAAAATCTCAGTCCAGCCCTGATCCACACAGTTGCCAGAATTATAGCTTTCTGGTGGATCCACACACCCAAGAATCTAGCTGTGGTCTCAAAATACTGATCATCTAACCAGTATACCAAGACTGTCCAGCTCTACCCCCAGGAAGAGTCCAAAGGATTTCTTGCTACTAGCCCATTGTGATTATTTTAGAAATTGGGTGCTATAAATACAGCAATTAGTTTCCTATTTAACACAAAAAGTAAAAGGCAGATACCCTGGCAGCTCTGGAGCCAAATAAGTTAGACTTCAGATCTTTCCCCAACGAGAAGCAGGTGGTAGCCCTTCCCAACTGTACCACACAGAGAACTGTGGACAGGGAGATTTTGGAGGGAAATTGCACCCCACAGGGCCCAGAAGTTCTTGAGCCTGGTTAAGGAGAGGGGAAATAGCCTATTTAAAGAAAAAACAATGGTGTTTGGGAATCATGAACTAAGAGGTCTCTTGGGCAATGAGAAGTCCATTTTCCGGAGACCTCTCCTGGCAAGAGAGCCTGACTCTGGACCGGCTTATTTCTGCACCCCTTTCTGCATGCAGTGGTGGAGTATGATAAAGACACTTGGAGAGCTGCTCCAGGTGAAATTCTTTTGGCAAAAAACAAAACTTTTCATTCATGGAAACATCTTTCTGGACAGAACAGTTAGGGGGCAAGTTCCCTTAATTCTGAATCTTGTCAGAGGCCAGGAGAAGAAAACTGAGTGAAATGGGTCTGGCTGTTTTCCACTTGTGGCCACACAAAGGACCTATGAGCTGAACTGGTTTTCAATTACTTCCCAGGGCAGACTAATCAAGCAGGTTTGGTGGGGAGGAACTGTCAGGTCACTCCTATACCCCAGGTGTCCTTAAACCTTACTATGTCCCTTTGAGCCAAAAGGCAAAGTGGATCCCTTCAAAAGGTGGGTCAATCCTTTTGGATTGCTAGAGACCCATCAGAGGAATTGTATCACATGCCAGGGGTGAGCCTGGGTCCCTCACCATAGCCATCTTCAGGTCGGCTGTCATTCGGTCTTGCCAGGCGAAGCAGAGGATGTGAGGCAGGTAGAGGGTGAAGTAAAGGACACCACTGCAGGCTGCAGCCAGGCTGGCCCTGCAGAAGAAGGTGCTGAACAGGAAGCATTGCATGATTGTGGCGGTAGAGAAAGCCAGCAGGAAAAGGAAGAGGATGAACGGGTTGCTGTAATGCAGGATCCTTCCATGCTGAAACCAAAGAGGCCACTTGAGTGAGTAACTTCCACCCAGATCTAGGGGTGACCGTCCCTCTCAAGGGATGACCTCAACCAGTGAATCTAGGAACTTCAGAAGCCCTCTGCCCCAGAGGGATCTCTTCTACCAGCCTGTTGTTGGTGCCTAAATTTACACATTTAAAACTCAACATATTGAGTTCCTAAATTCTATGAATGCCATTTCCATAGGAGGGTAACACATTAGCAGTACCAACTAATTACTATGTGTTAATTAAGCAAATTCTTGGTGGGATTTGAGCAGAGGAGGAAGATCTGCATAGGGGTCTTGGACCATCAACAGCTCTGGGGTATACTTAGCAGATGAGGAACAAAAAAGGGAGATGGAATTAGCCGAGAAACTCATTTTACAGCATATAAAGGCAGCAATGGGTTCATGCTAAAAAATAAATAAAAAGAGGGGGATGGGAGACCATTCAATAAGCTTTTACATTTTGCTTGGGACCTGGCCTACTGAGTAAATCATTTGTACTTGTATTCTGAGATTTGTCACTCACATAGGTGAAAATATCAGTAATTAACCCATATCACTTGAAAGTAGATTAATACCTCCCCATCCATAATATTATACACATTCATTTCACAGAACCTGTGAGTAATACTTAGTATCTTCACATTAATTAATGTTTTAATCACTTTGGCTATATAAAGAATAGATCCAAACTAGCTATTTTTAATAAATGAGCTGCTGCCAGTTACATTATAGAATAAATCGAAATGTTAAAATGAATTAGGGCGGAGAAACCAAGATGGCGGCATAGGTAAGCACCTAAACTGCTGCCTCGCACAACAATTTCAAAACTACAACTAAAAGACAGAACGGACACCATCCAGAACCACAGGGAAGCTGGCTGAGTGAAAATTCTACAACTAGAAGGAAAGAGAAAAGCTCACAGAGAATTGGAGGTACGGCAAAGGGTCTTTGTGCGCGCAGAGAGGAAGGGCGGCTGAGAGCCTGGCTGACTTTCTCTGGCGGAAGGGGGAAGAAAGCCCCCGACCGCACTGAACCCCAGTTCTGACTGCACTGAACCCCAGTTCCGGGCAAGCCTCTGGGGACCCACGCTCTTACAGGGGGAGTCTGGACTCTCGGGCAGAGACTCGGGAGCCGGGGAAGGCGGAGGACTGAAAGTGTGCGCGTGCCAGTGCGCACAAAGGCTGCGGAGGTTGCCACAGGCTTTCCCTAGTGGAAGGGAGTCAGAGGCTCCTGACTACACTGAGCCCCAGTTCTGACTGCAGTGAACCCCAGTTCCAGGCGAGCCCCTGGGGACCCATGCTCTTGTGGGGGGAGTCTGGACTCTCGGGTGGAGACTCGGGAGCTGGGAAGGCAGAGGTCTGAAGGCGCGCACATGCGCGCAAGGGCAAGGCTGACAGGAAGCCAAGACTGAGACTCCACCCCATCCAAGCTGAGCACAGAGGCTATTGCAATTTGGCAAGTCTAATCCTATAAGGCTGTCTCTAGCACCGAACTTCTCCCAGCATAGACACAGCTGATCCTTACAGCCACTGGCCTGGAGGTCAATTCTTCCCAGTGATACCAACAACAATAAAGACTTAATTACAACAAGGCTGTACACACAGTCCACAAAGGGGTGCACCAAGAGTGTCCACCTCAGGTTAACTGGGGAGGCAGACCCACTGGGCCATATTGGAAACCTAGCACACAAATCTACCTTACCAACTCAGGGAATCAGTGAAAATGCGGCATCAAAGAATCAGATCACAAACTAAAGAAATGGAGGAAAACAAATGACTGGATATAGAATTCAAAACCACGGTTATAAGGCTTTTCAAGAATATCCTAGAAAAGGCTGATAAATATAACGAGACCCTCGAAGATATGAAAAAGGACCAACTAGAAATTAAACATACACTGACTGAAATAAAAAATATTATACAGAGACCCAAAAACAGACAAGAGGAACACAAAAATCAAGTCAAAGAATTGAAATACAAAGAAGCAAAAAACACTCAACCGAAAAAGCAAAAAGCAAAAAAAAAAAAATCCAAAAAGTTGAAGATAGTGTAAGAAGACTCTGGGACAACTTCAAGCGTACCAACATCCGAATTATGGGGGTGCCAGAAGAAGAGAGAGAGCAAGATACTGAAAACCTTTTTGAAAAAATAATGACCGAAAACTTCCCCCACCTGGTGAAAGAAATAGACTTACAAGTCCAGGAAGCGCACAGAACCCCAAACAAAAGGAATCCAAAGAGGACCACACCAAGACACATCATAATTAAAATGCCAAGAGCAAAAGACAAAGAGAGAATATTAAAAGCAGCAAGAGAAAAGCAGTTTGTTACCTACAAGGGAGCACCCATACGACTGTCAGCTGATTTCTCAACAGAAACTATGCAGGCCAGACAGGAGTGGCAAGAAATTTTCAATGTGATGAATAGCAAGAACCTACAACCAAGATTACTCTACCCAGCAAAGCTATCATTCAGAATTGAAGGACAGATAAAGAGCTTCACAGATAAGAAAAAGCTAAAGGAGTTCATCACCACCAAACCAGTATTATATGAAATGCTGAAAGGTATTCTTAAAGAAGAGGAAGAAGAAAAAAGTAAAGAGAAAAATTATGAACAACAAATACATATCTCTCAACAAGTGAACCTAAAAATCAAGTGAATTAAAAACCTGAGGAACAGAATAATCTGGTGAATATAATAGAATCAGGGGCATAGAAAGGGAGTGGACTGATAATTCTCAGGGGGAAAGGGGTATGGGGGGTTCATGAAGAGACTGGACAAAAATCATACACCTATGGATGAGGACAGTGTGGGGGAGGTAAGGGCAGAAGGTGGGGTGGGAACTGGGTGGAGGGGAGCTATGGGGGAAAAAGGAGAAACAATTGTAATAATCTGAATAAAGATTTATTAAAATTAAAAAAAAATGAATTAGGGCTTCTTGGTTCTTCTTTCCTATGGTATCCTATGAGGATTTTTACCCTTTGCACATAACTCCAAATATATATATATATATATATATATATATATATATATATATATATATATATATATATATATATAGATTGCCCTGTTCTTCGAAACATAAAGATACGAATAAGGTTCATCTCTTGAACTGGTTCTGAATCATTGGTAGTGGTGCCCTGCAGCACTGGGTTCCTCTCAGGGGGAAAGAGAGACCAATTAGCAGGATTTGTCATGGGCATTTGAGAGTTGAGTAGAACAAATGTGCTACTTATCTGCTATTGCTACTCTTTCTCTTCCATTCATGCCCTCATGCCAGCTGGGCTTTGGTAGAACAGATTTTTAAAAATAGAATAAAACAAATGGCAAAGAGAGGTGGAAGAAATGCATGCTTAACTATGACTAAACTTCGAGGAAATCTAAGTAAAAGTCAAGATTAAGACTCAGAGCTTATGATTTTGTGTCGAAGAGGTCTCTACATGACCCTGGAAAGCTCACTCCTTTCCCTGAATCTCCTTCATCACACACAGTGCAATGAAAGCAAGTCCACAGCTAAACCTGTGGCTTTGGGCTGGAAGAATTTTAAGATGGTTGTTGCTATTCTCAGAAGAATGAAATCCATTTCTTATCTCAGCTCAATGCAAAGTCCCATAAACTTCTAGGGCTTTATAATTTCTCATGGATTGAAGGCAGAGATGAAATTCACTTGACCGATTCAACAATCACTAGCTTTGGTTTTCCTGTAAAATCCACTTTTCTTTTTTGCTCTTAATAGCTTGACTAACAAGTGAACCTTCCCATTGTACCAGCTTCCAGCTTCTTTCCTGCGTAGCTGAGGTGGGAAGGAAGGACAAGGGAAAGATGGGAGTGTTGTTAAAGGGAAAATCCTATTTTGCTGTAGAAAGCTCTGTTTCCATCATTAGTAGAAGAACAATGTTCTGGTTCCCACAAGGCGGAAGCTTTTTGTACAAGCAACTCATGGTGAACATTCTTTACCTCACATCCTAGAAGCTTTGAAGTCCTAATGCTCATTCTTAGGAAGGCAGATCTCAATGTCACCAGCAACAAGTCTCATGGTCATTGCATGATGTCATGCAGGTTTATGCATTTTGTGTAAGTCAGATGCTTATGCATTTTGACTCCTTTAGTTCTGAGGACACAAATGTCTTGGTAGTGGGGAAAGTAGCAGACTGAAGGAACAAGGGACGCCTAGACAAAGACAAGGCGCTCAGCTTTCCCTCAACTCTGTGGATCAGAATGACCTCTACACCAGCATTAGTTTGTTGTTGTTGTTGTTGTTGCTGTTAATCCTCACCCAAGGATCTTTTTCCATTGATTTTTTTTTTTTTTAGAGAGAGTGCAAGAGAGAGGGAAAGACAGAGAGAAATATCGATGTGAGAGAAACACATCGATTGGTTACCTCCTGCATGTGCCCTGACCAGGGCCTGACCGAGGGAGGAGCCTGCAACCAAGGTACGTGCCCTTGACCGGAATCAAACCCAGAACCCTTTGGTCTGCAGGCTGATGCTCTCTCCACTGAGCCAAACTTGCTAGGGTAGCATTGGTTTTGATAGTGCTCTAGTTCACTGGACTTGAGTGCAACACTAAAATCAAAACCCCTCAGACCTAGTACATTTTACTGCATAAGGAAGGGATAGGATTTAATTTAAATGGATATGTATTGGTTGGACAGGATATGTAATGGAACATTCCTGAACCAGGTAGACACCAGGTATGGTCCAGCATGGATGGCATACACTTAACCAGAGTCTGTGGGTCAATACACATTGCCTAGTGCAAAGGGTCACTGAATATGATGATGGTAAAGAGGCAGAATGAGCTTGATGACACCATATCAGGAGCTTGCAAAGCCTGAGCTCTAAAACTTTTATCAAATCTCACCAAATAAATACCAAAAACGAGCTAAATTTATGTCCTTATCACTCTGGAGGAACTAAAAATTGAGGATAATAGCGTGAAATAATATAAAATAATATGAGGTAATTGTGAAATAATGAAATAGTGTTTTATTTCCAAGTCTGGCTTGTGAAGGAAGGAACTGCAAATTTGCAGAGGATGGACCTGTGTATGCTGTCAGAGGCCATAAAACTTCTATCACTGAGAAAAGTTAGACTCCTAATTCCATCCTTTGAAACAGAAGTCTTGAAGATTCTGCACTCAGCAGGATGTTCTGTGGTCAAACCATGAATGGTCAGACCATGAAGATAATTAAACAGTACAGGTCCTCTCACCTAATACACTGAAAAGGCTCTCCACATTCCCAACCCAGCTGGTGGTTCGGACTGTCATCCTAAGAGAATATTCTTTGTATTAATTTCTTCTGTGTTTAAAGGGAGAGAACCCTTTACACATAAAATAACCCTGCACTGGGCTCTGCTAACAGCAGCTTCTACAGATAATCCATGGAAAGGGGCTAGATAATCTATGTAGACTGTGGCTCTCTGGGCGGGAAGTAGGAGCAGGGAAGATACTATGACACAGTGGTTTCCTAGGTGAGACTTTGTCTCTCTTTCTTCCACCTTGGCTGAAATGGCTGGGCAGTTGCATTTCATACAATTCTTGGTGGCCAGTGACTAATCTAGGCACAATGTCATTAACAGGTGTAAAGGTGGGAGGAACAAACTATTCAGGATTTTCCGGGCCTTTTCCATCTGGCTTACCATGATGAATATTGTCAGGAGGAAGATGCTCATTGACATGATAGAGAAGCTGTCCAGGAACCAGGTACACCAAATCACTGTGTTGGAGACACCCTGATTTTTCAAGGTCTCCTTCAGTCTCAACTCCTTCTCCAAGACGATGCTCTTTACAGTCATGGAAACAGAATAGATCCAGGCCAGCACCGTGAAGATAGGGAAACAGCGGTTCAGGATGATCATAAAACTGAAGCAAGAGGAGAGAAGCAGAATAGTAGAATTCCCTGTACCTGGTAGAGGTAGAGTAAATGTTTGTTGAATGAATGTGTTAAGAACAAAGCCCTGGTATAAAAAAGGCTGGAAAATCTCCAATGGGCTTGAATCTTTAACACATTGCACTTTTCCCTGAAGAATTATTTTTTCTTTAGAGCAGGATGGTAGCTTTTTAGTTGGTCCAGATGAATGCTCTATAAGTAAAATGTGTAAATAAAGTTGTACTATATAGTATGTTACACAGTATATACCTACTTGTAAGATCTTGAAGGAAAGTACTGCAGACTTGCTGATGTGGCATGTGACTGGAGTAGATAGATATATATCAACTGACACTGAAGCCCAAAAATATGGACCACAAATAAAGAGAACTGGTGGTGGTGAGATCAATACTTGGGCTCTCCAAGCAGGAAGCACTATCTATTCTGGAGGATCAAACCCCAGTTATGCAGGAAGATGCACAAAATAACTAATCAGAGTGGCCCTTTTAGAGGGCCACCAACAAATCAATCAGTGATCCAATAGCCACTGACTCCACCAGCCATGTACCTGTGGAGTAAATCTGTGGCTATCCATTCCAGCAAGCAGGATAGATTTGACCATCTAGAATTACTTTACTGTGAACTTTATACCTGTTTTCCCTGTGCTTGATATGCTAGTAAATCTCTTGGAATTATTATCTATTGAAAACTATTGGGTGTCACAGGAAGGGCCCAATTATAGCATCGGAGGATTTCATTCAAGATGGCCCTAGGGAGAGAATTATCCTCATAAATCCTGCACTTCTGGGACCTGCCACCAGAGGGCTCTCACACACTGAATGGCCAGAATCCTTATTGTCTCATGTCTCCTCACTGTCTAACCCACTACCTTGCCAGCCACTCCTATTCTGATCCTAAAAGTGGAACTTGGGCTTTTGCCCCTGGCTTCACTTTCCATCTCTGTCTAATGATGCAACCCAAACTAATACAGAATGGTCACTGTTATCTCTGTAGTCTTCTGTAGAGTCAGTCAAGGAAGGAGAATGGATTGTTCTAGGATGTTGAAAGAGGGTTTCCTGTGCCCATACTGGGTTTTATTTCATTGTCTTGCCAGCTGGCACTTCTACTCTTCCTTTCTTCAGGCTGTGCATGTTTCTCTTTGCCACAGACACACATGAACACTGTGGTGAACGTCCCCGTTTGTTTCTAGGAGTTGAATCCCTAAGCCAATTGTACATCTCTGCCTCTGTCCTGGGAGCATTTCTGTCCCCATCCACCATGGTAAATGAGCCCTCCCAGCCCCCTCTGCCTCTCTGTCCCTCTTTTTACCATTCCCCAGATGCATGTTCAGAAAACACTAGGTTACTTGCTTTGCTTGTTACTGGCCAACAAACGTACAGGCCTGAGAATGGGGGTGGGCAGGCAGGGAGGACCTGAGCTCATCCAACACATTCCTCCACCTTTTCACTAAGCATACATCATGGGAATGTTAATGAGGGAAGGAGCTGCATTATTCTGAGGCTCCTAGGAACCAGACCTACTTGCAATGCAGAGTCCTCATTTGTTGATTAGGCAATCATTGGGCAAACACTGACCAGAACCCTTCCACATACCAAACATACTATGTAGTAGAAATTTAAAAAGCCTTTATCCCCTCCCCCAACTTCACTCACTTGATTTAATTTTCACCTTCCCTTTTCCACCCACAAAACCAACTCCTTTCTCCCTGCCACTTCACTTGCCCATCTGGCCCTGCCTGGAGCCAGCCAGCCTGGGAGAAGCAGACCGCTCAGTCAGAGCTCCATTCTCTCCAAGCTGGCCTTAGTCCCCAGGTTTCTCTACAAAGACACTAAAGCCTGTGGAGCATCTTCCCCCCATACCGCCCCCCCCCCCCGACTCCAGCAAACTGATTAGCTCATCGCAAACGGGATTTGGAGCCTCCCACTCACGAGTCATCCACGAAGCATGGGTATGGCATCTGCTGGAGGTAAATTCCAACAGGAACCTCAGCCTGGGCCTGACTCCTTGTGATCCCCTGTTCAATCATGTCCTGCAGATAGGCAAACCCTCCCCAGATGTATCGAAAATCTTCCACGGGATCAGCTCTGGGACCAGGATCCCAATACCTAAGAAAAAAACGGAGGGAGGGGTGAAGGATGGGAAGGGGAATGGACACCTCACAAGCACAAGGTGATTCAGAACCCACTCTGGAAACCTTTCCCCAATCAAGCTATCCAATTCTGATTTCTAACTACAATTTAAATCTCAGTTATGACTATTAGCTACAACGTGACTTGTAATTGCTTTCATTCAAGGACTCTACTTTGAGCTTTACAAGATTTCCTACTTTCTCTCATTTAACTGTATGAATTTAGAGACTGAATCCAGTTTCAATCCCTCGCTCTGTACCAAATGTAATTTCTAAGTGACTCTGAAGAAACACCATTTGCAGAATCTTCATTTGAAGATAATTCAGTACCTAGAGGTTTCTATCTCCAAGTTGCACAAAGGCCAGTCAGGGAAAAGTGCAGAGTTGAGGGTATGAAGAGCGGGTATCTGAGCTCTCCGGGCCTCACCCACTGGTTAGTTTAGTTCTTTGATACCAAAGTGTTCCTCTGCCTTTTCAAGTGACTCTCCTGTCCTAGGAGGAGATGGGTGGCCCCTCTCCTTGCCTCTTACATCCTTGGGGATGCCCAGGGCCTTCTGAGATTGCCTGAAACCTCACCTGTCTTTGATCTTATTGGTTTTCTCCACCACATCTATGTCCATCCGGATCTTGTACTTCACATGGGGTGGTAGGGAGCTGGTCCAGGGATACATGTCAGGGAACACCACACCAGCCCAGAATCTGTTTTCCTCCAGCAGAGACAGGGCTCGTTGTGTGAGCTGGATCTCATCATCGTAGCTTTCAAATTTGTCCAGGACTAAGCACTACAGATAATCACAAAGGTTGGGAGAGTTTAAGGAACACCAACGGCAAAGATTCAATTGCAATAAGGGGCAGAGGATAAGGGCTGTTGCCCCAGGGGGCGGGTCAAATGCAAGGGGATCTATAAACTTACTGTTTGCTTAACTCTGGAGTCTGGTGTTAATTTTTCAATGTGTCTAGATTTGGGGGTGAAAGCGGGCTAGGAAATGCTGACTTGTTTTAAACCCTGCAGATTTAGCCAGGTCTGTACAATCCGGCTGTCCAAGGCTGTCCAAATATGCAAGTTGTCAAAATGACAATAATACCCACAGCTCTTACTCCCCAGCATGGGAGTCAAGGGAGTGGGGTCACATTGAATACAGGCTGCTTTGAAGATCAGAAAGCTTGCCGATAAAAGCGTTTTAAAGACAGAAATAGTGAACCTTCCTGCCTCTCTGCAAACACGCAAGGAAGGCCAGCTGAGGGAAGAACAAGGAGGGCCAGAATGAGTTAGTCAGAGAACCATTTCCAATCACAGTATTATGACAGGTAATGCCAGTAAAGGAGGAATTTCCTAATATATCTTTTTTCTCCCCCCAGAACAGAAAAAAAAAAATCATCACCTACAGAAGAGGAAAACTAAGAGTTTCACTTAATTTGAATATTAGAGGTTGTTTATAAAGTCATTAAAATATTATATGGCACTTGGATCTGCTTTTTCCTTGACCTCTTGTTCCTATAATACACTAGGGTTGCTGTGTTGATGTTTCTTTCTTAGAATGTAACTCACAAGAGGTCAGATGGCCTTGTCTTGATTAATTTGTTCACTGACTACTTACCGAGAGCCTGCAGTGTGCCAGAGCCTGCTTGGCTCCAGGGATACAAGGAGGAAAGATAAAATCTCTTCTCAAAGGAAACTCAAGACCTAATGAGGGAGAGGGTTGGAGCAAACCAATAATCACAATGCAGAATTATCGGGTTCTAATGAAGCAAGCCCAGGTAGTCTGGGAGCCCAGTGGAGGGATGTAGCTAAGTTTACCTGGAGGACTCCTGGAGGGCTCCCTGGAGAAAGAGACTCCTGAGTAGGATGAAGATGATCAGGAATTAGCCAACAGGAGGAACACAAGAGAAAGGTCTACTCAAGCACAGGAAACAGCATGTGGGGTCTGGAGATCTGCAAGAATAGAGCAGTGGCTCCCATCCTTGGCTGTGCCTTAGAGCCACTGGGGAGCTTTAAAAAGATGCCCACGCTCAGGCCCCACTCCAAACAATGGAATTAGATTCTCAAGAGGTAGGGCTGGGTATCAGCATTGTGTCAAACATTACCCAGTAGTTCCAATGTGCATTGAATTATGTAGGTAAAGAGAGATGAATGGTGAGAGATGAGCACTAGGAAGGTGGGTGGGGACCAGATGGGTTACTCTGCTAGACTCTCTAGTGTGACCAACTAATGGAGGGGTTTTCTGGGACACGAGGCTCTCTGAGCTAAAACCAGGAGTGTTCTGGACAATCCCTTTATAAAAGCCCCAAGGAATCACTGTAGGGTTTTAAGCAAGGGCATGACATATGGGATCAGATCGTGTTTCCAAAAGATCACTGGTGGGGCAAAGGGGGAAGCAGGAAGAGTGGTTAGAAAGCTGTTGACATCAGTCAGGCTTAAAGGAACAAATTCACTCTCACAGAGCCTGAGTGACCTGGAATGCTTATTTTATGAAGAGAAACTGAACACGGGAGGGTTGCCAGAGGTCAGACAGCTAGAACGTAGCAGCCCTGGGTTCTCTCCCCACTCTCCAACACAGGCCCAGATTTCTCTCCCCGTCTCCACCCCCCACCACCAGGAGCCACGGGTATTGCTGGGTCCACAGGCCCTCCAGATGCTCACAGCTATCTTGTAAAGTAGGAGACCAGTTATTATTTATCCTCCCTTTGCAGCTCAGGAAACTTAGGCTCAAAGAGGCTGAGTCACTTCCCCAAAATGGTAGAATGGGTATCAAACTCCAGTGCAGTTGCTCTGGCAATTACCAGGAGAAATGAAGAAGTGAGAAAGGTGGACTGATTGTAAGGACCTGATCAGAGACCCAAGTTCCAGCCGCACTGGTAAGATGCAGGCAAGACCAAGTCATTTACCAAAACCCCTCACTGCTGAATCCCACCCAGGGTGAACCAGAACTCTTCACTGAGGAGCTGAATTTGAACAAGGTTTTGCAATCCAACCCTCCTTGGGCCTTCTGAGCTAAATGTCATGCCCCAGACTCCGCATCCTGGGAGCGGGGCCCCTGTAATGTTCTCAGTCTTTGAGATAAAAAGAAAGAAAACAAAGGAAGCTTTCCTTTCCCAGCTGATATAGGAAGGAGAAATATGGTACCTGAAAAAATCTAGAGAGCTAAGATAAGATAGTTATTTTACAATGAAATGGAATTGGTATTTCTCTAAGAAATACCAGTAAGTGTAGGCACATATCATTGGGTTAAGGGAAATGGAAATTTTTCTTCAGTCAGTTATTCTTTTGCAAACAGGCATTGCCCAGCCTAACAATGGCCAGTCCTTATGTGAGATGAGGACGTAAGTGCCTCATGACATCGAAGGTCCTCAGTAAATATTCTTTTTTTTTTCTAGATAGAAATAATGTAGGCTTGCACCACAGTCCAAGACCACACTCCCAGTGTTTGTCAGTACTCCACGCGCTGTGGGAAAGAGAGCTGGCAGTCTCCTGCTCAGGCAAACAGGTATCAAAGTGGAACTGCTAGAGAATATTTTTTTTAAAAATTAAGTTTTTTTTTAGAGAGACCTTGACATTCTACAAAAATGAATAATGAAATAGTCTCAATTTTTAAGTCAGTTTGGTGAGTTTAGGGCTGCATAAATAGAATTTTAAAATCGCAATTAGAGTGAATCTGCAAATAAATTTCTAAAATAAAAACAAAATAATTATTTTGGGAGATGAACTTTGTAGTTTCTTTTAGCTGTGGCATATTGTCGTCTCCCCCTCCCTCACCTCCACACACACACACACACACACACACACACACGCACACACACACACGATGTTCTACCAATTCACTCACAGCCTTACAGGTTATTTGGAGAGAAGGAGCTGTAGAAATCTTGTGGTCTGATGTCCTTGCTTTACCTGTGAGGAAAGTGGCATCAGAGGGGCAAGGGGCAAAGGGCCTTGCCCAAGGTCAATATAGGTCAGAAGCAGAATCCAAATCCATGTCTTCAAGTGTGGAGCCTGAGGGTGGGGCTATTCCCCACACGTTACTCCAAGGGTAAGGCACACTCCAACCACAAAGACAGAGTAACATAATTCCTGAAATGGAAGATCTCTTGCCCTACAAGAGCAATGTCCAGTAGAACTTTCTGGAATAGGGAAGTGTTCTACACCGATACCCAATCCATATAGCAGCCAGTAACCCCATTTGGTCATTGAGCATTTGATATGTGGCTAGTGCATCTGAGGCACCGAACATTCAATTTAATTAATTTACATTTAAAAAGCCACACATGGCACTGGCTACTGGGCAGGTCAGCACAGCTCCAGATACAGTGAGTTCCTTGAGATCCGTGCCCCACTTGTTCATCATGGTCTCCATAACAGCATTTTCTCATGAAAGGGACTCAGAAAGTATTCATTAAATTGAATTGAATTTAGAAGTCCTGAATGCTGCAAGAAATATAGCTTTATTATTGTGTGTTTTGAACCTAATCCAACACACCCTAAATTCATATGATTAACTAGGAAAAAAAACAGTGAAAAGGAAACTTTTGCTATGATGTTGATGAGAGCTCAACTCCCACTGAAGCAAAAACAAAAAACAAACAAACAAACAAAAAATGTATTGTCATATGTGACTTTCCAAGCTGGCTAGTCCATTCTCTTTGAAGTCCCCTTTCATGTCTTAAAGGGAAATTTATATGGGAACAAGTGGCTGATGTTTTTGGTGACATTGTTGAGCCCTGTAGTGACGTGGGCCCATCCTGGCTGTTTTATCAGGCAGCTTATTCAGTCGAGTTTCCTGCTGTGTCCCCCTAGATTGCTACCCTGATACTCTCTGGAAAAACAAAACTTAAAAGGTTTGCAAACACTCATTTCTACCCTGAAACATCTGACCCGGTTTCAAAGTTGGATTCATCTTCGTCATCTTGGAAAGTGCTGTGTAGTGTTTAAGAGACAAAGGCCTCGAAGGCCATCCTGACTCTGTCGGTTCCCACCTGTGTGGCGTGTTTCCCTCTTTCTGGAACTGAGATATGTTCTACCTCAAATCTGTGTTCTGAGGATCACATGATGGTGTTTGCGAAGGGCCAGCCAGTGCCTCGTGGAAGAATAAAAGCTGAGGCTTATTGGAGGCTCACCATGTGCTCCAAACTGGCCCAAGGGCTTTGCTTGTATTAGTCCTTTGAAGCCACACAACCACCTTAGGAATTCCGTTACAATTTTCATTCCAGACTCACCTATCTCACCTATGAGGCCCAGTGAGCCGCAGTGAACGTCCTCTGGATAGAGCCTAGTTCACTACATGGTTAACCACATAGTTAAACTGTCTCAATACAAGCCATTTTTATTACTGTTTTTGTAAAATATCCTGAAAGTCAACAGAGTGCAGTGGCTTTTAAGCCTCTGCCAGGTTACCTTTCATTCATGACAGCTATTTGCCAGGGGAGGAAGGTAGTTATTTTCTTTCAATAATATGTCTGGGAACACAACCCATCCTGAACTTATCCACAGCCCCTCATCTGGTGAGACCAATGCTATGGACAGAAACCAAAGCCTCACACCCCACCTGAGCAATGGGGGAGGGGAGGCAACCCAATGACTCGCTGCTCACTGGCCA
Organism: Plecotus auritus; assembly: GCF_963455305.1. Taxonomy (NCBI): domain Eukaryota; kingdom Metazoa; phylum Chordata; class Mammalia; order Chiroptera; family Vespertilionidae; genus Plecotus; species Plecotus auritus. The sequence continues at coordinate 74,870,679 of NC_137771.1, forward strand.
TTAGGTAAAAGTCAGACAATTCTACCCAGAGAAGGTCTGATAGCTAATCCAAAGTCATCCTCACCAAATCTTCCTGAGGTCAAGGCCAAGCAATTGTGGAAACTGCTTTGGACATTAATCAGAAGTCCCTGGGTCGTCCTCTGATTATAACGCATAATGTACCATTAAAATCTAATGTGGAGGCCACCTCCTCATTCCTTATTGATACTTGCTCTGATCCCGGAAGTTAAAATCTTGGCTAATGAGTCTGCCTCTTCATGTGAGTATGTTCATGAATGCATTGGGGAGGCAAAAATGAATGACGAAACCCTTAGCCAAGGTCATTGATTTTGACATACATATTTGGTCTAGTCTGATTAGCTTGTAAGTTGAAACATAGTACATTCTAATGAGGTTGAGGCCATGGAGTCTATCTATAAACGCTATATGGTTCTACACAAAAAGAAATTGTGCCATCATGGATGCTAGGAAAGAATGGAGATAGAATAAGAACTGGCCAGTGTAAGAAGCACAGTATAAATATAGCATTACTACTGGAAAAAGAATTTAAAGGGCATTGTCAGTGAATAAAGAGATAGTGTCTTATGGCCTTAGAGGCAGATTCTGGGCAAACTTTGTAACCAGAGTTCAGCATCCCAAAGAGAATCCTATAATGCCCTACAATAGCCAAAGGCAGTCAATGAAGAAAAGGGGTTTCCTTGTCCCTTTCAATTCCGAACAGCATTAGCAAAACCCACCACCATTTGAAGTCCACGCAAGTCCTGCAATTCCTGGCCAGCTGTTTTGCTGATCGTCACCAGGAAGCGGAGTTCATCCTGGTGGAAGAGGCTGGAGCTCTCTGCAGGGCAGGCAGCTGTGCTCAAGACCTCTCGAGGATGCGGTCATTTGTTTATACAGCTAAATCAAACACCATCTTGGGAGGAGAAGCCGCAGTAGCAGCAGGCTTCCTTTTTCAACTGTGACCTCTCTGACTCTAATTCAAACACATTAAGTAATAGGTAAATTAAGTTATCTATTAAGTGGGAAATGTCTAGTGGAAGCAAAGAAGGAGATTGGCACCCTGTGATGGCATATTTTGACTAATACACCCAGGACCTGTGGGGTGAGTCTTCAGGAATAAGGGAGGCACTGCACCCCCACTTAGAGATTTTGGTTCTATCATCCTATCTCTTACATCTTTAATTTCCAGGCTCAGGCTGAGCACTAAGCGGCGGATGGACTCCAGTAGAGGCCCAAAGTGGTCCTGCTGGTTTTAATATAGGCACCTGGGGTTCCTTTTGAAAATGCCAGTGGATGTGGGCAAACATCCCAGAATGAATTTCCTAGCAGATCTAGACTGTAACCCTTAAGATTCATTTCCCAATACAATGGAAAAAGCCACCGGATAAAATAGCTCTGGGTTGTGAATTGGTTGGGATGGTGAGATAGAGGCCCAAGGCAGTGCAATAAATTTTTCCAACACATGGGCCAGAGAACAGACATCTGAAGTGTCAACCTCAAAGAGTGAGGAAATACACCACTGACTGGAAAACAAAGGGACAGGAAATGCACAGCTGTTAAAAATGTCTGTTTCTAAAATAAATAAGTACAACAATGAAAGAAATAAAAAAGCCAAGTTGGAGCACAGAGCCTCACCCGGGGGCAAAACCACCAGGTAACGCTTACTGTTTAGCCAGGTCTAAAGGAAAACAATAAAGAACCTGGTTGACAACTGCTGGGGACTTGAACTCTCAAAGCTTTCAAGCTTAATCATTCCAACAATCTGGGAGGTGGATGTTACTATATTAAAAATATTTAATAGTCCACAGAGCTGGACACTCACCAATCTGAGCATATCCTGGCTCACCCACCTGGGCAAACACACCCGGAACTGCAGCCCCAGTGTTACCCTCATTTTCCAGGCGGTGGGACAGCAATGTTGTCCAGACTCAGGGAGCCCATGCATAAGTGCTAGAGATGATGTCCTGTCACAACAGGATGAAGCTGCTCACAAGCCAGGCCAGCTGACCTTTCTAGTCCCATCTCTGGACACTACTGCTGCTCCCCATGCCCACCCACTCCCATGATGCACAGCCACACCCTACCCAGACTACCTGCTTCTCATGAACTTGTCTTGCAGGTTCATACCTCTGCACTTTGCAAATGCTCTTCCTTCTGCCCGGAGTAGTCTTTCTGCCTTGTTTAGCCAGCAAATTCAATCTTTAAGGCTCAGTGCTAAATGTATTTTCAATTTTTATTTGACATTTATGGGTGTCTACTTTATGCTACTGCAGCTCCACTAAGGTGAATTGGGAAATCCAAAGATAAATAGGAACCTCAAGAGGTTCAGGTTTATGGGGGTGGGAGGGGTATGAATAAATCATTATCAAGGGCTATAGTGAAGGGGGTATGGCTCACAGATGGCCTGGGACACAGGCGCCAAGTCCTGAAGGGGGTGAGGGGTTGAGATGGGAAGGGGTCAGCCAGTCAGCATGCTGGCCATCCCATATAATGTGGAAAAGTCATGAAGGGGCTAGGCCGGATGGACTTCACCTTTACAGCAGTGTGGGGCCACTGAGGAGTTTTAGAACTCCATGGCAAGGCTAGGGTTTTAGAAAGATCTTGCTGGAGGCAATGTGGAAACTAAATGGAAGGAGCAAGAGACTGGAGGCCCCTAGACCAGCTAGGAGGATGGCACAGGCCTCTGTAAACAGGGGCCATATGTGGAGAGGAGGGAAGGAGGGATTTCAGAGGTACTTTGGAGGAAGAACTGACAACCCTTTGAGGATCTGTGACATTTTGAATTTGTGCAACCTGTTTCTACTCCACAGATAGAGTTATTGTCCTAGCCATCCTTTGATATACCCTGCTATAGCATTATTTAATAACATGCTTATCTCTCCCCAGAGAATGTGAGCTTCTAGGGCTCAGGGATTGTATTCCAATGTAGGCAGTTCAGTACATGCAAATATGGGAATGACTGAATGAACTCAAATCTTTTTGGTTTTCTACTATAAATCTAGTTATTTTCAAGCAGAAAAGACCCAATCAGAATAGTGTTTATTATCCTCAATATTATAAAATAAATGGTGCCTTCATCTGACTCATTATATAATTTATCCAAACAATTATTAACAAGCCCTCTATTAATGTACCCTTCATAATATAATAGAAAGAACATCTTCATTAGAGCCAGACAGGTCTGGATTAGAATTCTGGATCCCACTTATCTGCTGTGTTACGTTAGGCATGTGAGTTTTTAATTCGATAAAATGACAATAATCATGCCTGCCAGGCAGGTTAGGCATGGTGCATGAGAGGACATGTAAAAGTGCCCCACATAGTGGCTGGCTCATAGCAGGCTGGAGTACAAGTCCCATCCCTCCACACATAATCACAGTCTCCCCTTCCCCCACCTGGGCTTTCCTTCCTCAGCCCAGTTCTATGTTTCTGAGATTGATGAAGCCTAAAATATGGTCATTGCATATGAGTTGCCTATGATCCAGTTCATGGCTCTTGATATAATATTGCTCTCATGGTATAGACTTTTGTACCCTTCCTAACTCTCCTCCAGCTTCTCCCTAGTTTCCCAATGCACATTTTGGAGTCAATGAATCAACAGAAGAAAGCAATAGAACAGATATTCTGCAAAAATCTATACATTTGACTCTAAAGTACATGACATGACCAATAGCTTTATCTTTCTAACCCTATTTTTCTTAGGCTAGCTTGAAAAATATACTCCTGAGCATATTCTGATTGGGTGGTGGTGGCATGTGGCCAAGAGCATGCAAGGCACAGAGGAGAAGTAGTCCAAAAAACCCTGCTACTGATAATTCATCAACAAGGTAATCACAGTGTAGGGAATAAAGAGTTATACACATACTAGAGGCCCGGTGCATGAAATTCGTGCACGGGAAGGGGGGGTGTCCCTCAGCCCAGCCTGCACCCTCTCCAATCTGGGACCCCTTGAGGGATGTCCAACCGTCTGATTAGGCCCAATCCCAGTGGGATCAGGCCTAAACGGGTGGTCGGACATCCCTCTCACAATCCAGGACTATCGGCTCCCAACTGCCCTTCCCTACAGGCCTTGTCCCCCCCAACTACCCTTCCCTGCAGGCCTGGTCCCCCCCAACTGCTCTCCCCTGCAGGCCTGCCCCCTCTCCCCCTGCAACTGCCCTCCCCTGCTGGCCTGGTCTCCCCCAACTTCCCTCCTCTGCTGGCCCGGTCATCCCTAACTGCCCTCCCTGCTGGCCTGATCACCCACAACTGCCCTCCCCTGCAGGCCTGGTTCCCCCAACTGCCCTCCCCTGCAGGCTTAGTCCCCCCCAACTTCCCTCCCCTGCAGGCCTGGGTTCCCCCCAACTGCCCTCCCTTGCTAGCCTGGTCTCCCCCAACTGCCCTCCTCTGCTGGCCGGTCACCCCTAACTTCCCACTACTGCCCTCCCCTGCAGGCCATCTTGTGGCGGCCATCTTGTGGCAGCCATCTTGTGTCCACATGGGGGCAACCATCTTTGACCACATGGAGGCAGCCATCTTGTGTCTTGGTGTGACGGTCAATTTGCATATCACTCTTTTATTAGATAGGATATTGACTGTGTTGACAACAGAGGAAAAAGTGCTTAATGAATAAATGTTGTTTTTCAAGACTTTGGGAAGGGGAGTTGTGACTGGTTAAAGTACAGTTTTATGCCTTGATCAGAGATATTTCCACATTATAGTTTGGCTGGATTCAGCTTCCTGATATGAAATTCAAGATCTGAAATTCAAATATACTATGAAATTAAAATAACACTGTGAACTCTAAATAGTATTCCATATGTGCCAGGCTTAACTTTACCCTACCCAAAGAGATCAAAGGTGAGGCTGTGTGTATTCATTTTAACTAAAAGGTAATCAGAGGAATACATTATTAATTTTCCTAAGTATGCTTTCCTCTAGAAGAAAAATATATGTGACTAAAACATATAAATATGACTGTAAAAGTGTATACATGGTAGTTTAAGAGATTTGCCTATATGAAACCTGTCTTCGGTTTCCTTATATGTGGAAAACCGGATGATCAGAAGGCCTGCCGAAATGAATATCTACATGCTAAAGAGGTGAGGCTCCCAAAGTGTCACCATCAGCCCTTTCCCTAATCCACTACCCACCTGCTGACCAGGAGATCTGCCTTCATTAATTTCTTGTTTCCCCCACTGATGGCAGGGCATCGGGGGAAACACAAAGCAAGGTTATAGGATGAATGGGGTTGTAGAAACCCCTTATTGAGGAGGTGCTTCAAGGACAAGAAACGCTCTGGAGCCACTGGACCATCATCCACAGAAGTGCCAGAACGGTGCCCAGAGCCATCCTGCTGGACTTGGAGGGATGGTCTGACATTCCTGATCCCAAGCCAATTCACTAAGGTTAATATGAAGAATAGCTTCACAGTCCCTGGCTAATGTTTACACAAAGTTTGGAATCTGAGAAAAAGGAACATTCCTTACTTGGTCTGCGGTTCAGGGGTAGACATTCATGTGGTTCATAGTAAAAGCTGCCATGCATTGAACTTTTCTCCTCTGTGCCCAGCCCTCTCCCATTTCATCCTTCCAGCACCTAGAAAAGGTGATATCCCCACCCAACCTACCATGAGGAACTTGAGGGCAGAGAGCTCACACTCACGCCTATCTAATCAATGGCATCAGTGTGCCGAGTGCACTTCTCTCATTTTGTCAGCAACAACCCTATAAGGCCCATTGTGTTGCTCCCTGGACTTTACAGATAAGAGAATTAAGTCTTAGGAGGTAAAGTGACTTCCTTAGAGTGATTCAACTCATAAAAAGCAGATATCCAGGCCCATTTGTCCTCACTGGGTGGGTGGGAAGTTTGCACAAGCAGTGGCCTGATGTCGCAAGCAAGTGAGACAGCAAGGTGGTTCCTGGGGAACGGGACACACTCCAGGCCACTCAATACACTGTCCAGTAACTAAGACCTCACTCCAAGCAGAAAGGAAGGGAATTTAGCCTTTCTATTACTTGTAGAGAAAAACCTATTGAATCACTCCTTTTCCCATAATGACAAAAGGCTTAAATGTCTTTGCTCTTAGTTCTCGGAGCTTCTATTGTTCATTGTCACACCGGAGTGCATTTTGACCTAGTTTCATTTTAAAATTTGTGATTTTTTGCTTAATTTTCCTCAAGGGATTTTTTTTTCCTTTTTTGAATAGGTAGGTAGGGCAGCAGAGGCTGGCCCAGGAACTTCTCACAGCTCTTTAGCACAAGTCGTATTGCTGAACAAGAAAGCTCAGTCAAGCTGCAGTCTGTGAAGGTGCATACTTGCTGTCCTGTCCTGGAGAGACCCATAGAGTCATCAGGGGTGGAAGGGAGGCATTTCATGCCCTGCCTGCCACTGAGCAGTCCTCAGAATGAGAGCTGGGGAGTTTCCTAGGCTTATCCAGACTTCACAAAACACAAGAACAACAGCAGAAAAATCCAGGACCAATCACAATGCTTGGTTTCTTCCTCACTGCACATATCCCCTCCTACTTTCTCCTTGCAGCTCATCCCCCACCCACCTTGTTTTCCTCCTCCCTCCCCGCCCCCCCCCCCCCCCCACAGGCAGGAAGATCAAAAATCTCATCATAATCACCTGCTGAGCTTCTGCAACCACTGACCTGTGGCCACCTGGCCTTTGCCTGGGAGCACTTCAATAGGCTAATGGGATTGCAAAGCCCTCAGGAAGTGTTGGCTGGATGTAATTACCAGCTTTGTAACCCCTAGAGAAGGATCAGGGGTGGCTCCATAGCTGGGCCTGATTTTACTAATGCCACTTTCCTCCTCCAGTATTTTTTTGTTTGTATTTTGTTTAAAGGTTAATATTTACTAAGTTCTTGCTATATGCCAGGAACTAAGTGCTTGGCATGAATTAACTCAATTATCATAAAAAACCTATTAGGTAAGAACTACTAATATTTCCATTAAATAAATAAATAAATAAATAAATAAATAAATAAATAAATAGCATCTAAGGTTATTCTTGCCTTCAGACAAGTTGGGAATAACTTTGTAATGACCTGAAGTTTGGTGCTGTGTAATGGGCCTCTTCTGAAAAGCCACCTAGGGAGCCTGTGTTGCCCCTTCCATGGTTCTAGGGAAGGTCTTACACTCTGGGGAAATTCTGGTGGCACCAGGGGCAGCAGAGAGTCCTTAAGAGCACTGTGGTGACAGACCTAGGTCTTTTCTCACTATTTAGTTATCCTCAGGAAACAGGAGTCTGGGGGAAGGGGCCTGCTCTTGGGTGCCTTCACCTTAAGTTCCTCTCTTACAGCTCAGAGCACCCATCTTCTACCTTCTAATGATTCTAGATAACATGAGGCCCAGACCTGACCCTGACCTGGCTCATTGGCAGGTGTGATAAGCCCTTAGATGGAGAGGTTCCCTGGGAATTTGAGGTTGAGAATTCAAAAAATACCTAGGATGTGCTCCCTGACCCTGAGTAACTCCAACCTTGCCATTCAGCCAGAGATGGACACGTTAGCAGGTAACTCAACTCTAACATGGATAGGGTCTAAGAGAAGTGTGAAGAGAAGGCCAGTGAAGCACAGAGGAGTGAATGGCTAAACCTTTGTGGAAGCAGAGGTGACATCTGAGAGTTGAATCTTAAAGAATGAATGAATAGAAGCTTAACAGATGGGGAAGAAAAAGTCATTTCAGGCTTTTCTGCCTTATGTTTCTTTTTTAGGGACCCCCCTACTTTATAGTAATCCTGCTCTGTCTATGAGATTCATATGAAGCTAACTCTGCTTCCCTTTTCCTGTGGTGAGCATATGACCCAGAACCCCATCACAGTACACAATTCCCCAAAGGACTCAGGGACAGGTAGAGTAGCTAGGCCAATCAGAGAACTGTCTAGAAGCAATGCTTACACTCTGCTGGGAGAGCCACCCCCACTTCCTGCAGAATTTTTGGTGTAAAGATGACCACAGAGGGCTGTAAACTGCTGACATGTTACCAAATAAAGAGGCCCTGGTCAAGATCAAAGAAGACAGAAGCAAGCAGCAATGTGAGATGAAAGGGCATGAGGGTTTCATGGTGTCATTCAATTTCTAGATCCCCTGAACTTCCAAGTTATGTCAACCAAAAATTCTCTTTTTTTCTCTTTCTATTTCTAATTCTCTCTCAGTCTCTCTCTCTCTCTCTCTCTCTCTCTCTCTCTCTCTCTCTCTCTCTCTCTCTTTCTCTCTCTCTCTCTCTCTCTTAAAAGCAAAATGATTCTAATTAACAAATGGGCAGAGAAAAAGCATTTGCAAAGGGAGGAATCTGAAGAGGTCAGGATATGCCTGACAGTGGTGAAAAGGCCAGAGCAGAGCCAGAAGGTGTGTGAGTGAGTTGTTGCTGGGAAGATGGACTGGGCAGGTTTGGAAAGACTTTTGTTCCTTGGGGACAGAGTCATTAGGATTTTAAGCATGAAAGTGATGCTAGCAGATGTGTGTTTGGAATGTGGATCTGGTGTCAGTGTGGACAAATGCCTGAGCCAAAAGAGACTGGACCCTGGAGTCCAGGAGGAAGCAATCAGAACAGGCTGATGGACAGATGACAAGGCCTCTGGTACTCAGAGAGCCTGGAAAGCAAGAGGTGGAGTTAAAAGATATTTAGAAAATAGAGTAGACAAAACTCAGTGTGATGCTGTGATTTGTAATAAGAAAGAGATATTTGGTTTTTGTTCCTGTTTCTGGCACAGAGCTTCTAAAACGCTTAAAACTTTTTATGTGATGAGCATGAAAAAGGTGTCTTTGTTATATTAATGGTGACTTTTGGAAAGCACCTAAAAAATGGCGGCTGGCTGCCAGAAGAATCACCCTCCTCTGCACACCACCCCCACTATTGGGGGGCAGGGGGGCTGGAGACTGAATTCAATCACCAAAGCCCAATGATTTAATTGATCATGCCTATGTAATAAACACTCCATAAAAATCCAAAAGGATGTAGTTCAAGGAGCTTCCAGGCAGGATAGATAGCTGATAGGGCAGTAGGAAGGGAAGGGTGGAAAGGGGAGTTTACCTCACCCACTGAACAAAGAAGTCAGCAGTCTTGGGACTTGCCAAGACAAAATCACCAGAGAGTCTCATAAATTCTGGGAAAAGCGACAATAATGTAAAAGGGGGACCTTGAAATCTATTATGCTACCCAAGATATCCAACAGAGGAACCTTGACGACTATTGGAGAAAAAAGTATAAAACCCTCAAATCCCTACCAGGTGGGGTGCTCAGACTAGCTGAGTTACCCGTTCATGCTTTATGCCAACTGTACTCTTAATCCACTTGCTTGCTTTGCTTCAACACTGCTTTCCATCACGTGATCTGAATTCTTTTTGACGATCAATGATAAGAACCAAGGAAGGGAGAGCCCCCTCTGATTTGGCCGATTCTCCAGTAACATTCCCACATATTTTGCATCTCTCCCATCTAGCTGTCCCTGAGATGTATCCTTTAATAATAAACTAGTAACCTAGCAAGTTTACCTGAGTTCTTAAGCTGCTTAAGCAAATTAATCAAACCCATGAAGGGGATCATGAAAACCTCTAATCTATAGCCAGTTGAACAACCTGGATTTGTGATTGGTGTTTGAAGTTGGAGGGTGGGCAGTGTTATGGAACTGAATCCTTTATCTGTGGGGTGTGATATGATCTTCAGGTAGATAGTGTCAGAACTGGGTTGAATTGTAGGACGTGCAGTTGGTATTTGAGAATTGCTTAGTGGTGTAGGAGAAAATACCCATGTATTGGGATTGGGTGCAGAATTATCCTTGGAACTGGACATGATAGAGGCAGTAGAGGGGCCAGAAGAGTAGGCTCTGAATTCAGGTGCACCAAGATCTGGGTCTTGTCTAACAGCTGTGGGATGCTTATTTGAGCACTCTAAACCTCAGCTTCTGCATCTGTAAAATGTGACAATAATGGTACACACATCATGGAGTAATTGTGAAGATTATATGAGCTAATATATGTGTGGACCTGAGAAGAAAGGTTCATTTGGTGTGAATCCTGAGAAGGAACTTATCTGCTGAGGTGGATTCCCCATGGTCAACTGATGACCCAAATTTTGTAAGTAATAGTGTTACCATTGTAACTAGCTAGTTGTTAATAATAGGAAAGGAACAAAAGAGAGGTCAGATATTATAAGCATTATAACCAGGAAGCTGCCATTTTATACTTCCCAGGGAACCACCAGTTCATTCCCTGCAAATCACTGGGGGAAGGATCAACAAAGGAGAAATGGATGCATGTGCAGTGAAGTTGGGGTGATGCAGGAAATGTGCCTGTCAGTCTAACACAGGAACAAAGATAATTGGCCAGAGGAGGCAGAGACACTGTAAGCATGCAAAATATTAGAAGGTTAAAATCCCCAGACAAAAGAATTCTCTCTGGTTCCTCTCTCATTCCCCTAATTTTGCTCCTACTTTCTTGCATTTGCCCATGTTCCTAGAAGCCACATGGCCCATAGTCATGTATACCCCACAAACAATGGACTGATGGACTACAACTGGGAACACAAGCTAAGCTAACCTGCTGCTGAATTGGGCTATGCAAATATGGAATAGACTCTTTGAGCAATGGCTTTAATCCTAGCTCTGCTATGATCACAGCTATACTTCTTCCACAGTGGGACAGAGGAATAGGGAACCTTGAAAACCCAGGGATTTAATTCCACAGAAATAAAGCCATCTTCAATATCTCATCCTCCTGTGCAAGTTTCAGAAAACTCTTTTTCTCATGATATCTCAAGAAGCCCACTTCCCCCAGCAGCAGGTAGGGACATGGAGAGCTCGCCACTGATAACAATAGAGCCTGGCAGGGGCTTCTCACATATACTCTATATATTGGGAAGAACATCAGACTGAATTCTCAGCTTCCCATACTATGCCCTGCTCTTTACGACAGCTAAGTCAACTATTATAAGGAAGTTTCTGGTTTCATCTTTCTACCAATGGACTAAAACCTGTGCTGTCCAATCAGAACTGCTTCATAATGACCAATCTGGGCACATAATGCCGAACTGTGTGACTCAGGCCAATTTACATAAAAGGGACCTAACTGGGAACTTTTGCTGGAAAAGACAGCCTCCCCTCTATCTCCACGGAACACAATTTAGATTGCTACCTGATCTGTTTCCTGGGTTGCAACTCTTTTTGCCCAAATAAATGCTTTTTAAAAATTCTTTATTATAATCTACAATTAACTTTGGTTTACATATGTAAAACAATGAACCTAGGCCTTGGTACAAAGTAACACTCAATAAGTCATAGCTGTTTTGGGGAATGGGAAGAAGAATGATAAGGAAGAATGACACTAAAATCTCTAGCTTGAGAATTTGGAAAAATGCTGAGAACAGTAATCAGCACAGGAGAACATAAATTTGTTTTTGGACATGTTGACTCTAATGGGCCTGCAACACCTAGGGTGAGAGTGTCCAGAAAGCAGTGGGACTTCAGACTTGAGGATTGGTAGACACTGGCCAGTGACGGTCACTGAAGCAATGGCAGAGATGAGAGGGTTGAGGACAGATATAGACACTTCTGGGGCTGCAAGGAGGGAGGAGTCAGGGAGCCATTGAGGCTGGAGATGTGAAGAGGGAACTGCTTTAAGTGTGGATAAGCTGTTAGAGAACAGGACTCATCTCTGTTTGGGGGCTCTGGGAATTCTTATTTCTTTTGGGGAAAATGAGAGCTGAAACCCAAGACCACTTGACTTGCTAAGATATCTCTGGGCTCATCCACAGGGCTGTCTTTAAGGGGCCCAGTGTGGCCCTTAGGTGGCTTGCTGCCCCTTACCTCCAGGTATTGATTAGCCAGGTATAGGGCACGATCAGTGACGTTAAATATGTCTCTCCAGTCGAAGTTGGCCATGTCATCAGCCTGATTCTCTCGAGGACCCTTGTAGAGGAAGCTCAGCACAGCTTCAGCAGTAATTTCTTCACCAAACTGCCTTTTCAAAAAGCCTTTCACTGTTGGGTTTGCCAGGATGTCCTTGAGAAGAAGTAATACAGTCACTGCATTTAGAAAAGTCCATAGGATCTTTTGGTCTTGTTGTTGGGCCATTTCCAATTTTTTAATGAATAGGAATAGAGACTCTAAGGCTCCCTTAAAAACTAGTGGGTTTTCTTCCATCATAAGGCATACCTATCTATATCCCATTTCCCCCAGATACACAAGTCTCTATACTATAGGGAGGGTGTGTATGTTGGGGTGGGGGCAGAGGGGCAAGGGAAATGTTATATAGGAAACTTCCTTTTTCTTATGAAATTTTTTATTCTCTTAATTATCCCCACTGTATTGAACCTTTGTCTCCTTGCTCTGCAAAGCTGGATATCAGAACTATCTTCGCAGTTAGAGAGCTGGCTTTTGAATCTGAGGCCCTCAAATGAATTTATAAAAATGAGAAACCTCAGGAAGCCACTGGTCTTGTGGCAATATTTACATTTGCTCAGAATTGAAGAAATATATTTCCACCCAAAGTCAATGACTCCACTTGGTGACAGCTTCTAGGACTAGTGCCTTTGGCTCTGCTTATTATTTTTTTTTTTTATCAAACTCCAATAGTGATTAACCCTTTACTGAGGAAAGGAAACAGGTGGAACTTTCTTGGCCCTTCTTCTCCCCTCCCCCTGTCATCCGTACTCTGATCATGGTCATCTGTGTGCTCTTGTCAAAGAAGTACCAGATCTGGGGCCCCACTTCTTCCCAGGCTTTGACCAACTTCCTAATGCGCTCCAGCTCTTCAAAAGTCGAGTTGGCCTAAAACCAGACAGAGATGGGCAGAGACAAGAATGGAGAGAGAAAAAAGTGAGCGAGAACCTTTGGTTATACCTTTCCTGCTCATGTCACCAACCCTCAATGTTTGTGACATGAGCAGGAAAGATATAACCAAAGGCTTTTCAAGGACATGTCTTAATTTTCTCAGTCTACTGATATTTTCCAGAACAATCTGCTATTTCCCAGCTTCCCAGACTGACAGAATCTAATTTCTTGATATCCCAGAGGAACATGTAAAGTTGATGATGTTATTATCTCCAAACCTAACTAAAGCTAGATTTGGACTCCCTGTGAGCAATTGCCCTTCCTCCCTGTCTTTATTTCAGGTAGCCAGGATTCAGAAAACATGAACCCTTCCATTAAGGATATAATTCAGGCACTGGGAAAGAAAAACTCATTGTAGTTTGGGCAAAGAGAGGAGGGCCCAGGCAGGGGTGCTGGCACAAAGCATTTTGGTGATGGGGGGTGGGCGGGACTCAAGAGTCTACTTAGCAAAAAACAAACAGAAGCCTCACTACCAGGAGAGCACAGTATATCTCTCTTCCTCTCCCCTTCTCTCCCCCTCTCTCATTCTTCTGGGTGGTCCTAGGTAGAAGGGACAAGGCTAGCTGTGTCCTTACGTTCTTCAGTATCCTGCGTGCTGCAGGGGAATCCGGAGTAAAGAGGATTTTTCCCATCAGCAGAGGCTTTGCTGCCCTCCAAGCTATTTTGGATAGAGGGTTGGACTCCAGGCTCTGGATCAATGAATTACAAAAGGTCGCTGCCAGGAAAGAAGGGACAGATTTTATAGAAACTCCCATTGCTCAGAGCTAAACACGGTCATTAGTATGTGCAAATCACGTGTCTTATTCAACTCTATGCTGGAGGATTTGACAAATAACCTAAATTAATAGGCTGCACCCCACCAATAACAAGCTCATCATTAGTAAGTAACAAAATGCCACAGTTCATCTCGAAAAGGGCCTCATCAGAGAAACAAAAGACAAAAGACGGGGCTTGCCCTGTGGTTTCTTCTGCTTTAGAAGAAGGAGGCTGAGAAAGCTCCTTGTGATTATTGCAAGAACAGAGGCTATTCTCAGATGAAAGGGACTGAGAGGCCACACAAGGCCTCCCCTCTGGAATCTCAGCTTTAGTAGCAATGATTTTCCTTCAATTAGCTGCTCAACTTCTTGGTTGTGTGTGGCTATTTTAGGTCCCAGTGACTTTTGGTGTGTGCCTCGCTGCCTCTTTAATGTTTAACTAGAGGGTTACCTAGTTGCATTTCTTACCTCCCCCCCGCCACTATCCTTTACCCCATATGAGCCAAAAATAATACTGAAAGGTGGGAAAGAGGACTTGCCAGGGACTTGCCATTGGGAACATAATTCAGTACCAGACGCACAGATTTTCAGTGCGTTGTGTTTATAAAAACATCCCGCAGCCGTGTTTACTTGCCGGGGCCCTTCTGACCTGAGATTGGCTTGCAGCTCTGGCTGCCTCCTCATTTATCTTTCTTCTCTTCCTCTAGAACGTAACCCTAGTTCAATCGGATCAGTGGGGAGTGTCCTCTCTGTTCCCTTTCCAAGTGGGTCTCAGTTTTTTCCATGGCTCACATCCAGAACTCTTTATGCACACCCCCTTCCTATAAGGGGAAATGTTTTTCTGGGAGGAGAAGCTCTTTGCCCGAGGACCCTCCATAAGACCAAGGAAGAGTCAACCCTGGGACTGGTTGCACCTGAAAGTGTCAAACCATCAGCTTAACTGACATTACAGCCTGATTATATACAGGACTCAGAAAACTTACTTGTTCTTTTGTCGTAAGAATAGATAGGATCTTTCCTCTTGGAGTCAATCCCCAGGAAGGCCTTATAGTTATTGTCTTCATACCAGTTGAAGGAGAACACCTGAGAGCCTCCTCCCTCTGGGTAGCCACACAAGAGGTCAGACAGGACACCAGTCAGCTGTGTGAAGGTCTCTGGACCACCAGTCTGCATGAGGGGTCTGGTCACCCACAGCAAGTCTTGGACACTCGGCCGATGGATGAACTGGAGCAAGGCAAAGGCTTCAGGTTATTTTAAGGCAGTCAGAGTCACGACCCACTGTGCAATCAAGTTCCTAAATATTGGGGAGACCTCCACATTTAAAAGAAAGCATCCATATTCTTAGCAATCTTTAACACTACTGCCATCCACCCAGGGACTAAGAAGAAACTAAGATAAGCCTTAAAGAACATCAAAGAGTTAACTCCAACACATTGTAATATCACTTCTCTCTTCTAGTCCCCTTTACTTGAATTCCTTGGAAATGTGTCTTTGAGGAAGTGTAGAGAATACTTCTCTGGAAGCCAGTTATTGGAGTCTGTTATTCCACCAACATGGGGTTACTGGGGAAAATTTGATGGAGGAATGGCTCTGTCTAGAAAGGCAAGGTCAGAGCAAATTTCTTTGGCCAAATAGTTTAGAATTTAGTTTCTTATAATTAGAAAACTGTGTTCTTATTAGCTTGATTTTATCAAATGTAAACTCTTTTGTTTTCCTGAAATGTGTGGTTTGTGGTTTCTCTCTCTCTCTCTCTCTCTCTCTCTCTCTCTCTGTGTGTGTGTGTGTGTGTGTGTGTGTGTGTGTGTGTGTGTGTTTTAAGATTCAAGCAAATATAGAACAGGTAAAATCTCCATGCTTGGAAAAACACTTTGTAAAAAGATAACACAACACTTTTTAATTCTGCACCAAACTAAGAAAAGACTGGTGGGTCTCTTCTCCATATGGGGACCTGTGGTGCTCTCTGGCCTCATCTTTTGAAGGTGGGTCTGCAATGCTCAGAACTAAGTTGAGGGCTCCCAGAGTTGCCAGAGTCTCAGCTCCCACAATGTCATCTGACTTTGCTTTAAGGGAAAATACAAAATAAAAACAATGCTGCTTTTATTCCCCCATTATTACTCACTTTCAAAGGCACTTGGGAATTTAAAAAACCATTAGGATTCAATCAGGTGAGACTGAAAACAGTTTCCCTATTGCAATAAGTGATGTTTACCTGCAGTCCCCTCTCTTTGTCCACATGCCAACACTTGCCCTCTAAAAATACTGAGTGCCGTGTCGAATCTACACAGTGAGTCATGCCTATAATCACAGTCTAGGCTTCAATAATAAAGTTAGAATCGCAAATTGCTTCAACAACAGTAAGCCTTATGACAGTCTTGTAAGAGGTTATTATTATGTTGCTCATTTAATCCAAGCACTCAAGAGATAAAGGGGCTATTCCAGGGTCAAATGGTTTCGTATCAGTTAATATACCGTAAATGGGGCCATAGGCTTCAAACCCTGTTCATCAATGCTTACACTTGTTATCTAGACAGGCAAGAAACCTTCTGGAACTCCCACAGAGAATTAAGAGTGTTGATATGTTTTGAGAATTTTTTTATATTCTCAAACAACTTCAACCTTATTATACTGATATGAATTTTTAAAATGCTTATAAATAAAAGAATGTTAAACAGAGACTCCCAGTGCAGCAGGTGGCCATCAGTACAATGGGCCCCGCCTCAGTTGAGCTTAGCTTTATGCAAACAGATTCCAACCATGCAGTTTTCCAGCTTGGTTATGCCTTAGTCAGCTGAGAATAGTGGAGGAGGGACAAGTTCCAGGAAAATTACATTTCATTTTTTGCCTCCCTCAGGATACTCATCATATCGAAAGTAATTATTTATTTCACATTGCTCTTCCCCGTTAGGCTGTCTGTTTCACAAGGATGGTGATCATATCTGTTCATCATTATGCCCCCAGCACTTCTCATCTATTGAGTGGAAGATCAGTTTCTATATGGGGAAAGGCTTGTGCAACCAGATGTTAATTAAAATGTGCACCATCTTTCACAATAACACACAAAAAGTCAATTATACTTTCATTGTGTTGAAATGAGTCAATATATGTCAGACACTTAGCCCTGTTAAGACTATAAATGTGTGCTACTACAATTATGGTATAGATTTGTGTGTACTGGTATTTCAAGAACATAATAGAATAGTGGACCACCTCAGTGCCAGTAACCCTTAGATTCCACTGTGAGTCCACCGATACTCTGTGCCACGCCAGACAAGTTCGCATGTCTTCCTAGGTGTAAAATCAGAAGGATGGCTCCCTTTTGTTTTGTCTTTGCCTCAGGAGCACATGTAATTTAGGATATAAACAGGTGCTTTGAAATTGCTAGAAGGAAAGATCAAGTGTATTTCTCTATGAACAGGTTTGAGGTACAATTAAATTGTCTGAGATATTAAGTGTGGTAAATTGGTGGAAAGATAAAATTAAATTATAATTAACTGTCATCGGGCCACTTACCTCTTGAATTCTTGGTGACATATCAGATAATATTCTCCCCCAAGTCCTCAGATTGATACCTTGAGAACTGCTGTCTAGGAGTGTAGGAAGCTGTAATTGATGGGGAAAATATTTGTTAAAATATATATGTGGTTATACATTCACACATAGGCGCTATCTGATCTCCTGTTTGCTTGAAAATATTTCCTCCCTTCTTTCTGATCACAAGACCTTTTCTGCAAGATTGCTTTCAGAAACAAAGTTCTTGTATCTAATTGAGAAAACCAGAGGCTCTTATTCCAAGTCACCCTGCTGAGCTAGTCAATCACCAATACTTTCATGGTGACATGAAATACACCAAATGAACCTGATTGCTGGTTTAGTGACACCAAACAAGACTCCTGAAGGAAGGAAAACAAAGCGTAAGGGAAGGCTGCCTGCATGGCGCCCACCTGTCCCCCTTGGGCTTTGTATACACTCCCAGGCTTCCTCCTCATTGTTCACGTCTTTGTTCCCTTTGTGTCCATTTAGGCAGGTTGTATGGCTTCCTCAGTTCAACACCATTCTCTTATGTAAAAGATTTGGCCAGTTACATCACCTTTCTCTCAAGCTGCAGCTTGAAAGAGAAAGAGGTTCCCTTGTAGATTGTCCGGTGAGAGCCGAGTCCTAGTGACTCCAGGCCCGTACCACAACGCAGAGCTGCTCATGCATCTTCCACAGTGTGGGGAACGTGGACCTCCACTTGCTGGTTCTGAGTCCCAGAGCCTTTCGCAAACACCTTGTTTTCCGGAAACCAAGCTCAAGTCCTGAATGAATGACTTCATTCTTCAGAGTTTCAAACCTGCTTGAATCACTGATCCTCTGTTTTTCAGGACTGAGTTCTAAGTTTTAAGACAGTGGTTTTCAAATGCAAGTGTGCATTTTGACTAGGCCTGGAGGGGATCTGCATTTTAACCAGCTCGACATGTAATTCTGATTCAAATACTCGTGACCACAAGCCACAACCTCAGCTTCTTACTTGCCAGTGCGGTTCCCCTTCAGTGGTCGGCAAACTCATTAGTCAACAGAGCCAAATATCAACAGCACAATGATTGAAATTTCTTTTGAGAGCCGAAAACCGACTTCTGCGCATGGGCCACGAAGCTTCAATCGCAGTGTACGTGCGCGCCCGCATGTGGTATTTTGTGGAAGAGCCACACTCAAGGGCCAAAGAGCCACATGTGGCTCGTGAGCTGCAGTTTGCCGACCATGGCCCTAAATGATGGGTGGGTGGATCCAGCTGCAGGAAAGCAGAGAAGCAGGTGGAGCTGGGCTTTGACCAGCTTTGCCCCTGTTTCTAGCCATACATCCTATGCTCTTTTCTTCAGCTACAGGTGCACGGGTGTGCTCTCTCACCCTGGAACTGAAGAACAGATGTAGGTCCACACTCATGGGGCAATTGAGGCTTATTTTCTAACTCTAAAATGAAAGACTTGATTATGCACGACAGCCATACAGCAGGCAGGAGAGGAATTTTCCAGGCATAGGAGGAGCAAAGCCATCATTGAAACATACCCCGGAAAGTATCTTTTCTCTTTAACCTGAACACTGGGCTAGGCATTGGTCTTGCCAGGGCTTATTTGAAATTCCTTGCAAATAGCTTCACTGCATGCTGGGAAAGCACTTTAATTCCTGTTTTTCCCATAGGAGGGTGGGGCTGAGAAGAATAGGTAGGCAGAGACAAGTGAGCAGGTAAAAAATGTTTACCATTGGTAAGTTATCACCAAGTCCTGTCTATTCTTCTCCTAACTTCTGAAATTAAAGTCTATTTGTGTAAAAGACAGCTGCCCCCATGTGGGCTCAGATGACAGTCTTTTCTCTATGCTCCTCTGCTCGCCTTGCCCTCTTCTGCTCTTCCAGGCACCTTGCTTCTTTCCTTCCTTGCACTACTCACCACTGGTAATTATTCTGCCATATATTTGTCATCTGTCTCTCTTATTAGATGCTAAGCTCCACCTAGAAAAGAACCATGTCCTATATACATGTAATGTGATAAATAAATGTTCTTATTATAGCAATAAGCAGACCAACTATAATTGTGTATATACATGATACTCCGTAAAATGATATGCTTACTCATATAGGGTAGTGCATTAGTCAGGGTTCTCCTGAGAAACATAAAATGGCAACCCACCCCATGCCACCCATCCTCATGCTGCCCCTAGGAGCCAGCCCCCTCACTTCCAAGAAGGCCTTCTTTCTCTTACTATCATGCTCTCCTGCCTGCCTTCCCCATGGGTTAGGTGATCCTCCTAGCTGCTCCTAGAATTCTCAGTTCATTCATATCACTTTTATATTGGTTTGCAATTATTTTTAATGTATCTATCCACTACACTGTAAACTCGTTAAGCACAGAATAAGCTTTATTTTGTTTTTATATTCTCAAAAGATGCTATATAGCAGGTGCTCAATAAATATGTGTTATATTAATGAGTAAATTAACTATAATCAAATAGAAAAGAGAGAGTCTAGTGAGGTTCTAGGCTGCATGTCTCTGCAGGTATGATGGTGACTTACAGGAAGGGAGTGAGGTCAATTCCACTTGGGGACAGGGAAGGTGACACTTGAGTTGATGTTTGGAAGATCAGTTGACAATAGTGACAAGGAGGGCAGTGTTTGTACATGGAAGGGGAGGGCCAGGAATTCCTGGTGGAGGGAGGAACGTGAGGAGAGTCAGCTAGAGAGAATGACTAGAGAGATTATCAGATAAGAAAGAACAGGACCAGGAATGTGCCAAGAGGGAACCAGAGGAACAACAGCTTGAAATGCATTTTTATGTCCTATTAACACTCTTTTTCAATCTTGTTAATAATTTAATAATATTTTTTAATCAAATATTTACTGAGCTGCCTGGTACTATATCTGCAATTTCTTTCCTACCTCTTTCCAGTGGGTCCAATAAAGAATGGGAGTCTTGTACTCATACCTTTGTTTTAGACACCACTGACATCTCAGACCAGTGCCTGTGCTCCCCCGCCCTCCCCGCAGCCCTCCATATAAACCTCGTCAGCAATTGTCTGAATGATGTTGCCATAAAGTATAAAATGACTTTCCCAGGACTCTCCTTTTCTTTTGGTTCCCCCATTATCTATTAAAATTCTCATGGATTGTTTCGGCCAGAAGAACCGGAAGAGAATGTAAGTTTGTTTGAGTGGAAATGTGAAAACATCTCTAGAAAAAAGGTCATATACTGAATGATAAGTATCTCACACACACACACACACCACTGCTTCCTATGCCAAACAAGTTCTCTCTTAATTTCCAAAATAACAAGTAACACTTCCATGTCACCATAGGGCTCAGCACTGCCAACCCAAGTTCATGGTCTGGTTAGACCTCCTGAGGCTGTGAGGCTGGAGATATAAATAGAGCTTTGGAAAGGTTATGTCTCTATCATCTCCCATCAGCTTTGGTTGGTCTGAGGAGGACCTTGGGCTTTGATCCTCATATACCTAAGAAATGGATACAAGGCCCTAGCCAGAAGCCAAGAAGATTCTGGTTATTTGAGATTCTGGTTTGGGTTCTCAAGGGACAAGAAACAGCCTGTCCTTTGGGACTGTGTAATATTTTTTTCTGAAGGCAGAATAAAGCATATTAGCTACTAAAAATAATCTTGTTTGAGCAGTATTTGCTGATGCTTTGGATCCAGTGGGTTAATTAAACAGATGCCATGTTGCCAACACACAGAAGGAACATTTTATGAGTTGAAGTTTTTGTTTTACTCTCTCTGATTCAAAGAAGGCCACCTGGAAAACAGTGTTGATTTCTGAGTTGAGGATCTGCATAACACAAGGGTAAATAGGTAGCCATAGGTTAAAAGTGTCTTAAAGGGATGACATGGCCTGTGGGAGCCGGGGGAAGGCTCTGAAGTGAAGGAGGAGCTGCTGTCTCAAAAGCACCCAGAAAGAGGTGAAAGGCAGATGAGGCAGTGGACAGACAGTGTGGCCCCCTGGGCTGCTGCTACAGGAAATCCAGATTTATCCGGGAGGGAAGTTGTTGCTAGACAACCAGGAGAATGTGGATTTAAAGCATGTTTGTTGCAACCTGTCAGTTGTTAAGCATCAGATGAAAAGAGAGGAAGCTGGCTTCAGTGGTGAGGGGGCAACTAGAGGGGACACCCTGAGTACCAGGAAATGTGTCATGAGTGGAGAATTCAGACTAAATCACTCAGAAATGGGGGCGGGAGGAATGCCGAACTGTCTGTAAAGGGAGAGGTCACAGAGACATGCTGTCTCCCAAGACTGGAGGGGACAACGTGTCTGAAGAGAGGGTGGGCTCTGGGGTATGTGAACAGACAAGTTATGGGGCTCTCTGGCTCAACAGAAACTCAGCCTTTTTCTCTCCATTGTGACTTCAGTCCTGGTATTTGTGGTTGATGAAAGCAAAACTGAGTTTGGAATCTCAGGGCAGTCAAAAGGTCACTCCGTGAGAGAGATTTCTTGCCAGTTGGCGGGGGGGTGGGGATCTGAGGAAGGAGAATGTTGCATCTAAATGATTGAGGAGGACATTTCTGGGAGTGGGACAATGATGGGGGACAGTGGAACCTTGCACAGTGGCTGTATTATTGCTTTGGTAAGAGCAAAGTGCTTTTTGTTTCAAATTGCTTGTCCATCTCTTCTCTAATGTGCATGTCACTACCATTCCATGAAATATGTAACATAGGCCTTGTTACCTTGATCTTACAAATGGGGAGGCTGAGATCCATTTAAGTGACAGCAAGTTAGGGCCAACCCAGAGCCAGGACCCAGTCTCCTGGCCACCGGGAGCTCTCTGTGTGCTCCAGTGGGCTGCCCACTTTCTGGTCCTCTCATCACTGTGCCCCATGCGCCGGGGAGAAGCTGATCACACGTAAATTACGGAAGAATCTGTGGTTATATTGAAACCCTTTAGAAAAGGATGTATATTAATGGTAAGTAGGAAAGAAATTTTAATACCAAAACTCTTAAGCTGGTGTCTGGCTTCAGAGGTTCCATGAGCCCCCAACCCCTGTGTCTGTTGTGTATTTCTCTAGGGAAAAGGTTTAGGGCTATTGTCATTTTTTCAAAGGTAGTCCTAATCTATAAAAAAGGTTAGGAACTGCTGTTCTGTAGAGATAAGGAATATGAGGCCAAATCCTTCTTCAAACTGGTTTACCCTGGAGAGAAACTGATGCCTAACACATCCATGCTCAATCTATGTCTACTGATTAAAGGCCAGGACCCCAGGACCCATTATCCTAAAGTCATAGGGCCTGCTTGTGTCCTGAATGACTTCAGTTTTGACCTCTTAGTATTTTTTTCTTTTTAAATTCATAAAAACAACATCTGATCAGTCATGACAATAAGCCCTGACCTACTGTATGCCTAGAGCCTAAAAGAAATCAAATCAGCCAATGACATTCATGCCTGTAGGCCTAATGCACATTTAACGTACATTAATGTTCTTCTCTCCTATTGCCTTTTACTTCTTCTTTATTGAAATCTGTTGACCCAGGGGATATTTTTATTATAACAGTCACAGTTTTGTAGATATAGACAGAAACAAATCCTAACACTGTCAGTCACATATACTTGCTGTGGCTTAATAATTTTCAAAAAACCTATTTTCTGATTTTGCTTTGTTTTTGCCTAACAGCCCTGCTGCTCACCTCTCATGCCATGCTGCTGGCACTGGGCATCTCTCCTCTCTCTTCTTCCCTCCCCAAACCCTCACACAGAAGTGGGAGAAAGTTGACAGTCCAAAGATCCAGAAATCAAAAGGGAGAGGAAATCATGAAGTTAAGTCATTAATGGGACCTCACTGTAAAATCCTGGAGATATGCGGCTTTTCCAGAGAGTTTCGATGTAGAAATATCATCCGAAAATGGAAAGGCATAGTTAAAATTTAGCAAACCGCAATGGATGATCACAGAGAGCAGAAACCATGGCCAACTCACACCGGGCAGCGGGCAATCCACCCACACTTCTCCCCCACGATTCAGGAATTTAGGGAGCAGAGCCAGGAACAAAGCAGGACATTGAAAGGAGCAGGGAGTCTGGACCCCCAAGACTGGGTCTTTTCTTTCCCGGAACACAATGTTCAGTCACCTCATAGTCAAAGAGACACAGGTAAAATGAAGTCAGAAAAATAAGAAACCGTGACAGAGTAATAGCTGAGGGGAAGGAAAGAAAGCTGAATCATGCCACACTGGAGGGGAAAGACCTGGGCCAAAATGCTGGGGAGGCCAGATTTCCTCTATCAACATCCATGAGAGGGGGAAGGGAGGGAAACCATTTCCCAGCAGTGTGGCAGGTCTTGGCACCCGCCTCGGTTCCCCTGCCGGACTCTCACAAATAAACATCAGAGCAGAAGGGACAGATTTGCTTCTCAGCAAGATTTCAAAGCTGTGCACCAGAGTTGGAGAGAAAACAGGAAGGATCTAGAGGGAGGAGAAGGAGGAGGAGGGGCATGCTTACCTCAGGCCAAATCAGATGGGAAACGTCCCAACCCCTCACCCGAAACTGACACATCATTTTTTATGAGGTGTGAAACCTTTCAGGTACTGTGGGCCCAGGTCTGAGCTGCTGGGTTTCAAGCTGGGGGCGGTGAGCCCGAAAGACCACACGTGAAGACAACCTCTTTCAAGCTCTCAATTGAGGTGAAACCAAGAGGGGATAAATCTCCCTGGAGAAAAGCCCTCCACCTGGCTGCTTGCTTGTTCCCCAGCCCACCTGGCTCTGGGCATCCAATGTGTACACGTGCTCGAGCGTGTGCTTGAGCTCAAGTGTGCATAAGTGTCTGTATGGGGATGAGCGGGGTGGAGTAAGGCCATGGTCCTGCACTTGAATTATTTGAAGATGACAACACTCACTTCTGACTCCAAGGGGCTGAGGAAAAACACAGCTGGCCCGGTTGGTGCTAACCCCCAAAGCCCCCCTCTAATTCGCTCAGCTCCCCCAGGTTTCAGGGGCTGGAGGTTGCACTCCCTCTCCAGCCCCAGCCCCCCCACCCCACACACACACACCCAGCTCCTTACACAGCAGGGGCAGGTGCCGTCACAGTGGTTTGCTGGGATTGTCCCTCTTTCTTTGTTAATAAGCACTGACTTGGCATTTAATAAAACCGTATTTATACAATGGCTCCGTGCATATGAGAAACAGCCCAGGAGAACAGAGGCTCAGCCTGCCCCACGCTGCAGCTCAGTGTGGCTGCCAGCCAACCAGCTGCAATAACAGCCTCATCCCGGTCTCAGAGCTGCCCCTCTCAGAGGGTCTGCCCGAGCTTTTCTGTGCCCCCCTCAGGCTTGTTTCTCTAAAAACATTGTTAGAGAGGGTACAGGAGCAATAACAGCAAAAATCCTATCTTAATGCCTGTAATTTCTTTTAGGTTTTCTTATTAGTAATATTTGTTTAATTTAGCCACTCTGTCCAGTTGTCAAATGGAAAAGCACATTTGAACAGCACCAGACAGGGTGTTTGTCCTCTTTGCTTGGGACCCATGTGTCCTGTCTTGGTCTTGTCTTTCCCCAGAGAGATGAGCAGGAGCAGAAGACGGCGGGCAGGGGAGTCCTCCAGGCCCGTCTTCCATTCGGTGTCCCTAGGCAGTCTCTGGGCCACTCAACGGCTTTGTAAAGGTAACAGCAGAGAGGAGGCATCTCCACAGCACCTTGGTCTATGTGTGATCAAATGAAAGTGCTTGAAAGCCTTAGAGCATTTGGGGTACTATTAGTATTATGCTTGCTCTACAGCAGGGGTGGGGAACCTTTCTGCCAAGGGCATTTGGATATTTATAACATCATTCATGGGCCATACAAAATTATCAGCTTAAAAATTAGCCTGCTATATTCGATCAAACATTTAATTAACTCACCCCTAATGCCTTGGCAGGACCAGACCAAAGGATTTCTTGGGCCTTTCACGGGCCACCCCTGTTCTACAGAAATTGAGACTAAGTCAAATTCCTGTGTTTTAGGTCAGTAATTCTCAACCCTGGTTGGACTTTGGAATGATCTGGGGAGTTTTGAAAAATACTGAAGTTTCAACTGAATCGGAATTTCAGGGGGTGGGGGCTGGGCAATAGTAGTTTTTTGTTTGTTTGTTTTAATATATTTTTATTGATTTCAGAGAGGAAGGGAAAGGGAGAGAGAGATAGAAACATCAATGATGAGAGAGAATCATTGATTGGCTGCCTCCTGCACGCCCCCTACTGGGGATCGAGCCTGCAACCCGGACATGTGTCCTTGACCAGATTCGAACCTAGAACCTTTCAGTCCACAGGCTGATGCTCTATCCATTGAGCCAAACCTGCCAGGGCGCAATCGTAGTTTTTAAAAGCTCCTCAGGTGATTCAACGTGCAGCCTGGCTGGGCACCACTGCTCTAGGGCCCATTGTTGCCTGTGTTGGCGTGTCTGAGCTGTGCTGCTGTGGTACATAATACTAATAGTACCCCAAATGCTCTAAGGTGATTCAACGTGCAGCCTGGCTGGGCACCACTGCTCTAGGGCCCATTGTTGCCTGTGTTGGCGTGTCTGAGCTGTGCTGCTGTGGCCTGGCCTGTTTGCAGGTCTTGAGGCTGACAGAGAGTTCAGTGAGGGCGGAAGGGGCACACTTGGAGCCTTGGCCTCAGCACATGCCTGGTGCCTGCAGGTGCCCAATTCCGGTTTGAGTGCATGGGCATGAGTATACAGTTAGTGAGCAAGCGTGCAGTGCATGACCCCGCACAGGTCAGTGAGGGTGATCAGGCAAAGTTCTCCTCTGGTTTTGGAACTCTAGCACTTGCCAAAGCAGCGTGTAAGGACAGAAAGACTGTCTGGTCTTTCTTGTCTGATAAAAATATTGTGAAGCAGTGGCCTGAGTTTGGGTCCAGTCCTAATGAAGTTTGCCCAGGTCCCCTTTACCATGCTACTTCTAGAACTGCCCCCCCACAAGAGCTGCTGGTCGTGCCCCAAAGGCACATTTAACTACATCAGCAGCCAAGGTCCTTCAAAAAGAGATGCGAGACCCTGACCCTTTGCTAGTGACCAGAGGATTGCACAGTCCTAGGTGCCAGGGAATCTCAGTCGCTCTGCAAACACAGGTGCTGTCTCCTAGCTGAGCTAGTGTTCGCTGTCCAGGATAAGGGATTGTTATTGCCTGACTCTTCTGTCTGATTCTGCAAACAAACTGTGGACAGAGAAGTTTAAAGCACACGGCTTTTTATTCTCCCTGCAGCGTGGGGAGGCCTTTTGGCGGCCCTGGGTTCTCAGTGGAGGAAGCCTCCACAGCTCCCGGCCCCTCTTCCCAGACTGGAGGCCCACCCAGAGGAGCCAGGAAGGTTGTAATATTCTAAGAGAGTCACACTTTGAAAGGGATGAAGTGTGAACTCTGCCAGAAACTGTGTGGTCCTGTTTTATTTTATTTCGTTTTTAAAAGCCTTCATCTTGCTTTTTAAGAAACTCAGAGAGTGGGTTTTCTGGGACTTGAGAGAACAACCATAAAAAGGCAAAAATCATTAATTTCTCTACCAAGCTCTCAGTGACTGACACTCCTCACAACACAGTTCCAGAAATTAAAATGTAGGCGCGCGCGCACACACACACCACAATTCAACGCTAGAAACATTACATATGTTCCTTTCTCTGAAGGATTCTAATTTTGAGTGTTTCTTAAAGGGTGATCCACAGCGAGCTCTTAAACTAATAGGACAGATTCTGAGCCCGGCCCAGATCTCCTGAACCAGTCTCTGGGGGTGGACATTTGGAACTTGCATCTTTTACCAGCTTCCCTGATGATCGGCATACACTCTGAAGTGTGAGAACTGCTGCTCTATGCCGCCTTTATATAACTCCCTCTCATCTTACCCTTCTGGCAAAAGAGGAGATATTATCAGTTCCCAAGAAGTGTGTCTGGGTGCAGTTCCAGAACAGAGGGTTAGCCAGGTCAGGGCTTTCTAAGCTTTTGAGACTATGCAATTTTCTCTGTCATTTCCTTTTTCCCAGAAGCAGCAACCTTTGGGGGACAAGAGCAGACTCACAGTAGGGAGCGTGAAGCTCTCATTTATCGAAATGTATTATGTGCTTTGCATATATTTTTTCATTTATATTTTCTTGTACTTTATGAAGTATTATATCTGCTTTATAGATGAGTGATGCAGGCAGGAAAAGTCAACTATCTTGCCTATGACCACCTCACTAGAAAATGGTAGGGCAGGGGGTCCAAACAAGCCCCCTTTTCCTTTCCACGCTGCTAAATGTGGTGGAGGAGATGTACCCCACTTTAGGGGCGGACTCAGACCTGCCACAGCCACATACCCAATGGTGACTCCCAGGAGCCTGGGCCTTTGGAGCCTTTCTTAAGGATTGTCTTGAATACCAGGCTCGTGCCCTCCCTGTCAATGCACGGTTCCCAGTGGCCTGCCACCAGGCCCTGCTGCCCCAGGAATTACTTCCCCAGAGCAAGAAGCTAAATACCTCCCTTACCACACGGAAGAGTTTGAAGAAGTCCACGTTGGCGTACAGAGTGTCTTCCATCCACTGGAGGGTCCCCTGGGAGAGGGCGCACATGGCCTCACGCACTGTCTGTGCCCCTCGGCGCTGGCTGAAGATTATGAAGCGCTCCAGGAGGGCCTCACTGCAGGCGATGTCCTTCAGCACCAGGCCAGGGACTCCGTGAGCAAACTGCAGGGAGGAGAAACAACCCTGGAGGACTGCCTGTGGTAGGAGAGCACCACTCCCGGGAGATGTCCACGTCCTCTCCCACAGAACCTGTGACTACATTACGTAGCATAGCAAGGGGCAAGGGGGGTAAGATTGCAGGTGAAATTACAGTGGCTCATCAGCTGACTTTATTTTGGGGTTATCTGTGTGGAACCCAATGTCATCACCAGGGTCTTTTAAATGTGGAGGAGGGAGGCAGCAGAGACAATGTCAGGGTAAAGCAATGCGAGAAAGACGTGGTTGCTCACTACTGGCCTTGGAGATAGGGAGGCCACCGGCCAAGGTGTGGACAGGGGCAGCCTCTGGAAACTGGAAAATGGATTTCCTTCTAGACTTCCCTCTCCCTTTCCCCTGGAAAGGAGTGCAGCCCTTCCAACACCTTGACTTTCAGACTTCTAGAACCATAAGATAATACATTTGTATTGTTTTAAGCCATTGCATTTATGGTGATTTGTTAGAGCAGCAACATGAAACTAATACACTCCCAAGCCTCACTATCAGTGAGCCATTTAAAATTTGAGCGATCCCTTCTTAGTCCACCAATGCTTAGGTACCATCAGGACCTACTCCCTGAAGGTCAGGAGAGGAGTGGCTGGCAAATGACCAACCTCCTCTCTCTTTTCTCACCAGACTTAACCAATAAAAATACTAAATGCAATTAGATTTGAATTTCAGATCAACAATGAACAACTTTTACTACAGTATGTCTCAAACAGAGTCCAAATGACACATACTTTTGCTAACATTATTTGTGACTTATCTGAAATTCAAATGACACTGGACAGCTTGTATTTTATCTGACGACCCTAGCCCCTGCACAGGGCATATGCCCCAGCTCCTGTAGAGCTCATGGACAGTGACTATTGAAGCACAATCCCCACGATTGCCTCCAGTGGCTAAGGAGGCCTCTGCCCTGGCCAGGACCCCTGCCAAGCAGCACAGAAACTGGCCTCAGAAGTCCTGGGCCCCCAGCACGGGACAAGATCCTGAGCATCGTGAACAGGTTCATGAGCTTCCCTGGTCTCTGCAGCCTTCCCCTGGCTTCCAATTAGCTACACAGTCCTCTGGGCTGGAGAGCAGAGAAGCCAGGCTCTGCTGCCCCCTGCGTGGAGACTGTCCAGACCACAGATGGAAGGAAGCCTGATCCCTAAATGAGGCACTGGTCTCGGATGATGCTGGTTGGTATGGACTCTGTCGACCTCGAAGGACTGTCACTGCATATGTATTCCAGCAGAGCCCTCCTGTTGCCTACATTTGACTTCTTACCCCCCAGCAAATTCCCCCAATCCTAATCCCAGAGTATAAAACATTTTGAGGTGGAGGGAACCAATGAGCTCATTTTGTGCAAACATCTAATATTCCAGGGGAGAAAGGCAATGGAGAAGGGGTTAGGGGATGTGAGAAGGTTACACAGCAGGCTGATGGGAAATCTGGGACACCCCTAAAGCTCCCTGCTCCCTTCACTCAGTTCCTCATTCATCCAGTGCTCACTCACTGAGTTCCCATCCTGCAGGGACTAGACTAATTCCTGGTGATGCAGAGAAGACAAGGTGCGTTTTCTGCTTTCCCAGGAGCTCACAGAAGAGGGAGCATTGAGAATAGTTAGTAAAAATAGTCAGTACTTACCGAGTGTTTACTGTGCTCCAGGCACTGTGCTAAGTGTTTTACATGCATTCATTCTTTTAGCTCCCACAACAACCACATATGGCGGGCACTTTTATGATCTTCATTTTACAAATGAGGAGACAGAGACAGAGTCATTAGCTAACCTGCTGGAGGTCACATAGTTAACTGTGTGGCCTTGTTGAGATTTGAACCTACAGCTTGTGCTTAACCATTACCTGTTAGCTCTTTATCAAGTGGGGAAGAGGGAGGAGGCAGTGCAAAGAGAGGAGGATTTATGAACAATTTCACTGAAGAGGAAGCATTTGAGCTGGGCCTTGAAGCAAGTCTAGGAGAGTACAGGGCTGGGGGTGGGCCCAGGGCCAGACCAGAGAACTGTACCACTCTCCCCGTCTGGTAACTCCCTAGTGGAGAGAGGAGGTGATGTGATTCCCTCCTGGGCAGTGCACAGGCACCAGGCAGAAAGGACAGGAGGGGCAGCCAGTCCTGAGGTAAAGAACAAAATCCCATGTTTGATGAGGATGATCAATTAGAGAGCAGCAGACCACATGTGGCTATTTAAATTTAAAATAGCTAAAACTAGACAACATTTGAAATTCAGCTCTATTTCGAGTGCCCACCTGCCACGTGTGGTGTGGCCTGTGGCTACCTCAGTGACAGCCCAGAGAAAGGACGCTGCCCTTGTGGAGGGAGGGTCTAGGAGGCGGTGCTGCTAAGGAGCGCAGAGCTGGACAGAGACCGAGATGAGGAGCAGACACCCAGGCTGGGAAGCCGGGTAGGCACAGGGCGGGGCACAGAGGGAGCTGTGTAGCCCTGAGTGGCCTCTGCAAGTGGCTCGCTCTTAAGCTCTGGGGTTTGCTGGTTAGGGAAGCATCAGCTAATCAGAGCCAGCCACACTAAGTAAGGTCACAGCCTGGTGACCGGGACCCTTCTCCCCAAAGGAGAGGCCTCAGCCCTGATGCCAACAGCCCAGCAGCTAGGGATCTAAACGTCACACAGTGAGGAACTGGAAAGAAATTTCCCCTAAATTCCTGCCCTTATCTCCACCTCCCTTTTATTACCAACTGGAAGTCATCACAGGCATTTCCAGGACTGGAGTTTTATGAGCTGAAGAGAAGCAGAGGGGAAAATGACCAATCCCTGCTGCCGCCCCCACGCCCTCGGGTGGGAGGGAGGGGGAAGGATAGCGGAGCAGCACAGCCAGGCCTGGCTCCCAGGGCCTTGCCAGGAGCCACACCCAGGATGCTGGGCCAGGAGCCATAAGGCCCCAAACTGAAGCAGTGGTCTCACCCCTGAGCCGGCTGAATTGCCTGGAGCGCTGGTTAAAGTACAGCTTGCAGGTTGGTTGTGGTAGGGCCTGAGAATTTGCATTGCTAATAAGCTCCCAGGCCTTGGGGATGCTGCTGGTCTGGGACTCTGAACACCGCTGAGCTGGAGTGAGGAAGACTGGGTTAGGAAAGAGAAAACCTGGTTGCCACTGCAATTTCTAGCTCTACAGCCTCGTGCAGATCACTCAGCGGCCAGCCGCCTCATTTTCCCCCTATCTCAGGATTCAGGTGAAGAGCTCACAGCTAACAGATGTGAAAGTCACGTGTTAGTGGCAGAATGCTCTGAATAAATATAAGAGAGCCTGGACCTGGAGAAAATTTGGGGGGAGCGGGGTGGAAGAATTAGATCAGATTACGCAAGAGGGGGAGAGGAAGAAGTTTGCCTGGCGCCGAGAAGAAATGGTGTCGGAAACAGGTCTGCTCTGCATGCGGCCTTACCAGGCTCAGTGGCCCGGGAGTTACTCCGCACAGCCCAGTGTCTGCACTGCTGGCTTCTGGGCCTGGAACTCTCCTCACAGTTCTTTCCATGGTCACCTTCTATTCAGTCAGGTTTGCTCAAATACCACCTCCTCTGGAGGGCCCTCCCTGACCACCTCATTTAGCGCTGCCCCATCCCCAGCCCCCGAGTCCTGCCCTGACTCCTGACCCTGCAATTGTCCCACAGCACCCATCTCAACCTGCTGACTTCACCATCACCTTTGGCCCCACAGGAAGCTCCCAGAGTTAGGGGTTTGCCCATATTGTTCCCATGGTGCTCTAGTACCTAACATGTCTCTAAATGTTTAATGAATACGGGAATAAACCTCTGTTTCCTCAACTAGAAGAGGAGGTTGAGCCATGTGATCATAAACCTCTGAGATGTATTGGCAGGATTTGTCCCGTCTCTGAATCCCATGAGGGGAACGGGCATTGGCTGAGTAACTCCCAGGTATTTTTCTGAACCTGGGGCATGAATGATGGATTCTGAACGTGAAAGCAAGAAGGAAAAAAAAAAAAACACCCGTGGTGTTCCTTGCCTTTCTCAGACTCGTGCTCACCCCTCCCTTCCAGGAATCACTGGCCGAGGACATGAACCAACCTGCTCGGGCCGGACCTGAGAGTTGACCAGAAGGTGGACGACTGAGTCAGTCAGGCCAATGTTTCTCATGAGAAAGAGTGTCAGTGTTTCTTCGTCTCTCAGGATATCCTGAATGCGTATTCCTCTCCCTGTAGATGAATGAGAGAAAGATCAGGGTGCTGAAGGGCAGGTGGGTCAAAAAAGAGAAAACATCTAGAATTCATTGGAAACATTTTTAACTCTGTTCTTGGGTCCCCGGGAGCGCCTGGAGGCCAGGGCTCCTTCCAGTCAGCTCTCACCCAACACAGTCACAGAGATTACTGCGGAAGCAGCTGGGCAAAATTTAGTGAGAAGGCATGAAGGCTGGACCAAGTTGGCTCAGGGTCCCGTGTGGGGCTGGTCTAGGACAGCGGATCTCAACCGGATCAGTAAGGAGCTGGAGCAAGGAATTTTGTCCCCCTGGGAATATTTGGCACCATCTGGAGACATGTTCGGTTGTCATAACTGGGGAAGTGCTAGTGGGTAGAGAACAGAGATGCTGCTAAACATCCCACAATGCACGGGACAAACCCTCTTCCCACACAAAACAAAGAACTATCTGGTCCTGGTCCAAAATGCCAGTCATGCTAAGGGTGAGAATTGCTAGTCTAGGACTGGGGCATACCCATGCTCTGTCCGCACTGCAGCTGTCCTGAGGTAGAGGATCCTTCTCGGCGTCTTTGTTAAGGCTCAGTCTCAGTTAAGGCTCTAAGCTCAGGGTATTGACATGGACTAAGAAAGATGGGGCTGTTTTGGTCAAGAAAAGTTTCAAGTGGAAAAGAGAGGATGGCCTTTTGTCTGGGCTTGCAATTCCATGCCCTTGTCTTCCCAGTCACATTCTTTCTAGCTCCACTCAAAACCTGCCAGAAGCAGACATTTCTTGATGGGAGGCATAAAGGACTCCTCACAGCTTAGGTAACCTTGGGGCAGGTGATTGAAAACCACTGTGTGTCTGTCCTTCCCACATCTACCTCTCAGGATGGTTGTGGGGTGAGTGACGAGAGATGAGGAATGCAAAAAGTGCTTGGCTTTCAGGCCTGAAAACAGAGGGCACCCCGTTAATGCTATTCTGATTGCATTCACAGTATTCTTACCCCTTCCAGGGAGTCACACCCAGGGTGCCCACCTCCTCTGCCTGCTTCCAGGGCCAACACTCAGCCTCAAGCTGGCCACTGTTACAGTTCATGAGACGCTGGCCAGAGAAGAAGGTTACGGGCCCAGATACTTATGAAATCATTTCAACATTAAGGAAAAGCATTTGGGTTGCGTGGAAAAGGCTTATCTCTACATTTCACCTTCTCCGGAGCCTGCCTGACTGCTTATCGCTTCAAAGCTCCTTCCAGAGCCCATCTCCTCCCTCCCTAAATTCTTCCCTCACCAAGAGGCCTCG
Source organism: Plecotus auritus (assembly GCF_963455305.1). Classification (NCBI taxonomy): domain Eukaryota; kingdom Metazoa; phylum Chordata; class Mammalia; order Chiroptera; family Vespertilionidae; genus Plecotus; species Plecotus auritus. The sequence goes on from NC_137771.1 coordinate 74,903,867, forward strand.
CAGCCTGAGCAGCAACAGCCGTCCCTTCCGTTTTCAGGCGGTAACGCTGCCTGTATAGTGCCTGGTCCTGACATTGCTGCTCATTTCTCCTTGAAAGGGGATGTGTCAGCCACAGGCCTGGCCCTGCAGCTGGGGCAGGGCTACCCGTCCTGAGGCACCACCGCGCACTCACCTCTCTCTCCAGGGTGGGTGCCCTTTAGAGTTGTGCCGCTGGGTAGCTCAGTATCACTACCCTCTGCCTTAGGGGAACCTGGCACAGGGAGGAGGGAGGCTGAGGAAGGAGGAGGGGTTGAGAGAGGCTGTCCTATTAGATTCTTGCCTTCCCTCCTTTTGGATAAGTCCTGTCTCATCTTCCAAACTCAGCTCCTACTCCCTCTTCCTTCCCCTGGGGAACAGCTCAGTTGTTCTTTTCCCAATCACTTCTTTATGCGCAGTGTTATATTACACACACACACACCTCACCTGAAAGTGGGGGGCTATGGACTCCACTGTCATTAATACCCCTCGTTCGACATAGCAATGCTGGGCACACAGACGTAAGCCCTGAAGTCACCTCTGGGTCACCCAACACTAGAGCCTGACATGGACTCAGAGCCTCGTAAATGGAATGGCATGAGCACCCAATAAATACTGTTTTATTGACCCCAAAGTCACGACCCCATTTGACTGTTTATCTCTTTGTTATTCTTTAACTCACTCACCTGACCTTTCATACAAACATCGTGCTGGGGAGAGGGAGATGGGAGAGATTTGCCCTGGTGTCTCCCAGGACCCCACCCAGGAGACGGGGCTGCTGTGGCCCCAGAGGGAAGTGGCAGGAGCATTCTGGGTTCACACACCTGGGGAGGGGTGGGGCCCACCCTGTGGGCAAAGTGTGGGGCCCAAAATGTAAGAGGTGGCTGATACCAGACAGAGGTTTCACTAGACTCTCAAGGGAGAAATGTGATCTGGGGGCCTGAGGAAAGAAAAATAAATTTAGCTTAAAATGTGGTTCTTCTTGTTTTCTTCCCCCTGGAAGATTAGAAGTGGGGGAGGGGCCACGGAGGCCCTGGGAGCTGAGGGGAGCTGAGGTGGGAGAGTGCTTGAGGCTCATGGGAAGAAGGTGTTTAAAGATGATTGAGAGACTTCCTTGGGGGTGACGGGGAGGGGGCTTCACGGCTGTCTTGAGCCATCAATCCTCCCCTGGGGAGAATGCTGTACCACAGGTTTGCTGGAAGGGAAACCCCACCTGCTCAACATCAGCATACTTTCCCAGGTGACTGGGAACTGCCTGGCAAAGCACACACCCGGGCAGCAGCCGCCACCTCGCCTTCAAAGGCTTACCCTCGGCACGGCTTTGGGCTGCAGATTCAGTGTTCACCCGGAGCGATGCCCGGGTGCCTGGGTCAGACCTGAGAGTCTGCAGTGTGACGGTGAACCTCAGTCCCCAGCCTGGAATTCCTTCAGAGAGTGCCCAAATGCTGCCTTGGGGGTGGTCCCCTGTCCCCTCTCATGGCCACTAAGGTCAGTGTTCTGCAGCGTCTCTGTTCCCAGTCCCAAAACTCTTTGGGGAGCCTTGGCTGGCCTTCCCTGACCTGGTCTCCCCAGACCTCGGAAGCTGCTGGCAGTTGGGGATTTTCCCCGGAAGCCCGAGGCCTGCAGAAGGAACCCTGTGCCAAGGCAAAACTCGTCCTGCTTTGGGGTTAGGAACTAGGGATTTGGGTTCTTACCCACACGCTGTAAAGCCACAGAGAAATTGAGGTTAGAAATGACTTCCGTTACACTTCCTCCCAGACTCCATGTGAGGATCAAACCCCGGAATGAAATATCTGCTGACTAACAAGGCAGGCAGTCACTCGGGGTGGGAGGACAGCCACTTTCTCTTGTGCTGTTTAACCTTAGAAATAAAAAGCCTTCCGCTTGGTGTCCCCACCCTTTTCTCTTACTATTAAAATGCTGACTGTGCTCATAGGACTAAATGCTCAGTCCTTCATGCTCCGGCTCAGTAAATTCTATCCAAAGCAGCAAAAGACAGAGTGTTTGTAAATTGGTTTTACTACATAAAGTATACACTTTACTCTTTTTGAAACCATTAGAATGTAATGAAGCAGGGGTCCTCAAACTTTTTAAACAGGGGGCCAGTTCACTGTCCCTCAGACCATTGGAGGGCCGGACTATAGTTTTAAAAAAAAAAATGAACAAATTCCTATGCGCACTGCGGCCTGGGACGAGTCGGCTGCTAAGCAGGACAGGCAGCGGCACTCTGAGGGCCGTTCAAATGTCCTCGGTGGGCCGCATGTGGCCCGCGGGCCGTAGTTTGAGGACGCCTATAATGAAGTAATCTTAAAGTAGAAGTAATCCCATATGAACCTTGTCCTTTATTGCTCCAATGGGGAGTGAAGGGAGAAGGTGGCCGATGGGAGGACATCAGATTCTCCTTAGAGAACTCACCCCTCCTGACGCCCCTGAGCTCTTGAAGCCCCACCTGCCCACCCCTCTACACGAGGGAGGGAGTTGTTGTTCACTCATTCCTTCCACTTCTTCCCTGGAAGGGGGCCGGCACCCGGTCTGACACATCTCCTTCCCCCCAGGGACTCGCACAGCACCTGGCTCAGTGGTGCTCACCAAACTCTGCTGAATGTTGACTGAGCTGCACCCCGAGGCTCCAGGGCTGATCTGCACTATTCGTCACCTTTCTTGCTTGGGATCCTGAGTAGGCGCTGTTCACCCAGCCCGCCAGTCCCCTTGGCAGACCCCTTCCTCATCCCTGTCATCCTCTAAGGTCATCCTGTGAGCCATCGCTCCCACCCCATCCTGGGAGCAGACATCTCCCAGATTCAAACTGCTTCCTTCACTGGCTCCGAGCCTTACCCCGGATCAATCTCCCCCACATCAGCAGCCTTTTCTCCTCCCTGGACTGCGGTGACCCCGGGGGGCCTGGCAGGCCTCGCTCCTTCCCCACCACTCGTTTGCCCCTCCCTGGGATGGTTCCAGCTGGAGCCCAGGCTGTCGCCAGGCCCAGTCCCTCTGGCCATCGGCAGCCGAGCCTCCTGAAGACACGACAACTACACAGCACCCACCTGTGCTTTAAGAAGAGATGTCAGAGTGGCTATTGGGGTTGGGCTGCTTTTCCCTGGGAGGAGAGACGCGGGAGAGGGAGCTCCCCCACCCTTTCTCCTCACTGTTCCTGACTCCAGGAGGCTCTCCTCCCCATGCAGCCTCAGTGAGCATGTGACCCACCAGCCTGGCCTCACATTTCGTTCAACTCTTCATCAACTCATCCCTCACCTCTGCTCCACTTCAACCACCATGGCCGTACCTGGGGGCTTGTTCTCACCTGTCCCACCTGCCTTTGAAATCCTAAATTCATTTTTTAATCACAACCGTTAACCCTACTCACTTTCTCGGCCCTTAAACAGGGCCATGAAGCCCCCTGAGACCTCTAGTTCCCCGCCCACCCCTTTCCCCCCTGTCCTGTTTCGGCACTTCCGTCTTCTGGTCCAGCCTTATGCATCCTGGAGCCCACATGTGTGGTTCAATCACCACCCTCAACCTCCTTGCCTCTTGGACTTTCTATGGCTCCCCCACAAGCCCCTGGCTCTGTATCCCCCCACATCCCACTCTGCACCTTCTCTGCCTCAGGGCCTGGGGTGCTGGATATCACTGGAAGAAATCAAATGATTGTACGTATTTATGTCATGATAAACATATGCTCTCTGACCTCCCAGAGTCCTTAATGCTACTTGGCATTGCTCACACATGTTCCTGGTTAACTTTCTCTCTCCGACTCTAGGGAGATTGTCCTGTACCTTGACCTTACTCTGGAAACCCCTCATCCCCTGCTTCTAGCACTTACCCTAGCCTCGTGCTCCCCAGAGCACATGCTCTTCAGGCATGCTCCTTTCTGTCTCTGGACTTACCTGAGGTAAGATCTTGCTTTCCCTCCTTTGTAACTTTCTACCTTCTAGGCTGGTGGGAAGAGGAGTCCTCACCACCTCTAGATCCCATTTCCTCCTGCCTCCTCTAGTATCATTTCCCACCAAATCTTTCCTGCATCTTTAGTCTCTCTGACGTACGAGGGAGGTGAGAGGCAAGTGATGGCTGAGAACACTGAAGCCCACCTTACCTGCCATTCTCTCGGGGTGAGTCCGGAGGGTGTCCATGAGTTGGGATAAGGTGCGGAGTTCTGTCCAAATCTGGCCAAGGTGCTGGCTCTCTGGTGCATCCACGAGGAGTTCTTGAAAATCATGATACACCCTTGCCAAGCTGGAAGAGAGACAATGCCTCATCAATAAAGACATAGGTGTCATTTCCATAATAATGATAATACCACCTTGTGCAATTTTTACAAATAGTATCTGCTTGACCTAGCTACTACAGTATGTATCTTTGCAATAGTGCCAAGGTAAAAAGAAAATAACATTTTATTTCCTTGTACATGTAAGATAGCAGACAGGGGCATTGAGCAATTTGTTCAGTCTCCCCACTTTGGCTGGGCTAGGTCACCTCTCATCCCCGCTCTCTAGATCTCTTCTGTCTAGAGAAGCTTTAAACAGGATGTTAGTAGATATTACTGGAGGTTCTTCCCAGCTATCGCCTGCTTCACCGAGACCCGCCCTTCCAGCCGCTTGTAAGGGGAGATTCTGACAGCCGTACTTAATCCACAAGTTCCTCCCTGCACGTGCGCACGCACACCTCTCCAAGGCTGATTGGGCGAGGACAATGAAGTCAGGACAACCGGATTTGTTTCCAGAAATTTAAATGATATTCAAGGATGCTCTTCTGATTGCCCAGACCAAGGTGCTGTGAACTGAACAACCAGCACAGCCTGGGAGGCACTGGTCCACAAAGAGGCAAATGAAGTGGGTGCCCAGAGAGGCGAAGAGGCTGGACCTTGCAGGCCCAGATGGCACAGAGCAGCTCCTGACAGCTCTCCAATTCTTCTCCCACCCCTCCTGACACCTGTGTGCAGCGCCTTGCCTTTGGGAGAAGGTCTAGTGCCCAAATCATATATTTCCCTCTGGGGCTTAACCTTGTTTTAAGGGGTTTCTGTGCCTTTTACTCAAAAGACCCCTGAATAAGCCAATATTTCACCTATAATGTAGGTGTGAGATGTGAAACCCAGATTTCCTGGTTCAAATGCTGAGAATAAACTAGAATCTGACCCCCCCCCCTCCCAACTCTCACCCTTCAATCTCTAGACACTGTCGGTACTGGTCCCACCAAAGCTCCAGGGAGCCTTACTGAGATGTCCTCAAGGCTCCCCAGGCTCCCCAGATCCCACGTGCAGCCCCGGGATCTCCCCACGTGGGTAGGCATTTCTTCTCAGGCACCTCAAAGAGACTCAAGCTGGAAGTATAGATTGTAGAAGTGTTTGCAGCCATGGGGGCCCAGCTAAATATCACCTCCTGACTGTCCTGGGAAGACAGGTGTCCCTCTCCTACCTTTCCGTAATCCAGGGGTCAGCGAGCAGTTATATATTGTAGGCTCCTGGGCCATAATTCTATCTATTAGTCAACTCTGTCACTGTAGGGCAAAGGCAGCCACAGTTTGTTCCCAGTAGGGAAGGCTACCTGTAAGCATTAGGCTGACTTACTAAGTGTTTTTTTTTTTTCTTTTTCTTTTTTAGTTGACATGTAGTTTTGTCCTGGAGGAATTATATCCAGTGGAAAGACTGGAGTAACCAGTTACCTCAGTTTCCATCTGACTTGGTGTTTACACAAGTGGTTGAAGCTCGCTCTACCACAAGCCCTTGTTGGTGACTCTCCATTATAAGCTTCACAAGCTGCAGCCCAAGTGCAGCCCACTGGCTGAAGGACTGCCCTGTCCTCATCCCTGAGCCTGTGTCTATAGGTCATGCTCACGTCATGCCTTCCCACCTCCGAAAGGGAATGCTCTTCCTCTGGGATTGGACTTGAAATTCAACCCCAGACCAGAAGTCATTACCTGGAAACTACAAGTCCCCTGACATCAATGTAATGTTGTGTGTGTGTGTGTGTGTGTGTGTGTGTGTGTGTGTTCATTTTTCTTGGAAGAGGGGCGGGCCATCAGTGTTCATCAGTTTCTTAGAATGATCTTCAGCCCCACAGGTAAAGAACTACTGCCTCCAGCCAGATCCTCAGGTATCTCTGCCCAACAGAACTGATGGCATGGGCAAAAGAGGATTTGGAATGTGTCCTTTCCTGCTTGTAAACCTTATTTAATCCACCCTCAAAATATTTCCTGACCTTTGCCTTAGCCTTTGATGTCCAAGAAGGCTTTTTAAAAAAAAATTCATAAATTTGTGTTCCGTCCTTGTGCAGAGGCCATGCTAATCTCCTCTGTATCGTTCCACTTTTACTATATGTGCTGCCCAAGTAGGCACTGTCCAAGAAGGCTTTTTTGTTTGTTTTCCTTTTTAAAAATATATTTTTATTAATTTTAGAGAGAGATAGGGAGAGAGAGAGTAACATCAATGTGAGAGAGAAATATCGATTGGTTGCCTCCTGTATGCGCCCTGACCCAGGATCAAACCCACAACCCAGATATGTACCCTGACTAGGAATCAATCCAGCAACCTTTTGTTTTTGTTGTTGTTAATCCTCACCCAAGGATATTTTTCCATTGATTTTTAGGGAGGGTGGAAGAAAGAGAGAAAGACAGAGAGAAACATCGATGTGAGAGAAACACATCGATTGGCTGCATCCTGCACAAGCCCTGACCAGGGCCCAGGCGGGGAGGAGCCTGCAACCAAGGTAGATGCCCTTGACCGGAATTGAACCTGGGCCCCTTTGGTCTGCAGGCTGATGCTCTATCCACTGAACAAAACTGGCTAGGTCTCCAGCAACCTTTTGGTGCATGGGAGGATGCTCAATCAACTGAGCAACACCAGCCAGGCTTTAAGAAGGCTTTTAAAGAGTCAGAGATCTGTCAGGGTTGACCAGGGTAGAGTGATATAAGGCAACAGAAGGGAGACTGAGTTTTTTCCACCCAAGCAAATGGATGACCTGGGTGCAGTGGACACAGCTTAGGTGGATGCTACCATCAGACTTCAGGTCACATCTTGGAAATATAAGAACCAAGAAATCATGTCATGTGGTCCTAGTTTGAAGCTTTCTCCCCAAGTATCCTGACAGCTAATAGAATGCTCCAGAGAGGAAACGCCCTTCTCCCATGAGCTTAGGTGTTCAGAAAGCCACAAAAACACTCATTCAGCATTGCACGCTCTGTGTGTACACATGCGCTCCAGCGTATGGCAGGAATAAGGGGGTGTACAACCTTCTCCCCTTTAGGTGGGAATTTCAACACTTACATGGAGTTGTTATAGTTGGACACAATTCCAGGAGATTCTCCCGGGGTGGGACTTTTAAAACAAGGATTGTTCACATTGCAGAAAATTCCCTGAAGCCATGGCACAATTCCTGCTGAGGGCATTGCCTTGTTGGGAAAATGGCCTTTTGGAGAGGAAATGAAGACAAGAAGTTAGTCCTCCGGATCAAGTGGGATGAAGGCCCTAGGAGCTGGGCCTCTGAGGAGGAAGCCTGGTGCTTCCCTTCATTCATCAACATTTAAGAAGCAGGAGCATCCAGTATGCCAGGCCCTGCGCTGGGTACCTGGGATAGGGTCTCTTCTCTTGAGTGCCAGTGTACTGGGGGGGCAGGCAAATGCTTTCATGGAGGCACAGAAGGAAGTGCAGAGGGGGACCGGAGGGGAGCACATACTTCTATGGTGGGAAAGGCAAAGGGATTTTGGCTCAAGAGGCCTCCACAAGGAGACTTGAGGAGAAGAGTTTCACCAGTTCCTTCTTTTTTTTAAAAAAAAAAATCCTCATCCAAGGTTATGTTTTTATTATTATTATTACTTTTTTTTTTTTTTTTTTAGAGAGAGAGAAACATCAATCAGTTGAAGTGATAAAACCAGAAACCTAGGTATATGCCTTAACTGGAATCAAACCTGTGACCTTTTGGTGTATGAGACAACCAACTGAGCCACCTGGTCAGGACTCACCCGTTCCTTCTTATGAGCACCTGCCTTCAAGCAGGCAAGAAAGTTGCAGATTACAGGCTCCTTGAGCGGGAGATGGGGGCAGGGAGAAAGGGGGATGGAAAAGCAGGAGTTTTATGGCCAGGAAGCTGATTCAGAATTTGGGGCTTAGAACTCATGAACAAGAGGGTGAGGAGCAATAATAGGAGACAGGAGATGAAGCAGCTTTGTATAACTTCTGAGGTCTCACGTCAGCTGCCTAGAGGGAGATGTCATCCTGCCCAGAAACCAGATGAAGGTTTTCCCAGAGGCACTCAGAGGCTCACCCTAAATCCCAGGACACCCTGGAGCCCAATAAGTAACATGTAATTAAGCATAATTGTTATAGCATCCCTTTTCCTTATTTTTCTCTAGCACAATGTATAACATATCCCTAAATAGGTCTCCAAAATATTTAAGAGAACTCATCTATGCTCTGCTTCCTTCAAATACTAGGAAGAGTTTAGGTATAGAAAAAACAAAAAATAATAACAATTCATCAGTAACCACATACAAGTATTTGTATAAAATGTGCAAGAATAAAGCATTAGTTTCGGTAACACTGATGAATCTCTGTTTTCTGTGTTGTAGGCGTGCAAAGGTAATAAGCAGCTATGATCCGGCACTCCCAACCCCCAAGACCTTTCTAAACAAAAGGATGGGACCTCCGGGTGTACCAAGGCTACCCTATTATGCTTACATTCATGTTTGCTGTAGAGTGGGTTGACATTCCTTAACCAGATCAAGACCAGAAATAAAGACAAAGGCCACATGAGTTCCACTGCAAAGCGAATCTGGATAAACAAAACAAAAAGAGAAAGAGCAGTGATGCTAGGAGATTATAGGAAACACACCAGAGCACAGGCACTTCACCTCAGCAGCTGTCTATGCAATAGGACTTTGGTTGTGGGATATTTCCAAAAGGACTTCCTTTTTTTATCTCCTCTCCCATACTACCTCTACTATGATATATTAGACCAGTGGTTGGCAAACTGCGGCTAGCGAGCCACATGCAGCTCGCGAGCGCGGTTTGCCGCTCTGTTAACTAATGAGTTTGCCGACCACTGTATTAGACCATCTGGGCTCCGTTCTGCCTCTGTTTTAGAAAACTGCATTAGCTCAGGACTCTCATCAAGGATCAACAAGATATGTGCTTCCGTGCTTTCCAGATGTTGCTGTGCCCATGAATGCAGATTCTGATTCTGTAAGGCCCTACTAGATTTCACATCTAATGCTGATGCTGCAGGTAGGAAGGATCTCAGTTTAAGCTCTCCTGCCAATAAGGAAACAGAAGTCCAGGGAGGGTGGGTTACCAGTACAGTGTCACATCAGCAGTGACAGCATCAGGACCAAAATCCAGCCTCCTGTCTTCAGGGTCAATGCCCTGCTCCTCCCACTGCCCTGCCTTCTAACACGCACTAGACTTTGTATGTGTGGTCACTGATTGATGAATGCGTGTGCAAACAATTCTGTGAAATACTGTGATCCGTTGCAAAGTCAACAGAAACCTGGGTTTACCAACATTTTTCCTTCACCAAGTCCTTGTTGCTTAAAGAGACAAAGCAGGGCATACTGCTGTGGGTGTTTGCAATACTGGAAGGAAGACATTGCTGACACCAACATTTGGTTGAAAATTGGGATTTAAATTTATGTTCAATTTAGAGCTTGAGGACTCTGGATTCCAAAGGAAAAAGAACCAGTTGGTTGTTGCAGCCCACACTCTGAGGCATTGCATATAAAGGTGGAGGTTGGAGGTGTGGGATTTTGGGGGGATAGCAGATAAAGGGTATGTGAACTGGTGTAATAGTTCTTCTACTTAATCCCCATTCCAGAGACCTTAGGAAGGAAACTCGTAAGATTTAAAGAGCTTAAGCAGGAGGCTAAGAATAGAACCATATATATATATATGTTATATATATTAGGTAGGGGCTATTCACATGATCTTTAATCCTTTGTTGTTCCTTCCAAAGAAATGTACTTAAACTCTCAATAAAATGGTGGACACCATACGGGGTACTAATGAGTGTTTGTTCCTTTCCTGCTAGTAAGGTCTGCCGAAATCATAACATAAATTGATAAGGAAAATGCATCGAAGAAAAAGAAGCAAAACTTGTATAGAGCACTGGGTTATTCTACAGTTGTAACTTATTACAAAATGTTTTACTGAAAATATCTCTAGGGAGGATGTGTTAGAGCAAGCATGTCAAACTTGCAGCCCCCGGGCCATATGCATATGCAGCCCACAATGAATATTTTTGCGGCTCAGCCAATATAATGGTATGTAAGAAACATTTTAATAAAAATTTTGTAACTTAATTTTTACAATATCCTGTTACACATAATTATTAATAACGAACTACAACGTTCGCTAATGACTGATTACTATAATCGTGTTGCATTCATTTCCCTTATGCACCTTACGCGCAGGCACACCATTTCTTTCCTCTAATACTGGCAGCAAATATTTTAGCAGCTGATTGCTATGTCATTAGTCTTGGACTGAATTGTTTGGTGTGCGCAACAGAAAATATTTCGCTTTCGGATAACAAGACAAATAGGTTTATTTGCGCTACACTTATTAATTTGTGCAGTTATTCAGTGTCTGGTAAGTTAATGTTCAAGAAAAAATATTAATTTTCATTAAAATGTCCTATTATTTTATGTTAACGATTACTCATTTATTTCAGCCCTTTGTATTCAGCATGTCTCTATCAAAATAAACCTACGTTTCTATGAAAATTGAAGCTTTTGTTTTTTTGTGGCCCACATAAACTTAAGCCTTGTTTATTTGGCCTGTGTTAGCCTTTGAGTTTGACATGCTTGTGTTAGAGGAAACACACACACAGATATTGTGGGAAGAAGAAAGAATAATAGATTTTCCTTAAGGCATTCATTTTTCAGGGTTCCCCCTACACATTCTCCCACAAGATGGCAAAACACCAATGTTGAACAATTCCCATCCAGCGTTAAATGGACTGACCCCAGGCACACATGAAAGCCACTGGAATGTGGCAGTTCTTTCCGGGTATGCAAATCAAAGGAGGAAGGGCTGAGCCTCTTCCCCAGGGAGCCTATCTCATTGTTAACACTGCTCTTCCCAGACCAGCACAACTGTTCCCACAGCAGCCCACACTTCCAGTCTCTTGTCATTCATCATATGTGAGGGTCACTACTCTTTCATGTATGTGGATCCCTCACTGACTGTATGCTTCCCGAGTTCAAGGACCACATCTATCCTCATCTACTGTGATTCTAGCACCCAACACAGGTTCCCAATAAATACGAATGCGTGAGTCTTTGTCGAGACTGGTCTGGGAGGCTCCCCCAGAAATGCTGGAGGTGACACAGAGGCTCAGTTCCCCAATGGTCTTCAGATTTAACAAACTGCACTGCTCCACACCTTCCATCCCAGGTCCTCCTTGTCACTGAGTCAGGTTGGGGAGCAAGTCTGGCAAGATAATGATGTAATAGGTGCAATCAATTAAACCAGTTGTTGTTCCTGGTATTTTTACCAAGAAAATGACAACCAGTTCAGATTCTGCACATTAGATTCTTCGTAAAACAACTGCCTGCAACCTTGGCTTTCTATCAAGTAAGCCAGCCTCTTTCCATGGAGCAAGTCTATCTGGGAGTAGTCCAGTGTGTTAGACATTGATGCTGGCTTGGGAATGGGAAGATCTGGGTTAAGAATCACGGTTGCTCTTGCCTAATTTCCAAGTCTCAGTTTTCTCATCCGTTGAATGGGACCATTTTGTCCTACAGTTTACACTGAGGATTAAGAGTGTGTCAGTACTGAGGTTTATACCTGGCTCTGCTCCCCATTAGCTGTGTGACATTTAGTAAGATGTTCAACTTTGTGCCTCAGGGTCTCATCTGGAACCTGGTAGGTGATGCCAGGACTCGTCTTCCAGAGCAGTTGTGAGGGTAAAATAAATTCACGTGTGAAACATGGAAAACAAATTCTGGCCCCAGGTAACTAACATTCAATAAACACAAGCCATTTACTATTGACTCACTTCTCACAAGGACCTCAGGGGCACTGTGGGTGACAGGAGGTTGTAAAGGCTAAAGAGCCAGGAGATAAAATTAAAATTATCTGCAAGCTCTTAGGCCTCCACTCACATTCATGTTTCCTCCCTTTCTCCCTTTCTAGGTTCAGAACAGCCCATTTGCCAGTTTGAAAATGTGGGGCCTCCTGAGAAACTAACCACCCCCTGCCCACTGCTCCATATGTTAGGGGGCTGGGACCAGGGGAGGGAACAGCCAGCCTGGCCTACCTGTTCCACAGGTAAAATTCCCAAGCCCAAGCTCATGCATCTCAGTCCTCTTCATAATGTTAGTCACATGCCTTGGCCAGTTTGGCTCAGTGGATAGAGCATTGGCCTATGAACTGAAGGGTCCTGGGTTCGACTCTGGTCAAGGGCATGTGCCTCGGTTGCAGGCCCAATCCTTGGCCCCAGTCTGGGTGCATGTGGGAGGCAACCAATCTTTCTCACTTCGATGTTTCTCTCTCTCTGTCTCTCTCCCTCCCTTCCACTCTCTCTAAAAAAATCAATGGAAAAAAATATCCTCGGGTGAGGATTAACACATACACACACACACACACACACACACACACCAAAAAACAATGTTAGTCACATACTCTCTCATTTACCTACACCCTCGCTCCCTCACTCCCTCACTCATCTGTGTGTTTATGGAGTTCCTGGTCTTTGCAAGGCATTGTGGTGTAAAGTCCTCTCACCAGTGGGGCTCAGATCAGAATTCTCCATTCCTCCTCCATTCCTTGCCTGGCCCTAGGACAAGTGCAGCTTTGCAGGTGTTCCTGTTAACCCAGTCTCTGAGGTAGGGCTGCTGTTCTCAGCCTGTAATCCCTGCCCCTCACACGACCTCCTTGGCTGACCCAGATCTGCAGCTCTCGTGTGTCTGCGTGCTGGAATCATGTGGGAAGCCTTGGCGAGCCCATATCAATCACACCAGCACCCCCGATCCTGAGACATCAGTTTGGTTTTATTGTTTTGTTTTTAACACTCTCAGGTAATTCCAGTGTGCAGCTGGGGCTGGCCACCGCTGGCCTAGGTAGTGGTTGGTAATCTTTGAAAACATTTGTTGAGAGGTCAGTGTTATTGCTCTAACTCCGTGAGCGTTTGTTTTGGAGGGACTGCTTTCACACTTCGCTCCCTGCAAAAAGACCACCAGCAATTCTTTTCCTGCCTGGCAGCTCCTCACAACAACCTCTTCTCCCTCCCCCAGAGTCGTGCTCAGCACCCTGGCCCCAGAGCGGCATCCTTGTCCTTGATGCTCTACTGTGCAGGGCATACCCTAGGGAGAAATTCCACAGCATAATTAAAAACATGTTTTCAGAGCAGCTCTGCCTACCCCCACCCCTTCCCTTTAAACATGTCTGTAGCTTTAATTAAGCCCAGCCAAACTCAGGAGGGGCTGGTGGAAATTTCCCCCCTAAACTGGTATTTCCTGGTTCAATGTATTTTTTGCTTCCCCTCCCCCTCTCTTTACCACTCAACCTACTTGGGGGAAGAGGGGTCCCAGGGAAGACAGAGTTGTGCTTGTTGTTTTAAATCTTGGCAAGTTAGATTTTTTCCCCTCCTACTCTGTTTTCAATCTAACAGTGGTAGATTGAAATGGGCTGGGGATTCTCCCTTCTGCACTCAGAGCCCAGATGGGATTGTTAGCCTGGATGAATATGACCCAGGACTTCCCTGTACCTGACTGGTTCTCCTAGCCCAGTGGTCAGCAAACTCATTAGTCAACAGAGCCAAATATCAACAGTACAACGATTGAAATTTCTTTTGAGAGCCACATTTTTTAAACTTAAACTTCTTCTAACGCCACTTCTTCAGAATAGACTCGCCCAGGCCGTGGTATTTTGTGGAAGAGCCACACTCAAGGGGCCAAAGAGCTCCATGTGGCTCGAGAGCCGCAGTTTGCCGACCACGGTCCTAGCCTAACGCTTGGCCTGGGACCAAAGGCCATAGCTGTACCCAGTGCCCAGGTCTGGGGTCCTGGAAATGATCAGCCCCTAGCAGGTCTCCCCCAAATATCCTACCCTGACATGAAAGCTGGGACTGGGGAATGCCACCAAGAGGCCCTTAGGCTGTGAGTTCTCAGGGGCAAGATACAAACCTAAGGATCTTTATTAACACCTCCCGGCCAGGGCCTGGCCCATCACAAATGTGGGTGGTTGTTCATTTGTCCCGGGCAGTGCGAGATCTCTTGTCATTGAACATACCCGTCGTAGGGATGAATTCTTCGAGAAGTCTTCTCTCATCTGCTCCCATCCCTGTTTCTCCTCTGAGTGCCTAGAACTCATCCTCAACTCCCATCCCAGGCTTTATTCTATTCCACTGTTGCTCATGTTATCTTGCTTAGTAAAATTGTGGCTGGCTCTAAATCCCATGAGAGCAGGGGTTGTGCCTACCTCACCTGGCCATATAGGATGTGTAGGGTTTTCCAGGCCCAGTGTCAGTTTACATCTGTCGTCCTGGTGTGATTGTTAGTAGGTTAATAGGCCCCGTTCACTTTCCTAACTGCCTTGGTTTGGGGGCAGAATGAGATGGCCACCCTATCTTTATGGTCTCCATGGCCAGACTATTAGGAAGGACTTAATACCTGGGGACAGTGTGGGGTAACGACCATGTCTGCCTGTCCCGGAGTCCCAGGTACTCCTCCCCTAGTCAGTCATTAACCTTCCCAGAAGCCTCAGTGACCTCATCAATGTGGGGGGTACAATGGTGTCTCTCGGGGACTCCAGGTGAGGATTAACTGAGGAGACAATACAGTGCCAGGCACTTAGGAATCCTATCTAATAAAAGAGTAGTATGCAGATTGACCATCACTCCAACACACAAGATGGCTGCCCCCATGTGGTCAAAGATCCTGCCCCCATGTGGACACAAGATGGCCACCACAAGATAGCCAGCAGGGGAGGGCAGTTGGGAGGGACCAGGCCTGCAAAGGAGGGCAGTTGGGGGCGATCAAGCCTGCTGGGGAGGGCAGTTAGGGGTGACCCGGCCGGCAGAGGAGGGAAGTTGGGGGTTACTGGGTCTGCAGGGAAGGGCAGTTGGGAGGGACCAAGGCCTGTAGGGGAGAGCAGTTAGGGGGGACCCAGGTCTGCAGGGGAGGGCAGTTAGGAGTGACCAGGCCTGCAGGGGAGGGCAGTTAGAGGTGACCAGGCCTGCAGGGGAAGGCAGTTAGGGGCAAACAGGCTGGCAGGGGAGCAGTTAGGCATTGATCAGGCTGGCAAGGGAGTGGTTAGGGGGTGATCAGGCTGGCAGGCAGAAGTGGTTAGGGGCAATCAGGAAGGAAAGCAGACAAGCAGTTGGGAGCCAGCAGTCCTGGATTGTGAGAGGGATGTCCGACTGCCCGTTTAGGCCCGTGCAGGCTGGGCTGAGGGACACCCTTCCCCGCCCCCCATGAATTTCGTGCACCGGGCCTCTAGTACTTAATAAATGTTAACAGAAGAAGAAAAAAAAGGGAGGAAGGGATATCTGAAGATTTTTATCTTATGCCCTCAGGGATTGGGAGGAGAGGAATGGGGAAAATTGGTATCTGTGTTTGCTCCTGCTCATAATAGTAAACACCCAAAACCATAGAAGTTTGAAAATTTTAAAACCTAGGAGTTGAGTTATGGGCTGAGTTGTTGTACTTTTTTCTTTTTTTTTCTTAGAGTCACCATCTGTGGAGGCAGAAACTTCCAGAAGAACCAAAAGCTTAGGGGAGGATCCACAGACCCCCCTCAGAGATAAAGAGGGCTGTGGAGGATGCCTCCACCTTTCCCAGGCATCTGTAAATTCCTGGAATGTGTCAGCAGTGGGAAGTGGGCTGGAGGTACATCAGACAAGAGATTTCAATTTCTAGGCCATCAGAATGGCATCAAAGGAATGTCAGCCTAGACTAGGTCATCCTGGGAGATTCCCCAGCCAAGGTCTTCAGCCCGGATGGCTCCATCTCACCTGAGAGGGGCTGTCAGTGTGCTTCTCCCCGAGGAGTGGAGAAGACAGAATCCCTGACCAGAGGACACCTACCACACCAGGGAAGGGAACAGAGACTGCGAAGGGCTCTGAGCCAAATCCTGTCTTTGCAAATAGGGGCAATCTCTGTAGCAGCAACATGCTTGCCACAGGCATGGAATCATTTCAGGCCAGCAGCCACGGTCCTCGGGTATACTTTTGGATGGCCACAAAGAGCACATTGAGAGTAAAATTAAGTGAGGATCTTAATTTCTTACTTAAAAGAGAGAGGGAGGAGGGAAAACCGTTGCATACTGGCTTTTCCTTCACGTTCCACAGACTGCCATGCATGCAGGGATTGTGGACTGTGATTTTCTTGTTTGCCATTGTGTACCCAGCACCCGGCACAGTACCTGACGACTGTTAAGTATTTGTTAATTCAAGGAACAAATGAATGAATTTAACAATGAGTCTTGTTTGAACGTTGCCTGTATTCTTTCTAGAGGGGAAGCTCTCAGAAGCAAGGGATTGAGTCTCTGAGTACTGTTAGCACTTGGCTCCTGGGGGCAACTAATGACTTGAATGCCGATTTGAAAAGTCACCCCGGCTTTGCCAGGGACGTTTCCCACAGATGAGTAGCTCTCACTCCGTTTCCCCTCTGCCTCCCCGAGTCCTGTCTAAATCACTCAGAAAAGGACCATCCTTGCGCATGGTTGGAATGCCTCTTGCTCCCTTTTGTGCTGGTTATTAAGCAATAGTCCCTCAGTCCAAACCCGCCAGCCAGCCAGGGCTTCCTCCTCATGGGTCCGGACCTGAGACCAGGCACAGAGCCCCAGCAGCAGCCTCACGGCACCCCTTCCTCACAGGCTGAGCCTCAGCCCCACCGACCTCTGCTCTGTGTTTCCAAGACTTAATCCCGCTTTCCCCCCTTTGTTCTCTCAGCTGCAACTGTGCCACTGCTACCTCCATGACACCTGGGAGTTCTCTTTTACCCTCTCAGTTACCAACTGTGTGCATAGCAAACACCTTTTTAGAGTAAATTCTCTCTGACTGAGACACTTCAAATGTGCCACCGTTGGCCCCCTTCCTTCTCTCACATTCCTTCCAACACCCAGGAAAACCCTGTCCTGCCTGCGTGAACCCACCTTGAATCAGGACTTGAAACAAATCCATTCTCTTCCTCCTCACATCAGATTTTCCTCCCTGCCCTTCTGTCTTGCCTGGCTCCAGTCTTTCTAAGCTCAGCTCTGCCCACTCCCCGACGCTCCCCGCTTCTTCTTTCAGCTCCATTAGTCGTTGTTAGTCATTTGACATTGGCATGACTCTGCAAGCCTGTAGCATAGTGCATGCTTCCCTAGAGTTATATATTTAAAACATACTCTGGAGTTTCCCAGCTGGACCAGAGGTGAGTCCTGGGTGGAATCTGTGTCTTATGCTTCCCTGGTCCAGCAGCCCGGTGTCTGCTCACTGAAAGGGCTCGGTGAACGGCTGTGATGGTTAGTTAGTAGGGTTGTATCTCACTGGAGCTAAGTCACCGTCATATAAGATGTACGGTTGTTCTTTGCACACTACGGAAGAAACAAATGTGTCGGTTTAACTGTCACTTGCGTGTGAGCCGCGTCCCAATCTCAGGAACGTGAAAATGTGAAACCCAGTGTGCCTCGCAGAATCAACGGCTCTATCTCTGGGCGCAGAAGCTCTGGGAGAGCGTTGTTTTCTGTTGAGCCTACTCTCCAGGACTTAGGTCCTTCCCACTGCACAGCATGGATGCTCAAGGGTGTGTGGACTGGACTGGCACGTTTAAAAACTGGGCCAGGGCGAGGGATGGGTGGGCAATGGATCCATAGGCAGGGAGGGCAAAAGAAGACTGCAATGTGACCGTGCTGAGCTGTGGGTGGAAAATGTCCTCCTTAGGACAGGGAAGCATGTCAGAGCGGCTCACAGAGCCGCCAGCCGGTTGACCACTGCTTCGGTGCTGAGTGGCCACCAGCCCATCCATGGTTCACCCTCCCCACCCCCCTCCACCCGCTGTCCCACCCCACGCTCTCCACCTGTTTATCGGCCCCACACCTCACTCTGAGACCACACGCTGCACCTGTTACCTTTTGCCTTTTCCGCAGGGTCCAGTTCTTCCAGAGCAGAAGCTGGATCTGCCTCGCGAAGCCCATGCTGGTGACCACGGGAGACCAGATCACGCAGAGCGTCCGAGGCTCTGGGAAGCAATGGGCATAAATGCCGCCAGAGCACCTCCGGCTCAGGCTGTGTCCTTCTCTGGGTGATTAAAGGCTACTTTCCCCTAGCAAAGCAGAATCCCTTTTAATTATGCATAAGCCTTTGCCGAGGAAAGCAAGCGGACACTCTGCTGGCTCCTTTTTAAGAAGAGAAGGAGAACCCTAAAGACACAAATGGCTGAACACTAAGCCAGATGGGGGCCGGTTGTGGGGGTGGGGAGGTCATTTTATGGGAAACCAAGATCCTCCGGGTCCCCCCTCCATCAGAGGGTGCTGGGACTCTCTGACCTTAAAATGTGAGATAAAAGCTCTTTGCATTAATATAGGCTAGGCTTTGGCCTCCACCATAGCTGCTCTGAGCCAGCACCCAGGGTTCGATGGCCCCTGTCACCTCCACCAACCCACGTGCCAGATCTCAGATGATCTCTCCCCTTTGTAGCCATTATCTTGCTCTAAAGTGACTTTAGGTAGCTATTGGGGGGCATCTCTGAGCTTAGCAGATGGTGAATGGTTTTTATCTCCTGTGCTAAAATTGATGGGCAAGTCGTGCCTACCTGGAGCTGTGCTGGAAAAGTCACTGGCAGTGCCCAGGCTCAGCGGGACAGAGCCCATGGCTGACCAGCCACATCTGATGCAGGCTGTGCCTGAGAAAACACTGCAGGTGTGCCAGCTACTGTCACCCCAGCTCGCAGTGGGGTGCTACTGGGTGAATGTGTCCTCTGGAGTTGGATCCATGATCCTGAGGGACATCACAACTACAAGACACCCTGGTACTTCACCACTGGAAACTTTTAGTCTCTACCTTCTCAGATCAGAAGTTGCTTCTCTTTGAAAGATTCTAGACCCTTGAGACCTACAGATGGTGGAGGAGAGCCACAGAGAAGGAGTGGATGTGGACTTCAAGGGGTTCATGATCTGGTTGCAGACATGCGACAGGAACTGAGAGAAACGAAGGGGTGTGTGATGGAAACTGTGAGGGGGTACAGGCTGTGCATGGTGGGGCTCCCAAAAAGAGGGTTTCCTCTTAAGAAATCAAAAAGGCTTTTTTTTTTTTTGGCAGGTGGTTTCTTTAAAGATAGGCTTTGATGCATCACAAAATAACATTTTATGGTATTTTTATGGTTTACAAACTGCTTTTGCATGCGTTATGTCATTTTACCCTCCCTACAGGCAGATCATCACTCTGTTTTTTCAGAGGAGGAACCTGAAGCCTTGTGGGGTTAAATACTTTGCTCAGGGTCACACATGACAACACTGAGTTCCAGCCATTTAAATCCCATACAGAGACAGGGAGGCAGGAATAGCTTATCCTGCCCAAAGAAACCATAAGAAGTGAAGCAAGGCTCGAGTGCAGCGTGTGGATGAAGTGCTGAGAAAAGAGGCTAGAATGGGGAAACAGGGACCAGGCTCAAGAACTGATGATTATTATGGACTCGATCGAGGTTTCCTGAGCACCTGCGAAGTGATCTCTGAGTGACCCACGGGTGCAGGGCACCCACAAACAGAAGCAAGCCCAGTGCAGAATCATTCAGATCTCATTACAGGCTAAAGAGCCTGGGTTTTATCATGCAGAGGCAATGGCAGATTTTAGCCCAGGGGCTGCCAAGAGTAGTAAGTTCACACTTGCAGCGGCATCAGATGGAGGGGGGAAGCAGAGAGTTGGCGCAAAGGCAGTAACAGAGGAGGGACTGAAGTGAAAGAAGGAAAGAGATACAGTGGCTTATTGGAAGTAGGTGATAAAAAGAGAAGAAGTCAGCTAGAATGACTGGGGTTTAGAGCTTGGCTGGCTGAATAGTGAGATGGTGAGAACTGGGGACAGTGCCAGAGGAGGGTCCTGGGGACTGGGAGGAAGTAGGAGAGAAGATAGGCTTGCGTTTGACATCTTGACTTTGAGATCCCTATGAGGATATATGACTGGAGCTATTCAGCGGGCAGTTCTGGGGTGGAGACACAGATTTGGGAATGATTAGCATATACATTAAGCCCTGGAAGTGATTAAGCAGATTCTCCAGGGACAATGAACTTGGAGAGTATCTGGGGTCACTGAGGGGGAGTTACAGCTGGTGAAGGACTATGTCTCCCGCCAAATTCCCAAAGGGAAAAAAGTTGTAGTCAGCAGATACCAGCTATATAAATTGTGTTCTGCCACAGTTTTAAAAATAATCCATTTTCCATTAAGTTACAAAGGAAAAACTTAAACTATGAGCACTTAGTTATCATTTAATTGATGATATTCCAATAGCATAATTTCCATCTAATGGAAGTTCTTGCCTGAACAAATGTTTGTTGATGTTGACACTCTTTGTTACTGTGGTAAAAATATACATAACATAAAACTTACCATTTTAACCATTTTAAAGTGTATAGTTCAGAAGTGTTAAGTACACTCATTCACATTGTTGTCCAACTATCACCACTATCCATTACCAGAACTTTTTCATCTTGCAAAATTGAAACTCTGCACCCATTGAACAATAACGCCCCATTCCTTTCTCCCTCTGTCCCCGATAACCACCATCCTACTTTCTTTCTCTATGAATTAAACTACTCTAGATAACCACATAAATCAAGTATGATTATTTGTTCTTTTGCATCTAGCCTATTTCATTTTGCATAATCTTCAAGGTTCATCCATGTTGTAGCAAGTGTCAGAATTTTTTTCCTTTTCAAGGCCAAATAATAGTTCATTGTATACATTTGTCATATTTTTTGGATCCATCCACTGATCCAAAGTCAGCTGAGCTGTTTCCACCTCTTGTCAATAATGCTGCTATGAACACGAGCCCACAAATATCTGTTCAAGTCTCTGCTTCCAGTCTTTTGGGATATACACCCAGAAGAGGAATTGCTGGATCAAATGGTAATTCTATTTCATTTTTAGGAACTACCATATTGTTTTTTATAACAGCAATAAAATTTCACATTTCCATCTGTAGTGCACAAGGGTTCGAATTTCTCCACATCTTCACCAACTTGCTATATTCTGGTTTTCATTTTGTTTTAGAATAATGGGTGTGAAATGGTATCTCATTGTGATTTTGATTTGCATTTCCCTAATGATTAGTGATGTTGAGGACACTTATTCTTTAAATATTATAGCTCTATTTAAGTTTGAATTTTCTCTCCTACATAACTACAGTTGTTTAAAAATTGTCAAAATGAAAGCCTGTGTTCACAGTTATTTCAAATATTTCTGAGAATATGAATGGTGCTAATAACTGCATATTTTATTCTAATGGTTATCACCAGTAACAGTAATTCAGCGATTTTTAACTAGTGTGCCACAGGAATGTTTAAAACATGTAATACCTGAATATTTACTCTTTTCCCTTAGATTATAAAAAAAAAAATTACAACAGTCAACGCAACAATAGCCGTATGGTGTGAATGAATCAAAATTATACCTTTTTTATTTTTTCGCCAGAATGGAAAAAACATTTTTTTTGGTGTGCCACAGAATTTTAGTAATTAGTTTATGTGTACCATGAAATAGAAAAGGTTGAAAATCGCTGCACTAATTGGTTGAGGTAAATCTGGACTTGATGTAAATGTATAGAATGCTGTGGTTTCAGGCTAGAACCCCACACATGGAAAATTATGAAGTCAAGTGATGAGCCATATCAACCCATATTTATCTTCATAAGTACAAATAAGCAAAGATGAATGGTGATATTTTTAAGATTTTGCTATTTCTGTTTCTGAGAGTTGAAATGCAATGTTATCAAGGAGGAGACATTTTGTTACTTCTACCAGTTATGCTGCCAACAAAAATTCAGTAGTGGAAAAAATATATAGTTAAAAAATTCTATTTGGAAAAATGCTTTGGCAAATGTGTAAGTTAAATGAGTTAGAATAACTGTCCTTTTGGAGTGTAGATAAATTTGATAATGAAACTAACACCAATAGGTAGTCATCAGTTCACATGAAACAGGCTGAGGAAAATAGAACATCTTGTAAGCACATCATTGAACATAGTGTATTTCTTTGAAAATAGTGACGATAGGTGAGACAGAAAGCATTATGAATGTACTAGAGGCCTGGTGCATGAAATTTGTGCACTGGGCAGGGGGGTCCCTCAGCCCAACCTGTGCCCTCTCACAGTTTGGAAGCCCCTGGAGGATGTGGGCCTAAGCCGTCAGTCAGACATCCTTAGTGCTGCCACAGAGGCGGGAGAGGCTCCTGCCACTGCCGCTGAGCTCACCAGCTGTGAGCCCAGCTTCTGGTGCACTGACCACCAGGGAGGCAGCTCCTGCATTGAGTGTCTGCCCCTGGTGGTCAGTGCGCATCATAGTGACCAGTCGTTCTGCTGTTCGGTTGATTTGCATATTAGCCTTTTATTATATAGATGTAAAAAGTATAAAGACAGTCTTGAGACATCATAACTAAGATAATAAAAAATACCTTGATTTCTAAATTTGAGTTTATTCCTATAAATTCAAAATTAAATAATTGGGCAATTAAATATGAAACTCCTTCAATCATCATGAGTTGCATAAATACTTCCTCTGCTTATTCAATAATATTTGACAAGGTAATAATAGTGCAATAAGTGAATATACATTAGTTTATGAAAGTTACTCTGTAAAAAAATTCAAGATTGGGTAGAAGCTGCTAGCAGGTTGTCTGCCTGGTTCACAAAGATTTGTTCGTCTCTGAGGGTGACCCCAATGCCAATGGAAGGTCTACAGAAGACTTGTCAGAGCTATAGGTCCCTGCACCCTCACCATAGCTGATTGGTCATATATGTGACCTTAGCTGGGCCAGTCAGAGCCTATTCACAGAATTTTTGATCGTGGATCTGAGAGAAGGATGACTTTATCATTACAGAAGTTCCCAGGAACTATGAGAAATTAGAGGCCATGCTTAGTCGTTAAATTCAGTTTGTACTTTGTAGGCGAAGGGTGGAATTTGGGTTGAAATCTCACTTGCTTTTGCTGAATAAACCTGGTGCCCTGGCATAGGACTGCATTTAAGGAAACGAAGTACCTTTTTCTTTTCACAAGGGTGCCTTCTGCTCACCAAACTCTGCAACTGTGAGGCCACCTCTACACAGCAGCGCCTTTTCTAATCTACACAAAAGTGCCATGCAGGCTAGCCTAGGTCCTGAGGCTGTGTGCCCTGCCACGGGGAGAAATCCGATCTGCAGTGAGAGAGAATGAAGGGAATGTGCAGAGAGGCTGAGGCAGACAGCATAAGTCCCAGCTGCAGCTGTGCTCCTGTTTCCAGCTGTCCTTGGGACACAGCTGCTCCCCTGATTTTCTTTCAGGCAATTTAGCTGCAAGACATCCCAATCCTTCCAATAAAATCCCTTTTAGCCTAACTTAGCTCAAGTTGGGCTTCTATTAATTGCAACCAGAAGACTTCTGACGAATGTGAGTTATATTAATCAAAGAGAGGATATGACCTGGACCAACTGACATAAGGCAAAACATTTTTTTTTTAATT
Organism: Plecotus auritus; assembly: GCF_963455305.1. NCBI lineage: Eukaryota > Metazoa > Chordata > Mammalia > Chiroptera > Vespertilionidae > Plecotus > Plecotus auritus. The sequence goes on from NC_137771.1 coordinate 74,927,493, forward strand.
TTTTTTTTATTTTCAGCCCATCGGAATATATCTGAATAAGGTTCCTGGGCAGGTACATGACTGCAATATTAACATAAGCAGGAAACTCAGGATAGCTACAGCAAACTTTAAAGACCTATACTGTCATATCTTTTAAGAATGTAAAAGAACTCCAAAGTTTCAATATTGTTAATTCTGTATTTATTAGGAAAAAGTTGACATTTTAAAAAACATGCTGAACAGTATGAAGGCATAACAAGTAGGATAATGTGTGATAGGTTCAAAACACATCAGTCATTGTATATATCAGCTGGGAGTAAAGCACTTGATAATTTATCAAAACATTAAAAATTATATCAACTGATTCTTTAAATACTTTGGTGGCCAATGAATCAAGTGGGATATTTATATTTGTCTCTAGTTCTGAGCCAACTTTTTGTTTAAAATTTATTATTCACTAAGTGTTATAAGAATTTTTTCTAAGGAGCCTCAAAGTGAAACTGTAAACACATTTTTCCTTTGTTTTTAAAAGTAGAAGCAATACCACATAGTTTATCATCAGAGAAAAATGATGAATGTTGCAAAACCATTTGGCACAGAGTATAAGGAATTTCTCGAAAAAATAATCTCTAAAAGTCACATATTTAAAAATGTTTTTTGGATGAAAAAAATTAAAAATCATGAGAATTTGGGTAGGGCATTTTTTCCTACCTCCTCAGGATAATATAAAATTCAAATGTATTACTATGGATTTCTAACTGTTATTAGATTAAATTTACAGTTTTTTCCTGAGGATGATTATACCAAAACAAAAATAATTTCTGAATTAAGTAAAGCAACATCAAAATACATAAAAAAATTATTTACTAACTTGATAGGAGAGTAATCTGTGCTTTTCCCTAAAATAGCTGCAGCTCAATTTTATCTTTTAATCAATTTTGACTGTTACCTGATGTGTCATTAGTGAGTCTTGGGGCTTGGAGCTGCTGCATATTGCTTTGACTTGAATGGTCACTGCAGCAGGAATTGGATGCCCATTTTCTACTTTGCCTTGATAGGAACTTCTACACAGTGTCATAAAGGAGGTCCAGGCCCCATCACTCGTTATGGTGGAGTGGAAATTAATGACCAAACTAATTGAACTTAAGCATTCAGTGGTTTTATAGAATGATTGGCCCATACACTGAGAAATGAATTATATTTTACTAATTTTACCTACCTTATAAGAATCTTGCACATTAGCTGGCATTAATTTAATCTTTCATGCAAGAATGTTGGACTTCAGGTTGCTGTTATTGTTGGGCTAATGTGCAGATATTGAATTTTAGCTTATGAAAATAGTACTATTTGAAAAAATGTTCACCTGAAACATTTCCACCAGCTTCATTCTTGCTTAGTGAGAGGAGACACTGCCCTCTTGTCTAAGCAATCTTGGCCCATCTACCTCCCAAATATTCTAGAGCTGCCCTGGGGGGACAATGTAGAGGGAAAGGTCTAGGATGGAAATCCAGAGAGCTTGCCCCTTAAAAAGCAGGCACAGGAGTGTTTTATCACACCACACCTTCCAGTAGCAAAACCTGGAAACTCACCAAATGTCCATAACAGAAAAATGGATAAATGAATTGTGGTGTATTCTCTAGCAATGAGTGTGAACGAACTATATGTACAGAAATATGGTTAATTCTCCAACCACAGTGCTAAGCAGAAGAAGTCCAACACAAAGCATTTGTAGTCCACGTTTACCTAAAGTTCAAGCACAGGTAAAAGCCATTTCTTATGTTCAAAGTCAGGGTGATGGCTACTTTTTTGGGGGACATGGTGGCTGGAATGGGGTACAAGGGTGTTTCTGAGAGTGCTGGAAACAGTCTGTCTTTTGATCTGGGTTCCAGTTACTTGGGTGTGTTCAGTTTGTGAAAATTATCAACCTGTGAATATATGATTTTTACACTTCTTTCCAGATATGTTATACTTCAATAATAATCATTTTTTAAAAAGCGGGTGAAGAAAAAGAACACAGTGAGAAAACTTGATTGAAATGAGCTAGAGATGATGGGGAAAGTTTGCAGAGGGCTGTCCTGGAAGAATCAGAAAAGAGATATTTCAAGAAAGAGGAATTGATCCTCACTACCAGATGGCTCAAGGAAGGCCAGTGGGACAAAGATGGAAAGCGGTCTATGGGACTTGATGACTGACCTCTGAGAGGACAGTTTGAATGAGGCAGAAACCAGACAGCAGAGGGTTGAGGAGAGATCTGTGAAGAGCACACTGCTCTGGTAAGTAGCTTGACTGGGCAGGAAACGAGAGTGACCAAGACAGTAGCTAGAGGGAACAGCCAGTCAAGCAGGTCTTCATTTCCCTGAAGACAGGAGAGATTTGATCACATTAATATGTGGGAAGGAGCCAGTTGAAAGAAAGATACTAAAGTCCATGAGGAATGATTGATGGGGCCCCAAGGAAGAGGAGGAGGTGGAATTAGCCTTGGGCAGGAGAAGGGGCACTTTGCATTCCATAGACCCTGTGGGAGTGGAGGCCAGGAAGGTGCAGCTACAGGTTCCTTGAGGAAGCCAAGGCTGGGAGTTGAGGGTGCTCACCCTAGCAGCAGCTATCTTAAATAGGGCATAGGAAAAGGACATTGAGGTAATGTGAATTATAAATTGGTAACAAAAGCAAATTTATAGTCTCATCTTGCCTTGCTCTTCTTTGATTCTTGATTAAGCAAAGTACATGTCTAGTAAGCCAACTAAAATGGGAGAGTAATTTATATACAGGTTATAGAGATCTCTGGGGCCAAATTATTTCTACACAATCCCCCTCCCACCACACTCACACACACACACACACACACACACACACACACACACACACAGGCGCACACACACGCACACACTTGCTATTAAACTCATCTAATTAGTTGGTAAATTATAGGTAGTCTTGTTATGCAATACAGATGGACAGTTTCAACTAATTAGCAACAGCAACACAAAGTTTTCTGGAATTCTTTTCCCAGTTGCAGTTATTTCTGCTCTGGGAGAACTGGACCCTTTCAAAAGTGTGCTGTCCCTGGGAAAGCAAGGTTCTAGCTTCTGGGTCTCATCCTTCACCTTAACCTGTACTGTAGCCCACCAGGGCCCTCTTGGTTTCCCTGTACTCTTCTCTCTCTTAATCACCTAGCCCCAGTCATATCTCTGGAGTTGGTCCAGTCTTCAGACTGCATGGAGCATCAACTGGCACCCTGACCTTCATCAAAGTCAGGATCAATTTAGGGAAATTGTTCATATGAAAATTAAAGATTTGGACATGTATCTCTGGGAGATGGGGGAGGGAGTAGTCTACACACCCGAGTATGAAGAACTCTGCTCTAGCAGAATAACGCTAATCAAGCCATTATCAAAAGTGAGGAGGCAGGTTGCTAGTCCAAGCACATTTTACACATGCACTTCAAAAACTGTTTAGAGTTTTGCTGACTTGACATTTAAAAAAACCCACCAGAACCCAGAGATTTCACATTTTCTGGGTATTAAGTGCAAGAGAATTGGCCAGATAACAGTTTCAGGGGATGCTGAGGAGTGTTTCATAGCAGACCATTAGTCTGAGCTGTTATCACATGGGCCACAGCGGCAGTTCTGAGCTGCTGGCTGTGCAGTCTGGTAACTGCACCTGAGTAACCCCGCTCCCCAGCCAGACCTGCCACTCTGCAATCCCAGGGTATCGTGAGCTCAGCCTCGAGACTCAGGCACTCCAAAGGGCTCTGCCAGAGCGGAGCAACCAAGTGACAAACTTGAAAAACAGACGAGAGAGACATTCTGGTGCCCAAAACAATTTTTGAGACTAAAGGACCTGGAGTAATTCAGCACAAGTTCTTTGTGGTGGTCCTTTAAGTAAGATAATTAATAGCAGTGATTTGAGTACCTGTGTGGAAGGTGTGTGCTACTTACAATGCTAGGGAAGACTGGGCGCCTCCCCTCGGAAATTTGCAATAAGGAGGTTGGCAAGTGAAATCTCCACAGACCGGGGCAGGGGGGTCTGCTTCACTTTCCACCACAGGCGCAGAGCCTGCATACGGGAGCCACTTCGCAGCAACAATGATCAGGAGGGCTCATTTCCACTTTACCCGCCAAGTGGGCAAAATTTCACAACGATGCAAAACGATGTCAGTTCTTCAGTGACTGTTTGACCTTGAGCATGGGGAAGGCAGAGGAGAATAGAAACTACGTGGGCAGCGTTCTGTGAGGTGGTAGAAGTGGTGTGGGAAAATATTTCATGTGGTTGCAGTCTGCTCAGCCACACAAGAAAGAAAGCTTGTGGTTGGTTGTCAGATTCCTTCAGCTAACTTTGTCAAAGGGACAAAAACCTCTCTTGGGTGAGGAAAATCTCTCTCTTCAGCAACTCCCCTCTTCCTTAATGACTTGCAGCACCCTGCCCTCTGCCTCCTCCTCTGTCACACCCTTTCGGGCAGGGAAAGTTGGAACGGGAAAGAGGTCCTCATGCTTAGCTGCAAATGGTGGATTGGCCTTCGTCCCTGCCCTGACTCATCTCTGTGTCGACCCTAGTGGGAATGTGGCTTGGTCATTTTAACAAAACACAGATAGCCTTGGCAACTCTGGGGTCCAAGCAGTCCCCCTCAGCAGTTACCCGGGAGCCCTTTTCAATGGTGTGCAAGCAGCTCTATACTCATAGCTTAACCAAATTCGGATTCTATTTACTTCTATTAAATTATTTCAAAAATGCTGTTCCTTGATCTGGCTGGTGTGTTTCAAAGGTTAGAGTGTCAGCCCTCGACCGAAGGGTCATGGGTTCAATTCCCAGTCAAGGGTATATACCTGGGTTGCAGGTTAGATCCCCAGCCCCAGTTGAGGTGTGGGCGGGAGACAACCAATTGATGTGTCTCTCTGACATGAATGTTTCTCTCACACCCCTCATTCCTCCCCTGCACCCCCACGCTCGCCTCTTCCACTCTCTCTAAAAATCAATGGCAAAAAATATCCTAGGATGAGGATTAACAAAAAAATAAAATTTTTTTAATGCTGTTCTTCAGTATCAATTAATGAAGATTTGAGTGTGAATATTGTGGTAATGTGGAAAATCACAGTCTTTGAAATCAGACAGAACTGGATCCATATCTCAGATCTGCCCTTTAGCTGTGTGACTGCTGGTGACTCTCTAAACTTCTGTGTGGATTTAGAAACAGGATGTTGCTATTAAAATTATGAAAGAAAATGTCTGCATTAAACCAGGAGCCCTTCAAGAATGTACCTGTAGGGTTTTGTTTTTTCATAAATGATGCTTCTTTATTTTTCTCTCAATAGCTATTTAAGTTTGTTAGATTATATTTGGAGAAAGATTGAACACGGTCCATCCAAGTTCCTTAGTACAGAGACTGTGCTGCTTTGTCAAGAGATAACATCAGGTCAATATTGGTTTCTCAACATGCCTGGAGAAGCCCTCTTAAGTGATAGCCCTGTCATCAAAGACAAAACAAACCTTGTAGTAAAATAGTTATCACTGGCTTATAACCTTTAGCAGCTAAATGGCAGCTAGAGAATGGCAAACACTCAGAGCCTAACCCAGGAATGAGTTCCAGCCAGGAGAGAATCCCAGCAGGGCTGCTGCAGACCTTGTCCAGAGCACGTAGGCTTTCCCTCTGAAAGGTGTTGGATCAGGACTTTCAAGATACCAAAAGTAAATTCTTGCTTTTCAAACTAGAGACTCGCCCTGTATAGAAGGTGCTTCCATGGTTTGCATCCTCTGTGTAATGCGGGTTAGAGAAAGAATAAAACCACCCATTGCCAAAACCGGTTTGGCTCAGTGGATAGAACGTCAGCCTGCGGACTGAAAGGTCCCAGGTTCGATTCCGGTCAAGGGCATGTACCTTGGTTGCGGGCACGTCCCCAGTAGGGGGTGTGCAGGAGGCAGCTGATCGATGTTTCTCTCTCATCGATGTTTCTGACTATCTATCACTCTTCCTTCCTCTCTGTAAAAAATCAATAAAATATATATTTTTTAAAAAAAACACCACCCATTGACTCAGGCTGAGTGCAGTCAACCAGAGTAGGGGAGGTGGGGCATGCAGTGAGCTTTGGGGAGAATGCCAACAGACCTCTTTACTGTTATTATTACTGTTGTTGAAGCCATGGACAGATCTCTAGGATCAGTCAGACACAGCCCTCACAAGTTCCTCTGAGATAAGTCTGTTTTTAAACAGAGCAAGCTTTTATCAGTGCTTCCTAAGAACATTGCCTTCTACCTTTACTAATGGCCGGCACAGGTAACACCTGTACTTTATGGTATCTAATTGATTTTGAATTGGCTCACTTTTTATACTTAACTGAATCTTCAACGATGATCTGGGCAACCACAGGATTTTTATGTTGTGTTTTTCTAGAGCACTTTAGAGCCCAGCACTATTAAAATACATTGTCCACGGACCACCTAACTACTCTTGTGTCTCACCAGTAGGCACACCATACTTTGAAAGGCATTTCTTTAGATGGTCAAGTATATCATAAAAGGAGTAACTGTTATAGGCATGGGATGAATGCTTATTTTTCTTTTTCTATACTACTTACTAAACATTCTCCCAACCTCTTTTTGGTTAAAGAAACTCTTAGGTATATAAAAATTCTTTCATGTACACCATCTCACAGGATCCTCACAACTCCCTGTAAGGTAGGCTGGATAAACATTATGGCTTGCACTTACTGAGGAAATTGAGGCTCGGAGTTTAAATTACTTTCTCCAGAACACATAGCTAGACCCTATTACGGTAGGGATAAGACCTTATATCTTCAGACACTTCATTAGCCAGTTATATCACACTTCTCTTTCTTAGTAAGTTCATGGTTGACAGGGCCCAGGTGTGTGTATGTGCATTTAAGCTACTCCCATCATCAAAGACAGAAACTTAAGTCAAGGTCAACTTGTCACAGAGGCAAGACTTTTGTTCCATCTCAATGGAAAACAGTGTGGATTCTATTCTCTTCAAGATTTTGGTGGTTAAGGATGCATGCTTTAGAATCAGACACACTTGGGTTTGAAAGTCTATTCCACTGCTTAGTAGGTACATGACCCTGGGAAAGTTTTTAAAAACTTGATCACTTTCATCACCTGTACAGTGGGAATAATAACACTTGTTGCATAGAGTTGTTGATAGTGGCTGTTGAGAACCCTTACATCACTGAGCCATGATTAACCGAGATGATATGAAGAGTCTATCACTGTGCTCAGCCTAAAGGGACCATTGATGGCTACTATTACTTTGATAAGAAATGTATATTGCTGATAGACTATATATTTTGCTATATAATACTTTGAAATCAATGATGACATGATTAAACTTTTAAAATGTAGGTCCACCTTCATACATATCCAAATATGCTGGTAATAATAGAGGTCTATGCAAGCATTTACTATTCCCCCTCTAAATGCATTAACATTTTGTGACCCAATAACCATCATCACCTCTCCAAATACCTTCACAGCAGCAAAGATACTTCACATTTTTATAGGGCTTAAAATGTACATGAACTCGGGTATGCTAACTCAAGTCATCTGTCCTTCATAACTGCCCTTTGATGCAGATATCAATCTTATTTCACAGATGAGGAAACATTTTTAAAAAGGATGACCTGCCAAGGCCACAGAGTGTGTAAATAGAAAAGTTGGGACGGAAACATAGGCCTTCTCATTCTTTCCCACCACATGAGTCTAACAAAGCAGGAACTAAACACATGGCTGAATCTTCCTTGGACTTACATCTTCTCTTCCTGGTGCATAATGTCACAGCCTCTGCAAAAGCTGCTCAGTGCCTCTGGGCTTCGGGAAGCACCCACTTTTCAGTGGACACCAATGTAGGAAGCGGTTCTTAGCTCTCCATCCTAGACCGTAGTTTTATCCCTTTTATTTCAACAAGGGAATCAGGCAGCTGAAATCCAGTATTTTCTAAAAAGGAAAACTGAGTCATTTGTTTTTCTGCTGATTTCTATTCTAACGGCCTACTGTGCTGATAGATGGCAAACATGATCATCTTTTGGTGACTCAGCCACATATTGGCAGCTTGTCTGGGATTCCAACTCAATTTCAGGATACTAACTTCCTATTTCCTCCCCATTTCAGAAATCACCACAATAGACTTTAATTACCACTGTGAGCATCCAGAGGGAGGAAAAGGCGGGTTGGTTTTACACACTGTTAGCTCTTTCAATCTCGAAGACGAGACCTTTGGTGGAGAGCCTGCAGGAACAGGCATCACCCAGCCCTCTGAGGTCCAAGCACCCCTTCGGAGGGCTCTGGGCCTCAGACTTCGCTTACACTTCAGAGAAAAATTAAGGAAAAGCAAAAATGAGCAGTTCTCCCCTCAGGTCCCTCTCATGTCACTTCAGCCCACAGGCAGGAAGACCCCGTGGCAGTGACGCAGTTGGAAAGAGTAGCTGCTATTCCTCTTCCTCTTGCCTCTCCTCCCCCTAGGCCTCGCAGCCTGAGTCACCATTCCAACTGAACACTTTTGCAACGTTAAGTATTTACTAACTGCTCCCCACTATAGAGAACTGTATTGTGTCAAATCACTTAGTAGTATTCTCTCTTGATTAGATTATGAATTCTACCTGAAGTTGTTTTAGTGGAGTCTGTATTCTATTTTCATTCAGATTAAAGGGCAGGTTTTGTAAAATACTCCCAACAGCTTTGGTAAAACACTTAATTCACTGGGTTTGAACACATTGGCTCCAAGACTGAATTCAACCAGGAGTAGATGTCTCCAAGGGCAATGTAAGGTTCTTTGCTGTACAAATACATTTGTGAAAAAACAGGTTTAATAAAAAGCGTATAATACATGCCTAGCATGGGAGAATTCGCACAGCGGCCTAGGTTGTTAATCCTTGCATAGGTTTCTTTTGGCTGCTGGTCATGCAAAAAACAAAGTACATCCCATAGCGTCTTTCTGTAGGTGTCATGCACATGGCACAGAATCAACCGGGGATGGCTGTGGGCTTGGTGGCCAAGCTACTCAATCAGATCTCTGGGGTCGAGGCCCAGGAATCCATATTTTTATACATTTTTTATATTTTTATTGATTTCAGAGAGGAAGGGAGAGGGAGAGAGAGATAGAAACATCAATGATGAGAAATAATCATTGATCGGCTGCCTCCTGCACGACCCCTACTGGGGATCGAGTCCGAAACCCCGGCATGTGCCCTGACCGGGAATCAAACGGTGACCTCCTGGTTCATAGGTCAACGTTCAACCACTAAGCCATGCTGGCTGGGCAGGAATCAGTATTTTTAACAAGCTTCCCAGGTGATTATGATGCAGCTTGCATTTGAGAAGCATCCCAGAGATTAAAAAGACAGGCTAATATTTCATGAGTGTGTGAGGTTTTGCCATTCAAGTTCAGTTAATTCTCACATCTTTCAGATTACTACAAACCAGTCGCTGCTGTAGAAACCACCAGGAGTGGAATTGGTTTATATTAGAAAATATAACCTTGACTTCCATTATGTCACCTGCAAATCTTTGAGAATTTTAACTTACTGAATTATAGAACTCAGGTCTGGGATCTTTTATGTGGAACTCTTATTTGAACACACAGTTATTTATTCATTTTTAATTCAAGGAAAAGGACTCCATAAATAAAAAGAATGGTTTATGACAACAAAGGCATATTCTTTGTGCAGTCTTACATTGTTAGCAACCAGAATCTCCTTACCAAGTGGTTTTTGTGTGTGTGCTTTCTTTTTTTTATTACAAAAGAGGTTGGGCCTGTCCGGGTTAAATCAATAATTCGGTAGGCTCAAATGACACATCTGGAACAAGTGCAGCTTTGGCTTTGTCAGCATTTTATTTACTTAGAATAAATAAATAAGTGGGACTTGTTGTAATGACTGCCAATAATGACTCCAGTGAAGCTCAATCTCAAGTCAGTTCACCACTTATGCGAACAAATTCTGAGGGTTGTCTACGTGCCAGGCAATTAAGCTGGGTACTATTTTATAAAGAGTTCCTCTCAACACTCAGCTGTGCATCAGAATTACCTGTAAAGCTTTTATAAAATATTTAAGTATGGGTCCATCCCACATCTACTGAATTGAAACCTTTAGGGGCAACATCCATATAATTGAATGCACAAACCTCCCCAGGTTCAGAAACAAGGTTCAAAACCATGGTGTTAAAAATCCTACCTTCTGAGAATTTCTAGTCTACAATATATAATATTGCTATAAATACGTTTGTCATAGGACATGTAGTAAGAACATACTTTAGACAAAACACAATAGCAATAGATAACAACAGATCCAACACAGAAACAAATATACTGTACAGACAGCAGGGGAAGGCCAAAGTTGGCAGAGATTAGAAAAAGCACAGAGATATTTCTGGGCATTCTCTATCACATCTGGTTGATGGGAAGAGGAATAGACTGCATTTGTTTTTTGGGGAATTCAAATGAAAGGCTTATAGTCAGAAAAACTGGATCTAGTTTAAAAGGCAATGCTTCAACTTTTTCATAATTCTTATATATTTGAAGTTGTATAAAAATTATACAAAGTATCTAGAGTGTATATAATTTGTATTAAAATTATATGACCTCTAATTTTTATTTTAGGGTAAAGCTATAAACAACTAAATTCTACGTAAGACTGTATATGTTATCAGGAAAAATGAAAGACCAAACCAATATGCTATTACCATGTATGAACACATATTACATGTGTGTTTAAGTGAATTTCAGGCAGTTGTATAGTATTAAGTGAAAATAAATCAAGAGTGTGCAGTCCAGGTAATGAGAGGTCCTCTGAAGGGCATTCTGTGGAATGTATTTCTCTTGGCAGTTGCTCTCAGAGTCTAGTGGATTCGATTAAATTCTAAGCAGATTTCTTTAATCCTTAGCTCTAACTGGGTCAGCATCATCTGATTCTGAGTATTATTACTGGAGACATATGCACGCTGATTATTGAAATAGCTGTAATAAGCTTACCTAGAAAGTCGATTTTTCTTTGAAAATGCTCAAAAGATCCAATTCACATAAATTGAAAAGTGTCAAATAGGACCACCGTAATGTAGGGGAGGGAACAAACTGAGGTTCCCTCAGAAGACAAAAATTCCTTTGAGTTTTTTTGTTTGTTTTTAGGCTGCTTAGTAAAAATGCTTAATTCGCCTACCATATTCTCTTATTGGTTCAGAAAGATTCTGTTGGGTAATTTGAGGACATGAGCTTGAAGAGTCTTTACAGTTGGGAAGAGAAACCTATTGTTTTAAAATCAGAAAATCTAAACAAAATAGTCAGCTCTGTGGCTTCCCCTTACCAGAGACCATCACCAACAGGTGGGACAGTGATATCATTTCAAATCGGGTACCACTCATTAAGTTAGGGTCCTTATCTTGTACCCCGTCATCTCACCAAATTCTCTTATTGTTTGTAGTTTGTTAGGATTCTCTTTGAGGTTTGTGTTTACAATTATATTCCATGTACAAATAGTGATCATTTTATCTCATCCAAGTTTTTTTTTTACCTCTACAGTCTTTCTCTTGCTTTATTGTATTGGCCAGTGTTCCCAGTACGGTGTTAACTAGTATTCAGATAGCAATAGTAATAGGTATTCTTGCTATGCTTCTCTGTATCAGAATGTCTCTGGTGTTTTTCGTCCATTAAGTATGATGCAGACATTTTAGATTGCCAGCCCACAGCATCCCCAGATAAAATTATGTTAATAGATTTTTATGTTACAGGACTATCCATGCCTACCTGAGAGAAACTCCAGAGTTTACAAATGTAGAAGGCACTATAGTGGCTGGGCCTAAGGAAGCCATAGTACCATTTGCCAATTATCTGAACTAAGGAAAAGGGGATCTTAATTCTGTTTGCTTTTGAGATCTCTAGATTGAAAATTCATCACAGGAAACATACTTCATCAATCTCTGTATTCATAAATACTCATTGTCCCAATATGCACTATAGGAAACATTTAAAATGCCCTCCCATCTCTGTAACTGAGTCTTTGAGTCATAACGCCAGATTACCTAGAGGAGTTCTCAACCCCTCAGACACTGTCTCTCACCTGCCCGTGCAGTGCCCCAGCCACGGGGACTTCTGGTAGTCAGTGGGCTCATCCACTCCACACTATTGCCCATTTGCACCAGTCAGATCTCTGCCCATCTGTGATTCCCACAATGGAAATAGCAGCATCTTGTTTAATGGTCTTCAGAAGCTGCCCTGTGTCTACTACAGGCTGAGGATCAGCAGTAGGATGAGAAGCCAGAGACCCTGAAGGCAGGATTTCCCAACTCACCTCCGAGCATGCAGGCTGGGGCCGAGGGTGTTGGGGAATGGGAAAGGGAGACTAGGCAGGAAGGAAGGAATGACAGCAAGGAATGACACTCCCATTGATGTTTACCAGTGACAGAAACAGATGTCAACTGACCAGGTAGTTTCATTATGTTCTCCAGTTTGGTTATCTTAAACAATCTGTAAAACTATTTTAAAGTGCGTAAACACTAACACCTATCCTATATAATAAAAGCATTGTATGCAAATTGTCCCCTCGACAGGAGGGAGTACCCGGCCAGGGGCCAGCAGCCACTAGGGACCCTCTAGTTATTTCATAGTAAGATGAAGAGTCCCACTTTATAATCTGCCAGTTCTATGTGTGAGTCCTGCTTCTGTCAATTACTGGTTGTGTGATCTTGGACAAAGTGTCTCAATGAAGACTTGGTTTCCTGGTTTGTGAAACAGGGATGATACACTAACCTATTTCTTCAGCTTGTGTGGAAGAAATTAGAGAATGTATGCAGAGTACCTAGTAGTGGCTTGCACATAACAGAGGCTCATAAATGTTAGCTACCATGATTTTCTTTCTGGGTTCCCCAAAGTGATAGGATTCTTTTACGTCTTACAGGGTGAGAATTGAAACCAAGGCTCCAGGGCAAACAGAGCAGGCTATTGATTTAACCTTGAATTCTTATGCCATTTAGAACTTCCCATGAAAAAAAATGTACTCATCTTACAGCCAAAGAAGTGATTGAAAATATTAAAACCTGACTGTATGGCCCACAGACCTGAATAAAGTCTAAGAGACCATGATTTTAGAGGAGCCATGAGTCCCGGAAATAGGTTAGAAAAATTGAGTTTATATATACATTTAGCAGTTATAACAGAGTCATAGAAAACAGGTTCGCCGAAACTGGTTTGGCTCAGTGGATAGAGCGTCGGCCTGCGGACTGAAGGGTCCCGGGTTCCATTCCGGTCAAGGGCATGTACCTTGGTTGCGGGCACATCCCCAGTGGGAGGTGTGCAGGAGGCAGCTGATCGATGTTTCTCTCTCATCGATGTTTCTAGCTCTCTATCCCTCTCCCTTCCTCTCTCTGTGAAATATCAATAAAACATATTTTTTTTAAAAAAGAAAGAAAACAGGTTCTACAGATAAATTTAAATGCAATGTGGACATTTAGATTATTTTGGCCTGTTTTATATTCTATTTTAGATGCATCAGTCAAAACCCAGAAGAGGGAATTCCTGTACGTAAAGCAAACACTTATTGGAACAGCAAAGAAATATTTAGCTCACAGTCTGACCCATTCATCAGATCCAGGGCTCAGTAAACTTTTTTTTTTTCTGTAAAGGGACAGATAATAAATATTTTAGGCTTTGCAGGCTGTAGGGTCTCTGTTCCACCTACTCAACTCTGACGTTGTAGCAGGAAAGCAGGCACAGACACTACATAAATGACGGGGCATGACTGTGTTCCAACACAACTTATTTACAAAAGCAGGTGGTGGGTCAATGTGGTATGTGAGCCATAGCTTGCTGCCTCTGCTCCAAACCATATATCATACTCTAAATAATGCGACTCATTCAATTATTCAGAAACAGATTTAGTCTGTTCTCTGTACTAGCTAGTTAACAATTTGTGCACTGTTCACATATGAAGATATATAATTATATATTTAGATATATATTTGATATAAATATATACAAAATTTTAAATGTTTTACCTAATTATGAGAAAGCTTAAAACTGTATCATATTTATTTTATATGCATGTTTCAGTTGTTGACAGTTTTTATTGTTTTGTTTTGTTAATCCTCACCTGAAGATATTTTTCCATTGATTTTTAGAGAGTGGAATGGAGTGGGGGGGGAGAGAGAGAGAAAGAGAGAGAGAGAGAGACATCGATGTGAGAGAGACACAACAATTAGTTGTCTCTCACATGCACCCAGGCCAGCACTGGGGATTGAGTCCGCAACCCAGGCATGTGCCCTTGACCGAAATCGAACCCAGGACCCGTCAGTCCATGGATCGATGCTCTATCAACTGAGCCAAACTGGCTAGGACAGTTGTTGGAAAACCCTAATAGTTCATCCCTCTTCCAAAATTTCCGCTTTGTTGTACTAGTATGTACACTTTAATTTTTTAAAATTTAGTTTTAATTATAGTTGACTTACAATATTCTATTAGTTTTGGGTATATAACTTAGTGATTCAATATTTATATTCCTTACAAAGTGATCATCACAATAAGTCTAGTAACATCTGTCATAACACATAGTTATTATGATATTATTGACTCTATTCCTATGCTGCATTTTAATCCCTGTGACTTATTTTATAACTGGCAGCTTGTAGCTCTTAATAGGGGCTTAATCACAAGGAACAACAACAGCCTGTAATTATTGGAATTGAGAGTCTAGGTACGGCAACCATCAGTTTGTTCTCTGTATCTATGAGTTTGTTTCTGTTTCACTTTGTTTCCCATTTGTTTTGTTTTTTAGGTTCCACATATAAGTGAATACACTTTGAGTTTTTAATCTGTAATTCAGTTTTGAGCTTTTTTTCTCACCATTATATAAAATATTTAAGTTTCCAGCACTGAATTTGATTGGAAATTTAAAATTTAAATATACCTAAGACCAAGTGATGAACGACAAACTACCAACTTATTCTCAAGTCCAAGTAGTAAGGTTTAACTAAACCACATGATTCAGAAACAGGATTAAGGGTATCTCTGTGAAGTCCAGATGATTTCCACTGGTAACAACTGAAATGCTTTGGATGCTACAGAAAAATGTTAGGAAAATGAAGCTCTCAACTGTCATTTGGAACATAAAAGCTTATGTTTAACAGGGGACAACTGTTAAAAAAAATTTTGTCCTCTCTTTTACAACTACTTTATACTGGAGAGTTTGGGTTTTTAAAAATATATTTTATTGATTTTTTACAGAGAGGAAGGGAGAGGGATAGAGAGTTAGAAACATCGATGAGAAAGAAACATCGATCAGGTGCCTCCTGCACAACCCCTACTGGGGATGTGCCCGCAACCAAGGTACATGCCCTTGACCGGAATCGAACCTGGGACCCTTGAGTCCGCAGGCCGATGCTCTATCCACTGAGCCAAACCGGTTAGGGCTGGAGAGTTTTTTTAACCTCTGCAATCAGAAAATTATTTCTATAAGTAAGCACTTAGTTCCACCCTAAAAAGGAAAACTGCTTCTTACTTAATTTATCAGTTTTACAACTGCATTTTATTTAAGATGGATTAAAAGAGACCATTTACAGGAGGAAAAAAAACCAGCGGAACTTTACAATCAGCATGTCGTGTTTATAAGTTTCAAAACACGAACGTATGATATATATGTGCTCAGAAGTCACTCAGGAGGCTTATCGAATGTCACCGCATGTGTGGGCTGTAATGAATTGAGAGCAGTTCAAGAATTTGAAACTGAGCAAGATCTAGATATTTGCTGATTATTTTTTAAGAACATCTTGGTCCAAGGTGAAAATCCTGATGTGTGTGTGTGCGTGTGTGTGTGTGTGTGTGTGTGTGTGTGTGTGTGTGTGTGTGTGTGTGGTGTTTTTTTTAAAGGAATGAATTAATTTTTTACAAACTAAAGTTGAAGGGCATTTAATTAATAGCCAAGTTTGACTGAGTTCATAGATGTATAACCTTATAAATCAATAGAGACCTCACTAAAGTTTGTTGAGTTAGAGATACATGCAAAGTGCTTGGAAGAGTACCTGACAATGACCAACATTTCTTGTAATATACACACATCATGGGATAGCAGAACCACCACAAGCTTAGAAGTCAGTCTGGCCTAGGTTCACATTCCGAAAAAGGAAGTTGCTTAACCTCCCTTGCACAGTTTCACCAGGGGCAAGACGGTGATATTCCAGACTCTGTAGAACACGTCCAAACTTGTCTTCACTTACATTTCCCGTTTCTGCCACGTGAAGCAGCAGGCTATCTCCAGGCAGAGTTGCAGAGTGAGTCAGGTTTCAGAGGGAGTGTATTGGGAGGCTCTCGGACATGTTTCATTTTGAGAGAGGAATGATGTTTTGAGCTCTTGGTCTATAAGCAGGTATATGATGTCAGAGGAAAACCA
This sequence comes from Plecotus auritus, assembly GCF_963455305.1. NCBI lineage: Eukaryota > Metazoa > Chordata > Mammalia > Chiroptera > Vespertilionidae > Plecotus > Plecotus auritus. Next base: position 74,943,842 of record NC_137771.1, read on the forward strand.
AATGATATCAAAATCAAGCTTGTGTGGCACTTGATAAAAAAGCCTGAGTTGACAGACTCACCCTCAGAAAAGTAGGGAAATTACATGATTTCATTAAACAAGTTATTCTCACTTTAAAAGATATGTAGGTATTAGTGAATACTTCTTCCTGCTTAGCAGACAAGTATTCTTACCTACTCAATAGAAATAGTTATCCCTAAATTATATTAAAGGATTAAAGGTACACTTCGAATAAAATTATATATGTGTGTATTAAAATTAATATAATAAACAATTACAAACCACACTGTTACTGTAAAAACTTGCTTCTGTGGCCCTAACCGGTTTGGCTCAGTGGATAGAGCGTCGGCCTGCGGATTGAAGGGTCCCGGGTTCGATTCCGGTCAAGGGCATACCTTGGTTGCGGGCACATCCCCAGTAGGAGGTGTGCAGGAGGCAGCTGATCGATGTCTCTCTCTCATCGATGTTTCTAACTCTCTATCCCTCTCCCTTCCTCTCTGTAAAAAATCAATAAAATATATTTTTTAAAAAAAAAACAAAAAACAAAACTTGCTTCTGTGAATTTCCTTTTATGAAAATTTCAGCAAGTATTTCCATAAGACAAATTCATAGAAGTGAAATTGCTGGGTCAAATTACATTGTCACATTATTTTGGTAAATTAGCTTCTGAAAAATTACACAATTTACAGGCTAACCAAATGTAGCTGTGCCCTGAATCCCAAGGCTTTTCCAACTCAATCTGCTTTTCAGTTACACTCAACCCACAGTGAAAGCATAGAATATGAACTGTCTTAGATGTCTCTCATATCTGATTAACTAATAAATGGACTATAGCATTCATCCTGTCCAACTAATTCTAACAGTTGGTAAATTCATTTGCATTTTTTATGTACATAATTGTATCATTTGCAAACATATGACTTTTATTTCCTCCTTTTCAAAAATCCTCATGCCTTTCATTTTTTTTCTTGCCTTATTGTATGGCTAGAATCTCTAGCACAATGTTGAATAGAAGCAGTGATTTGTATGTATCCCTGTGTTGTTCCTGATCTCTGGGCAAAACTTCAATATTTTACCACAATCTGTCTGTAGTAGACTGCAGTTCTATCAGTTTAGGGAAGTCCTATTAATAGTTTACTAAGCATTGGGTTGTTGTTTTTTAAATCAAAAATGGCTATTGAATTTCATCAAATCCTTCTTTTTTAACTTGCACCTTATTGAGATAACTATATTTTTCTCCCTTTAAAAATGTGGCAAATGTGTTGCTTTTTCAAATATTAAATAAACCACGTTTGCATACATTTGGAGAACTAACTTCATGTGGTAGTGATAATTATCCTTTTTGATTATTATAAGTTTCTTTTTGATATGTTGTAATGTCCTGGCCAGGTTTTGATATCAAGCTTAGGAAGAACACAGATTGTTTGGAACTATTGCCTTTTCCTGTAGCCTGGAAGAATTTATATAAAGTTGGAGCAATTTCTCCATTAAATGTTTGAAAGAATTCACTGGTGAGGTCTTACTTTTCTTTGTGGGAAGGCTTTTAATAACTGATTCAATTTCCACTAATAGAAGAAGACTCTCCAGATTTCCTATTTATTTTGTCAATTTAATTTTTGAGGAATTTGTACTTACTCAAATTTTAAAATTGATATTCAGTTGTTTATCATATCACTTTTTAAAAAATGTTTGTAGAATCTATAATATTCTTTTTCATTCCAGATATTATTATTTTTCTTTTTTATTGACTTCTTACTGGAGGTTTATCAATTTTTTTTTTAAATATATTTTATTGATATTTTACAGAGAGGAAGGGAGAGAGGGACAGAGAGTTAGAAACATCGATGAGAGAGAAACATCGATCAGCTGCCTCCTGCACAACCCCCACTGGGGATTTGCCTGCAACCAAGGTACATGCCCTTGACCGGAATCGAACCTGGGACCTTTCAGTCCGCAGGCTGATGCTCTATCCACTGAGCCAAACCGGTTTCGGCGGTTTATCAATTTTTATAATCTTTTCAAAGAACCAGCATTTAGCTTTATTGTTTTTCTTTAGCTTAGTTTTCTATATCACTGTTTTGTTTTCTTCCTACATTTTTTTGGTTTTAATTTACTGTTTTTGTTTCTTAAAATGAAGTTTAATTGATTTTAACCTTTCGACATTCATAGTAAATGTAGTTAAGGTTATAAATTTCTCTCTAAAAATTGCTTTAGTGGCAGTACAAAACTTTTGATATGGCATGTCTTCATTATCATTCAGTTTAAAATATTTTCTAATGTCTGTTGTTATTTCTTCTTTGATCCATGGATTATTTAGAAGTGTGTTCTGTTTAATTTCTAGGTACTTAAGGATTTTCTAGTTATCTTTTGTTACTGATTTCTAGCAGTATTTCCCTGAAGCCAGAGAGAATCGTTTGAATTATTTCAATCCTCTGAAATATTTTGAGGCTTTCTTTATGGCCTGGTTATAGTCAGTTTTGGTCAACTTTAAATATGGGCTTAAATGAAATATGAATTCTGTCATCACCGACAAGTGTTTTCTGTATGTAAATTAGGTAATTTGTTAACTGTGTTCTTCAGATTTATATTTTTACTACAGTTTTGTCTGTTCAGAGGTATGTTAAAGTAATGCTTCTAATTGTGGATCTGTCCATTTTTCCTTTTAGTTGTATATTTTGCCTTGTACATTTGAAACGTATTAGAATATCCCTCTCTATCTCTACTAATGCTTCTTGACTTAAAATCTGTTTTCTCTGATACTGGGGTAGCTACATAAGGTTTTTCATTAGTAGTTGCATGGTTTATCTTTTTCCATCCTTATAGTTTTTGTGACTTTAAGATGTGTCTCTTGAACACAGGATGTAGATACATTTTGTTTTCTTCCCCAGTCTGATAATTAGTTTATTGCTTGGAGTATTTAGTCCATTTTCACTTTATGTAATTATTGATTTAGGTGGTTTTATACCTACTATCCAACTATTTATTTTCTATTTGACCCATTGTTTTATGTTTTCCTTCTGCTTGTCTTTCAGATTACTCAAATATTTCATTTCCCTTTCTTTTAACTTATCTTTCTTTTTGATATTACAACACATATCTTAAATATAATACATTTACCTTGATAATGCTAGAACTTTATAATACTTCCATTCCTTTTGCCTTTGCCATTATTGTTGTCATGTATTTTAACTCTACATAAATTTCAGACTCCATATTACTAATATCCTATATAATAAAAGGCTAATATACAAATTGTCCCCTTGACCAGGATTTTGACCGGGAGTTCAACTGGGAGTTCGACCAGGGGGCCGGGCCGGCTGGCTAACCACCCACAGTCTTTCCCCCCAACCAGCTCTGCCCAATCAGCCCTGATCGGGGTGGGCTGGCCGGACCCCACCCGTGAACAAATTCATGCACCAGGCCTCTAGTTGCTTTATAATAGTCAATATTCATCTATACTCACCTTTCTGGAGGTCTTCATTCTTTTCTGCATTCCTATATTTCCATCTAGGGACATTTCCCTGTGCCTAATGACCCATTTACAGGCCTGCTAGTGACTAATTCTCTTTTTTGTTTGTCAAAAACATCTATAGTTCACCTTCATTTCTGAAGGATATTTTTACTCTTTATAGAACTTTGAGCTGACAGTCCTCACCCCCCAGCACTTCAACAATGTTTTCTAGATGTGCTGACATTAATAACAGTGACAAAATGAAAAGAATGAAATTGCTTAATGCAATGCTTTTAGGATTTCTAGCACCTAGACACATTTCAGTCACTTTAAATTCAAGGTCACAGAATCAGGATCAAGAGCTTGAAAGACTTTACAGATTACCTAGCCCAGTGGTCAGCAAACTCATTAGTCAACAAAGCCGCAGTTTGCTGACCACTGAGCCCAATTTCCTCCCCAATAATAAACCTTGTAGATAGGTATTTAGTTTTTGTCTTGAACACTTTTTTAGTTTTGGAAACTCACTAAATCACAAGACAATGCATGTTATTTGAAGAAAGTTCTAATCATAAATTGCTTCCTTAGAGAACAGTGACATGAAAACTGCCTCCATGCACCGCAGTCATGGGACTTCATTCTGCCTGAAGGAGCAAGCAGGATGTTTAATCTTTGGTTTTCACTTTGACATTAGAAGAAAGCTATTAAGTCCATGGCTTCCAGGTTAAGCATACATTTCTCTACCCTTCCCAATTCCACCCTCAACCTTCATTCACCACAACCACACAGGTCACTAATCCCTGTCAATTATGTTTCTAAAAATAAATTGGAATGTAGGTCATCATCCCCACAGACAGTGGCTTCATTGAGGGCCCATTTCTCACCTGGATTGCTACCTCTTTTCCTGGTTAGGAGCAGAAGCTAAGAGATCTCATGCAAACTCTATTCTCTCTCTGCTGAAAATCTTCAACAGCTCTCCAGGACAGCATTGTTCTGAGACAGAGTGCGGAGGGGTAAACTTTATTCTGTTACCTGCTCTGTTGTTCTCTCATTATTAGCAAAGTTTATCCTACAAAACCAGCTGTAACCCAGAAAAACTTTGGCAATTTTAGATGCATCAAGTTATAACTAAGTGAATAAGCTTTAATACACACACACTAAAAATGACCATTGAGTTGGGATATGACAACCCTAAACTTCAGTATCCTAGCAACTAGAAATAAAAAATCCTAGCCTGAAAGTATAGGATTTATGACAGCTTCTGTCTTAAAAAAAAAAGATGCAACAATTTAGAAAGACCATTTATAAACAGAATTTAAAGACAAAATTTATAATAAAGACATGTGGGTTCAAGTCCCATCAACCTTTCTTATTAGCTACATAACTTACAGTAAATATTTAACTTCTTTGAAGTCTATTTGCTCATCTGAAAAGGACTGTTAAGAATACCCTATTTTGTGAAGATTAAATTAGATGGCAACCACGAAGCAAGTTTGTTTAAATAAAAAATGAAGTAAAAATTAAGTTTTCAAAGCAGTATTATTCATAGTGGGGGAAAAACCCCACAAAAACTGGAAGCAACCTAAATGTCTTATCAACAGTGGGATGAATATATTTACAAAAGGAATACTTCACTGTAGTTTTTTTTAAAAAAAAGGGAAAAAGGAAGATGTTTGTAGCTACAAACATCTATATGGTTTAATCTCAAAAATATGTTGAAGAAGCAAGCCATAAAAGAATCAAACAATTATTTCACTTGTAAAAGGTTAAAAAAACAGGCAAATAATACCTAGGTAGCAAATTAAAAAAAAACAACAACAAAAAACAGCCAGGGAATCTATATACATAAAACCCTAATATGCAAATAGACCGAACAGCAGAACAACCAAACAACCGGTCACTATGACGTGCACTGACCACCAGGGGGCGTGCGGAACATGGCAAGTGTTAGCAGCAGGTGGCAGAGCATGGAACATGGTGGGTGTCGGCTGCGGTGGGATGGTGGAGCAGGTGAGCGGGGGCGCCAGACCAAGGCAGGGCCTGCCAGTCGCTGTCATCAGGGTGAGCCTCTGGTGGTTACTGAAAATTCTTTGCTCCCACATGCTACGGTCTGCCCAGCGCTTGCACCGCTGCCAGTGCCCAGCGCTGGCCCCAATTGTTCGATGCCATCAGCGGGTGTGGGCAGTGGCTGCTGGCCCTGATCACCCTTCAGGGCTTCTCCACATCCCTCTGCACCTGAGGGGCGATGGGGGCCGGCAGCCGCCTCTCGCACCCACTGCCAGCAAGGGCCCCGCTCACACCCACAGGTGGCACAGGAGCTGCCGCTCACACCTGCTGCCCGTGCCTGGTGCCAGTCCTGATCACTCGGTGCCATCAGCAGGTGTGAGTGGTGGCTGCTGGCCCCGATTGCCCGAGGACTTCTCCACCTCCCTCTGCTCCTGAGGGGCAATCAGGGCAGCAGCCGCTGCTTGCACCTGCTGACAGCACTGGCCCCCACCGCTCCGCGCTGTTAGCGGTTACAAGTGGGTCTGGCACTGTCAGTGCGCAGGAGCGGTGGCAGCAGGAGTAGGGCTGCCGGCAGAGGGAACCGGGGGCTGCAGCAGGAGGGGCCAGGCAGGGGCGTGGAGGATGGGCCGAGACCCGCCCCTGTGCCCACCACAGCCTTGCAGCCCACAGTTCCTATCAAGGTGCATGAATTCGTGAACTGGGACCCTAGTAATTAACATAAAATTCAAAATAGTGGTTATAGCCGGTGTGGGGAGAGGCAGGCATGTGACCAGGGCCTCGTCCTTGTTGATAGGGTTTCAAGGTATGTTAGGGATCAGTGTGGTCAGGACCAGTGCAGCAATAGTTGTAGACTTATTTGGCATGTGTGGGGCTAGATGGACCAATGCAGCAGGTGGCACTGTTGGGAGGCTGACACATAAAGGAAGAGTAAGCAAATACTCTATCTAAGATTATGGGAGCCAGGTTTCTATGAAAGGAGTTACAAATATGTGAACACTAGAGTAAACCCTGAAGTAGTAACCTAGAAATGTAAACTCAAGGTTTTCCATATATATTTATGTATAGGAATACATATATATGTATGTCTTATATGTATATATACACATGTATTTCTTTGATCTGTCCACCAGTAGGGCTTAAAACCAATGACTTTCCGGTAGCAATGAGCACTTCTCAGCTCATTTTCCATATACTATTTCCTTTTAAATGAACCAGGGGTCCTTGGAAAAATGACTGGAGCAGGAAAAAGTACAAGATAAGCTTGGGATACCTTCATGTTTCAAAAAATAAGGAAAAGCTCAGAAAGTCAAAAGAACATAGAAGTGAGCTTGAAGAGATTCCCATAGACCAAACCTGGCAAAAGTATAAAAATAAATGACAGTAATATATTGTAGTTTACTGAATATAGTAGGAATCCATGAGTCCATACTCATAAATGAATAAATAAAAAGACAAATGGAGAAAGGACCACTCGTACAGTAGACTATCAATCAAAGCATAAGAAACCACATGGCAACAAGAATAGTAATAACTGATTCAAGCAAGAAGGGTTAATGGACTCTAACTGGTGACAATGTTTAAGAAACAGGAAGTTTACATACTCCTCACCACACTCTTTTTATTAAACTTTACAATAGAGAAACATGATAGATACCATCCTAACCAAGTGATCCAAGCTAGCATTACCAGGAATGGGACAATTTGATATTGTGTAGCTCATGGCATGATACAGTGAGAATATAACATCATTTCCATCATATTCCTGACAAAAAATATATATCCCAAATCTAATCATGAGGAAACATTAGCTAAACCTAAACTGAGGAACATTCTGTAAAATATGTTGCCTATACTCTTCAAAAGTATCAAGGTCATGAAAGAAAAGACTTCCAGATTGACCAGTGCAGCAATAGGAGACGAGAGAGGACAGCTAGGTGCACCATATGGTCCTAGACTGCGATGCTGGAGAGAAACATTATCGGGACAATCAGCAAATCTGAATGTGGTCTGTGGTTTAGATCTCATATGCCAATGTTAATCTTCTGACTTTAATGGTCATACTATGGTATGGTTATGCAGGAATATCCTTGTTTTGAGGAAATATTACCAAAGTATTTTTTAGTAATGTCTACAGCTTACTTCCAAATGGTTCAAAAATTATATTGGATGGGACTACACTGAAATCTATAAATAAATGTAAGATAAATGAACATCTTCAGTGTTGAGTCTTCCAATCCATGTAAATCACGAAGCATTTCATTTAAGATGTCCTTAAATGCCTCTTGATATAGTCTAAAATTTTTTCCATGAAGATATTGTATATATTTTGTTAGGTTTATTTTTATGTATTTCCAATTTTTATGGTTTTAAGAGACCTAAAAACTTTTATTTTGTTAGTTGGTGATATAGACATATAACTGACTTTTGCATAGTTATTGTGAATGTAGCAACTTTGCTAAACTGTAGATGACTATAATCAAAGATACTGATTATAATACATTTATAACACACCAAAACAATTTTCTGCCTCTGAGAAAAACCCAGAGAATTATGTTGGCTATAATTTGTCATAAGATATACAATTTTTGCCATTTAAAGTGAGTTTTATACTTGTACAAATAAGTGTGTAACACAATGTTAGTTGGGGAAGTGTGCCCAGTGTCATCTTTAAATTAAATCACCCAAGGAAGTGAGGTATGATTCTATTTGATTCTGAGATCTCCAGGCAACAGGTCTCTCATCTCTGTATCAAAAGAAATACATTGCCTAAGGTGCCCTCAAAGTAATTATAAGTACTCATAAATTTGAATTAAGTTCTCAGCATGTAAAACAAGCCTATCTGGGGAAGTTATTATCAACCCTTCACAAATGACTTCCTGGAAACTTGAACAATATGCGTTCCACAAAGCTTTCTGGTGGTCTGGCAGCTCTAAAGGGACTCCCCACTACAGCCCTTTCCTTGGCTCACATTCTTTCCATGTGCCATAAAACAGCTTCCTTGTGAATGAATGCCACATAACTGGGTATCAGGGCACAGTGCACACTGTGGGTCTCTAGAAACAGCAACATCCTCTCAGGAGATACTTGTTTAATACCCGACAAAACTAAAGAGCATCTACAGATTAACAGCGTAAGCTGGACAAGATGCCAGAGACCTAAAGGCAAGAAAAACCCAAAGTGAAACTCTCACTTGTGAGGTTTAACAGTGAGGAGAAACAAGAGAAGACCTTGATTATATACCCTTCCACTGGGTTGTCTTAATATAGTAAAAGAAAAACGAAGCAGCTTAAAAGTATTTTCTAAGTTTCAGTATGGGATGATGAGAAAGTTCCAGAGATGGATAGTGATCATGGTTACAGAACAATGTGAATGTACTCAATGCCACCAAAAGGTGAATTTTCTATTGTTAAACACTGCCTGATATTATTACTTAGTAATTACACAGCCAGTAAGAGCACTGACCATCAGAATCTGACAGCCCTGTGTTTGAGACTTGATCCCAACTGTTACACCTTTGGCCCCTGGAGCACACCACTGAGCCTCAGTTTCCTTGTCTATACCACAGGAATGATAAAATACTTTCTACCCATTATAGGCTGCTGTGAACTTGAAATAATTTATGTAGGAACTTAGCAGAGTTCATGGCACAGAGATGGCTCAGTAACTCTTGACTCTTATTGTCTTTTAGGGTTTTCAATAGCCATAAAATTATTTTGTATTTTATACAATGAGGACTAAAAACAAAGTCCCAGCACAAAGGGTTTGTTATATAAAACTATGTAACAACTTCCCATAAAATGCATTCCATGTTGTAATAAGTCGGGATGTATGAACCCAAGTATTGATCACTAAGCCAATGGTTAATAAGCCTTAAAAGTTTCACCCTCTAAGAGGCAACAATTTCAGAGAAGTCACAAGAACTTGAAATAATTTAACAGGTTAATATATATGTATTTTTATCAAGTACAATATGATCATACAAAAGCATATACTACAAATTAAATTCACACATACAAAAAGAGGCTATTTTATTTTTTTGTCCCTTTTATATCCTATTTTAGGCAAAATGATGAAACCCAGAAAATAACAGAACTGCACTAGTTCTAAAAACTTGGGATTTTATATATGAAATATATCCAGTCATCTACATCTCCTCTCAAATTCCAAACAATGAGGCTTACTGAACTATACTTAGAATCAAATTAAATAAATCTTTGCACGATTCAGATGAAACATACATTGTCAATGTTATAAGTCCAGGTAGAAAAAGTACATAAAATTATTCATAAGTAAAAACATTTCATACAAAAGAAATGTTTGTGTTTTTAAACCCAGACAATATCAAGAGGAAATGCATTAAATTTTAAAACATGTTTTGGACCATTATATAACATACCGAAAGGTTCAGAGTGTTGAACAACAAAATTTTATGCAGAACAAAGCCAAAAGGTAAAAAATTATAAAGTGTATTAAAACCATCTAAAGCCAAATTAGACATAACTGCACTATATAATTTAGAAACTGGTTTAAGTGTATTTTCTCTGTACAATTCAACTACCACTTGTAAATATGGCAATTAATTGAAATGCAATTATATGCAGATTTGCAAGCCTTTTGGCCATTACATAAATATTAAAAAGTTAAGTAAATTGCCAATTGAAAAATAAAAGGTCGCATACATAACGTAAAAGCACAATGGTCAAAGATGCACTATAAAATCGTGTTTTTTAAAAAAAACAATCATACTAAACAAAGCTTTCAGGCACTTGCATTCAGAAACATTTCTTTTATAAATAAACACATAGTTTCATTTCAAAAAAATAAAGCTGATTCTTCCCAATTGCAGCTATTAGTTGGGAACTATATCATATATTAGGGATGCATTTAAATGGACCATTTTATGGGGAAAATCAACTAAACTTCAAAAATACAGATAATTCCAGTGAGACACAGAGGTGGCCCTATCAAAACATTCTACCATTCAATACAACCAACACAGGATAACACAATACAATGACAAAAAGCGAAATCCACAATTTGGCAATCCTATACACAAGAGGCCCTGTCAAAAATTTTCACAAAACAAACACAATACCACAAAACAACTAAAGAAGACAATGTTACACAAACTGTGGGGTTTCATCTTCAAGGTCTTCAAATTGTTGCATTCGTTTAAGCCTTGGCCTCTGACATGTTGGGGGCACATCGGGCAGGTCATGCTCCTGAGAGTTCTCTTTAGGCTTACTTGTCGTCGGCTGCATGGGACAAGCTGGTGTGTTTTCTGAGTCTGGAACTGATTTCAGCATATGCTCCTGAGGAGCGTGAGCTATGCCAGGAGACACTGCTGGGGAGGATGCTGCAGGTTTCTCCTCAACCCCTCTCACGCTAGCAGTGGGAGCACGTGGTTTATAAAAGGTTGTCCAGTGCTGGGGCTGCAGTGTTCTGGGGGCTCTGACAAGAGCGGGAGGGCAGGAGTCAGAGGACTGTCTCTCCAACACCTGTCTTGCTGTTTCAGTGGATGGCTTACTAGGCTGGGTGGCATTGCCTGGATGGTCCCCACCAACCCTGATGCTCGTCATCACTCCTTCTCGGAGTGCATTGGGCACAATCATTGCAGTCTTTGCATTTTGGTCTTTTTGTTCATATTGTTTCTCCCCTGTTTTTTGCAGAGTTTGCTGGTGAAAGCCATCAAATTTGAAACAAATGGGAGGGGTATCTTTTCTATTAACTCCTTCAAAGGCAGGATTCTTGCAAAACTTGTCTGAATTTACATTTCCCATATTTCTGCCGTTTCTCTCATGAGGAGGGCTTGCAAGAAGAAGCAGTCTCTCAACAGGCAAACTTACAGGTCTAATCTTGGTCCTTGGAGTATACCTCTCAATAACACTGTTTGTTTCCCTATTGGACTTTAGAGAAAATGGCTTGGAGGTTTTACAAACTTCTTCCATCTTTTGTGATGCTGATTCAAGCTCTTGGTCAACATGCAAACACACTTTGTTGTCTGAAAAGGAACAGATTTATTTAAAAATCAACTTCCTGGCTCTTGGTTAACAAGAGGAACATGCTCTCAAAACAACAAAGGTCTTACATATTTTTCTGTTATTCTTAGTTATCTATGCAGAGGAGTTTAAAGGTGGACTCTGAATAAAAATGTTAGAATTTTGTATTTACTTAAATCAATATAATAAACAGCTACAAAATCCATTGTAGGCTAGTAAAAAAAACCCCAAATAAACAAAAAAATACTTGCTGAAGTACTTCTTTTTCTGCACCACGAGTTGACAAACAAGCAGTTACTGGGTCAAAGGGTTGTCATTATTTCAACAGGCAGACATTGGTAAATTCACCTCAGAAAAGTTACACCAATTTACAGGCCAGCCAAATACAGGGGTGCCCTTGAATCCCAACACTTTTGCCAACTCCCTAAATCTGCTTTTCAGTTACATTCAACCCACAGCGAGAGCATAGTATATGAAATGCTTTAGATGTCTTTCAATCTGATCAATTAATAAATGGACTTATAATATTAATCCTGTCCAATTAAGGTTCAATTGGTTTAAGGAAAAAATGTCATTCACTTCATTTACTGTTTACTCCCAGACTTACTTTCTTCTCTTTCCTATCAAGTCTGGACCCATGGCCCATGTTTTCTCAAACTAGAACCCTGACTTCCTTTAAGCCCTTTTCCTTTATGCTGCGTCTTCCCTAAAAAAATTCCATTTCTGGACAATTTCAGTCCTCTGCTCATACTCCTCTTTTGGGCAGCGGTCTGCTGACAGATGCCCACCAGAATCACTGTCAGCTGACACCTCATCTGACCTTCCTCCTTAGCTAGGATTGACAACCTCTCTTCCCTGGGCTTCCAAGCAACACTCGCTGTTTCCCAGCCCCACATTTACAGACCACTTTAAGGGACCTGACTTATTGTGGTGGTGCTGTAGATACCCATCAAAGTATATTCTTAAGTTCTGAAGGGAAAGCTCATGGCCTCATGGATAAGAGCACACACTCCAAACCCCAGTTGCTGGGTTAGCTCAGCTCTACCACTTCTGCACTGGGCAAGGCAATCTCACTGTCCCTCAGTGAGATTTTGCTTTTGTTCTGATTCCTCAATTGATGCAGATGTTTCTAGAATTTTGTTTTCACTATCTGCAATATGGATGTCCTGTTGATGAGAAAGAATCAAGATACTCATAACTGCATTTATGCTGATGGATGACCTGAATGTCTAATCATGAAAAGTGCTTAGAATTTTCTGGTATACAGTAAGCACTCACAAATTACATTTATTATTGTAACTATTCTAATTGGGAGTCCTAGATCATGGGATAGTAAAATAAACACAAACATAGATTCAAATACGAATTGAACAATTTATTAGGGACGTGACCTTTGGTATGATTTCACTCTCTTGCACTTTTAAACTATGGTTGAGTGGAGCTCATGTACTTACTTTATAGTACTGTCATGAAGATTAAGTCAGATAAATGAAACCAAACAATAAGCACAGTGCCTATCACAGAGAGGAAGGTACCCAGTCAGGCTATGTCAGTGCTATTTGATTATACATCCAATTTAACACATATGGCTGAATTTTTAAAAACTCGAATTTAGTTCTAGCGATGTACAGAATTACAGTAATAAATGGAAGCATTTCCACAAGCTTGATAGTTACCAATCACTGCAAATAAAATTATCCCACAGTGAATAAAATGACTGTAGTCCAGGAAATAAAAAGACATGAACATTTGTGTGCTTAATGTGCTAAAGGCAGGTGACAGGTAATACATTTGAAAAAAAATTAAGGAGTTTTAGGAATCTAAATTTTTTAAATTTTAGGAGTCTAGTTGACTCCTTATGAGCAGTTAGATCAATACAATGATCTTTAGTAAGAGATGCTAATGAGCTATCATACTATCAATACCTTTTCTGCCATGACTGTAATTGATGGGAAAAAAAATTCACAAAGAGAAAAACAAAAAACAAACAAACAAAAAAACCACCTATGGACTCCAAGGTATCTTTTCATAAGAAAGACTATTATGAAGACTGGTATTCATTTAAAAGTGAGGTACACTGATAGACAACTTTCTTCATGGCTAGCAAGATCCATTAACTGAAGAAGCTTCATTCTCTGACTTCTCTCATCTTCATTCCCCTTGACTTTTATTCATGGCTTATTGACATAGTTTTAAGTCAGTAAACATGTATTTTACATGGCCACTCACCAATGAGACACACATCACATTTTTCTACTGCATTCTGCTTTTGTTCTGATTCCTCAATTGATGCAGATGTTTCTAGAATTTTGTTTTCACTATCTGCAGTATGGATGTCCTGTTGATGAGAAAGAATTTTTAAACATGAAAAAGCATAACACACCTCACAATAAACAAACAGTTCAAAGATTTATAAATTAATATAAATACTATAAAGTTCTAACACAATTCCATAAAGGTCAAAACTCACTTCCTTTGAAGAGAAAAATAGTGACTTCATGAAATGTTCTGGGTCTCTTTCTTCTGGTGATAAGAGAGGCTTCAGAAGACAGCCTTGGTTCACTTGAGGTGCAACACCACCTGTACTACACACAACTACATCTTGTGGCTGTAGGGATCCATCAAAGATCTTCTGGGAATAAGCAATGAGGAACTCTACCAACCGTGCTTGATTTGAGTATTCAGCAAGAGAAGAGATGGTGATAGGAGCAGTTGTGGGCCTTGGCCTAATAAGACTTGGTCCAAAGATCAACCCCAAGTTTTTGGAGTTCATCTTGTTTTCTTCTGCATGATCTACAACCCTGTGGAGTAGAACACATAAAACTGTGTGAGATTTGCATATTAGACTTCCTCAATAGTAATTAACTATGGGTTTGGAAGGATAGAGAAAAAACAGGCTGTAGAAGTCTAAGAAAAAAAAATTTGATTAAATGTTGACCACACACTAAGTTGAGTTTCATAGTATCAGGATAAAATTTAAGTAAGTAAAAGGAGCTACTAGAGTTTTACTAGCAGAAATGAAAAAAAAAAAAAAAAAAAAACCCTTAAAAGCTGCAGTCCTCAGGCTGGAAATGTAAACATCATGGTCAAATTTGCTCGCATTGTCCACAGCTAGTCTTCAAGCCTAGCTCATTCTACTTCCTAAAGATCTCTCTGCTCTGTCACTCCCACGGCTCTGGCCTTACTTCAAACTCTTATCACCTTCTTTCTCTGACTATTCAAGGAAATCTGAATTGCAGTAAAAGGCCTCCCCTCCAAACCATTCTCCATATTGCTTCCTGAAAGATCTAATAGGCAAATCTGAGCATATCAAATTCCTGGCTCAAAATTCTTTAGTGAGTACACAAGGAAGACAATCAACTCATCTGCTAGGTATGTAAGATTTTCTTTACCAGCCTCTACCTAGCTCACTCCTGCTACTGCTTATTATATACTAACCTAATCAAATTGCTTATACTTCCCAAACGCAGAATGATCTCATATGTCTCTGTGTCTGTTACCCTCTGCCAGGAATGCTCTTCTGCACATTCTCTGCCACCAAGTCACTATTTAGTTCCTCAAGTCTGTCTCAGGGCTTCCTTCTGATTCATGACCTACCCTCCGCCATCTTCCTCTGCATGCTGTGCATAGCTCCATAACATAAATGACGCTGTACTGCACTTGTATGTCTCCCAAATTGACAAGCACAACAGGTGGCAAAAACATTATGTTTTCATTCTTGTTTTCCCAACCAGAGCCTGGCACATAGGAGGCATATGAGGAAAATATGTTGGCTGTATGAATACATTCATTATCTCCTTTCCCCTAACACATATTAGAAATGAAATACTCATTTAAAAAACAATAGCACAGCCCTGGCAGGGTAGCTCAGTTGGTTAGAAAAGCATCACAATACGACACCAAGGTTGTGGGTTCAATCCTTGGTGAGGACATACTAGTATACAAGAATCAAACAATGAATGCATAAATAAGTGGAACCACCAATTAATGTTTTTCTGTCTCGCTCTCTTGCTTTCTTTCTCTAAAATCAATAAATAAAAAGAAGAATAAATACAATAGCACAACAATGTGAATGTACTTAATAGTACTGAACTGTACACTTAAAATAATTAAGATGGTAAATTTACATTGTGGACTTTACCACAATTTTTTAAAGAACAAAAACAAAAACTCACCAATTATCCACTACTGAACGCTCTTCTTATGCAAAGTTCTTACCGTTTAAGATGTACTATGAGGTAATGAAGACTGTTAAAATTTGATACTGGCAACTGTCTTAGAAGATCCTTGCTTTTTAGAAGAATTCGGTTGATTTCTATACATGTAGTTGGCCATTTTTTGTCCTCAAGGCTATCCTTTTTTGTCTCTTGTTCTTCATTTACATGTTGGATCTCTTTTGCAAGGTCTATAAATTCCTTGTACAATCGGAATAAAACAAATGGTTCTGGGAGCTGAAGAAATAAAATTACATTAGAAATACCATTATGTCTCCACCTTCCTCCATTAATAATTTACTGAATAGCTACTAAATGGTTTAACATGAATAAGGCTTAAGTTCTAAATGCTATAATAGATGCGATCTATAAAGTGAATATGACATCATCACCATAAATCATATCTTTATTTAAAATGAGTTAACTGATAATCAATAAAAGTCTAAACTTTACATTCATTACTGCCCCAAAGTTAGCATGCATGATCTTCAGCTGTTTTACTGAAACAAACCCAGGATGATACACAATGTAAGTCAAGTTAATTAGGAAAAGCTTATACTCTGAGTTTTACTGGTATGGGGGAAACAGAGAATAAAATTCCATAGGGTCCTTGTGTTTTACTTATATCAGACTGAAGATTAGCATAAGATAATATGATTTACAAGAGAGAACATGTCAACATTTTATTTATCTAATTTTTAAATACAACTTGAATTGTCATAAGGTCAAAAGGAAAAATTCCTCTGTCATCAAAGGGTATGCCACCTTGATCTGTCCATGCCATAACTTACTTCAATATTTCCACTGCTCAGTGATGGAAAATACTGTGTACTTCTACTTAGCTGATATCCCATACTATCTGTGGTGAGGTGGGCACCTGCTTATTCCCCTGCAGAGAGGGAATGCTTCGAGATCAATTTCTACCCCCACCAATGCAGGATCTGAAGAAAGTAACTTAACCTCTTGGAATTTTAGATTTCCTGCATGGTATATGAGTAAAATAAAGGCTGATAGCTCATACTGTAGATTTGAGTATGGTTTCCCACACTAAAATCTTGGTCCCATAGTATTCCTGAGACAGAATGAGAGCTAATAGTATTGGATTCCATTAATTTCCTTTTCCTGATTGATTGGAAAAGATAAAGGATGATTAACTGAGATTTACAGTCATTCAAAGGTAATATGTTTTTATTTCTCAGCTGAGAATCTTTAATGTGATTATAGAGATATCAATAGTTTCCTGGGCTAACGTGACAGGTCCAACATTTGTACCTAATTTTTTTTCCTCTGAAACTCCACTAAAACACAGTTAAGCCCACAGAACTGAGGGAACACCAATGAATGGAGCCAAAAGCAACATTTTACAAGCTGAAGAGCAGATGAACAAGTGCTGACTTAGCAGGCCTGAGAAAGCTGCAATTCCAAACTGAGATCCAACATGGTTTACAGGATCCTAAGGGGACTCAGGGACTGTTAGCATGAGGTGCTCTAATTCTGGAGGGTGGGCTAGCCAAGAAGCATTAGATCTTTAGATCCTTGTCTCCATCCTATGTAAGAGCAACCTCTTTTCCAAAAGTCCGGAATTCCTTCTCTGGGCAGTACTATAAAACTAAGGGTTCTCTGGATGGGCAATGCCAACCATAAGAAACAGATGAGCAACTATCTAAAAACTAGAGGCCTGGTGCATGAAATTCGTGCATTCGGGGCGGGGGGGGGGGGGTCCCTTCAGCCCAGCCTGCACCCTCCTGTAGTCCGGGACGCCTTGGGGGATGTCCGCCTGCCAGCTTAGGTCCGATCCCTGAGAAGCCGGGCTCGCTGCTCCTTAGAGCTGCCTTGGAGGCGGGAGAGGCTCCCGCCACCGCTGCTGTGCTCGACAGCCATGAGCCCGGCTCCTGTGTTGAGCATCTGCCCCCTGATGGTCAGTGCATGTCATAGCAACCGGTTGTTCTGGTCGTTCCACCATAATGGTCGCTGGGCTTTTATATATAGATAGGAATTTAATGATTGTATGCATGCTGAATGCAGAGATCCTAGAGCCTTCTTATCCTGCTTGGCTCCCAAAGCCTGGCACCACACCTCCAGGCAGTAAAAGACCCTTCTCTGGGGTATCAGACCAGCCCAAGAATAAAGATCTAGAGATGCAGACATCAGGTGTCTCCCAGGAAAGCTCAAAATCTTCAAAGCCTTCATATATTCAAGAGCTTCCAAAGACATTTCAATTCCCACCTCTTTCATTTTAAGCAAACAACCATGGAAGACAAATCAAAATAGGTAAAAAAATCCATCCCTAAAACCTGAAGGTCTAAAACTGTACTTTTCTAAATGGTAGTAGCCACTAACCACGTTAAGAGTACTGAGCACTGGAAATGTAGCTGGTCCAAATTAACATGTGCTTTTAATGAAAAATACACACCAGATTTTAAAGACTCTAACAACACACACAAAAAAGATAAAACATTTCATTAACAATTTAAAAATATTGATTAGATGCACAGATATGTTCAATGTTAAATAAAATTTTAAAATTAAGTTTGCCTGCTTTTTCTTTTTATGTGGCTACTAGAAAATTTAATATTATATATGGATCTACATTATATTTCTATTGGATAGGGCTAGAGGCTACACAGAGAAAAGCACTCTTTTTATTTATTTATTTATTAACTTTTTATATATATATTTTTTTTTTGAGAGAGAAACATTGACCATTGACTTGCTGTTTCACCCTTCCACACATTCATTGATTGATGCCTGCATATGCTCTGACCAGAGATTGAACCTTCAACCCTAGCACATCAGGACAATGCTCCAACCAACTGAGCTACCCAGCCAAGGCAAGAAGTTTTTTAAAAAAAAGTTATGAATATCCTGAAGTGGGTACGATACTGCATTCATTTAAAAAGAAAAAATGTTATAAAAAAAATAGAGAACCAGAGTTCTTAGAAATTAAAACATGACTTTAGAAATGAAATAGTTTACAGCAGGGTGAATGAAAAGCTTAGGAAATATCTTAGAAAGTATTAAAAAATGAATAATAGAAAAAAGGAACTACATAAGCAGTACATGTTGTCCAAATATAAGTTCCAGAAAGAAAACAGTGGGGAGAAGTGGGCAATAATATAAAACTTCCAAGAATTAAAGGACAAATAACCAGAATGATATACTTCACCGAGTGCCTGAAACAGATGAAAAATGCGCCCACATCAAGGCATACCATTGTGACATTTTAGAATAGGGAGAAAAAGAAAGCTCTTTAAGCTTTCAGAGAGAAGAAATAGGCCACACACACAAAGACTCAGGAATGAGAAGGATCTGAGTCTCCAAAGAGAACAAGAAAAATGCCTTCAAAATTCTGAAGAAAGTAAGTTCCAGCTTAGAATAAATATTATATCCTTCCACATCATCCACACACTCCAATTACCATCAAGAAAACAGAATAAAGACAGATAAATAAGGTTTCAAATATTTACTCTTATTGCTCAAGAGATGGGCATGACTAAAACAGAATAAATCAATACAAAGCACAGAAGACAGGTGTTACCTCACAAAAGAGAAGAGGGCGGAGACAAAAGGTTCCAGGATGACAGATAGACAGCAGAACTCTGAAGAAGGACATGTTCAGGACTGTGGTTACTATGCTCTCTGTAACTCTCTTCATTTTCACCAGAGGACAGAGGGCAGCTGGGCTTGGCCCAGGTCATTTTTAACACTTGGCTTCTCATGACAATGTGCTGATTGTTCCAGCAACCCTTCCATGAGCTGCTCCTTGAAGCCACAAAGGCCACTTATTTCACCCCACATAAGTGTTTTCTTTGGACCTAATCCTGTAAACTGCAATGGGCACAGAAAGAGGAAATACAAAGTAGGCCACTCCTCAACCATCTTCCTGCTGAACTTCCAGAGAACCCAGCTTATAGGATAGCCCTGCCTGACTCCCCAAGTGTGGTGAACTTCTAGGATGCACTCATGATGGTGCCCACTGACCTCCCACAACAGCTATTTTAAAACACTGTACCAATGAAGGTAAAGCTGGACTATGACCCAGACACTGTTGTTACTGAATTGACCCTTCTTACAACAATGTAATAGTCTTTCCTTTCACAGCTAGATTTATGCTTTCTGCTTAGTTTTCTATAACTTAATGATATACTGCTTAGGAATTCACAAAAGGTATTAAAACTTAAGAAAGGAGAGGGAGTTATTAACACAATTAGGAAAGACCACTGGGGTGGGGTTACAGACTGTGATGGAGAGGGGCACAAAGAACCCTTTTAAAAGGTATAGTAATGTTCTATTTCCTTAAGCTAGGCAATGGGAAATGAGTGTTTATTTTTATTGCTATTGGTCTGTAAACTGTACATACATTTTATATATACTTTAATCTATATATTAAGAAAGATATTAATATAGTCTATGTCAATGAACATATATGTGTAGCAAATGTAATCAGCAAAATACAAATCATATTTTTGCTCTTTTCCAGTTAATTTTAGGTTTTAAGGGTAGGCTTTACCTGTCGAAGGTATAATTTCAAGACGTCACAGATGTCATGTGCACTAAATTCTGAAATGTCTACCAACTGCATTCCATTTTCCAAAGCCTGACACAGTTTTTCAGTTTTTATTTTGTTTCCACATACACGATAAATTCCCTTGAGAAGAAAGAAGGAAAATACTGCAAAATTCTGCTTTAGAACAAAGGCTAAATGTGGACATTTAAATATCTTTGATGTGCCTACTTCAATTTTTATTAGTACTTCAGAAAAAAAACTTGTGTTAAATAAGGTAATATTTTCCAAATAAATCTGAATAAAATCAGTTCTTATTAAAAACTGAGAGCACTGTTTTCCTTTAAAGTGTTCTTATCATTAGAATAAATCACACAGACATCTGCTTAAAATTTTTCATTTTCAGAGTTACAACATACCTGTAGACACAAGGCTCTACTTTCAATCTCTGAGGCACATACTTTGAGTATAAAAGGGATGCCATCTGGTTCCTTTTTTGCAACTTGTGTGAATTCTGCTCCAAATAAGTGTATTTTCCCCAAAAGTTTTTGATGACCACAAATGATGACTAAATTTTCCAAACACTTTCGGTGACAAACAAGGAGACACTAAAAAAATAATTTAAAACTAGTTAATTTATCTTAAAACTATTTACAACTGGACAAGCTAAAGGTAGAGTGGTAACACAACGAAAATGAGTTTAAAAGGTATTACTTATGGTGTTTGAAATACATTTAATAGCAAAATGAAATATAAAATTGTAGAAGGTACACTGGGGTTCAATTTATTTGCAAAAGTTCCTAATCAGTAAAATTAACTTTTAAAAGTATAAAACAAAAAGCATTAAGGGGCTAATGTAATTCCAGAAAGATCTTACCTCTTCACATTCAACACCTTGGAATACTACAATGCTTTCACAATCCCTACATTTTGTGGGGGATCTCAACTTGCGAAACTTGTGAGTGAGAGCTGCCTTTGACATCAATGTTTTCTTATATGTTCCAAGTGAATTGGGTCCTTGCAATAGAAACAGATTATTATATAAAAATCGTAAGGTGACTTTTTTCCATAAGACAGAATATTCTGAAAAATTTGCAATCATTCATATATTACAAAAAGCTATTATTTTGAGTCTATAAAATAAAGGATCTAATTTAGAAATCTCTTACAAGGCACACATTTATCAAACATTTTAACAATGTGTAAAATTTACCACCAAACCAGTAAGATACTTCTAAAATAGTACAGCATAATGTTTACAGAATGAGAAAGTTAACACTGTTATTAATATGCCCTTTATTAAGCTGGGAAGGGTTTTATATAGGTGGCATTTACATAGGTTTTTTTATAAAATGCCCCTTTTATAAAAACTTCAAAGAAAACTAGCTGTATGAGGTAACTGTGTTATAGCCCCATTAAGGATAAAGCTATTCTTAAATCATCATAAAATTATAGCTAATACTAGCTAGTAATATTTGAATATCCTGCTAGAGGTCAAATGTTCTATACGGTTTTAGGAAATGATGCCAAAACAGGTATCTAGAGGTTTCAAATATATAAAATTAATTTATATGAGTCTAATTCAAGTCATTAAGGTAAAAGATTTATTTTTTTTAAAGAAAAAAAAAAAGACTTTTTTTTTATATCCTTCAACATCCACAACTTTCCTTGTCCTCAAAAAGTATACTTATTTACCTTTCCTGTTTAACTCCTTGCTCTGTTTCTATTGAAGAGGCTTTTTCAGAATTTCTCATGCATGGCAACACTTTTAACAGTTAAATCACTATATTAGGTTTATGAAAGATCAAAATATCTAGCCTATTTTAGCACCATGCTAATATATTTTAGATCGAGTAGTTTTGCTTTTTGTATTTGTAACATTTGATTAATATATTATCAACCCATACTTGTACATAATTTGTTGGGATATATTTAAGTCATTATAATGCCTTTTGTTTAATACATAGCAAAGTAATTCTTTACATTATAGTATTATCCTAACATCATGCAGTGCTACTGATTCAATTGGTTTAGTGACTCTGATATTCAGAGTGTCAATACCAGCTTCTGAAGGGGAAGGTGGCTCTCTTTCGTCTAGGTCATCTGCAGAAGACATGGTTCCACTGGATGGAGTTCGTGGAAGTTTTCGATGAAAGTCTCCTAAAAGAAATTATGAATACAATTACCTGACCATGCACTGTAGAATTTTACCAATGAGTAATGACAACATCCTTTTTGTTGTTGTTCCACTTAACTGGTTGCTTCTTGTATGTGACCTGATCGGAGATCAAACCTGCAACCCTGGTTTATCAGGACAACGCTCTAACCCAGTGGTCAGCAAACTCATTAGTCAACAGAGCGGCAAACCGCAGCTCACGAGCCACAGTTTGCCGACCACTGCACCAAATGAGCTACCTGGCCAAGGCAAAATGACAACATCTTTTTAATAACACAGTCATAATATTTATTAGCTATAATGCAAAAAATGTGCTTCCCTTCTCAGACTTTGGATATAGGGAATTCTGATACTTATTCAAAAGAAAGCTGAACCAAAGAAAATTGAACCAAAACCTACTTTTCCAGGTAAATGTAAAATTGAGGATCATTCATCCCAATGAGACCTTAATTGTCAATTTCTGATAGTAAGTGCTAGACATTGTAAGTTCTACAAGACAGGGAGTATTTTCTCTTCACGTCATATCTAATACCTGACAGAGTAGCTGGCACAACAGCAAAGTTGTCATTAAATGTTTATTCAGTTAAGCTATAAATAAATGTATACAATGTAACCTAAAGTTTGTAAAATACATAAAAATCTTTAAATTTAGCAATATAATAGTAATATTATATTTATGTGAATAGTATAACAAGAGACTAAGAATTAGGAACAACGATTCCTGACAGGGAACTGAGATCCCAAGATGCAAGTTTTGTTCGCAAAGAACATAGTTATGTGTATCAAAGCAGGTACAGAAGCAGCCCAACTAGGCAATGATGTTTATTTTTATTTGTTTCCTGCTGATATTAAAACAGGATTATAGTTAAGAATTAACTTAAATCACGGCCTTAACTATCTAAGGTTCAAAGTTAGAAAGGGCTTTATAAATTATTTAAAACAACAATATCTTCCCCAAAAGATTCCTCTGCATATGTTTAAAAGGTAGTCAGCTAGTTTTTGCTTTGAATGTGTCCCTAATGATTGAGAAATCATGAGGTCGCATATTCCATTGTTAGAACTATTCTAATTGTAAAATGGCTTTCTTATGTTACTGAGCAGAAATCTGCCTCTCTATAAACCCTAGTCTTAGGCCATACTTCTCCCTAAAGGAGCAAGCAAAAGCACTCTACACCTTTACATTTCCAATATTTAAGGATAGTTGCCATGTCCCCAAGTTTACTCTTTCCCAGACTAGGCATACTCAGGTCTTCACCCATTTACCTTGTGACAAAGTTTCCATAATTTTGTCTAATTTACATGAAGTCTCAAAGGATTCCAAATAATTTAGGATTTTCTCTAAAACAGGTCTTAATTTCTGGGGATTGCTGAGGAACTACACTGTTTTTATAAAGCTAATTACAAATATTCATTTAAATATTTAGGCTCATATTTCCAGAGTATCCTCCTGAACACAGCTAGTTTTAAAGGACACAAAACAAGCCTACAAATAACAGGGTTGCATGGAAATTATTTCTAACTTAAATTCAGAGATTTATTTACATGAATAAAATTTCTACAGTATGCAGAACACATCTCCTGCAGTGCTGAGATCCTAAAGGAAGGTAGGTTGCCAGGAAGAACAGAACTGGAACAGTCTCTGGTAGAGGAGTGGAGAAGAAAAAATGTCAAAGTAAAAATCTCCTGGGTTCAAGTGCTACCTTCTCCTGCTAGTTGTAGTATCACCTATAGCATGTTATCCTCTTTGAAGCCATGATAGGAGCTTTCAGACACTTTCTCTGCCTTTCTAAGGAGCATGAGATTATCAAAGTACTATAAAGTACATTTGTAAAAAATTAGTAAGAATAGCAATCACAGGCACAAGAATTAGTGTTAACTATAGTGTTCATTACAGCAATTAACTATAAAACGATCCAAAAGATAGATAATAGTTATGTTCACAGAATAGAATATTATCCAAAGTAGAGTATAAATTAAAGATGGTTACTTACACCAATATGGACATTAAAAAAAGACACATGGAAGAAGTAAAAAAAAGAATAGCATGACTCCATCTGTATATCATTTTGAGGAGGGCAAGGCTCAACTAGATACACGTACTAAAACATTTGATGGTTTATTCTGGTGGAATAGGGCAATGTTATCAAGGAGGTGTACATAGGTACCTAATTTACTGATAATCTTCTATTTTATTATTTTTCTTTTAACTACATACACACACACCCTCTCTCTATGAGATAATTCATTATAAAAATAAGTATTTGTAAAATATTTCTCAAAAGGAATATTTTAATCTTCCATTGAATTTTCACTGCTAGAGTTAAATACTTATATACCTGGACTTATAGATTCTGAATCCAAAGATCTAGACTCACTGCTTCCTCCAGTGCTCTCTGAGTCACTGAACATCCCAAATGTCCATGACCTTATAAAAGAAGAACCTTTAAGAAAAGAATATTTAAAGTTAAACATGGCTGCAGATAGTTCATAAGGCAAAATACTGACATATAAAATGAGACAAATCAAGTTTCTTTAACCATAATCAATAATCAATTTTAAGACAAGCACAGTGCTTAAAACTGTGAATAAGGCTTCACAAAGTTACAATTTAAGGCCTGATTTTTAAATTCTAGGGCTGCAATCCATTTAATAATCACATTTAAGCAATTTGATCTTTCATAAACTTAGTGCTGTCTTTAATGTGAATATCTACCTGTGATATCAACACTGTTGGAGCATCTGTCCTCGTCAATCTTATTAGAACTGTCAGGAAGGCGCACAACGTCCTCTAAAGAGTCAGCAGGTCCATATCCAGAAGTGTGGGAACTATTTATTAATTGCTTAGTTACATTCCTAAGAAAAACCCAAATTAAATTCATCACTGAGGATGACTAATAATAAGCCTAATTTATTCTGTTTTCAAAAAAATGTTTATTTAACAAATGTAGAATAATTTAACTAAATATTAAGAACAAACCATATTATATGGTTCAACTTCCTAAAGAAGGTATGAGTAAAACTTAATCATTTATACTTATTATAGCTGAAATATAGCAAAGAGTAGCAAAAGGAAAGTCGATTCATGTCATGGTTCAACTTTTTAGTATAATCTGTGGAAAATGTAGGTTAAGTCTGCATATTAAACATTCAAAATAGGTATAACCATGACTTGCCATTCTCAAAAGATTCCTAAATCTCAAAGATCTGAGCTCTGGGCCAAATAGAAAGCTTTTTTTACTCTTAAGTGAGTTACAACTTAAGTAATACTTAAAAATTCAGAAAAAAAAAAGTAAAGTTAATTCTGCCTCTATTACAAAAGATACCACTTTATACCAGAATAGGAACTTAGCAATAAATATTTTATCTCTTGAAAAAAAGTTAGCTGTACATTCATACTTACCCATCAACTTTTTCTTCTTCAGTTGAATTCGTGGCCCTGACAAACTCACTATACTCTTGGCCTGGGTCATAGAGTTTGGCACTATCACAGAGAGACTGTAAATTGTTTGCGAGGGAGGCAGCCTGTAGTTGTTGCATCTGGAAGAGGTTAACTGTTACCTATGATCACAGATAAAGACAAAAGTCAAAATAACATGATATACAGAATGCTATGTAAATACACATTTACTTCAAGTAAAAGGAATACTATGTAAATAAACATTGACCAAGAAAAAGGAATAAAGTGAAGCAAACAACACTGAATATCATCGTGAGCATACTATGTTGCCTGACTTTGTGCAAGGTCTAAATTCAGAAAATATAAGTTTTATTCCAATATCTAGGAGCAATCATTTCCAGCAAAACTGGCTTAAACCGAAAAGTTCAAAAACACAACTCCATGTCCCTTCTGGTTCACAGTTTGGGGAGATAAATGTATTTTTGAGGATCCCCAGCTCTGTACTTGAATGATCTGTCCACAATTGTCTCAACTCTACATGAAAAATGTGAAAGGAAAATTTTAATCAGAGCACTATTGACATTCATTTTTCAATCCTATAAAAATAGAAATGCTTTCTATGTATAATGTATCCTAGAGTACTCAATTTTTATAATTAGGTATTATTTTGAATGTACTCTACTCAGAATACATTATTCCACTGAGTTTCTACAAATGTGTAAATATCATTACTACTACTTAATGTAACAATAACAACCATATAACAACTGATAGAGCTTCTACTATGCCAGATCCATTCTGAGAACTTCACTAATTTAATGCATGAATTAACTAATTTGATGCTCACAAAAACCTAGGCTTTGGGTATATTATAGCAAACAGATGAAACCCCAGTCCTCATAGAGTTTAAGTTCTCCTCAGACTGGTGTCCAACAGAGAGAGAGCAAATTAAGTAAATAAGATAATTTCTGGTAGTGAAAACTGCTAATAATAATATGTAAGACTGTCAAGTTATGGAATATGACCAGATACATGTTTATGGAAGAGTACTTTTGACATGGTAGGTTAGTACTGGCCTTTCTGAGGACATAGCATTTGAACTGAGACCTGACATAAGAAAGAATGAACGAACAGCTTCAGGGAGAAAAACCAACCCAGACAAAAGACCCGAGGGCAAGAATTAGTGGGAAAGAGCATGTTGCACTCAAGAAACAGATGAAAGGTCAATATGACTGAAGCAGATTGAAAAGGTGGGAGAAAAGGGGGGGGGGAAGTCATCTAAACCACATTAAAGAGCCTGGACAGATGTTGGGAGGGTTGGGGAGTGGTGGAGGGATTGAGCAAAAAAGAAAAAAACTCAGTGTGCTGACTGCTGGGAGATGGGTGGTAGGAGGTGGAGGAGGGTATATGGGGGATAAATAATGACGGAAGGAGACTGGACTTGGGGTGGTGAACACACGATACAATGTATATATGTTGTGTTGTGGAATTGTGCTCCTGAAACCTGGATAATTTTATTAACCAGTGTCACCCCAATAAATTCAATAAAAAGGAAATAGCCCAAGTGCCTATCAGTAGATGAATGGATAAAAAAGGGGTGGTACATTTACACGATGGAATACTATGCAGCTGTAAAAAAGGGTCTCCTACCCTTTGAGACAGCCTGTGGGCACCTGGAATGTATTATGCTAAGTGAAATAAGCCAGTCAAAGAAAGACAAGTATCACATGATCTCACTTATATATAGAATCTAATTAACAAAATAAACAGATGAACAAAATAGGTCCAGAGGCATCAAAGCATGGCACAGACTGAAGATCTCAAAGGGGTAAAGGGGATGGGCAGAGATTAACCAAAGAACTTATATGCACACTAGACGCCCGGTGCACAAAATTCATGCATGGGGGGGAGTTCCCTCAGCCTGGCCTGCACCCTCTCTAATCCAGGACCTCGCTTGCAATCTGGGACTGCTGGATCCTAACCACTCACCTGCCTGCCTGCCTGATCGCCCCTAACCACCTCTGCCTGCCTGCCTGATCACCCCTAACCCCTCTGCCTGCCTATCTGATCACGCCTAACTGCTCTCCCCTGCAGCCTGATCACCCCTAACAGCTCTCCCCTGCTGGCCTGATAGCCCTTAACCACCTCTGCCTTGGCCCCTGCCACCGTGGCTTTGTCCGGAAGGATGTCTGGAAGACATCCTGTCTATCCGGTCTAATTAGCATATTACCCTTTTATTAGCACAGATACCCATAACCCATGGACACAGACAATAGGGTGGTAAAGACCTGGGGTGGTGTAGAACTGGGTGGAGGAGAGCATTGGGGGGAAATGAGGGGCATTTGTAATACTCTCAACAATAAAGAAACTTTTTTAAAAAAAGGGGAAAAAAGAAAAATATGACATACGGATATGACATATTTTTAAATGCCACTCTGTCTCCTGTGTGGGGAATGTGAATGAATGCCAAGTTTCACTGGCTTAATGTTATTTCGAAGACTGTCATGTTTCCTCTTCATGCTCTGGATATACCAAATGATATGTTGAACTTATGATTAGCCTCTAAGTGGCATTCCTCAAAGATAACTAAAACTCATCACAAATAGCATTTGAAAAGTGCACCAACAAAACAGCTTATTAGTGCCCTAAGTTTTTCAAAGAACTAAGGAACTTCAAACTACAAATGGTAAAGTTTAAGTTCAGCAACTAGCTATGATCAGGAAATTCTCCATTTAATGGTAAACTGGACTTACTTTCTTGATCCTAAAAGTAACTATACATTTTTAATACTTTTAATAAATTTTATGAATCTAGTTAAAAACACCAATAATTTGAAAAGCCAAATGAATAGACTGGTATAACCAATTCATCTGCTGAATGTCTCTGAGAATCTATATATATAAAATCCTAATATGCAAATAGAGCAAACTGTGAAACAACTGAACCAGTTGCTATGACGTGTGCTGACCACTAGGGGGAGCATGCAGAACATGGTGGGCATCGGCAGCAGGTGGCAGAGTGCAGCACATGGCGGGTATTGGCCGTGGTGGGATGGTGGAGCAGATGAGCGAGGGTGCCAGACCATGGCAGGGTGAGCCTCTGGTGGTTACTGAAAGTTCTTTGTTCCCACGTGCCATGGTCCTGGCGAGCACTCACACCTGCTGCCAGTGCTGGCCCCAGTTGCACCCGCTGCCAGCGCCCGGCACTGGCCCCGATCGCCCTTCAGGGCTTCTCCACTTCCCCCTGCTCCTGAGGGGCGATCAGGGCAGCAGTGCCACTTGCACCCACTGATGATGCTGGCCCTGCTTGCACCCACTGCTGGCTCTGGCCCCAATCGCTCCACGCTGTCACTGGGTGTGAGTGGGGCTGGCGCCATCAGCGCGTGGGAGCTGCGACAGCTGGCGGGAGCAGGGCTTCTGGCAGACAGGGGACGGGGGCCACGGTGGGAGGGGCCAGGTGAGGGCGTGGAGGATGGGCCGAGACCCGCCCCTGTGCCCACTACAGCTTTGTAGCCCACAGTTCCTTTCAAGGTGCATGAATTCGTGCACTGGCATCGGCAGCAGCAGGATGGTGGAGCAGGTGAGAAGGGATGCCAGACCAAGGCGGGTGCCAGTTGCTGTCATCGGGGCGAGCCTCTGGTGGTTACTGAAAATTCTTTGCTTCCACGTGCCACGGTCCCGCCCGGCGCTTGTATCTGCTGCCGGTGCTGGCCCCGCTAGCACCCACTGCTGGAGCCTGGCACCAGTCCCGACTGCTTGGCGCTGTCAGCAGGTGCGAATGGCGGCTGCCGGCCCTGATAGCCCCTGAGGGCTTCTCTACCTCCCCCTGCTCCTGAGGTGTGATTGGTGCAGCAGCCACCGCTCACACCTGCTGACGGTGCCAACCCTGCTCACACCCGCTGCTGGTGCCAGCCCCAATTGCTCCATGCTGTCAGCGCGTGGGAGTAGTGGTGGCAGGAGAGGGGCTGCCGGCCGAGAGGGAACCAGGGGCTGCGGTGGGAGGGGCTGGGCAGGGGTGTGAAGGATGGGCCAAGACCCGTCCCTGTACCCACCGCAGCCTCGCAGCCACAGTTCAAGGTGCATGAATTGGTGCACTGGGCCCCTAGTCTATGCTAATAAAAGGGTAACATGCTAATTAGACCAGACATCTTCCAGACGTCCTTCCAGACAAAGCTACAGTGGCAGGGCCGAGGCAGAGGCAGTTAGGGGTGATCAGGCCAGCTGGGGAGAGCAGTTAGGGTGATCAGGCCGGCAGGGGAGAGCAGTTAGGGCAATCAGACCAGCAGGAGAGAGCCGTTAGGGGGATCAGGCTGGCAGGGGAGAGCAGTTAGGGGGATCAGGCCGGCAGGGGAGAGCAGTTAGGGCAATCAGGCAGGCAGGCAGACAGAGGTGGTTAGGGGCAATCAGGCAGGCAGGCAGAGGCGGTTAGGGGCAATCAGGCTGGGAAGCAGGTGAGGGGTTAGTAGCCAGCGGTTCCAGATTGCGAGAGGGATGTCTGACTGCCTGTTTAAGCCTGATTCCTGTGGGATCGGGCCTAAACTGGCAGTTGGACATCCCCTGATGGGTCCCAGATTGGAGAGGTGCAGGCCAGGCTGAGGGACACCCCTCTTCCTGCCCCGTGCATGAATTTCGTGCACCAGGCCTCTAGTTAATAATAAAAGACGTAAGCAATAATATACTAGTATACAGGTAGCCCAATCTTAAATATCTTTTCCCTAAATTATTCAGCCTCCTCCCACACTTAACAGAAATGCTAAAGTGAGGTCCCCAGGTGGGAGTTCCTCTAGGACTTGTTAAGCATCTTAACTGAAGTGGCCCACAGGTACCTAAAAAACCATCACGCCCCTTTAGACCTTTTTGTCCCGCAATGTGTTTTTTGAGTCAGGGACTCAGTCCCTTTCTTCTAGGTTCCCAATGGTTAGCAGTGTCCACATTTGGGGAAATGACCAAATAAAGAGTAATAGAAAGTGTTATTGGTCAAGGTCATATTGTAATTTTCTATGTTTTCTGGTGTTGCTCACTCAAGCACACAGGACTTCCAATTCTATGCCCAGCTTTTGTCATCTACATCTAATTTTTTATTACTCCATGGGCACAAGAATTAGTGTAAATTTTTCTGACAGCTGATGAACTACAATTATCCATAATTTCAAATCAATGGGAAAAATTTCTCCAACTTAAATGAGCAATAATGTAAAAATTAATTTTTGTTCAATATAATTTTATATCTAGAATTTTTTTTAAATGATAGTTTTCTTGAATGTTCTAAAAAAAAACCCAAAACACTCTTGTTCTAATTTTTCCCATTTTTCAAAGCCCAATGATTTGATTAGGTCTTTAATGACTGTCTTGCTCATTTCTCCTTCCTCTCACTTAGAAATTAATTATGATCTACATCCCACATCCCTAATGCTTTAAAATTCAAGACAATTTTGAATATTCAAGAATAATCTTTAATGACCATGATATAACTATTTTTCTGGGATATGAATCCGATTGTGTATGTTCCTTAATATAGTGAATGAACCTGATTGTCTATCATCTTTATATCTCAAATGATTTTGTTTTCTCTGTTATATATATGCAATGACATATCCTAGAATGGAAACATATATTTTTTAAAAAAATTTGGGAGGTGGTGTTGAAAAATAAGTCACCAAAAATACCCATTTCTTTGATGGTAGAGAAGAAAATGTACATCTGAGAAAGTCAGTTTTTACCTAGAAAATAGTATCTATAATCAAGAACTGTTGTTGGATCTAGTATTTGTTTAGATCCAAATGTGAATAAGCCATTCAGAACAAGTAACACTGATGGATTAAATTGGTCCAAAAAAAACAGTAACTAATAAATTTTATTCACAAATACACATATAGAACCTCTATATAAACTGTCCTTATACATTACATGTTGCAGTGATTTTCATGAGTTTGGGAATTTGTTCAAGTTTAGGGAACATGAACTTCAAATTTTACTTCATACATTGATATATATTGCTTTCCAATTTTTCTGATGTGTTAATTCTGAACTCCTTGAGAGCAGATATCTGTTTTACTTTTCTTTTATGTAACTAGTAGGCATTTATAAATACAAATGTATTATATACAAATTAGGCAACCTCTTTCTTGTTCACATAACATCATATTAAAGAAAATTGTATCACCAAGTAGCATCACTTTTTAAGACGAATGTAGACAAACAAGATTGCAGCTCATGAGAGAACTTAAAACCATGTTATATGGAAAAAAGCAATCATATTTTGGGATATTTAATATGAAAAAAACCCGGAGAAGGAAGATAATAATTATCTTTAAATATTTAAAGTATTGTCTTGTGGAAGAGGGATTATATTAGTACAGTATGACTTCAAAGGTCCACAGGAAACAGATTTTTTTAGCTCAATATAAACATCATACTAATTTTGGAGTTGCTCAAACCCAGACTAAATAATCATTCAGAAAGACAGCACAGGATTTAAGAGCATAGGCTCTACAGTCATTCAATCAGGTTCTTCTCATCTTAGAGTCTTACAACTTGTGTGCTGGGTGACCTTGATCAAGTTATTTATAACTTCTCTAAACAAGTGCTTAAAAAAAGTTAATGTGCAAATGAATAACGTGGGTAATCTTGTTCAAAAGACAGATTCTAGTTACAAAACTACAGAGTGGGATAAAAGTACGTTTACAATTATTCATTTGGAAAATAATACAATAATTCTAATATATAAGAGGCCAGGGGCCATCATGACCGAAACAACTGGATGGACAACCGAACAGCAGGCTGCGTGGGGTGACCAGGCCGGCAGGGGGGGTGAGGGATGACCAAATGACTGAACAGCGGGCTGTGTGGGGCGACCAGGCTGGCAGGAGGGTTAGTGAGGGACGACCAAATGACTGAACAGCAGGCTTTGTGGGGTGACCTGGCCGGCAGGGGGGCAGTTGGGGGCGACCAGGCTGGCAGGGGGGCATTTGGGGGCAACCAGGCCGGCAGGTGGGGGGAGGCAGTGAGGGCAACCAGGCCAGCAGGGGGCAGCTGGGGGCGACTAGAACAGCACGGGGGGGCAATGAGGGGCAACTATGCCAGCAGGGGGGCAGTTGAGGGTGACCAGGCCGGCAGGGGGGGTAGTAAGGGGCAACCAGGCCAGCGGGGGGGAGGGGGCAGTTAGGGGAGACCAGGCTGGTGGGGGAGGCAGCTGGGGGCAACCAAGCCAGCAGGGGGGGCAGTTGGGGGCGACCAGGCCAGCAGGCAGGCAAGCGGTTAGGAGCCAGCGGACCTGGATTGTGAGAGGGATGTCCGACTGCTGGTTTAGGCCCGATCCTAGATGTCCGACTGCCGATCCTAGGGATCGGGCCTAAACCGGCAGTCGGACATCCCCCGAGGGCTCCCAGATTGGAGAGAGTGCAGGCTGGGCTGAGGGGAACCCTCCACCCCGAGCACAAATTTTCTGCACCAGGCCTCTAGTTAATAATAATACAAGAATAAACTATGTGTTTTGTGTACTCACAACTATAAACCTACTTTTGCCCCACCCTGTATATCCTTTTTGCAACCATTGAAAAAAACTATACAAAGAAATACAGTAAAAAAAAAAAAAAAACAAAACACAACAAATAAAAATGCAGATAACAGATAAATTAAAAGGTGGATAAGAATTTTATATAAATTAAAATATAATTGTAATAGAGAATAAAATAGATTAAATCTATACAGGGGTGGGCAAAAGTAGCTCTACATAATACAAATGAATAATACAGTAATTAATAAATAAATAATACAAGAATAAACTCGCATATTCACAACTATAAACCTACTTTAGCCCACCCCTGTATTAAGTAAATTAAATAGATAAAAATGTAAATTAAATAGATAAATTAAAATAAGCAGCTAGAGGCAAATAAAGGGAAACATAAGATATACACATAAAACCAATAATGAAATAGACCTAAATCTTGAAAATATATTTACATTAAATATAAATTGTCTAAATACTTCTCTTAAAAAGAGATCGTCAAAATAGATTTTTAAAAAGTCAAGACAGTCCCGGCCAGTGTTGTTCAGTTGGTTGGGTGTTGTCCCATGTACCAAAAGATTGCCAGTTTGATTCCAGGTCATAGCAGAAGCCCGGGTTTCAGAATCAATCTCTGGTAGGTGGCATGGATCAATAGAATCAATCTCTGGTAGGAGGCACCTGATGGATGTTTCCCTCTCACATCAATATCACTCCCTCACTCTTCCTCTCTCTCTAAAAATCAATAAACAATTTTTTTAAAATAAAATTAAAAAGTCGACAACTATATAATATATAAGGAATTCACTTTAAATATAATGATCAAGTTAAAAATAAAAAATGGAAAAAGATATACCATGCTAAAAATAAGGCATGAGAAAACTGAAATAGCTATATCAATATTAAAATAAAGTACACTAAAATGGAAGGAAAATTACAAGGATAAAAAAAAAATATTTCATAAGGATAAAAGGATCAATTCACCAAGAATATATGTTATTAATGTATAAGTATCTAACAGTGTTTCCAAATATATAAAGCAAAAATGGATAGAACTAAAAATACACAATATTTCAAAAACTTTAAAACTCTTTTCTCAGCAATTCATAGAAGTAAATCAAAGGCAGAGAAGAAATAAATAACACAATAAACCGACAGGAATTTATTGACATTTATGGAACAACAGCAAAATAAACATTGTTTTCATCAAGTGCACACTTGGAACATTCACCAAGACAGAATCATAAAACAAACCATGACAAATTTAAGAGAACTGAACTCATACTCAGTATTCCTCTCACCGTAACAGAATTAAACTAGGAATTAGTATCAGAAAGATAGCCAGGAAAGGAAATTAAACAATAAATTTCTACAGGTCAAAGATAAAGTCTCAAGGGAAATTAAAAAACATTCTGAACTGTACAAAAATAAAAATATATAATTCAAAATTTGTGAGATGTAGAGAAGCGCTGCTTAGAGGGAAATTTAAATCATTAAATATGTGTATTTAAAAAGCAGGGAGGTCTCAATGAACAATCTAAGTTTCCACCTTTAAATAATTTAAAAGAAAAGCATCAGTGTGGTGATTGCAGGGGCAGGTAGGATAATGAGTGGAGGTAGAGAAGGATATAGGGGGATAAATGATGATGCAAAAAATAAACTTTAGAAAATAAAATAAAATTTAAAAAAATCGAAATAAACCCAAATCAAGCAGAAATACATTTAAAAACCAAAAAAAAAAAAAAAAGAAAAACCAATGAAATCAAAAGCTGTTTCTTTGAAAATAACATTTCTAAACCTCTAGCCAGGCTAACCAGAGAGAGAGAAAGAAGGCTCAAATTACCAGGATTGAAAGAGAATATTACTACAGACAGTAAAAGGGTAAGAGAATACTATGAACAACTCCATGCACACAAATACGACAACTTAGGTGAATGAGACCAGTTCCATGAAAGCTACAAACTACCAAAAATTCAACCAAAAAGAAAAGATTGACTCAATTAGGCATATATCAAAGAAACTGAATATACAGTAAAAATTGTCTGAAAATGAAAACTCAAAGCCCAAATGCTTTCACCAGGTAATGCCACCAAACATTTAAAGAAACAACACCAGTTCTACACAATCTCTTCCAGAAAACAGAAGTCAAAGGATCTTAAATACTCAAAACAATTCTGAAAAAGAATAAAGTTGGAAAACACACTACCTGATTTTAAGAATTGCTATAAAGCAAGAGTAATCAACGCAGGAGGGTTTTGGCAAAAGGACAGACAGACACACTCATCCATGAAACAAAATAGAGGATCTGGAAGACCTACAAAAATGTGGTCAGCTGATTTCTGACAATGATGCAAAGTCAATTCAATGGAGATGACACAATGTTTTCAACAAATGGTCTTGGAACAAGTTGACACCTGTATGAATCATGTTCCTTATTTTATGACGTTATTTTGACATTTCAAAAAGCTTGCTGGCTGGGGAGTGACTGCTCCTCCCAGGGCTAGCCAATTCTTAGCCTGGGAGCACATCTTTCATATGCAATTCCAACTACCACATCGTCTCCCACTCACCAAGCCAATATTTTCCCATGCCATATATCATCCCAGGGCCTGTTACCAAACAACTGGAGACCATCCCTATACCTTAAAGGCCACTGGTATATTATTCAGAATAGCCAATCTTATATTGCTTATTCTGCCTTATATTGCCTTTTCCTTGGAACCCTCAATTAAGGGTCTGTATTCAGCTTGCCCCTCACTCCCACTCTGTTTGACAATACCTGGTATTTCTCCTTTGTCCCTGTGTAGCATAGCATGTCTCCATCTTTCAAGAACACTGACCACTCCAAGTCCGCATTTAGTCACCTCCATAAACTAAAATCCACTGGATATAATTTTAATAAAACATCCATATGCAAAAAAGCAAACCTCAACTTATACTTCACACCTTAGATAAAAATTAACTAAAAATGGATCATATATCAAGCTTTTAGTAGAAAATACAGAAATCTTTGTGACCTTGGATTAGATGATACCAAAATCATGAAAGAAGACACATGAAAGAAGAAATTGATAAATTAGATTCCATCAATATTTTTGCTCTATAAAAGATACTGCCAAAAGAATAAAGAGGAGACTTTAAAACACTGTATACAAGTTCAACATTAAGAAAACAACTCAATTTTTAAAACACATTTAAAATACAGATTGTATATAAGCCCTTGAAAAGATGCTCAATATCATTAGTCATAATGGAAACACAAGTTAAAACACAGCTACCACTACACACTTATTAGAACAGCTAAAATATAAAAACAACTAATAAGTGTACTAGTAGTCATGGATGTCGAATAACTGGAACTCTCATACATTACTAGTTAGAATGAAAAATATTATAGCCTCCCAGGAAACCAGTTTGGCAATTTCTTATAAAGTAAAACAGACATTTATCATACCTCTCAGTAATCTCACTCTTAGGTATTTACCCTAGAAATATGAAAACTTAGGTTAACACAAAAATCTTCAAACAAATATTCATAGTAGCTCTATTCATAATCACTCCAAACTGGAAACAACACAAATATCCAAAAGGTGAATGGATAAACATTCATATAATGGAATACTACTTTGAAATAAGAAGAAATTAACTATTAATACATGCATAACATTGATGAATCTCAAAGGCATTATGTTGAGTACAAGAAGCTAGTCTCCAAAGGATACATACTAATGATTCCATTTATACGAAACTCTAGAAAAGACTAAACTAGAAAGATGGAGGACACATCAATACTTGCCTGGGGTTAGGGGTGAGTGGAGAATATGACTACAAAGAGGCAGTGTGAGGAAATTTTCTGAAGTGGAATTGTTCTGAATCCTAATTGTCATAGTGAGTGGTTGTACAAATTTATGCATGTGAGAAAATTTGTAAAATGTACAACCCCCCAAAAAGGTGGGTTTTAAAATTTATTTTTACAAAAACAAGTTTAAAGAGGCAAACGAAAACACTTAAGGGCAGGATTATTTTGGTTTCAAATAAATCACTGGGCTCAATTTTAATATTTAGTTTACTCAATTTTTGAAAAACAGACCTCACAGTGCTGATAGAAAGTTTCAGGGGTCAAATCCATTTTGTCAACCAAGCTAAAATAGACAGTGGCATAAAGGCAATTTCAAAGTCTCAGACATCCGTTTTAATTAATTAATTAAACAAATCATCTACTCATGAGGTGAGGGTAAGGGGAACCAGATAAAAAAAATGTAACTCAAACCATTATTAAAAACTTTGCCAATTTTAAAACTAAATGTTCCAATAATTGTAGACATTAAATCCCTTAAGATTCATTGAATTTAATTTAATCAGGACACATCAAGCATCTCTCTCTCCCTTCTGCAGATACTTTTTTTCCCTCCTGCCTTCAAAGTATTGAAGAAATTACTTACAGCTTTAAGGGTAAGATCACACTGGAAAACAAGTTTCCGGAGTTGTGCCAAAATTTCTCTCTTAGTATTTTCTAGATCATTTCGTCTTTCTTCAACATTTGTCATACAAACTTTATAGAGTTCATTTGCTTCTTCTACCTTCAGGAGTAACACACACAAAAAATAACACTAACCCTCAGAACCTATATTTTAAAACAAATACTACTGCAGTAAAGCTCAGTTTAAATAACAGACAGTAGTGTGGCGAAGGCTTGGGAAGGGCGGGTGCAGAGAAGAGGGGTTCAATGGGAAAAAAATAACAACAAAACAAAGGGGACATCTGTAATACTTTCAACAACAAAGATAAATTTAAATAATAATAATAATTGAAAGCCTTTATGCATAAAATTCTGATATTTTGTTTTAAATAGGATCTTTTTAAAGATAATTTGTTTTGGTCAGTGATTCAAGGGAACTTAATATCAATGAATAGTCAGTACGATTTACAATTAGTATATTGTTTGCCTATAAAGTAAATGTCCAATTCTACTTAACAGTCTTTTCTACTTACATTTACCATTGTCTATATAATCTTCTTACATAATTTATTAAATTATATTTCATAAAGACAAAGCTTCAGCCTAGCCCTGTTATTAGGTATTGAGATAAATACACATATACATTCATGAAGAATCAAGTCAAAAATATTAAGCTACTGCTTTCTCTAAGATACTTCTTTCACAAACAAATCCAAAAATTCAAAAGATAAGCAAAAGTCTCTTAGCATAGTGGTTCTCAAAGTGTGGATCCCCACCAGTAGCAGCATCACCTGGGCACTTATTATAAATGCAAGTTGTCTGAGGCTAACCCTAGACCCACTGAATCAGAAACTCTGGGGGTGAGGCCCAGAAGTCTTTTTAACAAGTCTTTCAGGTGCTCCTGATGCATGCTGAAGTTTGAGAACCAAAGCTTTAACAGATTATTACTAATTCAACTTGCAAACAACAACAACAAAAACCATTACTTTTTGAAGAGCCTCCTCTTCTAGCCTTCGCTTTTTTTCTAGCTGCTTATTGAGATTTTTCACTAATCCACCGCTTGCACACTGATGCTCCTCTTCTGCACGAAACATGGAAGATTTTGCTTTTTCATACTCATCTTGACGTTGTATGCATAACAATTTTGCCTTTTTAAGAGCAGTTTCTGTTTCAAGCTACACAGAAAAAAAAAAGAGTATTAAATAGAGAATAAGAAAGAAACCCCAAGTTATAGATTTCTTTAGCATATTCAGCAAGATAGTTAATACAGAACTCAGAAAAACTATAGAGTAAGATATGCACCTTCTCAGGGTGTTGCTTATATACTGCAGATGATTTTTTAATCGAATAGTGACCTCCTGGTTCATGAGTGGACACCCAACCACTGAGCCACACCAGCTGGGCTACTACAGATGACTTAAATATTCACAAATAGGTAGGTAAAACTCCATTAAAATACTAACCATTTTATTTTGTTCCTGTTTCCAAAGTTCTTTCATTTCTTTCCTTTGTTTTTCCATTTCATTTTTCCTCCCAAGTAGAGGCTGTCAAGGTATTTTTAAAAAAGAAAGAAAAAACGCTGTTTTCTAAAGGTATGCTATTATTTTTAAATATGTGTATTGTACATATAAATTTTTACCTGCACAAATTTGTTGGCTTGGAGAGCTGCAATTGTTTGCTGTAAAAGGTGACTGCTCTCTATATCATTAAGAAGAGCATTGGTAAATAGAGACTGCAGTGGCATAAACTCCTAGAATTTAAAAATGGAAAGTAAATTTTCCAATAGAAATTGCACTAGTGCTCCAGACCCTCCCTGCCCCACTCTTCTTAAAAAAGAGAAATTTTAAGTTTAGGCTTTATTTTTAAAGAAAAATATCGAGTTGTAAATATGACTATGGGAAAAATATTGAAGAAAATTAATGATAATTATAAAACTAGCAAAATTAGTAACTAATAAGATAACATTCGTATAAGATTGTGAACTTTCTAGGTATTTTTTTTTTTCATGAGTATCCAAATCAATTTAAAAGGATTTTATTCTGTTAACAAAAAGTTTACCATTTAAGTTCTTTCCTGTACGAACTATGACATTTTCCAATTTTGCAAGGCACTATCAGGAGCTCATCTGAATAATCTCTTCTATACCAAGAGATTATGAGCTACCATAATCTCTTGGTATAGAACCCTAGTAGTTCACTG
Source organism: Plecotus auritus (assembly GCF_963455305.1). NCBI lineage: Eukaryota > Metazoa > Chordata > Mammalia > Chiroptera > Vespertilionidae > Plecotus > Plecotus auritus. The sequence continues at coordinate 74,983,751 of NC_137771.1, forward strand.
GCAACTTACCTGTAGTCCAAAGTTAGTTCTAGTTGCCTCTGCCAACTTAACAATATTTCTAGAGGACTCCAATTCTGAAAAGGTCAAAGAAAGCATCAGAAGATTTAAAAAAATTATTTATCCCCTCCCACATGCCAAAATTTTTGTGATTCCCCAATTAAAAAGTGATCACAAATAATAGTTCACATCATGATATGATGCTGTGATTCGTCATCCAAAGTGTTTGTCAAAATTAACTGGGAAACCTTCAAAACTCACTTGCTTAGACCTTTACTCTCTGGGGAATGGGACCTAGGCCTGTATATTGTCCTTTTATAAGACTAATCAGGTGATTCTGAAGGGCATTCTCACAGGTTTTGAGTAAATTCTATATTCTTCCAGTTACTGTTATGTGATCTTAGGCAAATCTGCACTCTTAACTTTAAGCAAATTGCCTATCTTGATTGTCTCAGCTGTAAAATGAGAATAATAATTCTTGTCCTGCCTACTTCACAGGGTTTTGAAGAGGCCTAAATGAAATAATGGATGTAAAGCATTTCGTCAACCATAAACACTGGGAAAATATTAGCTATTAAGATGTTCCTTATATGTTTCCACTTCCTTCTGTTCATACATCTATTATTGGTTTTATCTCCTTTTACCATATTATCTTGATAACTAGAGGCCTGGTGCATGAAATTCGTGCGGGGGGGGGGGGGGTGTCCCTCAGCCCAGCCTGCACCCTCTCCAATCTGGGACCCATCGAGGAATGTCCGACTGCCCATTTAGGCCCGATTCTACCGGGCAGTCGGACATCCCTCTCACAATCCAGGACTGCTGGCTCCCAACTGCTCGCCTGCCTGCCTTCCTGATTGCCCCTAACCGCTTCTGCTGCCAGCCTGATCACCCCCTAACCACCCCTCTGCCAGCCTGATTGATGCCTAACTGCTCTCTGCCAGCCTGACTGCCCCTAACTGCCCTACCCTGCAGGCCTGGTCACCCCTAACTGCCCTCCCCTGCAGGCCTGGTCACCCCCAACTGCCCTTCCCCTGCAGGCCTGGTCCCCCCCAACTGCTCTCCCCTGCAGGCTTGGGTCCCCCCAACTGCCCTCCCCTGTAGGCTTGATCGCCCCCAACTGCCCTCCCTTGCAAGCCCGGTCCCTCCCAACTGCCCTGCCCTGCTGGCCATCTTATGTCCACATGGGGGCAGCCATCTTGTGTGCTGGAGTGACAGTCAATTTGCATATTGCCCTTTCATTAGATAGGATTGCATTTCTTTTACCCACTAAAGTATGAATTCCTTAAAGGCAAATACAGTATACTATTTGTCTTTTGTGTCCCGAGATATAATGGTTGCTCTACAGTAATGTTTGGTAAGTACATTTATTGTAGGAAGAGTCTTTATTTCAAGAAGAGAAAATTGACAATGATTTTATTCACTACAATGAGACAGCTACTAATTTGGAATCAAATTACTCATAGTCTGTAGCAAATGAATTGCAAACAATTTAGTTCTTACACCCCAAATGTAATCAGATGCCCCAAAGGCCCACTTACCCAAGTTAAGCTTTTTTTCAACCCATGACACTATGTTCTTGGTATATTTTGACCATGTTTTAGCATATGACAAAGCCAGTTCTACAGAGTCAGTGTTCTTTAACAGCATGCTGTCTAGTTCTGCAGGAGAAAAATTTACTGAAAATAAAAATATTAAGATAAGCACATATTAAATATGAGCATGTAATTCTAAACAAAGAAACATTCAAATTCTAAGATGCTCTTCAATGAAAACAGGTTTTAAAAATACAAGTAACAAATTTAGAATTAAAGTCACAGTTTAAACTTAAATTAAAATTTACTCTTGATCTTAATGTGTATTTCTATTACACATCAAGTTACCAGCCCAATAATTCTTTTTTTTAAATATATTTTTATTGATTTCAGAGAGGAAGGGAGAGAGGAAAGAGAGGTAGAAATATCAATGATGAGAGAGAATCATTGATTGGCTGCCTCCTGCACAACCCCTACTGGGGGTTGAGCCTGCAACCCAGGGATGTGCCCTTGACTAGAATCGAACCCAGGACCCTTCAGTCCACAGGCCGATGCTCTATCCACTGAGCAAAACCAGCTAGGGCCAGCCCAATAATTCTTGATCAGTATCTATCATCATAGTATCTACTCCAGCAGGTTTTTTTCCTTAAGTTTAATATGTAAAACTTTACATGTCAGTTTATGTTAAGATAAATATATTAGGTTACTAAGCAGGAAGAGATCCAAAACATTTATCAAAATTCAAAACATTTATTGAATTTAACTGCAAAAAGTTCAAAAAAGGTTTAAAGTACCTTAAGCATTACCTTTTTCATTGGATGAGTCCACTGATTCCACAGAAACATTTTCAAAAGACTTACAACATGGAAGAAAACAAATTTAAAATTAGAGCAGAAAGTAACAGATTTTTGCTTCAGAATTTTTCACTCTAATTTGTTACTCTGACATAATTCCTGCTAAAGAATTTCAAGTATTTAGAACTCAAAGGGCCTGAGAACTCTGTTCAAATGTCAGAACATTTTATAAGAATTATATAGCTTTTTACAACATCAGTTCTCAAGGTCCAAAAATAACCTCATTGTTTACTAACAGCATTAATTAATGTTAATGAATCCATTCAAAATATTAAATTCTGCAGATCTCAAAAATATTAGTCAGGAAGTTATATAAGCAATTTAAATAGATTGCTATCTAAACAGAAGACAAAGACCTATCTCTTCCAGCCCCATTACCATTTTATTATATGACTAGAGGCCCAGTGCACGAAATTTGTGCATAGGGGGTCCCTCGGCCCAGCCTGCACCCTCTCGCATTCCGGGACCGCTGGCTCTTAACCACTGGCCTGCCTGCCTGCCTGCCTGATGCCCCTAACTGCTCGCCTGCCTGCCTGATCGCCCCTAACCACTCTACCTGCCTGCCTGATCGCCCTGAACTGCTCGCCTGCCTGCCTGATCGCCCCTAACCGCCTCTGCCACGGCCCCCGCGGCTTCGTCTGGAATGACGACCAGAAGGTCGATTGGCTGTCGGTCTAATTAGCATATTTTGCCTTTATTATTATAGACAAGCATTTTTTCTATTGGAAAGCACAGTGCAGAACTTTCTATAATAATGGAAATGCCCTATATCTGCACTGTCTAATAAGGTAGCTACTAGCTACATGTAGCTATTTGAACATTTGAAAGTGGCTAATGTAAATGAGAAGTGCATTTTTAATTTTTTTAATTTTAATTAATTTAAATTAATAGAGCTATATGTGGCAAGAGGCTACCTTATTGGACAGTGCAGGAAAACATTATCTACCAAAATTGTTAGATCACAAACAAACTTGATTTAGTTGGGTAATATATAATATGCAAGGATTCAATGCAAAAGAGGCCAAAGAGACTTGAGATTGAAATCCATCTCTATCACTTATTAGCTGTATGACACGGGGCTACATATTTAAGAGCACTTAATTTTAGTTTGCCCGTCTGTAAAATGGGGATAAAAACACTATTTTCACAAGGCTATTTTAAAGACTGAGATGATACAGGCTTCACACAGTACATAATATATAATAAGCACCATTAAATAAATGGCAGCTATTATTTTTAAATATATTTTTCAAACTCTTCAAAGTAATTTTTTTAATTTTTAGTATATCATCATAGATTTTATTTCAATCTCTAGAAATTAAAAACTGCAAAAAGGAAAACAATGAGCAAAAGGAAAAAAGAAAGCAAAAAGTATTTTCCTATTAAGAATTAGTATATAGCCAAAACCGGTTTGGCTCAGTGGATAGAGCATCAGCCTGCGGACTGAAAGGTCGCAGGTTCGATTCCGGTCAAGGGCATGTACCTTGGTTGCGGGCACGTCCCCAGTAGGGGGTATGCAAGAGGCAGCTGATCGATGTTTCTCTCTCATCGATGTTTCTAACTCTCTATTCCTCTCCCTTCCTCTCTGTAAAAAATCAATAAAAATATATTTTAAAAAAAAAAGAATTAGTATAATTTGTATGCATAACAGAGTCACAGAACAGGAAACAGGATTCACACCAAAAAGTTACAATGTTCAGAGCCTTGTCACACAGATACAATTTTTATTACATCATCTGAACTAGCAGAACGTCTGAAAAGATAACAATGAAAAAAGATCACGAAAGATAGCAAAATATTCAAAGGTCTTAAAATTCTTCACCATTCTGATATGCTTTATACATTATCCTCCTTAATCAATGGATGACTTTAGAAATAGTAAAGTTTCTTTTCTCAGTATTGTAGCGCATAACAAATGACTCACATAGTCATTTATATTTTGTGTATCATTTTAAGAAAGACCTGGAACTTTTATATTATTTTGATTATACTAAAAGTACTTGACACATTTCCAAATATTTGTTGAAATCCTTTTTGGATATGATCATCCTTAACAGCAAATGATCAACATATGTTCCTAATACAGTTTGTTTAAATTTCTTGCATTTGGTGAAAAACATGTACTTAAATAAAAATACTACAACTATAAACCTTTAAAGAAATATTCTACATAGATTACTCTATGTTCTATTATTTCACAGCAATTTTTCTTCCAATTGGAAATCAGAACCCAATCCTCTGACATACTTATAGGGATGCTCTTAGAGAGACTTAGGTCTGTTAATAAGTGTTTCATGGTAACAAACAAACTGTAGGATTTGTGAAAATATGAACACATCTTTACTTCTTGCATTATTTTTTTAGGTTTCCAACAGTCTTTAAGATCTAAGACAATGTCAATAGAGAAGAATGGTTAAGATTTACTAAAAATTTGGACCATATGATATAGATTCATTACAAAAGACACTAAAATGATCAGATGTGTTCTTTTAAATGATAGTTCTACTTAAAAAGTACAATTACAATTTTGTTCCAGAAACGACCATCCAATCTAATAAAAAGGGAATATGCTAACTGACCCTCACACCGTCGCAAAGATGGCTGTGCCCACAGCCAATAAGGAGGGAATATACTTATTTACTGCCCTGCCCTCAAAGATGCCAGCACCCACAGCCAATAAGGAGGAAATATGCTAATTTACTGCCCTGCCCTCAAAGATGCCAGCACCCACAGCCAATAAGGAGGGAATATGCTAATTTACTGCCCCACCCTCAAATATGGTGGCGCCCACAGCCACAAGATGGCAGCACCCAGTCCCCTCCGCCCCATCGGGGTGGCAGGCATGCAGCAAGGCCAGGCCCACCCCCCTAGGCGGGCCTGGCTGCTCCGCATACCTGCCTCCGGAGTCCCCCAGTCCCCTCAGCTCCCCAGGGCCGGCCCAAGGGACAGGCAAGCCTCAGATGGCGGCTGCCCAGCCGATGCCCGAGGCACAGGCAAGCCTCAGATGTCGGCTGCCCAGCCGCCCAGGGCTGGCTTGAGGCACAGGCAAGCCTTGGATGGCAGCTGCCCAGCCACCCAGGGCCGGCCGAGGCTTGCGCTGCTGGCAGTGGCAGCAGCAGAGGTGTGATGGGGCGTCACCTTTCCCTGATCGCCAGGTCGCCTCCCACCCCTGAGGGCTCCCGGACTGTGAGAGGGGTCAGGCCGGGCTGAGGGACCCCCCCTCCAGTGCATGAATTTTCATGCACCGGGCCTCTAGTAAATTATAATATTTAATATAAATTGATATGTTTTTCTTGCTAAGATAAAAAGCAATAAAAGAGTATGCTGAGATTAAGATTAGAAAATTATTGAAATATTAAGTTAAAAATATTGAAGTCTTTGCTTTCACACAAATTTACCCTACCTTACTTTCCCGAGAAACAGGCAGTCGAAATAATGAATCATTGCCTACATCTCCCATAAGGAAGTTTGTCAGACTATTGAGGGAGGTTAAAAAAAAAGAAAAAAACAAGTCATTACATTGCTATGTCACAGGATTTATATTCAACATGTCATCCAGAATAAATTTTTTTCAGTAAGATCCTTAGAAATAAATTCTTAAGACTCTATTCACATAAACCACACATGCAAAACAATGCTGCTCCTAAATAGCTCTAAAGACACCTTCAAATATAGTAATAAAACAACACAATATATAGCTTTTCCATGTGATCCTATTTTATACTGGTTAACACTTTACTTAATATGTATTTACTGAATTATGTGACATAATTCTCACTAAGATACGTAGGCCCAAAATTCGTTAAATGAGAGTCCTCTTACTTACATATTCCCAAAGGTAAGGGCCAAGGTTTCAATGGAAGAAAACACTTCTCTGAAGAGGTCGTTTTTGTTTTCTTCATTAACGTCTGTGAAGTTCACAGCTATAGGTAAAAGTTGGTTAAAATCAATGACAAAGAAAATATTTTAAATCAGATTTATATAAAATCACTTAAACCCTTACAAATCTACCATTACTTATAGAATCATCAGAAAATTCAGAAAATGAACAGCTTAATAAACAAAAAGGACACAATGTTCAAGTTCTTCATTTTAAAAAAATCATACCAAAAAATTAGCTTACACAAAAGTAACTGGCATTCCAAACTGACTACTCCATGTGTTATATAATTTGACACATCTAAGTGACTCAATATGAAATCGATCAGTCTTGGAGTCCCAGAGTCCATGTCACACCAGAATTCTCTCATTAAGAGTGCTCTGTGCTATTTTCTCTTGCTTATTGCTTTATGGAATTTTTTAAAAACAGCTAAACACACACTGTGGCTTACTTAAGTCAACATGAAGTACATTTTTCACTATGAATTACCAATAACTGAAGTCATATATACATTTGACATAGCATAAAACCTAAATATAAAGCATAGCACATAAAAAATACCCAAAGTTTTAGAAATTTTAAATTCCTACTTTATAGCCTTATTTCTTACAGGCCTTTGGGTGCTGAGGTCCATGTTAGTTGATATATAGTTGTCTTCTGTTTATCACAGGGATATTCTAACATTTTTAATTTTGCTAAAGCAAATTGTGAGACAACTGAAAAAGGTTTCTTATTATAATTTCTGTGTGCACTTTTGATAAAAATCTAGATACAATTTACCAGTACAAAATCTGAAAGTGGGATTAGCAATTTTTAAAAAGTAACCCACTCTAGTCAGGTTGAGTTTAAGAAGCAACTGGCTTCCAATAGCCTACCTTCCCTAGGATACTTGCCACCAAAGGGAAGGTAGAGAAACCAAGTGGAGAGGAAGTCACTTCTTTGCCTTAAAACAGAGTTGTTCTTAAGTTTTGCTGCACATTAGTATTACCTAGGGCAGTGGTCGGCAAACGGCGGCTCGCGAGCCGCCATTTGCCACTCTGTTGACTAATGAGTTTGCCAACCACTGACCTAGGCTCTCAATTCCAATAATTACAGACTGTTGTTGTTCCTTGTGATTAAGCCCCTAGGGAGTTTTAAAACCAAAGTCTGGGTCCCACTACCAAAGGTTCAGATTTCATAGGTCAGGGTGAAGCATAGATAGTTATTAAAGTTCTCCAGGTGATTCTAACGTATAATTAAGGTTGAAAATACTTGCTGGAAAGCAAGGATCTCTGAGCAGGAATGAAATAAACCCTAAGCCTGCAAACCTCATGAAATTACAACCAAGATTTTACATGTATAAGCCTTTGTCGATATGAGGGGCTAAGGTTCCTATCTTTCATCAGAGACTTCTAAGTTTCCCCAATATAAACAAAAAGAAAAACCTAAGAACCACCATAATTAATTTTTAAAATATTTTTGGACTTCTGCTCTGGCTAAGATGGAAAAATAGGCTTATACTTCTGCCTGAAAGAACTAAAAGAAACCCGTAACAAAATACATGAGACAACAGTTTTCAAGACACTTGCTATCAGGCAACAAAGTTCTGAACGACAAGAAAGAAATGTGGTGAGCTCTACAATTGCCCAGCTTACTGCCTAATATCACACAAAGTAGGTTTCTGAGCAAAGGAAACTACCAGGGATAAAGAAGGTCATTTAATAATGATGACGAAGTCAATTTATCAAAAGGACATAATCCTATACATTCATGCACCTAATAAAAATTTTAAAATGCCTGAAGCAAAAACTAATAGAACTATAATGAGAAGTAGACAAATTCACAGTAATGCCAGAGATTTCAATAAACCCCTTAATAACTGACAGAAAACATAGATGGAAAATTGGTACAAATATGGAAGACTTCAACAATACTATCAGCCACTTTGACCAGATGGATAATTATAGAACACTCCACCCAATAACAACAAAATACATTCTTTTCAAGTCCACGGTGAATATTTACCATATTATTGGCCATAAAACACATCTCAATGGGTTGTAAAGGATTCAAATCAGGCAAAATATGTTCTGTGACTAGATGGGATTAGAGATAACAGAAAGATTTCTGGGAAAATCCCCAAATATTAGAAAACTAAATAACACACTTCTAAATAACTCATGAATCAAAGAAGAAAAGAGGAAATTAGAAAGGAATTTTGCACAAATGAAAATAAAACACAACTTATCAAATTGATGAAAAGGAAGCTCAGGGAGGCACAGAGGGGAGGGATTACAAAGAAACATGCATTATCTGGACTGTGATAGTTTCAAAAGAATATGCATGTCAAGACTGATCTAACTCTACCCTTTAAATACGTGCAGTTTACTGTATGCCAATTATACCCCAATAAAGTTGTTTCTAAAATCTCATTGGAAAATAGACTTTAAATGGTAATTTATAATGTAACAGGAGCAAAAATGTAAAGCCTACTCATATTTCCAAACTTTAACCTGTTAGACTTTAAAGAAAAAAAATACTTTATAATACTATCCAAAATTCTATAATTTTTCTTTCCTGTAAGTATACTTTTTCATAGCACTACTCGTGATTGGGGGATTAAAAAACAATTTTTAGTGGTGAAAGGCAATTATTTGAACCATTTTCCTCCCTATCTTCATCCCCACCCAAATGAGGTCACAGCCATCTAATGAAAATTCCTATTACTGTCCTTGCCTCCACTTCAAAACAGCCCTATATTTCTAATATCCTTTCTCTTTTTTGCTCCTCTTCAGTGTTCCAAAGAAAAGTCTTTGGCTCTTTTCCAATAATAAACTTTCCACTCTCTCCTGCATTCTCCAAAACCCTTTTATCACCATCACTCTCCTCTCCTCTCTCTTGTGGCTTCACTTGACATGTTTTTTCATATGCTACTGACATACACAAATCTTTTCCATGTGAAAAAAAAAAATCATTTTACCTATTTCTTCTTAAAGCTACCACCCAATCTAAATAACATTTACTGCCAAACCTCTATAAATAGGTCATGACTGCATTCATCAGGATTTAGCTTTTCATCCAGTTTAATGATTATATTAGTAAGGAGCTAGATAATAAATAGTTTAGACTTTTCAGACCATACGGTCTGTTGCAATTATTCAACTCTGCCTAAAGGAGTCAAACTTAAACAAGATACAATGATACACAAACAAATAAGAATGGCTGTGTTCCAATAAAACTATTCAATAAAACAGGCATCAGGCCAGATTTAGCCCACTGGTAGTAGTTTGCTGCCTAGGTACATTGGGCTCTGAAGCCAGTCCACCTAGCTTAAATCCTAACTCTGTCTCTTACTTGGTTAAGTAACTTAACTGCTCTGTGCCTCAGTTTCCTCATTTATAAAACAAATATGTATTTCGAGAACTATTGTGAAGATGGAATGAACTTAAGAACAGAGCCTGTTACACAGAAAATGTTAGTTAATAAATGTTAGTTAATATTTTCACTCAATACCACTGAATAACATTGTCAACAATAACCTCCTAGTAGTCAAACTTGGAGGCCTTTTTTATTCTAAAACTAGAGGCCCGGTGCACAAAATTCGTGCATGGGGGGGTCGGGTGTCCCTCAGCCCAGCCTGCACCCTCTCCAATCTGGGACATCCCTCTCACAATCCAGTACTGCTGGCTCTCAACTGCTCGCCTTCCTGCCTTCCTGATTGCCCCTAACTGCTTCTGCCTGCCAGCCTGATCACCCCTAACCACTCCCCTGCCAGCCTGACTGATGTCTAACTGCCCTCCCCTGCAGGCCTGGTCACCCCTAACTGCCCTCCCCTGCAGGCTCGATCGCCCCCAACTGCCCTCCCTTGCAGGCCTGGTCCCTCCCAACTGCCCTCCCCTGCTGGCCATCTTATGGCGGCCATCTTGTGTCCACATGGGGGCAGCCATCTTGTGTGTTGGAGTGATGGTCAATTTGCATATTACTCTTTTATTAGATAGGATTCTATCCCACTTAACCATTCTACAATGCTCAACAACTCTACCACTTAATACGTATACAACCTTGGACAAACTTCTCTATGTTTCAGCTTCATTAGCTGCAAAATAGGAGCTGAAATAACAATAGTATTGACCTCAACCATTTCTGGCATACAGTAAGAACATCCTTAATAATGTAAGCTATTATTACTACAAATTTTAAACACTTCCTTCCATCTTGAAGTATTCTGCTCTCTTAAACAATGTGGTATAGTAATCAGAAGAAGGCTTCAGAGTTTCAGACCTGAGTTCAAATTTGACCTCTACTACTTCCTATGTCACCTACATTACCCAACTTCAATTCTTGGTATGCACAATGGCATATTATTGAAAGGAACAACAGAGAAAGTGTAAAGCACCTAGATAGAGTACAGTGCTTGGTAATTAGAAAACGTAAGTATCCTCATGTTCTATATCTATAGACAATTTGTACTTCATACAGTTGTTCCCATTCAGCCTGCATTTTTCACCCTGACTTTCTTCTCTATACATTATCCCCACAGAACCTCATTCACTCTCATACCTTTCAGGGAATGAATTCTTAAACTACCTGTCTAGTTTTAACCTCTAAGCTCCAGACCCACCTTTCTAACAGTCTGTTTTATATATTCCTTCCCCTACTTCACAGTTTTTACAATCTCAACGTGAACTAAACACTTTATCTTCCTTTCTATTCTGTCCCTCAAACCTACTATTTTCCATACATTCCTTAGTTCGTTAGCTTAGCTTTCAAAATGACTCTAAAATAAATTTCTTCTCCTTTCCATTCCCATTACTACTGATTTAGTTGAAAAGGCCACACTGTATACCTAGTTTGGATTATTAAACAGCCTGTTCATTGGTGTCTCTGTCTCTATTCTCACCCCACTATTAGTCCTATTTCAAAATCTCATCAGAATTTTTGTCCAGGTTCAAATAATTTTCTCCATTGGGTTCCCTACTAAGTCTCAACAGTAAGCACTAAGACACACAGAGTATATCTCTAAGAAATCACATAAATAGCTTTCATACTTACACCTGTTAGAATAGCAACTTTCAAACGTTTTTTTACCACCACCTTCAGTAAGGAAAACATTTTACATCATGACCAAGTATATCATCCTAATATATAAAAACCAGGGTCCGTAATGACCGAAGGCTCGACCGACCGGAAGTCAGTCCTGCAGTCAGTGCTGGGTTGCCGTGGCGGCCCAGCACTGACTGCCAAGGGGGCTGCAGATCAGGCCCAGAGAGAGGCGTAGAGAGAAAAGCAGGGTCTGATCCGTAGCCTCCATGGCAGCTGTTGATCAGCCCTTGCCTCTCTTTCTCCGGACCTGGCCAGCAGCCGTGCCTCTCTTTCTCTCCGGGCCTCCTCAGGGGCTGCTGATCAGCTCCGCCTCTCTGATCAGGCCCGGAGATAGGCCTGGAGATGCTGACTGGCATAGAAACTGACCAATCAGAACCAAATCTGGATAAACTGTGAGGAGCCAATGGCTGCCTAGGAGGCGGAGCTTTTGATGCTGACTGGCATAGAAACCGACCAATCAGAACCTAATATGGGTGAACTGTGAAGACAGAACGTAAGGTGGGGGCTGAGGAGGGGTTTTAAAGGCAATAGCTGTTTGGTATAAGCTGTAAGAAAGCGGTTCAATTTTTTAATGACCGGTTTGGCAGTATAGTGCATATGGCTGGCTATCAGTCCAGATATAGGGATTATGTATTTTTTCTGCCAAGAGCATCTCTTTCTGCTGAAAAAGGATCCCCCCCCCCCATTAAGCAATCTTATCCTATATAATCTATCTATACTAATAAAAGGGTAATATGCTAATTAGACCAGGTCAACCAGCCATCTTCTGGACGTCCGAATTCCTTCTGGACAAAACCATGGTGGGGGGGGCCGAGGCAGAGAAGGCAGTTGGGGGTGAGATCAGGCCAGCAGGGGAGGGCAGTTGGGGGTGAGATCAGGCCGGCAGGGGAGGACAGTTAGGGGTGATCAGGCAAGCAGAGGCAGTTAGGGGCGATCAGGCAGGCAGGCATGCAGGTGAGCGGTTAAGAACCAGCAGTCCCAGATTGCGAGAGGGATGTCCGACTGCCGGTTTAGGCAGTCGGACATCCTCCAAGGGGTCCCTGATTGGAGAGGGTGCAGGCTGGGCCGAGGGATCCCCCCACCCCCCCATGCACTGGGCCACTAGTATTCACATAAGTTATCTGTTATATAACATTTTTAAAACATCCTTAAGTCTTATTCAATGAGTGTTGCATTCTGATTTTCCTGTTCTATTCTCTTTCATACTTTAAAAATGCTGGTCACAGTCAACTAATTTGATGTCATAAAACAGGTATGAAGTTTGAAAATTACTGAATTAAAAGATATAATGGAAGGAAAATTTCACCATTTATATACGGGGAAAATACTGAGGGGGAAAAAAGCTACAAAATTTACAAAATGAAAACTTTTAAGTTGTTTCTAAAAAGAAAACTTGAAATGAAATGCATACTATATTCTCAGGCAGAAATGCTAAGTACATAAATTCTCTTTAATTTAATTTATAAATTTAACACAAATCACTCTCAAAATACCAAGATATTTTTTGGAACTAGACAAGGCAATTAAAATATCTTCACAGAAAAATAAATCCTGAACAAAAAGAATAATGGAAAGAGGAGCTACGCTTATCAGATAATAAAAACATACTATAAAACTACAATAGAGACAGTGTAGTACTGGCACATGACTTAACAAATCAATGGGACACAAAAAGGACCAGAAATAGATAGAAATATGTGTGACAATTCAGTGTATTTATATTAAGATGACATAACAAATCAGTGGGGAAAGATATATTATTTGATAAATTAGCTAGACATGGAGATACTCTAGAACATATCAAAGACTTATTTAATAAATGACACCATAAAAACTTTAGAAGAAGAAACACTGGAGAATACTATTATAATTTCAGAGCAGAGAAGTCTTTCCTAATTCCTAAAACCAAAAAACCATACAAGGGATTAATAAATTTAAGTGTAAAAATTAAAAAACACACACATGCAAATGAAAAGGTAAAAAACAAACTAAAGAAAATCTTCAACTTATATCAAAGATTAGGACTAATTCCACTTACACAGACTTTGTACAAGTCAATATTAAAAAAAAGACCAACCATCAGGAAAAAATGGGTAAAGGGTCAATTGACATAAAAGATGTACAAATGGCTCTGAAACATATAAAAAGATACTTACCTGAACTCAAAATGCAAGTCAAATCTACACTGATATACCAATTTTTACTGTAACTAGATATACAAAAGATTGGATAAGAAAGCTTTATAACCAACTCTGTTGGCAAAGGTGCAGAAAATCAGCCTTGTCAGCACTGCTATCAGAAGGGGAAATCTCTATTGCAGGATACTTTGGCAATATCCAAAATATAAATGCACACACATTCTCTGATCCAGTAACTACCTATATAAGAATTAACACTGAAGCAGTTTGTAACAGAAAAAAATGGAAAACAATCCAAACTCTATTAGTAATAAACTGGTAAAATAAATTACAGTACATCAATATAATGGATTACCATGCAGCTTTGAAAAAAATAAAATAACAAAAGAGTAAAGAGACCCTTTATGTACAGATAACTTAGAACAATAAGCAAGGAGCAGCATGCTATGATTTGTGCAAAAAGGAGGATAAAAAAGAGAACATATTGTATTTGCTTACATATGCATAATAAGATACACAAAAAACCAATAACAGCTGTTGCTTATCTAGGGAAAACAATGGGTGGCTAAGTATTTGAGGTAGAAAACTTCACCACTACATACTCTTTTACACTATTTCCATTATCAACTGTGTAAATCAGAGGTGAGGAACATCCGGCCTGAGGGCCGTATAAGGCCTGAAAATCATTTGATGTGGCCCTGCCAAGGCATTAGGGCTAAATTAAATGTTTTACCAAATATTGCAGGCTAATTTTTAAGATGATAATTTTGTATGGCCCGGGAATCCTATATAATAAAGAGGTAATATGCAAATTGACCATCACTCCAACACACAAGATGGCCACCCCCATGTGGAAAAAGATGGCTGCCCCCATGTGGACACAAGATGGCCACCACAAGATGGCTGGCAGGGGAGGGCAGTTGTGGGTGATCAGGCCAGCAGGGGAGGGCAGTTAGGGGTGACCAGACCAGCAGGAGAGGGCAGTTGGGGCAACCAGGGCTGCAGGGGAGGACAGTTGGGGGGGGGACCAGGTCTACAGGGGAGGGAAGTTGGGGGGGACCAGGCCTGCAGGGGAGGACAGTTAGGGGCAACCAGGCCAGCAGGGGAGGGCAGTTAGGGCTGACCAGGCCGGCAGGGGAGGGCAGTTGGGGGCAACCAGGCCAGCAGGGGAGGGCAGTTAGGGCTGACCATGCCGGCAGGGGAGGGTAGTTGGGGGCAACCAGGCCGGCAGGGGAGGGCAGTTAGGGGTGACCAGACCAGCAGGGGAGGGCAGTTGGGGGTGACCAGACCAGCAGGGGAGGGCAGTTGGGGGGGACCAGGCCTGCAGGGGAGGACAGTTAGGGGCAACCAGGCCAGCAGGGGAGGGCAGTTGGGGGCAACCAGGCCGGCAGGGGAGGGCAGTTAGGGGTGACCAGGCTGGCAAGGGAGGGCAGTTAGGGGTGACCGGGCCAGCAGGGGAGGGCAGTTGGGGCGACCAGGGCTGCAGGGGAGGGCAGTTAGAGGGTGATCAGCCTGGCATGCAGAAGAGGTTAGGGGCAATCAGGCAGGCAGGCAGGCAAGCGGTTGGGAGCCAGCAGTCCTGGATTATGAGAGGGATGTCCCAGATTGGAGAGGGTGCAGGCTGGCCTGAGGGACACCACCGCCCCATGCATGAATTTCGTGCACCGGGCCTCTAGTGATGTTATAAATATCCAAATGGCCCTTGGCAGAAAAAAAATCCCCCACTCCTGGTGTAAATAAATTGCCTATTAAAAATTAACTTTTCAAAACAAAAAGAAAACATGAGGCTTCTATAATTTTGGATATGTTAGTAAAGCTTATTTTTCTTTTTCATTTGCCAAATTTTAAATATAGGCCAAGCACAGATCATGAAGAATTTATATTACAAATGTGATTTAATTTAATTACAAATAAGACCAAAATATTTGTAAATACTAATGAAAATAAAAATACACAAGTACATAATCAATTACTGCATGCTGAAGATGTCTTTATCTACTTCAAAAATAAGCTGTATCTATCTCTCTTATCATATTCCAAATATTTCATCAGACTGAACTTCCTGCTTGGAAACAGGAGACACAGGAAATACAAATCACTACTAGAATGAAGGAGGAAAAGCTAAGGATTTTTCTTTTAAAGTTATTAAGAGGTAAATTTCACACTTAAAATATAAAATTAGAGGAGTCAGATTCCAATTTTTTACTTGTATTTAGAAGTGGAGGGATTTCATGCATTCAAACCTGCAGTAACACAAACAAGATTATACCGCTATTATTCTAAAATTGTTCTGCATTTATACGTAATTTTTTAACAGTTTGGTATATTTGCAAAATGCATTGGACTGTTAATATCTCCAAAGCAAGACAAGTCATAGTTGTTTTCTAAATGTAATCAGGGGGTTATGGCAAGACATTCTCCACATTCCTGACACTTTCTGATACAATAGTTTTCCTTTATGTTCTTCTTTTTAAAATAGAAATAAAAATGTGCCTTACAGATTTTTGAAAATATTAAAGTAGAAAGCTTATGAAAAATACTTAGACTGACACAAAATATACATTCAAAAATGATTTCTACCTCCCCCATGCCTGTCCAGGGTTGGAAAACTAAACCATTATCAAAAGAAAGAATTAAATAGGCTCTGATTTGACCTCAATTTTTTTAGGTCATTGAGTATTTTTCATTTGAGGTATCAAATATATTTTAGATGACCTCAAGAATAAGAGTGTGTGTGTGTGGAGGGGGGGGTATTTAAAAACAAACTTACAACAAATACAACATAATTTTTAAAGTTTTCTAGTCTCTAGTTTCATGGAATCCTATTAAACCAGAATAAGTTTCCCAACAAAGTAATCTTTTAAATTTCATCAAACACTAAAGTAAAATCCTAACAATAATCCCAAGGGTAAAGACAGTCATAGTGGGGAAATAATATTCAAAAGACTGCTTTACCACCAAAAAAATAAAATAAAATAAAAAAATCTTCAAGGCAGCTGAGAGGCCACTTTCTTCAAGTCTGTTTCTGGAATGTGGACACCAACCATGCACAAGCACACTCCTTCCCCAGGACATCCTGACTGCACACAATAGCTACTGACAACAATTGAATGAACTGTGGTTGCTATTTCCAAGCATGGAAATTTTACTATCTATAGACACAAATTTCCCTATCTAAGTTAAGTTAAATGGCACTTATAAACAGTCTATTTAAAAACAAATGTGGTTATTAAGCAAATTTTAAAAAGCCACAACAGAAGTTATCTATTTACTTTTTTTCCCCAGTACTTGAAATACAGAAAAAAGAGAACCACACAAACAGGACAGGTCTACGTCAAAAGTAGAGGAGGCAGTTCTTAAGTATAGACTGTTTTATTGAAAAGATTTTTTTTTTTTTGCTCTTCCTGCCTCATCCCTTGACACTTGCCATTTGCCCTCTCTAGATATTAGTGTGTTCACCAAGTATATATCATATTCTTCAACATCCAGAGTTCTTATACAAGCGCCTTCTATCACAGTCTCCACCACCACCCTCTCGCCCAGTTAATGCCTACTTTGCCTTTGAGAGACAGGACAGGTAATTCTGCTCCACAATGAAGCCTAGCCTTTCCTTTCCTTATTCAATCCATAGGGAGTCGCTTTTTATAGTTACTTTACTTGGATTCACATTACCTATCAGTGACACTTAACACTGAAGATCACTTCTCAGGACCTTGCACTTTTAAATTTCATGACACCTTTCTCCAGATCATCTCTTTACCTCTTAGGTGTTCCTCTGGTTCCTCTTATCTTCTGTCTCTGGGATCTCATACTCAATCCAATATTTATTCTGCACAGGCTGAGCTGGTATAATCCTCTTCCATCACCATTTAAACATCAACAACAACTCTCAAGTCCGTATCTTCAACTCCAAATTCCAACTTAACCCCTAATATTCAACCCGTGGTATGTTTCATCAAATCAACATCCATCCCCTCTTCTGTAACAACCATATTGTACATTGCCACATTCCAGCTTTTGCCTTAGATCAGACTGTCAATCCTCATCTAGCTCATTATTTCTAACAATCTCCTAAATTAACTCTGTGCCTCCAGTCTCATTTCTTCTCCAATACTCCCTTTACCTTCAATCCTTCTTATATACTGCAGCCCAGATTAACAAATTCTACTACTTCGGGGCAGCAAGTCATTTAACAGAGAATAATGTCCCAATTCTTGATTCTTTTAGCACATGCTTTTCACACACACACACACACACACACACACACACACACACACACACACCTCACACTTTACATAATGTCCAAATTAAGTCTTCTTTTTCTCCATTTGGTTCCCTAGTTTAAGTTTAGCCACTATAACTTTTCTAGCATCAACTGTCCTCACACAACAAGCTACGTTTGGTATACTAATAGCCTACTTCAAAAGAGTATGGACACTTTAAAAACTCAAACATTTTAAACATCAGTTGTGTAGTTTATTTCAGTTAGTATTTTTAAAGTGCTTTCTGCCAAAAAAGTTTTTGTTTTTAAGAGAAAGAGTTTTAGGCATGACAGTGAGAATATTAAATATTGAAGTACACAACATAACCCCTATCAGTACACATCATACAAATGTCACAAGAGGAGATGGCTCCGTAGTGATTATGAATGAAAATGTACCACTTGGAATTTTTGCCCTCACCAACCCACTTTTAATAATCTTTCTTACCTTTTACTTTTGCAGTAAGCATTTCTGCAGCATTCTGAAGATCAACAGAATTGAGGTTCTGATGTTTATTCATTACAGACTTTAAAACACGGAGAAGTTCATCCAGACGTATATGAATGACTTCTTTAAAACAGTCTTAAAAAAGGAAAAAAAAAATTAAATTTGATTCCAAAACCAAGTTTCAGGAATCTAAAGCATGAAAAATCATTCTGAAGCATATTTCAAGTAGAAGCATTGGTTCCACAATTTTTGCCTACGAATATTTCACTTCTTTTCTCACCATTGCAATTATATACGATTTATACAAATAGCCTTCAAAAAAAATTTAATCATTTTAGTTCACTAAGGATTTCAAGGCTCTCACAGTTATGGTCAATTTTCAGTTTTCTCTGCCTAAAATATGCTCTCCAGATTTCTGTTAAGGAAACTTTATATGGTACATTTTTCCTATCTTTGTGTTTTTATTCTAATATTCTTTTTTAATATATATGGTAACAGAGTTTGTGATATATTAACCAATATTTAAGAACATATAATTTATCATTCAAACCAAAATATTCTAGCCAATGAAAACAGGGGTGCTACTCATAATCATGACAGCACTTACAAGCATATTCCTGGGTCACCATTCCAGGCAAACCAAAAAGTAAAATCACCCTATAACACTTAAAACCCTTGAAATAATCCTCAAAAGTTTCAAGAAGACAACCACCTTAAATACAATACTCTGAGGTAATTTTCCTTTCTGCAACCTTACAGAGCACTAGTGTTTTATAATAGCACTTATTACTAGTAAGTGCTTCCTATGTGCTAGGCACTGTTAAAAGGACTTATCTCACTTAACTTTCACATTGATACTTATAGGCAGATAATTTTTAAATCTCTATTATACAGATGAGAAAACTGAGGCACACCTAAGTTCACCATGTTACTGGACTGTGAAACCAGAATTTAAATCATATAGTATAATTGTTGAAGCCACAAATTTTTTAAAATTACATTTTTTTTTTTATTGATTTTTAAGGATAGAGGGAGAAGCATCTATTGGTGCTTCTTGCAGGGGGTGGAGCCCACAACCCTGGCATGTACCCTGACCAGAAGTCAAACCAGCAATCTTTTGATACATGGGATGACACCCAACCAAATGAGCCACACTCTTAATGTTATACTGCTTCCCTATTGAAATAGCTTAAAAAACAAACAAAAAAAATGTTTTTCTAATAGTGTCATATTATAATTATACAATTAATTTTTTTCTGAAATGTTAAAAGATAATCACTAGAAAGAAAAACTGTACATAGGATAAAAAACAAAAACAAGATATTCTAACATCATCCATCAAATATTACATTCATTAGCAGCATTATCAAGAGAGAGAAATATGGCCTGGCTGGTGCGTCTCAATTGTTAGAGTGCCAGCCTGAGCACTGAAGGGTCTGGGGTATGATTCCCAGACAAGGGCACATACCTGAGTTGCAAGTTCGATCACCTGCCCTGGCTGGGGTGTGTGCAGGAGACAACCAATTGATGTGCCTCTCTCACCTCTCTCTCTCTCTCTCCCCCTCCTCCTTCCCTCTGCCTCCCTTCTACTCTTTCTAAAAATCGATGGAAAAAACATCCTTGGATGAGGATTAACAAAAAAGGAAAGAGAGAGAAATATGTAGGATAAGAAGAGCAAACAAGGCTGTGAGCTGTGTATATCACGGTGAAGAATACTCTAAGAGAAAGCACAGAAAAATAGTTCAGGTAATGATGGAAACAGAGGGAACAATGTCTTCAAGAGAAAATCTGACTAATTCAACCAACAAATTTTGATAGAAAAAAAAATACAGGGAATCAGATGCTAGCCTAAGTACTCTTGGAAATGAATAGTCTCTCTGATACTAAAGGCAAAGAAAATGCACATAAATACTGCACTCTGGCTGATAAAGTGTTTTCAATGAAGGTTCAGGTTAACAATTATGATACTGCTATACATGTATACTGGAACTGAACAATTGAGAAATGGACGGGAGATGGTGGAAGCCAGGTATCTCACTGTTGGAGTAGAAATTTACAATTAAGCAGGGGGAGGAAGCTATAATGATACGTGTGGTGATGGATTAGAGTTGGATATTTGAGTACGAATTCGTGTTTAGCTTAATACAGATATAGGTGGCTACATATAGAAATATTTCAAAATATGTGTTAGTATGTAGGTTAGTATACACACATTTCTTTGCTCTGTCACCTGAGAGGACCCAAAAGAAGTGATACTACAGAAATAACTATACACCTAGCACCCTGAGCTTAATTTTTAATAGCATTCTCCAATAAAAGGAACTAGGGCTCCTTTGAGATATTGGCTGATTTTTAGTCTGGGGCAGCAAATACATAAGATAAGTTAGGAGCATCTTGTAATACCAGAAAGTAAGAGCTTGAAAGAAACAGATCCTCATATTGAAGAGGTATGCTAAGAGTGCACAGGAGCCAACTGAAAGAGCTACCAATGGCCAAAGGTGGAATAATTTGAGCAACTAATAAAGTAGTACTAGATTATAATACCAGAGTATAAAGTAAATATCATGAGTCCATACTGGTACAAACAAATTACTGAATAAATAAATGAAAGAGAAGAAACAGTCTCTTGTACAGAAGAATTCCCAATAATTAATAGACATTTTGTCCCAAAAAGAGTGAAGCATATGCATAGTGACTTTCTTCTAAAGAGCAGAGTATGGAAGGAAGTAGAGTAGTACTTAAGACGAGTGATCATGGTCAACATCAACAGTGATAAATCATGTTCATAGTAAGTACTCTTGATAAGTGATAAAAATGGCACTTTACATCTGTTATCTTCCTTCCTCCCAATATCCCATAACCCCAGGCTAATCATGAGAAAACATCAGACAAATTCTAATCAAGGTGCATCCTACAAAATACCTAGCCTACATTCTTTAAACAGTCATGGTCATCAAAGTGAAGAAATCTGAGAAACTGTCTTGACCAAGGAGGGCCCACGGAGACATGACAATTAACTATAATAGGATAGGATCCTGGAAGAGACAATAGGGACAATTTTGGAAATCTGAATAAACTAAGGACTTTCACTAATAATGTATCATTATATCAAATATTAGTTCATTAACAGATGTGCCATACTAATTAATGTAAGATGTTAGTAATAGGAGACACTGGGTATAAGAATATATGGGAACTCTGTACTATCTTCTCAATTTTACTGAGCATCTAAAACTATTCTAAAAATAAAGTATTAAAAATGAAATGTAAATGGGAAAAGAATTTTAGAAATTTTATGTACTATTAAAATTTTTCCATAAATATATATTACTTTTATAACTAAAAATTCATTTACATATTTTTAATTCCTAGGGAAATGAGTGTATGAAGCTAGTTGCATAATTAAGTTATTAATTATCTTCATTAAATAAATGATCAATATCTACAGTATTTTCTCTGTTTTATTATTGTGGGTGTTAGTTCAGTTGGTTTACTTAGTTGAGGCAATATAGCTTAGTGGTTGGTTAAAAGCAGGTTCAAGGGAGGCAACCAATCAATGTTTCTCATATTGATGTTTATCTCTCTCTCACAAAAAAAAAAAAAAAAAAAAAAAAACAGCAACAAAAATAAACATATCCTTGGATGGGGATTTAAAAAAAAAAAGCATAGCCTCTAAAACCAGATAGCCTGAATCAGAATTCCAACTCTGTGGCTGAGAGACCTTAATCTAATTACTTAGCCCCCTCTGTGCCTCAGTTTTCTCACCTATAAAAGGAAGATAATGGTAGCTACTTCATAGGGTTGGTTGAATTAATCAGTTAAAACACATAAGTGGGTGGAACATAATAAGCCTCCATAAATGCTTACTGTTATTCTTATTACTAGTTTATGCAGCAGCAGAAACAGGTTAGTAACACAGGTTAGGTCTGAAATTAAACCTAGTAGCTTTGAAATGAAAGAAGTTTGTGGAAAACAGTAACATTTGACTAGTTATAAGAAATAACAATTACATTCTTTTCCCTATTTTGTACTGCAAAATCTATTCTTTGGCCTATAACTAAATGAAACTCTAATTTATGGTAATAATTCTGCCTACTTATCAAAACCAATATTTAGTGATTATCTAGTGTTATAAAAATGTATTGGATTCCTTATGAAACCTATGTTAGCTTAAAAAAAAAAAAAAAGATGGTCATTTCTATCCCCTACTCAGATGTTTCATAATAAAAGCTACAACTACCAATATACTTAGAAAATCCTGTAAAAATACGCTGCCTTATTTTGGGGTCTCAGGCCAAAAGAGCTTGATATTTGAGTGTCAACAACAACCATCAATATTCAAAATTAGTGTTGGATATTAAATAAGAACTACAAAATATTAATGGTGTAAGTGCTTAAATAAACCAAGGAAATAAATTCTGGTCTTCTCAGAGTCGAGAAAATTAAATGTTAAAATGAATATATTTCAAAAGTATTAAATGTTTTTCAATGTTCTTAGTTTTAATTTCTCAGACAGTAAACAGTAATAGATACAAGCCAATCAACAAAAACTCTTTGGGATCCTCAATAATTTTTAACATTAAAATTCTATGCTATGATTCTTCTCAAAAGGCACTGCAAATATCCCAATAACTATCACTTAACGTTCCTTTATTCCTACAAGGAAGCCCTTATAAACACATATTGAAGTTGTTTCAAATCAAAATACTAAAAAACAGTAACTGAGTTATTTAGTAAGAAATTTCAGAAGTAACTCATATTACCCTATAAATAACTCCAATTTCCTGTGATTGAATACACTTCTGAAGCCCATTAATAAACAAAAATGAACATGACAACCAGAGAAAATATTAATTACAAGATTCATAAACTTTCCTGTATTTTTTAGTAGAAGCGTCAACTACTAGCACATCACTATATCCTGATAATACTTCAGCTGGGACTTTTTTATTTTTTAGCAAATGTTCTTTTCCCTTATAAAAGAAAAAAGCTATCTCAAATTCTTTTTATGAGGCAAAAGGCTTCTTAAGCTGAAAGTTAACTTTTAAAAAAAAGTTTTAAGGAGTTTAAGTAGCTCCTTCAGCAACACAAAATATTCCCTCACCCCACCAAGCCCAGACAATGGTAGCAATGAGCAAAGCACAAAGCAGTAACTATTCTTCCCCAGTACAGAAGAAAGGTTAAGTGGCTAATTGGTATGGTAGAAAACAATAGATTTAGATCGAGAAATATAGGTTCCAATGCTTGATCTGCCATACTCCTTGAAATAACCTTATACAAAACTCTTCACTTCTCTGATCTCAGATTAATTATCAGTAAAATGGAATTAGTAAGAATGCCTGCACTAGTTACGGTAAAAAAAAAAAAAAAAAGCTGTGAATACCAAATAAATTAGCAGGAACAAAACCGCTTTATAGTCTTAATATAAACAGCTATTATTACTATTAAATCTGTAAGCCATTCAAACTAAATACCTTTGAAAACAGATTTGTCTCCCACAGAATTACATTCAATAACAGACTTATATACCAAGGTCCCACAATAATTTGGCTAATAAAAATAAGACATTAAAGTTAAGTATTAATTTCATTTTGTATATAAAATCTAAATTAGTAAATTACTTGGAAATAAAATCATAATTAAAGATATACTTTATAAAAATATTTCTATTAAGTTAAATTACAGTATTCAATTTAGTCCTATAACTAAATACAAATTAATTTTTAAATTTTATAGTGGCCCCATTGTAAATGTAATGAAATTTAATTTATACTACACAAAGGTATTGTATATGCGAATATAATAATGTTCAACCAAAATCTTAACACTAGTTATCCAGAATAGTAAAACTCCAGTATCCCAATGTTTGTTTGTTTACCTACCATCCCAGTAATATGGTAATCTGAATTTTAATTTGTCTCACTCATTTTTGCCATTTATTTTCAGCTTCATTCAGCTTATCAAGTGAAAACAGGTTAGCCAGCTCCATTTTTTTGGTTCTCATGTATTAACACAATACCACAGTGTTTATATTGCAAACACTTCATGGAAATACTTAAGTAAATATCCATGGTGTTTTCCTTGGTTTAAAAAAAAACCTTACAATTTTAAAAATCAGTCTTGTTAATTCAGCTTAACCTCTCTGGGAAAGCAATGAAAACAACAAAGAGGAAAAAATGTTTCAGAACTTATCACTAGGAAACTCCCTTTTTTGCTGTAATGACTTCTGAATTTACAGGATAAAAGTGAAGCATGAACAGCAGCCTTCTTTACCCAGCCTCTTGGGGATTGTAAAAATAACAGCTGACATTTTAAAACACTTATTCTAAGGACTTTATTTTTGTTAAATCATTTAATCTTCACAACAACCCAATGAGGAAGGTACTATTACCTCCTTTGAACACAAGTAGAAACTGAGGCACAGAGAAGATAAGTAACTTTCCCAGTGGCAGAATGAGGAGTCCACGTTAGGCATTCTAGCTCTAGAATTTGTGCTCTTAATCACTATAATATATATCAACATGGTTAAAGAAGTTATAGTTAATGATAATACTCTACAATCTGTAATTTAATAGGCTTTAAATTCTAATCAAATATGCCAGTTACTATTTTAAGTGGTGTTAAGTAAACCATTCTAGGCAAGTACAGAAGAGGACAGTAACTTCCTAAGAGCTGGCACATGTGTAATGAATGAGTTACCTGTATTTCATACTTTATTCCTCAAAGATTCAATCCATATTTTCTAGGCACTAAAATATAACCTATTAACATTCACATTAACCAATCCTAAGTTATACCCATTAGAAATCACTTCTTGAGAGGTTTACTTCTAAAAGAACACAGCAGAAAGGCATGTCTAAGACTTGCAACTTAACGTATCTAATATTTCACAAAATTTCTGGTACATTATAGAAGCCAAACATTAAGTATCGTCATCAATAGTCAAATTAACATTTACTGAAAGTTGTCTGAAATAAATTTACACATCCTCCCATATATTCACCATGGGGAAAATAGGTTAACCCAGTGGTGGGCAAACTCATTAGTCAACAGAGTGGCAAGCCGCATGTGGCTTGTGAGCCGCAGTTTGCCGACCACTGGGTTAACCCATAAGACAGGATTTCAATTAAGATTTGGGAAATTTATGCAGAACTTCCCTCTTTCAACAAAACATATTACTTAATGGCATTAAATTTGTTGTTTAACGCTTTTTGTACAATAAAATTTGCTCTAGAAAGTTAACATCTCTCTCTTCTAACTATACAGTAGTTCTATCAAATTTAGGATCTAGAATTTATTAGAAGCTATCATTTATGAGATCAGTCTTATTTTTACAAATAAAAGTGATACGCTCTTAAATTAGAAAGCACTTCTTAAAAGTAAGAGAACTACTTTATCGGAAACTGATGATAGCTTTATCTCCCTTTCTAGCCTATTTAAAAACAAAACAGAAAAACAAGACACCATTTTCACAAGACTAAACTTTCATTACAATACATTTTAAAAATAGTGTCATATAATCAATATACTCTAAGAAATATTAAACTGCTGACCTTCAAATATCTACATATATAAAAGCCTAAGTGACCTTTAGGACCGAACGACCAGAATGACTGGAACAACCAGTCGACCAGTCGCTATGACACGCACTGACCACCAGGGGACAGACGCTCAATGCAGAAGCTGCCCCCTGGTGGTCAGTGTGCTCCCAAGCCAACCTCCCGTGGCCAGCCGGCGGAGTCAGCATCCGGCATTCATTCCTTCTGCGCCTGGCCCGGTGACTGTCGCCTCCTCTCCTGACCCCACCGGGGCCTTTGGCCCCGGGCTGGGACAGGAAACTGGGGGTGGGTAGTGGCGGATGTGGCCCCTTTCCCAGGGGGCGGGGGCGAGGGCCGGCTCCCTCCTTGGGGCTGGCGGCTAACCTCCCGCTCCCTGTCCCTCCCCCTGGCCGGCAGGACCCCATCAGCCCGCTGCCCGCCCACTGTGGTGGTGGCACAGTGGTGAGGGAAGGAGGAGGGGGGGAGGCGGGGAACCACATGGTGGCAGGGCACCAGCATCCGGCGTCTGATCCTTCTGCGCCCGGCCCGGCAACCGTCGCCTCCTCTCCCGACCCCACCAGGGCCTTCAGGCCGCAGGCTAGGATGGGGAGCCAGGGGTGAGTGGTGGCAGACACGGCCCATTTCCCAGGGGCGCTGAGGGCTGGCTCCCTCCTCAGGGCCCCGTCTCTCCCCCGGGCCGGCAAGTCCCAATCAGCCCACAGTCCCTCCCCCTGTCTAGCAGGCCGCAATCAGCCCCGGCCCTGATCAGCCCTGATCATCGGCCAGGCCTAGGGACTCCACCCATGCACGAATTCGTGCACTGGGCCTCTAGTATTTTATAATGACAGTGGAGACTTCCAAGCACTAAGTATCAGAAAAAATATGTAATCTGAACTATTCTTTCTAGCCCAATTAAAAAGCCTTGCACTTTTCAAATTCCCAAATTTTGTGTTCCACCTGGGAATGGGGAGATGTGTCATGAAGACAGTTTAAGATTACTGTATAAACTAGAAGATTTATGAATCTGTTCTTTGAAATTCATAACACATTATTCCTCAGGGGTGACACCATAAACCTGAATTGGTACTTACACTGTGTGTGTATGTGTGTGTGTGTGTGTGTGTGTGTGTGTGTGTATTTTAATTCTCACTCCTTTTCCATTGATTTTTAGAGAGAGAGTGCGAGAGAGAGGGAGAAAGGGAAAGACAGAGAGAAATATCGATGTGAGAGAAACACATCGATCGGTTGCCTCCTGCACATGCCCTGACTAGAGCCCAGGCCAGGAGGAACCTGCAACCGAGGTACATGCCTTTAACTGGAAATGAACCCAGGACCCTTCAGTCCACAGGCTGATGCTCTATACACTGAGCCAAACCGGCTAGGGCACACAGCACATATATTAATCTGCAATGTTATATTTAAACACAGAGGACATATGTTTAATTCAGTGCCTTCAGCATTTTAACGTAAGATGCAAAATTTTCCCCTGTAATTATTCATAATGCACCCTAATAACACAGGATAGAGATCTAAACTTCAAATTCCACATCTGCTACTTGTATAAGGGAAACCTCCTCCTGGAAATAAATAGTGGACAGAAAGAATTAACAACTCTATCACTTGCCCTATCAAAGCAAATGTTTTCACAGTCCTCTGAACTCTCACATTAAGCTCTCTATTTTTATTTGTAAATAAAAACAGTAGAGGCAAACTGCAAACATATCTTAACCCTGTTAAGGGACATGGGGCTCTTTGGTAAACATCTATTTTCTTAATCAGTTCTTCAACAACTACTGCAATTTTAGCTTTACATTCACACTTGGAAAATTTTCATAAATATCACACTTAAAATCTATACTAATAAAAGGGTAATATGCAAATTGGTCAGGATGCCTTCACAGTAATGACCGAACAGCAAGCTGCGTGGGGCGACCAGGCCGGCAAGGGGATTAGTGAGGGACGACCAAATGACTGAACAGCAGGCTGTGTGGTGACCAGGCCGGCGGGAGGGGAGGGGGGGGCAGTGAGGGGCGACCAAATGACCAAACAGCAGGCTGCGTGGGGCGACCAGGCCGGTGGGGGGGAGGGGCAGTGAGAGACAACCAGGCCGGCAGACGGGGGCAGTGAGGGGCGACCAGGCCGGTGGGGGGGGGCGGGGAGGGCAGTTGGCAGCAACCAGGCCGGCAGGGGGGGCAGTTAGGGGCAATCAGGCAGGCAGGCAAGTGAGCAGTTAGGAGCAAGCGGTCCTGGATTGTGAGAGGGATGTCTGACTACTCGGGCCTAAACTGGCAATCAGATGTCCCCCAAGGAGTCCCGGATTGGAGAGGGTACAGGTTGGGCTGAGGGAACCCCTCGACCCTCATGCACAAATTTTGTGCACCACGCCTCTAGTAATTATCATAAAACTCACATTTTAAAAATCCTATAGAATAGTAGGATGTGGATGCCCCCTAAAATGCATTATGTACTTTGAAAACAAATACTTAGCTGTCTTCTTCAGCCATGAACTGTCAATATTCAAAACAATGTAGAATCTCCAACTCCAATCAAATTTTGAATCACAGAATTATAAAACTGATAGCATCTGTTATAAGCACTTTATTCTTAAAAAATTATTAAATGACTTAAGCCATATTCCAAAACTAATCAGTAAAAAACCTAGGCCTAGAACCTAAATCATGCGTTTTCTTTCCAGAACTCTTTCTGTCATATCCCTTACTACTTATTCAACCAAGTTGTATAACCTGGCTGGAAATTGATCTGCTTGTTCAAATCAGAGGAGGGCATGAAAACTATACCCTCTAAAGGCAACTTAAGGAAGAAGAATCCAAACAGACCGCAAGAGTACCTATTTCTAGGTAAATTTTTCTCAAATTTGCTCCCATAACAATTTTCTAGGTTTCCTTTTAATGCTATAGAAATCAAAAATATTTATAGAACAAGAATTCATCTCAATTTTTCAAGACTGATGAAGACTAAATGTCTATACCAGCACTGTTCAATAAAAATTTCTGCAATGACGGAAATTTTTATAACTTCACTGTCCAAAATGCTGTGGCTAAAAAGCACTTGAATGTGGCCACGGCAACTGAGAAGCTGAATTCTTTATTTTAATTGAATTTACTTAATTAAAGTTAAGTAGTCACATGTCTAGAGGCTACCATATTGGATAGTGCAGACCTAGATAATCCCCAGTGAAAACAATTGGCTAATGAAATATGAAAACTGAACAGTGTTTCTACAGAGTACCTGCCATGTGCAGCAGGTTAGACAGAATGGAAAGAAACATAATTCTGCATTCGTGACCTCTGGATTCCAAACGAAACCACTATTTACCAGCATTAAGGGGTTGATGAAATCACATAACGTATGTTATACATACAATTCATCTGTGAAATGGGGCTAAAAGTACCTGTCTTTGTGGGGACTGTGTGATTCAATACTGCTTGTATGTAAAAGTACTCTGTAAAAGGTAAAGTCTAGCCTCAACAATATGATTGAACACCTGAAGCAATAGTCAAGTGGTTTGGACATCATTGCTTCATGACAAGTAAAGTATATAAAGAATATGGCATTCAATTCACACCAAAAGGTGATTTAACTATATACCTACATTCTATGCTCTTAAAAGCTAACTTTTTAGCTGTTTAACAGCCCACTGATATGAATTAAAAGATCATAAACAATGACAAAAATTTGCCATCCTTTCTCTTAACACATTAAGCGCACAGTCAGTCACTGGTGACTGACACTATACTTTCCGTCCGGAAGACAAAACAGGCTGGGCACTTAACGTGTTATGGAGGCAAAGACAAAATATTGGCAAGGCCACTGACAAGGCTCCCTCACTACCAAAGAAAAACAGTGAAACAGCTCTTTGCTGTCTGGCCATAATTTACAACTATAATGGTACTAAAGAATAGAAGTCTAGGGATATTTCTCAATACTCAGAATACAAAAGAATGGACTATGTCTATTCTATGTATAGAGACATATGTAATAATATCACCTTAAAGAGTTATAGAATTTTAAATGTTTTACCTGCTTTCCTGAAGATTATATTTCTTATAATAATTTTATTTGATAAATTACAAGAAATAATTGTACTCTAACAGGCTGAAAACCATGACCAATATTAAAAGCAAGCATATTATGTAGTTCTTCTTTTCATTTATAATGAGGTTAATTTATATGTTATACACTAGAGGCCCGGTGCATGAAATTTATGCATGGGGGTAGGAGGGGTCCCTTAGTCTGGCCTGCACCCTCTCCAATCCGGGACACCTTGGGGGATGTCCGACTGCCAGTCGGACATCCCTCTCACAATTTGGGACCTCTGGCTCCTAACTGCCTCTGCCTGCCTGCCTGACCACCCCTAACCGCCTCTGCCTGCCAGCCTGATCGCCCCTAACTGCTCTCCCCTGCTGGCCTGATTGCCCCTAACCACCTCTGCCTCGGCCACCGCCACTGTGGCTTTGTCCGGAAGGACATCCAAAAGATGTCTGGTCTAATTAGCATGTTATGCTTTTATTAGTATAGATACTCCCTTGTTTAAGGAAAACAGACAAAAAAGGTTCTATCAACTCAAATAAACTAAATAGTATATTTCCAGATTTTGATAATGATCCGAAGGCAGAAAAACACAAATTCTTGTCAAATCCAAGATTTATTCTGAGATGGCATACATATATCCTTTTAACTCTGATTGAAGAACCAAGCATTAAAATCAATCCAAAGGTAAATAATGAAAATTCTCTGACCATTGCTTACTAATGAGAGTTGGTTATCCAAAAGAGTTATTTTACATTTTTCAAGTAGTTTACCAGCCATAAATGGCAAGCTTTTTTATTATCAATAATATAATTGAGTATTTAAATTCTGAAGTACTGATTTTCTTATTGGAAGGATAGTAACCTTACAGCTTTTTAATATTAAATTTCCATGAAAAATATATTTTCATACACATACTTTTATCTCAAGGGGTAGTCTCCTTTGGCTATTTTATATGTATTACCATTTTTTTTCTTTTTTCACTTAAGATCAGCTTTTAATTATCTTTCTTCCTAATCTCTCAACTATCTATTAACAAATTAAAAGTAATAAAAATATATACAAATATACACATACACACATATATAGTCTTAAAAGAATGACTTACGTAATTGTTGTTTTAAAGAAAATTCAAATACTAAAATTTCAAGTGGTTATTTTGGGCATTTCAACCTGAAAAATTAGTTAGGCTAGAATACACTCTTAAGTCAATATTTAAAACAAGGTATGGCTTTAGTTTCTGTTTATCAGAAAATAAATATTTAACTTATATACACAGAAAATATTTATTGGAATCTTACTAATGTCTGTGAAACACCTGGAGGTCTCTTATAAGTAACACTAGGTATCTTCATTTTCCACATCCGGACAAACCATTTTCAAACATAGAAATTAGGTGCTACTTATCACAGGAGAACAGAAGCTGTATCTTTATTATCATTGCCATCAAATTTATATATTAAAGAGGCACTAAAAGTTGAAAGACTTAGGTACTAAGATGTGTATAGCTCCTTATCTTTGAAGAATCAAGTCTGGTGCTCTATTATTCATATATACTGGTAACTAGACAGAGAATAAATTCTTGATTCTCCCTTAATTGAAGAAGCAAACTGAAGAACAGCAAAACAGAATTAAGTTTGAGAAAAAAGTTTCACTCAAATGCAGTGATTTTTAGATTAGATATTAGGAACAATATAGAAAACCAAACCTAGGCAGAAGTATCAACAATGTAAATGATAAACATAAGTCTGCTTATTAAAGACCACTCAATATACTGTTACTATTAAGAAGGTTAAAATTCCAATGATCTAAAATTTCTTATGTCAAGTGGGCCCAACTGTTAAGAACCCAAGACCTATTTTTGTTTTTTGTATTCTTATTCCTTTACAATTACCAAAATTCCTATAATGTATCTGATTATAAAATAGTTTACACTGTAAACATCAAATATTTGAGGAGGGGGGCTATAATAATTATAGAAGAATACCCTATTTCTACCACTGTGTACACACTTATCTGTAACTAGGCTGGCATTTAAAATTTTACAAACTATCCAGTAAGTATGCTAAGAGAAAATAGTTGACAAACCTGAAAGAATAGCTTCTTTCAAATACAATAGCATATGGGAGAACTTCCTGATATCATTCACCAACTCCTTGATGTAATCCGGATCAAAAATGGAGTTGGAACTTACAGACTTGAGCCCCATTTCAGAAGTTGTAACATCAGTAGAGAGCTGGCCTGATGACAAAACATGTTTTTTCTTTGTCTTTTTCTGTTTGTGAGCAATCATCCTTTCATATATCAGTCAGAAAAACTGAAATCCTTAAAGGGGTGAGAAAAAAAAGAGAAACACAAATACCACATCAACCAGGGGGAACATTCTACTAGGTTTTCACAAGTAGCCCAAAGCCCACCTCAGTATTACATTAAAACCAACCACCACAAACACTGCACTCTACAACTACTAATATTAGCAACTTCTATTTATTAAGTGCCAGTAATCTTGACAACTTTATGATATGCAAACTACTATCTTCATTTCACACTAGAGGCCTGATGCACGAAGATTCGTGCAAGAATGGGCCTCCCTTCCCCTGGCTGCCAGCACCGCCTTTGCTCCGGCCTGGAGCTGCCTTTCCGCCTTCCCACACTGCCCAGAGGCCCGGAGCGGCTGGGGCAGTGCGGAACGCCTGCGTCCCGCCCCCAGCTGCTGAACGCCTATGTATGCAAATTAACCCACCATCTTTGTTGGGTTAATTTGCATATGCACTCCTGATTGGCTGGTGGGCGTCACGAAGGTATGGTCAATTTGCATCTTTCTCTTTTATTAGTGTAATGTTAAAGAACCTGAGGTTTGGAGGTTAAATAATTTATCTGGGCTCTTAGCTGATAAATGATGAACTTTTACTTAAACCCAGAACTGCCTTGTCATCTAAATCCATGCTCTTAATGCCTGGTATAGAATTTTTGTAATTTTAAAAAGTTATCCTGAAGTGTCATTTAGTGGAAGGACATATCTCCCTCCATGACATCACCTTCAAAAATAAAGATGAAATATGAGTTTTGAAAAAATAAAAACCTGTTTTCAAAATCCCTCTGTGTTGGATGGACGTTTCTATACCATTGTCTTTTAATTCTTATAATCTAATGAGGTAGGTATTGTCAGAATGTTATTCCCAAAGTAAAGAGATGATTAATAGCCTTTCTAAATGTGTTACCTGTACAATTTGCTTACAGGCTGTGTGTTTTAGGACTAAAAGGAAACACAAAATTAAAAGACTTCATATGACGTCCTGGTCGGTGTGCTCAGTTGGTTGGGCATCGTCCCATGCACCCAGGAGTTGCTGGTTCAATTCCTGGTCAGGACACATGCCCACATGCCCGCGTTGCATGCTCTATCCCAGGTAAGGGACACGCAGGAGGCAGCCACTTGATGTTTCCCCTTTATCTCTCCCTCTAAAAATCAATAAAAAATATATATTTTTAAAAAGACCTCATATGATAAAACATCTAATCCTAGCACATAATTGGAACTCAATAAAACTCTTTGTTTCTGATTCATGTTTTCATCTTACCTTTCCAGAAGAAAAAGTCCTAATTTTGTTTGTATCTCTTGGAATCAAAAAGGAAATGACTTGTGGAATTAAATTATCTCAAACATCATCATTAAAACATTTTAAAAATATTTTGGCTTGAATATTTGGATACTTTCAAAACGGAAGAACTACTAGGGACTTCTGTAAAATTTACACAAGTTTTATGTAATATTCATTTCCAGGTCACGTGTAAGATATATTATTGTATCATTTACTCCTTCCTATACCTCATCTAACTCTATATTTTTCTTCCTAATCTATTTTTAAGTTATCCACTTCTATCTCTACTACCACTCTAGATGAATTACTATCATTTTTTGTCTGAGCTACTGTCACTAATTTCCTAAGGATCTGTCCACATCATTCTTTTCCCACTCCAAAGTGTTGAGTACACTTTTCAAAACATGAATCTCATCATGTCATGTCTCTGCTCAAAACTCTTCCAAAGGATGAGTAAGGAGCTATCGTGCACTACAAGGCTCAGCATGAGATATGTATGGGTCCTAAATACCTCTGCAATGTCCTCTAGAGTCAAGATTCCTAGTCAACACTCTCAACACTCCTGCCACACACACTTGCTTCTCATCCTTCCAACAGTGTTTATTTACTGTGACCCACAGTAAAAAATAATTTTATATTACGGGCCAGTACACACATTAAGCATATTATGTTTTTATGTGGTGTTATGTGTAAGAATACAGAAAACAGATCTGACTAAGGAGCCAGGCGATAGGAGCCAGATCAGATGATCTCTATTCTACTCCATTCATTTTTTAAAATGCTGGTTGCAACCCACCAAATTGGTTTCACACTCATAATGGGTCCATGACCCTACAACTTTAAAAAACACTGACTGTTTGACTCAGTATCCAATCTCTATACAGTTCCATTTGCCGAACTATTCCTTTTCCTTTGTTTACTCATTCTAATCTCAGCTCAAAGATCACTTCCTCAAAGAAACCTTCCTGGACCACCCCTGCCCCTATAATCACCACCACCACCACCAAACTAGAGCAGAATCTCCTATTAGAGATACTTTATAGTATCTTATACTTTTCATGAACTTTCCTATCTAGATGATAATCTCAAGGAAATCAAGACCACATCTGTTTGCTAACCATTTGTTATCTATTCACAGCACAGTATGTGGCATATGAGGGATGAAATATAACTATTTGCAGAATGAAAATGAGCTTATAAATTTATAAAGTTTTAAATAACTTTTATAGAAGCAAAAATGGTTAACTCCAGATTGTTGCAGTGTTTTAATTGGAAAATATCAATGGTTTTTTAAAACTTGTCTCTAAAGCAGTACCTTAAAAAAACAAACCCAAAAACAAAACAAACAAAAAAAACTCCAAGCATATGAAATTTAATAAAGGCAAGATTATATAAAACTGAAATCAAAGTTGGAGTTCTATGATTGTTTCTCTACCTCTGATTATTAAAGTGTCCTAATACTTCTTTTATAGTTCCTTTATTGAATAATCTTTTTAATCTCAAATTACTTGAGAATGTAATTCCTACACTTAAACTAGTTTCAAACCTATCTAACATTGACCCTTAAGTGTGTAGATAATTTCTAAAATGAATGTAGGACAATTTTTAAAGCACTTTTATTAAGTCTTCCCAATAACAAGAAACCCAAAACAGTCAAGTGCCGCCTTATTTTGGCAGTTCTTTTACACATCACTAATTAAGACTATTAACCTAACATCACTTTTACAGCTTATTTAATGAAGTCATTCTGATTAATTTTGACAGCTTTTAGTTTAATAAATTAGAGAACTGGTTGTTGTCATTGGTAAAAGGGTGGTTATAAAAATTAAAGACATATCAAAAGTTCTAAATAAAACAATTCATTTATCTCAACAACAAAAATTTACTTTAAACAAGTGCCATATTAGTAACCCAAAGTTGTAAAGTGTTTTAAAACTGCTTAAACATTTTTAGTCAAGAGTAAGAAAATCTATAAACAAAAAACAACCATGAGGAAAGAACTAAAAAAGGTTATACGCTACCTCTAGTCAGCATTATGGTGAGTAATATACTAATTTTGTTATACATACTTTACTACTTTTCATATTTCAAATTGAAAAAATTACAGGTGAAAAATTTTTAATAACCAAGTTAATTCAAGCTTTCATAAAATTAAACTATGATAATGAGAAAGTTTGGTGGATATACACTTTCCAAGATCATCCACACTACTTTCCAATGTCCCAAAATGAACACCCTCTAGTTGGTATAATATAAAATGTATTATGTAACTAATTGCAAGTGGTAATTTAATTAAATGAGGTAATAATATGGAAAACACTTAGCACAGTGCCTGTCTCATCCTGAAGACTCAATAACTGTT
The DNA here is from genome assembly GCF_963455305.1 of Plecotus auritus. Taxonomy (NCBI): domain Eukaryota; kingdom Metazoa; phylum Chordata; class Mammalia; order Chiroptera; family Vespertilionidae; genus Plecotus; species Plecotus auritus. Next base: position 75,019,492 of record NC_137771.1, read on the forward strand.
AGCAGTGCTTTGTTGTGGGAGATTATTTTTTAACACAAGTAATGAACAAGATGTGCCTTCACTACAATATATCTGAAGACTGTGAGCAAGAAATATAGAACTAGGAACAATTCCAGAAACGTAACTGACCTTATGGAAACCTACTAAATCGCTTCTAAGTGAAGTTGAACTGTGCCAATAGATTGTTGAGCAAAATATCTGTGAAACTCTCCTTAAATGCATCGCTTTAAACTCCGAGCCATCAACATTAAAAACGTGCTATATCCACTTCTCAAAGAACTTTGTAGCAAACAGAAAATTACTGTGCAAAATACTTTATTATGTTCTAAATTCTAAGTAATGTGCATTAGAAATGTGAACACTAACTTCCAGGACCCTGGGAATGTGGTTTTTCCAAGACTTCAGTAGTCTGTGTTAATGTCAGATGCCCAATATACCCCCTCAACCCCTGCCATGTATCATTATAGAAGTATTTTCATTTTAAGCCCTGGGCTGACTGAGGTATAAAATTGCCCCAAATATCTGTACTTAATAGTTCCCATCTTACTCTTTCTACCTCAGGGGGAAAAAAACTGCCAGTTATTTCAGAAATCTGCTATTTCAGCACAATTTCTGATTTGGTAAGAATTTAACTTAAAAACTCTAAGTAAATCAGAAATATTCAATCTAGAGGTCTTTAATTCTATTTTTAAAAGGCACTCTCCACAAAAAGAGAATAGGGGTATGTCAAAAGTTTTAGCAATAATATGCAAATAACTAATTTTAAAGAAAGGCATGCAATGCACATACACTTCATTCCTGTGCAACTGGAACGCAGCACGTTTAAAAAAGAGGAAGCTGCACAACCTCCCCCGCCTCCAGAATGTCTAGCATTCTTGGCAGGCAGGGCTCTGCCTTGACCAGCCCAAACTACCCAATGCCAAAGAGCACGTTCTCCACCCCAAGATTTAAAAACAGAGTGGGAAAAGGGAGCAAAAAGGGCGGCGAACATTGATAGTGAGGGACACGAGATATCGTCACGGAGATAGCTGGAGAAGGGGAAGGGGCACTCAGCTCCCTCCTTTACCAGCGAACAGTCCTGCCCTCCGAAAAAGTATGAGCCCAATTTCTTTTTGAGAAAGACAGTTAAAAAAAAAAAAAAGATTAACATGGAGACGCGAGGCTCCTTAGGCACTAGGGCTCCGGCTTGAAAAGTCCCAGACTTGAGCTCATCCAACAAAAAGAAATTTTAAAAAACAAAAGCCAAAAATACCATCAAGCCCCAAACACATCCACAACGGAATGGGGAAAAATCACTGAGACAGAACGAAACACCCGCGCCTCAGCCCAAAAGACAGACGAGTTAAACAATGCCCCACGGAAATCCTAAACTATCTCAGGAATGAGACCCAGTTGAAGTGAGGGCTGCTGTCAGGGCAGGTGGGAGCAGGACGAGATCACAAAAAGCAAGACCGGAGACCAGACTGTAACGGTCAAGAGCACAGATTCTGAAGCAAACTGCCTGGGCTGAAATCCGCACTCTGCCAATTGCCAGTCTGAATATTCCGGCAGTTTTTAACCTGTTTCCCCGTGTGAAAAACGAGTGAAGTAATCTCGGACCTGCCGTGAGAATTAAAGAACTTAAATGTGGAGCGCGCTCTTAGAACAGGATGCGGACGGTGGGACCAGCCGAGTTTACTTCTAAGATCATCGTCACCATCCGCTCGGGGCCACCGCGCGCGCCCTCAGGCTCCAACGCCCCAGGAGCCGCGCGCCCCTCCTCACGGCCCGACCCCTCCCCGAAGAACCAGGAGCCCCGCGGACTCCGGCCCAGCCTCCAACTCAGACCGCAGGGCCTCCGCTCGGGGCCACCGCGTGGACCGCCTGGACCCTCGACCGCAGCTCGCGGGCGGCCACCGTGAGTGACCCCAGCCCGGAGCGGCAGCCACCGCCCAAAACTCACCGCGGCGCTCCATCCCGTATCCCGGATGCGGACGCCCGCCCAACACTCACGGCCGCCGGCGACGTCGCCGGCGAGGGCTGGAGCTCGTCGTCCTCATCTCCCAAGACCCGCGGACCTCGGCCAAGTCACCGCCGCCCTGCAACCACCACCACCACCGCCGCCGCCGCCGCGCTGGCCGCCGCCGCCGCCCGCCCCCCCCCCCCCGGCTTTGCTCCTCCCGCCGGACTCGTCCCGCCCTCTCGGGCCCAGCCCATTGGTCAGCACCTCCGGGAGGCGGGGCTCGGCGCCCAGCTCTCGCGCACTGGACGCTGAATGTCAGCAGCACCCAAACCGGCAGACTGTCCCCAACATCACAACACGTGTCCGTCGCTCCGTGTGGCACGCTAGGAGGAGCGAACCTTCTAAACAAGTCACCTGATGGCTAGATCTGGCTAATGGGAGTTTCTCAAAGGGAGCAATCTACATTTTTTAGGAGGTACTTCTTTTGACCGCCTTGTTTCTCCCCCTCCAACTCCTTTAAGAAAACAAAAACAAAAACCAGGACCACACAAGTAAAGTGTAACACAGGCCTGGGGCTCAACTCCTTTTCAGAAGAATGAACTTCCTCAAAACCGGCCAACCACTGTGCCCTCTGTAGGGGAATACTTTCCACTTGGAACAGTGATTTTCAACCTTTTTTATTTTTTACCTTTTTATCTCATGGCACACATAAGCTAATTACTAAAATTCTGTGGCACACCAAAAATATGTATTTTTTGCCAATCTGATTAAAAAAAATAGGTATAATTTTGATTCATTCACACCAGATGGCTATTGTTGTGTTGGCTGTTGTCATTATTTTATTTGACAACCAAAGGGAAAAGAGGTCAGTCCCCCTGACTAAAATAGGTATTGCATGTTTTTAAAATTCTTGTGGCACACTAGTATGCCACAGCACAATGGTTGAAAATCGCTGATTTAGAACGATATTACTTTTTTCAACTGTACTCTCAAACTCACTCAAAATAAGAAAAATGTCTTTGAAAGATAAAATAAAGCAGCAGGGGCTAAAAGCACATAAGCTTCCATATCATACTACTCACTGGAACAAGCAATGTCATTTACCACAGTGCTGGAGCATTCCGAGAGAACTGGAGACACAGAGGGCATATGGGGAGGATGGCTGGATAGTAGTGGAGGCAGAGAGAAAAAATTATCACACGTGGGAGAAAGCAGAAAAAGACAAAAGTGTAAGGAAGAGAAACAGAAAAAAACAGGGCTGCAGGCACAGGGAGAGGCAAAACCAAGTAAGGCAAAAACAGGTGAAGGCAGAAAAAGAAAATAAGAATGAGAAATAAGAGAAAGGAAAGACTACCTAGTTACAGAGACATTTGAAAAAGGAAGTGAGCATGATAGAGCGAACAAGTGAAGTAGAGAGAGAGGGAGAAAATACTCATTGACAAAGAGATGAGGAACATCTTTCATATCTTTGAACTCTTATATGACAAACAATGGTAGGGAAATAAAGCAAATTTGGTCCTGCAAGTGCTACTTGGGAAAGATATATATGAAAATGCTGAGCTCCTTGGTTACTTTAGCTCCACACTACATTTTTACTCAACCCACACAAATTTACCTCTGCAAACCCCAAACACAACAGTACCAAGGACATACCACAGATACTCAGGAAACCTCAAAAACAACTGTTCTTCTAACTACACTTAAAAAGAAAAATGCACCATGGACTCTCACCATGGAAACTGATAATGCCCTGAACTGAAACTAAATAACTCTTCAGAGGTGATATCAGGAGATCCCAGGCCAAAGGGAGAGTGGGGGTGGGGGAGCAGTGCAACCCTGATTAAATGATAATTTAGATTTTCAGGAAGCAATATGAGAAAGTCACTCAACCTGAAACACCCCCTTACATTTATTTTTAAATATATTATTTTGTGTTACCTATCCAATATACCTCTTAATAGAGAGGATTGTGTTCCTTATTAAAGTAGAACTGGCAATGTCACTGACAATGTCTTCAACAAGGTCCTGATGGGGAGAAAAGGTATGTGGGGTGGAGGTAGTGGTGTGACAAGAAACAGAAAGGAACACACAGGAGGGAGGAAGAGAAAAATTAGTGAAAGAGAAACAAAGAAAGATGTGAGAAGGCAAGAAACAGTTGTGGAGAGGTGAAAAAGACAGAGGGAAAGAAGACCAAGAAAGATGCAGAGACAAGTGGAGGCAGAGAAAAAGAAAATAAGATGGAGACTGAACAAGAAGAGAGACAAAGTGAAATGATGCAGATAGAGACTGCCCAATGACAGAGAAATGGAAGAAGGACACTTCTCACACACAATTCTAGAGAAGTGAAGCCTATTAGGCCCCTAGGTTGTTACCTGAAAAAGATAAATATGAGAACCCAGGCTCCTTGATTACCTGGCCTCTACAATTATTTCACAGACTTAATTTTTTAAAACATACCCATTAAGCCTTTAACCTAGCTGTACTAAGATCTAGAGCACTAGAGATACTGGAGATACCTAACATCCAAATGTTCCTGGACACTCACCAGGGAAACCACTGATGACTAAACTGAAGGACACGAATGCGGATAGAGGAAAGGATTCTGAAGGTAGTGGCAGGGCAACTCTCAGTGAGCTTAACGGAGGAAAATCTGCCCCTCTGAGCTGCTCTGGGTTACTTTCAAAACCCTTCCCACTAGATCTACCTCTAAACCATCTCAAAACAGACAACTATTGTGCATAGGATGTGACACAAAGTAGGTCTTCAATGAACACTAGGTGGTTAATTTTAAGTAAGGTTTCTCAATCCCAATCTTCCTCTCAAATTTTTTAAAAAATACGTTAATTATCTGTCATCTCCATTCTTCTTCCTTAGTCAGGAGGATAGTGACATTTGGAAACATTTGAAAAAAATTATTAATCTCCCCACTTGCATTTTATTTATGATAATGTTATATCACACATATAAGTTACAAGTATGAAAAGCATGTTTTGCAATGATACCTTTCTGCAAGTCCAAAACTCTTGGTTAATAATTAAACAGTAAAGTATTTTTTAAAAAATAAAATCATCTGTATATATACTATAGAAATTCGACATCTTAAAATGTTATTCAACAAGCTGCAGAAAAAAATTGCTGAAGAAACATATAACTGAAAAGAAACTACTTGAGCTTTTTACCATTTTACATTATTATTGTCTCTAGTATTTCCTTCTCAAACAGAAATTCCTATGCTCTGTAACAGTGGTTGGCAAACTGTGGCTCGCGAGCCACACGTGGCAGCTCGCGAGCCGTAATTTGCCGACCACTGCTCTATAATGTTGCTCTTGAGTCAGCCATTCTGTGGAGCTTCAACTTATATATTGTTAAAATCTTCTTTTTCACATGTTCTCTGCAGTGTTAACACAGTATTGTCATTTTTACTAGGTAGGTGTCTTCATATTCCTGAAGCTCATTTTGTAGTTTAGGTAGCCTACTTTTCATTACAGAATATGGTCCTAAAAAAACGACTTACAATGCCTGGAGACATTTTTGGTTGTCTTAATTCAGGAAGAGGTTTTACTGACATCTAGTGGCTATACACCATGGATGCTGCTAAATATCCTACTTGCACAGAAAAGAAACCCTCCCAAAGAATTACCTAGCCCAAAATGGTCAATAGTCTCAAGGCTAAGAAACCCTGCTCTAGATCCAATTACCACTCTCTAAGCAATGCTGAAGACAGAGGATGCACTAAATTATAGCACAGGATGCACTCAGCAAAACCTAGGCTCAGCCATTTGATAGAGCAAACACAATTTATTAAATAAATTGCAAGAAAAATATAGAAAGAAAATCTGTAGATTAAAAAAAAAGCCTTAAACATATATACATATCAAATGCAAGAATAAATGAGACCAGACTTGCCCTTCTACTATGTTGTCTTCAGATATTGCCCTACAGGTAGCACAAAACTGTGATCCTTGAGAGAAGAGATCACAAATAAATGAGGTAAACACTACAATGGCCCCAACTTTCCACCTGGAGACACCCAGCCGTGGGCAAACTACGGCCCGCGGGCCGGATCCGGCCCGTTCGGCTGTTCTATCCGGCCCACGGAGCCGAAAGAGCAGAGGGTTCTCTTGCTCTCCCCTCCGCTCCTTTACTTTGAATGTATATTAGTTCACACAAACACTCCATCCATGCTTTTGTTCCGGCCCTCCGGTCCAGTTTAAGAACCCATTGTGGCCCTCGAGTCAAAAAGTTTGCCCACCCCTGGTAGACCACGGCACAGGAAGGGGAAAGTCATGCAAAGTGTGGTACTCTTGTTGAGACAGAGATCATAGTCCAGGGAGACTAGGGCAGCTGAAATCTGTAGAACAGAGTAACAGAGAGGAAGGAAGAAGACTCCAGAAATTTGCACAGGCAATTCCTTAATTCTCTTGCTGAATACAAAGCTGCACATGTGTAGGGAGAAATTCCACAAGAATGGTTAGCCATGGGAAATGTAACAGGACATTTCCCATGGTTCCCACAGGGCTGAGAGACCCCTTGAGCTTTCATCAGCCACACCAGGAGGGGAGACCTGTTGAACACTCAAGGAGAGATCCCAGAAAGGCATGTGTTAGTAGTACATCTAAAAGAGCCCTAATAAAAATGGCATTCTAGACTCACCCCAATGAAGCTTCAAAACAAGTCTCATTTTGTAAATTTCAATAATGTGTTGTAGCACTTACAACATATACTGAAGTAAAATGCATGACAATACCACAAAGTAAGAGAGGAGGGAAATGAAAGTATATAATAAGGTTCTTACATTATATGTGAAATAGCATAATATTTTTGAAGGTATCTATAATAATAAAAGCGTAATATGCTAATTAGACTGGACGTCCTTCCGAATGTCCTTCCTTCCTGACAAAGCTGCAGCGGGCAGGGGCCACGGCAGAGGCAGCAGAGGCCCCAGCCCCATGGGGGCGGGTGGGGGCCAGGGCCAAGACCCTTGCACGATTTTGTGAATTGGGCCTCTAGTACTATAATAAGTAGAAATATATAATAAAATCTTAAGAGGTACAGTAAGCAATAGAAGACATAAGTGGAATTTCAAAAAAATTAATCCAAAAGAAGAAAAGAAACAAAAACAGATAGACAAATTAAAAACAGCAAGATGGCCAAAACCGGTTTGGCTCAGTGGATAGAGCGTCAGCCTGTGGACTGAAAGATCCCAGGTTCAATTCCGGTCAAGGGCACGTAACTTGGCTGCGGGCACATCCCCAGTAGGGGGTGTGCAAGAGGCAGCTGATCGATGTTTCTCTCTCATCGATGTTTCTAACTCTCTATCCCTCTTCCTTCCTCTCTGTAAAAAATCAATAAGATATATTTTTAAAAAAAATAAAAACAGCAAGATGACAGATTTAAACCCAATCATATCAATATTTACATTAAATATAAATACACTAAACACACCTATGAAAAGTCAGAAATTGTCCAATTGTGTAAAAAAGTAAGACCCAACTACATACTGACTATAAGAAACAGCTTGGAATACAAAGATACAAATAGATTGAAAGTAAAACAACAGAAAAAGATGTACCATGCAAAGATGAATCAAAAAATTAGAAATAGTTCTATTATATCAGAGGAGTTTTACCAAAGATAAAGAGTAACATTTCATAATGATATATAAGTCAATTCATTATAAAGACTTAATCCTAAAAGTGTAATAGTGCTCTAAAATATATGAGGCAAAAACTGACAGAAGTGTCAGAAAAAAACAGATAAATCCAATATAGTTAAGATTTCAACAATCATCTCTCAGTAACTGATAGAACAGATAGCAGAAAATTTGTAAGGATATATAGGATATAGAAGATTCAAACAATATTATCAGCCATCTGATAGACATGTACAGAAAATTCTACCTAGCAACAGCAAAATACATATTCTTTTCAAACAAACATAAAATATTCACTAAGACCATATATGGGACCATACATACAGTAAGTCTCAATAAATTTAGGAGGATTGAAATCATACAGTAGATGTTCTGACCCAAACAAAATTAAATTTGGAATAAATAACAATAAAATAATTGGGAAATCCCTAAATATTTATAAATTATAAAATATATTCTTAAATAATCCATGTGTCAAGTTTCCACAAGGGAAATCTGAAAATATTTTGAACTGAATGAAAATGAAAACACATTTCAAGTGTATAAGTTACACAGTGAAAGCAGTGGTTAGAGAAATATACAGCTTTAGATTTTTTGTTAAAAAGAAGGGTCTAAAATTAGTGATCTAAGCTTCCACTTTAATAAGCTAGTGAACAAAGAACAATTTAAACACAAAAGAAGTAAAAGAAAGGAAACAATGATAAGAGTAGAAACCAATGATATAAAAAACAGACAACAGAGAAAAATCGACATAACTAAAAGCTGGTTCTTTGAAAGAAATCATTTAAAGACATACATATTTAGCTAGACTGATAAAAAAGTAAGAAGAGAAAACAAATTACTAATATCATTAATGAAAAAAGGGACATCAGTACAGACCCTACAGATATTAAAAGAATAACAAGACAATGTTATAAACAACTTTGCCAATAAATTCAACAACTCAGATGAAATGGAAGAATTTCTTAAATGACACAAATGACCAAATCTAACACAAGAAATAGAAAATCTGAATAACCTTATATGTATTAAAAAAATTGAAAATGTCTCAGAAAGAAAACTGCAGACCCAGATGGCCTCACTGATGAAATCTATTGAATCAGATAAAATAATCCTACAAAAACTCTCAAAAAATAAAGACAGGAACATTTTTCAACTCATTTTCTGAGGTCAACATTACCCTTATTCTGAAACTAGACAAAGACATTATCAGAAAAATATACCAAATTTCTCGACATAGTATTAGCAAGTCAAATCCAACAATATATAAAAAGGATATTGCATTATGACCAAAAAGAGTTTGTCCCCAGAATGCAAGCTTCCTTTACTATTCAATAGGGAAAAAAAAGGGGGGGGGGTGAATCTTCTCAATACATACAGAAAAAACATCTGACAAAATTCCACACCCATTCATGATTGAAGCAGTCAGCAAAGTAGGAGTAGAAAAGAATTCCTTCAACCTGATAAAAGGCATCTACCAAAAATCGACAGCTCAGTTAATGATGAAAGACAATGTTTTCCCCTTAAGATCAGGATCAATAATGTTACTGAAGGTCTTAGCCAGTATAATAAAACAAGGGAAAAAATAAAACACATACAGATTGAAAGGGAAGAAGTAAAACACTTTATTCTAAGGTGACATGTTTGTATACCTAGAAAATCCTAAGAGACCTATAAATAAGTTTATCAAAACTGGGGATGGGGTTGTACTGATATTTGAATGACATACAAATGAACATAGCAAGGTCACAGACTACAAGGCCAATATACCACAATCAACTTTATTTCTATATAACAACAAACAATTGGACAATACAATTTTAGAAACTAATACTATTTACAATAACATCAAAAAATACTTTTAGAAATAAATTTAATAAAATATGTACAAGATCCTAAATTTAAAACTACAAAAAAACTAGTGCAAGGTAAAGAACTGAATAAATCAACAAGTAAGTATACCATGTTCATGGATTGGAGGATTCAATACTGTTAAGACTTTAATTTCCCTCAAATTCATTTATAATTTCAAGCAATCTCAAATAAATCCCTCCTGAATTTGTATAGAAATTGACAGGCCAAGTCTAAAATGTACATGAATATGTAAAAGATATTCCATATTCTTTTACATTATAGAGCAGTGGTCGGCAAAAGAACAGCCAAAACAATTCTGAAAAAAAAACACAAATCATAGGATTTACACTGCCTGATTTCAAGATTTAGTACAGAGTTACAGTAATCAAGACAGTGTGATATTGGTATAAAGAGAAACACAGACCAACAGAATATAATAGAGTCCAGAAATAGACCCACATATATACAGTGAATTGATTTTCAAGAGGTACCAAAGTAATTCAATCAGAGAAAGGCAGTCAAATGGTGCTAAACCACATATGAGAAAAAAATGACCCTCAACTTACTTCAAGCATACCCCAAAATTGTATCACAGACCTAAATATAAAACTTAAAACTACCAATTCTTTAAATTCAGGAGTCAGAAGGGGCAGCTGCACACCCCCCCTTTTTTTATTGTTGATAGCATTACAGTTGTCCCCCATTTTCCATCCCTTTGCCTCCTCCACCCAACCCACTATGTTCTTTGGCTATTTTTATAAATAAAAGCTTTGACAGAACACAACCATGTCCAATCACTTATGTATTGTCAATAACTATTTTTGAGCTACAACAGCAGAGCTGAGTAATTGAATTGCTACAGCATGTAAGCCTAAAATATTTACAATCTGGTCCATGTTTTCTTTTAGAAGGATACCTCTTCTAAAAGAAAACATGGGAGGAAATCTAGGGAACAATTTCTCAGACACAAAAAGTAAGAACCATAAGAAAACATTAGTAAACTGGACTTCATCAAAATTTAAAATTTCTCTTAGAAAGACACTATTAAGAAATGAAATACAAGCCACAAATTGGGGGGAAATATCTGACAAAGGACTTGTATCCAAATTGTATCAAGAACTCTTACAACTAGATAACAGGAAAACAAACAACCCAATAAGTTGATGAGTAAAAGATATAAGCAGACACTTTGCAAAAGAAGATACACAACTGGGCAATAAGCATATGAAATAGTGTTCAACATCATTAGTATCTAGGAAATGCAAATTTAAACTCAGTGAGGTACCATTATTAAATGTCTACTAAAATTCTTCATTTTAGCTAAACTGAAATACTAAATTTGGGGCAGGATGAAGAGCAACTAAAATTCTCACACATTGCTGCTACACAAGGTACACAACCACTTTGGAGAACAACCTGGCAGTTTCTTATGCAGTTAAACATACATTTACCATACAACCCAGCAATTCTACTCTTTTGAAATGAAAACATACATTCGTCCAAAAACTTGTACACTGGGTAGAAAATGTTTCAGTCCTCACACTGGCAAGAAATAGAACTTTGGCAGTCAAATGGTGCTAAATAACTTGACATCATGCTATAGGTACAGTAGGAAATTATAAACAAGCAAACAAAATAGTCTTCAAAGCAGGATGTACATAGCAACTTTTTTCATGATAGAAAAAAAATGCAACAACTCAAATGTCCATCAACACATAAATGGGTAAACAAATTGTGATATGGCCTTACAATGGAATACTACTTAATAAATATCCACGATATATCAAAAACCATAGATGAATCTCAAACACATTATGCTAAACAAAAGAAGCCAGACACAAAAGAATATATACTGCATTATTTCATTTACATGAAATTCTAAAAAAGATGGAACATAATCTTTAGTAACAGAAAACCTCAATAGTTGCCTGGGGGCAGGGATTATGGGGGGTGGGAGTGGGAAAGAGCTCCATAATAAGCATGAGGGAACTTTTTGGAGTGATAGAAATGTTCTGTATCTTGATTTGGTGGTGATTACATGGGTGTATACATTTGTCAAAACTCACTCTAAGTACATATGCAAAAATTTGTTATGCTGGTGCTCAATGAATATTACATAAACTATAAGTAAAAGTGTAAGAGATTCCTTTTGAATAGTTCCTCAAATTCAACTTCCTTCCATAATACTTTAAAAAATATTTTCCATCCTCTACCTTAGAAAGGAAGATTGTGGTATTTGAAAACTTTCACAGTGACAAATACTGAAACATTTTTTACGAAAAAGAAAAATTCTTATCTAGGGAGGCAGTATCATCAAATGGCTCTTTTGCTTATAGAGCAATAATAAAGACAAAGAAGAGAAAAATCCTCATCATAACAAAATGAGTCCCTAACCTTCCTTTTAAACTTCCTTGTTTCATTACATGTGAATGTGTCTTTATGTGTTGTGGGTCATCATCATGCTATAGGTAAGGTAGGAAAGTATCAACAAAGCAAACAAAATAGTCTTCAAAGCAGAATCATGGAAGCTGATCAATGACATCCTGGTATACATTAGACATAACTAACAATTCTGGCCAGAAGGACTCTTCTACCTTCCGTGCTTATTAAAGTCATTTTCTTAACTTCAGTCTCATACAAAACATCACCTCTTCTAAGAAGCCTTTTCATTCTCTCCACTGAAAAGAAATCATCCCCCTACTTTCCCAATGAACATTCAACATACATTTCTTGGGTAACCCAAGATATTATGTCTTGGGTCCTATTTATTCAGATTGTCTACTTCTACCCAAGAGACTGAAAGGTTCCACAGGATCCTAACATAGAATGGGATCACACTAAATTGTCTGAGTGAATGCTGAAATGAATCACCAATACAAATCCTTCCACGGTGCCTCCTGGGTATGAGTTTTGTTCAACATACAACATAACCCCGGGACCAACAGCAATGGTTGCAGAAGTCCAAATTCCTAGCTAAAGGGCCTTTACAGAAGGCCCTGATCATTTAGGTGGATGTTCTATTTTAGAGAGGTGGGCAGAGTGAGAATGACCAGCCATCACAGATTCCTGAACAGTGCTTTCCTCGTCTCAGCCAAAGTTCTATTTCTTGCCAATGTGGGGACTGAAACATTTTTACCCAGGCCTATCACTTTTCTCCGAGTTCACTCTTAAACTCTTCTCAGAATTAGAAGACTAGAGCTATTTGAACCATAAAAGCTAATGAAACATAAGCGTCAAGATTCCTCACTTGCACAGTTCCTACAGTCAGGAAGCATTTCTAAGTACGCATTTCTGGCACACTGCCTAAAGAAATCTCTGAAGAAAGAGATCTAAATCTCCAAGACTGTCGTAGTATTTGTTGACTTCTTTATTCATTCTAAATATTCACTGTCATAACTAACTTAAGATTATTTTTCGTGAAAAGGAAACCCCCTCACCAAATCTGAATAGGAGGAAAGAAAAGGGTAAATGTGGAACCAATAGCTCCTTGGCTATTTCAGTTACACTTAAGTCTTGGAACTTTCACAAAGCACCACCTAACTTCCCCCAAAAGATCCACAGTCAGAAGACAGGATATCAAAAATCAAAAAAACTCAATGTGTAGAGGAAGGGGGTGATGATAAAGAAACGTCACTTTTGTCTCTAATGAAAGGTAGGAGTGAAAAAGCAAGACAGACTCTGGACATGTCAGAGGGTCTCAAAGCAAGGAGAGTCCCTGGCTACTCTCAGGCCCAAGGAGAGCCGTCCAGAGAACGAGGTTTGGATCATGAGGTCCTGGGACGGTTAAGGAAACAAACGCACAGGATACTCTGTCCTGGTAGTAGCTGCAATCCTCCGCGGGTCAATTCCTATTTTGCAAAGCACAGGACTTGCTCTTGGGCTAAGGCTGGGAAATGGTAGATACAGGCTGGCGGCGGGGGTGGTGAGGGGTGGGGAAGGGACAGCTACGGGGAGAAGAGAGAGAAGTGGGGGTAGAAGGGGAGGGTATGGAGAAAGCGACATGGATGCACCAGAGGCGGGGGGGCACTCGGACAGAAAGGGAATGAGAATGATTTTCCACCTTTAGTGCGCCCCCCACCCCGCAGATGTTAAACAGTCAAGGCCTAGGTGAAGAGAAGTGATTTTTTTTAAAAGGTAAATATGGATCAAGAGATGTCTGTTATTTTACCTAAGTCTTTGCATTTGTCGGAATGAAATTTCGGAAAACGCCACCAAACTTCCAAAAAGATCCCAAGTGAGGAAGGCGAATGTGAAGACCCAGTGGGGGAAAGGGGAAAGGAGCCCGCATTCCGATGGAGGCGGAGGAAGGCGTGTGGCCAGAAAAGGGAGAGGGGCTGCAGAAAGCTCGGCGGAACCTGGAATGGGATGAAAGTCCGCCAGCGAGTCTCTCCCGGCGGCCACGTCGCTTAACTCCGGACACCCATCCGGGGTCCGCAGAGTGCGCTAGGCGACGGCTCGCGCCCTCCCGACTTCTCCGCTCCGGCCACTCCTGGCGCACCCATTGCTCGGGTCGAACCCCTCCCCGAAGGACTAGGAGCCCCAAGGACCACGGCCCGGCTCCCAGCGCAGACCGCAGCCGCACCGCTTCCGCTCAGAGCCACCGCGTGGGCCGCCCGGACCTTGGACCGCACCTCGCGGCCGGCCACCACGCGTGACCCCAGCCCCGAGCCGCAGCCGCGGCCGAAGCAAGCGCCGCCGACCCACACCTACCGCAGCGCTCCATCTCGCGTCCCGGACGCGGACGCCGGCCCGACACTCACGGCCGTCGCCGCCGCCGCCGAGGGCTGGAGCTCGCAGACCCCATCCCCCCACAACCCGCGGACACTCGGCCAAGCCGCCGCCGCCCCTGCAGCCACCGCCACTACCGCGCTGTCCGCCGCCGCCCCGCCCCCTGGCCTCGCTCCTCCCGCCCTGCCTCGCCCCGCCCCTGGAGCCCAGCCCATTGGCCCACGCGCAGAGGGGGCGGGGCTGGGCGCCCAGAAGCAGGTGGGGCGGTTTCTGGCTCTGGCAAGCTGGGAGGCCGGCTGTCAATAGCACGGGAGCCCGCAGACTGTCCCCAACACCAGAGGTGTTGGCCAGACTGTGCGGTTTGCCGCAGGACCAGCGAAGCGAACCTTAGAAACAAGTCACCTTTTGCACCCTCCAGCAGGGAGCAGGTCTTCTGCCCTTGTTTAAGTGGAGATTTCCCTGGTGGACACTTTGAATTCCTTCTAGGAATCTGGTCTTCAACTTTTGTCTGCCTTCTTCCCCCACCCTTATGGAACAAAACTAGATTTCGTGCTTAACTTTAAAACTGCCCACCTGCTGCTGGGCGCCAGGCAATCTGTCTTACACTGATTGTCATTTTCAGAAACTAAATTATCCCAACTATTATGGCTTATAGAAGTTGCTCAATAAATACTAGTTGAATTTCCCCCTAACTGTGCTACTTGCTACTTACCATTAAATGCTCCCCTAAGTAATGGCATTCACACAACAACCAAAATTAAAGCATTTATCTAGAAGTTGGATCATACAACATATATTTAAAAAGTACAGCGTTTCTCTTGAATAATTAGAGTATATATTATAATACACCCAATCTACCAAGAATACCCTTCCTGTCATCTATGCTGAGACATAGCAGGCACTCCATAAGTTTTAGTTGAGTAAATGGGTAAAACTTTGGGAAGGGAATTTGGAAAAGTTCCTCAATCTCAACCTCCCCTTAACTTTTTTTCAAAATATATTAAACATCTGCCATATTCTCCATTCTCTTTTTTTTTCAAATATACTTTTATTGATTTTAGAGAGAGAGAGGAAGGGAGAAGGAGAGAGAGAAACATCAATGAGATAGAACTATCCATCAGCTGTCTCCTGCCTGCCCCTCTACTGGGGATCAAGCCTGCAAGCCCAGCATGTGCCCTGACCAAGAATCAAACCGCAATCACTGGGTGCACAAGATGATGCTCAATCAACTGAGCCACACCAGCCAGGGCATCCACTCTTCTTTTTTCACTCTGGAAGAATATGATATTTGAAAACAGAGAAAGATGGCAATTCATTTTTGCAAAATAAATACAATTATTAACTGAGAAAGAATGACTATCAAAAATAGGTTATTTGAGACAGGTGGCTCATGTGTTTGGTAAAGAAAAGAAAGAATTAAGGGCAATTCGGGCACTAAATTCTATTAACCGTGTCCCAGCACATGCCCTTATGCACCAATTTGTTTTTTACATATAAATATTTATTGTTTAAAATGGCTCAAGAGCATAGCTTTGAAGGACAAAGAATCACAAACAAACTAAAATCTTTCCATGATAGAGCTAATAGTGCCTTTGCTAAAGCCTTCCTCTTCTCCTCACTGAATATCAATCATCCCATTTGACATTGGTACATACAATCCTATTCTTGTGGCACTTGTGGTTCTCATAAGTATTTTATTTGGTAGCATTTATTTATACTAATTAGATTGTGAAGTCTACAGTATTATGTTGCATAGGTATATGTCTGGTATAGAAGGGCTAAGTATTTTCTGGAGAAATGTTGAGGAAATGACCAGTAAGCCAAGAAATAAAAAATCCTTCAAGATATGTTGGTTTTGGTTTTGTTTTTACCATAAGCTCTGCTCAACTTGTTGAACAGGTGAAACCAAATGCAATGGCTTCAAAACCACTTGCCTAAGGCAAAGCCTGTCCCAAGTACCCTGTGACCTGAGGTGAAGGGATTGATAATGCAGTCAGGTGCTCCACACAGACAGTAGAGATTGGAGCCCAAAAGGAGAGTTCAGTGGATGAGTGCTCTTCCTCTCAGCCACACTTAAGTGATAGTCTGTTTCGGAGAGTGCAACATCATCCACCAGACCAATTTTACTCATTGTTCAAATATTTACTGAGTACCTCCAATGGGCCAGGCATTGTTCTAAGCACTGGAATTATACTAGTGAACTTGAAATCCATTCTCAGGCTCTCCTCAACCATGATTAAATGCCTTGGAGAGGAGTTGAAATAATGAAATCAGGTAAGGGTGGCCCAAAGGCAGGTAGGCTCCCCATCACTGTAGCGGCCTTTAACCCTTGCTGCTGGAGCATTTAAAAAGAATCACAGAGAGCCCGACAGGCCACACTGAGTACAAAGACACCAGATTCCAAACTGGACAAAACTCACCAAGCAGGTTATTAATCTTGATTCCATGATGCTAGTAATTGAGAAACAAGAAATCAATTCAGACCACATACTGAAAATAAATGTGAAAGACATTGCAAACATCCAATACTTTGGTGTTGTCATGAGGAGAGAGGAAATGAAGGCTGAAAAAAAGAAGAAGAAAAACTCAATTGAGTGTATGGATATGATATCATACTAATTTCATGTTTGGATTAACATATTAAATTTCAAACCCCAGCTGTTTTTGTTTTGTTGTTTTTGTTATCTTAAGCTCTCTGTAAGACATTTGATAACATCAATCTCTGTGCTTGAGTCACTATGTACCATGATCCTACTTAGTGTTTTAACACGTGTAGGTAAACTCTCCCAATGGTTGGTGCAAAATGATACTATTGGCTTAAAATTTGAATTATTGATATTGTTGTGAATGAAGAGATGATAATGATAATGATGACAGCAATAATAACTAGCCTTCCATGGACAGCCATTGCAGTGCATTGAGCTCTATAGTGACAGTGCTGGGGCAAGTGCGAGCTGGACGGGCACTGGGCAACTACTGTGTGCTTACTGAGGAAAAGTAATTAAATGTGGCCAAAGGAGATCCTTAAGAAGCCGAGAGGCAGCCGAAACCGGTTTGGCTCAGTGGATAGAGCGTCGGCCTGCGGACTGAAAGGTCCCGGGTTCGATTCCGGTCAAGGGCATGTACCTTGGTTGCGGGCACATCCTCAGTGGGAGGTGTGCAGGAGGCAGCTGATCGATGTTTCTCTCTCATCGATGTTTCTAGCTCTCTATCCCTCTCCCTTCCTCTCTGTGAAATATCAATAAAATATATTTAAAAAAAAAAAAAAAAAAAAAAGAAGCCGAGAGGCAAAATGTCATCCTATGCTTTCTTTGTGCAAACTTTCTGGGAGGAGCACAAGAAGTAGCATCCAGATGCTGCAATCAACTTCTTTGAGTTTTCTAAGAAGTGCTCAGAGAGGTGGAAGACCATGTGCTAAGGAGAAAGGGAAATATGAACACGTGGCAAAGGCAAACAAAGCCCGTTATGAAAGAAAAATGAAAACATATCCCTCCTAAAGGGGAAACAAAAAGAAATTAAAGGATCCCAATGCACCCAAGAGGCCTCCTTTGGCCTTTTTCTTGTTTTGTTTTGAGTATCCCCCAAAATCAAAGGAGAGCATCCAGGCCTATCCATTGGTGATATTGCAAAGAAGCTGGTAGAAATGTGGACTCACACTGCTGCAGATGACAAGCAGCCTGAGAAAGGAAGGCTGCTGAGCTAAAGGAGAAATATAGAAAGAATACTGCTGCAAAAAAAAGGAGTCATCAAAGCTGAAAAAAAGCAAGAAAAAGAAGGAACAGGAGGAAGACGAGGAAGATGAAGAGGAGGAAAAGGAGAAGGATGAGGAAGAGGGGGCGGAGTAAGAGATGGAGGAGGAGAGGAGAAAGAAGAACAAAAGGAGGAGGAGAAGGAGGGGAAGGAGAAGGAGAAGGAGGAGAAGGAGAAGGAGAAGGAGAAAGAGAAGGAGGAGAAGAAGTTGTTGGTTTTATGGACGTCTTTTTTTCTTGTTTATAAAGCATTTAATCTCCCTGTACACAACTCACTCCTTTTAAAGAAAAAAAAAATTGAAATTTAAGGCTGTGTAAGATTTGTTTTTAAACTGTACAGTGTCTTTTTTGTATAGTTAACACGCTATCCTATGTGTCTTTAGATAGCCCTGTCCTGATGGAATTTTCAGTAGCCACTAACCTTGCCTGGTACAGTGTAGGGGTGGTAAATTGACATGGAGATTTAAAGTAGGTTCTTGTTGGTGCACAGTGCAATTAGTTATATATGGGGAGGGTAGTTTATTTGTCTTTAGTTGTCTCTGATACAGCTTATACAAAATAATTGTTCTGTTAATTAAAGAAGACATATGTAATACTTTCAACAATAAGGAATTTAAATAAAAAAAAACACAAAAATAAATAAATACCACTCTGTAATTGCAAAAAAAAAAAAGTTGCAGCTATTTTGTTGACATTCTGAATGCTTCTAAGTAAACACAATATTTTTATTTTAAAAAAATAGCCTTCCATGGTTTGCTCTGTGCTAGATACTATCTTAATTATTCTTTATATTTAGTGAGTCACAACAGCTCTATGAGGTATTAGTATCATCCCCATTATACAAATGAAAAACTTCAGCAGAGATCAAAAGTTCAATAGTTTCTGTTAGACTTAAAGAAAATTAGTGTTAAGATGAAGATAAGTTTGACCATACTTTTCTTAGGAAAACTTCCTGGAGAATCACTCCTCTTATTCGTTCTCTGCCTCTCTGGCCTTCTTGCTGTTCCCCACATGTGCCAGGGGGTCTCTTGCCTTTGCTATTCCATCTGCCTGGGATGGGCTCTTCCCCTATATCTATGTGACTTGTTCTTTGTTCCCTTCCAGCCTCTCCTCAAATGCTCCATACCACTGACATGTTCCGCTCCGTAGAAAACAGCATTTCCTCTCTTTGCTTCTCCCTATCTTCCTTGCCCTGCTTTAAATGTTGCCACCTCACTTACCATTCTATTGGCTTGGAATAGTTATTAGTGTATTTGTATATTTTTTATCTTTCCACACCAGTGTGAAAATGTTAGCTATGTGATAGAAAGGACTCTGCCTGTTTTGTTCACCATTGTACTTGGAAAAGAACTTGGCATTAATCAATAAACAAAAAGGTTTAAAGAAAATAACAGTAAATATGCCTAAATACTAAATTTATCTTTTAAAAGGATTGGTTTGTTAATATTTTCAAAATTTTAATCAGATAAAAGGCCCATATTGCTTTGTTTGACAAAGATTTTACATCAGCTGCTTGTAACCAACATAATGCATGCCAAGTTTAATTACTTCACCCAATCTTTACCTGCAAAAACCATAAATAACTCTAGGATCTTAAATTATTTCCTTCCTTCTCTTAAGTGAGGAGTAAACATTTTCTGCTATTGTTTTTCTTTCATTTATTCTATAAAATGCTAATTAGATAAGAAAGCAAATATAGCCACCACTCAACTGTGTATTTTATTCAATGAATGACAGTATGCTGAGGGGGGGTACATTTTGTCATTTGGTCCTCATGAAAACTTCATGAGATGGGAAGATGAGATCTGTTTTTCACCAAGAAAATACCATAATTTTCAGAGTCAGAGGGATGTTAGAGCTTATCTACGCCATGCTTCTTTATTTTATAAGGAAAGTTTAGCCATCTTTCCCAGAAATCACAGTTAGTGCTTGGCCTAATTAGACGGGAACAAAGACTAGGGGTCTTTTCACACTAATTGATAGACTAAGGTCTTCAAATGACAGTGAGTTTATGAAGTTAGACCAGTGCACCTATCTGTATCATTCTTAGTTTAATGTGTAAATAAGTTCTACTAACATCTTTAAATATGAAATTTGTACTACAAATTTACTTCTATTATTTTGGAGTTCTGACATATTAAGTTAGTAAAAAATAATGGCCCCTAAAAAAATGGGTGGCTTAACATGGAACCAAAGACAAGTTGGTTTGCTTTTGAAGTAGAAAGTTGTCCTGAAGCATTCTGGAACACATGCCCAGAGTACAGCCTTTCTCTTAGGGAAAAAGCTGGCTGGCATTAGGAAGGAATAGAGCTCAATGGAAACATTGCTAATCTCTTTCTTTATCTACCCACTGAACAAATATTGCTGAACCCTGAGAAACAATGCTACCACTAGGGACTTTAATGAGTGTTTATCTTTCTAACTGCATATTTATATAGGGGTGGCTGCCTGTGGCATGCTTGCCAGAGGATTGGGAAGTGACTGCTTGTAAAAAGTTGAAAAATATTTAGTTTTACAAACCTGTTTCAGCAAAGTTTCCTCTTAAGTTCATTCAAGAGGACATTACATTCCACAGTATCAAAAGAACTATTATTATCCAATCATTGAGATACCTAGATTTAAATGATTGTATTCTGAAGTTATTCTAATACCTGACAATGTAAGGCTAAACCAGAAGAATAAAATACAGGAAAAATAGTACTATGAATTAATAACCCTATAAGATTGGTGCCTCAAAATGTCGATAAAATTTTGCTTCAAAGATCTTGAAAAATATTATCACTGCTTGATTGACATCCTTGGCCATGGATGGATTTGACATCCTTATTTTGCTTGATGACATATTCAGTTTAAGATGTTCATGAGTGTAATTAATTTCATCTGGGAGCTACATGGTACTAGATTATATGAGGTCACAAGCATAACTATATATCCTACTAACCAAAAGACTGATGAAATATCTCTTATGTAACATCACTGAAACCATCAGCTTAGTACATGCAGGGTGGAGAACAGATGAACTGGCAAGCAAGGCATCAAGACAATAAGTAGCCCTGCTTAGAAGTTAGCCTGAGTTGGGCTGCAAAATGAAATTTCTTTAGATCTATTCTGTGAGTAGATAAAGACAATACTCTTAGTTGAAATGAACAAGATCAAGACAGCCTCTAATTACTTGCTTCTGGCTAATGAGTAAGAACCGGGTGTGTGTGTGTGTATGTGTGTGTGTGTGTGTGTGTGTGTAAAAAAGAGTTTCATACTGGAAAAATGACTCAAAGAAAAGATAAAACAAGCTTACCAAGAAAACAGAATTTAAGGAAATGAGTAGATCGGTAGATAAGAGGTCTAGATGTACATCTTGGAGTTATTTACAGACTGAAAAAGTAGAAGCTTAGAATATGGGTCAAGGAACAGTGGATTCTAGAAGGACTTTCTGAAGATGTTTCACAGAAAAGTGGTATCTCAATCTATACAAACTTTTCTGAACACCAGCAAGTCTCTGAAATGGAGCTGCATATGCTAACAGGAATGTTGTATTTGTGAATCAGTGTTTGAAATGCTCTGAAAACTGAAGGGGCTGCAGGGTTTTGGTAGTGGGGGCAGGGAAGGACTATGGGGAGAAAGAAAATGTAAAGGAGATGGAGACCTCTAAGAAATTTTCTTGAGAACAAGGTAGATCACTGATTAATCAGACAAGGTACTCTGAGCTGAATTGTGTCCCCTCAAAATTAACATGTTAAAGGCCTAACCCCACTACCTCAGAATTTGACTGTATTTGGAGATAGCGTCTTTAAAGAGGTACTTAAATTAAAATGAGGTAATTAGTGTGGGCTCTAATCCAAAGTGACTGGTGTCCTTATAAGAAGAGAAGATTAGGACACAGATACACACAGACCCTGTGAAGGCACAGGGAGAAGACAGTCGTCTATCTACAAGCCAAGAGAATCCTCAGAAGAAACCATCCATGCCAACACCTTGATTTCAGACTTTTAGCTTCCGGGATACTGAATTATTTTGAAAAAATAAATTTCTGTTAAGCCACTCAGTCTGGTATTTTGTTATGACAGCAAACACACAATACCAGTTAAGTTCTAGGCATAAAATAGTACCACTACTGGGTTCTAGTTGGACCCAAGACCATTTTCTTCACCCACTCCATAGAAATATTAATTAAATCCAAGTCTGGCTGAAAATTGCCATTCTCCAAATCTTTAAGTGGGGCATTTTGTCTTCATAATATTCACAAGTTTCAATGAGTCAATATCACTCCTACTCTGGGGTGTGGGCCCGGATGCAGCATCATATCCATTGTAATATTGTCATTAAAATCAAAAGGCAGGGTGTTTACAAAACTGGTGTCATGTAAGTGTTTTCAGTGGGAGGCGGCTGATTGGTTTCTGCTCAGAGTAGAAGGGATGCTTTGGTGTCTTCATTTGTACCAACACAGGAGGAATTAAATTGAAAATTTTAAGAATAGTATTGCTGCTACTACCATTAGTATTGGTGGCTAGTTAATAATAATAAGCCCATCACAATTCTTGGTTCACTAATAAGAGCTCAATAAGCATTAATTTACTTTTCTATTATTTTTGGTTCTATAGCATTTCACAGGGTACTAAACTCTATCATATATATAGATTACTTCAATTTATCTTCAAGACAAGTTGTGGAATATGAATTATTGTTATCATTCTCATTCAGATTTCTCACAAGAAACTGTATCTCAATAAGAGTAAGCTACTTACCCAAAGTTGTCCAACAAGTTAATAGCAGAGATTGAACTTTAAGTGAGGTCACCTGTCTCTTCAAGCAGGACTCTTTCCAATGCACTCCCCAGATCTAAATAGTCCTATTACACACTGTAAGTTTCCAATAATCTACTTTGGTCAAGGAATGACATTTTTTGTATTCATTAAATATTCTAGGTAACAAAGAGTTTTGATATTTATCATACAGATTGTACCTATCCTACAAACAATCCATGAATAAACATACAAATGGGCAGAAGAGGAGAATGTCCCCCAAACCCCTTTAGTAAGTTATTTCTTCTACCAATGGCCTTGGTTCAGAATTTCTAATGAGTGAGGGCTTTAAAAAAAAAACAACACAAAACGAAAACAAAAAACACTTAGAACATTCTCACATAGAGTTCCAGCTACAAATACCTAGGGATAGATCAGTACCCAGTACTAATCTTTAGATATTTTGTAGTGTATTTATTTTGTAATACATATAATACATTTTTGGAGAGGTCTGTATATGTGTGTGGGGTGAGGAGGCAATAACATTGTTTCTTTATGCTAGACCTACAAGCAAACTTTTGGAATACAATCCATTCATTGGATAGGGACTCCTTAAAAGTTAAGAATTTTCAAAGAATTTGTTTATGATCCTCTCAAACAAATCGTTCTATGATTCAGAAGACTCTTCAAGAATTTTGCAATGTCTCTAAATTATTATTGTGACACATGTAACATAACCCAATGATATGTGCCCTATAGATGAAGAGAAGAATCCTATCTAATAAAGATGGAATATGCAAATTGACCATAACTCCGTGACAAAGATGGCGGCACCCACAGCTAATAAGGAGGGAATATGCAAATTGAGGCAGCAAGGCAAGAGGCGGAAGGCGGCTCTGGCCGGAGAGAAGGCGGTGCCGGCAGCCAGGGGAAGGAAGGCCTATTCTTGCACGAATCTTTGTGCATCAGGCCTCTAGTTCATTAATAAGAGACGGGAAGATGACAAAGTGTTAATGACATTACACAGGTATTGCTATGTTATTAGAAATTCTATCAGAATCCTTGATAGCACTGGAATAAGGTCCAGCATATGTATTGATTGATGGCTCATCCTAACTCCTCCTTAGAGAAGGAAGATGATAGAAGCCCCACTCAGAGATGTTGGCTTCTGGTGACAGAGAACCAATTATTAGTTGTGATATACAAAGGTGTTAAAATAGAGATTGAAAACTCAAGACCCCAGAGGGAGGGGCAAACAGAGAGCTAGACTCCCAGCAGGAAGGAATTTTTTCTTACTTTGCTCTAGACCACTGAGGCAGGGTGACTAACCAGGTATCCCAATTTGCCTCAGGCCATTTCAGTTAATACCTGTTCAGGCATAATTATTAACAGAGCCTCCTCTCACTTTCAAAAGTGTGTCAATTTGAACAATACAGTGTAAAGGCACTTCAGTCATGGGAAAACTTAGTCATAGTATTGTTTGATTTCTCTCTCTTTTTTTAAAAAAACCAGAAATTTGGGCTTTATAAAACATCATTGGAATTTTAAATGTGGCCAACAAATTGCAAATTTTTAAAAATTTTGTGCAGGTCAATAAAATCTCATAGGGAGCAGAATCTGGCCTGGGAGCTGCCAAATCTGCAATCTCTGAGTTACAACCTCTAGCTCAGATGAGCATGCTGTTTGGTTTGGCTTTTTGGAGAACTTGTCTCTCACATAGCTGGTGACAGAGGGTCTTAGAGTGCCCCCCACAGGGAGGGCCTTCTTGCTCTAGGAAGTTCCAGTAGAAATCAGTGTGGGCTCCAGAAGATGGCAGGCCTGATATGAACAGTTTAGGCAGATGGTTCTAGACCTTGGTAATGATTATAGCTAGCACTTCCATATACTTAATGCATTTACTCTTCCCAATGAGTCTGTGAGGAAGATATTACTATCTCCATTGTTATAATGAGGAAACTAAGCCTTAAAGAGACTAATTAGTTTGAACAAGGTCACCTACCAAGTAAGTGGTGAAACCAGAATCTGAACTTAGGTCAAACTTGACTCCAAAATCCATGAATTTATTCTCTGTATCTGCTGCTTCCCAAGGTAGAGAGATCAACTTTCTCTTTCAGTTGGGACATTTTTTTATTTGAGTGAATCTTTTTTGACCACTTGTCACTATGGAAAATTACAGTCCTGATTCTGGGTCATTTTCTTGCCTTCGTTTAGGGCATTAGACCAGAGGTCCAGTGGTTAAGCCCAAACGTTTAGGAATGGGGTGCTTCATGGGATGAAGAGCCAAAGTCCCAGCTGATCATAAGCAGTGTTCACTTATCATGTGTCCTTCTACCCAGATCCTTCGAGAATCTATAATGGTGCTAGGCAGCTGGTCAAAGACCTAAGGTTTCATGATTTCAGTCATTTCTGTATCCTGTATCTATTTTAGAGATACAAGTAACCAATAGACCTCATCTAATGGAGCCTAAAAAAAACATAGGATTTTATTTTCATTATTAATTTGACCAAAGATTGGGAAAACATGTTGCACTGGGTTGACTACTGCCCCTCTCCCCCCCCTCCCACCCCTCTGCACCCCTCGCCCCCATTCATGTCTGCCTGGAACTTCAGAATGCGACCTTATTTGGAAATAGGGTCTCTGCAGATGTAATTAGTTAAAATAAGGTCATACTGGATTAGGGTGGGCCCTAATTTGAAGACTGAAATCCTTATAAGAAGAGAGACACAGAGACCTACATACACAGTGGGAAGATGGCCAGGTAAAGATAAGTAGAAATTAGAGCAGTGCAGCTGTAGCCAAGGAACACCAAGGACTGCTGGCAACCATCAGAAGCTAGGAAGAAGCAACTCTAGAGCCTTCAGAGGGAGCATGGCCCTGTCAATGCCTTGATTTGGGGCTTTTTTGCCTCCAAAACTGTGAAAGAATAAAACTTTTTAATGCCATTCAAACTCATGGTAATTTGTTGCATCAGCCACGGGAAACTAATACACTTGTTATAGAAAAAACATGTTATGCTGTAATGCTCTTTTAAGATGGATTGGATAAATCCATGTTGAATGTTTAAATTCAGAGATCCCAAGTCAAAAGCTCAAGAAGTATTTCCTGGCCCACTGTTAGCTGAAGAGTAAACTCTTCAGAGAGGAAAAGTTGCCTCCCTATATAATGCAAAAGCATCTGTGGAATTTCTACAGGGGACCAGAGGCATCCAGTGTGTTGGTTCAATATGGCTCAGTTCTGAGCTAATACTGACCAAGACATATTGTGATAGGAAGTCACCCACCAATCTATCACCATTTGTTACACTGTCCCAAGCCTGAGTGAGCCACAAGCATTTGAATGTGCATTATATAGTAGCCTTTTCCCATGTGTGCCCTGTCTATCTGACTGCTATCTGACTCATGTTCCTGGCCAAGGCTATGATTCTGACAACCTTATCAGCTTTTATTTCTCTAAGGGCAGATCTCTATTTTACTTTAACCTCTGCTGGGGTCTGCCTCAACTTGGATGAGGAAGAATCTCTATTGTTCCTGTCAGTAAGTGGCAAGAACAATAAAAACAACAACCAAGAATAGCTGCATCATTGTAAAAATGGCATTAGAGTCAGGCTGATGGGTGCCCAGGGGCCCCCAGGGTAATCCACGACGCATTGCATTCTAAAGAACTTCTAGTCCTTAAATGATGTTCTCGTCTCTGCAGCTGTTAAGAGTATTCCCTGACTTACATCCTACATCCCTACAACACCATCTTCTCAGTTTCTCCATCTCGCCATTAACTAAGCTAAACGCATCTCTCTTCTTGAAACATTTAAAAACCAGCTCATGAAACCACCATCTGCCACTGCTGAATTCCATCAGATTAGAATTAGATCAGCATCCCAGTGATTCGAGTACCCAGTCCCTTATTGGACATTGACTCTTGGACTGCTCATTACTATAGCTTGACTAGTCCTTCTTATCCCCAGCTCTTGCTGCTTCCTGTTTCCCAATTCACTTGCTGCAGAAGCTCTGGCACACCTTATAAATCCAGGCACATGAGCTATGATAACACTGATCCCACTGAATAATGCAGTAAAAATTTTTGTGCTTGTTTCAATAAGGTTAGGTCTCATTTGGCTTTACTGTGTTATTCATATGGGTCAACTATAGCTACATCTCAACAGAATTCAAGATTTCGGTAATTTAGAAGTAAAAAATTTAGAGTGTTGTGTATCTATAATGTTGTGTGCTTGTAATGAGAAACAGCAGTGCTCTAAATATAGTAGAAGCCTTGCAAACCATGTACAGCACGTGTGTAATTTTGAGGCCAATTATGAAGTGTCACACAAGGAGGCAGAGCACCTCAATGAAATAAATTTCACCTCTAATTCCCTTTGGGTGTACACAGTATGTTTATGTTTATAATAATACAGGCTCATTTTTAAAATTTGGTAGAATTGTTAAATAACCTATGATATCACTATCCAAGATAGTAATTATTAATGTCATAGAATTCCTCTTTTCCATTTTTTTTTTGTGTGTAGGTATATTCACAGAATTACTCTATATATGCCACTCCCTACTTCTGTTGGTTTTGTTTTTGCTTTTTCCACTTAGCATTTTATAGCATAAGGATTTTCCCATGCCATATAGGATTCCTCAATGGTATGATCTAGTGTGACCATATACTAGTTCATTTTCTGGAAGTTTCTTACTTTAACCAGTTCATTTCTCTACCATTGAATGTTTATATTGCTTCCAATATTCCTGGGTATGAATAACAAGCTTCCTTGTACATAAAGCTAAGTTCATACTAATCCTCATTTCCTTAGATTACATCCCCAAAAGTAGCATTTCTTGATCAAAGGCTGGGCATATTTTTATGGATATTTCTACATATTACTACTTGGTCTCCAGAAAGAATACAACTATTCACAATCTTTACAGTGGCATGTTAGAATGGCCATCTCACCAAAACAGTCCTTGATGTCTTTCTCCCATGAGTTGGCATAAGTCCCATTGAGCCTCGGGTGTTCTTGCTGGCTCCCATCTGAATCTTTCTTTGTTAGGTTCTATACTGATCCTCATCTCATCTCCACTGTGCATAATTGGTACCCAGAAATCCAAAGCCTACCCTTTTCATCCCAAGCCTAAGAAGTTTCTGGCTGGGAAGAACATCAATAGCCCTTGCCTTATTAGTCAATGCAGGTCTGGAAATGGTTTTTGGTTCTCAGGCTGAAATGCGACCCAAGGGCTTCAGTGTCTTTGGGCAATGGTTCTCTTTGAATGCCCCTCTATGGCTCCCTCCCACTTGCTTCTTTTGGGCTTTTGAGTTCACTCAGGGGAATCACACCCTGTACCCCACCATCAAATATCTACATCCCCTGCAGCACACTTGCCTGTCCATTACCTGGGTTTGGACCATCTCTTGCTCTTCTCCATTTCCTATTGGATAGACTTTCCTGGAAGAGTTAGCTTTACATCTCACAATCCTCCATCCCTACAATCTTTCATCCTATCCCACTCCTGGTGTATGCCAGAGGCCATCGAGGCCATTCCCTTAAACTGTTTTTCTTGTTGGTTGTCCCTTTGACCTTGACAGCTATGAAATGGGACAGTATTTTCTAAACCTTCTCTTGCTCTTTGTCATGGTCTTTTATTGCCAAGCTCTTCTCCGGGTTGCCCCTGTCTCTGGCAAGCCCCTCACTTTGGCTCAGGGCTTCTTCTCTGTTCCCAGCACGCCCTGGCCCGTGCACTTCAAGTCCGGTGAGAAACTGACACTTCAAGGCCTTGCTTCAGGATATTAAGGGAGTGTACAAACTGTGCACTGAAGACTGTGGCAGTTTGCCAGTTTCATCTTAATAAACTCGACTCCACTCCCCAGCCTTATCCCATCCTTGTCCAACTCCCATTTGGTCTTTGCTGTGTCCCATTTGTTTTAAGTTCCATCTCTGGTATCAACACTTTGGTTGATCTTCCCTCTGACCTCTGACCCACCATATGCTATCCCTATTCCCCACCTGGCTCTCCTTCCTGCCTTGGCATGACTGACCTGGTCTGGCTTCCCTGTGAGCTGAAGCCATAGCTGCCCTGGCAGGGATGACCTGGCATTCCTGAGGGCCCTGCCTCCTGCCTGGCTCTGGCCCTGCTCCAGAGCTATGTGGGCAGGATATTTTTAACCCCTCCATTTTCAGTTTTCTCCTGAGAAGGTAACGCCTACCACCTGACTAGGCAGCTTAGGCTCAGACCATCTCTTTCTCTTGAGCCCCTTCCATGGCATGCTTTGGGAAGGAATGTGGAAAATAGGGGCATTCACTCACATCTGAAGAAACTCTAAGAAACCAATTATCAATTATTGCTTAGAATGCCCTGATTTCCCTTTGGGGTATTATTGCCTAATTCCATCAATTTATTGGGAGCTACAGTTCCAAATTTCATCCCACAGTTGGGATCTCCCCTCCTCATTACTGCCTGCTCCTCAAGCCCCAGTGACTTTTCCTGACACCTGATCCTGACTGTGTGAAAGCCCTGCCGCGGGGGTGGGGATGGCTTGTTGCCTTAGTGAGTTCTATAAGAGATAATGGGGGACACTAAAATCAAGAGGGTGAGGAGATGTCTCTTGGTTTGTGAAGGTAAAGTCTACAAACCCAGGAGGAAAGCCTGGTACCCCTCCACTCTAGCAGCTGTTGCAGACTTGGCACAGAACCAGGAATGTGGATGTGGGGAGATTGGGGAGAAATACTGCTCTTATTTCTGGCCTATTTTATGAGCCAGCAGGAAGGCACATGGTGGTATTCTTTCTGGTCAAGCTGCTTTTGATTAAAAGAAACTGAAACCTACCCCGAGTTCAGGCAATTGGAATGAAAGAAAGGGCTGGCCCTCTAAGGTAAAGCTAGCAGGAAAGTAGGGAATGACAGGCAAATTGGCTGACATGGCCAGGGCAGTGGGTCAGCCAAGCATTAAATGGACACTGCTAACTGTCATTAGATTCCTTCTGTGGTGTGTTCATTCCTGGACCACAAAGTCCAGGAACTCCCGAAGCCCATGCTACTCCAGAAACTACTCTCGGCAAAGTCAATATGCTCTCACCTCCAAAATATGTTGGGGAATTTTCAGAGCTTTGAGTGGGCGTCTGAGTCTCTCTCCCTTCCTGATGGAGAGGGGCTAACTTTCCCAGAATATTGTGCTTACTGCACCAATCTAAGGGCTAACAGAATCTCCTTGCCATATATGTTTTTTTCCCCCTCCACTCTGCTCTCCTCCCTAATTTCATGCCCGGAGCCCCCTAAAGTTGTGACCTTTGCTTCTTTTCATCTGTATTGCAGTGGGGCTCAGGGGGCAGAACACACAGAAGCTGGGAGAACCAACTCATTTCTGTAACTCTGGTTCTAAAGAGAACTCTTTGAGTTCAATGGAGTACCTGTTAGCCATTCCTTACTAAATTCATAATAACTTACCTCTCAGTGTTCATGGCCTCCCCAGCACTGGAGTTTTCCATTCTAAGCTTTCTGAGTCAAACTTTCTGGTTCTGGAAACACATATACAAATAAACTATTTGTGCCCGGCTGGCATGGTTCAGCAGTTGACCGTTGACTTGTGAACCGAGAGATTGCAGTTCAATTCCCAGTTGGGGCACATGCTGGGGTTGTGGGCTCAATCCCCAGTGTGGGGCATGCAGAAGGCAGCCAATTGATGATTCTCTCTTATCACTGATGTTTCTCTCTCTCTCCCTCTCCCTCCCTCTCTGAAATCAATAAAAATATGTTTTTTAAAAAATATATTTTATTGATTTTTCACAGAGAGGAAGGGAGAAGAATAGAGAGTAGAAACATCGATGAGAGAGAAACATCGATCAGCTGCCTCCTGCACACCCCCCACTGGGGATATGCCTGCAACCAAGGTACATGCCCTTGACCAGAATCAAACCTGGGACCCTTTAGTCTGTAGGCCGAAGTTCTATCCACTGAGCCAAACCGGTTAGGGCAATAATAATATGTTTTAAAAAATAAACAAATAAATAATTTGTGACAACCAATCATTAGTCCCTGGAGGAAGTATTAGTACATTCATTGCCCTTTAAGCTTTAGAGCATTGGGCATCATATATATGAGGAAAACAAGTTCATAGAGGTGAAGTAACTTGACCAAGGCCACATGAGTTAATGGCAGAGCCAGGGAAAGAACTCAGATCTTCTATTCTCAGTTCAGGAATCTTTCCACTGCCCTATGCCTCCCCCAGGGCTTTGCTCATGTTTGGTTTATGCAACACTGTATCTTGAGTCGAAATTACTGCTGTAGTTTAGAAATAGGCCAGTTGCCTGTTCAGCATTTTCTTTCTGACATTCTGCAATGGAGCCTGAAAATAATACGGGCTGCTACATAGAACTGGGACTATCTTAGATCTTTAACAGGTGTGTTAGAGATCCCAAATCCTGGAAAGTACTTTGTGTGTTCTCACTTAAGAGGTAGTTGTACATACAGCCTTGGTTTCCAAAGACTATAGTGTCACAAAGCTTGCATGTGGATTACAGCCTTAATGTCCTTGAGCACCTTTCTAACATTCTGGGATGAGATGAAAGTGCAATGTGATTGTCAAATCTCATTTACATTTCTCCTCTGCTCTTGTGAAAATTTAACTCACTTACATTTTATCTCCTACCACATGCACAAATGTAATAGTACTATGTAATGGAGAGGCAATAGAAATGAAAAAATGAGATGATGGGTTCTGATATCAAACAAATCTGGGATTGTATCCAGAATTGGCCACTTGCTAACTGTGTGACCTTGGGTAAATAACATAACCTCTCCAAGACTCAGTTTTATCACTTATAACATGAATATTATTTGAAATAATTATATTAAATAATCCACTTAACCCTGCGTGTGGCCAATAGCAAAGGCCTCCCAAATCATGACTTGTCATTGCTGTGAACTACCTCAGTCTTCACTATATAATAGGAGATCTTAAGTACTCAAGCTACTATCAGGGGTCCTCAAACTTTTTAAACAGGGGGCCAGTTCACTGTCCCTCAGACCGTTGGAGGGCCGAACTATAGTTTAAAAAAAAAAAAAACTATGAACAAATTCCTATGCACACTGCGGTCCCGGGACGAGTCGGCTGCTAAGCAGGACAGGCAGCGGCACCCGGTGGGCCGGATAAATGTCCTCGGTGGGCCACATGTGGCCTGCGGGCCGTAGTTTGAGGACCCCTGTAACTAGATGATATAATTGCATTTCTTTGGCAGTTCTAATACTTGTTTTATTACATTTTCCCTCTTTCTATAGCTCTCAATTATTTTTACACAGTATAAACTTCAGTTAAACATAGGTTACTTCTGACCAACAGGAAATAATTAGTACATTTTATTAATTATAGTTGTTCAATATTTTGATTTTTAAAATTAATTGGTTCTGTATTCATTCCGATATTCATTTTTAATATAACAATTGAAACTCTAAGTTTAATTAAAATATATCTCTTATATGGCAGGAACTATAGATAATATTTGATATGTTAATTTCAAAGATAATCAATTTACTAATTCTAAACTCTTTAATTTTTGTTCAAGTCTCACCTTCTTTCCTTTTCCGTTTTTTTTTTTTTATATTTATTGTTGATGGTACTACAGATATCTTCCATTTTTTCCCTTTTTGCCCCCCTCCATCCAGTCCCTGCTTCATCACAAGTCTTCCCCACCTTATTGTCTGTGTCCATGGATTATACATATATGTTCCTTGGTTAATTTCTTCCCGCCGCCCACCCCCTTCCTCACTGAGATCTGTTATTCTGTTCATTGCATCCATACCTCTGGACCTATTTTGTTCATTGGTTTATTTTGTTCATTAGATTCCACATTTAAGTGAAATTATGATATTTGTCTTTCTCAGGTGAGCTTATTTTGCTTAGCATAATAGTCTCCAGATACATCCATGCTATTTCAAAGGGTAAGAGTTCCTCCTTTTTTTTTTTACAGCCTCATAGTATTCCATTGCGTAAATATACCAGAGCTTTTTTGCCCACTCATCTACTGATGGGCATTTGGGCTGTTTCCAGAATTTAGCTATTGTAAAAAACACTGCTATGAACATAAGGGTGCACACATTCTTTCTGCTTGGTGTTTCAGGATTCTTAGGATATATTCCCAGAAGTGGGATCACTGGATCAAAAGGTAAGTTGCATAAAAGACTTAAGTGTAAGTCCTGAAACCATAAAAATCCTAGAAGAAAACATAGGCAGTAAAATCTCAAGCATCTCACACACCAGTATTTTTACCGATAGATTGCCTAGGGCAGTGGTCGGCAAACTGCGGCTCGAGTGCCACATGTGGCTCGCAAGCCGCGGTTTGCCGCTCTGTTGATTAATGAGTTTGCTGACCACTGACCTAGACTCTCATTACAGGCTGTTGTTGTTCCTTGTGATTAAGCCCCTATCCCAGTGGTTGGCAAACTCATTAGTCAACAGAGCGGCAAACCGAGGCTTGTGAGCCGCATGTGGCTCTCGAGCCGCAGTTTGCCCACCACTGGGGCCCTAGCGTAAGAGAAACAAAGGGGAAAAACCCACAAATCTCACCTTAATAGGCTTACTCAGATCATCAATTTAACTCTGCAAGCTTTCACCTTCCCTAATTCCTGCCACTCCCTCTCTCCCCACACATACATACTGGCACACTTCTGAACTACCTTATCTTGCTCAATTTTTTTTCCCATAGGACTTATCCCTATCTAACAAACTATGTAACTGTGTTATGTTTACTTTATGTTTCCCATGGACAGGATCTCTCTCTCCTTAATATATCCCAAGTGCCTAGAATAACACCTGAGACATAGGATGTATGCAATATATATTTTATGAATTAGTTGAATGTTTGTTAAATGAATACAATGGCATATTTAACTGAAGTCTACTTAAACTACCAAATGATTATCTTCCATAGGAGAAATATAGACAAATCCCTGAGCCATAATGTCTATTTGTCTTTTTGTATTTTCTTGCTAAGCCAAACTAGACTTTAATAACAACTCTTTAGAAATATATGCATGTGTATATATGTGCACACATATGTACTTATATAATACTAGAGGCCCAGTGCATGAAAATTCATGCACTGGACGGGGGTTCCCTCAGCCCGGCCTGCCCCATCTCACAGTCCGGGAGCCCTCAGGGGCCAGAGGTGACCCGGTGATCAGGGGAAGGCAATGCCCCCATCACACCTCTGCTGCTGCCACTGCCGGCAGTGCAAGCCTTGGCCGGCCCTAGTTACTTGAGCCTCAGGCGACCCTGGGCAGCTGGGC
Source organism: Plecotus auritus (assembly GCF_963455305.1). Classification (NCBI taxonomy): domain Eukaryota; kingdom Metazoa; phylum Chordata; class Mammalia; order Chiroptera; family Vespertilionidae; genus Plecotus; species Plecotus auritus. Next base: position 75,053,427 of record NC_137771.1, read on the forward strand.
AGCCGCCATCCGAGGCTTTCCTGTGCCTCGGGCTGGCCCTGGGTGGCTGGGGGGCTGAGGGGACTGGGTGCCGCCATCTTGTGGCTATGGGCACCACCATCTTTGAGGGCATGGCAGTCAATTAGCATATTCCCTCCTTATTGGCTGTAGGCACCACCATCTTTGTGAGGGTGTGACAGTCAATTAGCATATTCCCTCTTTATTAGATAGGATGAATATAAATCGAGATACATGCACACATGTAAGATTATATTTTTTCGTAGTGCAATAACTTTTAAGTCTGTCAACAGAATATAATCTTCCCCTGCTTTTTTCTATCTTGAGGCAATGTTTATTTCTAAAGACACAGAAATTTCACCACATATCCCACAGAGCAATGAATGCCCTGGGGTGAAAGTCCAGAAAAAGTTCCTTTTCAAAACTCTCAGAATTAAGTCCAGATCTGGCCCGGATCCAGTGAGACAGCTGAATCATTCGCATGCTGGTGCTTAAATATGGAGTATTACTTTAGAGCAGCGATTTTCAACTGGTGTGCCACAAGAATTTTTAAAACATACGGGACACTGACCTCTTTTCCTTAGATTGTCAAATTTTAAAAAAAAAAATGACAACAGGCAACACAACAATAGGTCCAGTGTGAATGAAGCAAAATTATACCTATTTTTTGTCCAATTTGTAAAAAATATAATATATTTTAGGTGTGCCACAGAATTTTAGTAATTACTTTGTGTGCCATGAGGTGAAAAAGGTTGAAAATTGCTGCTGTAGAGTGAAGCTCAAAAGGAATCTGTTTTTATCTAAATTAAAATTGTTATTTGCTGCTTAGCCCTGGCAGACTGACTTGGCTCATTTATTCATGAGCATTCATTTAATGCCTCACTCTTTGTTGGGCATTGTGTTAGGTCCTGGCTGTATGTGATGAAAGGAAGACGTTTCTTCTTTTAAGGGATCTAATCTAGGGGAAGTAATAGACAAGTAAGATGGCAATTATAATACAGTGTAAGTGTCCCTTTACAGCTGACGACAGGATGCTGAAGGAACACAGAGGTTAGGATGTAATTATGGTCTCTAAATAACCTAGACCATTGCCAAGTTCACCCTTAAACAATTAGATTTTCAAGATTGGATCAGCCCTTTTGTCTGCTCTTAGATGTCAATCACTCATTTCCAGGAACAGGAGCAAAATTTGTTATTATCATTATACTATTATTATACTTTTAATGATAATGATGACAGTGAGAAAAAGGCAGTTTACAAAACAAGAAATACAATCTTAGTCATAATTAAAGTCATTCAAATTAAAATGATGATGCAATTGAGTTACTCAATCACTGAGCACCTACTATGTGCCAAGTACTGTTGAAGGTGCTGGAGATACAGTAGGGACTAAAGCCTACAAAGTTATGGCTCTCCAAGAGCTTATATTCTAGTTGAGGAGACATTAGATACACAAATGAATAAATAATAGTAGGTGCGTGAGCATATAAAGTCCTGGCTGAAGCCCAGCTTACAGTAGGTCCATTGGGCCCATGGATTCAAATGGGGGTCATTTTCCCTCATCCTCAAGTGTAAAATTGAGAGACAAACGTTGAAGTTGGAGATGGAAGAAGTCAAGAGGATGAACAACAAACTACAGTTTTGCTCCAGGGCTATGTTAACTATCCCACTTATCATAATACAGTCCGAAAAAGAGAACTAGACTCTCCTCAGGACATTATTACATTAATAACATCAAGCTGATCAGGCAAAAAACAAAAAAACAAAACAAGAGGTAGTTAGCATGCTAGAGACTTGATAAGATACATGCATTTCAGAGGGTGAAAATAAGCCCTAGGGAGATTCAGGGATCTCCCACATTTATAAAGTTTCCAGGGTCTGGCAGTCAGGGGTATGCTGGGATATGCCTCCAAGGTAAGGGACACATCATTACTGCATCTTACATTACTTCCTCCGCTACAAAGAAGGAAGCACCATGCCTGATACGCCTTTGAGGTTCTGGAAGCAAGAAATTCTATACCTAAGAATATTTTGCCAGTCCATTTACCAGTGTCATTTAAAGAGTTCCAGCTTTAAAAAGGACTCTGCCATAGGTTTCATAAAAGCAGCTGGGCTGCTTAGGCCACAAGTTCCAGCAGACCTATGCCAGTCAAGTTGTCAGTGCTGGGAAAGTAGAGTTTATGGTAAGTCCCAGGGGGAGGATCATAATGCAGGCCCCTGGAGTTCTGAGCATGGTCATGCCATCTGCAGCTAAACATTATGCACCTTTTGAAATAGAGCTTTTGATGTGTTACTGAGCCCTGGTAGACATGAAATGCTTGATCAGGGGCACCAAGTACCCAGAACTACCCAATTTACGAAGTGGGTTATTTTAGGCCCACCAAGTTATAAAGTAAGACATATCCAGCAGTAGTCCATTAAAAGAGGGAGATGGTACACTCAGGATTGAGCGCAACAGCACCAGAGGGCACAAGTAAATTTGAGGAGCAGATAATTTAGACTCCCATGTCACCCACCACAGTTTCATTAACATCTCTTCCTCAACTTGTACCTACTTGTGTCATATAAGGGGGGTGAGGGGCTGTGTGACCAGCTTAAACAGAAGAAAAATGCTTGAGCTTGAATTAGGAATGGGTTGGCTTTGCATATGAGAGCAAGCCCAAAGTGGACAGCAGCTACATTACAGCCACCCTCAGCGATGGACTTAAAAGGGAGTGAAGAAAGGACATGTTCCTAATGGACAGAGCTGAGAGCAGCATACCTGAATGTCTACTTTGTGAGGAAGTGACCCAAGATAAGAATGTATATTTGTTATCTATTGCACCATTCCAAATCACCGTAAAAGTTAGCATAAAACAACACATATCTCATGGTTTCTGTGGGTCAGAAATCTGCTGTAGTTTGTCCAGATCTTCTGGCTCAGGGTGTCTCACAAGGCTGCGACCAAGATGTGAGCCAAACTGGAGTAATTCCCAGGCTCAACTGGTGGGGGAGGTGGGAGGGGGAGAGAAGGATGTGAGGGGAGGAGGGGTGTCTATGGTCAAGCTCACTCATATGGTTGTTCATAGGATTCAGTTTCTCTCAGGATGTTAGCCAGTCCTTTTGTAACTAATCTCAAAGGTGATACCCATTACTTCTGTTGTGTTCTACTCATTAGCAATAAGTCACTAGGTCCAGGTCACACTCAAGGGGCAGGCATTACATAAGGACATGAATACTACCATGTTTCCCCGAAAATAAGACATCCTCTGAAAATAAGACCTACTTACGGGTTTCCTTCTGAGTGAAATATAAGGCATCCCCCGAAAATAAGGCCCCCAGGCTCTGTCTCAGAATGAAAATTAATTTACTGTAAACTGGTCGCTAGGGCCGCCCCAACTGGCGTCTAGCAACCAGTGACGTTACGCGGAGTCCGGACGTCACTGCTGTGTGGAGGCGGAGCGGAGGTCGGAGTGAGCTGTGAGCGTGGGGCGGGAGAGAGGAGGAGACTTTCGCAGATGCGTGTAGAAGAACAGGAGGATTAGAGCGGACGGGACGCAGCAAAGGTGGTTAGTGCTGGTCTGTCTCTGGTGACACTACCTGATGCTCGCGGCCGCCTTCATGATGACTGAAGGTTCTCAGTCAGTGGCAGACCCTGCTCCATCCCAGATCCAGGCCCCAGCAAGCCCAGTGACAGTCCCCAGGCAGGCCCCAGGGGGTAAATGTCTGATAAAGGGGTAGGGGGGATGTCTGGTGAAGGTGTTCAGTAGCACAGGGGTGGGGGGAGGGGGATCACTTAAAATGACACAGGAGGATCAGAGAGGGCAATCAAAATGACATAGGAGGATCAAAAGGGGTTACTAAAATGGTAATCCCCCCTCTGATTCTCCTGTGCCATTTTGATTCCCCCCTCTGATCCTCCCTGTGTCATTTTGAGTGATCCCCCTCCCCCCACCTTGATACCCCAATTCCTTTTTTTTTACCCCTAGAAATGAGCGCAGAAAAAAAAAGCTACTCCGTGGAGTACAAGAAAGGAATCGTGGAAGACTCTTGGGGCCAAAATTTTACTGCTTTCTGCAAAGAGAAGATGTTGAGTATCCGATTGGTCCGAAAATGGTGAGCAGAGTATGTTAACCTCATTGAACAAGTGGACAAGGGAAATGCTAAAAAGCACAAGTGTGGATCAGGTCGGCAACCATTATTTTCCGAGCTGGAAGACCTAATCTGTGAATGGGTTGTTGACAGGAGAGCAAAGGCTTTGGTTGTGAATAGGGCTCAGATTCAAGAATTTGCCCTTGCAATGGCACCACAGTTTGACATAGCCCCCGAAGACTTCAAAGCATCACAACACTGGCTGGATAATTTCCTTCAGCGAAGTGAACTGTCTTTAAGAAGATCTACAACATTGTTTAGGTTGGAAGATACTCAAGTTATTAAGCGAGCACTTGCATTCAAGTCCTTTATTGATGATGCTGACTTCTCTAAATACAATCTTTCCAACATCATTGCTATGGACGAAACTGCAGTGTTTATGGGCCAATCATCTCAAACAACAATTGAACAGCGGGTTGCCTCCTTAGCGTACATTCCCTCCACTGCTTACAAAAGTGCACGTGTTTCCTGTATTTTGGCAATTCATCTGGATGGCACTAAAATCCCACCTTTAATCATTTCTAAGGGCAAGAAGGAAAAGATTGAACGTGTTTTGGGCGTTTTCATTCTTGAAACTGAAAAAGCCTGGGCCACACAAGCAGTTATAAGGAAGTGGGTCGATTTAATGCTGCCACTTGTTATGCGAGGGAGCCAAAGAGGTCTGCTAGTCTGGGATGCAGCCAGCACTCACCGCGCTAAAGACATGAAGACATTTCTTCACGAAAGAAAAATAGATCAGATAATGATTCCCGCAGGAATGACGGCCTATCTCCAGACTCTTGATATTGCAATAAACAAGCCATTCAAAGACAATTTGCGCATGGAAATTAATGACTACATTGAAAATAGAATGGAGAGAAATCAGCGTGGAAACTTTGTGAAACCTAAACTGCAAGAAGTTGTGACTTGGGTGAAGAATTCATGGGAGAAAATCACTGACAGTTGCATTGCAAATGCACTGCGAGCAGGCTACCTTGACAAGAAGTACTCATTTAAAGACAGTGCTATTGCTAAACATGAGAGATTTGGTCCACTGATTCTGAAAGAAATGGAGTCACAAGAAATTCACCAGGAAATTCAGGAATTGGATTGTTATGATGATGTTCCAGAAGATGATGACATGATTGTCATTGAATAAATGAGTAAATTCTTGATACTGTAGGATTCACAGTTTGTCTGGTTTGTGTTGACAACTACCATACTACCGTACTGTACACAGGTAATAAATTTCCTTTATTTTCATTTAACAATAAATGTGTACCGTATTCTTCTTCATGGAAAAATAAGACATCCCCTGAAAATAAGACCTAGTGTATCTTTGGGGGCAAAAATTAATATAAGACACTGTCTTATTTTCGGGGAAACATGGTAGTAGGTAGAGCCCATTAGGAGCCAGCTTAGAAACTGCCTTCCACAACAGATTCCTTGACAATGGCCAGTGGCAGTGGCCCATTAGAGCATTAGACTGGCCTCCTGAGGGTACAGCTGAAGTGCTAAATGGTGGCAATACCTTGCAGGACGGAGTGCCATCCTTTGGGACACAGAACCTTTTAAAGACTCATGATCCCCTTCTAAGAAGTATACAAAGGTTGGAAACAGGAGTCTGTCTCACTCACCGTTACTCCCAATGACTCATCCTGGAAATTCCGGGCTTTGCAGGGTTACAAGCCCTGTTCCTCAAAGGAAGTACCCTCTTGCCAGGGACAGAGCAAGCAGTCCCATTGAATTACAAGGTGCAGCCCCCACCTGGACACTTTGAAACTCTGTGTCCAGAGACTAGCAGACAAAAAGTATAATCAGAAATGATTGACCCTAATCAGCCAGAGAGATACTTTTACAAAATGGGGGCAGAGATGAGTACATGTATAATTCAGATTATTTACTTGGGCACCTCTTGGTAATCTGGTACCTAACTGTAACTGTGAACAGGCACATAGCAACCCTGGTGCTGGGAGGATAGAAACACCCCTCTGGGATGAGGGTTTGGGTTCAACCAGCAGGAAAGCCACCAATATCTGTCGAAGTAAAGGTTGAGAATAAGATAAATTTAGAATGGACACTAGAGGAGAGAGAGAGAGAGAGAGAGAGAGAGAGAGAGAGAGAGAGAGAGAGAGAGCCAGTCTTGATTCTAAGACTAACTGCAGAGATGGGACTAGAGTTTTTCCACTACCCTCCTTTTTCTAAGTTTCTCTCCAGGAAGAGAGAACTATGGGAACCATAGAGGAGCTGCTCTTTGAACTTGTGTGGAGAAGTGGATGTGAGATGCAAGTGTGTTTCTCAGATGTCCTTTCAAGAGAACCAGACACTGGAAGTGTAGTGCATCCTCCAATGACTGCACCTTCAAATACACCTCAGCTTTCACTATGAGTCCACAGCCTCCCTAGTCTGGTTTCAGCCAGTGACTGAGATGTTGTGATACTAGAGCTGGGTCGTTTCTGCCCCCATAAGATGCCTGTGATGGACACTTTTAGCTCCGGGACTCTTCTCCGGCCTGGCTGAGAGTTCCACAGAGATGTGCTGCAGTGTGAGGTTCCTTCTACCCAGTTCTTCTTCGCCTTCTCTCCTTTCACTTACGGTAGCCCTACATTACAATCTGAAGGCTCTCCCTGCCTACTCCCAATCTTGTGCCCCCTGTATGGGCTTTGCGCCAATAAACTTCAGGCATGTCTAATTCTTTCTTAGTGACTGCTTCTTGAAAAACCCAAACTGACACAAGAGCAGATTGAGCTTATCCCTTAGGGTTCAGGGTAAAATCCCAAAAGAAATTTCTTAAATCTAGATAGATTCAAATCCAATGTGTGAATATCCCAACTGTACGGATCCACACTGCAGTCAGACTTTTAGAGCACAGACTTGTACATTAGCAAACACTGTAAATTTCCATTCCTATGGGCAACTAGACGCTTTTGTGACTGTTGGCCAGTGCCCCAGCAGGTAACTCCTCAGGTGGGTTAGAAGAGTCCTGAAAGCAAAGTAGGAGTTGCCTGCTGCTGCAAATGCCCATGAGGCAGAGCCTTGGTCAATGCCCAAACTTTGGAAATCTTGAATACTAAAGGAAAACTGAAATTTCATTTAAGCTCCATGATCAGAGAGAGAAACTAGTAAGTAAGATGTTAGATGAGTCAGCAAGCTGTCCTCCTCGGCATGAGCTACAATCCTCTCTGCAGGACATCTGTCTGATTAAAGGACTTAAGCAATTTATTTTAACAAGAATGGTCAGCAGGCTTTCCAGAAATGAGGGTTACACGTTAAATAAAAGATGCCTTTGGAGATTCTTGGCTTAGTTTCTTATTTCTCATTCAGATCTTTCTTGCAAAAAAAAAAAAAAAAGAAAGAAGAAAAAAACATTTGAAATATTTAGTGCTTCTACCCTGCCTCCACATTTTTTTAAAGAAATTTAATAGAAGTGCTGTGGGTGTTTGGTTTTAGAGGCAGTGGATAATATGTAAGACAGATCCCACATTAGGGGATAAATGTATGTGACGTCAAACCCCACTTCTGTCTTATGATTGAAGCTCATGCAAAATAAACATCTCATATCAAAGCATGTTTATTAAACACCCAAAGATCTTGCCTTGGATTTTTTATAGAATTAAAGAATTTTTTAGAGTCTTTATTCTGAGGAGCCGAACAGTTTATCATCAGAAAGAGGTTGAACCTATAGTTCTTTCAAATGGCAATACCTCCATTAAAACTGGAGAATGTTCTGGCTTCATTAATTTAAAAAACAACAACACAAAGACATTTGAGGAATACAGAAAATGGACAAGAAGGAATATAGGCACATTTTAAAAACTAACAGCTAATATTTACTGAACACCTACTTCATGCAGGCCTATAAAGATTATCCCATTTATTCCAAGCAAGAACCCTATAAGATAGAATGCCATTATTATCCCCACTATCCAGATGAGAAAACTGAGACTTAGAGAGGCTAAGCAATGTGCCCAATGTCAGGTCTATATGATTTTAGGGCAGGAGCTGGCAAACACTTCTGTAAGGGGCCAGATTGTTAATACGTTGGGCTTTGTGAGCCATACAGTCTGTCTCTCTGTTGCAACTACTCAGCGCTGCCATTTTACCGTGAAAGCAGCTATAAATAATAACTTAAATGAGTAGGCATGACTGTGTTTCAGTAAGACTTTATTTACAAAAACAGGTCATCTGGATTTGGCAGGTGGACCTCGCCTTTGTGACTGTTGTTTCCTATTCCCAGATGGGACAATGTTCTTTCAAAATAAATGTATGTGGAATCCTGCAGAAAAAAATCCTAACCTAGTTGGAATTATCTAAAAGACAAACTCATTCACTCAGCAAATACTGAGTGCTTACAGCTGGGTGTTGGTAATACACAGGTACCTTATAGGGAAAGTGACACATAGTAACAACAGATACCTTCAGGGGTCCTCAAACTTTTTAAACAGGGGGCCAGTTCACTGTCCCTCAGACCATTGGAGGGCCGGACTATAGTTTAAAAAAAAAAACTATGAACAAATTCCTATGCGCACTGCGGGCCCGTGACAAGTCAGCTGCTAAGCAGGACAGGCAGCGGCACCCGGCGGGCCAGATAAATGTCCTCGGTGGGCCGCATGTGGCCCGCGGGCTGTAGTTTGAGGACCCCTGCTACGGTGGGGAAGAAAGACATGTAAATCAACAATTATTGATTTAATTTACTGTGACAGGTGCCATATGATAGGGGCATTGATTAGGGTCTCAAGGGAAGTAGTGGAAGGATAACTAAACTGGCCTGGAGAGTCATGGGAATTCTGGCAGAATGGGCTAATGATCCAGAGACAACACTGTGCTCCTGCCACTGAACTCCATTCTCCATAAGCAAAGATTATTTGAATGATAACAGAGGGAGCATGGCTTCGGCTTGCTGTGCAGTGTAAATGTCTCATGCACCAGGGTCTCCCAATGTCACCTGGAGGACTGTTCAAAGACATCACCAGTTTAGTTTTAAGGACCTTAGTTTCTCTCATTTTGCCTTCAATTCTGTCGCTCTCTAGAAGCCACTGTGCTCAGTCTCCAAGGTCATCTGTTCCCCCAAAGAATAGCATGAAGAGCAAGTGAGTAACTCTGGGTTGGCCTAACAGAGGTTCTGAAACCCAACTGTCTAGGAGATACATGAAATAGTAAGCTAGGGTCCTGATGCTAGAGATGGTGATTTGGAAGGCCTTGGTTTTGTGTCTGAGAATCCTACTTTTTATAAAGCACCACAAGTGATTCTGATGTGCACAAACTATGTTGGGAAATTGCTGCTGTGGAGGATTTCTAAAGATGCTTTAACCTTCCCAGCCAGCTATTCTGTGTTTATTGCCATGACTACATTGACAAACATCCTACAAAAAAGGAAAGAAAAATCAAACCGGCTTTAGGGATGTTTACCAGGGTTTCTACTTTCTCATCACTACCATTTAGGGGCAATGATTTGTGGGATAGACTGTTGTTCAGGAGTCAACTTTGTTGCCCTAATATGCCAAAGAATGGTCAGGAGCTCCTCCTTGTTAGGTAATAACAAAAATGTAAATCTTGGATGGATCTTGCCTGCATGCTTACTTCAGGCATGTTTTACATAGCAAAAGAGCAGCACCTGCATATAAATCAAGTCTAGCTAGGCACAAGCAAGATTCTTCCTGCCTCCAGGTTCTGGACAGGCAGGGGTTGGCAGGCTTCTTAGCCCCTGTGTTATTTTAAACTGATGCCCAGTAGGGTCATTGAGTTCCAGTTGGCAAAAGTTATAAAGAGGAGAAGGAAAAGGGTAAAGAAGAAGAAACATACAAGAGAAAAACTGTTAGAAAGCAACAAGAAAGAAAAGAAATGTTGGAGCATCAGAAAGTCTCCTATATCCTGATTCTGCTTTAAAAATTAGTACAGTTATTGGGTTTGGGGTTCTCTGGTACTCCCAAAACCTGGATTCTCAGCTTCTATTCCAAACTTGGCCATTTGGGTAGAAACAAAGTCACAAGTCCAGCAGGAGAGTTTTCAATCTAAAAAAAAAAGTTTGTAAGCCATCCTAGAATATTAAATTATTGCATTTGTCTCTTCAGAGGGTATGGGGTAGGAGAGCAGAAATATAGGAACAATCCTATAAAGGTATCCAATGATCACATTAAGCCATAATTATTCATACATAGAGTTTATTTTTAGAGAATTTGTAATATAGATATTGAAATTCCTAATTGAATCCCAATTTTCCATTGCCATTGTAGTTCCTAATATTGACATGTAGGAAAAAAATGATCATCCTGTATGTTTCTTATTTCTTTTTTATAACATTTGTCACCTTGTCCTGAGCATGGTAAAGGGTCCGTTAACCTCAGTGAATAATTATGACTTAACAGTCTTAGCATTAACTGGCCAATGGGTTTAAATACCATAGTTATGACCCCAAAATTGTTACTGCGGCCTTTATGAATAGTAAAAATGAAAACAGGCGTTCTTTCAACAAATTCTGACACCGCAGGCACTTTCCAAGCAGTCAAATCTTAATTTTCCATGCTTTGGAGCAGAGTGCACTTCTTCCTCTTATTTTGTAATGTGTTTTTATTCTAACATTGAACTATGGATGCTTCTAGAATTCTGGGAATTCAATGGACTTTAAATAAAATAATGTTGCCATTTGGGAGAGATCCAGCTCTGAAGAAATTGGAGAGCAGGCCAACTTCTCATTCTTAAAGATGAGTTAAATATGCAGGGGGAGGGAGTAGTGTCGCAAAGAAAGCGAAAGGCAGATTTGTCATGGATTCGGATTATCAATGTCTGGTTATCCTGAATGAGACAGCACAGACCACGCTTTTCCTCAGATAATGCTCCCTCGAATTAGTGCTCAAGGTAAAAGCAAATGCTCATTTTGACTAGGATTTTAAACAAATTATAAAGTAGTGTGTGTTTTTAAAGTACCAAGGTTTTTGTAGGCACTAAGTGGATCAGATTAATCATTTTATGCTGTAGTGTGTGTGTGTGTGTGTGTGTGTGTGTGTGGTGGTGGTGGTGGTGTTGTTGTCGTCGTCTTAATACAGAAAAGGAAAAAATAAGGGATTCTAGTTTGCAAGTCTATCTGGGAAGAAGGACCATTCCATTGTAGCAATGAAATAGTTAATATCTTAATTATTCTCTTTCCCTGTCTCTGAAATTCCCTCATCCTTCCCCAGTCAAGGTAAATTTCCCACAGTGTGCTGTGCCTGCCAGGGTGCTAGGAGAAAGGCAGGGGAAAGGACAGGCTGGTGATTTTCTTCCCTAAGATCTCTACTGGTTAGAGCTGATGTTATTCACCAATTGCCAGTAGGTCCTCCAAGGTACAGCTCCTGGAGGGGAAACAATTCAGTCCTTAGGAGCAAAGGGGTTATCTAGTTTGGGGAAAATAAGCACATCTTGATAACTCCAGACTGCCTCCAAATTTTATTTGTACATCAGCCAGTTAATAACATATATGAAGGAATCTTTCTGCACACTGATAACATGCTCAACTTTAATTTGATTACATGTACACAGCCACAAGATTGTTTGAGATTCATTTAAGCGCGTGCACAAGCGCGCACACACACATGCACACACACACACACAATGTATCTTGTATAACTTTGTACCCTCTCCCTCCCTGAAGGGGAAGTATTGACAACAGTCATTCATCCATTGCCATAATAAAAGGTAAGAACTTAAAACATTGCCCAGATTTTTTCCTTAATAGATAAGAAAAAAGCAGCCTAGGGAGGTTCAGTGATTTATCCCATGTGCACAGCTAGTACCTGGCAAATCAAAGATTAAAATTCACACCCGGTGCGTGTGTGTGCATGTGTGAGTTTCTCCCCACATCCAGGGAAAAACGTCCTGAAAGGCATTCTGAAACTCATTAAAAAATTAACCTAATGGAGGTTGAAATTGAAGGTGTCTTAATTAGTAATTAAATTTATTAAACCAAACTCTTTGCTGAGGACCCTCAGGGCATCATCACATTAAAATATTTTAAGCCATATTAAAGCCTCAGTTTAATTACTAAGTAGGCATGCCGGCCTGAAAAGACGGGCTTGGGACCAACCTGTTAGTAAATAGGAGCAAATGCTGACAGCTCTGCAGCATCAGGCTGCCCTCCTGGTAGAATTCCTGTTGCCACTTCCATTTATCTCAGGCCTCGGAGGAAGCGGAGGGATGAGGACTATATTCATGCTTATTGGGTAAATGCACAAATGTGACCATCAGGAAAAATGCTAACTTCTGTTGAATAGAAGAATAAGATGGTAATAATAATGGTCAATTTACATGGGCAAGGAGTCAAAGTAGACTAATTACAATGTACATTTTTAAGGAATCAAGTTGACTAACAACTTACTGGTATGAATCCAGCCAACATTCGTATGAGTGTTGGACAACAGTGTCCTACTTTCTAGCTCCTTTGATCGTTTTGGCCAGGTTTGCTCTTTCTCGTGGTTTCCTTTTGGCCGTTAACACAGTGGTTCTCAAAGAGCAGCTGTGAGGATCCTCCAGATGGTTAATCCCCAACAGTTTTAGTATTTCTGCGTAGATTAGTGGGCAGCTGCTTAGGGCATGAAGCAATGCTTCACTTGCCATGAAATTTCACACTCCTTTTTGTCCGTGCTGCAGCCTCTGCCTGGAGAAAGCCCCTCCCCTCTTCTCTGACTGGCAAGCTTCTACATTGTACTTCAAAGACTAGATTTCAATGTCATCTGTCTAGGAGGTTTTTCCTGACCCCAGGACAATCCACTAACCAATCCCTCCTTCCACTCTATGCCATTTCATTTAGCACATAACCTCTATTATAGCATTTTTCAGAGCATATCAAAATCCTGTTTACCTTTCTATCTTTCAAAGTAGAATGGAGGCCACCAATACAGTGACCGTCCTATGCAACTCTGTGGCCACAGGGACAGCCTGAGTAGGCCTTTAGTCCATGCTTGTCGAATGCTTGGCATTGCTTTGCTGTTTTATGACTCACTAAATAAGTGTGTTTATAGAATCCCTTCTGTGGTCTAAATTTCTGTCTGAATTCTTGGGCCTCACCTCCACCTCCATTCATTTCCACCTCAGTGTCCTGAGGGCCCTCTTAAATTGGGATTGACTTGACTTTCACTGTGTCTAGAGCCTTTTCCTCAAGGTCTTTCTTTCCATTCATTCTAATGTGAATTTGATGAGACTTGTTCTATTGGGCCAAGGTTTCCCTAATCTGGTTCTAACTTTGTCTCTATCATCTTGACAGTACCTTCCACTATACATCTTGACCACATCCAGCTATTATACACCATTCATCAAAGTTCCCTTACACATCCATAGTTTTGGGCCTTTGCTCAGATTTGGCCCTCATTTATTTACTCATTCAATAAATAATTATTGAACACTTACTACATATCAAGCACTGTTCTTTACTCTGTTCTACCAGGACCACTTTTTTCCTCCTTTACATATCCTATTCATCTCCTGATATCCTTTAGTTAGACTTCATTCTTCCTTCTTTTCCCTTTTAATACTTTAGTTTTCAATTGCATTTTTTAGGATGGTTAGTTTTAGGTCTGGCTTTCTTCTCTAGCAGATGAGGAGCTCTTAGAGAACTGGAAATGGTCTGCAATGTATCTCCCACCCAACCTGGCATAGCCTTACGGATAATCTTCCCACAGTAAAAGCTCCTTGATTTGAAAAGTGAGTAAACCATTAAGAAACCTGTAGAGAAAGATGGACAGTCAGAAGCTTCCAGGGTTCTCACTTGTACTCTCTTATTAATCTCTGCCACAAGCCATATAAGCTAGCCACAATGAGCATGGTGAACTCATGGCATTCACCATTAGGTACAAAATTTAACACCACTGAATTGTTTACAGTTGACCCTTGAACAACAACATGGATTTCAACTGTGCAGATCTATTTCCTAGTATATGCAGATTTTTTTTGGTAAATACTATAAGTGTGTTTTCCCTTCCTTATGATTTTCTTAATAACATTTTTTATTATTGTCTAAAGTTTTACATATGTCTTCTTTTTCCCCAATTGACCCCTCCCCCTCCCAGCCATCCCCACCTTGGGCAAGCCCCCACTGCCCCAGTGTCTGTGTCCATTGGTTATGCTAATATGCATGTATACAAGTCCTTTGTCTAGTTTACTTCATTGTGAGGTTACAGTGTATAGTGCATATAACATACAAAATATCTTTTAATCAATTGTTTATGTTTTCATTACGGCTTCTGGTCAACAACAGACTATTAGTAGTTAAGATTTGGGGAGTGAAAAGTTACATGAGGATTTTCAACTGCTCAGGGGGTCAGTACCTCTAATCCTCATGCTATTCAAATGGTTACAATGATAAATATTATGTTAATTATATTTTAATATAAAATGCATTTAAAATTTTTTTAAAGAAATGTTTTTCCCTGGAGTTAGGGAAATGAAAAATAAAAGACAACAAACAACTTGGGGGCACCAGCAGGAAGGAGAGAAAGAATGTCTTGCATTTATCCTGATTCTTTTTCTGCAAACTCCAATCCAATTCTCTATCTCACAACTCATTCCTCTTCCATAACTAAGAGGCTGTGACAGATGTGTCAATTTACCTTACAGACAGCATCATGGTAGGATAAACAGAGAAGACTGATGTCCTCCATTCTATTCTCTTGTACCACCTCCTCCATCAATTCTGAATTTTTAGACATCATTTCCTGACTTTGAATAATGACTTTCAATGACAGAAACTTTAAAATTCTTTCAAAAGTTAATATTTCCACAAGTAATAACTATGCTCTGCTAGAATTACTAGAAATAGAAATGGCCATAATATTGCTCTTTGAGATACAAAAAATAGTAAGAAATTGGTGTCTTATAACATATTTGGTGTATACATGTACTATAATAGTACACATACACACATATCCATACATATGCATTTATAAAATATTCAAATACTAGTAGACATAAATGAATACACATTTAAACTCACTTTCTAAAACAAAGATCTGTAATTTTCTAAAATTACACTAAATCCTGTGTTTGCCAAACATGACAGCATGATAGGGAATGAATTGGAGCCCTCGTGCTATCATATCTCACTGGGCAAGTGCAAGGCAGGAGGTATGCTAGAGGCTGCTCTTTCTGGAAACAGCCCAGCACTTAAAGCTAACCCTGGGATCAACACCATCAGTGAGACACGTTACAGGACTTCATGGCAGCGCATCACAGAAATTCAGGAACATATCAAAGCATTCGTCACTCTGATGGCAAGAAATAAGCTGGAAGAATTTAGAGAATTGCAATCATACATAATAGTGTTATCACTGAAAACTAGAATTTGAATTATGTGCACACAGGCTTCTACTTTTAATTAAAAGAGTTCCTCTGTCAGGTACTGCTTACAAGCACTCAAGGGAGACGGGGTTCTATCAACTGGAGACCAGTTAGAGGAATGCTAGACAGTATAAGCGGTAAGAAGGGAAGCAGCTAGGTGGGTAAAAACCAATTCTGATCAATAAATGCAGCCTGGCAGCACTGCTGGGAATTCATTTCCCTGGGGATGTGATAGTTTAGGACTCCTATGTTAATGGATATGCAGTCACTGAGGTCCCTGCATAGAATATTCTCTGGTCCATAGGTTTACACTCCTCTATGAAAAACACAGTGTGTGGGTGGAGTGGGGCAGTGCAGAGGGGTGGTGGGGAGGGCTATGGTAATGATCAGATCTCTCTAATTGCAAAAATGATTCAAGTCCCAGGAATAGCTTTTTTACCAGGAGACCAAGGTAGCACACAGTCTAGCAATTCTCTCAATACTCAGGTAATCAAAATCACCAAGGAACTCTTAAAAAACACAGATTCCTTGGTCCCATTACCCAAAGGGTCTGATTCAGAAAATCTGGGCTGAAGCCCGTATCTCTTAAGAGGTTAAATTGGAAGATATATAATGTATTTCAAAATCTTACTTTGGAATGTTCCCAAATACATAATTATTTTTAAATCACATTTGATAGATCACATGGTTACCAAATATTTAAAAGAACTAGAATTAATAATTTCATGGAAAGAATTTTCAACTCTCTAAATATTTAGAGTTTCTTTTAGTCATTCTAGGAAAAGTAAGAAAAGGTGGTAAATTATTTTTCTACTTAGTTTTTCATGGGTGCATCCAGAAGAAATCTAACCCACATTCGTATAACTACCTATGTGCGGATTCAGACAACCTTGCTCTTTGCGCTGACATTATTTGGTAGAAAATAATGTGTAAATTTGACAAATAAATAAGATGCTTTAAAAAATAAATATCTCTAAAACTTAGGAAATCAGTGGATACTGTGAAATAACAACAAAAAGTCCCAATTTCATTTCCAAACAGCTTTATCAGCACCAAGAAATCCCCTGGGTAGGGAATCATGCTAGTTTCTAGGGATGCAAAAAGTATGAGATATGGCCCCATGTAAGTTGCTGATAATCCTGCTTAGAAAACAGACCTTGAACATGAAAAGATGAATAATAAATCATAGAATTTTTTTTCCAGCCTATTTCTTTACAGATCACCCTGATTCTGGCAAAAATCATCTTGATGGAAAAAACAAACAAACCATCAAGCCAGTGCTAGAAACATAGTTCAGACAGTTTCAGTGGGATCTTCAAAGAAAAAATTCCAAGTAAGAGAGAACTAATTTATTTTATTCTGAAGTGTTTAGAGAGCTTTACTTACAATAATTTCTTAAGCTGACTGATTTTTAAACTTTTAAACAGAAATAACTACCATTTCCTGACAAACTTCAATGTATCAAATACTATATACTTTATTTTGCATCCACACTTCAGTTTTCAATGCAGAAATTATTATTATTATTTTATAAATGACAAAACAGGGACTTAAACAGGCCAGGACACATAATATGGTAGACTATATTGCTGTTCACCCCTATTTGTTCCTCTCTGTGTCAGTCTAGATGTGGTCATATGACTTGCTTCAGTTAATAAAATATGAGCAGAAATCATATGTGTTACTTCTGGTAGAAGCTTTAAGAGTCAGTGCATGGTTCACCATGCTTTCTCTCTCTGCCATGAAACCAGCAGTGTTGAACATGGAGACACCCTGGGTCCTATAGTGAAGACTATGCAGAATAGAGCCACAGTCAGTCCATGAGGGACATGCAGTATAAATGAGAAACAAAATCGGGATGTGGCAAGCCTCTAATATTTTGGGATTATTTGTTTCTGTGGCAAAACTTATCCTATGCTGACAAATTACATAGTAAGTGCCAAAACTAGGATTCAAACCTAAGTCTATTTAATATCCAATCCCTGGGCATAGAAGAAATATGCTTGGCACCAAGTAGGCACTCCATAAATATTTGTTGAAGGAAGGAATGCATAGTTGTTGCCCAGAACAGAACAGACTACTTCAGATGTGATCTGATACTCATAAGAATCATTAGGAGTACAAACACTCTTTTTTCTGCATATCTGTTAATGAAGCTTAAAGTTCGTTAGCTTATTTATTTATTTATTTATTTGGTCAACCATACTTATTTAACAAAATGTGTATTGTCTATCTAACATGTACAAAATACAAAGTGAGATGATGTCATAGGTGATACAAAAATAAAAGATAAACAAATTTTCTTCTAGCTCTTCATAACTGTATGAGTGAGAGTCATACATTCAGTGTCACAAAGCAATGCATAGAGGGTTGAGGTAATGAGTTATTGAATGCAGACTGAGTGTGGAGCTGGGCAGCCATGAGTTTCAGTCATTCATTCTATAAATATGTATTGAGTATCAACAATAAATTGGATGCTGTTTGCCTCCGTAGATACAGAATTAAAAAATACCAGCACCTAATCTCAAAGATCTCACGAGTTAGGGAGAGAGACAGCTATATTAATAGGGAATTATAATAAGAGTTGTGATAGAGTTAAGCTCAGGAAGCTATGGATATGGAGGAGAAATGTGAATTTAGCCTGGAAGAATCAAGGAAGAGTACCTGGAGGAAGTGATCTTTAAGTTGATTCCTAACTTATGAGTGTTTGCTAGATAAAGATGGGGAGAGGATGTACAGTGGGTCAAAAGCCAGGCAAGTCACAAAGACAAGATAGTCTGAAAGAGCATGACCTGTTTCAGGCGACATCAAGTAGCACACTGTCTTCATCAGTTCAAGCTGCCATAACAAAATAGCATAGCCTAGGTGGCTTCAACAATAGTAATTTATTTTTTCATAGTCACGTTGGGGGATAGGGCTTTAACATATTAATTTTGAGGGGACACAAACATTCAGTCCATAACATATACCACGGTTGGAAAATAATATACAATTTGAGGAATAATGGAGAAAGAAAATTGAGAAGTACAGTGTACAGCATGTACCCCTTAGATATACTCTCAGCTCACAGTGTTGCCCAGTTCTCTGAGAATGTCCTATACACAGATGGGAATCCCCGGTGGTCACACATGTATCATGTGCTCCTCCCATAAGTCTAAGGATTAATTGATTTGTCCAAGTTAGGTTAATCAGAATATTTTTTTCTGGGAATTTTGAAACTAGAACTGAGGAACTGAAAGCCTGAGAATCTTTAAGTTGAGTCACATAATGAGTCACATTATGAATCACATTAATGAAACCTGACAATCTTTAAGTCACATATGAGTCACATTAATGAGAGAAGGGCCACCACCAACAAAGAACAATCAGCACAATTTTGAGTGGTAGCCCTGGTTAAGATTTTCTGAACTCTGCTGGCATCCTCAGAGTTGCTCTGGTTCAGGTTCTTCCTGGCATTTAGTTGTTCAATTCCTCCAATTCCATCAGCTTCTCCAATGTGTTTCCAATTAACTACTTTTGTTTTCTTGAGTTAGTCAGCTCTGTTTTTTGTTTCTTGCAATCAAAGGGATTTCCACGATTAGAGCTTATTATATCATGCTAGTGTGTATGGATTTTGCCATTAAGGCAGTGGAGTCACTAAAGGGTTTCAAGAAGAGAAGTAATATGATAAGACTTTTGTTTTGAAATGATTATTCTTTTGGTGATATTGGATATGGGTAGATTAGAATTATAGAGATTGGTTAGAAAGTTCTTGTAATATTGTAAGCAAAAAATAATGAGGCCAGAGGAAATAGAGAGAATGAATAGATATCAAAACTGCTGAGAAAGAAATAGAATCAACAAGGGCTTGGTGTACAAATGAGTAAGAATTGGTATGTTGGCAGTCAGAGATGTCTGTAAAATGCTGAGTTCCAGTGACTGGGAAGATGGGAAATGATGCCATTCAATAATGGAAGAGGACTTGGGCAGATTATAATGTGAAGAGAAATAGTAATAATTTAATTTGTAACAGATGAGTTCAGACACACAGTCAAAAGTCTCAGCAATTCTAAATGCTGATTTAGAATATAGGAGCACAATTTGACCTTTAGACTTAGGGACCATCAGTGTATAGATTGTTCATGCCAGTGACCATTCGCAGTAAAAAATGGAGAAGGGAAAAGAGCTTTAAATGAGAAAAGGGGGGAAAATGGAACCCTGAGGAAATATCAACATTGCAGAGATAAGATAAAGATAATATTTTTTGTTCTAGAATGCAATAGAGGAGACAATTTTAAGAAGGAAATTGACCACAAATTAAGGTGAGAAAGGCAAGTGCAGATTTCTCCTTCCAGCTTAAGGTTTGAAATTATATTAATGGGGGAAAGAGAGAAGATGTCAACTACGGACATCTAGGGTTGGAGGTGAGGTTGGAAATCTTAAAAGAACAAATATTTGTTCCTCTCCATCAGTGCCAGGTATATGGTCAAGAAGAGGGATAGTTGGATTGACCCAGGATTGGGATTTTTCCAGGTAGGTATTTAGAAGAATGAAGATAAAAGGAACTGAGAGTATTAAGCAAGGGAGCAATTGAAAAGTTATACCTTTGTTTTTAAACTTCCTGGAAAAGGGAAGGAGAGCAAGATGAGACTGTGAAGTTGGAGATGGAACGGAAGAGTCAAGGGGCCTAGTGCTTTTGAAGCAATTAAAAAATATGCATTGATAAGGTTAAGAGATTGTGCTCAGAGTTTGGAGTTTAAGATTTCAGAAAATGAATAATTCCAATTGATAACAAGATCTAGGATAGAAAAAACACATAACAGGTAAAGATTAAGAACCTGTGAGTCTAGGATACTTAAGCATGCTTATATGTTGATAACAAGAATCCATTAGAGAATGAGAGTGTCAGTCAGTAAGAAACAGATGAAATACTTAGATTAGAATAATTTGAAGGAGGGGCTATTTACAATGGCGTCTGTTGTTACTGATATAGGGAATTGACAAGAGATTGTAGAGTACCCTGGGGCAAGAAACAGTGGGACAGTTACCTTCAATTTAAAGGAATGAGGAAAGGAAGCAATTACCAGAACCACCAAGGAGAAGGCTGTTTTGAGAGGACAATGACTTTGATCAAAAGAAACAGCTAACCCAAGAAGACTGTGAGGGGAAGAAGTCAGAGAAATAAATAATCCTGTCCCATACTCCTCCCTCTCCCAGATCTTCTGCAGGGGCTTCCCATTGGCCAAATAGTTCATATAGACTCCAGCCTCCCCCAGCAGAAGCAAGGCAGAGAATAAAAAGTTGCTCTGAGAGGCAAACTGAGCTATCCAGTGGAGGTTAGAGATAGAGGCTAGAGAAGGGCAAATTGACAATATAGATTTCTGACAAGATGGGTGAAGGAGTAAGTGGGGGAGAGATAAGATCCAAGTCTCACATAAATGAATGGGACTTAAATAGGAAGCATAACTCCTTTATTATGAGAAAAGAGGACTAATAGAGGATAGGTTATATTGGCAAATTGTTTTATGGTTTCCATTTTGCCTATGAAGCAGATCATCAGTTGAGGTGGAGTCAGGGGAGAGATGAGCGTGATGAAAGGTTTGGTGTTATCATTAGGGAACATAAGAGAAAGCCAACCAAAAAATTGTAGCAGGATTGCTAAATCATGCCAAGGTCCCATTTGAGGTATGATCATGAATTTGGGGTAAAATCAATCTGCCCTTAGTGTGAATTTTCTCTACTCTTATTTAATTACCCTGTTCAGGTATGGAGAAAGCAGGTACTTAGCCTCCATGGACTGCATTTTTGCCACATGGAGGCAAGGGAGTTTTTGAAATGATGAACCATAAATCTAAGTTGCAAAGGGAGGAAACTGAAGGCAGGAAGGAACTAATGCATATGGAAAAAGCGGAGGCGTTGATAGAGGACTGGGTGCCCTGAAAAGGTATACTTAAACAAACAAGCTAGAAAGATGACAACTTGTGGGAATGCGCAGGATCCTTAAACTTGTGATTTAAAAGGTCATGTTAGTCTGCACCCTTTCACTTATCTAATCTAATAAAAGGGTAATATGCAAATTAACCATCACTCCATCACAAAGATGGCAGCACCCATAGCCACAAGATGGTAGTACCCAGTCCTCTCAGCTCCGCTGGAGTCCCCCAGTCCCAGGGGGGTGGCCTCTGAGAGCAGGTAGCATAAGCGGCCTGGCAGAATGCTTGCTTCGTCACTGTGGCGATGAGGCAAGAGTTCTGCGCCCGGCCATAGATGGGCCTCTGGCCAGGCAAGTGAGAGGAACCCTTGTGTTGTCACCCCATCAACAAGCTTCTGGGCAGCAGGCGCAGAGCAGCCAGGCCCTGCAGAGAGCTACTGGCGCATGGATTCATGCGCAGGGCTACTAGTAAGTAATAGAAACTAAACTCAAACTAGCTTAAAACAAAAGGAATCTGGGGGATGGAGGGGATACAAGGATTGAACAAAAAAGAAAAAAAAGAGAATTCATGGACATGGACAACAGTGTGGTGATTGTGGAGGTGGGGGAGGAGATTAGTAGAGGTAGAAGAGGGAATAGAGGGGCTAGATACTAGGTGTACTGGTTAATAATGCAGATTTTTTTCAATAGGTGGAGTTTTAAATATGTTGAGATATATGCGATTTGATATGTATGCTATTTTGTTGTATTGACAACAAGCTTCAAAACTTCATATGTCATATTCGCGGAAGGTGTTAACATCATAGATATTTTTATGCTTAAAAATGTTGAATTTCGTGCCAAAAAAAAAAGAGCATTTGTGGGAAGTTTTAATTCATTACTTTATTTTGAAGAAAAGTGCTGCTGAATACTTCAGGAAGCTTATGGTGAACATGCTCCATCTCAAGATACTTGTGAATGCTGGTTTAAACATTTTAAAAGTGATGATTTCTATGTGAAAGACAAAGAACTTCCAGGTCAACTGAAAAAGTTTGACAACCAACAATTACAAGCATTATTGGATGAAGATGCATGTCAAACTCAAAAACAACTTGCAGAAAGATTAAAAGTTGCTCAGCAAATAATTTCTGATCGTTTACAAGCAATGGGAAAGATTTTAAAGGAAGGAAAATGGGTGCCACATCAACTGAATGAAAGACAAATGGAAAACTGAAAAGTCATCAGTAAAATGTTGCTTCAACGGCATGAAAGTGTTTTTTGCATCAATATAATTTTGCTTCATGATAACGCACCACCACACACTTCAAAACCAGTTAAAGACACGTTAAAAGATCTTGCCTGCGAAGTATTAACCCACACGCTGTATTCACCAGACCTTGCTCCTTCAGATTACCACTTGTTCCGATTGATGGCACATGCACTTTCTGAGCAGCACTTCAAAACGTAGGAAGAAGTGGAAAATTGGGTCTCTGAATGGTTTGCCTCAAAACAAGAAAAGTTCTATTGGAACGGTATCCACAAATTACCTGAAAGATGGGGGAAATGTGTAGCTAGTGATGGACATTACTTTGAATAAAGCACTTTTGATGTTTCTCTTGAAATTATCGTGTTTTCTTTGATTACAAAATCCACTTTATTAACCAGTTAATAGTTAATCCATATTATTAACCAGTTAATTATTAATCTGCATTATTAATCAGTTAATAGCTAATCCACATTTTAACCAGTTAATAGTTAATCCATATTATTAACCAGTTAATTATTAATCTGCATTATAAATCAGTTAATAGCTAATCCACATTTTAACCAGTTAATAGTTAATCCATATTATTAACCAGCTAATAATTAATCTGCATTTTAACCAGTTAATAGTTAATCTGCATTAATAATGTGGATTTTGTAATCAGAGAAAACATAATTTCAAGAGAAACATCAAAAGTGTTTTATTCAAAGTAATGTCCATCACTAGCTACACATTTCCCCCATCTTTAGGTAATTTGTGGGTACTGTCCCAATAGAACTTTTCTTGTTTTGAGGCAAACCATTCAGAGACCCAATTTTCCACTTCGTACGTTTTGAAGTGCTGCTCAGAAAGTGCATGTGCCATCAATCGGAACAAGTGGTAATCTGAAGGAGCAAGGTCTGGTGAATACAGCGGGTGGGTTAATACTTTGCAGGCAAGATCTTTTAACGTGTCTTTAACTGGTTTTGAAGTGTGTGGTGGTGCGTTATCATGAAGCAAAATTACTTTGCCATGTCTTCTGGCCCATTCTGGTCATTTTACAATCAAAGCGTGGTTCAAATTGATTATTTGTTGTCGGTAGCGATCAGTATTAATGGTTTCACCTGGTTTTAGAGGCTCATAATACACCATACCTTCCTGATCCCTCCAAAGGCAGAGCATTGTCTTCTTTCCAAAGCGATTTGGCTTTGCAGTCAATGTTGGTGGTTGACCTGGATCAACCCATGATTTTGTGCATTTGGGATTCTCAAAATAATTCCACTTTTCATTGCCAGTCACAATTCGATGCAAAAAAATGCTTTCTTTCATGCCACTGAAGCAACATCTTACTGATGACTTTTCGGTTTTCCATTTCTTTCGTTCAGTTGATGTGGCACCCATTTTCCTTCCTTTAAAATCTTTCCCATTGCTTGTAAACAATCAGAAATTGTTTGCTGAGCAACGTTTAATCTTTCTGCAAGTTGTTTTTGAGTTTGACATGCATCTTCACCCAATAATGCTTGTAACTGTTGGTCGTCAAACTTTTTCAGTTGACCTGGACATTCTTTGTCTTTCACATCGAAACCATCACTTTTAAAGTGTTTAAACCAGCGTTCACAAGTATCTTGAGATGGAGCCTGTTCACCATAAGCTTCCTGAAGTATACGATAACTTTCAGCAGCACTTTTCTTCAAAATAAACGTAATGAATTAAAACTTCCCTCAAATGCTCTTTTTTTTTTTTGGCATGAAAACAGGTGCTGGGTGTGGAGGCCATGGGGGCATAGGCTACCAAGGAGACAGAACTGAGCCTCACATCACCCTGCTTGGCCCCGGAGGATGACTGGTTGGCCAAAGACGAGTAAGATTCCTCAGGGAAGGAACAACCTAAGACAGGCACAGTCGCAGAGGGGCCATCAGGAGAGAACTTGGGGGTCAACAGTGGTGGGGCACAGACCCTCACCCCCCCAACCTTGCAGGGGCCTGAACCCTCACCCCATCGGAGGGAGGTCTCCTGCCCCCATGGCTGCTTTGCTCCCCACGCTCAGCTCAGATCGGGACACAGGTGACAGACAGTGACTTGGCCCAGCTCAGATTGGGACCCAGGTAACAGACAGAGACTTGGCTGACAGCAGCTGCCCTATATCTAAATCCAGCCTAGCACCAGGAATGCTCAGGGCCTACTCAAGAATGCAAATAATCCTTTCCACTAATATTTACAGGGTGAACTAAGATTGTTGGTAGAGTATTAAATTTGACAGTAAAAGAAAAATCAAGTTTTCAGATTAATTTAAATAGGCTAATTGAAATAAGTGAATATTCAAGAAAATTTAGTTGTACTGGACAAAAAAGCTGTTCCTAATGTGGTAACTAAAATTTCTATTGGTAGTTCATCTCATGGTAAAATTCCTGAACATGCAATGAAACTAAAGCAGCATATTTTTGTGCAAAAAGTTAAAATTTAAAGTTATCAAGACTGCATTATAAAATTTACAAAAGCCTCCATTAATCAAAAAAAGGGGGGATAGTAGGGTAATATCATGTAAGGAAAAATATCCTATAAGTAAATGACATCTAGAAAATTTTTACTTTACGAAATTAATTTTCATTTGTAATGCTAATAGCAAGACACGCATGAAAAACACAGATGATGTCTAAATAAGACAAAGGAAAATCATTTGGGCAAAAATAAAAAGGATCCCAAATCAGTTATATAGAAAAAATTCCTTTATTAACTTTTGGTCGAGAATATGTTTGTATATTTTCAGAAAACAACTCCAAGACCATGTGGATTCCTACAACAGAGAGGAATTGACAGGCTGCTCCAACCAAGAAGACAAGAGGAGAAACAGTCCAGAGATGGAAGACGCTGACGACGCCTTGCCATGCTAGCAGTCAGCAGCTGTGCGTTGCAGCAGGCTGCCTAGGACCGAACCAGAGAGGGTTGGACCTGCATTGCCACCATGTGCCCACCATCCAGATATCATTGCTGACATGTACACATAAGGAACTGTTTGACATTGAAACGGGGACTCAGAACTGTTGGACATTGAAATTGGGACTCAAACATTTTTTGTTATTATATGTTTATTTCTAGTCTGCAGAGGCAAGATTTTTTAAAGGAAAGAAATGGGGGAAACAATAGATACAGAGGCAAAGAAGCGTTGAACAGACTGTCAAACTACAGCGGGAAGGCAGAGGATGTTGGGTGGGAGGGCTGTAAGAGATCAACTGAAAAACTTGTACACATGCATATAAGCATAACCAATGGATACAAGACACTGGGAGGGGGGCAGGTAAAGGCATGTACTGGGGGGTAGGGGAGGCCGGGGGGGAGGTCAATGGGGAAAAAAAAGGAGACATATGTACTACTATTTGTAATACTTCAAACAATAAAAAAAAAATATCTATGATGTTAACACCTTCACCAAATTTGACATACAAAGTTTTGAAGCTTGCTGTCAATACAACAAAACAGCATACATATCAAATCGCATATATATCAACATATGTGTAACTCCATCTATTTAAAAAAATCTGCATTATTAACCGGTACACCTAGTAAATGGTGATGAAAAAAAAATATGTGGAGAACAGTATGGAGTTTCCTCAAAAAACTAAAAATGGAACTCCCATTTGACACAGTAATACCACTTCTAGGAATATATCCCAAGAAGCTAGAAACATCAATCATAAAGGATATATAAACCCCTATGTTCATAGCAGCACAATTTACCATAGCTAAGATTTGGAAACAGCCTAAGTGCCCATCAGCAGATGAGTGGATTAAAAAACTGTGGTACAGAGAGAAACCAAGATGGCGGCATAGGTAAGCACCTAAACTGCTGCCTCGCACAACAATTTCAAAACTACAACTAAAAGACAGAACGGACACCATCCAGAACCACAGGAAAGCTGGCTGAGTGAAAATTCTACAACTAGAAGGAAAGAGAAAAGCTCACAGAGAATTGGAGGTATGGCAAAGGGTCTTTGTGTGCACAGAGAGGAAGGGTGGCTGAGAGCCTGGCTGACTTTCTCTGGCGGAAGGGGGAAGGAAGCCCCCGACCACACTGAACCCCAGTTCTGACTGCACTGAACCCCAGTCCCGGGCGAAACCCTGTGGACACAGGCTCATACAGGGGGAGTCTGGACTGTCAGGTAGAGAGAAAGGCACCCGGAGACTTGGAGACACGGGGGAGACCCGGGGGAGCCCCGGCAGGCAGGGTTCTGGAGGCGCGCGCGCCCGTGTGCACAAAGGCTGCGGAGGTTGCCACAGGCATTCCCTAGCAGAAGGGAGTCCGAAGCTCCTGACTACACTGAACCCCAATTCTGACTGCACTGAACCCCAGTTCCAGGCAAGCCCCTGGGGACCCGTGCTCTTACGAGGGGGAATCTGGACTCTCGGGCGGAGACTCGGGAGCCAGGGAAGGCAGAGGTCTGCAAGCGCGTGCATACCAGTGCGCACAAAGGCTGCGGAGGTTGCCACAGGCTTTCCCTAGTGGAAGGGAGTCAGAAGCTCCTGACTGGACTGAGACCCAGTTCTGACTGCACTGAACCCCAGTTCCAGGCGAGCCTCTGGGGACCCACGCTCTTGTGGGGGGAATCTGGACTCCCGGGTGGAGACTCAGGAGCCGGGGAAGGCAAAGGTCTGGAGGCGCGCACGCGTGCAAGGGCAAGGCTGACCGGAAGCCAAGACTGTCTGCTCCGCCCTGAGACTCCACCCCATCCATGCTGAGCACAGAGGCTATTGCAATTTGGCAAGTCTAATCCTATAAGGCTGTCTCCAGCACCGAACTTCTCCCAGCATAGACACAGCTGATCCTTATAGCCAACTGGCCTGGAGGTCAATTCCTCCCAGTGATACCAACAACAATCAAGACTTAACTACAACAAGGCTGTACACACAGTCCACAAAGGGGTGCACCAAGCGTGTCCACCTCAGGTTAACTGGGGAGGCCGACCCACTGGGCCATATAGGAAACCTAGCACACAAATCCACCCTACCAACTCAGAGAAGCAGTGAAAATGCGGTGTCAAAGAAACAGTTCACAAACAAAAGAAATGGAGGAGAACAAACGACTGGATATAGAATTCAAAACCACGGTTATAAGGCTTTTCAAGAATATCCTAGAAAAGGCCGATAAATATAACGAGACCCTCGAAGATATGAAAAAGGACCAACTAGAAATTAAACATACACTGACTGAAATAAAAAATATTATACAGAGACCCAGAAACAGACTAGAGGAACACAAGAATCAAGTCAAAGAATTGAAATACAAAGAAGCAAAAAACACTCAACTGAAAAAGCAAAAAGCAAAAAAAAAATCCAAAAAGTTGAAGATAGTGTAAGAAGACTCTGGGACAACTTCAAGCGTACCAACATCAGAATTATGGGGGTGCCAGAAGAAGAGAGAGAGCAAGATACCGAAAACCTATTTGAAGAAATAATGACCGAAAACTTCCCCCACCTGGTGAAAGAAATAGACTTACAAGTCCAGGAAGCGCACAGAACCCCAAACAAAAGGAACCCAAAGAGGACCACACCAAGACACATCATAATTAAAATGCCAAGAGCAAAAGACAAAGAGAGAATATTAAAAGCAGCAAGAGAAAAGCAGTTAATTACCTACAAGGGAGCACCCATACGATTATCAGCTGATTTCTCAACAGAAACTATGCAGGCCAGATGGGAGTGGCAAGAAATTTTCAAAGTGATGAATAGCAAGAACCTACAACCAAGATTACTCTACCCAGCAAAGCTATCATTCAGAATTGAAGGGCAGATAAAGAGCTTCTCAGATAAGAAAAAGCTAAAGGAGTTCATCACCACCAAACCAGTATTATATGAAATGCTGAAAGGTATTCTTAAAGAGGAAGAAGAAAAAAGTAAAGATAAAAATTATGAACAACAAATACATATCTATCAACAAGTGAACCTAAAAATCAAGTGAATTAAAAACCTGAGGAACAGAATAATCTGGTAAATATAATAGAATTAGGGGCATAGAAAGGGAGTGGACTGATAATTCTCAGGGGGAAAGGGATATGGGGGGGTTCAGGAAGTGACTGGACAAAAATCATAGACCCATGGATGAGGACAGTGAGGGGGAGGTAAGGGCAGAAGGTGGGGTGGGAACCTGGTGGAGGGGAGCTATAGGGGGAAAAAGGAGAAACAATTGTAATATTGTAATAATCTGAATAAAGATTTATTTAAAAAAATTAATTAATTAATTAATTTAAAAAAACCACTGTGATACATCTACACAATGGAATACTATGCTGCGCTAAAAAAGAAGGAATTCCTACCATTTGCAACAACATGGATGGACCTGGAGAGCATTATGCTAAGTGAAATAAGCCAGTCAGAGAAAGATAAGTATCACATGATCTCACTTATTTGTGGAATATAATGAACAACATAAACTGAACAAAAACAGTTCCAGAGACAGAGAAACATCGATCAGACTATCAAACCTTGGAGGGAAGGTAGGGGAGGGTGGGGGTAAGGGGGAGAGATCAACCAAAGGACTTGTATGCATGCATATGGGCCTAACCAATGGACACAGACAACAGGGGGGTGAGGGCATGAGTGGGGGTGATGGAGGGGGTAATGGGGGAAGAAGGACACATATGTAACACCTTAATCAATAAAGAATTTTTTTTTTTTTAAAGGACTTTATTGGCTCATCTAACTGGGAGGTCCAAGGGAAGAGATGCCTTCAGACATGACTGGATTCATGCTTTGGAAGACACTACCAGAGCTCTCTATCTTCATTTCTTAAGGTTTCTTAGAGTTCTATTCCTTATTGTCCCTTACCATAGACAGACTTTCTCCACATGGCTTTATATGGAAAAATGGCAACTGGCAATTCTGAGCTTACCTACAGGCATCTCATGATCCTTTAGGAAGAGAGACTCTTCCAGTGTCCATAGACCAAATTTTCTGGAAGGACTGAGACTGACTTTTCAATTGGGTCTCAGCCCATCCTTTGAGTACTTATATGCGCCAGGAAGTATTCAAACTGTCTCACTTCTACAGCGTCATTTAATCTTCATGACACTCCTGAGAAGTAGTGTATGGTCATTAATTGCCTCTCTACTCTCTATTACCTTTCCCCTTTCCTAGTGGTGCCTAGATTTTCTGTGGGAAAATAAGGGCTCCCCATTCTTAGCAAAATTGTAGAGTAACAGATCCACTCTCAAGTGCAGGTATAGCCTCTATCTGGTTTAAGTTCATCAGAGTCACCCACCTCTCTGGTCTTTCATGGGATTCATTAGTGTGTAGTTCTCTTTATTTATTTTATTTTTTGTGTTTTGTTTGTTTTTGTTAATCCTCACCCAAGGATATTTTTCCATTGATTTTTAGGGAGAGTGGAAGAGAGAGGGAAAGACAGAGAGAAACATTGATATGAGAGAAATACGTTGATTGGTTACCTCCTGCATGAGCCTGACCAGGGCCCAGGAGGGGGAGAAGCTTGCAACCAAGGTACGTGCCCTTGACTGGAATCAACTCCGGGACCTTTTGGTCAACAGGCCTACTACGCTCCATTCACTGAGCCAAACCAGTGAGGGCTGTAGTTCTTTTTAACTCATGTACATACTGGTATACTTCAGAAAGCTTTATACTACATAAATAAAAATAAGTAAAATTACTTTAAAAATAACACATACTCAATTTTTTCTATTATAAAATCATGTCCATTGTAGAAAATATAGATGGTTTATATCACTTATAGTCGGACTAAGTGTTTATGATCATTTCTATAAAAATTGAGAATGGAGTCTTTGGCCAGAAGACAAATTCTTCATTATTTATTGTGCCATGGGGGGAAAAAAATCACCTTGACTCTGACATTTTCAACTTATATTATCTAATTTAGGAGCATAAGTCACAATAAAAACAAGGGTTACTTATATTAAAACAGTCTCTCAGTCTCTCCCTGTTTCTTTCTCACATGTTCTCTTTAGATTTGTGTTTATAGTATTTTACACAAAACAAGTTAAGCATAGTCCTTAAACATTGTGTTTGTTTGTTGCCTATAATACATCATAAAAACATTTAGCAAGGAGCAATGGCATAAATCTCTGTCCTTAAGGCCAAAAACCTGTGATGCTGTTTGCCAGAGAGATAGAGAAGTAGAAGAGTAAATAAGTATATAATGAGTTCATTTACATGGTTTCACATATTTTATCTTGCCAATCTAATTCATAGCAATAAATTCCTGAAAACAAAACAAAACATTAAAAAACTTAGAAAGTAGTAATAAACC
Source organism: Plecotus auritus (assembly GCF_963455305.1). Lineage (NCBI taxonomy): Eukaryota > Metazoa > Chordata > Mammalia > Chiroptera > Vespertilionidae > Plecotus > Plecotus auritus. Next base: position 75,084,243 of record NC_137771.1, read on the forward strand.
ATAAACATAAGGCTGCTGAAACTCAGCTCCACCTCAGCCTCAGCTCTGGTTTGGATGTAACAAGTGTTTTAAATTGCGTTGGGTGGAGGCCCTGGCAGGAAGGAAGCATCGGATATTGCTGGAACATATCTTTGTTTGAGCAACAGCTAATGAGAAAGGTCACCATTATGCTTTGCTTTCAAACACTGTGTTTGTTTTGAAACTAGTACTCAACATTTCGTTACAAATACTGGTTTATAGTCAATGAGGCACACAATGCCGTGGTATTAACCTTTTCTCTCCAAAGTGGAGACAAAACCCAAAGCTTATGTTCTCAGCACTGTTTTCATCAGAATATGTCAGCAAAAGACAAAACGGCTTCCTATTTATGGGCTTGGGGTTCCTGGTTTTTTATAAAATTCCAATAGTGAATTTAAAGGAAATTTAGCCTTCGAAATTTTTCCTACAGTTTTAGTGTTATTTGTACTCTTGCTAAACTCATTGCCAGTGTTTGAGATACAAGGTTTTCTGGACTTTGTTTTCTAACATTTTATTGCATTTCTTTAGTGAATCAAGTCCTTAGCACTGGGACCCTAAAAAAGGACTGAACAGTTTTCTGTGCAAAGTGTCTACTGACAAATGCAACAAACTTCAGAAGGGCTGACATAAAAAAACAGTAATGCAGTAATAGCAGACATTTCTGTCACAACTTTGGGAGAGAGAGAGGAATCTATTAAATCTCTCCGTTTATATTTTTGGTTTTCCCTGTTGGCTAGGCTGCTGTATTCCCATGTCCGCAGCACGTTCCACTGTGGGAGCCTGGGGCTCTCAGAATAAACTTTGGGAAAGGCTGGGTCCACCCTCTGGGGATAAGGGAGCCAGCGGGAGGAAGGGGAGGGGGTAGAGGAAAAGGGAAGGGGACGGCTGTCTTCCTGTGTTTGGATGACCTTTCCTTATGTTTATCTGGAGGGACTGGGCAGCCACTCTGTGTTTGGTGTTAGTCAGCCATGTTTCACCATGTGATCTCTGCCTTAGCTTTATGTGGGTAAAGGAGCTTTGCTGCTGCTGTACGGATTAGATTTAAAATCTCTGATGTGGGGAGGCAGAGTGGAAGGGGTGGGGGAGGGGTAGTGTGCAAGTCTGCTAGAGGTGAGTGCCTAGAGGAAAATGGCTCAATAAATATACACATATGTCTGTGTCGCATGGATTCCCCAAGGGAGTGATCTAGGTGTCTTCCTTTTCCTGAATCTTTATCATTTAGCACAATGCCCCTACCTCTGGGCATTCCATAAGTGTTTCTTGAATGATTGAATGAATGAATGAATGAATGAATGGGCAAAGTCACTGAGAGGTGACTAGGCAACAGTTGGTAGGGGCCCTATAAAACCCCACTTATTTGCCAGTCCCTGCTCTAAGGGCCCTGCCAAATAAACCAGTTTCAACTCTCCCTGCCTCACATTCCTAAAGAATGAATCACTTGTTTCTTCTGGGTGGGTGAGACTAACTCTTCTGGTTTTCACCTTTCCTTTTCATTTAAGTGTTGATCTCTCACCCTGGCCTGGCCTTAGTTACTTCCCCAGAGAGTTATCCTTTAATGACCTCACTGTCCTCCATCTAAATTACATCCCCTAAATATACCTCTATGGAACTCCATTTTCTTCATAGCACTTAATACAGTTTCTAATTACATTTGTTTGTGTGATAAATCCATCCTATATTAGTTTTTTTCCACTAGGTCACTCGCTCCTTAAAAAGAGACCATGTTTATTTTTTCATCACTGTACCTTTAGGACCTAACAGAGTACCTGGCATGTAGTAAGCACTTAGCAAGTATGTTACATTAATGAGTGAGCAGATTAGTGAATAATTATATTTGGAAAGAGAATTCATATGAGTCTACTAGTGGGGATGGAGAATAAAGGTCAGAGTCCAAAATCCCTACCCTAATGGAACCTTGGACACCTCATGAGTTTGAGATTCTGGAAGAGGATGAAGTGCTTAGCAATCATAAGGAATGTGTATTTTATCTTTGGAAGTTAAATAGCACTTGGGGCTCCTGGAAATCCCAGTAATTCTCTCTTCTATACCTCAAATAGCAACTTACTCCACTTTTTCAGTAATAGAATTATTCTTGGTCATCAGGTAGCCAAACCTCAGAAGAACTCTTGACTTCTTCCTTTTCCTCACACCACATAGCTTCACAGTGCTTCTTGTTAGTTACTTCCGTTCCACTCCCATGAGGACCATTTGATCCAGTGTATTAGTCAAGTTTCTTTCTCCTGTAAGTTACAGATTCACCTTCAATTAGCTGAAAAGCAAATCCGGGAAGGAATGTATCTGGGAAGTTGATGAAGGCAGCTAGCTTTAGACATGTCTAAATCCAGGGGTCAGATGATTGCTCAGGATGCCACCTCTCTCGCTATCTTCCTGCTAATCTTAAAATGGACAGCAGTTATGACCTCTGACTCACAGCTGCTCGTAGCCCCAGAGAAGACTCTGATTGCACTAATGTGACTTCCAAAATCAGTCCCTGTTCTGGGGAGGAGTACAAGGCTCTGACTGGCCTCTTCTGAGTAACTTGCGGCTCTTTATGGGGGTGGGGAGGGTACAATCACAAAATAAGTTTCTCAAGGAAGAGAGGAATTGTGTTATCAAGATGATCCCAGGAAGTGTGTTAGATAATCGATAACAATAGAATGTGTTCCTGCAATAGCCACCCTGCGCCAGATGCAGTGGTAGGCCCTTTACCTACACAAGGTAGGCAGAATATACAGGGGAAATAAGAATGTGCTATGGGATCAGATTGCTTTGGTTCAGATTCTACCTCTTTCTTTTCCTAGTTGTTAGTTTAAACAAGTCAACCTTTCCAAGTAGAATTTTCTTGTGATAAAACAGAGTTCTTCTGAGGAATAAGGAATATTATTGTCTTAAAAAAGGAAGGAAATTGTGGAACATGCTACAACATGGATGAAACTTGAAGACATAGTGCTAAGTAAAATAAGGAAGACACAAAAGAGCATAATAATAAAAGCATAATATGCTAATTAGACCAGACATCCCTCTGGACCAAGCCAGGACTGTGAGGGAAGCCCGGGTCCCCAGTGCCAGAGGGAAGCTGGTGCTGGCAGCCCCGGGAAGGAAGGCCTACTCTTGCACGAATTTCATGCATTGGGCCTCTAGTATGTTGTGTAATTCCACTTGTATGAAGTACCTAGAGTAGTCAAATTCATAGAAACAAACAAACAAAAACAAACAAACAAAAAAATAGAAGGGTGGTTGCCAGAGGCTGGGGGCTGGGAATGGAGAGTTATTTTTTAATGGATATGGAGTTTAACTTTGGAAAAATGGAAAATTGTTCTGGAGATGGGTGGTGGTGATGACTGCACAACAATGTGAATGTACTTATCACCACTAAACGATATACTTAAAAATGAGTAAAATGGTAAATTTTTGTTTTATATATTTTACCACAATAAAACATTGGTATAAGGATAATGAGACAACAGAAATAATCATGAACATTATTAGTCTCATAATAAACCTTAGAATGAGGTATTATTTCTATTTTTATTGCTGATTAAATGGAGACTTGGTGGTTAAGTAACTGGCCCCAAACCACGCAGCTAGAAAGTGGCAAAGCCAGACTTAAACTTAAGACTTGACCTCCATCCCCTGCTGTTTTCCATTATTCCACATTTCTTTCCAGCACACTGCTTGCTAGCCACTATTGCCTGATTAATATTTTTAAATGAGCTATGTCAAGCTCTTGCTTAACAAAACTTTAAGACTCCTAGTATAAAGCCCAAATGCCTCCTCCCAGCACAATTCTCTTTGTAGTCTGAGCTGAATTACTTTTATGGCCTCATCTCAAGGTCAAGGCCCTGCTTTCCCTGGCCCTGTTTATCTATGTCCATGGCATATACTGGTTCTCCCACAGAAACAATATTGAAACTCAACTCACGTTCATTCAGCTCAAGACCCAACTCCTCCAGAAAGCCTCACCTAACTGAAGCAATAGCACAGTCAATTCTTCCCATTAATGTCCATAGTGCTTATTATTTGACTAGAGGCCCGGTGCATGAAATTCATGCATGGGGCAGGGGGGGGGGGGTGTCCCTCAGCCCAGCCTGCACCCTCTCCAATCTGGGACCCCTTGAGGGATGTCCCTCTCACAGTCCAGGCTCTCAACTGCTCGCCTGCCTGCCTGCCTGATTGACCCTAACCACTCCCCTGCCAGCCTGAACGACGCCTAACTGCTCCCCTGCCGGCCCGATTGCCTCTAACTGCCCTCCTCTATCGGCCTGGTCACTCCTAACTGCCCTCCCCTGCTGGCCTGGTCACCCCTAACTGCCCTCCCTTGCCATCCTAGTCGCCCCTAACTGCCCTCCCCTGCTGGCCTGGTCACCCCCAACTGCCCTCCCTTGCAGGCCTGGTCCCCCCCAACTGCCCAACCCTACAGGCCTGGTCCCCCCCAACTGCCCAACCCTACAGGCCTGGTCCCCCCCAACTGCCCTTCCCTGCAGGCCTGAATGCTCCCAACTATCCTCCCTTGAAGGCGTGGTTCCTCCCAACTGCCCTCCCCTGCTGGCCTTCTTGTGTCCACATGGGAGCGGCCATCTTTGACCACATGGGGACGGCCATATTGTGTGTTGGAGTGACAGTCAATTTGCATATTATATCTTTATTATATAGGATAGTAATGCTTAATGAACCACTTTGGTAGAAGTTATTACTTCAGTTGTTCACTTCTTATCTCAACAGAAGCCTATCAACTCATGGAGGGCAGGGATTGTCTTAGTTATTCTTTAAATTTTTCTCAATGCCAGTTTAAATGTTTGCGTTGAGTGGCAAATTTGTTAATATTTTCTAAATGATGCTGATGCAGGAAATAGAATTAATACTGACTACACAACCCTTACTTGGATTGAGGAAAAGCATGTATTATTTTATTTCTTGTTAGAGAAGATATTGAAACTTTCCCTTGTAATTTTAGGTCACTTCAGGACATAATGTTTCTTAGTCAGCATGGAAATAAAAAGATTGAACCTGGTTAAAATACTGATCTGCTGATGGGCCTGTGTGACAGGTAGATGTCTCTTGCTGATTAAATTCTGAGAAACATAAGGAGGTAAAGCTATTTACAAAGGAACCAGAGGCGAGGCAGTGTTTTTTTTTTGTTTTTTTTTTTTGTGTGTGTTTTTTTGAGCACATCTCAAAAATATAAAAGGTCATTTGAGGTTCTGCAAATAATGACTACTCTGCAAATACTCCACTCTCTACATAAGTCCTGGAACTGTTAATCATGATGTAATCAAGGTCCATAAACCTTTCTAAAAAACACTGTCCCTTACCTCCAGCCCCTGCTTAAAGGCTAGTCTTCTGTGGGCCTTGTGAAGGATCTGCAGAAATTCCCCAGGAAGAGAATCAAGGCTAAGGTCCTAGAAACTGCAGCTAGAGCTGATATTCAGCAAAATGTGCTAATGCAATAGTTCTGAGTGGTCATGGGGTTCATTCTGATTGGGGTTCTTCAAATATTTTGGATTTCACCACTGGGCAAAGAGAACAGCTCTGGAAGTACAGGCAGTTCTACATGGTAGGAGCACAGAGCACCAATGAGAGAATGACAGAGGGTAAGGTAGGAAACAGGTAAGGACCAGAACTTGAAGGGATTTAGGTCAGCCATTTGAGCAGGTAAGCCATAGAGAATGAATTGTTAAGGAAAGAAGTACTATGAGTAGATGTACATTTTCAAAGGCTGAGAGAAATTAGTTATCTGGCTTTTATAATAGACTGGGTAAGTAATAAGGGAGATTTGAACCAAAAACTTGGCAGTGCCCATGAATAGGAGGGGATGGATATAAGAAATATATTTTAAGGTAAAATTGACTGGATTTATGATTGGATGGAGATAGTATGTGTCAAGAGATGTCAGATTCTGAAATGTGAATTTTCTAATTGGTGGTATGTGTCAAGAACACATTGATGTTTCGTGTTTATTTTCACTGTCTTCCCTCAAAGTTCAGGGAATAAATTGTGGTTGATCATACATAAGATACATGAGCAGAGCAGCTGAATGTGAAGTTGCTGGCAACTCTTGAAAAATGCGGTCACCCTGTCTGACCACATGTTGTTTCAGCAAGAGTCTAGACTGGAGCAACAACTCATCTAAAATTGCCATGATGAAGAAGATATGGAGAATGCTCTGACAGCTGATGGGAACTATCAAAGCTCAATGCCTTTGGACAAGGCCTTTTACTAACCAACACAGGACATGGTGTCCTTCTGTGCAGTAGATGAGCCCTGGGTGTCACTGGGATTACTATAGCTTCTTCGGGTCTTTCCCCACCTACAAGGCAGTCAGGCTGAGAGAGCTGTGGTGGGAATGGAGAGCATCCCAAGAATCCAGGAAGCCTCAGAGGAGAGACTCCAAGTTGTTTCTCCTGGATGGAACAGAGATTCACCCTGCTGATGTCCGAGTTCACAGAGAGGTAAAAAGGGAAAAGTTTGGTTTATGATACCCAAGTTACAGTCATCAGAGCCACGGTCACACCCATGGTCATATCCCCAGGACCACCTTCTTTAAAAGTACTTTAACTTTGTTTGTCTAAGTAAAGAAAACTATAATAAACCAATCAGCCATTTCAAACATTAGAGGACTTTTTACATTTCATCTGGATATTAGGTCTTCAATTTTCTAACTCAGGATTTTATTTTGAATGATATGTCTTTAAAGATAGCAGCAATTTCTCCTTGCAATGAGGACCAAGACTATGGTATCTTTACAGTTTTTTAAAATAAACTGTTCTTTGGACCTGCAAAGAAGTATTCAGATGTTGTAACCTGAAAATAACCTCAGAATTTTCCCACACTCTAACACATCCCTAAACTGCCAAATGGATATGGACCAACATTTCCAGATCCCCCTGGGAATGCATTTGAGAATGCTTAGTACCAAAGAAAATGTTAGGGAAATATATACACTCTCAAAAAATAGGAGGTTACACCAAAAGTGCTCTTCTGTCCCAAGTAAAGTACCTCTAGCACAACATGATTTAATATTATACACAATATAATTACTTATATATTACAAATATCAGTCAGAATTTAGCTTTCTTGCCTACAATGTAACATTTTCATCAAAATGTCAAACCTCTATTTATTCACAAATATTACTGTTTGGTGAATAGGAAACACAATTATTTCTATTCTATCTTTACTGAAAGGAAGACAAAGATATAAAAATGTCTTCATTTCTTTTTCCCTCTTTCCCTCTGTTAGACTTGTCTTAGCCACACCCAATCCCTTAGGGAGCCCAAACAAATCATTCCTTTTGTTAAAAAGATTTTTTTTTAACTGATTTTCTTAGGGAGAGAAAGAGAGAGAGAGAGAGAGAGAGAGAGAGGATCCACTGCCTCCTGTGCACCCCCTAATGGGGAATAGAGCCCGAAACCCAGGCATGTGTCCTGACCCAGGAATCGAATCTAACGGGCAACTTTTCTGTGCACAGATGACACCAACCCACTGAGTCACACTGGCCAGGGTCCAACCAAATCATTCTTTATGCCTGCTCCTGAGCAGCTGAACATTGATTAAAAAAAAGTCACCCAAACTGCAGGTAGATGTCATTATAGATTTTTGGATATTTCCTAATCTGCAGGACAATCTGATGAACTAGCTCTTCTACTTTCCATAACAATTATTTCATACCTTCACTGTCCTCAAACATCTGATCTTCTCTTCCATGCCTTATTGTAAATGGATGACTTTGGATAACATTTCATAAAGAAATTATAAGCAAATCATGACCAAAAACCCTGAAAGTATTTTATAATAGAGCATGAAGTGATTATAAAGGTTGTCCATAAAAGTAAATACACAAGAATAATTAAGAAAATGAGAAAAACAAAAACAACTGTGCAATATTGCCTCTCAGTAATCAAACAAACTCTAAAGCTACTATTAATTAAATAACATGGAATTATTGCTGGAATAGATAAATACATCAATGGCACAGACCAGAGACTACCTATCCTATATAGTAAGAGAGGAATATGCTAATTATCCATTACTCCCTGAGGCGTAACAATCGACCGAGTAACAACCAGATCACGGATCTGCAAGAGGGTGGTGCAGCGAACTACAAGCGGGCAGCGGAGAGCTACAGGAGGAGGCAGGGCAGCAAGCTATGAGGGGGGAAGGGGGGAGGAGGTGGGGGAAACTACAGGAGTGTGGGGCAGCAGGTGGAGAGCTACAGGAGGGTGGCAGCGACCTACTGGCGCACAGATTCGTGTGCTGGGCTACTAGTAAGAATATAGAATAAGATAAAGACAGCATTTCAAAACACTGGGAAAGAATAGTCTTTAACACATGATAGTCTTTAAAAATTTGCCCTTCCACTTGGAAAAAAAAAGTAAAGTTTTATCTCCACTTCTCACCAATTAAAAAAAGGATAGATTTTTAAAAAGCTATATATTAAATATAAAACAAAATTATAAAAGTACTAAATGGAAATATGGAAGAATGTTATTAATTTTCACAATGGGAAAGGCCTTACAAAGCAAGACTTAAAACCAAGAAATAAACCAAAAAAATTGATAAGTTGACTATCATTTGGCATACACACTGACCTAGCCTTTAAGGAAGTCAATCTGGTAATATCCAAATGTTCCTATCTACGTATTTCCATGATTCCCTTTCTTTAAAATATTCACATATGTACACCAGTGTTCATTGTAGCACTATTTGAAAGCATAAAATATTGGAAACAATCTCACTGTCCTAAAATAGAGAAATGCTTTCAGTAAATCATGGTATATTCATACAATAGAAAGCTACAAACCTTTCTAAAGAATGAGGTAGGTAGATAATAATGTACTGACATAAAAATACGAGAGAGAGAGAGAGAGAGAGAGAGAGAGAGAGAGAGAGAGAGAGAGAGAGAGAGAGAAATCAAATTTCAGGACAAGGTATGAAAATATTTATAAAAACAAAAAATCAGCTGTGTGTATGTGTGTGTGTGCAATGTAAAGAAATAGAAAATGCTTGTAAAGAACACATATCAAGTTGTGAATTCCCAGTGTTCCTCTCAGTTGGGAAATGGGATTTGGAAAGATGGCAGGTATGACAGAGGAACTTCAGCTTTTACTGTACCTATTCTGCCTTGTTTGAATGTATTGCATTTAGCATATAATCTAGCAAACTTTGGTCATTTAATTAAAATAAAATTAAAAAAATAGAAATTATCAGAGCCCATCCCACAGAATAAAGGCCAACATTGTTTCAATTGTATGTGTATAGATACATACTGAGTCACAGTGTAAAATATATTTCCTATAAGGAGCTGTGTTTTTAAAAACATATTTAAAGTAATTTTGCTGTTATGAATTCATTGCTTTAGCTTCTAAGCATGCCCCAGCATCTTCTGTCTCTGAAAGTACTCCCTGAGCTTCACACGTCCATCTAGCTCTTGTCTTCTTGACTCAGGTTTGTGAAGAGTGGTCTCTTCTCAACACACTCCACTCTGGTTCTGCCATGCACCCCGACTAATAACACCCAACTGATAACACTTCTTAGTATATAAAATATTTTCATATAGGTTGTGATGAATTTCCCCTGTGTTCCAAAAAACACGAGAATATAGGGAGGAAAGGTAGTATTGGTAGCAATCTAGCCCACAACCTCTGTCCCTGCTTCACCAGGAAAATTAATCAGTTTGCCCAAGTTCTTGCTCTGTGTCTCTTTCAATTAGGTCATGCTGTCTCTAGTTATAATATGGTACAAAAAACCAGCTGGGGCATTTGGGGATCACATTTCTTAATTCCACAGAAACATATAGTACCTGAAAAAAATAGGATTAAAAGACTGTCTGGTCTACCCTCTTTTTCTGCCAAGAGATAGTATATAATACCTGCTGTAAATATGAAAGCCAAGTTTTATCTTTTTTTTTTTTTTTTTTTTTTCATTTTTGTTAGATAGGGCTGTATCTGGTACACCATTTCAAATCCTTCTGATCCTGCCTCACTCCAGCCAATGCTATAGGAACCCGTTCTGAGTAAGTTTCAAACTTATACAATCCGACCTGGCCTGTCCTCATCCTACACCTTTCCCCTTTCATTCACTCCCTGGGGTCTACTTGTCACTCAGGTGTGTGCAACTCTAACAGGGAGAGGGGGAGTCAACCTTCAGCCAGTTACTTTTGATGAATAGAGATGGGAATTTGGGGATAAATACTTCCTCATTTAGTCCCCTGAGGGGACAGTTCTGAGATGCATTTTGTAAGGCTCCTCAAAAGGTCACATAGGATCAAGGACCAGTCACCAGCAGCCTTGAGCAACTTAGTAACACATCTCTGTACAGGCCTTCCCTCCCTGTTTCACTCCTCCTCTCCCCCAGTCCTGCTCCCAGGATCACATTCCCAATGGACAACACGGGGGTCATGCAAGCAAGCCTTTAGCTCAGGCTCTGACTTTGGAGGAACCCAAACTCAAACTGGGCTAAACCCTATTTTTAAAAAGTGGAGTAGAGAAATATTGCTGTACAATACTTCCTAGCATTTCATTTGTTTCCCTTTCACGAATCCTATTTCATTGTCATAACAAACTTATGAAAGGGATATCACTATATCTGTACTTTCGATAAATGAGGGAACTGAGGCTCAAAGAAGTTAAGTTGATCAAGGTCACATCATCTAGGGAATTGATAGAACCAGGATTCAGCAAAGGTCCTCTAAGGGGAGATCAGTGCCCACTTTCCTATAACACAGCTGCCCCCTATCAAAATATTTGCAGAGGCTTTGATCTCAGTGCCTACCACTCTGGAAAGTGTGTTCTCACTTATCTTCTCTCTGCCATGACACTCACAGCTGTTCCAAACACGTCCACACTCTTTCCAGCCTCAGATACATCAGGCCTAGAGAATTGTTTTTCAAGAAGTTTTGTTGTGAAGGGATACAAAGAAATAGAGCAGTAACCGGAGAGGGAAATCTGGGTCAAGGTGGTAGATATTTGAACAGATGCATATGCTGAAGGGACTTACCTAGAGAGAGAGAGGTGGATGATGTAGGAGAAAGAAAGAGTAGGCGAGAGGTGATGAATCCCAAAGTGGTAGTAGAGACTGGCATTTAAAGGGATGAGGGTTAATTCCTGTGCTATAACTAGAGAGAAGAAGAAACTTCTACAGATCAGTTTAAGTCTCTAGGTAAGTTGAGATCCCCTTTATCCAAAAATACAAACCAAAAGAATCTTTTTCTAATCCTACACTGCACACTCCATGGAGACAGGGGCCAGGTCCTTTTTGTCTATGGCTGTATCCCAGTACTGACCTTTTAGAAGGTTCTCAATAACTATATAAGTAAGTTATACACTTCCTTTTCTTCACCGCCAAAAACTTGAGACTAATACTAAATGATCAAGACAGAGGAAAAAATCTCATTAAGAATTTCATAAGAGTTGAAATGACCCACAAATAAATCATCCCTCCAACCCTTGCTATTTTATGGAGGTAGATATACACATGAGATTAAAAACAACAACAACCAACTGCCCAGGGAAGGGGTGGCAGAGCCCTCCCCTGGCAACAGTATTGCAAGAAAGACAGGGGTTTGTAGTAGCCAGAGAGCTCAAGGTGACTGAGCAGGGAGAGGGACACAGGTCCACGGCTTCCTATTCCAGCTGAGGGAGGGTCTATGACCAGGGAAGATGGTTCCTGCCTGCTCCTGCCAGATGCAACGTTGTAGTGGTCTCCAAGTGACACCCTTTCAAAGAAACAAGCTGGAGCATGCTCAGTAGAAAGCAACCAGGCAGTTTATAAAGATATTTGAAACATTCTCATGTGAGGACCAGTGAAGGAACTGGATATGTTTAAGCCTAGCAAAAAGACTTAAGAGAATATAATAGTGATTTTAATATGTGGGAAAAGCTATAACCTTTCCAGCACATTCCCTTTAAAATAGCAATTTTCAACCAGTGTGCCGTGGCACACCGGTATGCTGCAAGAATTTTTAGAACATGCAATACCTGACTATTTAGTCAGGGGCACTGATCTCTTTTCCTTTAGATGGTCAAATAAAAAATTTGCAACAGCCAACTCAACAATAGCCATCCAGTGTGAATGAACCAAAATTATACCTTTTTTCTGGTCAGATCAGCAAAAAAATGTATTTTTTGGTGTGCTGCAGAATTTCAGTAATTAATTTGTGTGCCATGAGGTGAAAAAGGTTGAAATCGCTGCTCTAAAACCTCGAAGTCAGTCATTTCTTGATCTAATTGATTGGATCTACCTCCTTTTCACTACCTCACTTCCCTTGTTGACTAGCTCCCATTTCAAAGGTCAACATAGTAATCAATTTCTATACCCTAAAATTTATCATTTCCTGCCATCTATTCAGTGCTTGCTCCAGGGCTGAAGAGGAACCCAATGCCCAGCATGGGACAAGACAGCTCTCATGGTCCAAGGCCTTTCAATTCATGATTGTTAGGAGAGAAGCTTCCTATCCTATAGGTGCTGTTTTCTTGTGTGTTAGGGGTGTGAATTAGTGGCTACTCTTTTGCTCCCCCTCCCCACTCCACCCTTACCAGATGAAATAATGTGCCTGATTGGTGTCTGGAAGGAGAAACTGGATCTGCACCAGCTGGGAACACCTTCCTTGCCTCTCTCTTCTTGGTGTTGAGCTGCCTACAAGTGTCACTCGTTTCTGCCCTTTCTCTCCCATGCTATAAGTTTCAGACAAGGCCTGAGTAGGTAGGCCTGTCTAATCCTGGATTTCAGGGTATCGAAGTTCTTTTTGTTCTCAAATCAAGGCCGTATTCTCCAGTTGTTTGTTTCCTTCCTCCTGAAGAGAGATTGCTGCCTTAAAAAAATAATAATAATTGCTTTCCATTTGTTGATGGCTGGAGAGGGAAGTTTAAGGTCCTAATGGAGTTAACCTTTTCTTCTCTCTCTTTCCTGCCCACTCTAAGTCTGACCCAGGAGAGAATGTGCCCTTGATTGCACCTATGCTCCTAGGACTTGGTTAAACGTGATGTGAGTGTTTGTAGATCAAATACAATAATAAATGATATATGTATAAAAATGATATATGTTTTATACATATATCATTTATTATTGTATTTATATATGTTTTAAAGGAGACCACATGAAGGGAGGAGGTCCAAGGGAGGTCAGGAATTTGGTTGATAAAGGTTTAATCTTAATGACCCAGAAACAACATCAAATTTTAAGTGACCTCAAACCCTTAGAGCTGCCTGGCTACCCTAGCTGGTTTCCTCAGTTGACTCACTCTCCCATTTTCTAGAGAGAGGATTCCACAGACTCTCCTCTCTCCTCAAACCTCCTCACTTTCAGCTGCTGGACTTGCGTATTATTTTACTGAGAAAGTAAGAGCATAACGAGAGCGCTTCCACAGATGTACCATGAAGTCTATGAAATGTCTGCATCTGTATCCTTATATCCTCCTGCTGCAAGGCTCCTTCTGTCCCTCTTCCTCTCCAAGGCCAACCCCACTGTGCTCTGCTTCTCTCCCCTTCCTCTATGCAAAAATCTTGCTCTTGCTATTGCCCCCTCTCTGGCATCATCAATTTCTCTTTCACTTCTGGCTTATTCAAGTAAAATATGTAAACGTGTTGTAATATCTCTCATCTTTAGCAAACGAACACCTATCTCTTACTCCATATCACTTTCTAGCTAACTGTCTCCTTTCTCTGATTCTCATTATGACGAAATTACTTGAAAAAGTTGTCATTCTTGCTGCCTCCACCTTCTCTTCTCTCATTTTCTTGTGAACATACTCCCGTCAAGCTTTCCTCCCATTATGCCACTTCCCCCTCAGAATCTATATAAAACCCTATTACTGTATGCAAATCGACCAAATAGCAGAAGGACATATGGAACCACTGGTCACTATGACACGCACTGACCATCGGGGGCACATGCTCAATGCAGGAGCTGCCCCCAGCCCACAGGCCCCAACTGGCAGGCAGTGCCAGGCCAGCCAAGGCGGGTGCAAGCAAGGCCCCGATCACCCTGCCAGTTGCCCCATAGATTGGCCCTCCGTCTTCAAGCATGTTCAATATTTTCTAAGGCATCATTCTCTTTAGATGTTTCTACCTCACTCAATACTACTCCTTTTCAGTCTTTGCTGGATGCCTCAGCTTCCTGAATTTTAAATGGGAGCGTGCCTGGGCTCAGTCCTCAGACCTCATTCATTTACCCTCCCTTCCCCAGGTGGCCTGTGGTTTTACATGCCATCTACATGCTGATAGCCTGGGCCCCCTCCTGAAGACTTCAGCTGCCTTCTCAAGACATCCTCCTGGATGTCTAATGAGCATGTGAAACCTAACATGTCAAAATCTGAGCTCCTGAGTTTTGCCCCTAAACCTGCACCTCCTCCAGACTTTCTCATCCCAGAAAATGTCAACAACATTTTTCTAGTTGTTCTGTACAAAAACTTTGGTGACAAAGAGCTTACCTTGGTTTTCAAGGCCTCACATGGTGCACCCATATTCCCCCCTCCTCCCATCCCTCCCTGATCTCCTCTCCTACCCTTCTCCCCCTGCTATCCTTTCCCTGGGGCCCTTGTACTCTCTGCCTGAAATGCTGTTCCCCCTCGTTATCCATCTACATGGCTTGCCTCTTTCTAAACAGCATCACATCAGATAACTCCCCTGACTATCTATCTTTTTTTTTTTTTTAACCCTCACCAAAGGATATTTTTTCCATCGATTTTCAGATAGAGTGGAAGGGGTAGGGGGAGAGAAAGAGAGAAATATAGACATGAGCAAGACACATCGATTGGTTACCGCCTGCACTCAATTCAACCTGGGTCAGGGATCGAACCTGCAACCAAGGTACTTGCCCTTAACTGGGAATCAAATCCGCAGACTGAACTATGCTCCAACCACTGAGCAACTGGCCAGGGCTCCCCGGACTATCTAAAGGAGATACAAGCCCCTCTTCCTCCTCCCACAATCATCCCATGCTTAATTATTCTTTGTAGCCCTTCCTACCATCTGATATTACGCTTCTTGATGTTTAAAGTATATCTCCCCAGTAGAAGGTAAGTTGATGAGGACAGAATTTTGTTTACTGCTTTCATCACTTAACACTTAAAATAGTGCTTGGTATGTAGTAGACAGTCTATTTAAAGAGTTAAAGTTATTCAAAAGTGCAGTGAATGGCCCCCTCAGAGAGCTGCTCATCAGTGTCACTGGGATGCGCAAGCAGCAAGCATGTGGGGAGTTTGTCATGGGTGAGGGTGAATATTTAGGTTAACTGAACCCAAGATTATGATTCTGTGGAATTGGGCTCCCTGAGGTCAACAGTAGCTCCCTAAACACCAAACCCAGGGGTTGTTGTCAATTATTATTTTTGTGGATGAAGTTCCCTCTCTCCTCCCTCTCTTTGGAAGCAGCGCTGAGCTGGCGGGGTCCTCCACCCCTTCTCTGACCAACACATGAACCCCTTTGCTGGCTTCTCTTCCTCCTGCTGGTCCTTTAAATGTAGGTGTTACCCAACACTGTTTTTGACCTTTTTTAGCACTCTCTCTAAACTACTATTAATCATTATCTTTAGATGCTATCAATAGTATGAGAAAGATTAGCAACAATGCAAGAAGGAATATTATAAACAGCAAAACACATTTTGCTTTGTATTTCACTGAAGAGTCCTGATTTTGATTTAGAAGATTCAGCTTTGAGCCTAGCTCTGCCACTTCCCAGTTTAGTGCCAGTGGGCAAGACTCCTAACTGCTCTGGGCTTCTGGTGCTACATTAATAAAATGGGGATAATAATGTCTTACACATATTATCTTCATGTATGAGGTTTGAATGATATACATGTGGAAAGGTTTTGTAAAATATAACTTGATCTATAAGTATAGATTCTATCATGACAGACCATAAAACAGATCATTAAACTGTTGTCTATAGGAATGAATAATTGATATGGGGAATTGTCTTTTCATTTCTGTGTTCTTGTAGGGAGAAGGTTGTACTGGTAGGATCAAGATTGCCTTTTAGGCCCTATATCAAGACCAAATCAAATCAATAATGCACTATAGTTGCCTGCGGACCTAAGAGAAAACTTGCAAATAATTTAAAAATATAAAATGGACAGAATGGAGCTGAATTGATTTTTTTTGCCCAAATCAACCAGGACACTATTTCACTCCTAGAAGTTAACAATCCTCAAATCTTCGCTGACTTTCATTCACACCAGTCCTGCCTGTTTGCTGATGGTCTTGGAATCTGGTTGAATCATCCTCCCCGGAAAGTGGGCTCATTTGGGGTTTCAGGCAGGCACGTCTGCACATTCCTATATAAGGGAGGGGGACTTTCAATATAGTCCAGGCTGAGCTTTCCTTTCAGTTGCAGATCAGACAAGGAGCACACCTTAGTTTAATTTTGTTTGTTGTTGTTTTGTTTTTGCCCTATGATGCAGGATGAAAAAAAATATCCTACCGGCTTAATGGTTGGTTCATGAGAAGCCAGGCTATTTATTACAAGTAGGAAATATTTAGTGACCATATAGAAAGACAGTTTCCACATCTATTCTGATTTACCTCCAAAGAAAAAATTGTGTCAATAATTTTTTTCAGATATTAATATGTCTTGTCTGTTTGAGGTTTATTTGTTTTTCTTTTGGAGTTTAGGATTGTGGCCAATATTTTAATGACTAAGGTAGAAAGATATCTGAGTATAAATAAACTTCAATTGAAATTTTTTTTAAAAGTAGGAAATATTTTAAGCTGCTCAACTGAGATTTTAACAGCTCTTGTCTAATCGTTAACATACAAACCTTCCTAACCAGAACATTGGTGAAAGATGACTTCTTAACAGGATCTGAAATCAACCCTTTCCCCAAAGGCCTGTTAAAAATTACACATTTGGAATTTTGTCCCAGCCTTACTCAGCTGCTGAATTCCCTTTGGATATTTCCTGGGGAGGATGGGGAAGAGATTAAACAGCTTTATGCCATTCAATCTAGAACATTTTAAAAATCTGGTGTCAGATTTGAGTGAGTAGTTGCTAAAGAGAGGATGACCCACCATCTCAGTTTGCCTGGTAATGAAGAATTTCCCAAGACACATGCTGAGTTGATCATCCATGAAAATAAATCCTACTCCAAATCACTCATAAGACAAGAGCAGAAACTGAGGCCCAGAAGATGAAAGGATTTGCCCTGATATCACATAAGTAGCCAATACTCACTGCCTTGCTAGACCCAGGGCCCAGTTCTGCTAAGTCCTAGATCAGTGCTCCACTGACCCACTGTCCTTGCCCAGGGCAATGAGAGATAGTGTCAACCACAGTGAAGAATTTATTTTTTAAAATATATTTTCATTGATTTCAGAGTGGAAGGTAGAGAGAAAGAGATAGAAACATGAGTGATGAGAGAGAATCAGTGATTGGTTGCCTCATGCATGACCCCTACTGGGAATCCAGCCCACAACCTGGGCATGTGCTCAATGGGGAATTGAACTGTGACCTCCTGGTTTATAGGTCCATGCTCAACCACTGAGCCATAGCAGCGGCAGGGTGACCATGTTGAAGAATTTAACTTTGATTACTGGCTCATAGGCATTTGACTGCTTTATTTAATTCACATGTGACCAAAGAGAGTAATAATCCCAAGTACATTCTAATAAGTGATCATGGGGATGCAAACGTTCTGAAGCAACATTAAAATGATGACCACTTCTATATCCATGTTTACAGCAGCATTATTCACAATAGCTAAAACACAGAAGCAACCCAAGGGTCATCGACAGAAGTACTCTAAAGGGGATACCTATAGATGTAAGATATAAATACTCTTAGAGCATTTGAGTACTCTCAGTAGTCAAAATCACTGAGATAGAAAGTAGAATGGTGGTTGCCAGGGATTCTGGGGAGAGGGAAATGGACAGTTAGTGTTTCATGGGTACAGAGTTCTGGAGATGAATGGTGGTGATGGTTATAAAACAATATGGATGTACTTAACACAACTAAAATTATATACTTATAATGGCTAAGATAGTATATTTTAAGTTATGTGTATTTTACCACAATTTTTTAAATGAAAAAACAAGTAATGACTACAAATAGTTCATCTATTCCATTGGTGCAATGTTTCTGTTAAGGAGGTCTGCAAAGTGTTTTGCAGTCATTTATTAGCTTTGAGATGTTTTGTCAAATCAAAGTACATTCTTTAGATAAGAAGTTTGGTTTGCTTTGATATTTAATGACCTTCCCTTTAGCTAGGGCATAGATTTTCCAGATGTACAACACCCCCAGTATCTAGTGGGAGCTCACAGCCTGGCACATAGTCAGTGCTCCACAAACATTTTTCAAATAAATAAATAATAGCAAAGGCTAACATCTGTGTTGAACGTTTTTTCAGAGGTAGGTTTACCTTGAAGCTGATAAAGCTGAAGCCTCAGTACCTTTCACTTTAACAAGCCCTCACTGGACCTTGGAAGAGGCCTTAGCAATGCATACACAGAGTCATATGTTCACACAAAACTTGCAAAGGTAAGATTGTCTTCTTTTTTATTAAAAAGGTCCCCAAAGTTACATAATTTTCAGGTCCCCAGATCTGGATCTGCTGCTGTACTTACTGCCTTTCTCAGGACTCTGCTGATTACCTTCCATGGCTGCCTCATGCATCCTCACAACAACCCTATGACGTAGATGCTATTGTTATCACTACTGCTCAGATGAAGAAACTAGAGAACTTGGCCACAATTACCTTGAGATGCAAGGATGTACCCTGGCATTTGAGACCAACTCTATTGAGCACTAGGGGAGGTCAAACATGACTTTAGTTCTTACTAATTTAGGTGTGTGTTTGGTAAAACTATAATTTCACCTGAAATAACTGCAATAATAATGATGATGATGGCTGGTCTTTTAAAATAACTTATGACTGGGGAAAAAACATCTCTATATATAAAAGCCTAAGCAACTGTTTGACCATTCAACCATTCCACTGGTAGCTATGATGCACACTGATCACCAAGGGGCAGATACTCAATGCACAGGCATGGAAACATGGAACAGACTGATGAATCTCAGAGGGAAGCGGGGGTCAGGGGAGAGCGGGAAGAGATTAACCAAAGATCATATATGCATACTAGAGGGATCCCTTGGCCTGGCCTGTGGGGATCGGGCCAAAACTGGCTCTCCAACATCCCCTGAGGGGTCCCGAATTGTGAGAGGGCGCAGACCAGGCCGAGGGACCCCACCAGTGCACGAATCCGTGCACCCGGCCTCTCGTTTCTTATATAGGATCTTCCTATCCCCACCTCCATGAAATATTCTTGTTTAGTTGATGGAGGAATTTAGGAAAGAGAGGAAAATGAAGAGGGTGAGGCTGAAGAGGGGTGCAAAAGGAAGAAACACATAAACCCACGTTAAAGGAGATTCCCCACACTCCCTCCCAGCTTTTTTCCTTTCTTTTTGAGGGATGTGCATGGGTGCGTGGTATCTGAGGAAGTTCCATTTTGGTTCTCTGCTATTTGTATCTGCTCTGACCCCAGTACTTCTACTCTGGGGGCCCTATTTCTAGTCTAAAAGCTCCACAGGTCAGAGGGCAGAAAGGAATCTTTCCTGTAAACATCCTCTGGTCCTCTCCCGGAAAAGGTAACCAGTGACCACTGCTTCCTGTCTTTATTCGGGTTCTTGGAGCAAATAATACAATTTTCTATTCCTCTAAGATTTCTTGGGGCCCAGAACGGAAGTGGAAATGTCATAGGATTGAAAATCTTTTCCCATTGAGAGCTCTGCTTTGTCAGACTCAGATTCTCTGGCTTAGAAATCTCATTCATGGCTCTGGCTCCCAGCAAGATGCTGGGCCTGGCACTTAGGAAATGTTGCCAACTGACTCCTCCCTCCTCAGAGGCCTGCTGCCACCAACCCAGAGAAATACACCCAGTTTCTCTGTGCCCTCCCAAAAGTTTCCTATCCTGCCTTTTCTATTTCTTACTACAGTGCAATTATCACCCAGCTGGCCAAATCATAGTCACCTCGGCTGACCCCTCCCTCCCTCCCTTCTGATCCCAAATACAGTTGATCCTTGCACAACTCGGGTTTGAACTGTGTGGGTCCACTTACACGTTTTTTTTTTCCCCAATAAATATTGTAACTTTATTTTCTCTTCATTATGGCTTTTCTTAATAACATTTTATTTTCTCTAGCTTACTTTATTGTAAGGAGACAGTATATAATACATATAATATACAAAATATGCGTTAACTGACTATGTTATTAGTAAGGCTTCCAGTCAACAGTAGGCTATTAGTTAAGTTTGGGAGGACAGAAAAGTTATACACAGGCTTTCGAACATATAGGGAGTCAGCACACCAACCCCTCACATTGTTCAAGGGTCAACTGAAACCATCAAATTCCATATGCCTTCCTTCCTGTCAATGCCTAAACTCATTCCCTGTTTCCCATTTTCTTTGCTGGCACTTGGTTCACAGCCCTTACTGGGTCTGGGATATTAGAATTGCTTCCTGATCAGGTTCTTTGCCTTTGGAGTCATTCCTTTCCAGAGGTGAATTTACCATTTAGTAATCAACCCTAAACTCCAGGACACCCTGCTTGCATAGACAGACCCCTTTCAACTGTTTGTACCTAACTTTGTATTTGTGACTTTATATTCCTTCACTTAAAGAAGACTCCCAAAACTATATAAGCTTCAGAACTCTCTAAAGAGGATCTTCCCCCACTCTACCTATTTTGCATTCAACTGCCAGACTAATCTTTATTATTTTTTCATAGACTTTATTTCTAAGAGCATTTTAGGTTCACAGAAAAATTGAGTGGAAAGTTCAGAGTCCCCATATACTCCATTCCCCTAAGGTACAACCTTCCCCACTATAGAGACCCCATACTAGAGTAGTGCATTTATTACAATTGATGAACCTACAGTGACTCATTATTATCATCTGAAATCTATAATTTACATTAAGATTAATCTTTTAAAAATTATATTTCTTCATGTTACTTTTCCACTTTGAAACTGTTCAGTAAAATGCTGCCTACTTTTCTAAAGTCTATCTCCTTATTTGGACATTCAAGGCTCTCCATCATCTGCTTCAATTCTACTCTTCAAATTTATTTCCCGATTATCACCTATAGACACATACGGAGACTTCAAGCAGGCTGTCTCAATTGTCACCTCTTGGTTTTGTTTATATCATCTTCACAAAAAGTGGCTTAACCCAACTTAACAAAGATGTGCCAAGAATTAATAGGATGTCCATCTGCCTCCAGTCTGACCATCAAAATCCTACCCAGTTTATCCCACTCAGTCGGGGACCCCTCCTTGTCCACCCTGCTTGCTACAATCCTGCTTGCCCTAATAGCAGCAGTTTCTAGATTTAATGGGCCAAAAAGACTTTTCAAAATAATAATAAAGTCCAATATAGGATTGCCAAGTTTTTCTTCTTCCAAAATAAAGACTTTTAAAAAGTACCATCAAAATTATCTTACTAAAGAAAAAACTTTTATAACTCAAAAAGCACAAAAGGCATAATCTCAGAAAAATGACAGTTGTTGGTTTGTTTGTGTTTTTTTTCCCAAAGCAGTACACTCAGCCTTGGAAAAACTCACATTTTTCTTTCTTGTGTGATTGAGGTAGTGGAAACTACTCAGACTGGCTTTGGGGAGCGATTTTGTAGCACTCTGGTCTCCACCACCAGTGTAGCCCTTATTCACAAAATGCCTTGGGCCACATTTAGTGTTGTTGATTGTATTTACCTTCATGTGCACATAGGTCAACTCCTCAACTAGCAGGTAAGCTTTATAAAGAACCTCTATAAGAACTGCACCTTCAACTCCCCTGCAAGGCCGTGTACCTAGAAAATGTTCCATAAATATTTGCTGAATGAATGAATGAGCCTAGAGTAGGCTTTCTAAGCCTGTGTAACCAATAAATCTCCTCTTAATGGAGTATGAATGCCTCATCCTGAGGCAATTTCTTTCAATAGACTTCTTTTAAAAAAGTTAACCTGTACAAATTGCTTTTGAGTGAAACTTGGAAAAAAACAAACCCTGATATGAAAAGTAAACAGTTTCTTCCTCAAGGCACTAGCAAGCCTCAGCAAAGAGAATCAAGACACAAACACACCTTTTGTAACCTGTCATTTAAGTGATCCCAGTTATTGTGGGCTTTGTTGGTAGGCATGCTCACGGTGTGTGCTTCTGGCTTGACCTGACTTGATAGGGTGGGTGGCTTTCCTTCTGTGGCTCTTGCCCACATGCTGAAAGCCTCCATAATACCCATGTTGTTTCTTTCTCTACCTGGGTGATTTAAAAAGGAAAGGAAAGAAGGTTAACATCTTCCTGGCCAAGTCTTGGCTTTAGATTCAGGCGTTGGGAACAATTCAGAAAAGTGTCTTTGGATTCTTATCACTCAGCATCCAGAATTATCTTTCAAAATAAAAATAAATTCACACACCTGCTTAAAATATTTATTGCTTTTCCATTTCATCCCATTCAATAGTGATTGATTATCTGCCACCTGCCAGGCCCTGTTCTAGATGTTGGGGATATATCACTAAATAAAACAGACACCAATTCCTGACTTCCTGAAGCTCATGGGAGGGGGTGTTGGGGACAAACAAGACACATAATAAATAAATAATGTATTATACTAGTACTATGTTAGAAGGTGATAGATGCAAAGGAAATTATTTGGAGCAAGAGGGCTGTTTCAATTTAAATGGAAATGTCAGGGTAGGTCTAATTGAGAAGGAGGCTAGAGCAAAGAATTGAAGGAGGTAAAGGGCTATGAATGTGTTTTTGGGGTCTCTTCTGGGAGAAGTGGAAATGCCTTCTACAGGATAACTTCACCTGGTACCTTGGCACCTTATCTCCTGCTCATTGGCCCTCCCTCAATGTTCTCTAGCCACCCTAGCCATCTCCCACCTCAGGGCCTTGTACATACTGTTCCAACAACTCAGCATTCTCCTTTTCCATCCCTGGTCTCTGGACCAATTCCTCATCTTCATGTCTCAATCTAAATGCTACTTTCTCAGGTGGGCTTGCACTGTTTCTTAAATCATTATAACTCCAGTGCCCTCCCACAATAATTCTTATAACCTCCATTCTGATACTCAATAAATACTGTGTGAATAAAGAAACAAACAAAAAAGGGCTAAAAAGGGGTGAGTTCTTTGAGAACAGGGATTCTGGCTTATTCATTTATCTTCAGTGCCAGTCACATTGATGAATGTATTTGATAGTCTTTCTCTTCATAAATAAGCTTCATTATCATGTAGATATGAGTATCATTATTTCAGTAGAAATAAGGATCAAGTTATTATTTACTTATGTTTAATAATAATAATAAACAAGATAAAGAAAGGAGATGAAGCATTAAATTGTGTTATTAGAAATGAATTCCCTCCCTGTTTCACTGTTTCAGCACAGTAAACCTTCCCTACAGATGAAGTAGGCCTTGAGTTCAACCCTTTAGGACGCTCTCCCACTCAGTAAAGGGTCAGTTGGTACCGTCCTAACTTCTTGTGAGTTCTGGTTTTCTCAATAGGAGAGTCCTACCCAACAGCGAGTTTTGCTTCCTCTTCTTTTTATTCTTTTATTTTCTTTATTGATTAAGGTATTACATATGTGTCCTTATCCCCCAATACCCCCCCAACCCACCCCCGCTCATGCCCTCACCCCCCTGGTGTCTGTGTCCATTGGTTATGTTTATATGCATGCATACAAGTCCTTTGGTTCTCAAGTCTAAGATCAACATGTCCTTCAATTTCCTCTGTGCCTCAGATTAATTTAAAGTAGCTGTCATTGTATATCAAATTCTCAATTATCTGGGATAATTAAAACATCCTTAAAATTTCCCCCATAAACATTCACACTTTGGGGGGTATTTCCAGGAGTGTTTTCTTGATGTTTGCTCAGATATACCATAAGAATGATACATATATACATTTAATCCCTGCCTCATTTCCAAATGCATTTTAGGTGACATTAAAATCATGCAATATAATTGAAAAAAAAAAGAGATAAATCACAGCAAATAGATAATGACAGTAAAGTTGATACTGTAGTTATTAATAACAGGAAGGAGCAAAAGGGAGGCCAAACATTATAAGCATGGCCATTTGGGCAGCTTAATCAGGGAGCTGCAGTTTTACACTCCCCAGGGAATCACCAGCCCATTCCCCACAGATCACTGGGGGAAGGGATCAAAAAAAGGGGAAAGAGATGCATGTGCAGTAAAGCCGGGGTGACCTAGGGAAGATACCTGTCAGTCAAACCTGGAAACAGAGACCATTGGCCAGAGGGGGCAGGGCCAATGAAAGCCCAGGATAATTTGGGAACACATAACCCCCTGGACAGAGGAGCTCGTTCTCTTGGTACTCTTGTCTTTGGCTCTCTGGTTCCTTTGGTTTTGCTCCTGCTTCCCTACATTTGCCCATGTTCCCTCCATAGCCACGTGGCCCTGTGGACCCCACACGCAATGAGGCAATGGAGTGCAGTGGGGAACATAGCTAAGCTAGTCTGATACTGGGTTAGATGCACACATGGAACAGAAACTCTGGGCAGCAGCTTTAATCCTAACTCCACTGAAGCCACAGCTACACTTCTTCTATTATGGGATGAAGAGAAATGGGACCTTGGAAACTCAGGTGTGTAATTCCACAGAAATAAAGCTTTCTACAATACCCCATCCTCTTGTACGAGTCTCAGAAAATTCTTTTTCTTGAGATATAGCAAGAAGCTCACTCCCACCAGCAACTGGTGGGAACAAGGAGAGCTCCCCATCATAAAAAAGTGATGCAAGAAAAAAAGCCACTGCATAGCAATTCCAGTTGGGACTCAAGTAGTTACTAAGGAAGGACCAAAATATGGCTCTGAGCAGTGAAGGAAACACGACAGTTGTAGGATTCTTGATGTTCTGCAAGATACATTCTAGGGGCTCAGGAGATTTAAGAGCTGAAAGACCTATCTCCCATATATCAAAAGAGGTAGTGATGTCATGAATAACATTTAACGCAAGTGAGTGTTCAATAGCTGCTTCTTACAGTGTCATTTACCAAGCCTGAAGTGACAGCCTCAAAAATTCATCTATCTCTCTGAGGGAACAAATGATGTAGTTCAAATTATATGATTTGATTCCATTGAAAATATCTAAAAGAAACAATAGACTGCATTCTTCCATAAATCTCATTTTCTCCAACCAAGATTTGATAAGTTGCAAGCAACAGAGAAATCAAGAATAAATTGTTATCGAGGGACCTGACATGTTGAAACTCCATATTTCTGATTAGATGCAGATCTAGTAAGAGCTTGGCATCCACTTGTGAAGACGTAGGTTCCTAACCAGGTCAGGTGCCTGCATAGACCTACCTCTGTAGAGAGGCAGACTAAGGCGTACCCATGGGCAAGAGCCAGATTTCCTTCAGAAAACAGTTCCCATTGGCTCCAGCACAAACAACAAATGGACAGCCAGAACCCCATGAAGCATGACCACCGTGTGACATAAATAACAACCCTCCCACAAACATATCATACATTCCACAGTTAAATATAAATTTAGTTTTCTATTATCCTGTTTTGGTTTATTCATCCTGTGCCTCCCCACCCATTAGAGTAGATAGTTGAAAATTGACTGTTAAAAACAAAACCAACCTGCAGAGTAAAAGTTATTTTGGATTAAAGACTGGGCCCTAGGCTGTTGGCTCAGTGTTTAATTTGGCTCCGTCCCAAACCAGTCCTATGTAGGTAGGGGATAGGTCACCCCATATAGCTTCCTCCGCCAGCAGGACGATTTTGTTTATTAGAAAATATGTACACTTGGTAAGCTGTCAAAGTGAGTTGTACTTAAGGTATGCATTATTCAGAGGGAGAAAATATTTTCAGCACTACTTGAAGTCTTTATTCCTGACAACGCATTAAGAATTCAACACAGTAATCTTATTGTTTTAGCTGTTGCTTTCACCATTACTCACACAACATGACTGGAAAAAAAACGCAGATGATTTTTCCCTCTGCCATGTTTTGTGTGTGTGAATTTTATTTTTTTTAACTTTTTGTTTGGGATAAATGCGCCTAACAATCCACCATCTGGTGTCCAAATATTTTTACAGACATGAATCCAAATACCACAAAATCATTGCTCCAGCTCAGGTTATGTGGGTCTTTTTCTCAGGCAGACTTTTTTTTTTTTTTTTTGTATTAAATGTGATTATTCCTGAACTATGAGAATCTCAGCCAGGAACCTGAAGATTCAGCCTTGAGAAGAAAACTTGCTGTGTTGACCAATATAAAAAAAAGATGGAAGGGAGAACTCCCCCTGGAGCTGATTTCAA
This sequence comes from Plecotus auritus, assembly GCF_963455305.1. Taxonomy (NCBI): domain Eukaryota; kingdom Metazoa; phylum Chordata; class Mammalia; order Chiroptera; family Vespertilionidae; genus Plecotus; species Plecotus auritus. The sequence continues at coordinate 75,110,536 of NC_137771.1, forward strand.
GAGAAAAAATGAACTTAGATTTTTGTTATCATTCTCAGCCGTACACAAACTGAATCACAGTGTCGACTTTTGCTGCATTCCTGGCGTAATCATCACTGGTGGAAGAAGATAAGGTGCGAGTAAACTCTGTGGGAATCAAATTTCAGCCCTGTCAGGTGTAATCAGAACCAGCGTCTTAAAACAAAGGCTCCACTCCACCTCCTCAGTCAGAGGACGGTTAACTTCCCCAACCCCCAGGCACTATGAGGAAAAAGAAGGAGCAAGTTTGCAAGAGCAAAATAAAATCCTACAAAACAATAGCGAGCTTGATTCTCCCCCTCTTTACACCAGGGATCAATTCCTCTACGTTTAATATTGTATTCCCGCCCCTTGCGATGTAATAATGGGAATAGGTTTTTAGAAAACATGGTTGTCATTTAAAAAAATTAAACTCTACATAAACTTGGCTTGTGAGTCTGCATTATGGTGGAGTTCCTAGGGCAACACCATGTTGTGAAGAAACAAGGGTAGAAAGAAAAGTTTTCCTTAAAGAAAAGAGATTGTGTTTGCTCAAAATGTAGCCCAATTTTTAGAGCACAGAGAAGATTGCTCCTGTGAGTGTGCCACACAGAAACATTAAATAAAATTTCTATCGTTGGATTCTCTCGCAAAGTTAAAAACCAGGGAAAAGCGAACCAAACAGGATAACATATCTTTTCAGCTCCCAGCTTTGCTAGTGAAACTAATTGGAATAGCCATAAAAATAATGACATAACTCAGCGCTCCGTCATGCGTTACTGGTAAGACTGTCCTGGAATGACTGGGTTTTGATGCAGCTGCCTTGAGAGGAAAGGCAGAGATAACAGTCCCATTTTATCGATGGGCAAACTAAGGCACAGTGGAAATTGAGCAGTCATTGCAGAGTCACTGAAAGTCATTGGTGAGCAGGAGACAGGCCAGAAAGAGTGGAGGAAGTGTAGACATTGACGATAAGGCAATAACTAGAGGAAATGAAAACCCAGCAGTGTGGGAAAAGAACAATTAGCCAAGACAGAAGAGCAGGAAGGAATACAGAATGAATTACAATCAGAGGAAACAAGCCAGCAACAAAAGAGGACTGGCGGGTGGGGCCTGAGAGGAGTCGGAGCTGTGACTTAGGAATGCTAGCTTTCTTTCGGTTCTGTCAGGGCTGTATTGTTTGGATGCTGCGGCTCATAATTTAACTCTTTCATACCTCGGAATGTCAGCCTCCAAGGCAGCTATCTTTATTCATGCAGCTCTTTGAGATTGTTACACAAATATTATGAATTCCAGATAGCAATGTTTTCATGATTAGTTTAGAAAAACCTGGCCCCCACCCTCCAAAAAGGGCTAAAGTTTAAGGTTGGATCGGTAAGCAAAATATTTCGATCAGAAACCACAGGAAACATCTACAGCATAAGTATTAATTAGCAAGTATAGCTAGTTTAAGAAAAAAAGTATTCATTAAAATGAAATCTTTTTTATTTTTTAACGTTGATTTTAGAGCAAGAGAGGAGGGAGAGAGAGAAACATTGATTTGTTGTTTCACATGTTTATGAATTCATTGGTTGATTCTTGTATGTGCCTTGACCAGGGATCAAACCCACAACCTTGGCATATCGGGAAGATACTATAACCAAATGAGCTAACTGGCCAGGGCTGAATTTTTACTTTTTTTAAAAGAAAACCTATAAAGGTGTTTAAAAGTAATTTCTATGATTATCAAAATGAAGTATAAGAGGAGGAAATGTCCTATAAGTAGTAGGAAGTGATAGAAAAAAGGACAATTTTATGAAAATAAAAATTGCAGTCAGTGTATTTATCACACAAGAGAAAAAGATTTACTGTGAGCCCAAAATAAAATTATTGTTTACTCATTCTTAAAAATCGATTGGCAAGAAAGCCAAGGAAGCTCAACTTTAGCCTGCCAAGATGTTAAAATCATGGGAGAAGCAAGCAGAAGGATGAGCTAGGCAGCTAGAGTTATTGAAAAGGAGGAGGAGAGATGATTACAAAGTAGATGAGGATGCTAAATAGGATTAGAAGAACCAGATTCTATTACAAAGGGCTGATTGAGGAGCCTAAGTGGATAATAAGGCAAATTAAAGATTCTTAGAAATTCTTTGTGTCCAGGAAATAAATAAACTGCTTAGACAAACTAATAAATGAATAAGGATGACCAAAAGTCACCAGGGGAAAAACAGAAGGTTCTTGATTTATACAATCAGCACACTTAAAAGATTTTTTTAAGTGTGTGTGTGTTGGAGAGTGGGGAGGAGGTCCTTGAAACAATACTGACAGGCTGTAAGAGTGAACTGAGAAAATCTAAAGTAGACAGTGAGGGAAGGCTGGCCTTAGGAAGAGCCACAACAATAAAAGATTCTTTAAATAAAAGATTCTTTAAAGTGACCATGTAGGAGAGGGAACATTCAGGAACTTGAAAAACTGAACTAGGTTTTATTTTTATTTTAATTTGGCTTCCTGTGGCCAATAAAACGTATTAGAAATGGAAACAGTGTCAGAAGAGTGATAAATGAAGGGCAATTAGGAATTTCCCTTCAATAAATTAAGATGACTCAAGAAGAGACACTCCTGAGTGGAAGAAAAAGCTGCAGAGATTAATGCTGCCTTAATGCAGTGTTTGGTTGACTCCTTGGAAAGACAAGAGATACTAGGGGAAATCAGAGCCAAGTAAATCTAGCACATTTCTAGAAATGAACCAGGGAGGAAACAGAAAATTGTTACAAGCATCAGGGGTAAAATTACCAAGTGCCTAGATATGTATGAGTTCAGAAATAAAACAATCTAATTTTAAGAGACGTTACCTCAATTAAAATCCTTGTAGTGGATTTTGGACATTTGGACATTTGTATTTATAGAGAAGGCTGGTAAATAAACATTTATTGGCATCATCAACATATTCTTTAAATGTTACTTGTTAATTAGCATCATAGAATAGAGACTGGCAGTTAAGGAAGGTTTAAGAGCAGATTAAACAATCCCTCCCTGCTTCAAGTCTCTAATAGTCTTAAGGAGCTGACATTGCTGTAGACACAAAGGTTACCACAAGGTTGGACATCCAATGATAGAGAAGCACATGCATCGTACAGTGCATGCATGAGCAAGAGAATCTCAGTCTCAGATTCATCTACAAATAGAAGACCTCGGGCTGGCCAGTGTGGCTCAGTTAGTTGAGCTTTGTCCCATGCACCAAAGGGTTGCTGGTTCCATTCCTTGTCGGGGCAATTTTTCTCTCTTTCTCTCCCTCTCTCTTTCTCTAAAATCAATAAAAACATACAGAGAGAGAGAGAGAGAGAGAGAGAGAGAGAGAGAGAGAGAGAGAGAGGATCTGACAGAAAAGGTGCACAAGAAGAAATTCTTGCAGAGAGGTGATGGAACAATGGTTCTCTTGGCAGACTGGCAAGGCAAGACAGGGTATTTCAGACCTAGGATGAGCTTCTGAGAAGGCCTGGAGCCAGGGGTGGGAAACAGACTGAGGAACCCAGAGCAGGACTTGCTAACAGCGTAAGTTTGGTAAGGAGTGATAGAAAAAGTTAGGTGTTCTAGAAGGGGACTCTAGAGTAAGACAATCTGGGTTTGAAGTGCAGCTCCATGGTTGTAAACCTTTGCTTTAGTTGTCTCATTTCAAAAATTGGATTTTCATGGAACCCACCTTAAGAATTGTTCTAAAAGTCAAGGGAGATAATACCTGAAAACTAACAGTAGCTATGACGATGAATAAATTGCAGTCAGTCTGAGGATAAGAACATACACCTTTCTTCCTCAGCATCATCTCTGGCTGACACTCTATTGCCTTCGAAGGGTTTACACTCTGAAGACCACAGTCCCACACGGCTGGCTCTCTCTAAGAGATGGGGGCTGGGAAGGCCTACTTCACCCTCGATTTCCCTTTTTTCCACTAAAAACGTATTCCATTTTTTCTCCACACAACCTCCCCTCCTGTTTCCAAGGACACAGAGTCCCCCCTCCTTTCCAAAGATAACCTCTCTCTTGCACTATGGATTCAATAGTTTCCTCAGGGCTCTAGCCAGATGATGTTTCATCAATGAGCTCTTCCCTCTTTCCCAGCTGCAGTAACCCTTCCATCATTCCTTCCCCTCGGCCTCTGGCCATGCTCAAGGGCCAGGTGGATTCTACCAACTAATGACAGTTATTTGATGAGATGTTCAATAAGATTCTGGAATGGATTATAAAGAATTGACATTGTTTCACTGAGGGTATCGGACCCTGCATGGCCACAGGATATGTTTGAATCACTGTGCAGAAGCCCCTATAAGAATTTACTATTTATGGTTTCAGTTCTGAATTGCTTTTCTGAACCTATTCCTCTTACTGTTTCTCAGTCTACTCCATCTACTCCTGACTTTCTGAGCTAACACATTTACTTTTTGATAGTTTCTTCTGTTCTCTGTTCTATCTTTGAATTTGATGTTCACCCCATTTCCCTTCTGATACGACTTTTGGTCCTCCTGGCAAATTCTTTGGTCTTCCCATCTGCGGGCTGCATTTAGCCCTTTCAGGTGAACGCCTTCCCTGGGACCTTTCAACTGGGATCCACTCCTGTGGGTGGGACACCTAGTAGGTTTGGTGCTGGAACTAGGAAGGCATGAACTGTCACACATCTGCCCTCAAATAGAGGCATTTTCCTTATTCTCTATGATCCCAAAGTATAGCATGAGCAATAGCTGGATATTAAAGGGACAGGATACAGCCTAGAACAAAAATAAAAAGATATCTGACAGCAGTCAGTACAGCCGTAGCTACCACTTTCTACTACTACTACTACTACTACTACTACTACTACTACTACTACTAGCTGCTACTTTGCAGTAGGATGCAAGTAGAGTCTTGCATCCTATGGGTCATTTTACTGGGGATCTACAGGTCCCATCAGTGCTGAGGTTCTCAAATTCAGAACTCTCATGATTCTTTGAGTTAAAAAGAAAAAAGTCAGGTGCTTGACTAGGGACAATGTGAAGTGAGCGGCATTGGAGGGTTGCTCGCATATGGCTGCCACCAAAAGGAAGCTAACTGTTGAGAAGAGAAGCAAGAGAGTTTAAATCTCGGTTGGGAGGGAGGAACCACCTCTTCAGAAGAGGCCTGGCAAACTGTCTGTGTTTTTCTGTGCCAAATGGAGCAGGTTAGACCTAAAGAATGTCTGCAGTTTTCGTCTTCCCACACGGCTGCTCTATAATAATTAGTTTTACTGCTTTTTTCACAAGCTATTACTTTAATTATTTTAATTAGATTGTTCATGCACTCTAGTTGTTTACAAGCAATTTCTTTTTATAACATATCAATAAAAAGTGGAGGGAAACTACCACCTTGGAGGAAGCCAGGGAGTTGTCACTAGCTAGGCCATGGCCCAGAGCATGGAGACAGCTTCCACTCTAAACTGGAGACCACCCAGCATCCTGGGACCTCCTTAGACAGGATGCAAGTCCCCTCCCCAGAGCAGAGCCTAAAGTCACATCCTTATCCTCTATGGTCATTGCCCCTGCAGTCAAAGCAAAAGAGAGCAAATAACCTGTTTTCCACATGTTCCTCTGACAACAACAACCACAGAGTAAATAATCAAGGTTACGGATGGTTAGTTTTCAGCCTTTATTAAAATTCCACATACTTGGCATTTCTTAGCTATCTGGTTTGACTCTTGGATCCACCTCTTACCAGTTAGGTGACCTTGAAAAAAATGACTTCTTGAATTCTCAGTTTGCCTACCTGTCAAATGAAGGCAATAACACCAAAGCTGCTGAGTTCTTTGGAGGATTAAATGAATTAGCATTGAGTGGGCACTGAGACTGCCAGCACAGAGAGGTCATTTGATCATTATCCCCTCCTCCTTTCTCTTGCCTTCTTTTCTCACCCTCCTCCCTCTTCTACTCTGCCCCTCCCAGCAATTTTGACGTGACAAAATTGGGAGACTTTGGGGCTCTCCCTTCATTATTATTCTTCAGCCACCATCCTTTACATAAGTACGAAAGACAGAGAACAAAATAACTTGAGAAAACAATTTCCAAGGAATCATCACTATTCAAATAGTTCTTTTGGGACATCTGAAAGACCTCAAGTCCCGTTTTGGTGGCTGTTATACTCTCAAAAATGATTCAGATGTGCTATTTTGAACACGTGTCCCTCAGCTGGGTTCCTTCCCACAGGGGTTGGGGGGTAGGGGTGGGGCGGGTCAGGGGGCTGACCAGCCCGTGGGTACGTGCAGCTCCGCAGGTTCTGCCCTGGGCTGCAAAGGATTAGACCCAGGAAGGAGACAGGAACTGGGACAGGAGGGTTTGGTAGCCCACAGCCCTGTATGTCTGTCTAACATCACACTTTGAGCTTTTCTTTGAAGAAAGCCCAGGAGTCCAGAGAGGCCTGCTGCTGTGCTGCCGGAGTTGTCTCACATTTGCTCAGGTGGAAACTTGTCATGGAAAAGAAACTGGGAGTCACCAAAGCAGCTCTTTCATCACAGGAACCCATCAAAACAGGAAACTGGTGCTCTTTATAGCAGATCCCCAGAACCCCATCCTTCCCATGCAACAGGGCTACTAAATCACCACCAGTGAAATGTGATTTATTTATTTATTTTTTACTAACACTAATAGATTAATAGCAAAATTTTCTCCAGGAGTTTTTCCTATGACTAGGATCTAGAACAGAGAAAAAGATTTGGACTATGTTGAATTGAAATGTCTGCACTTGACCTCATGAGTTGTATTGTTCCAATTCAATATCATAAACGTGTTATTTTTAATACAACTAAAACACCAAAGAATTGGCCACTTGGGTTTTCAAAAGGAATCTTTTGGCACCATCTTGTGACTCTTTTTGGTACAATTTCAACAAAACCAAAAGGAGCCGCTCAAGTTTTCTAAAGGAGTCTTCTGGCACCCTCATGCGGCACATCACGGAACTGGGAAAAGCAGCTCCGGATAATGCCCTTTGCCCGGAACTGTGCAGACATTGGCTCTCCTGCTGTGCTAGCGAGTGCCCAAAGAATCACAAGGTAGCCAACATGAATTTGTTTGCATAAATCTGAAGGGCAAAATAAGAAATAAGGAGAGTGTAGAAGTGTGTGGTGTGTGTGTGTATGAGCTAGGGACAGTTAGATTCTGCAGGTCCTCCAAGGGGCTGCCAAACTGGGCAGTCTTAGACAGCGGAGCCCTGCGCACAAAGCAGACACTTCTGGGCGGCCAGTGCGGGCACAGAGACCACGCCATCTTGAGAAACAGAGCTGCTTGAGCCTAGGATCCTGGCCTCAGCACCACCCAGTTGCGTCTGAGACGCAAACCAGGACCCTGCAGCCACTGGGGACAGAGAACTGCGACCACAGCTTCAGACCAACAGACAACAAGAATCCAGACTTCCCGGCTGCAGATTTCTGTGAGTCAAAGACCCTATCCACCTCCCTGCAGGATCACGGATAGCGCCATAGTAACTGATAGACACACCCCTTGCTCGGGCGCAGTGCCCCTACGGGAATTTGAGCTTGGGAGCACACGCGGGGTCTGCAGTGCTGCTATGGGAATTTGAGCACAGAGACTGGAATCTGCTCCCCACAATGCAATCGGGTGACCAAACCTGAAGCCAACGCAGGGCGGTAGTGCCACCTGACTTCAATTCTGGGCAAGCGCACACAGAAGTCTGTTTTCTGCAGGGCACACGGAAGTCTGTTTTCCACAGCACACACGGAAGTCTGTTTTCCGCAGTGCAGGCACGCCACAGTGCTACTGTGCAACCCAGTCCGCCATGGTGACCGGGACCCAGATTCTCCCAGCAAGAGGCAGCACTGAGCACCACTGACTTGACTCTGTTTCTTAACGTGTGCGCCTGGGATCCCTGACTCATAGCTCATTCACACTAAGAGCCAGTGACTCCAATTCTTGGTGCACGTGCACACCGGGACCTGATTCTCAGCGAGAAGCCACACAAGGCAACAGAGACTCTGTTACTCGATTCTTGGTGCAGACACAGGGAAACTCTGACTCCTGGCACGCGCTAGGGGACTCATTTTCGGCACACGCCAACAGCGCAGTGCAGGTGGGGTCCATGATTCTAGGTGCACACACGAGACCACACTGAACGCTGGTAACACTGAGCCTGGGCAAGCCTGGTTCCCACCAACCCACGGCAGCCACACGTCCTAGTGTCAGAGCACTTCAGTGATACTCAGGTGGTGCGAAGCTCCCACGGCACACGGCCCAGGTCCATGCAACTCGAAGTTTGAAACCTTCTGGTGATAGTCAGAATGGGAAGATGACACAATCCCAAGAGGAAAGAAAATGAGGAGTCGCCAAGAAAGGAAATTAGTGAAATTGAAGCATGCAACATGACCGAAAAAGAATTCAGAGTAATGGTCGTGGAATTCATACATCGGATGGATGAGAAAATCAACAACCCATGCAAGAATCAGGAAGAAATGAAAAGTGATATAGCTACAGTCAAAAACACCATAGAAAGTTTCAACAGTAGACTAGAAGAAGCAGAGGACCGAATTAGTGAGTTAGAAGATCAGGTACAGAAACAAGCCCAATCTGAACAGCAACTGGAGAACAAAATTAAAAAGCAGGAGAAAAGCCTAAGGGAGCTTTGTGACAATATGAAACAAAGTAACATACGTATAATAGGGCTTCCAGAAGGACAAGAAGAGCAGCAAGGATTAGAAAATTTATTTGAAGAAATAATGACAGAAAACTTCCTGGGTATGGAGAAGAAAAAAGTTACACAAGTACAGAGAGTCCCAAGCAGGATCAATCCCAAAAGACCCACACCAAGACACATCATAATTTCAATGGCAAATGTTAACAACAAAGAGAGAATCTTAAAGGCGGCAAGAGAGAGACAGAGGGTTACCTACAAAGGATCCCCCATCAGATTATCAAATGATTTCTCAACAGAAACACATCAAGCTAGAAGGGAATGGAAGGAGGTATACAAAGTGTTGCAAAGCAAAGGACTGAATCCAAGAATACTCTATCCAGCAAGACTATCAATCAAAATTGAAGGGGAAATCAGGAGCTTCGCAGACAAAAAAAAGGCTAAGGGAGTTTATCACCACCAAACCAGCAATGCAAGAAATGCTAAAAGGAATACTGTAAAAAGAAGAAATAAAAAAGGTAAGAAGGAACACAGACACAAAAATAGATATGACTACAAACAAGTACCTTTCAGTAATAACTTTAAATGTAAACGGACTAAATGCTCCAATCAAAAGGCATCATGTGGCCAAATGGATAAAAAACCACGACCCATATATATGCTGTCTACAGGAGACCCACCTCAGAACAAAGGACTCACACAGATTGAAAGTGAAGGGATGGAAAAATACCTTTCAGGCAAATGGAAATGAAAAAAAAAGCTGGGGTAGCAATACTTGTATCTGACAAAATAGACCTCAAAGTGAAGGCCATAACAAGAGATAAAGAAGGCCACTTTATAATACTAAAGGGATCAATACAACAACAGGATATAACCCTGATAAACATATATGCACCCAACGCAGGGGCACCCAAATACATAACAAAACTCCTGAAAGATATCAAGGGAGAGATCGACAAGAGTACAATCAAAGTAGGGAACTTTAATACACCACTGACATCACTGGATAAATCCTCTAGATAAAAAATCAGCAAAGACACAGCAATCCTAAATGACTAACTAGATCAGATGGACTTAACTGACATCTTCAGAACATTGCATCCCAAAGCCACGGAATATACGTTCTTCTCAAGTACACATGGGGCATTTTCAAAAATAGACCACATATTGGGTCACAAGCAACGTCTCCCCAATTGAAGAAGATTGAAATCATACCAAGCATCTTCTCAGACCACAATGCCATAAAATTAGAAATAAACTACAATAAAAACAATCCAAAAATCTCAAACACTTGGAAGCTGAATAGCATGCTATTAAACAATGACTGGGTTACCAATCAGATCAAAGAAGAAATTAAAAGCATCCTGGAAACTAATGACAACAAAAACACAACAATCCAAAATCAATGGGACACAATGAAAGCAGTCCTGAGAGGGAAGTTCATAGCTCTACAGGCCTACCTCAAAAAGCAAGAAAAAGTGGTAATAAATCATCTAACTCTACAACTCAAAGAATTAGAAAGAGAGCAATAAGAAAAGCCCAGAGTGAGCAGAAGGAAGGAGATAATAAAGATAAGAGCAGAAATAAATGACATAGAGACCAAAAAAACAATACAAAAGATCAATGAAACCAAGAGCTGGTTCTTTGAAAGGATAAACAAGATTGATGAACCTCTAGCGGCCTCACCAAGAAGCAAAGAGAGAGGACTCAAATAAACAAAATCAGAAATGAGAGAGGCGAAATAACAGACCCCACAGAAATACAAAGGATTATGAAAAAAATACTATGAACAACTCTATTCCAACAAACTAGACAACCTGGAGGAAATGGACACATTCCTAGAAAAATACAACTTTCCAAAACTCAATCAGGAAGATTCTAAAAATCTCAATAGGCCAATAACTATGGATGAAATTGAAGCAGTCATCAAAAAGCTCCCAGCAAACAAAAGCCCGGGGCCAGATGGTTTCACAGGAGAGTTATACCAAACATTCAAGGAAGAACTAAAACCTATCCTCCTCAGACTATTCCAAACAATTCAAGAGGAAGGAACACTTCCAAGCTCATTCTATGAAGCCAGCATCACCCTAATACCAAAACCAGATAAAGACAACACAATGAAAGAGAATTATAGGCCAATATCCCGCATGAACATAGATGCCAAAATCCTCAACAAAATTCTAGCAAATCGGATCCAGCAATACATCAGAAAGATCATACACCATGACCAAGTAGGATTTATCCCAGGGATGCAAGGATGGTACAATATTCGCAAATCAATAAACGTGATACATCACATAAACAAATTGAGAGATAAAAATTGCATAATCATTTCAATTGACGCAGAAAAAGCATTTGACAAAATCCAACACCCTTTCTTGATAAAAACTCTCAGCAAGGTGGGAATAGAAGGATCATACCTCAACATAATAAAAGCCATATATGAAAAACCCACAACCAACATCATACTCAATGGACAAAAACTAAAACCATTCCCCCTAAGAACAGGAACAAGACAGGGATGCCCACTCTCACCATTCCTGTTCAACATAGTACTGGAAGTACTAGCCATTGCGATCAGACAAGAAGAAGAAATAAAAGGCATCCAAATTGGAAAAGAAGAAGTAAAACTGTCCTTATTTGCAGATGACATGATACTGTACATAGAAAACTCTAAAGACTCCATCAAAAAATTATTAGACTTAATAAATGAATTTGGCAATGTAGCAGGATACAAAATTAATGCCAAGAAATCTATGGCATTTCTTTACACCAATAGTGAACTTATAGAAAGAGAGACTAAAAAAGCAATCCCATTTACCATCGCACCAAAAAAATTAAGATATGTAGGAATAAACTTAACTAAGGAGGTAAAAGACCTATATGCGAAAAACTACAGGACACTGGAAAAAGAGATAGAGGAAGACATAAACAGATGGAAGAACATACTGTGTTCATGGATTGGTAGAATCAACATAATCAAAATGTCCATACTACCCAAAGCAATCTACAGATTCAATGCAATCCCCATTAAAATACCAACGGCATATTTCACAGACCTACAACGAACTTTCCAAAAATTCATCTGGAATAAAAAAAGAGCCCGAATAGCTGCAGCAATCCTGAGAAAGAAGAACAAAGTAGGTGGGATCTCAATACCAGATATCAAGCTGTATTACAAAGCCACTGTTCTTAAAATAGCCTGGTACTGGCACAAGAACAGACATATACATCAATGGAATAGAATAGAGAACCCAGAAATTGACCCAAACCACTATGCCCAATTAATATTTGACAAAGGAGGCATGAACATAAAATGGAGTCAAGACAGTCTCTTCAACAAATGGTATTGGGAAAATGGGACAGATACATGCAAAAAAATGAAACTAGACCACCAACTTACACCATACACAAAAATAAACTCAAAATGGATACAGGACTTAAACATAAGACGGGAAACCATAAAAATACTAGAGGAATCCACAGGCAGCGAAATCTCAGACATATGCCAAAGGAACTTCTTCACTGATACTGCTCCTAGGGCAATGGAAACTAAAGAGAAAATCAACAAATGGGACTACATCAAAATAAAAAGCTTTTGCACAGCCAAAGAAACCATCAACAAAACAACAAGAAAGCCCACTGCATGGGAGAACATATTTGCCAATGTCATCACCGATAAGGGTTTAATCTCCAACAGTTACAGGGAACTCATACAACTTAACAAAAGGAAGATAAACAATCCAATCAAAAAATGGGCAAAGGACCTAAATAGACACTTTTTGAAGGAGGACAGAAGGAAGGCCAAGAGACATATGAAAACCTGCTCAAAGTCACTAATTATCCGAGAGATGCAAATCAAAACAAAAATGCGGTATCATCTCACACCTGTCAGAATGGCTATCATCAACAAATCAACAAACGACAAGTGTTGGCGAGGATGCGGAGAAAAAGGAACACTTTTGCACTGCTGGTGGGAATGCAGACTGGTGCAGCCACTGTGGAGAACAGTATGGAGTTTCCTCAAAAAACTAAAAATGGAACTCCCATTTGACCCAGTGACCCCACCCCTAGGAATATATCCCAAGAATCTAGAAACACCAATCAGAAAGGATATATGCACCCCTATGTTCATAGCAGCACAATTTACCATAGCTAAGATTTGGAAACAGCTTAAGTGCCCGTCAGCAGATGAGTGGATTAAAAAACTGTGGTACATCTACACAATGGAATACTATGCTGCGGTAAAAAAGAAGGAGCTCTTACCATTTGCAACAGCATGGATGGAACTGGAGAGCATTATGCTAAGTGAAATAAGCCAGTCAGAGAAAGATAAATACCACATGATCTCACTCATTTGTGGGATATAATGAACAGCATAAACTGATGAACAGGGACAGATCCAGCGACAGAGAAGCATCGATCAGACTGCCAAACCTCAGAGGGAAGATAGGGGAGGGTGGGGGAAAGGAGGAGAGATCAACCAAAGGACTTGTATGCATGAATATAAGCCTAACCAATGGACACAAACACTAGGGGGGTGTGGGCATTTGTGGGGGGTGTTGGTGGGTTAATGGAGGGATGAGGACACATATGTAATACCTTAATCAATAAAGAAATTAAAAAAAGAAATATATAGATAAAGTCAAGTTTTAACCTCAAGAATGGCAATTGTGACCATCACTTTTTGGAGGAAGTGGACAGTGGTGAAGCTCAAAATTTTCCTGGGATAAGAACCATGGAGACAGAGTACACTATGAAATCGTTAGATAAAATGGAGAAAATACAAGCAGTAATATAGGTGGCATAACTTTAATGTTCCCACTTGTCCTGAGATGGGTGGAGAAAAATGAATACAAGAAAAAAAAATGCCATTGGCCTTGGCTGCAAGATGAGCTCCCAGAAAAATACCCACTGCTGCCTGGGAACATACTACCCTTTTACTAGTACATTGAAAATCAATCTCAAATATGTAAGCTTTTCATGATTGCAGCATATAATTGCATCATAAAATGTCATTGTTATGTTTCCCAAAAATCTGGAAAAGGCTGACTCTTATGACTTCCTGATCGTTAGGTTCTCCGTGGACTCTGGCTTTCAATGTCATTTAACATTTTATCTGTTTGTCTCTGCACCCTTCTTCTTGAGCTATTCTCAGGTAATGAATGTAATTCTCCTTCCTATTTGGTACTAGCTTAAATATTTAGATCTCCTCCTTCCACATATAGAACCTTCTAGGAGTTACCAAAGATAGCTTCATTTCTCCCACCATCTCTAGGAATGTCTCAATATTCTGACTTAAATGTTTAAAAATTTCACCCTTTTCTGCTACCACTTTCAACCTCTGCTTTTCCCCCCATTATCAATATTTCATTCATTCATCACTCATTTGATAAATACCTATTATATTCCATGAACAGTGTTAAATGCCAGGGATACAAAAAGCATTAAGCTGGCCCCCAGGAGTGCACCTGCAGTCTAGTAGTAAAGAGGGAACAGAGAAATTACGATGCATTGTGTGTAGTAAGTGATGGCAAGTAGGTGTCAATAAAAGAACTAATTCTGCCTCAAGGTAATCCAAGAAGGTTTCACAGAAGAGGTAGCAATTAATTGGTTATAAAAGGATGGATAGGAGTTTGCCAGGCAGCAAGCATCCCAGGAAGAATAAATCACGTTACAAAGACTAGATCTGTGAATGAATCTGATTAGTTTATATTATTGCCTTCTAGATATTCTTCCCCAAATATTGAAGTCTTTTTCCTTCCCCATATGTGTGGATGTGCTCCATGTCAAATGGACAGCCACTATGTCACTGAAGTCATTTTCTCTAACTACATGACCGCTCTTGCTCTAGGCTCTGCCGCTCTCTCACCACTTCCTCACCTGACTTCTCTCTCCCTGTCTGCTCACATCCAGTTGCCAGAACCTGTCACTTCCATCTCTGTCATTGCAGTCTTGTCCACCCCTCATCTGTTGTCCTATGACTATTACTGCTATTTAGACATAACTTACCTCTGTCCTAGAATTTGGCAAAGGCCTCTTGGCTGGTTTGTGGCTTGCAGTCTCTCCCTTCTCCAATCTGTCTAACCATAAGCTACCACTCATGGAAACACAGTGGGGAATTTGGATTACTTGCTCATGCCCCAGCTGTAGGACAGGCAGGGAAAGCAAATATCTGGTATTCGTGGCCTTTCATGGGAGATGAGCCCTGTGGTAAGGAATAAGTGGAAATGGCAGTGACAGAACCAAGTGTGCCCACTGCAGCCTAAAAATCAGACCCCTGCCTCTAAAAGACCTGGTTGATTTCCTCACTAGCTCCCATTCTCACAGTCCTTGCCATGGCCTAGCAGGCCCCACACTCTCAGCCCTCACTCCTTGTTGTTCCTCATATTCAACAAGCAGTTTCCCATCTCAGGCCCTCTGTGCTTACTTAGTGCATTCTTCACTCTCTCCACTTCATGGTTCCCTCCCTTATTTCCTCTAAGTCACTTCTCAAATGTCATCTTTCCGGAGAGGTTTCCCCAACAACCCTCTGTAGAATAACAGCCCCAACCCTCAGCAGTCCTGGGAGCTCTTACCCTACTTAGCTTATTTATACTTGTTTATTTTTAATTATGTTTGTGTACTTTCTATCTCTCCTCATCCCCATGACAGTAGGGACCTCCCACGTTTTGTCCTCTGCTGTATTCCCTGGGTGAAGAAAAGTGTCCAGCACACAGTACTGAGTAAACACCAACTGAATACATGGAAAAGTCAAGTTCCCTTACCCCTCTCCCTACAGGAAATATATTTTTCAGCTGTGGGATTTGGGTAAGATTTTCCCACTGGTAGGTGCTGGAGTCAAGTGGCAGCAGTCATTGGTGCAGAGGTGGGTGCCTCCCCAAGCCTAAGTCAAACAGTCCAGGGCTGGAAAGGTGGCCCAAGTTGGTGTGATCCAGCTGAAGCCCTTTTGCTTGGTGGTTAGGAAAAGGGATGCTCTTTGTTCTTGGGTGGGTATGACTGGTCCTGGTGAGAGTGGAATGCCTGCAGGTACTTTGCTATCAAGAGAAAGACCAGCTGAGCAGAAAACATCATGGATAATCAGAGAGCCTTGTCCCTACCACAATGAGAACCTCTCCTTCTAAGCCTGCTGGATCTTTACAACTTCTGGACTCTTTGTTTTGTGAATGAACGAATCCCATTATTAAGTCAGCTCAAGGTCAGTGGTTTTTTTTGTGTGTGCAATCTAAAGCATTCTGATACACAGCCCTTGAAATGCTACCATGTTCTGGTGATGTTTTAAGAAGGACATCAGTAAATTAGCATATTTATTACTTAATGAATTAATTCATTCATCATATATTTATGGAGCATCACACAACTACTTTAGAAAGCGAGCTAAATGACTAAGAATATAAAACCTACTTCACTTGAGGGAAAATAATAAAAAATAGGGAGTGTTTAGCCTCAAGGAGTGAAGACTTAGAAGGGCCATGATGGATGTCTTAGAGACAGATGTTGTCTCATATATTGGAAGAGGTGACATGTTGAGACTTGGATTTAGCTAGGCCCTGCTGGAGTACAAGATTATCTTAATTCTGTTTTAGATGCCAATCTCTTCTCCTAAGATACCAGGGGGACATATACACACAGAGAACACAGCAAAGAAAGGCAATACTTTGCAATTAGCTCAGACTTCAGAGCCAGACTACGTGTTTCCTCTCAAAAGACAAGTGCTCTTCATCTAGGGGAGACTGGCCTGGAGGGGTTCTTTTCCTCTGTGCCCCCTGAGCCTTTCCTCCCCCCTGTACCCTCACCTCAGCTGCTGATAATATAAATATTAATTAGATGGACCTTCCATGCTCCCTCCTGTTTACAGGTACCTGGCTTTGGAATGGCCTCCTTAAAAATTGACTCAAAATATTTCTGACTCTACCTCCCTCAGCTTCTCCTGGTCCATGCACTTTAATAAGGCCATTTAGTCACTGAAAACACTGGGCCCAGAAAAAAAGATTATTTTCCTTTGGCTGCTTTCTGGGTAATGATCAGGAAAAAAGGGTAGGTGGTGTGTATCTCTCCCCTAAAACAACCCCAAGGCCAGTCTGGTTGGTAGACCTTCCAGATGACAGCCCAGCCAAAACAGAGTCTGGAAGATTTCAACTTAATTCTGGTTTTGCTGCCTGAATTCTCTCATTGGATTGACATGGCCCTAGATCATAAGAATAATTGCCACTTGGTTAAGCATATGGTCACAAAATCCCCACACAGTTAGCCCACACAAGCCAATGTGGGGGTCATAATGAGTCTCTATAACTTTTATAATAATATCTAAGTCACTCTTTTGCACCATACTATCTCACCCCTGCAGTGAGTTTTTGCTGTTTGTCCACCCTGTTGTAGTAGTCACTGTTTGTTGGCTATGCAGTATGCATTCTCTACTATTCCCGCACTGCCTTCAGGATGAGTTCCTGATGGAAACCAAACACCATTTGGGCATTCACTTCCAACCAGTGAGGGGAAGCCGACCTCACCTCCCAGCCTCAGAGATGAAATTGAGTGGTCTAAGATAATCCATTCGTTCCATTTGCCAATAGATCAGTTCTGGCAAATACATTAGAAAAAGTCTGAGAAGGAACTTCTCTGGAATGGTAACCTTTTCTTTTAAAAGAAGGCCAGCGAAAGAAACACATTCTATCTCTAATGTGATGATTAGAGCTTCTGTGGCCGTTCTCTACCAGCCTGATAATGAAGGCAATATTCAGGATTGCAGAACAGAGGTGATGACAATGTTGTGCTGCTCAGTCAGTCAAGTGTGACGCCCACTCTCCATCTGGGCTTCCTGTTACAAACATAACACCTTTTTAAATGTTTAAGTTTGTTTGCGTGGGGGATTCTATTACTTGTTGCCATATATCAAGCTGAGTTCTGAGCACTCTTTTAAGTACCTTAAATGAATTCATGTAGTTAAAGCTTATAACAAAACTAGTTTTATAATTTCCTTCATTTGCAAGAAAAAGGAAACTAAGATACAGGGAGCTTAAATATCTTATTCAGGTCATATAGCTAGTTAACTGACAAAGCTAGGATTTGAACCCAGATCTGGCTCAGAATCCAGATACAACCACTACTCTATCACTTCTCACTATGCTGTTACTTGCGGTTTAAAGCCTTTCAACTGATATTATGTATGCTTTGTTTCTCAAGGCTACCTCAACTGACACTTAGGCTTTGGACCCCAAATCTGTGGCTGCTGGCCAGCTTCACCCTCCCATGCTCACCTGCAAGGCCTACTGCTTGACCAAGAGAGGAGGCCAAACATTAATATCTAACTTCATTTCCTATTTGAACACCTAGGAAAGCAGCCAAAAGTTACCATGTGAGCTCTTATTTCATATTCTGTTAATTTTAAGCACCTGTTCAAAGAACATCTATTGTAGACCAAATACCACCTTTAAGAAGAGACCCTTTGCTTTACAATCTTTTTATTTTTATAAACTTTTATAGTTGCTCTGTTGCCATTGAGAAAATAGACAAGCAGCACCTCAATCCTATTTCTGTGATATATCTATATATATAGTTTTGTTTGTTTTTTAAATATATTTTATTGATTTTTTACAGAGAGGAAAGGAGAGGAATAGAGAGTTAGAAACATCGATGAGAGAGAAACATCGATCAGCTGCCTCCTGCACACCTCCTACTGGGGATGTGCCCGCAACCAAGTTACGTGCCCTTGACTGGAATCGAACCCGGGACCTTTCAGTCCGCAGGCCTACGCTCTATCCACTGAGCCAAACCGGTTTCGGCTATATGTATAGTTTTAAACCAAAGTTTATATAGTCATAAGGAACTCCTGCCTCTAGCAAAGTGTTAAATATTCTTCTGTTAATTTTAATCACCTGACAAATAATACAATTAGCTGTATATTAAATGACTGGGAATAAGAGAGGACAGACATAATCAATAGACAGGATCAATCAATTTATTCTTTTTTTAAAAATATTTTTTATTGATTTCAGAGAGTAAGGGAGAGAGAGATAGAAACATCAATGATAAGAGAGAATCATCGATCAGCTGCCTTCTGCACGCCCCTCACTGGGGATTAAGCCCACAACCTGGGCGTGTGCCCTTAACCGGAATTGAACCTGGGACCCTTCAGTCCATAGGCTGATGCTCTATCCACTGAACCAAACCAGCTAGGGCAATTGATTTACTCTTGCTTCCCCTGCCCTTTGTCCTGGGACATTTCTTCCCTTTCCTCATTGAGAGCTCTCAGCTGCTAATCACACTCTTCCCAGCCTGTGACCAGGAGAGAAATGTGGGCTTTGCATCAGGACATTTCCGTAGTTCATCTTCCCTGACAACCCCATCACTCCCCTCCACTACTGTCAATAATCTATCAGATGCTTTTTCCACAATTATTTTTTTAAATCATCAAAGAAACTAGGGGAAAGGCATGCTAAGTCTGGGGACAGAGGTTATCAAGGGGTGGGTCTGTTTGATTAGACACGCGTGTACAGTTGCTTCATCCTGGAGTAGCAGGCCTTCAGTGCTATCTGACTGAAGTCATCTTGGGTAAAAGGGATTAAGCAAAGAAAAAAAAAATAAACTCATAGACACAAACAACAGTATGGTGATTATAAGAAAGAAAGGGGGAGGTGAGAGGAGGTAGAAGAGGGTAAAGGGGAAATAAATGGTAATAGAAGGAGTGGTGAACACATAATACAATATACAGATGTATTATAGAATTGTATACCTGAAACCTATATAATTTTATTAACCAATATCACTCCAACATATTCAATAAAAAAGTGTCTACAATAGAAGTGTTTCATAACTCATTTCCATATTTTTTTGAACCAGAAGGTGTGTTATTGTGAACGAAATGGAGATAGAAAGACTTCACATTTGAGATAGTCTAAAATGTCACAGGATCTTCTCAGATCGAAACATGTATTTCTCCCCTTCCCCACCACAAGCTAAAATCTCTTATTATAAACATGATAATTACAAGCATCTGAAGGTTGTTTTTAGAAAGATCCTAAGTGAAGCAGATGGTTCAAATTGATCTGAATATAGAGCTCAACAAACTGCAAAGTGTCTTTTGGAACACACTGGGCTTTGAAGATAAAAGTCAGAGCCTCTAGGCTTCGTTTTCATATGGGCAGCCAAAGGCGAGGATGCTCAAGGTGTGTGGGATTTTAAATTTTAAAAAGTCAAGTATTCTTTTCTCTAGACAAAGAGAGAGAGAGAGAGAGAAATGGTAAAGAGTAACAGAAAAAAAAATAGAGAAGCCACAATTATGAAAGGCTTGTGTATTGTTAGAATACTTTGTTATCTGAGAGCCCCCTGGTTTCTTAACAGAATAGTTCAATGTCAAGGAGATGGTCAGGGTGACATGTTTATCTTTTAGAATAAAGTATCAATCGTCATTTTAGATAACAAGTATTTATTTCGTTATTCTGAGTGACTTAAGTGATTGACTTCTCAGCAAGACCCCAGCTCCAGCAAGACCCCAGCTCCACCCTTGTATCATTTCAAGGTGCTAATGATTTCTCTTCTCAATAGTGAGGGTCTATTTTCATTGATCACAAATGATTTCCTGACACAAAAAGATAACTTGAGATCTCCTCTGACTGCAATAACAACAATTAATAGTCAGGTACTATGTTTAAACATTAAATAATATTTGAAATAAAAATATCAGTCATTCTTGGGGCACAGTCACTAGAGAGGAACAGGAGGAAGGCTTCTTTTTTTTATTGATTTCATAGAGAAAGGGAGAGGGAGAGAGAGATGGAAATATCAATGATGAGAGAGAATCATTGATCAGCTACCTCCTGCATGCCCCCCATTGGGGATTGAGCCCGCAACCCGGGCATGTGCCCTTGATTGGAATCGAACCCGGGACCCTTCAGTGTGCAGACTGATGCTCTACCCACTGAACCAAACCAACTATGGCTGTTTCTTGACCTAGTGCTGGTTACTAGTGTATGTTCAGTTTGTGGAAGTTCAGTATATACTACTCAACCTCCAAAGCAACTCTATGAACCTCATTGCCCATCAAGAATTGATTGATAAATACAATTTACACAATGGAATAATATACAGGGCTTTGGATTTTGTCGAATACTTTTTCTACATTTATTGACAGGATCGTATGATCTTTCTTCTTAAGCCTATTGATGTGATGAATTGCATTAATTGAATTTTGAATGTTGAGTCAATCTAGCATCCCTGGAATAAACCCCACTTAGTCATGCTGTTTAATTCTTTGCTAAGTTTGATTTGCCAATATTTTGTTAAAGTTTTCACATCTATATTCATGAGACATATTGGTTTTGAGCATACCCCCCCTTTTTTGTACTGTCTTTATTTGGTTTTGGTATCAGGAGAACAATACTAACTTTCTAAAATGAATTGGGAAATATTCCTGCCTCTTCTATTTTCTGGAAGTGATTGCATAGAATTGGTGTTAATTCTTCTTTAACTGTTTGGTAGAATTCTCCAATAAAACTGTATGCACCTGGCGATTTCATTTTAGGGAGTTTTAAGATTACAAATCCAATTTCCTTGATACTTATACAATTATTCAAATGGCCTATTTCATGTTGACTGATTTGTGGTAGCCTCTGGTTTTTTTTTTTTGTTTTTTTTTTGTTTTTTTTTTTAAGGAATTGGTCCATTTCACTTAAGTTGTCAACTTAGTTCCTTATTACCCCTCTAATGTCTATGGAGTCTGTAATGACATCTCTTGTTTCATTTGTGATATTAGTAATTTGTGCCTTTTATTTTTTTCTTTGTCAGTCTTTCTAGATATTTGCGAACTTTATTAATCTTTTAAAAGAACCAGCTCTTTGTTTCATGATTTTTCTTTCTTGCTTTTCTGTTTTCAATGTCATTGATTTCTGCTTTAATCTTTATTATGTCTTTTTTTCTGCTTGCTTTGGGCTTATTTTGCTCTTCTTTTTTTAGGCTCTTGATGCAGAAGTCCCTGATTTGAGACTTTTCCTTTATTGTAATGTATTCTTTTTTAGGTACTTTAAAAAATATATATATATTATTGATTTCAGAAAGGAAAGGAGAGGGAGAGAGAGATAAAAACATCAATTATGAGACAGAATCACTGATTGGCTGCCTCTTACATGCCCCCTCCTGCATGCCCGACAATCCGGGCATGTGCCCTTGATAGGAATCAAACCTGGGACCCCTCAGTCTACAGGCTGACACTCTCCAATGAGCCAAACCGGCTAGGGCCTTTTTTAAGGTTCTTTATGTAGAAGTCTAAATTATTGATCTGAGACTTTTCCTTTATTCTAATTTGGTGCTGTACATTTCTCTCTCAGCATTGTTTGAGTTATGTACCACAAATTTTGATATCTTGTATTTTCATTTTCACTCAGTTCAATCAATGTATATTTTGTTTCTCTCTCATGACCTATGAATT
This sequence comes from Plecotus auritus, assembly GCF_963455305.1. Taxonomy (NCBI): domain Eukaryota; kingdom Metazoa; phylum Chordata; class Mammalia; order Chiroptera; family Vespertilionidae; genus Plecotus; species Plecotus auritus. The sequence continues at coordinate 75,132,572 of NC_137771.1, forward strand.
ACTTAGAACTGTGTTGCTTAGTTTTCAAGTGTTTGAAGATGTTCTTGCTAACTTTCTGTTATTGATTTCTATTTTGACTTTGTTTTTTTGTGTAATTTCAATTTTATAAAAAGGATATAGTTATATTGTTATATGTTTCACGGATACTTGAAAAGAATATATGTTCTGTTATTGAGCAGCGTGTTCTACAAATGTTTATTAGATCTTGTTGGATGATGGTCTTGTTGAGTTCTTCTATATCCTTCCTGATTTTTTGTCTCATTGTTCTGTCAATTGTTGAGAGAGGGATGTTGAAGTTTCTAACTGTAACTGCAGATATGGTTGTTTCTCCTTGCAGTTTATCAGTGTTTGCTTCACATATTTTGTAGCTTTGATGTTTATACATGTGTTTGTTTCAGTACACAAACTGTGAAGAGAGACTTAGTTAAAATAGGACATGAACTTTGTTCCACGGAGTGACAGCTGATATGACTCTGTCAGGTACCTGAGAAGGACAAGCATTTATGGTACAAAGGGCAAGTGCTTACTTCACTGGATAAATCGTCCCTCACCCAATACCTCTCAATATTGTTATTTTCTGACTGAAATCTCTGAAATGACTCTCATGATAGAAGTCTCCAAATTCTCCAATGTCATTTTTTTGTAATGATTACCTTGAAATGTGGTCAATGCCAAGGTTCTTAATAAAAACTCTTAAAATGAGTTTTTAAATGTGAACTGATTTACTTAACTCTTACAATTTAAAAAACAAACAGGAACTAATAAAAGTAACATTATATATAAAAATATATTAACTACATAACTTTTCCAGACTACCCCTACCTTCTTCTACATAAGGATATATGTTTTTAAAATATTTTTATTGATTTCAGAGAGGAAGGGAGAGGGAGAGAAAGAGAGAAACATCAACGATGAGAGAGAATCATCAATTGGCTGCCTCCTGCAGGCCTCACACTGTGACCTCCTGGTTCATAGGTTGACACTCAACTACTAAGCAATGCTGGCTTGGCTACATAAGGATATTGTCACTTACATAAAAAAGGTATAATCCCAAGGTGCAAACATCTTTCAAAAGGGTGATTTCCTTCATTTTCATGATAACACAATAAACGTCTTTAATATAAATGCACATGTACAGTGTGCCATCCTTGTGATTTTTTTTTTTTTTTGCTTTCTCATCCTATATAAAAAAGGGTAATATGCAAATTGACCCTACGGGTGGAACAACCAGGAACAACCAGTCGCTATGACACGCACTGACCACCAGGGGGCAGATGCTCAACACAGGAGCTGCCCCCTGGTGGTCAGTACGTTCCCACAGGGGAAGCTGTGCTCAGCCACAACCCAGGCTGACAGCTGCAAGCAGCTGTGGCAGGAGCCTCTCCTGCCTCCTTGGCAGCGCTAAGGATGTCCATCTGTGGTGGGGAGCAGGCCTAAGCCATCAGTTGGACATCCCCTGAGGGCTCTCGGGTACCAGAGGGATGTCTGACTGCCAGCTTAGACCCGAACCCCCAGGGAGGGGGCCTAAGCTGGCAGGTGGACATCCCCTGAGGGGTCCTGGGCTGGAAGAGAGTGCAGGCTCAGCTGAGGGACCCCTCACCCACCCACCCCGCCCCCGAGTGCACTCATTTTTATGCACCGGGCCTCTAGCTTATTATAACATTCTTTAGGAGATGAGTTTAAACTGTTATACTATTTTGGATAACTCTAGGATTTAGAAACTTAACCTCAAGAGCAGAAAGTAAAAGGACTTTAAAGGATTATTCACATTTTCTGAGATTGGGAGGCTTGTTAAAAACCCCAGTTCAGCCTAGGAGGTCGATTCCAGGTCAGGGCATGTACCTGGGTTGCGGGCTCGATTCCCAGTGTGGGAAGTTTCTTGGAGAAGAAAGTTCTGGATAATAGGAGCTGAAGGCAGTGGGGGTCTCCCTCAGTGAGATCTCTCTCCCTAGCCACCCTTAGAATAACCCATCTCTCCAGGCTTACTGTGGTCAGGGGAGTGCTTGGGATAACAAGAGCAGACATTGTCTCAGACGCCTCTTATAAACGGCCCAGGGACGTCTGGGCCTCCTATTCCAGCTGTGCTGTCCTGACCAAAGCCTCTCTGGCTTTGCCAGGGCTTCTCTGATGCAGACACAAGGGATGCCCCTGGGGGCGGGCTACCCAAACAAAAGTTAACTCTCCAAGTGGCAACCTTTGTCCAAAAGAGGACACACACCTAGGGGTAAATGCTTCCCTCTTTTTCCCTTAATGGATAATTTTGAGGCACATTTCATGATTCTCAAAAGATCCTCAAAAGTAATTGGTTGCTTTTAGGGGTAATGCATTCTTGTGTTGTTTTTCTCCCCTCTTTTTACTTTCATCCCTCATTCCATGCTCTCAGGTGTCATTTTCCTACATCAATGAACTGCACTCAAGCCTTTGTCGCCCTGACAATTACTGCATCCTGGCTGCTGTGTGTGCTTCCTTTCAGTGTCCACTTTTGCTGTGTTAAAAACCTTATTTCACTATTTCCCAATCAGATTGGAGGGCATAGGGAGTAGGAGGATGGAAGGGTGGGGGAAGAGAAAGAGATTGAGAGAGAAAAAGTCTCATTTCATCATTGTTTTTTAAGTGGTAAAATAGAAGTTTTATTTATTTGTATTTAAACTTATAAACCAACCAGCCAAACTGGTATTATTACCATGATACAGCAAAATACAAAGTATCTTTTATAAATACTTGGGTAATAAACAAATTAGTGTTGTAGTAAAATAGCAACAGGGCAGAGGAAATCAACAAAGCATGTTACAGCTCAAACATTCACCTGAACTGAGTTTTTGTTTGTTTGTTTTTAATATATTTTTATTAATTTCAGAGAAGAGGTAGAGATAGAAACATCAATGATGAGAGATAATCATTGATCAGCTGCCTCTTGCACGCCCCACACTGGAGATTGAGCCCGCAACCCAGACTGGGAATCAAATTGTGACCTCCTAGGCCAGTGGTCAGCAAACTCATTAGTCAACAGAGCCAAATATCAACAGTACAACGATTGAAATTTCTTTTGAGAGCCAAATTTTTTAAACTTAAACTTCTTCTAATGCCACTTCAAAATAGATTCATCCAGGCCGTGGTATTTTGTGGAAGAGCCACACTCAAGGGGCCAAAGAGCCGCATGTGGCTTGCGAGCTGTGGTTTGCCGACCACTGTCCTTAGTTCAGCCTAGGCCTAGGCTGAACTGAGGTTTTTAACAAGCCTCCCAATCCCAGAAAATGTGAATAACACTTACAAGTACTTTTACTTTCTATTCATGAGGTTAAGGTTCTAGATCAGGGGTGGGCAAACTTTTTGACTTGAGGGCCACAATGGGTTCTTAAACTGGACCGGAGGGCCGGAACAAAAGCATGGATGGAGTGTTTGTGTGAACTAATATAAATTCAAAGTAAAGGAGCAGAGGGGAGAGCAAGAGAACCCTCCGCTCTTTCGGCTCCGCGGGCCGGATAGAACAGCCGAACGGGCCGGATCTGACCCATGGGCCATAGTTTGCCCACGGCTGCTCTAGATCCTAGAGTTATCCAAAATAGCATTATATCTAATCACCTATAGCCAGAGACACCCTTTATCATTTGTCTACAGCAGCAAGGCTACAGAAACCTCTTTGATTAGTCTCCAGTCACATCCCTCCAGTAGGCACAATAGGTATAATGAGATGCAGCATGTCAAGGCAGAGATGTGTAGAAAAATCCTAGGAGAGGTAATACAGCCACTGCCCAAACTGAGATTGAATAACGTACTCATTGTCATCCCTTCTCAGCCTTTTGGCTAAGATCAAGTGTAGTATACCCATCCTCACACTGTGTTCATGGCTGAATGTTTGTGGAGTCAGGCTGTATGTTCATGGAGTAATCTGGGAATAAATCCATGGTTTGCCGGTTACTACAGTACTTAAGGGTTTGCAGTATTGCATCCAAGGTGGCTCCAAATCACAGACAGGATTTTGCTGGAACCAGATCTGGGGCTGCAGGGATCCCCCTCCATAACTACAGAACTGATTGTTCCAGGCCTGGTTGTTCTGAGCCTGGGTATCCCAGTCCTGGGGGCACCAGGTCTTACTACTCCAGGAGTGGTAGGTCCAAGAAGGGCTCTTCCAGGAATGGTGGCTCCAGGTTAGGTTACTGCAGGCCGGGTTGCTCCACATTGAAAGGTTTCCAAAAGGTTCCCTGTGGTTGCTGAGCTCGTCTGAGTCACACAGTTGCTATTCTTTGGCCAGCTGGATTTCTGCCACCTCTTGCATTTCATTCTCTGGTTCTGGAACCAGGTCTTAATCTGCTTGTAGGTAAGGTTCAGGATATTGGAAAGTTGTTGCATCTGCTGGAGGCTGAGACATTTATTTTTTTTTCTTTTATTTTTTTAAAAATATATTTTATTGATTTTTTACAGCGAGGAAGGGAGAGGGATAGAGAGTTAGAAACATCGATGAGAGAGAAACATCGATCAGCTGCCTCCTGCACACCCCCTACTGGGGATGTGCCCGCAACCAAGGTACATGCCCATGACCGGAATCGAACCCGGGACCCTTGAGTCCACAGGCCGGGACTCTATCCACTGAGCCAAACCGGTTAGGGCTATTTTTTTCTTTTAAAGTTGAGGAGTTTATTAGGGAAATATCAGAGGCAAACACCCCAAGTGACAGAAAGAAAAATCTGAAAATGTCCCTTCAAGCCAAGTGGGGACCTGACCTTGACCTCCCCAGAAGGACAAAAAACTGGCGGATTAGCAACAACATTCTCTGGCAGCCACCTTGCCAGGGCGTGAGTCTCTCAGCCAGGACTGTCTGCTACCTCCCAACAAGGGTAGGGAGGAGAAAAGACTGTTTATAGAATCAATGCAGAGGCAATGAGAACTGTAAGGAAAATCTGAGAGAGAGAGAAAGAGAGAGGTGGGGAGAACCTTAATAAAGAGGCCCAGGCTTTTGGCTCTGAGCGCCTCAAATACTAGTACATTGACAAGTAGTTCTACAAAATGTTACTGAAAAGGTAAAATGCCTAATGTTTTCAAGAGTTCCCCTGGACTTCTCCCCACATGTCATATCACACTGCCAGATGGACATGGCAGAGCCCAAAGGCCACATTTTTGAAGAAAGAAAAACAAGAATAAGCCATGTTGCTCTTTAAGGAGAGAGGAAGGAGTAGAAGGCTGCTGGGACCTTTCCCACGTAGGCCCGCGTTCTGTAAAGCAACTTCCCAGCAGCAGTCTGGCACAGTTCTAGGTGAGGGTCTCACCTTTTGTCACCGTGGCTTCAATGTACTCTATTCTCCGTTTAAGGGCTGTCAACTTCTCATTTAGTGTTGCGAGTCTTGAATGACAAGACATATGGAACGAGTTGAGAAAGTTCGCGATTTTCTTGATGCTGCTGGTGATGATTTCAATGGACTCCCGGTTCGCCCAGTCCCGGTGAATTTCCCGCTGCACAGGACCCTCTTGTCCTGCCATGGCCACCACCTAAGGAAGTCTGAGACATTTACAGGCAGTCCTCGGGTTACGTCAGACTCGACATACATCGTTTCGTGGTTACGTTGCCATCTCCTATTTATTTACATATAAAAAAAGTTCGGTCATTTCGACGTTTGTACATATGTGCTTTATGTTTTTTATTATTTCTTTACCACAACTAAAGGTCAGGAATTGTTATCTTTCTTTTAATTTTTTTTTACTGTTTCACTTCATTACTGCTGTGTATGTGCTGCACGTGAGTGACATAGGTGCTCAGGTAGATGGGTTCGGACTTAGAGCAAAAATCCCTACGTCGCACAGTAGGAACGGATCTCCAACGTAACCCGAGGAACTACTGTATTTTAAAAAATATATATTTTTATTGAATTTAAAGAGAGAGGAAGAGAGAGAGAGAAGCATAGACGTAAAAGCAGGCTGCCTCCTGCACGCCTTTTACCAGAGATCAAGCCTGCAACCTGGGCATGTGCTCTGACCAGGAATCAGACAGGCAACCTTTCTGTGTATGGGGCAACACCCAACCAGCCAGGGTGAGGCTGAGACATTTCTGTCTCTAAAATCTCCCATTGAGTACGCAGAGCTGGGTCTGTGAGAAGACAGTTCTGATCTCCCATTTCCCGACCTCCTCCTTCCTCATTGTTCTGTTCTACAGAAGTGGGTAGTATTCCTCTGGGACTGGTGGAAGAATCAGGGCTGTTCTGAATAAGCAGATCCATGGAGGAAGGGAGAGGAGAGACAGTCTTCATGTGGAGTGTCTTGGCAGATGACATTTGGAAGGTTGCATAGTTTTCTCTTTATCTTCTCTTTTTAAAAAAATATATTTTTTATTGATTTCAGAGAGGAAAGGAAAAGGAGAGAGATAGAAACAACAAGGATGAGAAAGAATCATTGATCAACTGCCTCCCACACGCCCCCCACTGGGGATGGAGCCCACAACCCAGGTATGTACCCTCACCAGGAATGAAACCGTGATCTCCTGGTTCATAGGTTGACGCTCAACCCCTGGGCCATACCTGGCTAAACTGCATCGTTTTCTTCAGGCTCATAAATCTCAGGCACTGGTGAAGGTTCCTTAGAATTGGATGCTTTGGGGCAGGGCAGGCTTTGGGGACAAGCCAAATCCACCCTCATGTTGCTTTGCAGTAACAGGTGCCAACCAGCCAATTTTGCAAAAGCTCCCATTTCATCTTTTTGAGCTGTTGTCATAAGCTGCCAATCAGCTCATAAAATACCCTTGATAAAGTTTTTAAAACCCAAAATGTTATATTTGTAATCCTGATTATGACCCCAAAGAATTCAGAAAATATAATGTTATTATGGGCATCCTAAAGTATTTTTTTTAATTGATTTCAGAGAGGGAGAGAGATAGAAACATCAATGAGAGAGAGAGTCATTGATTGGCTGCCTCCTGCACACCACCTACCAGGGATTGAGCTCACAACCCAGGCAATCAAACCATGGGAATCAAACCATGACCTCTTGGTTCATAGGTCGATGCTCAATCACTGACTTACACCAGCCAGGCTAAAGTAATTTTTACTACGTTAAAAAGACAGCATAAAATGTACCATTTTATTTCATTTATTTTTTAAATACTTTAATTGAGTTTTAGAGAGCGGGGAAGAGAGAGAGAAACATTTATGTGAGAGCAAAACACCCCCTATTAGGGATTGAGCCTGCAACCTGGGTATGCGCCCTGAGTCAACCAGCAACCTTTCTGTGCGCTGGACAACACCAAACCAACTGAGCCACACTGGCCAGGGCTAAAATGTACCATGTTAACCATGTTTAAGGGCATTAAGTACACTCATATTGTGGTGAAACCATCTATCTATCCATCTTCAGAACTTTTTCATCATCCCAAACTGAAACTCTACACCCAATCAAACAAGAACTCTCCATGTCCCCTATCCAATGGCATTTAAAAACATTTTTCATTTATTTATTGATTTTAGACAGAGAGGAAGGGAGAGAGAGAGAGAGAGAGAGAGATTTGTTGTTCCACTTATTTATGTTTTCATTTCTTGTGCCCTGGTCGGGGATCAAACCCCCAACCTTGGCGTTTTGGGGTGGTGCTACCTGACTAGGGCCTATCTCATAATATTTTGCCTGACTTTGCTGAGTTCATCATATGCAGACTTGGGATAGTACTAGTCAGTCATTAACCTTCTTTTTATGTAATTGCCAAAGTATTATCCCTTTAGGAACTACAAGCTGTGAGCTTGGCTAAACAATACCAGCTGTGTTGGATTGGGGCAAGGGTTTCTCAATAGGTGGGTGGACATCTAAGCTGAGAAGTCATGGACTGAAATAGAAAAGAGAAATAAACATATATCTTTATTCTTAATAACAGCATTATGATTTCCACTATTAAAGTAAGGATACTGATGCCAGAACATTTGAAAATTTGTTGGTGGTCACAGCGTCCAGACCAGGGGCTTGTTTCCTCTTCGCCCCATGCAGCTTCTGCCTTTAGGTTCCACGCCATCCTGGAGACCATATTTTCAAAGTTTTGGATGACTACTCTGTGCTGGGCTCCAAGGGACACATAGGTAAAGGAGACAAAGGTTTTGCTTTCAAAGAGCTCACAATCTTAAAGTCTCAGAGTGCTTCCATTTAAACATCAGTGGCTCTAGGTTAATTCTTAACTGCTCATGCTGTCCTCACCCACTCAGACTTCAACAGAAAGACTTACGTGAGGTAATAAAACAGTGAAAAGAGGGATTATCTCCAGATGGTGCTGATACATGATTCGGTGAAATATAAAGTGAAGAAACAACCTGTAATCCATGCTACATTAAAAAGAAATATATTTCTTTAAGCAGCCAGTCCTTCTAGGGCACCTAAAATGTCATTTGATTTTAAAAGTTTAATCTACTACAGGTTTTGGGGAAAATGTACATTCAGTTTTCAAAACCCTTTTAATCTCTGTACCCAATGGCTGAGTTTAAGGACATGCCCTGACCAGACTATGTCCTGATAAGCAGGCTGTGGGTAGCTGCTTGCCTTACATTTTTCAGCAGGTATTTTGCTTGGCACATCATCTCCCCTGTGGAAAATGGCTGGTCTTGCAGGCACTTACATAACCTTCTTCCAAAGCAAATCCTGTCCCCACCCTTTTACTCCTCAGCTCTGGCAGCACACTGTTTATTTAAATCTTTCCTTTCCCCTAAGGCTCAGAGCCAGAGCCACAGCTGCCATGAAGCGCTCCCCTCCCTAACCCATCTGTGGCGATTTCCTCACCCCTAGATGTACAGAATTTAGTTACCTGAGCCTCTCACTAGAAAACATAGGGACAGCAGAGCATAATGGTTAAGACTTCAGGCTCTTTAACTCAGGCCTCTGGATTCAAATTCACCACTTACTTGCAAATTCTTTCATCTATCTCAGCTTCTATTTCTTCATCTGAAAATGGGGATAATAATAACCTCATAAGCTAATTCTTAATAAACTGCTTGGAACAATCCAAATGTCCATCAGCAGATGAATGGACAGATAAAATGTCATAGTTACATATAATGGAATATTATTTGGCCTTAAAAAGGAATGCAATTCTGACACATGCTACAACATGGATGAACTTTGAGACATTATGCTAAGTGAAAGAAGCCAGTCACAAAAGGACAAATATTGCATGATTCCACTTATGGGAGCTAAATACACAGAGTAAAATACACAGAGACAGAAAGTAGAGCAGTGGTTCCCAGGGGTTGGGGGAAGAAGAGAATGGGGAGTATTGTTTATTGGATATAGAGGTTTAGTATGGGATGATGAAAAAGTTCCGAAGATGGATAGTGGTGATAGTTGCATGGTAATGTAAATGTATTTAATGCCATTAAAATGTACACTTAAATGGTTAAAATGGTAATTTTTGTTATGTACAGTATATCATGAAAAGGTTAAAAGGTATATTATACCACAATAAAAAATTTTTACAGAACAGGATCTGGTACATGGTAAATTCCCTCAAGTGTTACTTGTGGCATCTCTGGCATTGTCCCTACTTTCCCTTATAATTCTTGCATTTTTATTCAGCACTCAGTTTGCTGTCATCTCTCCACCTTCAGGGCAAGGACTGCATCGTCCTTCACTGTACTTGCCAATGTACCTTGCATATAGTTGGGCCCTGTAAATCATTGACTGATTAGGACAAATTCCAAATGCCCCATAATGTGGTCCGTGCTTTCACGTTATTGAAGTGGTTCTCAGTGTTTTCTCAGTGGGAGGCTGTTAGCATGGTGACTAAGAGCCAGGGGTTTAGAGTCAGTCAGGCCTGATGTGAGTGTCAGTTTTGCCATTAACCGGCACATGAACTTTTGGGAAAGTCAGTCATCTCAGCTTCTGCTCACCTGTGTTTAGGATAATAATATCTATTTCCCCATATTTTCTGTGATAATAAAATGAAATAACATACGTTAAGAACATGGCCCATTCTGGATACTCAATAAATGGCAGTTAACACAAACATTTTTTATCCTAAGTGTTATTGCTCTTAACTCCATCATTCTGAGTCAGTTTCTGAAACTGACCTTTCACTTAAAACATGCCAATCCCTGCACGACTGTGGGTGTTTCTGCGATGAAGGACAGTATCTTAAAACTGCTCAGGAGTATTGTGGGATTTACTCTGCTCCCCAGGCCCAGCAGTCTCAGGTGTACCAGGAAGATCCTAGGAGCCCAGCAGAGCGAGAGAAAAAGCTTTCTCAACTCAGACGTATTTCCCACTCAATGCAGACAACCATTCTTAGGTGCGAGTGGCTGCTCAGAGCCTTTCAGGAAGGCAGTGCTGAACAAAATTAGAGCAGAAAGCCTGGGCGAGTCTCTAAAGTCCACAGTAGATGGGGAGATAGGAGCAGAGGACCTTTTGGCTTTAAAAGGCAGGGACCACGTGAGGACCAGGTAAGTTGCTTAGAGGCTGAACTTAGTGAAAAGCAAATGGTGGTCACTATGGATGACTTGGAAGGCAGCCAGGAACAGGAAGCAGAGTGGTAGCCACAGAGGTGAACCCCCTGGGAGCTGAGTATTTTGTGCAGCAGGAACCAGATCTGGGCAGATTGGATCTTGTTCTTCCTGAAATCGCAGGGGTCTTATTCCAGAGTGGAGCACTGGAGCATGCTCTTAGCTCAGGAAAAGGGCAAGTGGTCACACTTCAAGGTGAGTGTTGGAGAACAAAGGAGATCCTCTTGGAATGGGCATTCCAGGAAGTTTAGAAGGAGTCTTGAGCAAATAAAATATAATCATGGACTGGAATAAGAACTTTGATTTTACAACACCTGAGGGGACTCCAAGAGAGAGAGCCAGTTAAGAAGAAGGAAAGAGAGCAAACAGCAAAAGACCACACTTGAAGTGGAGCAGTTAAGAGGAAAGAGGTCAGAGAACTATAAACATGCTCCTACACAAAACACTTATCACCTGATGGGTAGCCACACTCACCCACCCCCAGCCACCTGTCAACATTCCTCTGTCATGCACTTGATACTTCAAAGGTACTTTGTATGTATAAGTCATTGTCTCATACATGGACAAATTCTATTTTACTGACCATGGAAAATATTTGTAACTAATCTTCCAAAGAACTTTACATTTCAGAGCCCCTACCTCTAAGTTGTGAATCTTCCATCAATCATTACCCACAATGTAAAAAATGACAGAAGATGTCTATCTATGTCACTAGGACTTGGCTTGAAATTTGCATAAACAGTGGGGAAACACACATACACCTGCATGCGCGCACGCGCACACACACACACACACACACAATATCAACAGAATGTATAGTGTGTAATCATAACTATGAAAAAAGTTTCCGAAATAAAAGACTGAAAGAATATTTACCAAAATGTTTACAGAGGTTATTCATTTTCAAATTTTTAGAATAGGTTACTTTTTATAAACAATCTCTCTCTCTCTCTCTCTCTCTCTCTCTCTCTCTCTTCTTGCAGCCACTTCTTCCTACTAAGCAAAACGTCTGTCTCTGGGCCAGGGGATGGACAAAAGTCTTTGTGGGACCAGCAATGATCATCTATTACTTAGATGGTGGCCTTGAAAGCCATAGGGACCAATGAGCTTCTTAGAAGAAAAGGATTATATCAATTCAGGTGATCCTAAATTACATTTTAATTTTGTAATAAAAATCTAAAAGTCTCATAAACACATTCTTACTTTTTTCAAAGCAAATGTTAGATTACTAAGACAAGTTAGATTTTATTCTCTTCTGTTACACCTGATTTGTAATGGGAAGATTGTCAATTTAATTCAGCACATATTCATCACTTACTAAATACAAAGCAGTTTTAAGGAATGCAAAGCCGCACTTTATCCAGTGGAACAGAAAATACGAGTAAATAAATAACTATATTATAGGTCAGAAAATGATTGATTCAGCAAAGGCAATCAAAATCTATATGATACCATAACAAGTTTTTTACATTTTCTGAATCCTTTGGGGCCATTGTGAGGATTATAAATATAACTATTTGGGTTTTCTAAGCAGTTAGTTGAATATTTGATCATGCAAGAAATTCACTGAAACAATTAAGATTTTCAATAATTTTTTTATTCATTAAATCTTTTAAAGATTTTAAAGTTAAGTGTCTCAGAGAAACTATTATGGTTGTTTTGAGCTGCCATAAGAAGTTTAATTAGTTCTTTGATTTGCTAACATTTTCTTTTAAGTAGATGTGCTCTGATAAATTATTTGCCTTTGGTTCTATATTTGCAAACCTTTTTCCTATGTGACACTTGCCCTACTAAAATATGCTTAAATCTCTATTTCACAATTTAAGGCAAGTCTGATGCCCTCCCCAGTGTTTCTGTCAAGTCCTAGGGAAAGAAAGCCTGAGCATTTCACTGAAACCACTACTCACCACTCTCTCATCCTGGGTGGGTCACTTCATTTTCTGAGCCGCTATTCAACAATAGGTTGTGAATGATTTGAGACAGTCCATGTCATTTATCTATTACCTACTGTTGCTTTGGTGGAAACTGGAAATGGTGGTGGTGGCTTCACTGGGGGAATAATAATTTTTTAAAAGATATTGAAAAGTAGCCATTTCTGTTCCTACAAGTTCTTGGAGGCCCCACTCTACCCTACACAGCACCATTACCTTGCTGTCTCGCTCTCTTCCTTACTCTTCTTATTCCTCCTCCTCATCTCTACCCCTTCCTTTCTGGGTTGTCTGATGAACTCCAAATTTTCTGCTTTGAAGAGCAATTCCATTTCTTAAATGCTTTTACAAGCTCAGTTTTTGGTTTATCTTTGCAAAACCAAATCCCGTTAAGATACTTAACTCACAGGGGGAAAACATTAAATATAGGATTAGGCTTCATAAAACATTGTTGTAGGAGAAAAACAGCAATTTGGACTCTGCATGAACGAAAATGTCAAGTGGATATTGTCAATATGCAACATTGACTTTCTGTAGAGAATGGGATAAAGTTCACACCCAGCCCTTTAAACCTTGATCCCAGGCATGATTTCAGACTTTTCTTCAGTCAATTTATTCAACAAATATTCATTAGGACCAGTATGTGACATGTGTTATGCTGAACTCTGATGATCCAATGATGAGCAGAACCCATTGCTGACCTCACTGAGTTTTGTCTGGGATGTGATTTCTTGCCCCCTGAATTCTGTAGCCCCAAACCACTCATTGCTCTCCACATATGCTTTATGCTTCCCTCTCTCTTGACTTGTCCTCTACCAAAAATGTTTTCTCCTTCCCCGTTGTCACCTTGTTCAATTATTTGAAAGGACAGACCTAAATTTGCTTCTTTTAAAATGTTGCCCAGGTTCCCCCAACTGGATTAATTCATTTATACTGAAGAAGCCCTTGGTACTTCTGTTCTAATTCATGGCACAGAGGAAAGCCTATGAACACTGAAGCTAAAAAGCTTTGGGTTCAAAGTCTCTCTCTGCCACTGGAGGAAATCACATAGTTCTTCAAAACTTGTTCCTCCATCTGTAAAATATCTGTCTCATGTGGTTGTTATATAGATTAAGTAATATAGATAGAAATAATATAATGGTGCAAAAGATTGTCTGGATTTTACATTATTAGTTCATAGAATTGGCTGGTTATTCTATACCTGTAGAAGTGCTTAAGGGAAATAATTCATGAAAGTTACAGTCTTTCATCATGGCAGTATCACTGTGTTGTTTTTTGAGTTGAATATTGTTGCCATATATTTAATCCTTACCCTGAGCTAGTCATTGTATATAATCTCATTTAATCACCCCCAATCTTATAAAGTAGGCATCATCCTTTGTTTTTGATATTACTTATTAGCAATCAGCATTTATTTCCAACTCGTTCTATGCTTTTCTTTAACTAAAGGGACTGGGAACTCAGGAACTACATTTTTTTGGGTACAATTTAAATTCTGCTAATAAGATACACTCAAGATATTTGGAAAAGGGAGGTAAGATCAAGGGCATTCTTCCATAGACAGACATGGCAGCGTTCGCAAATGTGAGCTTTGGCAGGCCTGGCCATATTCAATGTAGTGCCCAGTAGTGCCTTGAGACTATTTTTCTCACTAGCTCCAGATAAAAAACTTGCAGAAGCACTCTACTTGGCCTACTTGATGTCCCAAGTCTAAACCTTGACAAACTACTGTGGCCAAAGGAACTAAGTTCCCTAAGAACACAGCAGCTCCCATTTGGATCATGTGGCCACAGAAGACAGAAGGATAGTTCCCCCTCAAAAAGTGGATAACAGAGGGATCCCCCAAGCCTGAGTCTCCCCAAAAGCAGTCGTGTATGCAGGTAGTTTATTTGAACACTGATCATAAAGAGTGGGAGTGAGGATCTGGAGGAATGAAACAAAGAAAAAAAATCACCCCCAAATTCCATGATGTATTATTGATTTGGAGATCACTATGGGTAGCTGATGCTCAATCTTGCCAAGACCTTCAGAGGATCCTTATGAAATGAGTCTTAAAACTGGCTCAGTGGATAGAGCATTGGCCTGTGGACTGAAGGGTCCCAGGTTCGATTCCAGTCAAGGGCACATACTTTGATTGCAGGCTCCCAGCCCTGGTTGGGGGCACGTGAGAGGCAATCAATCGACGAGTCTCTCTCACATTGGTGTTTCTCTCTGTCTCTCCCTCTCCCTTCCACTCTCTCTAAAAACCAATGGAAAAATATCCTTGGGTGAGGATTATAAACACACACGCACACAAACACACATAAATAAATAAATAAATAAATAAATAAATAAATAAATAAATAAATAAATAACACTGTCCATCTTTGGAAAGGGAGGGGAAAGCAGCTCATCTCATTTACTGTAGCTAAAAAATTTACCGTGAGAAGCTGGGTCTGCTCTAATGGACTGACATTAGCATGGACATCCTGTACTCCTTCTAGTAACTTTTCATGTGAGAAGTTAATAGCTGAATATAAAATCCTAACAAAAGAAAAAAGTAAATACATATTTTTTTTAATTTTTTTAATTTTTTATTTTTTTTAATTGTTTGAAGTATTACAAATAGTAGTACATATGTCTCCTTTTTTTTCCCCCATTGACCTCCCCCTGGCCTCCCCTACCCCCCAGTACATGCCTTTACCTGCCCCCCCCCCCAGTGTTTTTTATCCATTGGTTATGCTTATATGCATGCGTACAAGTCCTTTGGTTGATCTCCTACAGCCCCCCCCCACAACCACAACCTCCTCTGCCTTCCCCCTGTAGTTTGACAGTCTGTTCAATGCTTCTTTGTCTCTGTATCTATTTTTTCCCCATTTCATTCCTTTAAAAAATCTTGCCTCTGCAGACTAGAAATAAACATATAATAACAAAAAATGTTTGAGTCCCAATTTCCATGTTCAACAGTTCTGAGTCCCCGTTTCAATGTCAAACAGTTCCTTAAGTGTACATGTCAGCAGTGATATCTGGATGGTGGGCACATGGTGGCAATGCAAGTCCGACCTTCTCTGGTTTGGTCCTAGGCAACCTGCTGCGTCGCACAGCTGCTGACTGCTAGCATGGCAAGGCATCGTCAGCGTCTTCCATCTCTGGACTGTTTCTCTTCTTGTCTTCGTGGTTGGAGCAGACCTGTCAATTCCTCTCTGTTGCTGGAATCCACATGGTCTTGGAGTTGTTTTCTGAAAATATACAAACATATTCTCGACCAAAACTTAATAAAGGAATCTATTCTATATAATTGATTTGGGATCCTTTTTATTTTTGCCCAAACGATTTTCCTTTGTCTTATTTAGACACCATGTGTGTTTTTCATGGGTGTCTTGCTGTTAGCATTACAAATGAAAACTAATTTTGTAAAGTAAAAGTTTTCTAGATGTAATTTACTTATAGGATATTTTTCCTTACATGATATTACCCTTCTATCCCCCCTTTTTTGATTAATGGAGGCTTTTGTAACTTTTATAATGCAGTCTTGATAACTTTAAATTTTAATTTTTTGCACAAAAATATGACTGCTTTAGTTTCATTGCATGTTTAGGAATTTTACCATGAGATGAACTACCAATAGAAATTTTAGTTACTACATTAGGAACAGCTTTTTGTCCAGTACAATTAAATTTTCTTGAATATTCACTTATTTCAATTAGCCTATTTAAATTAATCTGAAAACTTGATTATTATTTTACTGTCAAATTTAATACTCTACCAACGATCTTAATTTACCCTGTAAATATTAGTGGAAAGGATTATTTGCATTCTTGAGTAGGCCCTGAGCAAAAAGTAAATACATATTTTATATAAGCTTGATTAAAAAATATATATGTACATATATAATCAAGCTTATTAAATACCCTACAAAAAAGGGGATACCAAAGTGATAGGACTAAAATATATTTTATAGCAGAGTTGATGCTAGTCATATTTTATTCAGACCTGATGTAGCCTGAAGTCAGGACAGAACACAGGAGCCAAGGAGAAAGCCCTGAGTAAGTGGACACGTTGGATGCAATTTTTAGAATTTGGTTAAAGAAAAGAAAAAGACTCTTGGAAATGGACCTTTAGTGATTTTATTGAAATTACAGTCATGGTTGCCTTGTCTCCACCATCACACTTCTAGAAACAGTCCCGTGAATCAGCCTCCAACCTATGGTAACTTCCACCCCAACCCTGCAAAGGAAGCACAGTGATTGTGAATGTTTATGTGTATATACATGTGAGCAGCTATGAATAAAATGTAGTGAATTTAGAATGCTGTGTCTATAATGACTTGTTTGAAGTCTTCTATTTAAAATTTAGTTTAGGAAAGAAAAACACCATTCATACTTTAATTGAAAGCATTCAGGACTGAGGAATTTACTGAACTTGCCCTCAAATCTTATCTATAATTCAGTTATATTGCAAACAATGTAAGAAAAGTTATTTGGACTTACTGTTTTAGGGATATTTATGCTCTCTAGAGAAAAGAATCCAGTATTGTGATACTGTATTAGTCATTTTTCTGATGAGAGGGAATAAATTCCTTACTGTGTAGCGCTGGGGCAAGGCTTACCCAGGTATTAAATTCTTTGTGTGGATTATGGATGGGATGAAATAAGCTTTAGGTTATGGAATTTGGAACCAAGAGGGGAACTAAGGCAATGTTTAGGACAAAGATGGATCTAGGAACCAAAGTAAAAGACAAATGTTAACAAATGCTAAAGGAGCAATCTTGCCTATGGGGAAAGAAAGAGCTTCTAAGGGCACAAGCCTGATTGGTTTTACCAGAAATACTTAATCTGGTTTTTAATACAAGCTATACAATATCTTTCTCTTTTAGTGAAAGCAATTTAATAGGAGATCAATCACAGTATTTAATCACTGACATCTGCAAAGGTGAAGAAGAGTTTAGAGATAATGATCAGCATTTGCTTCTTGAATGTTTTGGATGCGTTTCTTATTGTGCACATACGAACAACTGGCCTCCTAACTGATCTGCAAATCTCTCAAAGAGAAAGGCCAAAGTACTAATTTGTCAATAAACAACATAATGCCTTTTACTGTGTCTTACAAAACAGTCCTATAAGTAATTCAGAATACTGCAACAATGTTCTAGTTTGGCATTTAGATGAAAGTTAATCCTATTTCTAAGAATTTTAACAGATACTCTGCAATGACATTAATTTGCTTATGTGTTGGAAAGTGTGTCTTGACTTGGAGTAGATAGACCATGGTATTCTCATACTTATCACGCATGTTAGTTCAATCTTTATAAAATCATTTTAAATGGACAAAGAAAAGAATACTATTTACCCTGAAGGATTATTGTGACTATTCAATAAAGTGAATTCTGATTAACAAACATTTATTAAACACCTATTATGTGCTAGGTTCATTTGTCAGACACTAAGAATCAACTGAAGGGAACATTTTGTAAGACAGTTCACAATCCATAGCATAGACATTTAGGACCTCACATGGCCTAAAGTATTTGAGGTCTCAGAAGGAATGAAGAGATCATCTTGATCAATATCTTCACTTCTCAGATGAGTAAACCGGGTCAAAGGAGGTTAAATCAATTGAACAAAATCACAACCAGGTGAGCCCACTGGTCGTTCTGGAAGGTCATTCCACCGTCCAGTCTAATTAGTATTTTAGCTCTTTATTATATAGGATATTAATGATTGCAAATTTTAATCATTATTATATTAACGATTGCAATTTTTAAAAATCTTGACAAATACATTTTTCATTATAACATATTCAGGTGATTGTTTAAGATTTCTGGAGGAATTATAAATTTGGATGGGTTGATAGAATAAATCTATATTAGCAATATTTCTGCTTCTCCTCAAAGCATATGGCAGAATTATACTTCTCCATCCCCTTAAAGTAAACCATGGCTTTAAGCAATGGGATTTGCATAGATATGCCCTGTTAGTTCCAGGTGGAAGCACTTTCAAGCCAGTGTACAATTTGCTGCGTTTCCTCCTCCTGCCATGGTGACCTGCAAAGTACCAGATGGTGGACTTCCCATCAGCCTGAGCCTTTGTGTAAAGATGATGCAGAGCACTGTCCACAGCAAGTCAACAAAAATGTGACATGACCATATTTTTGTTTTAAACCAGTGCAATCTGGGAGTTATTACTATAGCATAATCCTAAGCAATCCCGTCTGACATTTGGCTTTAATTTTACTTTGGCATTCTATCCATCTCACATTGCTGGTTAAAGGATGATATGACTTTAACATTTGCCATTCCATTAGTCACCAGAAGTCATGTGACTGTATCTTCACTCTGTTTGAATTCCATATACATATACTTTCCAAAAACAAGAGTTCAATGGAAGATGATAATTTCAGATGGAAGAGGACCATTTTAAAATCAAAGTGATAAAAATAACTGCTCTCTCCTTAAATCTGAAAACAAAACAAATTTGTTTTTTATAGAGATTTTTGTTCTTTTTTTGAGAAGTCTGTCTGGAAAAAATCTATTATAGGCTGTTATAGTAATTCCTATCTAAAGATATCAAAGAATAGAATGCTTAGCACAATCTCTGGCATATAAGAGATGTTAAATATACACTTATTCAGAAAGAGAATGAGTAAAGTAGAAGAGAAAGAAGAAAAGATAGGGAGAGGGAGAAGGAGGAGGATGAGAAGGAGAGTGAAGAAAAACATTACACACACACACACATATCCTATCTAATAAAAGAGTAATATGCAAATTAACCATCACTCTGCTACACCCACAAACCACGCCCACCAACCAATCAGGAGCGAGTATGCAAATTAACCCAACCAAGATGGATGCGGCCACGGAGCGAGCAGGAGGCTTGGGTTTCCCCGGAAATGGAGGAAGACAAGCTTTCCACACACCCTGGCTGGCCCAGGCCTCCACTCAAGGCTACAAGGTTTCAATTACAGAAGATAAATAAATCCCAACAAAAATGGTGGCAGCCACGGAGCTGGAGAGAGCAGGAGGCTTGAGTTGCCCCCGGCAATGGAGGAAGCCAAGCTCCCACAGCCTTGGCCGGCCTTGGCCTCTGCTACAAAGTTTCAATTATAGAAGATAAATAAATCCCAACAAAAATGGCTGCAGCCACGGAGTGAGCAGGAGGCTTGGCTCCGCTCAAAGCTACAAAGTTTCAATTTTAGAAGACTAGAGGCCTGGTGCACAAAATTCGTGCACAGGGGGAGGTGTGTCCCTGAGCTCAGCCTGCACCCTCTCCAATCTGGGACCTCTTGAGGGATGTCCGACTGCCCTTTTATGGCAGTCGGACATCCCTCTCACAAGCCAGGACTGCTGGTTCGCAACTGCTCACCTGCCTGCCTTCCTGATTTCCTCTAACCGCTTCTGCCTGCCAGCCTGATCACCCCCTAACCACTCCCCTGCCAGCCTGATTGATGCCTAACTACTCCCCTGCCAGCCTGTTGACCCCTAACTGCCCTCCCCTGCAGGCCTGGTCTCCCCCAACTGCCCTTCCCTGCAGGCCCAGTCACCCCCAACTTCCCTCCTCTGCCGGCCTGGTCACCCCTAACTGCCCTCCCCTGCAGGCTTGATCGCCCCCAACTGCCCTCCCTTGCAGGCCTGGTCCCTCCTAACTGCCTTCCCCTGCTGGCCTGATTGCCCACAACTGCCCTCCCTTGCAGGCCTGGTCCCTCCCAACTGCCCTTCCCTGCTGGCCATCTTGTGGTGGCCATCTTGTGTCCACATAGGGGCAGCCATCTTGTGTGTTGGAGTGACAGTCAATTTGCATATTAATCTTTTATTAGATAGGATAGAGGCCTGGTGCATGGGTAGGGGCCGGCTGGTTTGCCCTGAAAGGTGTCCCGGATCAGGGTGGGGGTTCCCTTGGGGTGTGGGGCCTGTGGTGGTTTGCAGGCCGACCACGCCCACTGGTGACCCAAGCAGAGGCCCTGGTATCTGGGATTTATTTATCTTCTATAATTGAAACTTTGTAGCCTTGAGCGGAGCCAAGCCTCCTGCTAGCTCCGTGGCCGCAGCCATTTTTGTTGGGATTTATTTATCTTCTGTAATTGAAACCTTGTAGCCTTGAGTGGAGGCCTGGGCCAGCCAGGGTGTGCGGAAAGCTTGTCTTCCTCCATTTCCGGGGAAACCCAAGCCTCCTGCTCGCTCCGTGGCCGCATCCATCTTGGTTGGGTTAATTTGCATACTCGCTCCTGATTGGCTGGTGGGCATGGCTTGTGGGTGTAGTGGAGTGATGGTTAATTTGCATATTACTCTTTTATTAGATAGGATAAATAAATCCCAGATACCAGGGCCTCTGCTTGGGTTACCGGGGGGCATGGCTGGCCTGCAAACCACCACAGGCCCCTCACCAAGGCTGTCCCACACCCCAAGGGAACCCCCACCCTGATCCAGGACACCCTTCAGGGCAAACCAGTCGGCCCCCACCTGTGCACCAGGCCTCTATCCTATCTAATAAAAGAATAATAGGCAAATTGACCATCACTCCAACACACAAGATGGCTGCCCCCATGTGGTCCAAGATGACTGCCTCCATGTGGACACAAGATGGCCGCCACAAGATGGCCAACAGGGGAGGGCAGTTGGGAGGAACCAGGTCTGCAAGGGAGGGCAGTTGTGGGCAATCAGGCCAGCAGGGTAGGGCAGTTGGGAGGGACTAGGCCTGCAAGGGAGGGCAGTTGGGGGCAATCCATTCTACAGGGGAGGGCAGTTAGAGGTGACCAGGCTGGCAGAGGAGGGAAGTTGGGGGCGACTGGGCCTGCATGGGAGGGAAGTTAGGGGAAAATAGGCTGGCAGGGGAGCAGTTAGGCATCAATCAGGCTGGCAGTGGAGTGGTTAGGGGGTGATCAGGCTGGCAGGCAGAAGCAGTTAGGGGCAATCAGGAAAGCAGGAAGGCGAGCAGTTGGGAGCCAGCAGTCGTGGATTGTGAGAGGGATGTCCGACTGCCCATTTAGTCCTGATCCCAATAGGATTGGAAAGGGTGCAGGCTGGGCTGAGGGATACACACCCCCGTGCATGAATTTCATGCACCGGGCCTCTAGTAATGATTCTAAAATACAGATAGTGGTTGAATACACACACACACACACACACACACACACACACACACACTCACACTTTCTTTTGAAATAATTAATTAGCATGAAGAGGGGTATATCCAGGTTGGCATTACCTTAATCAACAAAGAAGAGATGTTTCCATTGGGCCTATAAAGTCATAAGGCCCAGCAAGCAGGACCACTTGCCCTGAAGCCTCAGCCTAATAGAGTCTTTTCTTGCTCTGGACACCACTCAAAACTGTTTGCCTTATGTGTTACCTTGTTAAAAGAGTTAGAGAAGCATGCTCAGATACCGTATAGGTTGCCTCCAAAATCCAAAGACCTTTTCTTTGTGATGGCAGATGTTAGGTACAATAACTTGTTTGTAACTTTTAGAGAGGGGTATCTTCACATGCCTGGGAGTACTGGATCCACAGAAACTCACTGGTGTGCCAGACCTCTGAATTTTCTCAAAATTTGTCTTCCACCCTTTGGCATACATATGTTTTTCTAAGGCATCTAGGCTACTTGCTTCTTCCTGCTCGCCAGGTACAATTAGCATAATGCTACCAATGTAATGGACCAGTGTGATAATCTGTGAGATACTAAGATAAAATATTTCCTGGTATATTCTAGTTCGACAGGAAACAGGAGAGTGACGTAGCCCTGAAATATGAAAATGATGGTATACTGGAGATCACTTTGGAAAGTAAATGATTGTCTAACCACTATGCTGTTCAACCTGAAACTACTACAAAATAATATTAAATGTAAACTATAATTGAAAAACATTTAAAAATAAACAAATACATAGTCAGAATTTAAAAGATAAAGAAGATAGAAAGAAAATAATGATATACTACTGTGCTTCCTGCCCTGTAAAGGTAAACTGCTTTTGATTACCTTTGCTAATAGTAACTGAATAAAAGCATTTTCTAAGTCAGTATCTGCGTACCAGATGCCAGGCTGCAAATGACATAATCATCTAATTAAGCAAAAATCCACATTCATCCTCCAAGACCTCAATGGTTTTTGCCATCAACTAGAAAAGTTAAACTGGACAGTGAAGTCATCAGTAGTTTTTTTACGCAGGGAGCGTGTGGTGTCCTCAGAACAGGGGGTGGCAATACTCCTGCTGGCAAGGAGGGTTCAGAGGACTTGGGATTCCAAGTACTCAGCACCACCTCTTCTGCTGAAATGTCCTTACCACATATCTTAGCTTCCCACTCCCTTCTTATCCATGTCTTCACTTAGCACGGAAGACCCAATGGTGTTGTGCATGTAACTGACACCGCAACTCTGCAGCCTTTGCAATGAGGCTCTGTGTTTAGCTCTCAGTCACAACCGCCCTGCGCCTATAGGATCTAAGGGATTCTTTTAAAAATGTGATAGATATTTTCTGATTATCCACCCATGCCCCGAGTTGGGCATTCAACGTTTAATACTTGCCATTTTTTCTGTATGTGCTCTCTAGGATTAGGAGACATGGCCATGCCAAACCACACAATCTTTGCACCACCATCGTTGCCATCGCCACTGAGTGCCATGGCCACTTGATCTTCCAGTGCCTTGCCTTTAATCTTTCCATCCCATGCCTTGAGTAATCTGTGCCCCAATATGCTCCCTAGCAAAAAGGTTAGCCATTTGTTTTGTTTCCTGCTGCCATCCCCTTCCTCCTTTAATTCAGTCCAGGGCCTGGCAAGAAAGGGGTAGGACCCTCAAAAGGGGTATTAGAGAAAGCGTAATGAAATTACTTTTTACAAAGGTGAGATATGATATAGGGAACCTACAAGAGATGGTGGGGTACTAGAAGGCTAGCAGGAAGACATTAGCATCTCTAAATTGGGAAGGGCCAGGAGAGGGATTGCTGAAACCCCTGAGAGCTGTAGTGAGAATTATAGCCCACTGAGAGAGGACTTTCCAGAAGGAACCGTGGATTTTGATATAAAAACACACAGCCTGTTTCCTGGCAAGGAGGCAAACAGGGGAATAAATCCACCAGCCTTTCTCTGTCCTCCATTTTCCAGTCTCCTGCCAGTGCTTCCCACTGGCCAAACCCAGCTGGCAACCTACTTAATGCTGTTGATAAAATCAAGATCTCAGGGCACAGAGCAAAGTGTGAAAAGATGGCAAGTGGATCTAACTCTGTCCTCCAGTCAAACCACCCCCCACCACCTTTTCCCCATTTGCATCCACTACAATTCTTTTTTTTTTTCAAATGAAAAACAAATTTCCCTAAAATACGGAACACACACACACAAATTTCCATTAGCATCCTTGAGTGATATCAATTCCATCATAGTTTTACCTGAAACCTAAGACATAAACTACCACTAGTGTTCTTCATATAAGACTGTAGATCTATCAAAAAGAAGAAAGAGAAATAATAAATTAACCTAAAACATTGATGCTATTGTTTAAAATGGAGAGTATCTAGCACAATAGTATACTGCTCTGGCTCCTTAGCATCTATGTGACTCATAATTGCTATGCTCTGACTGTGAGGCAATGGGAGCTCCCTGGAGGAAAATGGTTATCAGGTGGAGATGAGGCCAAGAAAGAATTATACACAGGACAGCAGGGGCAGAGGACAAAGCTGAAGACTCTGAGCTGGCTTGTCTTCAAGATCAAGATCCAGTTTCAGAGACATCAGTCCTAGTCAGCATGACCTAGCCCATTTTTAGAGGAAAGTAGGATCTAGACCCGGAGAAGGGACCTAGTAAAAAGTAGGGTGAGGGGGTGGTTAGAACTCCAACCTGTTAGGCTGGTGTTCAGGGCTGGGTGCTAATTCTATATTGTAACATTACAGAAGTTTGAATAGGCCTCTGCTAGCACTGATTAAACAGGGTGCTAATGCTCATGTGGCACCCTATTTAATAAACAAATATTGAGTATTTTTATGTGGCAAGTATTGTCCTGAACACTGGAGATACAATGTTAAAAAAAGAAAAATAAATCATTGTCTTTATGGACCTTAGGTAGAAGTGAGAAAGGCACAGTTCAGATACATTCATTCAAATGCTGAGTTAATCATTACAGTAAAGCATGCTGTGGAGAACTGTGGGTGCTATCATAACACACAACAGAGGCCCTACCTAATAGAGAGTCACAGAAGACTTCTCAGGAGACAAATTTATCTCAGGATCACTAGCTGGTAGACATGAGAGCAACAAACCACTTCTATTGTGGTGAAAAAGCTCCCAGTCACTATCCTACCAGCCGTGCTCTGCTGAGTTCAGCCTGCACAGGAGAGAGCCAGGCAGAGTTGGCCCTGGAAGAATGTACAGGAAACAGAACTGCTGCTGTAGGTGTGTGTGGTTATATTTGGTGGCTCTAATTCCACTTGCTCTGTGAGTCTAAGATCTCTCTCTCTCTCTCTCTCTCTCTCTCTCTCTCTCTCTCTCTCTCTCTCTCTCCCTCCCATCCCCCACATGCCTGTGGGCAGAGGAGGGGGGAGGGGAGAGAGAAAGAACATTTTGTCTTTGTCTCCATGTTATTTCCTTGTTTGCTCCAATGTTGGTTTTTTAAATCAGGAAACCAATCCCAGCAGCCATTAAAAGTGAATTCAGTACTTGGGGCAAATGCTAAACTCTCTCACATTATTCCTGCCTGTCCTTTCTTTTTCTTCTTGGTTCCTTGTGTCTGCTCAACTTTAGACTCTTTCTGTGTTGTGGTTATAAGCTCAAACTCTGAGGTCATACAGATCCAGGTTCCAGTCCTGGCTTCCCCAGTTACCAGCTGTGGGACTTGGGGCTAGTTCCTTAATGTGCCTGAGCATCAGCTTTCCCAGTTATAAAAGGACAATAATGATAGTACCCACCTTTCAGGGCTAGTGTGAGAATAAAGTGAGAAATGCTATTACACATGGAAGCTTTAGTTATTATATTGTTTTTCCATTCTCACCCTAGGACCTGGCAGCAACACCTCACTACTGAACTGGAATACTCATCCTCTACTAGGACACAGACTGCAGTTCCTCTCAGGTGCTTCTCATTCAGGGTGGCTTCACTTAAACACCCCATTCAACCTCATTCTCTAGGTCACCTGAAGGGGGTTAGCCAGGCACGCAACGCCACCTGGGAGTGTCAGGCAGCTCCTTTTCAGGACCCTTCCTCTCTCTTTTTTTCATTCCATAACTTTCTAATGTGTATAGATTTTTTTTTTATATTTATGAAACAATTTTAAGTAAACTCTTCTTAATTTTAAAATCACATGAATATAATGTCACACATTTCTATTTCTGGGAAGAAAAAAAAACACTCTAAAACTAACAACCAAAGTGGCATTAAGTTGCTTTGTACTAATGCTAATGATTTTTTTTTATGGTCTATGGGCCTGGGTAGGAACAAAGTGCTCCCCAACCTTGATAATATGATCTCTTGAGGTTCCTTTAGAGATATAAAAAGCAAGCTAATGACAAAATAATGAGTTCTAGCCTACATGATGTGCAAGCTATGTGCCCAGGCTTTGTTGATAGGTCTGAGATGCTGTTGGTCAGTATTTCAAGAAAAAAGACAAGAGTTGTCCATATTTCTTTTTATTTAAATCTTTTTAGGATTTATTTATTTATGCTAGTTTCTTAAGTAATTTCTGATTCAACAATAAGGCTATTGCTTAGTCATGCATCTTATTTTTTGTGATACTGAATGCATTTTTTAAAATATATTTAATTGATTTTTTACAAAGAGGAAGGGAGAGGGATAGAGAGTTAGAAACATCGATCAGCTGCCTCCTGCACACTCCCTACTGGGGATGTGCCCGCAACCAAGGTACATGCCCTTGACCGGAATCGAACCTGGGACCCTTGAGTCCGCAGGCCTACGCTCTATCCACTGAGCCAAACTGGTTAGGGCCTGAATGCATTTTATTGTAACATTTTCCTAAACTTTTTATTTTGAAACAATCTAGGTTTACATATAAGTTACAAAGATATTACAGAACTCTTACACATTTTACACTCAGCTTCCCCTAATGTTATTACATTATCTATTACACTTATCAAACCTAAAAAAATTGACATGGCTACAGCATTATTAACTAAACTACAGACTTTAGTTGAATTTCACCCATTTTCCCACTTAAGGATTTAGTAAGATACCACATTGCATTCAGTCATCAGATTTTCTTAGTCTCCTCCAATCTGTGTCGCATTCAGTTTTCCCTTGTTTTTCATTAATTGACACTTTTGAAGAGCACTGTCGGATATTTCATGGAATGTCCCTCAGTTTGGGACCAGAACTTGTCTGATGTTTTCTCATGTTTAGACTGGGGGTATGGATTTTTTTATTTTTATTTTTTAGAAAACCATAGAGATGAAGTGCCCTTCTCATTGCATCATATCAGGGAAACACGAGGTCAGCATGTACTAGTCAGCTTATTACTGGAGGTGGTGACCTTGATTGCTTGGTTAAGGTGCTGTCTGCCAGCTTTCTCAACTGTAAAATTAGTATTTTTACTCTTTTTATACTTTATTCACTAGAAGCAGTTACTAAGTCCAGTTAATAACACTCAAGGGCTGGAAAAATAAATTACATCTCCTGGAGGGAGAAGTATCAAAGGACTTGTGGACATTTTTTAAAAAACCACAAAAGCATTTAACAAATATTTTGGGTGAGATAGTTTGGGGTTATGCTTCTATTCTGTCTCTCTTTAAAGTTTCACCCACTAATCTTATCATTCACCCTTGAATCTTGTCCACAATAATTATTACTATGGAGTTCAAGTGGTGGTTTTTCTATTGCCCTCATTCTGTCTACATTTGTTATTTGAAGTTTTGGAATTTTTCTGTAAGGAAGAGTTTTCCCTCCTCTACCATTTATTTACTCAATCATTTCTTTGTATCAGTATGTACTAACAGATACTTATTTTATTCTTTGGGTTATATTCGAATGTTATTGTCATTAATTTTGTTGCTCAAATTGATCCAAGTTTGGCCAATAAGAGCTCTTTTTATTCTGTATCATCTCTCTGCCTGCCTATCTAGCTCTCTGTCTATATGAGTTCATGCTGATATCCTTGACTCCTCCAACTCCACACCGTTTATTCTAGCCTTCCCTCCTTTGCTTATTTGTTATCTTACTTCCTCTGACAATGAGAAACATCACTTCTGTTATCTACAATTTATGCACTTATTTGTTCAACCCCGATGTACTCAGAAAGCAGTATCAGACTTGCTGACTTGTATTCTTGTGGGAAACAATTACCAGGTAGAGTGCAGTGCTTTTGTCGGTTCTTTTTGTCTTTGGCATTACAGTTTACAGTACAGCATGCTTTCCCAGATTACCTAGGTCAGCTCTTCCCCACTCGCGTGCAGTTTTGTTAGACATTTTTCATACAGTTAGATGCATTCGTCATAGTCAATCTGCGCTTCATCTTGGGATTCCCTGATGTCCTGATTTATTTTTTTAAAGCTGCCTGCAGTAAAGTTTGCTCTTTGTGGTATACAATCTAGTGGGTTTTACTAAATGCATGGAGTCAAGTGTTCACCACCACAGCCCCTTTGGGTGAACTCCTTCCACTGGCCTGACACATATGGTAACATTTTCAATAATATTTCTAAGGACTAAGTGATATTAGGAATCAACTTACCCAAAACTTTTCTATTTCAAAATTTTTGGTATTTTAAAAATGTAAAAAGTAATACATGTACATTTTTGTTTAATGGTAGAAAAGGTATAATATGAAAAACAGTTCTCTCTCAGTCATTTGTATGTGTCAATATGTCAGAGCTTGTCTCCTTCGGTGATTCTTTTGATCTCCACTGGCTTGTCCTTGTCTGCCCCAGTGTCAGACCTTTAATTCTGGACATATCTCCCAGCAGCTAATGGTTCCAAGTCCTGTTCTCAGAAGTAACTAGTATTGACCCTTTCATTTCACATATAAGAAAGCTGAGAATCAGATATTAAGGCCAACCAGTTATTTATGACAAAACTTGAGGTGAAATTCAGACTCAAGCCTCCCAGCCCACTGTTCTTTCTGCTTCCTGGTGTTTCGTCCAAAGGCACGTACTCGGATCAATCTGCAACCCAAATGTGGGTGAGTGTGAAGTGGAAAACTTGTAAAACACCCACAAGGTGGTAGGCAAGTCGGTTGCTTTGACTTCAGCTGCTATAGCTGTAGATCAAGAGGCATTTGTGTGCTGAGGGGGGTCTCAATCCACATGATTTTTATTTCTCTCCCCTCTGGCTGTAGCAGGAGGTTACTAGGAATTTGTAGAGAAGCTCAGACACAAGGCATCAGGTTTTCTTATGGAAGTCCCTGTTTTGCAAAGATTTAAGGAGTAGCAATTAGAAGCACAATACTCGACACCACTAAAAGAATCATTGATAAAATTTGTGCCCTTGAAACTGAAGTTTGAGGAACAGAAAAGAAAAAGAAACTCTGGAATTTGTATACTAGTCATGAAACGACCCCACGACTGGAATAGTGTGGCACTCTGAAGCCAGAAAGGCGGAGGAAGAACCCACAGTGGCAGCCCGATGGAAGACAGAGCTGCCACAGGACCAGAGCAGGACATCACGCTCCCACCTCCTGGAGGAAGCTTCACCAGCATCTAGACTAGCTGCTGCAGCTCTAAAACTAAACCATGACTCTAGCTGTGAGTACTGGAAATAGGCACAGATATTTAAACTCACATTATTTCCAGGGTGGAGTTTAGTTTTCTAACTAATCCTTTTATCACTTGAATAAAATGAACCCCATATCCTGTTAAAGATAAATGCCTGAAGTGGGTGGAACTTGCTAACGTGTGTAGTCGCAGCCCTAGTGGGTGCCCAGCATGGGCAGACTGGGACAACATGCCCAGCACAAAATGTTGCCCAAACAGGCCCCAATTCTATGAAGATGTGCCACTCCTTACAGGTATGAAACAAAACCCCAAGTAGCAAAATTTAGAAGTCCTTCCAGGAAGTGTAGCAATATATTCATCTTTCTGTGTTACAAACTGGTTTATGTTTTGAAATTAATTATACATCTCACAATTGTACATTTATTTTAAGAATATTTTAACATTAATAAATCTCATGAAACCATCACACAAGCAAAATATAGAACATTTCATCACCCCCAAAAGTTCCCTCATGCTATCTTCCAGCCAATTTTACCCCACTTTAAAATGCAGTCACTTTCTGACTTCTATCATAAATTTATTTTGCCTGTTCTTGTACTTCATTTAATCAAGGATGTTTTTGTGTGTGTGCATGTGTGTGTATGCATACACATATCTTTCACTGTTTCTGATATTCATCCATATTGCTGTACTTATCAATAGTTCTTCCTTTTTATTGTTGAACTAGAGGCCTGGTGCACAAAATTCATGCACGGGGGTGTGTGTCCCTCAGCCCAACCTGCAGCCTCTCCAATCTGGGACCCCTCGAGGGATGTCCAGGATCTGGCCTAAATGGGCAGTCGGACATCCCTCTCACAATCCAGGACTGCTGGCTCTCAACCCCTTACCTGCCTGCCTGCCTGATTGCCCCTAACCACTTCTGCCTGCCAGCCTGATCGATGCCTAACTGCTCCCCTGTCAGCCCGATTATCTCTACCTGCCCTCCCCCACAGGCCTAGTCCTCCTAACTGCCCTTCCCTGCTGGCCTGGTCACCCCTAACTGCCCACCCCTGCTGGCCCAATTGCCCCTAACTGCCCTCCCCTGCCAGCCTGGATACCCCTAACTGCCCTCCCCTATAGGCCTGGTTGCCTCTAACTGTCCTCCCCTACAGGCCTGGTCCCCCCCCAACTGCCCTCCCTTGCAGGCCTGGGTCCACCCCTCAACTGCCCTCCCCTGCAGGCCTGGGTCCCCCCCAACTGACCTCCCCTGCAGTCTTTGTTGCCCCCAACTGCTCTCCTCTGCAAGCCTGGTCACCCCTAACTGCCCTCCCCTGCAGGCCTGATTGCCCCCAACTGCCCTCCCCTGCAGGCCCAATTGTCCCTAACTGCCCTCCCCTGCCAGCTTGGTCAACCCTAATTGCCCTCCCCTACAGGCCTGGTTGCCCATAACTGCCCTCCCTTGCAGGCCTGGTCCCTCCCAACTGCCCTCCCTTGCAGGCCTGGTCCTTCCCAACTGCCCTCCCTTGCAGGCCTATTCCCCCCCTCTGCCCCAACTTCCCTCTCTTGCAGGCCTGGTCCCTCCCAACTGCCCTCCTCTGCCAGCCCGGTCACCCCCAACTGCCCTCCCCTGCAGGCCTGGGTCCCCCACAACTGACCTCCCCTGCAGGCCTTGTCACCCCCAACTGCTCTCCTCTGCCAGCCCGGTCACCTCTAACTTCCCTCCCTTGCAGGCCTGATTGCCCCCAACTGCCCTCCCTTGCAGGCCTGGTCCCTCCCAACTGCCCTCCCTTGCAGGCCTGGTTCCCCCCCCCCCCCCAACTTCCCTCTCTTACAGGCCTGGTCACTCCCAACTGCCCTCCTCTGCCAGCCCGGTCACCCCTAACTGCCCTCCCCTGCAGACCTGGTCCCCCCCAACTGCCCTCCCTTGCAGGCCATCTTGTAGCAACCATCTTGTGTCCATAATGGAGCAGCCATCTTTGACCACATTGGGGCGGCCATCTTGTGTGTTGGAGTGACTGTCAATTTGCATATTACTCTTTTATTATATAGGATAGTATTCCATTGTAGGGATATACCACAATCTGTTTAATCACTCTCTTATTGATGGATACTGGGGTATCCAGTTTTAGGCTGTTATGAATAAGGTTGCTATGGATATTCCTGAATTAATATTTAATTTTTTTCTTCTTAAAAAACTTATTCTTTTGAATGAATTTCAAATTTACAAAAAGTTACAAAAATTAAAATAGCACAAAACACTCATACTCTTTATCCAGATTTATCTATTAGAAATATTTAACCTTTGCTTTATCATTTGTGTGTGTGTGCTTTCTCTTTTTGTATATGTATATGGGTGTGTTTTCCCCTGAACCATTTTAAGGCCTTTTACTCCAAAATTATGGCCCTTTACTCCTAAAAGTTCAGTGTGTATTTCTTAGAATATGGATATGGTCTAATATAACCACAGTATATTTATCAATTTCAGTAATATAACATCAATATAATACTCTAATCTACCAATCATATTCCGATTTTGTCCGTTATTAACCCAATAATGGCCTAACAAAGTCTCTTACTCTCCCCTCCCTCAATACAAAATCCAGTTTAGGGTTAGCTATTGCTTTTAATTGTCACCTCTCTTTAGCTTCCTTTAATCTAGAGTATTTCTAAAGCCTTTCTTTGTCTTTATGACATTGACATTTTTGACAAATACAGTACCCGCCCTTTTTAAATGTTCCTTATATAGGTTCTGAGTTTCCTCATGATTAGATTCACATTATGCCTTCTAGACCAGAATACTGCATAAGAGATATATCCTTTTTAGAGGAGCTCATTTACAGAAATGAGATGTCTATCTATCCCACATTGATGATATTAATTTGGACTGCCCAGTCAAGACGATTTTCATTTTGTTCACTGTAAAATTACTATTTTCTCTCTGTTGTAACTAATTGTTGGTCTATGGGGGGATAATTTAGGATTATGAAAATATCCTGTTTCTTACGAAAATTTCCTCCTAGATTTAACATCCATTGGTAATTCTTGTCTGACTTAATCCTTACTATGATTGTTGCAAAATGATAATTTTCCACTTGTGTATTCCTACACATTTACCATTTGGCCCTTAGCATTCCACTGTATCAAGAGCTCTCTCTTCTGCATTATTTATTTATTATAGGTATTAAGTTATTAATTTCTAGTTCTTCAATTACTGTATTTATTTTGGTGCCTAAATTATCCCATTTTGGGGCAAAAGGAGTATCTTCTAGATGGCTCTTGTGTTCATGTGACATAATTTTTTAAATCATCTCCATATTTTCTGGAATAACTAGATGTTCTAGGCTCATCTTATACTTACCCTGCTCCATCCATGGAATTAGATGTTTTTTGAGGAGCTCTGGTTTGTCAGTGAAGAATGGTGTTAAAGATCAAGATCTAGGTACCAAAGTATCTTTGCTTCTTGTCCCTTTCAGTGGACAAAATTAAGAAATATATTATACAGATATACAATTATATATAGTGTAGGGGTTCAGAATAAATGACCCCAAGATGTGCCTCTGTGGTTTGTGGATTATTTCGAGCTAAAGGCAACTATGGGCTCAAGAGAAGCTTCTGTCCACCCCCCTCCCTCAACTACCAAGAAGAATTTAAATTAGGGACATTGCCCATAAGAGATGATCAGAGATAAACTTACCAACCTATCTCTATGGCAGGGAAAACTACTAATTATGGAATACCTCTCTTCTTATTGTCCTGGAAATGACCTTCCTCCCCTCTAAAGCCCCAAAGTGCCTTACCTCATCCTTAGTTCAGAATGTCATACAAACTCATTTTTCTTTCTATCTATGAACCTCTCATGTATATATAGGATTTCTGACTTTCTTATACATATATACATACATACATACATATGTATTTAAATTTGGTAATTTTCTCTTGTTAATCTGTCAGATGCAGATTTAATTAGACCAGGCAAAAGAACCTGGAAGGTAGAGGAAAGTTTATTCCTCACCAATACCTGCAAATACATAAACATATCCTATCTAATAAGGAGGAAATATGCTAATTGACTGCCCCGCCCTCAAATATGGTGGCTCCCACAGCCACAAGATGGTGGTGCCCAGTCCCCTCAGCCCTGCTGGGGTGGCAGGCGCTCCTCCAGAGTCCCCCAGTCCCCTCAGCCCCCCAGCCACCCAGGGCTGGCCCGAGGCGCAGGCAAGCCTCAGATGGTGGCTGCCCAGCCGCCCAGGGCCACCCAGGGCTGCCCAAGGTTCAGGTAACCAGAGCCGGCCGAGGCTTGCGCTGCCGGCAGTGGCAGCAGCAGAGGTGTGATGGGGCGTCTCCTTCCCCTGATCGCCGGGTTGCTTCCCGCCCCTGAGGGCTCCCGGACTGTGAGAGGGGGCAGACCAGGCTGAGGGACCCCACCCCTCCAGTGCATGAATTTTCATGCACCGGGCCTCTAGTGTACTTATATACATGAACTTTATATATGCATACACACACTATCTATATATGTTTTAGATTTCATAAATTCACACATGAGAACTCCAATTCCAATCCATCCCCTCGGATTCCTTTTTTTTTCTTCTTCCATTACGTATTTCTATGTCCCTTCTACCTTCCTGAGATCTGTAGTTACCAGCAACATCAATACATTTGCTCAATCCTATAATATATTCTAAAATAGCTTCAGAATCACTTTGCCCATAATACTACAATAAAGACATTTCTAACATGAGCTCAGGGTTCATTTGTAATTCGTTCTTATTCTTCACCTTGCCAAGACTGAGTAGTCAAATATTTGTTCATCATTTACTTGGCTTCCTTCCATCTTTCCTTCCTTCCTTAGCTCTTTTCTTATTGTTGCGCCCCCCTACCTGCCCCCGCTTCTCCCAGTTTGGGTTATGGTTTCATCTGAAATACAATTAGGTTCATTTGTTTTGTTTTCCTTTCAGTTTTTCATTTCCCCCTTTGTTCTTAGTGGTTGAATTTAATTTCATATGTAAAACATAAATATACTTCAAGAGTAAGAATTATGCAAAAAAAAAAAAAAATTCTCAGAGAAGTGATACTCCCTTCACATCCCTTCCATCTGGTTTCCTGCCACCCCCATATACCACTAATTCATAGTTATCTGTTTTCTCCTTTAGTGTTTCTTTTACAATGATAAGAAAATATGTATATACTAGGGGCCCAGTGCACGAAAATCATGCACTTGGGGGTCCCTCAGCCTGGCCTGCACCCTCTTGCAGTCTGGGAGCCCTCAGGAGATGTCCAACTGATGGCTTAGGCCCACTCCCCATGGCCCTCTCGCAGTCCAGGAGCCCTCAGGCGATGTCCGATTGATGGCTTAGGCCTGTGGGGAGCAGGCCTAAGCCAGCAGTCGGAGATCCTTAGCGCTGCCATGGAGGCAGGAGAGCCTCCCGCCACCGCCGCTGCACACACCAGCTGTGAGCCCGACTTCTGGCTGAGCAGTGCACCCCTGTGGGAGCGCACTGACCACCAGGGGGCAGCTCCTTCTTTGAGCATCTGCCCACTGTTGGTCAGTGCACATCATAGCGACCGGTGGTTCCACCGTTTGGTCGATTTGTATATTAGCCTTTTATTATATAGGATATCCTTGTTTTCCCTTCTTTTGTACTTAAAAGGTAGCATTCTATATAAACGTGTCTGCTTTTTGTAACTTAATGATTCCTTCTGAAATTATTTCATTTCAGTTCATAGAGGTCTCTATTATTTTTTTACAGCTGTATAGAATTCATTCTGCGCCTTTACCAAAGATTTTACAATTATGTCCTATGTTTGATTAGTTTCCATTATTTTGTAATTTCAAATAATCCTGCAGGAAATAATCTTAAATAAAATTGTTTAATGGAACTCATTATTTATCTATGGTGTCATTTAAAATTTAATTTTAGCCCTGACCAGTTTGGCTTGGTGGATAGAGCATTGGCCTGTGGACTCAGGGGTCCCAGGTTCGATTCCGGTAAAGGGCATGTACCTTGGTTGCGGGCACATCCCCAGTGGGGCGGGATGGGGGAGGTGGTGCAGGAGGCAGCTGATTGATGTTTCTCTCTCATTGATGTTTCTCACTCTCTCTCCCTCTCCCTTCCTCTCTGTAAAAAAATCAATAAAATATATTTTAAAAAATAAAATTTAATTTTAAATAACCCTGTTTTGATTATTAAAGCCTGAATTTAATAATTTTAAATAGAAATATCTAAATCCAGTGAGTACCAACACTGATCACATTACTATTCAGAATGGGTCTATCTTAATGTAACTATATTATAGAGGAAAGAAGTGGGAAAGTATAGAAACAGGTGATGGAATAGGAAAGGTAATACTATTTCCACCATTAATTAGTCACAAAATATTGGCCAAGTCGCTTCACCTCCGAACTCACCTCTCCCTGTGATCTATCTTCATCTGTAAATAAGGCCATTGGTCTGGATGTCAAGGTCCATTTCAGCCCTGAAATCTTCCTCTTTTGTTTGTCTCTTTATAGCTTCCCTCTCATAGCTATCATTATCACTTAAATAATCATCTTCTGGTATCTGTTTCACAGAAAAGAAACAAAGTAAATGTGAGACTAGATACCAAGGTATAAATAAATAAACTACGTCAGTTGGATACCTAAATCTTGGTAGTAATTTTCTTTTTAATCAGTGCTAGATTTAGGCTTTAAAAATTGTTCCACACAATCAAAGATCATGAGTGCACAATCAAGAATTATTAGACAGCCCTGGCTGGTGTGGCTCAGTTGGTTGGGTGTTGTCCCATACACGGAAAGGATGCTAGTTTGATTCCAGGTCAGGGCACATGCCCAGGTTGTAGGCTGGATCCCCAGTATGGGGCATGCAGGAGGCAGCCAATTGGTGTTGTTCTCTCGTCGATGTTTCTCTCTCTTTCTCCCTCTCCCTTCCTCCACTGAGTGCCTGCTATGTGCTAGCATGGTACAGGGCCTGAGGATATAGCTACTATAAAGACACAAGTGTGCACATACATTTTTAATCAGTATGATCTGCTTCATTAGTCTGGGGCAGGGGTCCTCAAACTACGGCCTGCAGGCCACATGCGGCCCGCCGAGGACATTTATCCAGCCCGCCGGGTGCCGCTGCCTGTCCTGCTTAGCAGCCGACTCGTCCCGGGCCGCAGTGCGCATAGGAATTTGTTCATAGTTTTTTTTTTAAACTATAGTCCGGCCCTCCAATGGTCTGAGGGACAGTGAACTGGCCCCCTGTTTAAAAATTTTGAGGACCTCTGGTCTGGGGTAAAAGTCGCATAACATTTCAGATTATTTATTTTTTCCAATGAATTGCCCAATTAATTCCCTTATTAGGAAATCCAGTATTTTGCTCTTGGTGTTGCCTCTTTCACCTAGTTCACCAAAACCGATAGGAGCTAACTCAGCCCAAAGAGGTTATTAGATTTGTTTGCAGATAAGAGAGGGAATTGAGGTTTCTGAGTAGTTTGGTGACTGGCTTTTTGGCTATTAAAAATCTTTGGCTGCTAGCTGGTGTTGCCATTGCAAGTTGGCTCTGTCAGTCCCAAGCACCCTTGTTCCACTGCCCCAATGCACCAGGCTGAAGCACGGACTCCCAAAGCTTCTCTATGCTGGGACACTGTCCCCCCAAAACATGGGTAGTTCCTAGGTGACTGAATTGGGATGGCTTTCATAACTTAGCTCTACCTGTGGCCATGAGGCTCTGCTGTTGAACTAGTTCATTAGCCCAGATTTCTATTCCTCCTGAAGCGTTTCTCTTTAGGACCCTGTGCTAGTGAGACAGGACTATCTCAGTCATCAGAGCGGTTCTAATCATGGTAAACCTGGACAAGAAAGAGGTTGAGATCAAAATCTCTTTCCTCTCAGAGGCTCTCCTGGGCAAACATTCCCTGTACGGGTTTGGGCTAATAGGGCTAATAGGAATTGTTTTGTCAGGATGTCTTATTACATACTTTCCCTGGTGCAATGGGTACCTAACTCTTCTTCCATTTGTATCAGTAAGAGGAGCTTCTCAAGTGACTCCTTTCTAAGCAAAGATGGTATGTTCCTGGTGACTTATGTGTTTACTTTGTCAGAGCAATGACATGCCTCTCCAGACACCCTATTATACATTAACTAGAGGCCTGACGCACGAAATTTGTGCACTCGGTGGCAGGGGGGGTGGGAGGCTCTGCCCGGCCTGCACCCTCTCACAGCCCGGGAACCCTCAGGTGATGTCTGACTGATGGCTTAGGCCCGCTCCACCCAGGGAGTGGGCCTAAGCCAGCAATTAGACATCCTTAGTGCTGCCACGAAGGTGGGAGAGGCTCCTGCCACTGGTCTGGCTCGCCAGCCATGAGCCTAGCTTCTGGCTGAGTGGCACTCCCCCTGTGTTAAGCGTCTGCCCCCTGGTGTTCAGTGTGCATCATAGCGACTGGTTGTTTTGCCATTTGGTCGATTTGCATATTAGCCTTTTATTATATAGGATAGAATTATATATGAATCAGAAGTAGTACAAAGGAGGAAGTGATTGACTTGCCAGGAGGTGGAGGGTAGGTAGAAATGGTCAGAAAACACAGTTTGGAGTAGGAGACCATCAGTGCCTCCTATTAAAGGATGAGCTGAGTTGAGAGTGAGGATGGTAGGGCAGGAAGAGATTGGTATTTTAGGTAGAAGGAATAGCATAGTCAAGGGAAGACAACAGAGGGGAATAGCAGTGTGCTTTTGTCTCCTGGGGCAGAGGTAGAAAACATCTATTGGAGGGGAGGAGTGCCAAGACAGGATTCAAGGAGGTAGGCAGAGCTTATATCATAACTGCCTTTATGTAAGATGCCAAACATCCTGGAGTTGGTATTGGTGATGAGGAACTAGTGAGGAATTTATTCATTTGCATATTATTGCCTTCCTTGATAAGCACACAGGACTTCTCTGCTCCTGTTCTCAGGTAAATGTTATCATCCTCTCAGGCACCCCACCAGGAAATCTCAGAGTCCATTTAAGTTTTTTCTTCCAACTAAATAACAGTCTAACCCACCCCATCCATTTGAACCCAAAGTCCTTTCTTCTTGTTTGCTCTGTTTTGCCCTGACTCAGATGATCACAACCTCTTACCTAGATTATTTCAAGAGTGTTCAAACTGTTCTCTGTGCTTGATGTTTCCTCATTCCATCCATCCTACACACTGCCACTAACATGGTCTTCCTTAAATAGAAGCTGAGGTTACTATTCAACCCTGAACTTGAATTAAACATTAAATAATTAACTCCATTAAATATTGACCTCCATTAAACATTTCAACTGTCCTATTTCACACTCTTCCTTGAACCTCCATCCATACCACTTTGCTCTCATTATATCTAAAGCCCCTTTCTTCTATCTATTTTTCAAGGTGTGGCCCAGATTACATCAGCTGCATAAAAAATTACCCCAAAATGTAATGGCTTAAAACAAGCATGTCAAACTCGTGGCCCGCGAATATTTTTGAGGCGTAGCCAATATAGCGGTATGTAAGAATCGTTTTAATAAAAATTTCGTAACTTAATTTTTACAATATCCTGTTACACATAATTATTAATAACTACAATATTCGTTAATGACTGATTACTATAATCATTGCATTTCCCTTACGCGCCTTACGCACAGGCGCACCATGTCTCACCACTAATACTGGCAGCGAATATTTTAGCAGCCGATTGCCACGTCATTAGTCTTGGACTGACTTGTTTGGTGTGCTCAATAGGAAATATTTCGCTTATAGGTTTATATGCATTACACTTATTACTTTGTGCAGTTATTCAGTGTCTGGTAAGTTAATGTTCAAGAAAAAATATTAATTTTTATTAAAATGTTCTATTATTTTATGTTAACGATTACTCATTGGTTTCAGCCCTTTGTACTCAGCATGTCTCTATCGAAATAAACCTACGTTTCTATGAAAATTGAAGCTTTTGGTGTTTTTTTTTTGCGGCCCATATAAACTTAAACCTTGTTTATTTGGCCCGTGTTAGTCCTTGGGTTTGACATGCTTGGCTTAAAACAATGATAAATATTTATTATCTTCCACAGTTTCTGTGAGTCAGGAATTTAGGAGCATCTTGGTGGCGCCAGCTGGCTCAGGGCTGCTCCTGAGGCGGCAGTCTGAGGCTTGACTGGGGATGGAAGACCTATTTCCAAGGCTGGCAAGCAGTGCTGTCTCTTGGGGGGAGGGGAGGAGTCCTCAATTCTCCTCCAGGCTGTTTGAGTGTTCTCTGTGGCAGCTGGCTTCCCCAAGAGTAAGGAAGCAAAAAGACCAAGGTGGAAGCCAAAGGCATTTTATGATCTGGTCTCAGAAGACACATATTATTCTTTTGGTCACACAGACCAGCTCTGATGTGAGAGAGATTACACATGGGCGTGAATGTCAGGAAGCAAGGATTGCTGAGGACAGTGTTGGAGGCTGGCTAACACAACATCTCTTACGAGGTTTTCTTAGAGTCCCTAACTCCATATGACCTTCTCCTTATTCTCAATAGGTCAAACTCTATAAAAGTCAGAGCTCCTGGAGATCTACTGATAAAATATTTTTTCTTAATTATTCAGTATTATAAACTGTGAGCCAGAAAAATTGCTTTGGTTAATTATCAAAGGACAATGCTTAGAAAACTTGTTCTCTAAAAACATAGGTTATCAGAACGTGGTTGTTTGGAACTCATATTAGGGTGAACAGAGCATTCCTTT
This sequence comes from Plecotus auritus, assembly GCF_963455305.1. Taxonomy (NCBI): domain Eukaryota; kingdom Metazoa; phylum Chordata; class Mammalia; order Chiroptera; family Vespertilionidae; genus Plecotus; species Plecotus auritus. The sequence continues at coordinate 75,172,243 of NC_137771.1, forward strand.
CTTGCCTGGGAGATGTAAACTATCCAAATCACTTTCACTTAGAGAAGCAGCCTCAATATAAAATGAGTGCATAGGTTCAGATAAGGACTCTAGGACACAATATTCTACATTAATCTTAAATTTATGTTTCCAAGGAAATAGAACCCTGAGTCTGCTTGTCAACTGAGGTCTGATACTAACCCATTTACATACAGATCTGAGTCTCTTAAGTACAGTTTCACATAGATCCTACTTAAACTCTCCCCTTCCCCTAATACTACTAGAGGCCCGCTGCATGAAATTCGTGCACAGGGGGCTAGGTGTGTGTCCCTCAGCCCAGCCTGCACCCTCTCCAATCTGGGACCCCTCGAGGGCAGTTGGACATCCCTCTCACAATCCAGGACTGCTGGCTCCCAACCGCTCGCCTGCCTGCCTGCCTGATTGCCCCTAACCACTTCGGCCTGCCAGCCTGATCACCCCCAACCACTCCCCTGCCAGCCTGATCGATGCCTAACTGCTCCCCTGCTGGCCCGATTGCCCCTAACTGCCCTCCCTGGTCACCCCTAACTGTCCACCCCTGCAGGCCCGGTAACCCCTAACTACCTCTCCTTGCCAGCCTGGTCACCCCTAACTGCCCTCCCCTGCCGACCTGGTTGCCCCCAACTGCCCTTCCCTGCAGGCCTGGTTGCCCCTAACTGTCCTCACCTGCAGGCCTGGTCATCCCCAACTGTCCTCCCCTGAAGGCCTGGTTGCCCCCAACTGCCCTCCTCAGCCAGCTGGGTCACCCCTAACTGCCCTCCCCTGCTGGCCATCTTGTGGCGGCCATTCTGTGTCCACATGGGGGCAACCATCTTTGACCACATGGGGGCAGCCATCTTGTATGTGGGAGTGATGGTCAATTTGCGTATTATTCTTTTATTAGATAGGATAATGACCCCCATTTCTTCCCTTTTTTGGAGACATGCCCACAGTTCTGCTGCTGTGTGGTGTCCTTTGCTGCAAGTTAATACACCTAACTTTGTTGGGTTATAGGTTTGGCTCTGGAGATCTTTATCTGATGGGCTTTATGAACAGCTAAAATTATTTGAGCTCATATTATCTAATTTCATTTTTTTTAGAATCACCCATGCTTCTTGATCAAGGGAACCTTTTGGAATATCTTGCCCAGTGAATCCTTATCTTTCCTCTGAACTACAGTCTACTTCCTAAATATATCATCCCTCTGAAATATAGTCTATTTCCTATACAGACTACATTTAAAAAAAAATGTTCTTATTGATTTCAGAGAGAGAAAGAGAGAGGGAAAGAGTGAAAGAAACATCAAAGATGGGAGAGAATCATTGATCTGCTGTTTCCTGTATAGAGGGATCAAACCATCAATGCAGGCATGTGCCCTGACCAGGAATCGAATGGTGACCTGTTTCATGGGTTGATACTCAACTACTGAGCCACATAGGCTGGGCGGGCCAGACATTTTGGACTAACCTTGCATGCTATTCCTTCACTGCTACAGACTCTAAAATGATTCATTCAGTCACTTTCTCCCAAGGTTCCTAAAACGTTTACATTACTAAGCAATTTATTACTCAAGTAGTAATTTTCCCTTTTGTCCTTCTGAGCAACTTCTTCTTGTTAGGTCACCGAAGGAGGAACGCATGAGGCCAGAATGGTGAGGGATTACAAATTTCTTCAATCATCTGCACATCAGGTGGCTGAGCCTGGATGGCTCCAGCACCCAGTGACAGGAGTCAGCAGCTTTTAAAGGACTTTTGGTGGGCTTTTTTTTTTTTTTTTAATATATTTTATTGATTTTTTTTTTTTTTTACAGAGAGGAAGGGAGAGGGAAAGAGAGTTAGAAACATCGATGAGAGAGAGACATCGATCAGCTGCCTCCTGCACACTCCCTACTGGGGATATCCCCGCAACCAAGGTACATGCCCTTGACCGGAATCGAACCCGGGACCCTTCAGTCCGTAGGCCGACACTCTATCCACTGAGCCACACCGGTCAGGGCTGGTGGGCTTTTTTTCTGGGCAGAGACTTCTTTATGCATACCCAGAGGGGAGATAATGGAATGTGGTCACCACAAGTGAAATGTGGTCTCAGTAAAGGGAATGTCCATAGTGAAATGACCTGAAAAGCCAGTTCCTGGGGGAGGGGTATCAATTCAGTTGCTTGATCAAACCTAACACTTCCCTGGTCTTTAAGATTCAGCTACAAAATTATCTTCTGTGTCAAGCCTTAATCAAAGGCTCTAGATTTAGAAAAACTAAGCATTTACTCTTTTGTGCCTTGCTTATACCTTTTTTTTTAAAAATATATTTTATTGATTTTTTACAGAGAGGAAGGGAGAGAGAGAGAGAGTTAGAAACATCGATGAGATGAGAGAGAAACATCAATCAGCTGCCTCCTGCACACCCCCTACTGGGGATGTGCCCACAACCAAGGTATGTGCCCTTGACCGGAATCGAACCCGGGACCTTTCAGTCTGGAGGCTGACGCTCTATCCACTGAGCCAAACCGGTTTCAGCTAATGTGGCACTTACCATATTGATAATTTTCCCCATGTTTTTCACCTCCACCACCTCTGCAAAATAGGGATTATAATCTGTTCATCCTTGTATCCACTGTGCCAGGTTTACCTAATCACAATTGTTAAATGAGGTGATGAAATATATACATGGCAAATGAAGAATTTAGTAGAAGCTCTAGTTCATTGAAATGTGGACTGTTGAACATCCCTATACACACAGATACACCATTAGTATAGGTATCTGGTCCTTGCGATTCTTGTCATCTGTATTAGGCAACTACCCACTTGTACTGAAACCAACATTTTGTGGGCTATTTTAATGAGGGCTACTTCAACACACAGACTACTTTAATATGCATGCATATTATGCAAGGTTTTATGTACTCGTTTTCTGAATGACACACTTGCTTTTCTTCAGTTTTCTCAACTGAAGAGAGGAACTCACTAAGATACTGTACACATGCCAGTCTAAACGCTAGGAATCACAATTTCTGCATCATTTGGGCCGGGCAGGAGAAGAATGCTGTAATCAGGAATGCTCTTCGGGTCCTGAGAGTAAGGCCAGTTTAACACAATGCACGATTGTTATTTCTGAATGCTTCTTTGCAAAGAACAGTGTTTCTTAAACTTTTTGTTTGATCAGACCCACGTAAAGAAATGCATCTTATATTGCTACTTGGGACACACAGATACAAAAGACTGGAATAAAAATTTCAAAGAACTCCTTTACCCGCGATGCATTCTGAGATTTTATATCGTGTTCGATTCTTCAGATTTTATTAAAACACAAAAAAGTACTGGTCTCGATCTGCCAAACTGATTTCACAGTCCCCTAGAAATTATAATCCATGGTTTGGAAAACACAGGCTTGGAAAAAGGTTTTGGATTTGTAGTCATTCTTTCCCCATCTCCTTACACTTCGGAGTTCCCGACAGTTGTTTTTATGTAAATGATGACCGAGCCCCCCGTTTTATGTAAATGCTCTGTGATAGGGCCATTCCCTTCTTCCAGGGCTCCTTTAAGAGGGTGGTAACGGCCCATCACCGGGGGTGGAGTGGCAGATCCCACGAAATCCCCGGCACAGGCCCGGCTCGCTTTTCCAGTTCTTGTGAAAGCCTGGGTGTGTGTGTGCGTGCGCGGAGGTGGGAGGAGGGGTGGGGCAGGAACAGCGACGGAGGAGTCAGGAGGCACCGCGGGAAGCTCGGTGGTTTCTCCACACCCGCGTTCCCGGCGACTCTGCGGGGGTCCGCGCGTGCGCAGAGAGCGCCCGGGACGGTTCCGGCCTCCGCGGTGCCCGCGCGCGCTCCCGCGGTGCCAAAGTCCGAGGTGGGCTCCGGAGCGGCGGCGCGCGCCAGGGGGCGGTCCTGCGCGGCCGGCCCCGCCCTCCCTCCGCGCTCCACCCCTCCCAGTTTCCCCCGCGCTTCCTGCACTAAGGCAATCACCGCCGCGTCCCCTTGCTCGGCTGCACGTTCCCGCGGTGCCATGGCGGCCTTCAGCAAGTACCTGACGGCGCGAAACTCCTCGCTGGCGGGGGCCGCGTTCCTGCTGCTCTGCCTGCTCCACAAGCGGCGCCGCGCCCTCGGCCTGCACGGGTAAGAAGGCCCGTGGCCGCGCCGCTTTCCCGAGACCGAGCGGACGCTCCCGCGCGTCTGTCCCGCCCCGCCCGGCGGCGGGCAGACCGGTCCCTTTGCCCCGCGGGGTCAGGCGGAGAGAGCGCTGGCCGCGGCCGCTGCCAGGCTCCAATGTCAGGGCGTCCGGCTGTGCCCGCGGTGCCGGCGTCCTCCGCGCTCCCTGCGCCCCTGACGGCCTGGCCGATCCCTTACTCTGCCCCCGGGAGTGTATATTCTGCGCCCGCTAGCAAACCAGTGTGTCTGTCCCCAGACTACCTCCTTTCTGTTACCAACTTTTGGGCGTGTTCTAGTTTTGCCATCTCATCTTCTGCCACACGGTGGATTTGCTTTGTGGACGTGTGTGTGTGTTTGAGGGTGGGATTGGACTTGCCAGGCTGGAGCCTGTTCACTCCGACGAGGTTTGGCACGATTCCTTAGTAGTTGCTGTTGAAAGTTGCGAGAATGGTTTCTGTGAACTATCGGGATCCTCTTGGCAGAATTGCTTTCTAAAGTGGTGTCACCTTGGAGTTGGCCAGTGAATGCCCTGGCGTTTCACCCGGAAAGCAAGGTTCCCTCCCCTTGGCTCTGCAGGTGTTGTTTGTTTTAGGTGAGGATCAAGATTCTTTTTTCAGAAACTGATTTGTGAGAACAGAATGCAAAGTATGAACCTATAATTATGCTTAAAGTTTAAATTACTGAGGTGAAATTACTGAATTATTTTAAAACTATTAAGAATGGTGTTGAGTCTGTCGTTGTAGATGCTGTACTTCCAAAATCTTACGAATGCCTTTTTAGTCGCTGTCTTTTGGCATCACAGTTTGAAGATTAGAAAGTTCTAACTTTAAAGTGTACTGGCTTTTTTGAGAATATTTGGTAATAGGGCTAGTTAATGTTACTATATGGTGCCTAAGGAACCTGTGGCCTCTCAACTTTTTTTTTTTTTTTTTTTTTGTCTGTGCTATCAACAGTAGGTTTTCCTTAGAAGGTATTTCTTAGAATCATAGAGCCAGTAAAACCACTTTAAAAGTTACAATATCACATTATTTCAAATATTAAGAGAACAATTAACTTAATGTTCTGAGTTACTTTTTAGTTTTGTTAATGCAGTTTTTTCATCCATTTAAATTATATATACATATATGACTTTTTATTACAGAAATTTTCACACATTACATTTTTGAAAAGTAGATGCAGAATAATATAATGAAACCCTCTACGCTTTACCCAAGAAGTATCATCAACATTCTTCAAGTCTTGTTTCATCTATAGCTCTGTGCACCCCATCCCTTACTTTCATATGTTTTTAGGTAAAATTTGCATATATTGAATGTACAGATCTTAGTTATATATATTTCTTTTTTAAAAAAATCTTTATTGTTGAAAGTATTACATATGTCCCCCCTTTTCCCCATTGACCCCTTTCAGCACCCCTCCCCGCCTTGCCCCTGCCCCAGGCCTTCGCCACACCATTATCTGTGTGTGTCCATGGATTATGCATATATATGCATACAAGTTATTTGGTTGATCTCTTCCCTCCCCCCGTCTCTCTGATATTTAACAGTTTGTTCCATGTTTCTATATCTCTGGATCTATTTTTTTTTTAATTTTAATTTTTATTGATTTCAGAGGGGAAAGAAGAGGGAGAGATAGAAACATCAATGATGAGAATCATCTGCCTCCTTCACACCCCCTACTGGGGATGGAGGTCACAACCCCAGCATGTGCCCTGACCAGGAATCTAACCATAACTCCTGGTTAATAGGTTGGCGCTCAACCACTGAGTTAACACCAGCCTGGCTCTGGATCTGTTTTGTTAATCAGTTTATTTTGTTTATCTCATATGAGTGAGATCATGTAATACTTGTCTTTCTCTGACTGGCTTATCTGGCTAAGCATAATACTCTACAGGTCCCTCCATGCTGCCTCAAAGGGAAAGAGATCCTTTTTTTTTTTTTTTTTTACTGCTGTATAGTATTCCATGGTATAAATGTACCATAGCTTTTTTATCCACTCATCTACTGATGGGTACTTGGGCTGTCAGCATATCTTAGCTGTTGTAAATTGCTGCTATGAACATAGGAGTGCATACATTCTTTCTGATTGGTGTTTCTGGTTTCTTAGGCTGTATTCCTAGAAGTGGGATCACTGGGTCAAATGGCAGTTCCTATTTAATTCTTTGATGAAACTCCATACTGTTTTCTACGATGGTAGCCATTTTGACAGGTGTGAGGTAAAACCTCATTGTCATTTTAATTTGCATCTCTCTGATGACTAGTGACTTTGAGCACTTTTACTTATATATAAAATATATGGGCACCACAGTGTAGCACACACCTATCATAAATTAGAACAATTTATTCTTCCCAGAAAATTCCCTTGTATACATTCCCTGCTGTCACTGTACTAATTTTTTTCTCAGTTTTGCCTAATTATACATCTTATTTTGTTCCTCATTTATGGGGAATAATAGAATATTTTTACTCATGGATAAAGGAGACCATGTATTCAGTTCAAAGGCATTATCTGTTTTAGAATGTTACATTACTCTGCTAGGTGCTACGGGATGAAGAAAGGTAGGTGTGTGTGTGTGTGTGTGTGTGTGTGTGTGTGTGTGTGTGTGTGTATTACACAAACATTAAAAAAAAGAAGACTTTTTTTTTCTCGGGGAGCTTATGTACTTGTTAGGGAGAAGAAATTTAAATGTAAATTAGGCAAAAATGTAAGGTGCTGACACAGTGCACTGCAGACAGATATTCCTTAGAAGTTCTGAGAAAGGAAAGATTAATGTGTTTGGGAAGTTAGGGGAGGTTTTATTTCTGAAGGATGTGTGCTATGCCTAGTTTGGAGATAGAAATGGATAACAGGAGATAAATTGAACGTTATAGCAGCCTACATCAGATTTTTGTTGTATGTTATGTTAGGAAGAGAAAAAGTTTTGTGGTGTCCTTTCAATCCGTGTCCCACTTTTTAAGAAACAAATGTGATTTTTTTTTAATTGAAACTTTGCTATGCTAAAATACAAAGTTCTTAGCATGAGAGAATGGTGTTCATGGTGTGGTACTTGATGACTTTTACCATTTATGCATATGGGATTAAAAATCTTTGAGTATGTCTGTTTCTGCCCAGCCTTTGCAGTCGATGGTAATCACTGTCATCTCCAGGTCTACTCCCCACCCTTTGACGTTTCTTTTCCTTCAAGACTCAGTTCAGACAACACTTTCTCTTAAGTGTTCTCTATCTTTTCCTGATCTCCAAACTGATGTTACTGTCCTCAGCTCTCAGGATACTTTAGGCATTCCTCTACTCCAGTAGTTACCACTCTGTATTGTATTAGTTCATTTTTAAAAAATATTTTTATTGATTTCAGAGAAGAAGGGAGAGGGAGAGAGAGATAGAAACATCAATGATGATAAAGAATCATTGATTGGCTGCCTCCTGCATGCCCTTACTGGGGATCAAGCCCGCAACCTGGGCATGTGCCCTTGACTAGAATTGAACCTGGGACCTTTCAGTTCACAGGCCAACACTCTATCCATTGAGTCAAACAGGCTAGGGCTGTATTAGTTCATTTTATTGGCTTCTGCCTACATCAGACTCTGAGTTTCTTGAGGGCATGGATTGAGTAATATTTAAATTCTTTGTTTGCACATGTCATGGACAATAAGTGTTTATAGGCTGGACCAATGATGTAGGATAGGTGAAGACCTGGTGAAGGTAATTGTTTGAAAGGCAGTTGGAGCCCTGAGGCCAGTACAAACGTGAGTAGAGACATTATCTTCACAGAAGTGATTAATGTGTACCTAGGGTAGTGTAATATGAGCTGGGTAGTGGGAAATCAGTGGGCTAATTTTAGAAGGCAGGGAAAGGACCAGTCTACATTGCCAAAGTATTTTACGATTTTCAAAAACAAAACAAAACAAAACAAAACAAAACAAAACAAAACAAAGCAGTTCTTTTCCTTCTTATGAATGCTCATTAAAGTTCAGATTTCTTGTCCTGGATTTCAGAGTCTTCCTCCATCTGATCTCATCTTACCTGGCTAATCTTATATGCCACTGCCTGCCAATGGGCAGTGTCTGTTCCAAATAGGCCAGTTTCTGCAATGTTCTCCAAACAGGCCAAACTCATTCCTGGCTTTGGAGCTTTATTCACCACGTTAGCCATACCTGGAATATCTCTCTCTGTATCCTCTGCTCTTCAACTCTTACCATTTAAGGATGAGGTCAGGGCCACCCCTTCCATGAAGTATTATTTAACAACTCTTGATAATTTAAATGATGATCACCCCCTTGTTAACCTTCTGAAGCATGAATTTAAGTACATTTCTTGTTTTATCTGTTAACTAGTGACCCAGTGCATGGATTCGTGCACATTGAAACTAAATTAATTAGAAGAAATATTTTAATATTGCCACTTGCCCTTTCTCTATAATATAAGTGTCAACCAAATTCACGATCAACAATGACAGATGGAAACACACGTGTACGATTGGCGCCAGGGAGAGCTTTATATATATCACACATGCGCGAGTCAACTTAGCCTTTTATATATGTATATAAAATAAACTTGCTTAATTAGACCTGCTTTCTGATTTAACTAAACTTTTTCCAGCCCAATGAAGCACCCCAACTTCTCTTTCAGGTAATTGTCAGCAACACAGCAGTAAATATCAACACGAAAAGCAGATTATTATTATAGATCATGCAGGGAGGACAAAGGGTAAAATATTTATCTGTAGCAGTGTTTGACTGTATTCTGTGCAGTGAGAAAACCTGCAGTCATTTTCAAGTTCCACCATTTCTTACTTCTTTTCAGTCAGGTCAAGTTTCTAAACTTTCTAAATCTCTGTTTTCCGGCTAATGAAAAGAAAATAGGATTCACTTCTGTGAGGATCAAATGAGATGAGGCATGGGAAAATGCTTCACAAACATTTGGTTAAATTGTAAAATGTTTGCACCTGGCTATAAAGCAAGTCGTGTCCTGGGCTGAAGAAACTCCAAGGAGGCTAGTCGCTAGGGAGAGGAGGCCTGGCATTGCTATGTGACGTCATTACCCGGTCCACGGTCCACAGCAACTGTTTCTGGGCTGAGCTGGGTTGTGGGCCGCATTTTGCACCATGGGGTCTTGGCAGTGTTGGCTGCGATTTGGTGGGATGTTGCTCCGGGGTGGTGGTGGGGCCTGTGTCCCACTTGGGGGAAGCTGAGTGTTGGTTTGTCGGCGCCAGGTCTGTGATGCCGTTTATTTTTAAATGGCCAGTGCACGTCATGGTAGCTCCTGCATTGAGTGTCTGCCTCCTGGTGGTCAGTGCGCATCATAACTACTGGTTGGATGTACACTTAGCCTTTTATATATATAGATTGCTTGACTGGGTGTCAGTTATCAGGGTGCAGCCAAGTCTACCAGCTCATGGGGTGATCCTTCATCCTTTTCAAAGCTCCATTCTGTAGATGATGGGAACACAGTCTCCTCCTTCAAATATCTCAGAGGCGTTTCAGGGAGCTTGTATTTCTCTTAGACATGCCTACTTCACTTCTGCTCTATTTTAGATCCCATTTACATCTTATCTCTTGAGCCTATCTTTTTGGAATCTGCCTTCATTCCTTTACAGCATCAGCCACAAAGCAGGTATTTGTAGTAGAGTTTTATTGAAAATTTGGGAATGGTGGCAGGGATTTTATCACCATAATGAACAGCTTAAAATGGAGACTTCCTTTTATTTACAAGCTCTTTAGACATTCCCACTTTTGGAAATTTGTTCACTATTTTTCTCTAAGCCTCAGCCTTGTGGCCTGTTGCTGGGCCTTTTCTATACTGCTTGAATGTTCTCATATCTCTAGTTTATGCCCCTTGTACTTTTCTCCCCATCAACCTCACAACAACTTTCCTGAATACTTTCATCCTGAGATCTCCTTTCAAATCAAGCTCTGGAAGGGGCTGGTTTCACCTTTCTCAGTTTCACAGGCCCACTGAATGTTTTGCAAATGTAGGCATGAGTCCAGTGAGGGGCTGTAGCTGCATGAGACCCTTAGGATGAACTGAGAGTAGGTCTTACAGGGGCAGACCCTGGCCCCATTTGGATCCTCAGAATAAAAAGGAGATGCTTAAGCAGCCATAGGTGAAGCAGGCCTTAAAGGATTTGTCAGAAAAAGCAAGGGTATACAGAAACCAGTTAATGGCAAGTATGATCCAGATGCAGACTTCTCAAACTGTGTCGCTCGCTGTGTGTGATGGGGGAAGTAGGTATAGATTGTTTAATTAATCACACTTCTCAGTTTTGGGCACATTAGCATCATTGGCCAGGCATTTTGTTTCAGGGCTTTTGTACTTGCTGTTCCCCTGCCTGGAATGCTCTTTGCTAGATATCCACACTGCTTACTCCCTCCCTCTTTCCAGTCTTTTATGAGACATCTCACAGTGAGACCTTCCATTGCTACTCAGTTTAAAATAGCATCCTCCACACATGTACTCTTCCCACTTGCCTGGCTTTCCTTTTCCTTAGCACTTCTCACTACCAAATGTGCCCATGAACATCTCTCTACAGAAGCCTTTTGAATTGACAGAATCATTTACTCTTATAACTGGATAGTATTTAAGTTACTTTTATGTGACATGGTTTCAGGCCTCTGTATTTTTTTCAGTTGCTGCTTCCTGAATATGATATTCTTTCTTTATTCTAAATGTAGTCTGACTGACAGAGTGGAACCTGCTTTGTAGATCCTAAGATTTTGTTAGAATAGGTGAGGTTACATTCATTTTTATGACAAATAATATTCTTCACTCATATTTACCTTACACAATTGCTTTCCCTTCCTTTCCCCTCTTCAATTTATTTATTTATTTTTTTAAACTTAGGTGCAGGTATTTATACTTTTCTTTGTTTGGGCACATCACTTCCTTCCTCTAATTTTTTAAAAAATCTGACACACTTAATTAGTACTATTCCTTCTCTCTTTTCCCAATAAATTAAGTATAGAACAGAGTTTTTACACCACTGTAACTTGTCTATTAATTGACACCCTCTGGGTATTATATTGGTTCTCAGCTTTAAAAACTACCTTGCACCTTTTCACACATTTTATTTTGCTAATGACCTAGCACTCTGACCATAGGGCAAGGCATCTGATCTATATTGGGCCAGTCAGAATCCTCCTTTGGGATATTTCTGCTGGAGTCAGTACGGAAGGAAGGGCCTTTTTTCCCCCTCTAGGTTACTGAACTGTGAAGATGAGACCCTGGAGCTGAATGTGGCGTTGGTCTCTTTTTACCTGGAAAAGGTGGAGAATCCCCAATTGGTCCATCATCAAGTGCTTTGTAGCATAATAAACTAGGTTTACAGATTTTCATGATTTCCTTCATAGAAGAGAATGAGTTTGATCAGACATGACTTTGGTGAGTTAATTTTTGCTCCTAGAATTTACCATTTTCTTCTAAGTACCTATGCCATGCTATCAATTTAGATAAATAAGTTGTAATTTTTTTCTCGGATTAACATCAAACTAATCCATGATCTGATGAATAAAATATAAGCTGTCTCAATAAAGTATAAGCTGGAATTATGAAGAAGAAAGACAGGTTCTTTGTAATTTTCTTTAGAATTATATATGCCAAATTAAGTTTATTATAAACTGGTACTATATTTCTCTATTGTGTTTTTTTTTAATTAATTTAATGGAACATTAGAGTTGTTTAAAAGTGGCATTTGTAGTCATTTCTACAAAAAATTTAGGCATCAGGCCTTTGTTTAAGAACATGGCTTTCATTATAAATTTTTTTTTATATATAAGGAAATCACTTTGTGTTTAGGCATCTCTGTCAAGAACATAGTCTTCCATTATATAGGATTAAGATGCTTTGGATAACTGAAGTTTGTGCTTTAATGGGATTATTTATCTATTTTTTTAATATATCTTATTGCTTTTTTTTACAGAGATGAAGGGAGAGGGATAGAGAGTTAGAAACATTGATGAGAGAGAAACATCGATCAGCTGCCTCCTGCACACCCCCTACTGGGGATGTGCCGGCAACCAAGGTACATGCCCTTGACAGGAATCGAACCTGGGACCTTTCAGTCCATAGGTCGACTCTCTATCCACTGAGCCAAACCGGTCAGGGCGGGATTATTTTTTTTTATTGAGATAACTTGAAGCCTTATTAGGTAAACTATAGTGAGTATGCTTAAAGTTGGTTTTTTGAAACATGCATTTGTTATCTCTTGCTAGATTAGCAGTCCTGAATTAATGCAATTAAATTAATAAACTATAACATTGAAAATAAAGGTCATCAAAGCATAACCAGTTATTTTGATATCTGTATAGATACAGCAATCTCAGATATTACTATAATGGTACCACAATACTACCCATAAACATAGATTGTATGATTTACTCTATGCTTAAGAAGTTATCTGTTGCCATTGAAAATAAATATGCTATGTGGAATGAGGCAGTGTCTTTTGGTAAATAATAATTTAGTCATTTAATCAGGATGTTGTGTCTATATGTCACTGTTTAAAACATTTGTATACTTTCATTAACCTAGGAAGTAAGCAGCATGACATGCTATTTCCTCAGAAGGAAAAAATATGGTCCTATAAGGTTATGTTACTTTAGTGAGAAAGACTAAAATTTTTATAAAAATTTATCTTTAACGTTGAAAGTATTACACATGTCCCCTTTTATCCCCACTGGTGACCCCCTCTACTCTGCTCCCACCCCCTCCCCAGGCCTTCCCTACACTGTTGGTTTGCCCATGGACTATGCATGTATGCATATAAGTTCTTTGGTTAATCTCTTACTACCCCCTAACCCCCTCCACCCCCAACCTCCCTTCCCTCTGAAATATGTCAATGTCGCTGGGCCTGTTTTGTTCATCAGTTTATTTTGTTCATTAGATTCCACATATAAGTGAGATCATATGATACTTGTCTTTCTCTGACTGGCTTATTTTGCTTAGTATAATACTCTCCAGGTCCCTCCATGATGTCTCAAAGGGTTAGAGATCCTTCTTTTATACTGCTGCATAGTCTTCCTTGATGTAAATGTACCACAGTTTTTTAATCCGTTCATCTACCTATGGGCACTTGAACAGACATATAGATCAAGGGATCAGAACAGAGAACCTAGAATTTGACAAGCCATTATACTTAAATAATATTAGACAATGGAGGCAAGGGCATACAATAGAGTAAAGACAGTCTCTTCAATAAATGGTGTTGCTAAGGGGTAAAAGTCATCCTAGATAGGGAAAACAGCATGAGCAAAGTCATGGAATTACTGGAGTTAAGATTTGAGAAGAGACTGCAAGGACAGGAAGCTGAAGACAATACTATTAACCATTTATTGAGCACTTATTATATTTTAAGCATTGTTCTAAATAGTTAACATTTATTCCTCACAACAGTTTTTTGAGATAGTTATTTTATTATTTTCATTTTACCAGTGAGGAATCAGGTAAAAATGGTACCTGATTCTAAGACTTTTAAGTTTGAAATAGCCATATGGGAGGTAAAAGTCAGAATAAAGCATTTTTATCCGATGGACTTACATTCAAAAGAACAATCAAGAATTATTCAGGGGTTTAAAAAGTCTTACATTAAATTCAAAATGAAGTTAACTGTTAAAATGTTACTGTTGTAAATTAGTATTAAAATACATAGTCATGGTATAATACTCTTAAGATTTTTAGACCTTTTTATTGTATATTATACTACAAATACAGGAAACTGCATAAAACACATAATTTAATAACTTTTTAAACAACAACAAACAAACAAACAAAACAAATACCCTTGTAAATACTCCTCAGGTCAAGAAATAAATCTTTGTCATCTACCCTAGAAGCCTTCCACATACCCCTTCCCAATCTTAGCCCCTTCCCTGTCCCCTAACTAGTTACTGCTATCCTGACTTCTATAGTAATTGCATTTTAGTAGTGTTTATAATTTTATTACCCAAAATGTACATTCTTAAAACACTGTAATTTAGTTGTGCCTATTTTTTGTTTGTTTGAAGTCTCAATCTTCATGGTCCAATGCCATCTCTCCTTACCACTTTTTACATTTTATTGAAGCAACCAGGTTTTTGACTGCTACAGATTAAATAATCTGGGTTATGCTATTTGTATAATTTTTGTTCATTCTCTGTATTTCCTATAAATTGGTAGTTGGATCTAAAAACTTGACCAAGTTCAGATTTTTTGTTTGTTTTTGGACAAGAATGTTTACTAGGTGTTGATGTGGTCTAACCTCCATCAGAAGGTATATCAGTGTCTGGTTATTTGTTTTTCGTGAGTTTAGCAACCATTGATGTTTAATGCCTAGATCAATGAATTTATTAGGGATTACAGAATGGAGATATTTAAAATTCTGTTATTTACTCATTTATAAGATGAAATGCTTTTATAAAAAGAAACTTTTCTTCATCTAATATTTGGTTACCCAGTGGTACAGTTTAGTTAGGAAAGGCAGGGTAGACATTTGCTTCTTTACCAGTTTTTAAAGTAATACATTAGTTTCCTGTTATCCTCTGGCGGTGACCAATGAGTTCTTTTTAAGTATCATTATAAACCTATTGATTTACTCTAAGTAAGTAAATATTTAATGCTCACTGTTAGGGTCACCAAAGGAGGAACACATGAAGCTAAAGGGGGTTAAGAATTATGAATTTATTAGGCTATCTGGAAAACCAGATGGGCTGAGCCCCAAAATGGCACCAGCCCCCAAAGATGGGGAGTCAAGAGGGTTTTAAAGAGCTCTAGGTGGGATTTTTCTGGGTGGGGAATTCTCTGTGCAGGTCCATATTCTGGGAAGCTCCAGAGGGGAGAGATAATTGTCTTAGCAAGTGGAATGTGGTCTAAGTAAGTCAAATGTCCATTGTGAAGTGACCTAAAGGTCAGTTCCCAGGGGTGGGGATATCAATACAATTATTTGACCAGACCTAACACTCACTACTTTATAAATGCATTGGAGGAACCCTATTTTAAGACAGTGACTCAAACAAAATATAAAAAGTACCTCAGTTATCAACATTTGCATTGGTATTACTTCTTTATAAATTTTAGAATCAGCATGTTGAGGTTTTGATGAGGATTGCTCCTAATCTGTAGATCAATTTCTAATATTGACCTCTCTTTTTTTATTTTGATCAGTTTTTCCATGAGTTTGGAAAATGTATTAATTTTTTTCAAAATTCCAACTTTTAGTTTTGCTTTACCTCTGTGGAGTGTCTATTTTTTATTATTTGCTTTATTTGTATTCTTTTATTCTTTACTAGTGGCCCAGTGCACGAAATTTGTGCATGGAGTGGGGAGGAAAGGGTGTCCCTCCGCCTGGCCTTCACCCTCTCCAATCTGGGACCCCTCGGGATAACCAGCATTTGGACATCCCTCTCACAATCCAGAACTGCTGGCTCCTAACGGCTCGCCTGCCTTCCTGATTGCCCCTAACTGCTTCTGCCTGCCAGCCTGATTGCCCCTAACCACCTCTTCCTCAGCCCCGCATCCGGGATCCAGGATTCCCTCCTCCAGCCGACCACAGGCACCTGGGATCCGGGCTTCCCTCTCTCTGGTCAGCCATAGGCGCCCAGGCGGCTGCAGCCGCAGGGGATGGTGGGCAGGTGGCTTCGCCTGGGCTGCAGCCGCAAGTGCTGGCGCCCGGGACCGCGGGGTGGGCGGCTTCTCCGTCTCCTGGGCCACAGCCAGCCGCAGGTACTGGTGCCCGGGACTACGGGGTGGGCGGCTTCTCCGTCTACCAGGCTGTAGCCAGCCGCAGGTGCTGGCGCCTGGACCGCAGGCGGGCGGCTTCTCCGTCTTCCCTGGGATGTGGTGTGGGTGACTTCTCTGGTTGGCTGCAGCCTGGGATCACGGGGCAGGTGGCTTCTTGGTCTCCCTGGCTGCAGCCAGCCTCAGGTGTTGGCGCCCAACTTGGACTCGCACAGGCCCAGAGCGGCTGGGGGGCGGGGCTGCCAACATCTTTTCAGGTTAATTTGCATACTAACTCTGATTGGCTGTTAGGTGTAGCGGAGTGATGGTAATTTGCATGTTTCTCTTTTATTAGTGTAGATTAGTGTAGATACTTCATTTTATTTTGTTGTTTTTCTGATCTGTGGTAGATTACAAATTTTCAGCCTTCTTTCCCAATGTATGCATTAAAGACTATAAAGTTCTCTATAAGCACTGCTTTGGTTGCATTCCACAGGTTTTTTGGTAACATAATTTTATATGTATGTGATTTATTCTAAAGTACATTTTGATTTATTTGACATGACTTTTCTCAAGCATATCTCTTTATGTCAGTTATATGTAGTTGCATAACAAATAACTCCAAGATTTAGTGGCATAAAACAGCTATTTCCCCCCTCAATTCTTTGGGTGTCTGGGCAGTTTCTCTGCTGTTTTTGTCTGGGTTCGCTTGTGAGGCTGCATTTAGCTAGAGGATTAGCTGCACTGGAGGGTTCATACCTAGCAGTTTGTGCTGGCTGGTGACTGGGGTCCCTTAGTTCTGATCTAAGTGACTTTTTATCCAGCAGGCTTGACCAGTGCCTCACATTATAGTCTCAGGTCAGCATTCTAAGAGGTGAAAGTGAAAGCAGAAACACTTTCATACATTCTGTTGATTATAACAAGTTGCAAGCCTGGCCCAGATTCAAGGATGGGGGAATAGATCCTTTCTTTTTAGGAGGAACACAAGGAATTTGTCTCTTTATTTAATCCACTACAATTTCCAAAAGTTTGGAAAAATTTTTTGTATTTTTTGTGGTTGTTGTTGTGTTGTGATGATAGAGTCTAGTTTCCTAGACTTGATTATGGTCTGGACATTTTATTTAAAATTACAGGAATAATTTTGAGGCTTATAGTAAACATACCTTCAGTATAGGAGGAAAGTTTTTCTAAAGGTTCCTGGAAGCCTTATCAGCCAGGATACAACTTAAACCGAGCTCCTAAAGAGCACAGTCTAAAATTTTTCATATAGCATCTTAAAAAACAGATGCAAGACTCACATTTCAGATTTCATATTTTTGTTTCTCAAAGGAGTTATATCATTGTATGTCCACATCATTGTCATGTTAATGCCTTTGAAATCAATGTGTCTACTCTTGAACTTTAAATCTATTCAAAATTGTCTTCTGGCCCTTAAAATTTATCATACTGAGACTTGAAATTTAGCACTTTTACAATGAGTCCATTGTAGAAAAGCATTATTTCCTTTAATGCTTCTTCTACTGTTACTTTTTAAAAAAAATATTATTAATTGATGTTAGAGAAAGGAAGGGAGAGAAAAACATCCCTAGGTTGCCTTCCACATGCGCACTGACTGGGGATCGAACCTGCAGCTTTTTGTGTACAGGACAATCCTCCAACCAACTGAGCCACAAAAGCCAGGGCTACTGTTATTCTTTATTAAGGTTAATGGGATCACTGTCTTCTTTTCACTCACTGTGCATATTGTTTGTGAGATCTTAGGAAAATGATCTGTGCCTTTCAGGGCATCAGTTTGGAGCTAAATGTTTCTAATACCTCCTCTACCTTTACATAGTTTTTTAAGTCTCTGCTCCTCCTCTCTTATTTCCATATTCAGTTAGTGCCCAGCTCTTATCTATGGTATTTCCTCACCTGTATTTCTAGCTATTTTCCTATATTTTCCTTTCCATCCCCATAGCCAGTGCCTTTGTGCATGTCTTCATCTCTGGGCCCTGATTGACCTCAGCTGTGTATATCTAGGCCAACTCCATCAGAACTATGATACCAGCTTTCACCCATGCCTAATGACTCCCCAAATCTCTAGCTTCCTCTTCTTTCCTGAGCTTCTGACTTAAATATTTGTGCGTATGTGTTTTTTTAAAATAAGGTAACAGTACCTGGGCCTACTAAAACCATTTGAAACTGGCATGTCTTTGTTTGAATTTACCTTTCCATCCCAAATCTATTTTTCCAACTTCTTATACTGAACATGGGCCCTAACTCTTTGAAGGTTTCTTTAGGGCCTGGAGACAATAGATCTAAAAATGAATTCTCTATGGTCCTAAAGTTTTTGGAGAATTTTCTAATTTTGTGTTTTCATTTTGCTGATAGATAGCTCAGTTGGTTAGAGAGAGTGTCCTCTGGATATGCCAAGGTTGCAGGTTCAATCTCTAGTCAGAGCACATAGAAGAAGCAACCAATGAATGCATAAAGAAGTGGAACAACAAATTGAGTTTTCCCTCCCTCCCTCCCTCCCTCCCTTTCCCCCTTCCCTCTCTCCCTTCCCTCTCTGTACAATCAAATAAAATTTAAAAATATGTAAATAAATTAGTATCAGCACATTCTGGATCATGTAACTGATTACCATACTATTGAAAATGTTTGTGCCTATATTTGCATATGAATTGTTGCTAAGTGATCATCCAAAGACCCACATGCATGGTAAACAAATCTGCTGCATTAGTATCTGCCTTAGATTGAAGTGTAGTAATTTAAAATTAAGAAAATCGTCTTTGACTTTTATACTCATACTAAATAATTTTGCCATTAAAATTTTTTTTGTAGTGGTAATTACAGGTAAAAAGTGTTTTTATAGAATTTCTAAGAAACTGAAATCTTATAAGGAAGCTTTTATTTGATATGAAAATGACACAGAACAATAGAGTAATGCACCATTTTAATTGTCACAGACTGATAAAAAAAATACAGAATTTACATGTAGATTATGAGAAGGCTTTATAAGATGTCATGGTACACTCTGAATGGGGTATTTCATGGAAGCCTGAAGAGAGAAAATTGGTAGGAGATCTGACTCATCCTGTGGCCCAGTTGTGTGTGTGTGTGTGTGCGTGTGTGTATGTATGTAAGTAACATATATGCTCATGTGTGTCAAACATAACAAAATAAATTTGTTTTTTATTGATTTCAGAGAGGAAAGTAGAGGGAGAGAGAGAAATATCAACGATGAGAGAGAATCATTGATTGGCTGCCTCCTGCACGCCCCCCTCCGGGGGATTGAGCCCACAGCCTGGTCATGTGCCCTTGACCAGAATTGAACCCGGGACTCTTCAGTCCGCAAGCCAGCGCTCTATCCACTGAGCAAAACCAGCTAGGGCAGTTTGCTGCTCTGTTGACTAATGAGTTTGCCGACCACTGGGATAGGGGCTTAATCACAAGGAACAACAACAGCCTGTAATTATTTGAATCGAGAGTCTAGGTCAGTGGTCGGCAAACTCATTAGTCAACAGAGTGGCAAACTGCAGCTCGTGAGCCGCAGTTTGCCGACCACTGAGCTAGGGTGTAAATATTTACTTTATTTCTAAATAAATTTGGGGAGAATTGACATCTTAACAATATCGAATCTTCTGATCCATGAGCATGATATATCTCTGTCTAATCTTTAATTTATCGCCAATGTATTTTAGTTTTCAGCATGCAGATCTTGCACATCTTTTTTCCCCCTCCGAATTTATCCCTAAATTCTATTTTTGATGCTTTTGGAAAGGGTAAGTTTAAAATTTCAATTACTAATTGTTCTTTGCTCTTATGTAGAAATGCAGTTGATATTTATGTATAGATGTTGTATCCTGGAACCTGATTGAACTCAGCTTTTCTGTATATTCCTTAGGATTTTCTATATAGATGTTTATAAAGTCTGCGATAATGTTTCTACCTCTCCCCCTCCCTTACCCCTCCCTTCTCCTCTCCTCCCCTTCCTCTCCCTCTCCCTCTCTAAAATCAATAAACATATCCTTAGGTGAAGGGGGAAAAAAGATAGTTTTGCTTCTTCCTTTCTACTCTATATGCCTTTTATTTCTTTTACTTACCTTACTGTAGTGTATGTGTCCTCCAATACCAATATTGAATAGAAGTGTTGAGAGTCGGCATCTTTGTCATATTCCAGATGTTACAGTCTCAGTCTTTCATTAATATGATAGTTATAGGTTTTTGTTGATGTCCTTTACCAGATTGAGGAAGTTCCTTTTTATTCCTAATTTGATGAGAGTTTTTATGATGAATAGGTATTGGATTTTTATCAAAGATCTTTTATGTATCTGTTGATATGATCATATGTTCTTTCTTTTTTAGACTGTTAATATGATGAATTAAATTGATTTTTTAAAAAAATGTTAACATAAGCTTCCATTTCTTGGATAAAACTCTCCTATATGTTTTATAAATAGTTTGTTATTGGTCTTGTCTTTAACTTTTTTTGTAATGTCTTTGCCAAAGAAAAATAAGTTTTCACAAAGCAGTTCTTGAAGCATACTAAAGTACAGAGGTTATCTCGAGGGAAAGCACTTGTGCAGTTGTTTGAGCTGTGAACTGAACTCGGCCACCCTTTTTGTGGAACATCATTTTTACTTGAGAATGACTGAATCACTGTGCTTATTCAGCCTTGAATAGTACAGATATTTTCTTTTAAGGCCTTCAAGGAAAAACAACTGGTAATATTTGTTGCTAATGCTACCATTTAGGCTTTCAGTTGAAATTTAGAATTTGGACAACTTTTCTCTGCCACTGTGAGCTTAATAGCTTCCCAGTGCTTAAGACTTTTCTCATGAGATTAGTGGCAATATTAAAAAATATAATTTTATAAAATACTGTATAACAAATGTATTACATTGGGAAAGTCTACTTCATAGCTTATTCAATCAATATTTGCCAAGTGACTAATGCATGATGTTACAAAATTTTTCATGAGTAAAAGATTCATTGAAAGTGTAACATAAGCTAATGGATTTAATTGTAGCAGAGTACAAAAGTTCATTGATATGGTTTCAGATTGCATCGCAACATTTTAGTATCACGGAAGAATATCCACAACATGGGACCACCCCCAGTCCCAGAGTCCCATCCCGCGTGGCCAGCACGCTGCGGGACGGCCCTGCGTCCTGGAGTGCCACCACGATGCCCTGTGTCCGGGAAGCGCAGAGTGGCGCTGGGCTTCGCCCCCGCGGCATGCATGCGGGGCCACAGAAACCCTGGCAGAAGCTGCGCGAAGCAGCTGCTGGGACCCCCACGCCTCCGCAGGGCCGCAGGAACCCTGGCAGAAGCCATGCGGCACTAGTGGCCACCAGCCCCGCCCCACTGCCCCGCCCCCGCTGTGCATGCCGCCATCTTTTGACAGTGTTATGGCGTGAGGGTCAATTTGCATATTACCTCTTTATTATATAGGATTCCTGTTTTTTTAATACCTATGTGTATTCTAATAGCTAGAAAGAATGCAGAATCAGATAGGAGAATCCATTGTCTTCTATCAAGCCAGGCATTAATGAGATTTGCCACAATATAAAACTAGAGGCCCATTGCACGAATTTGTGCATGGGTGGGTTCTGGCAGGCCCAGCCCCAATCGGGGCAGATTGGGGCCAGGCCTGTCAGGAGGAGGAGACAGCGGAGGTTGGCTGGCTGGCCTTCCCTGATCGGGCCCGGTCAGGGTCGGGCTGGCTGGGGTGATTGGCCTCAGGCATTTGGCCAGTAAGCCCTGCCCCTGATTGGGGTGGGGGAGCCGATTGGGGGCCAGCAGCCTGGGGGAGGGGCCATGGGTGGTTGGCCGGTCGGCCCTACCCCTGATCAGAGGGGGGGCCGATCAGGGGCAGAGCTGCCTGGGGGGAGGGGTCGAGGGCCAATCGGTGTGTTGGGGGCCCATTGGGGACGGGGCCTGCTGGGAGGAGGGGCTACAGTGGTTGGCTGGCTGGCCCTGCCCCTGATCGGGGTGGGGAGGCCAATCTGGGGTGGGGCTGGGTAGGGGGAGGAGCTGCAGGAGGTTGGCTGCTGGCCTGCGCCCCATCAGGCCATTTCGCTGTTCATAAGAAAAGTAGCATCTATATAAAGTCAGCTACTGGTCATTCTGGTCATTCTGGTGTTTTGGTCGCTATATATATATAGATGCTAGCTACTTTTCTTACGAAATTATTTCATTTGGGAAAATAATAGCTATTTTTATAAATTTTTACTTAATATGTAAGGTGTCTGTTTTCTTTAAATGAGGAAATAAATACTTTAAACATTATTGAGGTTTAATTTCCATATGATAAATAGCCCTAGATATAATACAAGTGAAAAAAAACCTGAGACCACAAGGTTTGAAAGATACTGATCTAGAATAATGCCTTGTATACAGTAAGCAGTTCATAAACATTTGAATGGTTCTTGACCATGTCACTTTTATAATTAACGTATCTTTCCAGGAATACATGTAATTGATGTGTATCTTTTTTATGTACCTTTCTTTCATACTTTATCCACCAAGTTTTTTCATATCTTGTCTTGGTACAGTGATTCTCTTTTCCTTGCCTCTGCTCAGGCAGGGCTGCTGTGCAAACAGTGAAAAGGATTGATTCAGGGACTGCCATTCTATTTTGGAAAGTCTGGTGATTTACTGAATCAGAAGAAAATAGATTATCAGCTCCTCACTGAACATGGCATCGCTATTGATATAGACTGGATATATAAATGGTCCCAAAATTAGATTTTAAAATACTTACAATTGGTTATACCATGAAATATAACAAGACAACTGATATTCAGTAATTGTTACAGATATTATGGATATCTTACCATTACTATGCATATATTTTGAACATGTTGAATACCTTTATTTTAATCTATTTAGCTGATAAATTGATCTTTTTCTTTAGGCAAAAGGAATACACAAAGGTAGAAGACATGCCTATTTGTTGTAGAGCCTTTTTAGTTCCATAGGATAAAAATCAAGAAAAGGAAAATACTGAATTTTTGTTAGACTTGAATCTGCCTACCAGTAGATCATGTTTCTAGAATTAAATTCTCTCCAGTCTTTAGCATAACATTTCAAGTGAAAACAATATAACCAGTTAAATGGGATTCTAGTGTACTGCTCTAATTTATCCTAGATCTCTATATGTTTATATAGCTAGTATCTTCAAAATTGAGAACATCTATGGAAAACATTTAAAGAATTCCTTAAAAAGTGGATTTTAGAAAATCTTATAAAAGAGGGCTCATAATTAACTGAGTATGCATGAATATATATGTATATATGGCATTTCTGAAACAGGTTTGCAATCTCATAAAAATTTAAAAACAGATAATCCTGTAATACAATTGAGATTAGAAACAATAATAAGCTTAAGCACTTTTAAAATATGAGCATCTACTCTTACTAAATTGTAGTTAAGTTTGGCTTTCTAGCCTTGTTCAGTGTGACCTGGTATCTTATTACTGAAAATGTTTATTCTACAGATTCTTGGAGCTCAACTAGATGTTGAATAGAGGGCTGAGTAATATATGACCCCTATATTAGGTGTGGAGATATGCTACCCAGATTCCCCTTCAAGAAGGTCTAGTCCAGCCGTGACAAGTGCAGACCAGGTAACCTTTTCAGCCCACTTTTTAGGATCTGCATTAGTTGCAGAGCCACCTTCCTAAGGTCATGACCTCCCTGGAGCAGCATGCATTTGTACACTGAGCAAGGAAGAGGTATAAAGACCTGATCATTTCAGCCAGTCAAAGTTTCCCACCAGTTAGGTGAAATTTTGTTGGGCCTGCATCCCAGTTTAAATTATGCCTAAACTTGCTTTCTTCATCTTCCTTTCACAGATGTTGAGCCCCAATAAACATATTGTACCCCAAACACCACCTTACCTATATTTTGGAGAAGCCAATCTGCAATAGCTCCTGATCTCATAGAACTAATGTACTGGGAGGAAATAGATATTAAACAAGAGATTTAAAATGTGATCGTAGCATAGGGTGCTATGATAGTATGTTATAAAAAGAACCTAAGCCTGGTCATGATATTGTTCAGGGTGGTGGCCTAGATCTGGGTTAGTGCCTGACTAACTACTTTGAGTAGCATGAAACTTAGATATACTACTTCCTCCTTTCCAAGCCAGTTTTTTCATTTGTAACATGGGAATGACACATGGTCTCTCATCCTGTAGGTAACTAACCTGGGATTGTTCACATGGCTGGGAAAAGGTTCCTAGCATCAAGAGAGAGTGTCCAATGCACAGACATTTTCCGGCCTTGCTTGCATCAACTTGCTAATGTCCCATAGCCAAAGCAGTTTACATGGCCAAGTCTTGATTCAAGGATGGAAGAATAGACTTCACCTCTCTATGGGAGAATTTGAAAAACAGGTGTATATGTGCATGTGTGTAAATTTACCAACATATATTATCTGATAGTAGTAGTTAACATTTATTAAACACTTTCAGTAAATGATCTACCTAATAAAAGAGTAACATGCTAATTGACCATACCTTCATGACGCCCACCAGCCAATCAGGAGTGAGTATGCACATTAACCCAACAAAGATGGAGGGTTGATTTGCATACACAGGCGCTGAGTGGCTGGGGACGGGGTGGGATGCTTTCATCGTCGCCATGGTGACGACGCAGGTGTTCTGCACCACCCCAGCCGCTCGGGGCCTCTGGGCAGCGTTGGAAGGCAGAAAGGTGGCTCCGGCCAGAGTGAAGGTGGTGCCGGCAGCCAGGGGAATGAAGGCCCATTCGTGCATGAATCTTCATTCATGTATCAGGCCACTAGTCCTATATAATAAAGAGCTAATATGCAAATGGTCGTCACAGGCCGTAATGGCTCAGACACTCAACACTGAGAGGAATGGGGACAGGCCAGGCACAAATGAGCTCGCGAGAGAGGAATGGGGACCAGCCAGGCTGCGGCCTGGGAGAGGGACAAGCCTCATGCCCCGTGGAACCGGGTGCCAGCGGCTGCGCCTGCGGCCCAGGAGAGGGACAAGCCGCACGCCCTGTGGTCTCGGGCACCAGCAGCTGCGCCTGCGGCCCAGCCTGGGAGAGGGACAAGCCGCATGCTCCGCGGTCTCAGGCGCCAGCAGATGGGGCTTTGGCCTGGGAGAGGTACAAGCCGCCTGCCCCGTGGTCCTGGGTGCCAGCAGCTGTGGCCCTGGAGAAGGACAAGCCACCTGCCCTGTGGTCCCGGGCGCCTTCGGCCTAGGCAAAGCCACCCACCCACGGTCCCTTGTGGCTGCGGCTGGCCTGGGCGAAGCTGGCCTGGGTCCTGGGTGCCTGTGGCCAGCCAGAGGGAGGGAAACCTGGGTCCCGGGTGCCTGTGGTCGGCCGGAGGAGGGAATCCTGGGTCCCGGGTGCTGGGTGAGGCAGAGGCAGTTAGGGGCAATCAGGCCAGCAGGGGAGCAATTAGGGGCAGGCAGGCATACAGGCAGAGGTGGTTAGGGGCAATCAGGCAGGCAGAGGTGGTTAGGTGCTATTAGGCAGACAGGCAGAGGGGTTAGGGGTGATCAGGCAGGCAGGCAGGTGAGTGGTTAGGAGCCAGTAGTCCCGGATTGCAAGAGGCAGTCGGACCTTCCCCTAGGGGTCCTGGATTGGAGAGGGTGAAGACCGGGCTGAGGGATCCCTGCGCCCTCTCCCCCCCCAATGTGCACGAATTTCGTGCACCAGGCCTCTAGTACTTAATAAGATGCAGCTGTACTATTATGCCTAATATATTCTATGTATGATATTGTGAAAGAAGAGCCATTTGGAGAATTTAGTACGTTCTTTTGATATCTTAAAACAAATTTTATGATGGGAACAGTTTGCAAATAAAGTGCTTTCTTTTTTTTTCTCTGCAGTAAGAAAAATGGAAAACCACCATTACAGAAAAATGAGGTAAAATATTAAATCATCAACTCTTTGGAATTTTATGCATTTACTTATTTGTTATATAATTTTGAATTAAGATAAAAATCATAGCATTTTACAATTGGAGAAGTTAAATATCACCTCCAATCTGCTACATATTATAGGAATTCTTCCTGAAATAGGAGTCCTTGATAGACTTCTGGTACTTACTTGAATCTGTTCATTTGTTGGAGAGTACCTAGGAGGCAAACATAACTGCATTAGTTCTAGCCCATGATGAGATTAATCTCCCCCTCTGGGCACTTAGTGATGGACTATTTTGTCTTTGCAGAAACATAGGACAAGTCTACTCTGTTTTCTCTGATAGGCTCTCATATTGTTTGAAGATAGTTATATCCTTTGAGTCTTTTTTTCTCCCATGCTAAGCAACCTTCATTTTTTTCAAGTGTTTCTGATCCTTTTTCAATTCTATATTCATTCCTCTGGACCTATACTGATTAGTTTCTCTAGACATTGTACTTAGAATAGAATGTGACTAGACATGGTCTGACTAGCATGGAATATATCAGCACTATTATATCTCTTGATATGTATTGCTAAAAGTTAGCCAAAAATTGCTTTTACTTCTTTAACCATAACTGCTGTTTACATTCAGTGGAAAGTGAGTAGAAGGAAATAAATAATAAAGATGAGAGCAGAAATAATGAAATAGAGTTCTTAAAAAAACAATACAGAAGATCAATGAAACCAAGAACTGGTTCTTTGAAAAGATAAACAAGATTGAAAGACATTTAACTTGACTCATCAAGAAAAACAAAGGACCCAAATAAATAAAACCAGAAATGAAAAAGCAGAAGTAAGAACTGACACCAATGAAATACAAAGGATTGTAAGAAAATGTTATGAACAACTATATGCCAACAAATTGGACAATCTGGAAGAACTGGTTAAATTCCTGGAAACATACAATCTTCCAAAACTAAATCAGGAAGAATCAGAGAATCTGAATAGACAGATTACAACTAGTGAAATTGAAGCAGTAATAAAAAAAACTCCCAACCAACAAAAGTCCTGGACTACATGGCTTCACAGTTGAATTTTACCAAACACTAAAAGAAGAACTAACACCTATCCTTCTCAAACTATTCCATAAAACAGAGGAGGGAAGACTCACATGCTCATTTTATGAGTTTTCAGTATCATCCTAATTCCAAAACCAGATAAAGACACTACAAAGAAAGAAAGTTATAGGTCAATATCCCTGATGAACATAGATGCTAAAGTCCTCAACAAAATATTAGGGAACTGCCTCTAGCAATACATTAAAAAAAAATCATACACCATGATTAAATGAGATTTATTCCAGGGATGTAAGGTTGGTACAATATCCACAGAACAACAAATGCACCACATAAACAAAATGAAGGATAAAAACCACATGATCATAGCAATAGTTGCAGAAAAATGCATTTGGTAAATCCAGCATCCATTTCTGATAAAAACTCTCAGTAAACTGGGAATAGAGGGAACATACCTCAATGTAATAAAGGCCGTATATGACAAACCCACAGCCAAAATCATACTCAGTGGGCAGAATTTACAAGTTTATTATAACCTTCAGGTATCATTCTGATGAACTGGTCATTTGACAGATTCTCAACATCTGTATTTGTCAGTTGATGTCTTCATTTCTTTTTTTTAATAACAGCTTTATTGATATATGATTTATATGCCATAAAATTCATCTATGTAAGTGTACAGTTCAGTAGTTTTAGTTGTGATACCATCACCACTAAATTTGGAAAATTTTCATCTCCCCAAAAAGAAATCCTGTACTCATTAGGAGTCACTCCTCATTATCCTCTCCTCCTGGGCCCTGAGAGCCACTAATCTATTGTTTCTACTGATTTGCCCATTTTGGACATTTCATAAAAATGTGGCTATTTGTGACTGGCTTCTTTCACTTAGCATGATGTTTTTAAGTTTCATCTGTGTTGTTGCATGTATCAGTCCTTCATTCCTTTTTATTGATGAATAGTTCTATTGTGTAGACATACCACATTTTATCAGTTGAGGGTAATTTAGATTGTTTCTATTTTTGGGCTACGATTAATAATGCTATCATGAACATTCATATGCAAGTTTTTGTGTGGACATATGTTTTCATTTCTCTTGGGTAAGTACCTAGGAGTAGAATTGCTGGGTCATATGGTAACTCAGTTAATTTATTTGAAATAAACATTAATTTTTCCTGCAAATGTCAGCTTATTTGGTTTATAATATTAGTCTGTCTATATGATATCTATACTATTATACATATTACACTATGTACTGTTATATATATTACTGGAGGCTCGGTGCACTAAATTCACGCACAGGGCAGGATGGGGGATCCTTCAGCCTGGCCTGCGCCCTCTTGCAATCTGGGACATCCCTCTCGCAATCTGGGACCGCTCGCTCCTAACTGCTCAGCTGCCTGTCTGCTCTCACCTGACTACCTGCTCAGTGTGCATCGTTCCGGTCATTCCAGTTGTCCCGTCATAAAGATCACTTAGGCCAGTGGTTGGCAAACTGCGGCTCTGTTGACTAATGAGTTTGCCGACCACTGCCTTAGGGAAAAACACTTAAAAAAACATTTTAATAATGTACTAATGTCTTTAACCTGAAGTCAAAACTTCTGGGTAAGGATAATGCCTTACACAGTGGTCAGCAAACTCATTAGTCAACAGAGCGGCAAACCGCGGCTCACGAGCCTCATGTGGCTCATGAACCACAGTTTGCCGACCACTGGCTTAGGCTATTATATATATATGTATATATATAGATAATATGTCTATTAGTATAATTTTGAATGTAATTCTAACATCTAGTCTATTAGATAGCAGGTATTATCTACAAATTTAATTGGCCTTCTCTTTCATCATAAAAATTGCTGATAGAATTGACTAGGTAAGGACTAATGAGATTACTCTGTGACATTTCTTAATTTTTTTTATGGTTATGTTTTATTCAGCTGTAACTTTATTTAACTAGCAAAATCTGTTTTTTATTTCTCCATTAAGGCCACAATAATTTTATAAGAAACACCAAATTCCTTTATTAATTTATTAATCTTTCAACAAATATTGACTCTCTTATATATGTGTGACATTGTTCTTGGCTCTGGGTGTATAGCAGTTATAAAAGTAGGTCCCTATCCTTATGGAGTTTACATTGTATATGTCAGCTAAATACTAGTATAATATCCTCAAAAAGAAGAAAATCAGAAGAGTTTAACATGACTTATTCTTAGTAAACTCACACTGGCTTAGAGTTTCTTAAGTATTCCTAAATCCTGGAGATTGACATCAAAATTGCTCTTCTTTAGTTTACATAATCTTTTCCCTAGGCTTTGAAAAAATGGGACAAGATGTGTTTATCTCTAGTGGTCTGGTATATCTCCATCTTCATAATCTCTCATATCTAAGTTATATCTAAATAATCAAACCATGGTTGATTTATATCAAACCTTAGTTATTTATATCTACTACCTGCATATTATATCTGCAAGTTCTAGGACATCATCGAAACTAGTTAGTACAGCTAAATTCATTCACTTGTTTTAAAATTTTCTTTTTTTGTACAATGTTTTTATCATATACTTATTTGCTGATCGTACTGTGTGAGCAAGATAAATTCAGGTTAGATTAAATTGTTGTGCACACTGATACCACACTTGTAAAACTTATTGAGGATGTGCACACACATGCACATTATACATATATATACTAAAATGAAATCTGGTATATATGCCAAATTTTAAGTTGATATCTCTAAATGGTAGGTCTAAGCCCCTTATTTTTGCTAATCAGAATTTTCTAAATTTTTTTTTAGTGAATATGTTACTTATGAGGGAAAGCAATTAAGGGATTTTTTTTCATTGAAATCCTATCTAATAAAAGAGTAATATGCAAATTGACCGACACTCCAAGACACAAGATGGCTGCCCCCATGTGGACACAAGATGGCCACCACAAGATGGCCTGCAGGGGAGGGTAGTTGTGGGCAGTTAGGGGTGACCAGGTCAGCAGAGGAGGGCAGTTGGGGGTGACCAGGCCGGCAGAGGAGGGCAGTTGGGGGAGACCAGGCCAACAAGGGAGGGCAGTTGTGGGGGACCCAGGCCTGCAGGGGAGGGCAGTTGCGGGGGACCAAGCCTGCAGTGGAGGGCAGTTGGCGGGGGGGGGGACCAGGCCTGCAGTGGAGGACAGTTGGGGGGAAACACAGGTCTGCAGGGGAGGGCAGTTGCAGAGGACCAGGCCTGCAGGGGAGGGCAGTTTGGGGGGACCAGGCCTGCAGGGGAGGGCAGTTAGGGGTGACCAGGCCAGCAGAAGAGGGCAGTTGGGGTTGACCAGGCCTGCAGGGGAGAGTAGTTGGGGGGGACCAGGCCTGCAGGGAAGGACAGTTGGGGGGACCCAGGCCGGCAGGGGAGGGCAGTTGGGGGGGACCAGGCCTGCAGGAGAGGGTAGTTGAGGGGGGGACCAGGCCTGTAGGGGAGGGCAGTTGTGGGCGATCAGGCCAGCAGGGAGGGCAGTTAGTGGTGACCGGGCTGGTAGAGGAGGGCAGTTAAGGGAGACCAGGTCTGCAGGGGAGGGCAGTTGTGGGCAATCAGGCCAGCAGGGAGGGCAGTTAGGTGACCGGTCCAGCAGAGGAGGGCTGTTGGGGGAGACCAGGCCACCAGGGGAGGGCAGTTGAGGGGGGAGGGGACCAGGCCTGCAGGGGAGGGATGTTGGGGGAGGACCAGGCCTGCAGGGGAGGACAGTTGGGGGGGGGGCCCAGACCTGCAGGGGAGGGCATTTGGGGGTGACCAGGCCTCCAGGGGAGGGCAGTTAGGGGTGACCGGGCCAGCAGGGGAGGGCAGTTGGAGGCAACCAGGCCTGCAGGGGAGGACAGTTAGGGGCAACTAGACTGGCAGGGGAGGGCAGTTAGGGGTGACCAGGCCAGCAGGTGAGGGCAGTTACGGGCAATTGGGCCAGCCGGGGAGCAGTTAGGCGTTGATCAGGCTGGCAGGGGAGTAGTTAGGGGGTGATCAGGCTGGCAGGCAGAAGTGGTTGGGGCAATTAGGCAGAGGCAGGCGAGCAGTTGGGCGCCAGCAGTCCTGGATTGTGAAAGGGATGTCCAACTGCCTGTTTAGGCCCGATCCCACTGGACATCCCTAAACGGGCTGCCGGACATCCCTCAAGGGGTCCCAGATTAGAGAGGGTGCAGGCTGGGCTGAGGGACGCCCCCCCCCCCCCCACCTCCGTGCACGAATTTTGTGCACCAGGCCTCTAGTTTGTTATAATCTGGTAGGATGGGGTGGATTGAAACAATTTTTGTAAGACACAAGATTTAAGAAGGAGAAAAAGATTGAATTTAGTTAGAAAATAGTATATAGAGATAAGTGACTTGATTTTAAAATACTTTTTTATTTAATTTTGTTGTAATTTACATGCTGTTAAATTCAAAACACATAAGGTAAACAGTGTGCTGGGATTGGTATTTAGCATTCCCATGTATATTTTTATACTTTTGAGGTATAGATATGTATAACTCCATAAACAATATAGGTAAAATTATTTTGCATTTTGAAACATTTTATAAATTGAGTCATTATACGTATTATTCTACCTTTTTTCCAGCACATTTTTAGATCTACGTTGATAGCTATAGATTAATTTAACTGCTCTATAGTATTCTGCTATCTGAATAGGAGCTGCTTCCATTTTTATAATTGTGTAGATTTTTATTGCATAAATTTATCAAAATGTTTGTAATATCTCATTGATGTACATGTAGGTATTTTTATTTTACGGTATTATAAACATTGTGAAGGTTTGTTTTTCATTTATGTGTTTAGGAATATGTGCAGGAATATCTGTAGGATAAGTCCCTAAAAGTAAATTTGATGGGTGGTTTTACATTTTATAGTCAGTGTACATTTTACATTCGATAGGTGCTACATAATAGTTGCACTGGTTTACACTTTCCCAAGCAACATACAGGAATGCTTACACTCTTGTCAGCACTGTATGGCCTTTTATTTTATTTGCTATTTCAAACATCTGTCTTTTTAACTCAGTTTTAGTTCATCTCTCCTTTCCAAGTGATTGACACATAAATAGGAACTTCTCAACGCCCTTGTTGCCTCCTGAATATTAGATACATTTTTTTCTGGTTACATTATTACTTCAACTTCTTAACTGGTCTTTATCTAATGGCTTGTGTGCTTTTTCTATAATTTACATGTTAAATTTATAGCATCAAAGTGGTTTTTGTATTTTTAAAAAAATACTGGGAAATTTAGAGGTGGGGAAAGTCAATTATAACTTTAAAACACATGCTTACTGTTTACAAAATGTACCGTCTCTGTAGGTATTATCATTTAGATTGGTTTCACGTATGAATTTTATTAAGGTTCAAGAATGGTAGAGCATCTCTATTTCTTGAGCTCTTCTGAGCCAGCCCTCCAGTCCAGGTGGTGTTTTTTGTTTTTTGTTTTTTTTTTTGCAGAAAACCCTATGAGGACTTTAAGAAGTATATAGTTCCCTTCATGGATTGAAATGTAATGAAAATCAAGGCAGGCTTTCAGACAGCTTAAGAAATAGGAGCAGTGACAACAGGAACAGAAAAAGAGAGGAGGAATTATTTACCAGGTAGCTGTTTTTTGTTTTAATGCTTCAGTGTTACTATCTTATAATTTTTTTTTAAACCTTCCTCATTGTTTGCCCTAGATATTTATTTATTTATTTACTTATTTATTTAATTTTTGTGAACCCATGTAGAAATAGGTAGTGCTCTGTTTAAGTCAGAAGATGGCCATTTCACTTTGGAATTACTCTATCTCACTTCAAGTTAGCAATGGAGAACTGGTTATTGATGGGATGAGGTGAAGCAGGGAGGCAGTGACAGCAGAAAAAATTTGAGAGTAGAAGTTTAACTTTTTTTTTTTTAAGGTAGTTGGTGTATATTGCCTTTTCTTTGTGCTTTTCTTCAGTTTGGTGAAGTAAAAGGGAAGATTTAGGTTGAAGGAGGAGAATAGGCGACGCCCCATCACACCTTTGCTGCTGCCACTGTTACCTGAGCCTCGGGTGGCCCTGGGTGGCTGGGCAGCTGCCATGGAGGCTTGCCTGCTCCTTGGGCCGGCCCTGGGCAGCTGAGGGTCTGAGGGGACTGGGGGACTCCGGAAGCAGGCGTGCACCTGCCATCCCGGCAGGGCTGAGGGGACTGGGCGCTGCCATCTTTGAGGGTATGGCAGTCAATTAGCATATTCCCTCCTTATTGGCTGTGGGTGTCGCCATCTTTGAGAGTGGGGCAGTCAATCAGCATATTCCCTCCTTATTGGCTGTGGGCACCGCCATCTTTGAGGGCGGGGCAATCAATTAGCATATTCCCTCCTTATTGGCTGTGGGTGCTGCCATCTTTGCGACAGCATGAGGGTCAATTAGCATATTCCCTCTTTATTAGATAGGATTAGGCACAGAATATAGTACAAAATTATAGACCAAGAAAGGAAGTCTTAAGTTTATGTTTGTAGAATTAGATCAGGAAGACTGATAAAACGAATTGGATAAAAATCAGCCTATCCTGCAA
Organism: Plecotus auritus; assembly: GCF_963455305.1. Classification (NCBI taxonomy): domain Eukaryota; kingdom Metazoa; phylum Chordata; class Mammalia; order Chiroptera; family Vespertilionidae; genus Plecotus; species Plecotus auritus. The sequence continues at coordinate 75,205,536 of NC_137771.1, forward strand.
TTGTTGGAATAGAGTTCAGGTCTTTCAAACCTTACTGAAGACTGCAAACCTCATCCTATTGAGTTATAGGCCCAGTCTACTTCACTTACACATACATGCATTCATTGATTCAGTATTTACTTGGCCCAAGGCACTGTTCTAAATGATGCAGACACAGCAGTAAATAAAACAGACAAAAAAGCCCTACTCTACTTACTTAGCTAGCCTATTCTCCTCCTCTAGGCTGATTTTTATCCAATTCTTTTTATCAGTCTTCCTGATCTAATTCTACAAACATAAACTTAAGACTTCCTTTCTTGGTCTATAATTTTGTACTATATTCTGTGCCTAATCCTATCTAATAAAGAGGGAATATGCTAATTGACCCTCATGCTGTCGCAAAGATGGCAGCACCCACAGCCAATAAGGAGGGAATATGCTAATTGATTGCCCCGCCCTCAAAGATGGCGGTGCCCACAGCCAATAAGGAGGGAATATGCTGATTGACTGCCCCACTCTCAAAGATGGCGACACCCACAGCCAATAAGGAGGGAATATGCTAATTGACTGCCATACCCTCAAAGATGGCAGCGCCCAGTCCCCTCAGCCCTGCCGGGATGGCAGGTGCACGCCTGCTTCCGGAGTCCCCCAGTCCCCTCAGACTCTCAGCTGCCCAGGGCCGGCCCAAGGAGCAGGCAAGCCTCCATGGCAGCTGCCCAGCCACCCAGGGCCACCCGAGGCTCAGGTAACAGTGGCAGCAGCAAAGGTGTGATGGGGCGTCGTCGCCTTCCCCTGATCACTGGGTTGCCTCCCCCTCCTGAGGGCTCTCAGACTGTGAGGGGACAGGCCTGCCTGAGGGACACCCCCCCCCCCCCCCCCCCCCCCCCGTCCAGTGCATGAATTTTCCTGCACCGGGCCTCTAGTAGGATTATAAAGCACTTAGCACAGTGTCTGACATTTAGATGGTAGCTTATTACTAGTCTAATTTAGTACAAAAACTATTCACTATAGGGCAGGGGTCCTCAAACTTTTTAAACGGGGCCAGTTCACTATCCCTCAGACCGTTGGAGGGCTGGACTATAGTTTTAAAAAAAAACTATGAACAAATTCCTATGCGCACTGCGGGCCCGGGACGAGTCGGCTGCTAAGCAGGACAGGCAGCGGCACCCGGCTGGCCGGATAAATGTCCTTGGCGGGCCGCATGTGGCCCGCAGGCCGTAGTTTGAGGACGCCTCCTATAGGGTATCAAGATAGTTGCTCATTTAACTATAGCTTATTTATACTAAAGTTTGTCTAACTAATAGAATTTACTGTATCTTGGGTATTAATAGTATAGTCATTAACAAATAATTGAGCTGTGATTATGGGAGATGGGGGAAGGGTCTAGGTAGGGGATGGGTTCCTTCTGGACTGCCTTACTTATCCCAAGAAGTTCCTCCAGCCTATTCTTCCAGACAGTCCAAGGGTAATAAAATAAATAGCCTCCACCATACCCAGTTTATATCACTTTGTCCTTATTATTGCAAACCAGTCAAAATGAATAAATGTCTGAGGGTAATAAGATTAATTACTATTCTTAAGTATCTTTAGTGGTTTCCCTCTACACTGACAATAACCTCTGTCCTTTTTAGGTCTTTGCCTACCTTCAGCTTTCTCATTTTTGTTTCCTTTGCTCTAGCAATACTATCATCTTGCTCCAATTTTATTCCCACCACTAGGTTTTTCTGCTTGGTATTTCCTGTGCTTCACTACCCTCTTCCCTCCAAGCTGATCACATAGCTTCACTTTGTTTATATCTCAGCCTAAATGCCACCTTCCCAAAGAGACCTTTCTCATCATCATGTCTGAATCATTCTTCATTTTCTCATGACCCTGCCTAGTCTATCTGTAACAATTTACTTATTAACTTTTATGTTTCCCCTGCTCTATGAGCTGTGTGAGTGAAGAAACTTTGTCTGTCATTGAATTTATGAGGAAGAGAGAGTGAATTGGCAAATTGCATATTAGAAATGCTAAATGATAAATTTAGGAATCTAAAAGTTTCTTGCAATTGATATCAGGGAAATTCATGTTCAAGATAAAAAAACAAACACAGCTTATTGTTTTGGGTAACATCTTATTTTCTTGAAAGCATGTTTGAATATGAAGAGCAGTACAATTCTGTATTTTCTCAAATTAATGTCTTGATAGTTGTTTATATTGACTTAGATGATACATGGTTCTTTAATCTTATTTGTTGTAGATTTGTTATAGCTATATTAAAAGTTTTTTGTTTTTTGTTTTTGTTTTTAATATAGAAAGAAGGAAAAAAAGAGCGCGCTATGGTGGACAAAGTGTTTTTTTCAAGGCTCTCACGGATTCTGAAAATCATGGTCCCTAGAACATTTTGTAAAGAGGTAAGTCTTACTAAATTATAACTTTAAAGGTTACATGAAATTAGAACAATAAGATTATAAAGCTTTTGTTATACTACAGGTGAAATGTTTTCCATATGGGTTATGATGACTACTAAATTTTTGTCTTTAAATCATTGTCACATAAGTATCCTTATTGTTCAGTGCCAGTTTTAAAATAGTTTTCTCTTATTTATGAAATACTATTTTATTATATTTTATCTAACATTCTAGAGTACATTAGTGCAGCTACCCTAAGTTGTGGTGCTCTATTATAATGAAAACAAGATTAAATTTAGAAAGACAAATCATTTTATTTCATTAAGGTATTAGCAAGCCACATTGATATGGGATATGTTTGAGGGTTACTGCTTCATATTTGACTAAATATGTTTTATTTATATATTTTTAAATTATTTAATTTATTGGGGTGACATTGTTTAGTAAAATTATTAAACAAGTTTTTTAAAAAGATACCAAAATGATATCTGAAATTTTAAATATTTTCAGTGAGCTGGTTGTAGGAATAAAGTTTTATTATCCCTTTCTTTGCCCTTTTATCAAGATTATCTTTATTTGATGTATCTTTTTTTTTTACTGGCCTGAAATTTTTTTTTTATTGTTTAAAGTATTACAGATAAGTGTTTTTAATGATTAAAAAATAAAATATTGCTGTGTTTTCCATCTTTAATCACTCCAGTATTTTCCTTTTATATAACTAAAAATACCATCACCTTTAAAAAAAAAAAATTAAATTCTTTATTGTTTGAAGTATTACATCTGTTTCATTGTTCCCCCATTGACCTCTCCCGGCTACTTCCACCCCCAGCACATGCCCTCATCCCTCTACTGTCTGTGTCTTTTGGTTTTGCTTATATGCATGCATACAAGTCCTTTGGTTGATCTCTTATCCCCCCCTCTCACCCTCCTCTGCTTTTCCTCTGAGATTTGACAGTCTGTTAGATGCTTGTGAGATCATGTGATATTTGTCTTTCTCTGACTGGCTTATCTCTCTTAGCATAATGCTCTCCAGGTCTATCCATGTTGTTGCAAATGGTAAGAGTTCTTTCTTTTTTACAGCAGCATAGTGTTCCATTGTGTAGATGTACTGAAGTTTTTTAATCCACTCATCTGCTGATGGGCACTTAGGCTGTTTCCAAATCTTAGCTATGGTAAATTGTGCTGCTATGAACATAGGGGTGCATATATCCTTTCTGATTGATATTTCTGATTCCTTGGGATATATTCCTAGAAATGGGATTACTGGGTCAAATGGGAGGTCCATTTTAAATTTTTTGATGAAACTCCATACTGTTTTCCACAGTGGCTGCATCAGTACCATCACCTTTAACTCTTCTTCTCCTCATACCTAATCCTTTCTGTCACTGGGATCTGACGATTTTTCTTCTAAATATTCTTATCTGTATGTCATAGTGTTCTTTAATTAGTCTCACTTCATTCAGAGAATCTCCCCTTTTAATCTTTTCTGCCAAATTTATCTTACGATGTGTCCCATTGTTCAAATTTTAAAAAGCATTTGCCTTATAATCTATTAATAGCAAGAAAATAATAAGATGCTCCAAAAACACTGTGATTCCCAAGGAGAACAAACATTCCTCCATCACACTGGACTAGCTCTCCTTCCCCCTCACTTCCATGTCGTGGTGATTCCACCCTTATGAAACTCAAAAAAGAAAAACATTTGTTTATTTTTTATTAGATAGAGATAATGTGTTCCTTGAAGAAAAATTAGAAAATGCAGATAGATATTTTTTTCTTCTTGGTGCCTGTTAGCTTCCCAGTCAGAGAGAACTTCTATTATTATTTTGGTGTGAGCACATAATAAAAATGAGATCACACTGAAACTTTTAAAATATACTTCCTCCCTTGTATTTTAAATGTTTTTCCAAGAATCCTTGAGTTTCTCTTAACTTAGTCTCTTTCCATTTCTACTGGCTTATTATAATCTTTTAATTGGTCTTTTTGCTTCTCCTTTCCTAACTAGTTAAAATCCTAATTTGAAAAATAGGTATTTATTCTTATAGGATAAATTATAACCTGACTTTGACCTTTCTTTCAATATCATCTGCTTAGAAATTCTTTGCCATGTTTTAGTCAGGCTGTGTGCTGTCATGGCTTCATTTCTGTGACATCCCGGGCCCCCACCCCAACAAAAAATTAAGTTATTTTTTAAATGTAACGAATACGTTGTAAAAAAAATAGCTTAATGCTCAATTTCTTGTGAAGGTTTCCCAGGACTCTTCAGGCATAGTTAGTTTTTTTCTTATTCTACAACCTACCTGACTTTGGAGAGTTCTTATTTAAAATACAAGCTTCTCTGGAAAGATTCTTATATTTTCCCCCTCATTAGTTAACAGTATATATTTATTTAACTACTTAGTAGGGGTTTGTTGACTACAAAATGACTGTGAGACATTGGATAGATCTCTGCGAGTTAGTAAGGAGGTAGAAGAGCCTAACTTGGCCAACCTGCCAGTTTTTTCTAGAGTTATTTTATGAACCATTTTTGAAGGCTATGAAAATCCAAATTTAACCCTAGTTCAAGAAAGTGAAATAAACTCCTATAGAAATCACAAAAGATTGGAGGTAGGGATAGATTAACTGACTTATGAAAAGAGAAATGAAAATACTACATGTGAATATATGGAAATTCATATATATCAGAAGGTGAGAGAAATTCTATATCAGTGCAGATTTTCAATTGCTGTCATAGTTTGCAAACCCATTAATAATGGGAATAGTGGTGATTTTAACTATATCATATATAAAAAGAGGTAATATGCAAATTGACCATCTCTCCAACACGCAAGATGGTTGCCCTCATGTGGTCAAAGATGGCCGCCCTTATGTGGACACAAGATGGCCAGCATGGGAGGGCAGTTGGGGGCGATCAGGCCTGCAGGGGAGGGCATTTGTGGGCGATCAGGCCTGCAGGGGAGGGCATTTGTGGGCGATCAGGCCTGCAGGGGAGGGCAGTTGGGGGCGATCAGGTCGGCAGGGGAGGTCAGTTTGGGGCAACCAGGCTGGCAAGAGAGGGCATTTAGGGGTGACCGGGCCAGCAGGGGAGGGTAGTTGAGGGCTACCAGGCCTGCAGGGGAGGACAGTTAGGGGCGACCAGGCCAGCAGGGGAGGGCAGTTAGGGGCAATCGGGCCGGCAGGGGAGCAGTTTGGCATTGATCAGGCTGGCAGGGGAGTGGTTAGGGGGTGATCAGGCTGGCAGGCAGGTGAGCAGTTGGGAGCCAGCAGTTGTGGATTGTGAGAGGGATGTCCGACTGCCCATTTAAACGGGCAGTTTGACATCCCTCGAAGGGTCCCAGATTGAAGAGGGTGAAGGCTGGGTTGAGGGACACACCCCCCTCCTGTGCACGAATTTCATGCACCGGGCCTCTAGTCTTTTATATAAAGACTGTCAATAATTAAAGTTAGCCAGATTTTGCTAAAGTGACACAAGTAAACTTGATACTTACTTTAAGGATAAATTAAGCCCATAGCATAAAATGAAGGAATAAATAAACTATCTTTGTCTAATGTTACCTTTATATAACTGAAGTGATTAATTTAGGATTGATACTGTATGAAAGGTCTGAATTAAATGTTAACATTACAGTTAAAATGTAATGTTAACTGTACAGACAACATTTATTAAAATCAATAGGTTGTACTGTCAATTGAATATCCAACTTTGAGATGGTAAGATAGGGTAGAAAGATGGTATGTTTCTTTCTAGCAAACATTGGGGTAGCATTTGTCATAGCTCAATCACAGACTTTATTTCACACCTTCTTATGGCTTCATTCACTAGTTCTGTGTATGACTCCCTGCCTTGTCTTTCACTTAAAGGGCTATATTTTTAGTACCTTCATCTTTTAAAGTACGTATTTGTTTTGCAAAAATTACATAAATATTAGATGCAGTTGCCCCTCAATTTAATAACTTTGAAATTAAGCACATTATTCAACAAATGTCCCCCCCTGCCACACACCAGCTTCCCTGACTTTAGCTTCTGTGTTACTGTCATATTCTTCCTGTTTAGAAGGTTTAAGGTCAGCTTTGAATGTGTGTTGGAGGTTGGAGGGTAGATTCTCATCTTACACAGAGATAATTGATTACTAGACAGCCACTTGGTATCTCATCTCTTCCCCCTTGATAATCTGTCTTGTACAGCATTGCTTCAGTAATGTTTTCTAAACAGTACCTTTAACATTTTGTTCTACCTACAAGCTTTCAGTAGTTATATTGTCTAAACTCTGCTGGATATGCTATACTGTAATTCATATGGTTTTAATCCACTTATTTTCCATTAAGTCATTCATCTTTTTTTACTCATAATCCTCATTCTTTCCTTTGTTTACTTGGTATGGTTAATGTATTTCTAATGCCTTTACTCTCTTTTGCTACCCCAGGCCTTCCCATCCTGTTACTTAGCACATGAAGTGATGCAAATATACCTACATTGGTCTGTTTTCTTCCTTTTTCTTTAGTGTAAATTTTGCCTTAATAACTAAATTGAAAGTCCTGTGAGGGCAGAAGTACTCTTAGAGATTTTCCTAAAAAACGGAACCAAACTTATTCTACTTAGGTAAAATTATAGTCTTCCATATTTGTTGTTTAATTGTATATTGACGGTTATTATCATTTTTCTTTATTAGTAATATATTAAAAATACAAGATAATCATAATACATGTGATTCAGGTAATTTAAGAAATACTGCTAATTTCTGACACTGACCAGTTGTATGAAGGCAAGTCATTTAACCTGCCTGGGACTCACTTTTGAATTCTGAATAAGAAAGTTAAATTAAATGATCTATAAGGCCTTTTCCATTTATTTAAAAAAATTTTTTTTAAATTGCCTATAGGTAAAATATTCCCAATTGTATTAAAGCTAAAATAAAGCCTTGAATTTAGAAATAAAAAATCTTTACCAAGGTAATATTTGTTCGTTTTTTAAACTTTCTAAAATGCATTTATTTAATTTACTGTTTCTGATTTATTTTAGACAGGTTACTTGTTGCTTATTGCTGTTATGCTGGTGTCTCGAACATATTGTGATGTTTGGATGATTCAAAATGGGACACTCATTGAAAGGTACTTTTCTATTCACCTTCCTCCCATATGTATGAAATACTAATCTGAGTCATATTTAAATAATATCTTAATGAGCAAGAAATATATTCTACATTAGGTAAATACTTAAGTCAAGTTATGTCTCTGTTCATTTACTTCGATATTTATTGATTGTCTCCTATGTGCCAGGAACTCTATGAGAGGGATATACTAATGAACGGGAGAGACCCTCCCTGTATCCAGGCCTGCAGAGCTGTCAATTTATAGAGGGTTAGAGACAAATAAGAGGAAAATTAAAATGCAGTATAATAAATGCTTTATTGGGGATTTTAAAAAGTCATCACGTTGGATTACTAAAATTAATGAGATAATTTGGAGGAAAATATCAAAGCATTTTATGGAATCACATTGAAAATGTTGATTAAAAGGAAAAACAATTCTTAGGCATTTCTTTCAGTTTTTGAAGTTAGTGTTTATACATTTTATTACTATAGTCTTTTACATATTAATTATTACTGCAATTGATAATTTTGGATCTAAAAACAAAACATACGTTGATAAAGAATTTATTCCTCATAATACCAATTTGAATATCAGAATAAAACTTTTCTTATAATTTGTTTGCTGGTATGTAATATTTTATCAGAAAATGTCTTAAATACTTAACCTAAGATAACTTTTGGAATGATAGTACTTAGACTTTTTAAATGCTCCCAAAGTTTGAAATAAATATTTTTCTCCTCATATCCTTGATTTACTACTTAGAGGATTTGTTGGAAGAGGAAGAATGCCTTCTTTATGTACATGTTTTCTGACTCAGCTGTCTCAGAGAATAAAGGTTTTTTGCATAAGCTTAAAGCCCTAATCACATGCCTCTAAATATGTGTAAATTGTGTAGGCTCCTATATTCAACACAAGTCTCTCTGAAACCTGTGGTCAGTCCCAGGCCTTTTAAAAGGTTTTAATCAAAGTAATATATGAACAACTTAAAAATGATATGTGAACGTAACTTAATGTCAGATAGCCTTGCAGGAATTAGTCACAAACGTATCAATCCTGTGCACCATTTCTCCCAGTCATAACTGTCATTCCTGGAGCCAGTCATTTTCTGTTCTTTTTACTGTTTCATCTCTTTTTTTAAAAAATCTCTGGACCTACAGTGTGTCATACTTGTGTTACTGTTTCTAGATTTTTCAGTTTTAAAGTATGTGTTTATTTCCTACTTTAGAAGATGAGAATCAGCTTTTTACACTGTTACCCATGCCCATGCTCATCCTTTCCCTCTCAGTGTTGTTACGTTATAAAATTTTATTAAATTGGAATTTATTGTTTACCTGATTTTGACTATTGTTTATAGCCGAGCCACATAGCATATATTTTGGTAGTTTTTTTTTTTATGTACAATTTTTTGTTTTTCCTAGCATTTAGAAATTGCAAGGTTTTGTGTGCTTTAGGTTTTTGCCTATTTCTTACTAATTCAACTTAAGCTTATTGACAACACTGTAAAATCGTCTCAGTATTGTAATATGGTCAAATATACCACATAATCTATTGATTTTATGTCTATTACTACCCACCCTATGCTTCTTGTTAGTTTCCTGTCTTCCTGCTCTAACCAGGATGGATTACATTTTAGGCCCACTAAATAGCAGTCTTGTTTGAAATTTGCTTTTATCATGATCTTGGGAGTTTCTTTCATATTTCTCTGTTGCATTAAATAACCTGTTTTCTGTATCTTTTGTTTTCTTCTTCCTCAGTTTATGTTCTCATTTTGGCAAATTCAGTCTTTTTCTGAGAAAAGGTACAAGGGAAATAAATTTTTGAGACCTTTTAGATCTGATAAAATCTTCTCTAACACTTGATTGGTAATATAGCTATATTTATACATTCCCAGTTGGAAATTACTTTTTGTCAGAATTTGGAAAGTATTGCCTGTTATCTTCTATAGAACTCACTGTTTCTTAACCTTAGGAAGTTTTTATGATTATTTGTTACTGATGTACTGCTGGTGTTTGGGAATTTTACTGAATATTGATATGATTTGTTTGTTTTGTTTTTGTTTTTTACCTCATTGCACTGGGTATGAGGTGGGCTCTTTTCCATCATTCTTCCTCTCCATTTTTATCTATACCTTTTCTGGAATCCTTATTAGTTGAGTGTTGGGCATCCTGGATTGATCATCTGATTATGTTATAATTTCTATACTGTTTGTTTTGTTAAAATGTTTTTATTGATTTCAGAGAGAGGAAGGAAAGGTAAAGAGAGAGAGAGAGAAACATCAATGATAAGAGAATCATTGATTGGCTGCCTCCTGCACAACCCTTACTGGGGACTGAGCCTGCAACCCAGGCATGTGCCTTGACCAGGGAATTGAACTGTGACCTCCTGGTTCATGGGTTGACACTCAACCACTGAGCCACACCGGTTGGGCTCTATACTGTTTTTATTACTAACAAGTGACCTGGTGCACGAAATTTGTGCCCACCCTGCACCCTCTCCAACTGGACATCCCTCTTGCAATCTGGCTCTTAACTGCTCACCTGCCTGATTGCCCCTAACCCCTCTGCCTGTCTGGTCGCCCCTAACTGCCTCTGCCTGCCTGATTGCCCCTAACTGCCCTCCCCTGCCGGCCTGATCTCCCTCCCAACTGCCCTCGCCTGCCAGCCTGATCTTGCCCCAACTGCCCTACCCTGCTGGCCTGGTTGCCCCCAACTGCCCTCCTCTGCCAGCCTGATTGCCCCTAATCCCCTGCCGGCCTGATCTCACCCCCAACTGCCCTCCTCTGCTGGCCTGAGCGCCCCTAACTGCCTCTGCCTGGCCCCTACCACCATGGCTTTGTCCGGAAGGAAGTCAGACCTCCAGAAGATGGCCGGTCGGCCCAGTCTAATTAGAATATTACCCTTTTATTAGTATAGATAGATTATATTGGATAGGATTGCTTAAAAGGGGAGGTGGGGGAAAGCCTTTTTCAGCAGGAGGAGATGCTCTTGGCAGACAGAAATACATAATCCCTATATCTGGACTGGTAACCAGCCATATGCACTGTACTGCCAAACTGGTCATTAAAAAATTGAACCGCTTTCTTACACCTTACACCAAACAGCTGTTACCCTTAAAACCCCTCCTCAGCCCCCACCTTAGGTTCTGCCTTTGCAGTTCACTCAGATTAGGTTCTGATTGGTCGGTTTCTATGCCAGTCAGTGTCAGAAGCTCCGCCTCCTAGGCAGCCATTGGCTCCTCACACTTCACCCAGATTTGGTTCTGATTGGTTGGTTTCTATGCCAGTCAGAGTCAAGAGCTCTGCCTCCTAGGCAGTCATTGACTTCTCACACTTCATTCAGATTTGGTTCTGATTGGTGGGTTTCTATGCCAGTCAGTGTCTCCAGGCCTGATCAGAGAGGCCGGGGCTGATCAGTAGCCACCCCAGGCTGTTAGTGAGTGGGATGAACTGCTGATCTGTCAGAGAGAGAGAGAGGCGCGGCTTCTCTCTCTCTCTGGGCCTTGCCAGAAGCCGTGGTAGCCACTGATCAGCCCCACCTCTCTCTCTCCCGGAGAGGTCAGCAGTTTAGCCCGGTCACCAGTCCCCACCCACTGAGCCTGCTGCACGTGCAGCCTGGCATTTGGTTGAGCCTTCGGTCGTTTTGGACATTACGGATCCTGGGTTTTTATATATTAGGATATTTATTCTATATTCTAGGAAGTTTCTTTTAACTTTATCATCCAGAGCATTTTCATTATATTTTTATTTCCAAGAGTTATCTTTTTGTTTGGATGTTCATTTTTATAGCATTGTTTTTTGTTTGTTTCCTTCATGATTCTTTGATTGTTGTTCTGATCTTTTTAGAGGCTTTCTCAAGCAGTTTGCTACTCTTGGCTGTGTATTCATATTTAAAAGTGAAGGCCTAAAAATCTTGTTAGAAGCTAATTTGAGGGCTTGTTGAGTGTCTGGTCTCCAAGGTTTGTAGGTGTCTGTGGGCAGAGTCTGGTCAGTTTTGTGTCTGTGTGTCTCTAACAAATCTAAGAATTTCAACCTAAATATAGTTCATATGTTCAGGATCGGTTTTATTGGAATTCTTTATATATTTAATGTAGAGAAAACTGATGTTCTTTTACATATAATTTTATGCCTTTTCTTTGATGGCTGTATTATTTAGATGCCATATCTGTTAATAAAAATAGACTCCCCAACTATTACCTGTGGCAAAAATATATAGCTTACATCCACTCTGAGTAACATTATAATAATAAAAGCGTAATATGCAAATCAACCGAACGATTGAACAGCAGAACGACCTTCTGGATGACCACGCTATGACACACACTTGTGCCAGGCCAGCCAAGGCGAGTGCAATGCGATTGGTTGGGAGGCCCTGCCATCCCCCCAGGCCACCCTCTGCAGGGCGATCGATTGCCCCAAAGAGGGAGGCCTAGGCCACTGGCTGGCGGGACGATCGATGGGAGGGCCCTCTGTGATCATCCCAAAGAGGGAGGCCCAGGCCACCCTCTGTGCGGCGATTGATTGCAGAGCCCTGGCCAGGTGGGCAGGGTCTCCCTCTGCTGGGCGATCGATCGCCCCAAAGCGGGAGGCCCAGGCTACCTGGCCGGGTAGGTGGGTCCTTACTCTGCATAGTGATCGATCATGGAGCCCCGTGATCGATCGCCCCACAGAGGGAGGCCCAGGCCACCGACCAGCGACGCTGTGGCGGGTGTGTGGGGTTGGCTAGCGATCGCCCCGCAGAGGGAGGCCCTGGCCAACCAAGCAATCGCATCCCACACAGCCAGGGAAAGGAAAGCCCCGATAGGCCCTGATCGCCGGCTAGGCCTAGGGACCTTACCTGAGGGGTCCCAGATTGCAAGAGGGTGCAGGCTGGGCTGAGGGACACCCCTCCCCACTCACCCCCCCACTCCGTGCACGAATTTCATGCACCGGGCTTCTAGTATTAAATATCTGTAGAATTCATCATATATTACATATTAAAACCCTGCAGAATCATGGTATAATACAGGAGATTAGTTTATTTTTAAAAGTTTTTCCCTTTTATTCAGATTTTGATTTCAGGTTTTTGTAATCCATATTTACTCTTCTAAACTAGAGATTTCCAACTTTAATTGAATAGATGCCAATACATATTTTCTCAAAGCCTTACTGTCCTGTAGAAAATGCCTTACTAAGAGTATGTGATGCATTAAATTAATTGGTGATTGTGGCTAGAGGAAAGTTATTATGTATCTTGAGCCAGCCTTTAATTGTAGAGTAATCATCTTGTTGCAATTTTAGTTATGAGTTGTAAAATTTTTTTTTAAAAAATTTAGGAGTTTCTAAAAAGCTTATTTTGATACAATTTAAACTTACAAAAATGTTGCAAGAATAGTATAAGGAACTTCCTTATACAGTACTTTTAATCCAAATTTACCAATTGTGAAATGATCATTTTAAAGTTAATTTTCTCCTCAATAAATATTTTTGAGTTTCTGCTGTTGCAGAAATATGAACTATTTTATATTTGGTCAAATTACAAGTTTTAAAATATTGTGAGTTCATAAAATGGAACATTATTTGAGAAATTTACACATTTCTCTAACTTGCTACTAAAGCTACATTGTAAATGGATTTATCTATTGTTTCCCTTTGTCTTCCAAATTAGGTTTAGATTCATCTGTTTCTGTTTTGGTCCTTAGTGTACTTCATTTTAATATCCTTTTATACCTTTTAGGCTTGTTAGCAGTGGCTAATTACTTTGGAGTGTGGGCACATTTTAAATAGGACACACCTTTTCTTTAAGAAACTGTGGTAATTACATGATATGGAGGTGAATCTTTTTATCTTGTTGCTGTTATACGTAATCATCGACATATATTTTACTTTCACCCATTTGGCTACAAGTAGCATCTTTACCTTTTTATTTATAAGATTCTTATATGTATGGAAAGTAATAATGACTGGGGCTACTATAAAATTATTGTTCATTATTATTTTTTTTTGCAGTGGAATAATAAGCAGAAATAAAGCTTTATTCAAGGAACCATTTTTTAAATTTATAGCTGCTATTCCAGTGGTAAACAATTGCTGAGTGATGGCATGTGTTTTACCAAGTTTTATAATTTTGTGTGTTTCGCAGCTTGGGCAGCACTAAAGCACTTGCTTTTATGTAAAGTTTGGTTCAAACAATTTTAAATCTCTAAACCTTTTGTTCTGTCTTAATTGCTTCGTGTCTCTAATATTCTTATTGCTATAAACAACACTTTAGTGTGGTTCTATTTTAACTTTTTTCTAGCTCAACTTAAGTTTTTTAACTTTTTAGTAGTTGTATCAAAATTGGACTATTGATTTTTATACCAGTCTAAAGTAACATTTCCCAAAGTATGTTCTGTGGAATGCTAGTTTTGACAGAGGAAATGCTACATGCTACAAAGTCCTCTCAGAGAGTTACAATGCACATATACATTAAGTGCTTTGAGAAGGTCTTCGGTAAAGATTTGTTAGCTTTGTTTAACCCAGGGTTTTCTGAATTTATTTGACCATGGAATTATTATTTTTTCCCTCTAAAAGATCAGCTAATGTAACTTGGCATTATTCACCTAATCCTTCATTAAAAGCAAATTATTTCTCTATCATATACCCATTGTGTGTGTGTGTGTGTCTGTGTGTGTGTGGGTGTAGTTAGGTTTAAATAATTTAGTGCAGTATTTTTCAAAATTTATTTATACTTGAAGTATTAATGTTATTTGATGAAAGTGTGTGATCAAATAAATTCTGTCTCTTTACTGGATCATAGATGTACAGTATTCAAATATTCTTTACTTCCATGATATTAATGGCTTTCAAACTTTTTAAAAAAGTAGTGGAACCCTTACATTAAAAGTTCTTAATGGATACTTTCAAACAAATAAGTATGTAAAATTGATCAAAAACAGATTTAAAAAAGAGGAGCTGGTTTAGTTGAAGTATGTTAACAGACCTTGAGACTGAGGAACCGTATTGATTTACTGAGTTATTTAGTCTCAGGGTCAGCAAAGTAGACGTGTAGGTCAAAGTCCAGTGCCGTCTGTTCTGGTAACATTTTATTTGGACAGCGCCAGTTCATTCTTGGAATTTTTTGTTTTATAATAGGAAAAGTGAGTGTTTGCAACAGAGACCCTATGGCCCATAAAGTTTAAAATAAAGAGTTTTATAGTAAGAGTTTGCTGATCTCTCATTAGTCTATGTGTTCATACAAGGCAGAATCAGAAAGTTAAAACATTTTAAAAACAAATATTAGTTTGTTTTATCCATAGTAACCCATTCCTGAGTCTGTAGAGTTAATTGTTTTGCCATCTAAACCCTAAAGGCGCCTAAGTCTTTTTAAAAAATTAAAATTTTTACTAAGGAAAGAACTAGTTACTCTTATTTAATGTTGACTTTTATATAGAGTGATTTTCAAGAAAGCTGTTTAAAATGATAAAATTTCAAAAGTTGGAAACATGTTTTTGTAAGAAAATATTTAGCATATTTTTTTCTTATTCTTTTGATTCAATACAAATTTGCAAGAGTAATTTTACAGCTGTTTTCAGAAGTTTTCTTAATGTAAAATATTGCTTCTTTTGCAACTAATGCATTGCATGTGGTGGTTTGCAGTGGTATCATTGGTCGTAGCAGAAAAGATTTCAAGAGATACTTATTCAACTTCATCGCTGCCATGCCTCTCGTAAGTGGAATTCTTTAAATTTATACAGGGAAAAAAATTGCATCTTCCAAAAATCTTTAAGTATATTTACTTATTAACTTCTTTAAAGATTTATGATACTAAGTTCCTATTTTGAATTTAGTTTTATAACTGTTGTAGAACATTTCAATGTAAACCTTTACACTAGATTGAAAAATTAAAAGAATGTCTACATATGTGGATTTTTTTAACCTTTAAGCCAAGGTTTCTTGAATATTTATAGCATCCCACTAAATGGCAGTAGTATCGCCCTCCCCCCCCCATCCCCCCAGTGTGAGAATCAAAAATGTCCCACAGGGCTGAGGTTGGGGGGGGCACAGAGTCATCCTGATTTAGATTTATTGCTTCAGGCCACAATATTAGAGTAACTTAAACCACTGATATAGTTTAAGTTAAACTGGAATTTATTATCTGAATTTATTAAAAATAAAGGTGAGTATTTATTCTATATTATAAGTGATTTTCTTAGCTTTGGTTTTTGTTCCATTTTATTGGCACTATAAGAATTTTAGTATTTTAAATGTAGGAGTTAAAAGGAGGAACTTGATTGTAAAATGCATTAATTATATTATATGCCAGATTTAATAAAGCTGAGAGAAGTAGCTTAGCTATCAGTCAAAAACAGATTCCGCATAAAATCGGGTTTTTTTGGATAAAAATTTTATGTAAATATGGCTCGAACTATGGAAAAATTAATCTATATATATAAAAGGCTAATATGCAGAGTGTCCCCTCGGGAGTTCCACTGGGAAACCGGGAGTTCTATCGTTTGCTATGACGTGTGCTGACTACCATGGAACGAAGGAAGGCCCCAGCCATCAGCCAAAGGCCCCAATTGGCCTTGATCACCAGCAGGCCTAGGGACCTTACCCATGCATGAATTTCATGCACTGGGCCTCTACTTTTAATATAATGATGGAAAAAAGTAGTAAATATGACTCTAGAAATAATCTGTAGGTATAAGACTTTTTTAAAATTATATATTTTTTATTGATTTTAGAAAGGAAGGGAAAGGAGAGAGAGAGAGAGAAAACACCAGTGATGAGAGAGAATCGTTATTGGGTGCCTCCTACATGCCCCACACTGGGGATCAAGCTTGCAACTTGGACATGTACCCCGACTGGAAATCAAACTATGATCTCCTGGTTTATAGGTTGATGCTCAACCACTGATCCATGCTGGTCGGTCTATACTACTTTTTAAAACAAATGCAGATGCAACATGTATAGAATTCCATTACCTGGGGTTGTAACACTAGTAGTAGGAAGAAGAAAGTATACACATAAATGTCAGTACTTCTAAAAGCAAGACCTTTACATTAGATAGGAAAGTGACACATTTAGCTTTTTTTTTCTACCAAAATAAAAGGTAGCAAGAGACTTCTCAGAATTAATGATATTAACATACTCTAAAATTTAAGTTCCAAGTAAAGTTTAACATATCAGGATAATAGAGCCTTTGGTTTAGCATGTTCTTTTTGTATCTTTGTAAATTTTAAGTAAAACAACTGAATTATATAAATTTGGACTATTAATTTATAAAAATCATAGGATTTGGGGACATAGCCAATGACAGAGAAATACATTATGATTTAGTAAGTAGAAATTAAGCAAAATCAGTAATATGTGTTTGTTTGTTTTAGATCTCTCTGGTTAATAACTTCTTGAAGTTTGGGTTAAATGAGCTCAAACTGTGCTTCCGAGTAAGGCTAACTAAATACCTCTATGAGGAGTATCTCCAGTAAGTAATATTTTTATATTAAAATACTTAAATTGAACGGTAATACTTATGATGTTGAGATGTAGATTTTCTTTTTTGTTGGCTATGTTTTCAAGAACATTGCTCATAGACCCAGAAACATATAGGGAAAGACTCAGTATTTAGAATCTATAATTCTGGCTCTTCCATTAATTGGCAAGTCATCCTTCTCTAGACTTGTTTCTTCATCTTTAAAGTAAATTAGGACAATCTCTGGGGTCTCGTCCAGCTCCAAACTTTTCTGTTTCTATTAATATGAACTAAGTAGTATAATGTGAGTTTTTAAATATCATTTGTTTTAAAGTCATTTTCTTATTGCTATTTTAGAGCTTTCACATATTATAAAATGGGAAATCTGGACAACAGAATAGCTAACCCAGACCAGCTGCTTACACAAGATGTAGAAAAGTTTTGTAACAGTGTAGTTGATCTGTATTCAAATCTTAGTAAGGTAAGTTTCTTAATTTTTTATTATTACTTGTTAATTTATTAAATTTTGAATCTCAGCAAGTTTACGTAGGATTGTTTTGATTCATATAAGAGCATCCTGTAAATATTTAATACTTTTATAAGAAAATTTGAGTTATAGTTTTAACTATAATTATTTAATTTTTTATGTTATTTTTATAATGTGCTTTAGCTAAGAACTGAGAATTTAGTGTCTTATAAAGATTTCATAAGAATATTCAGGCTGATTTCAGTAAAACAACAAAAATTTACATTTTTATCTTTTGACCTGTCTATTTTCTGCAATTGTTAAGAGATCTGCAGTCAATTTATGCTTCTAGTTCTACATCCATTACCATTAGGCTAGCACTTCCTTCTGCCTACTTCTCTCCTTCAGTATCTCTAATTCTATTGGAGATACTAATTGGAATTATTTAAATTGAAATTATTTAAATAATAGTCAAAAAACTTTCATAAGATACTAATTTATTTCAGTTTTCTAATTACTGTTTCTCCCCCTTCCCAGAATATTGCCAAAGTTCTTTCAGATGATAGGCCTTAACCAATTTTTCCTTCTAATTCCTCAGTTCTTATCTCATTCATATTATCTCACCACCCTTAGCTTTTGCTCTAGTCTTCTCGTGAAGCTCTCTTCTTGGCCATTACCTCTTGTGGACTTGGACATGTAGTGGGTACCTGTGAGACTATCTACACAGCATTTTCTCCCCTCTTCATTTTAGATGATGCTCCATTTCCCACTTGGATGCACATGACAGCTCTTGGTCTGGGGTGGGAGCTTGTCTCAGACTGGACCATCTATAGTACCTTTGCCTCTGGCAACAGTTGATCCAGATATCCATATGCAAGGGGCTTGGTCACAGTGTAAGAACAGGAATGCTGTGCTTCAACCACGTGGATGGAGGGAGGATGGGCAATTCTTAGAAAAGTAATATGTATTCACAAGCGATTCACTCCTCATGATAGGCCCATTGCTAAGATACCTTTTCACTTCATGCCAAACCTTGTCTTTATTCTGCTCTCTAGAAGCCTTTGCTAACTGACTCCAGACTCTAGGAACTCTGACAAAACTATGTTGTTCAGTAATTCAGCTTTCTTTTCACCCATTACCACATTTATTTATTTATTGTTTAAATTTATCTTTATTGTTGGAAGTATTACAGATGTCCCCTCTTTCCCCGCCTGCTCGCCACCCCCATCCCACCCCTCTCCCCCTGGCCTACCACACTATGGTCTGGGACCATGGGTTATGCATATATGCATGTAAGTTCTTTGGTTAATCTTTTCCTGTCTCCCCCTTCCCTCTGAGATTTATCAGTCCATTACCATACTTAAAGTTTGTTCTATATGTGTGTGTGGGGTAATATGTAAAGTTTTTCGACTTCTAGTCTTTACATCTTGGCACTTGAGCAAGTCTATAGCTCAGGTGTTGTCACATCTGCAGTAGAATAAAATACCAAATTAATTGCTATGCATTACAATATATCTGCTTTTAATATTATTTTATTGTTTGAACTCTGACTTAAATTATGAGTCATTTTTATCAACTTTTAAATGTACCTGAATTTCACAAGTATGATAATTTATAAGGCAAAAAGAAATTAGTACAAGCCAATTAATAAACCAAGTCCCTGATCCTTGTAATATATATATTAGTTAAAAAGGGGTAGCTATAAACTTAAGTGAATGAACACAATTTGGATTTCTTGAGAAACACTTCAAAAAACACTTTTAGCATGTCAGTTGAGCTGTCTCTATGTGAGGTTCTTAATGTATTGTTTTAGTTCTAGAAATTTTAATTTTATATCGGAAGATTATATTCATAAATAGGCTTACTATGTTATTTCAACATATAGATGTTCTGACAAAATAATAGAATCAAACAGTAATAAGAGCAGGAAGAGCCCCTCATTTTATAGGTGAAGATATATAGAAACCAGAAAAGCTGGTAGCACATTTGGGGTTACAACTTGGATCATTTTATTTATGTCTTTGCACTACCTTGAGAAATTTCTTAGTTACTAATGGTCAGTTACCATAGTAGAGCTATCTTAGTTGATGAAAAGTGATAAAGTTTTTCCCACCAGTCAGTAGACATTGGTCAGGCTTTTCCATTTTCTATTTTTTGAAAATAAGAACTGCCTTTTATCTAATAATTGATAACATATTGTTACAGTACATTATACACAGTAGGAACTCTACATGTTAACAATTACATGTTATATATTAAATAGCATTTTGTATTTAATGTTGTATTAGCTATCAATCTAGGTAACCTAGTTCTTTTTAATGTATACCTTCTTATAATTTATTTTACAGCCATTTTTAGACATAGTTTTGTATATCTTCAAGTTAACGAGTGCAATAGGAGCTCAGGTGAGTTTACTTTTATTCTTTTTTTAAATTACTATAATGCTGTATTGTGAATAGCTGGATGGTTTGTAAGAATATATTTTATATCTCAAGAACATGTTTTTATAAGATTTACCTATAAAGTCTAATTATAAAATAATGCTATACTAGAGCTTTAAAATTTTCCCTAATATGACTTAAATTTTCCTTAAATCAGATGCTTGGAAAACTTTTGTGGTATTGATAACCATAAGTGCAGTGTTTAACATTGAACATACATGTACTTATTGTTGCAAAGTAATGTCTAAAAAGAGACTTGGAGACAATAATTTAAATAAGAAATCTGAATGTTAAAATATCAAGAATACTTTTAGAATGGCTATACCATTTTCAAGGATATTTTATGATAATATAAATGGTTGTTCCATGAGCCTAATTACCCTGTCTCTGATATTTGTGTTGGTAAAAATGACCTTTAATTTTTTCCTGAGTATTCTTATTAAAGTTTAACTTCAGTCATTTAATATGTAATGTTATTGTTATCTATACTAATAAAAGGGTAATATGCTAATTAGAAAGGGAGACCTTATGGGAGACCTTCCGGACGTCCTTCCGGACAAAGCCATGGTGGCGGGGCTGAGGCAGAGGCAGTTAGGGACGATCAGGCCAGGAGGGGAGGGCAGCTGGAGGTGATCAGGCTGGCGGAGGGGGCAGCTGGGGGCAATCGGGCCGGCAGGGGGGGCAGTTGGGGCAAGCAGGTCGGCAGGGGGGGCAGTTGGAGGCAAATAAGCTGGCGGGGGGGAGAGTTGGAGGCTGGCAGGTGGGGGCAGTTGGGAGCAAGCAGGCTGGCGGGGGGGGCATTTGGGGGCGATCAGGCTGGCAGTGGGGGCTGTTGAGGGTGAGCATGCTGACAGAGGGGGCAGTTGGGGGCAATCAGGCTGGCAAGGGGGGGCAGTTGGGGGCAAGCAGGCTGGCAGGCAGAGTGGTTAGGGGCGATCAGGCAGGCAGGCAGGTGAGTGGTTAGGAGCCAGTCGTCCCACATTGCAAGGGGGATATCCAACTGCTGGTTTAAGCACGATCCCTGAGAGGTCCCAGATTGGAGAGGGTGCAGGCCGGTCTGAGGGACACCCCTCAGCCGACCAGTCGCTATGACACGCACTGACCACCAGTGAGCAGATGCTCAACACACAGGCATGGCAACTGGAACAGACTGATGAATCTCAGAGGGAAGAGGGGAGGGCAGGAAGAGATTAACCAAAGATCTTATATGCATACTAGAGGACCAGTGCATTGGTGGGGTCCCTCAGCTTGGCCTGTGGTATTGGGCTGAAACCAGCTCTCCAACGTCCCCCGAGAGGTCCCAGATTGTGAGAGGGTGCAGGCCAGGCCGAGGAACCCCTGCTGTGCACAATTGGGGCTGGGGAGGGATGCGGAGGTTGGCCAATCTGGGATGGGCCGTGGGAGGGCTCCAGGGTATGTCAGGCCCATCTCGCTCAGTCCCGATCAGCCAGACCCCAGCAGCAAGCTATCCTACTAGTTGGAGCATCTTCCCCCTGGTGGTCAGTGCATGTCATAGTGACTGGTCGACTGATCTACCATCTGCCCCCTGGTGGTCAGTGCATGTCATAGTGAGCGGTTGAGCGGCCTTAGCATATCATTAGTGTATTATGCTTTGATTGGTTGAACAGACCACCAGACACTTAGCATAGTAGGCTTTTATTATATAGGATATATTATAAAAGCCTAAGCAACTGAACGACCAGTCATCTGGTTACTATGACGTGCACTGATCACCAGGGGGCAGACACTCAACGCAGGAGCTGTCCCCTGGTGGTCAGTGTGCTCCCACAGCCAACGTCCTGCAGCTAGCCAATATCCCATGTTTCTTCCCCCTGGCTGGCTGGCCCCGATCACTGGCCAGGCTGAGGGACCCCACCTGTGCATGATTTTGTGCACCGGGCCTCTAGTAACCATATAATAATGTAGTTGGTGTGTGTGTATGTGTGTATGTATATGTATGTATGTATGTATGTATGTATGTGTATATACTAGAGGCCCAGCACTGATTGAAATCGCGCAAGGAGGCACCCCACCTCCCACCGTGCGAGGAGGCACCCTGCAGGGGGCTGGGATCCGTGCCTGACCTGTGTAGCACCAGCTGCCGTGTTGTGTTGGCTGGGGTGGGGGCGTGCTCCAAGCCACACAGCAGCCGCTGAGAGCATGCCCCCGGCCACCGTGTTGTGTCTGCTGGGGTGGGGGCAGGCGCTCCTGTGTGTTGTGTCTCACTCTGGTCAGCCCCCAGCCCCAGCCTCTCCGTGTGTTGTGTCTCCACTCCCATGCGAGGAGGCACCCCACGGGGGGCCGGGACCTGCGCCTGACCTGTATAGCACCAGCCGCTGCATTGTGTCTGCTTGGGTGGGGGCAGGCGCTCCTGTGTGTTGTGTCTCCACTCTGGTCAGCCCCCAGCCCCAGCCTCTCCGTGTGTTGTGTCTCCACTCCCGTGCGAGGAGGCACCCCACGGGGGGCCGGGACCCGCGCCTGACCTGTATAGCACCGGCCACTGCATTGTGTCTGCTGGGGTGGGGGCAGGTGCTCCTGTGTGTTGTGCCTCTGCTCTGGCCCGCCCCCAGCCCCAGCCTCCCCACGGTCGCTGGGGCTGGGGGTGGCACACAGTCCCCTCCCACCCATCTGCATGCGCAGCTCCTCCTGAGTGGTCGTGATGCAGCCGCCTCCTGAGTGGTTGTGACACCCAGCTAATTAGCATATTCCCTGTTTTTATATATATATATATATATACTAGTAGCCCATCGCGTGATATCACGCACAGTAGGCTGCCTGCCACTTCCGCGGGAGCTGCACTGCTTCCGTGGGAAGCAGGCCCGCCATCTCCTCTCCGGGCCTGCACTCAGCCATGGAGGCTGCGGGCTGGCACCCTTGTGCCCCAGAGGCCCTCCGCGGCTGGGGCATCACCACAGTGACGAAGCAAGCGTCCCACCCCAGCCACTCCGTGCCCGCTGCCCAGAGGCCCTCCGTCGCTGTGGCAACAAAGCAAGCATTCCGCCAGGCTGCTCACGTTGCCTGCTCTCAGCGGCAGCCCCCCCCCAGGACTGGGGGACTCTGGCGAGGCTGAGGGGACTGGGTGCCGCCATCTTGTGGCAATGGTCGCTGTCATCTTTGTGATGGAGTGACGGTTAATTTGCATATTACCCTTTTTATTAGCTAGGATATTTTGTAGTTGATTCATAAATAATTTATATAGTGGTTTTTGTTCCTTTCCAAAAAGCTGGGAAAAGCAGTTTTCTATTTGAGTTTTATTGTCTACTTTTCTTACTTTTTGCTATTTCATGATCCAGACTTAATTATTCTTATAGCATGTTTTCCCTCTTGTCTCTATGCTGTAATATTTTTTATGGTTCTTTTTACATTTTATCTGATTCTGTATTTTTTGAAGGTAGAAACTATGTTTTAGTTATATTTTTGCCCATATTTGTTGCAATGCATTGAATCAGTTGTATTTAATTTTAAAAATCTTGAATATACACTGTATTCTACACATATTGTACTGGGCAGTAGGAATCAAAAGATGAGTAAGACAGGAACTACTGAGGAGGGATTATGATCTGGTAAAAGAGGTATTCAAGCAATTATAATGCGGAGTGATAGTCCAATAATAGAAGTTTGAATAAAGTATTTACTCTTGGAAGAATTGGAGGTGATATTTGAGCTGCTTTGAAGAGGATGAGTAGACATCCCTAAATGTCAGGCTTGCCAGACATAAGAACAACTTCATTGAATGGCATGTTCAGGAAACAGTTATTTTAGAATGGCAGAACATAGCATATATGTATGGGAATGAGGGAAGTGTCGTGATGAGCTTGGAAAGGTCAGCTTGAAGACTCTGTCTTGGAATGGTCAGTGGGCGATGAGGTCCCTTATCACGTTAGAAAATGTAGAGCTGGAAGCAAGGTGTATGAGAATGGAAAGGCAGATGGAGCTTCTTTGGAGGAGCTAAGCTTGAGGCGCTATAGAGCAGTGAGGTGAAGATGAGTAGTACTTGGAAATAATGTCTTGGATTTTTAGGAGTGATGGGACTAGAGATATAAATTTGGGAGAAGAAAGCTAAGAAAGAAACCTTAGAGAATATTAACATTCAAAGAGAAGGTAAAAAGGAGATCTGAATTATTGTGGAATCTTGAGTAAATATCAAGAAGAGTTCCACTGGAAGTTTTAGATGCCATAAAGAGTGATGATGACTGACTGCAATTAGGAGTTCTTAGGTGAGCATATTTGGGAGAGCTAGGGATGAGCTGCCAGAGGTGGGAGGAGGAGTAGATGAGTAGTAAAAGCTTAGAGGTCCAGTGTTTATTTATTTATTTATTCAGAAAAGAAGGAAAAAAATTAATCAAAAGTTCAACTTCTTTCAAAGTCAGAACTTAATTATAGAAATTGTATATGTTGTGTTCAGTAAATTTATTAGATATCCTTGAACTTTGTATCTTTCTCTTGCAATAATAATAGGGCCCAGCGAGCATGATGGCCTATTTGCTTGTTTCTGGGCTGTTCCTAACTCGACTTAGAAGACCCATTGGTAAGATGACAATAACTGAGCAAAAGTATGAAGGAGAGTATAGATATGTTAATTCCCGGCTCATCACAAACAGGTAAGGAGAAATGTATTAAATGTATTTAGCTGTACTAAAAATTTATTTTTATGGATATTGATATCATGTAAGTTGACTTCAAAAATCAGTAACACTGTTATTGAAATTAGGGGTGTGTGTGTATTTACCTCTTTTGAAAATATACATTTTGAAGGATATCAGTTTTATAACCTTTTTTCTAGTTAACTATGTATTACTTCTGATTCATCTCTTTATGTTATTGACTAATTTTCTGTTAATTTTACTTTAAACATAGTCAAAATACAATTCAAATTTACGTATAATACTTCAAAGAAAATTTTGTCTCAATTTATCCCAAAATGTTTTTAAGACTGTGTTTGTAATACTCAGTAATTCAGTCTTATTGCATATGCCTCTACCTATTTTCCACAAAAATCCAAAATAGGGAGAAAAAGTATTGAGCTTTGGAGCCAGCCTGATTAGTTTCAAAATCTACCTCTTCTACTCATCCATTATACATATTCAATGACTTTTGGCAAGTTGTTTATAGCTTCACTTTTTTTTGTTTATAATAGGTAGATAACATAGACCTATTTTGAAGATTAAATATGAAATATATATAGCTTACAGGACAGTTTTTCCCCCCAAAAAAACACATTTTTATTGATTTCAGAGAGGAAGGGAGAGGGAGAGATAGAAACATTATTGATGAAAGAGAATCACTGATAAGCTGCCTCCTGCATGCCCCCTCTGGGATCGAACCCGCAACCAGGGCATTGACCAGAACCAAACCTGGGTCTCTTCAGTCCGAAGACCGATGCTCTATCCACTGAGCCAAACAAGCCAGGGCTATAGGACAGTTTTTTAAAATTTTATTTTTTAATATTTATTATTGAGAGCATTATAGATATCTACCCCCCCCCCCCTTTTCCCCGTTTACCCAGATCCCAATCCTCTCCCACCACTCTATACCACTCTATTATCTGTGTCCATGGGTAATGCATATATGCATATAAGTTCTTTGGTTAATCTCTTCCCCCCTTTGCTCTGAGATTCCTCAGTCTGTTTACAGGACAGTTTTTGATATGTAGCGGTGCTCAGTAAATTTTCTCATAACCTGTCAACATTATGTTATTTTTAGGGTACTAACATTTATTATTACCCTATAGGCATTTACAAAATTACTCTTTTAATAGTTCCCTCTTCTTTACTTCCTTAGATTGCTAAAATGGTACTGGTTTTAAATAAGGTTTTATGCTCCAGGGAGGCAGAGAATAGATGGTTGCATAGAGAGGTGATTTGCCAAGTGACTGAAAGATGGTATCAGCTAGGATTCTTTCTATTGTAAGAAACAGAAAACCCTGACTCAGAGGGCTCTAACCTAAGGACATTTACTACTGCACATAAGAACTCGTAAGGTAGAGCAGTTCCTGACTCTTGATGTTCTCTTTGCTCTGCCTCCTTTTATGTTGCCCCTTTCTTCAGCCTGGTTGTTCTTGTGATAACAAGATTTCAAAAGTAGTTCCAAATCTCATTAAGCTTCTTCCCTTGCAAAAAGTCTGGAAACAAAAATGGAGCCATCTCTTCTGCTGTATGAGAGCAAGGAAACTTCCCCAGAAGCCCTACTACAGACCTTCTTTCACATCTCATTGGCCAGTCATGCCTCAAGCATTTACAGCAAAATGATTGGCTTAGAACATAGAAACTCATCCCCCCTGTAGATGGTGTTGAGGCCATTACCAAACCTTTTAGATAACCTGAAAAGGTTAGGTAACTTTAAGAAAATTAGGGTTCTCTTAGGAAAAAGGATGAGGATGAGAATAGATGTTGGAAAGGCAGCCATCAGTACTCTAGGATGTCTTATCCTTTCAGGTTTTAGAGGGGGTCTAAGCTGACTCAGTTCAGGGGAAGTAGAATTCTTACCCCATCTTCTTCTATCAGCTTAAATGTGAAGAGGAGATTGAAGGAAGTAAGAAAACTAACTATAGGTGCAGAATTATATTTCTGTTTCTGATGCGTTGGGGCTCTATCATTGTATCAAGGGAACCATGAAACAGGTCAAATATGATGAGTCTTTATGGAAAGTTAATTTTACTTGAAGGAGTTGAAATAGAAGTTGCCTTATTCTTATGATGGAGAAATACAGGCATATTTTGGAATAGAATATGTAATTCACATAAATTATTAAGGGAGAAAAGAAACTTGAAATAATTGTTAGGTGTTCATTAAAGGCTGTTTTAACTGTGCCTTCAGGACTCCTATGTAAATATTTACTTTCCTTTGCTGTAAGAGGCCCTTTGCTGTAAGAGGTGCTTTGCTGGGAAAGTTTATATCATACTGAATAAATGGAAAGACTGAAACACGAGGGTCAGATATGGTCATTTTTAATCTCAGCTGCTTGACTTGCTAGCTGTATGACTTTAGCAAATTTACTTAATTACACTGAACCTTTCTTCATCTGTAAACACACCCTTTTATTTCTAATCAAGACCCTTGTGGCCCTGTGGGCCCATTCCAACCAGCTCAAGAAAACACAAGTTGTGAGGATATGTTGGGGTTTCAAGAATAAGAACAATGATGCAGCTAGGCTCCCTGGGAGCTGGCACTGTGAGGCCATGAAATCTGAGTTTGCCTTTCTGTCTTTCAAAGGCTGTATGTCATGGCATCACTACCTGTCTTTCTCCAGCTGTTGTTTTCCCCTTTCCTTCCTGTCTTGGTCTGTACTCAATTTGTAGTTTATGATGGCTGTCCCTGCCCTGCCTTCTGTATATCATGGCAGCTTCCTTCTTATTTCTTATTTCTTCATTTTGATTTCTGAGGGTTAGCTCAACACACTTTTCCCAGCCAGTTACATATGGCACATACAACACATGGTTGCAGTCCAGTCTAGGATCTAGTCAGGTATGTATTCCTATGCTCGGATCAACTGAGCCCGGAGCTGGGTCTCAAGTGCAGACCACTACTTGAGATGTACTTGGTAAGCTCTTAGTCACAAAAATGCTCATTTAAATAAAAATATTCAGTCATAAAATACTGTTTTGCAATTTTTCAGGCTTGGTTAACATAAAAATTAATTGCTAAATTATTTTTTTAATAGTGAAGAAATTGCCTTTTATGATGGGAATAAAAGAGAAAAGCAGACAATCCATGCAGTCTTCAAAAAACTGGTAAGAAAACATGCTTGAGGCTCATGTATTTGGGAAAGGTTTTTTTTTTTTGCTTATGTAAAAATACAAATATATTGTTTTCATTAAACAATGTGAGAATAAAAACTATCATATCAATCTATTAAGTTGCCTAATTATAAAATGGTAGATTTATTAAAATAATTGTCAGCATATTTTTACAGAGGTTGCATAGGAGTCTTATTTAGTGATTTCTACAGAAAATTTGTTTCACTAGCATTCATGAAAATACTGTGAAGATTATTTAGAGCAGGTGCCAGCAAACTTTTTCTGTAAAGAACAAGATAATACATACATAGTTTAGGCTTTTCAGGTCTTATGGTCTCTATTAAAGGTATTCAACTCTGCCACTCAAATGTAGCCATCTATAATCTATAATAATAAAAGCGTAATATGCTAATTAGGCCAGATGACCTTCTGGACAAAGCCGGGGCTGCGAGGGAAGCCCAGGTCCCGGGTGCCAGAGGGAAGCCGGTGCTGGCAGCTGGGGGAAGGAAGGCCTACTCTTGCATGAATTTTGTGTATTGGGCCTCTAGTATCCTATATAATAAAAGGCTAACATGCAAATTGACCAAACGGCAGAACGGCTGGTCACTATGATGCTCACTGACCACCAAGGGGCAGACACTCAACCCAGGAGCTGCCCCCTGGTAGTCAGTGCGTTCCCCCAGGGGCAGCACCGCTTAGCCAAAAGCCGGGCTCCGCAGCAGTACTAAGGACCCCTAGGGATGTCCATCTGCCGGCTGACTTCGGTTGGACATCCATCAGTCGGACATCCATCAGTCGGACATCCCTCGAGGGCTCCCAGACTGAGAGAGAGTGCAGGCTGGGCTGAGAAACCCCCTCCCCCTCCCCCACCAAGTGCATGAATTTCATGCACCGGGCCTCTGGTACTATATATACATGAATGAGTGTGGCTGTGTTCTAATAAAGGCTGGATTTGGACTGTGGGCCATAGTTTGTTGGCCCTTGATTTAGAATATAAACATTGTTTCTTGTGGAAACTATATTTCAGTTTTTATTTACTTGCTACTTGGAAAATTTGAATTCAAGTAATTTTATTTATTATTTATTCAAAAGATATTGAATGCCATCTAGTTGCCTGAACCTGTTCTAGGTGCTAGTGTGTTAACAGTGGTGAATGTGATGGCAAAATCCTGCCTTTATGGAGCTTACATTTTAGTGGAAGCTGGTGAAATTTAATACATATTTGAAGTGACTTAAGAAGATTAAAATGGTTGTCATTTAAAATTATTTCATAAATTGGATTTTTGCCTTATGTATATTTAACATGACAACTTTGATAGTGCTCACTAAATTGCATTTAAGGTAATTTTCCAGGACATTGTTGTTCACCAGCCCACTCTTCACATGGCTTGTTTATACTTATCCTTTACCTTTCAGCCCAAAAGTTTACATCTTATTGATGCCTTGCCTGCTCTGATTAGTCTGTCTGAAATGGCTTCCACCACTTACTTTCCATTTTAATGATCTGTGTCCTTAAATGCATATATTGCAATTTATAATTACCTGGTTTGTTTATTAGTTTGTCTGTTTCATTAGAATGTAAACTCCATGAGCTCAGGAACTTTATCTGTTCTATTCATTGTTGTATCTTCCGTATTGAGCACTGGATGTAGCACACAGCATTCATTGAATAAATGTTCCAGCCATTGTTCTTTTGCAGAAGGTAGTAAGAGCAAGCTAGCCAGTACTTAGGAAAGCCACATTTTAGTGGAGGAGTCAATAAATATGTAAACAACTGGATATTTTCTATGATTTCAGATGGTAATGAACTCTGTGACCAAAGATATAATAAAGTGGTAGAGTATGATGGAGGCTGCTTATTAGGTATTTTAGCTAGGAAGGCAAGATCTTTTTTGAGGAGGTGGCATTTCATCAGAAACCCATTTGAAGTGGGGGGTGTTAGTTTCAAAATATCAGTATCTAGGAAGACTTATTCCTGGCAGCGAGCACGGCAAGAAGAAAGCCTTAGGCGGAGCATGTTTTTGAAAGCTGCATTTCTGGAACTCAGTCGAAGGAGCAAAGTAATAGCAGATGAGGTTTAAGATAGAGCCCAGTGACAGATCATGCAGGACCTTGAATAATCCGATAGATGAAAAATGTGAGAACACTAAAGATGCAGGATAAAAAATATTTTTAGAATTGTAATTTTGAGATAATGCATGCTCAGATTAAAGCTACACACTCGGACTTTGTGGTCTTAATTTAGATAGAGTAGTGATATCATTCATCACAAACCAGATGTCTCCAACTAAAGTAAAGCATTGAGTGCCAATCTGGACTGCTAGTGTTCAACCTAAATGCTCTCATCCTTCTGTTCTTTTTGTTTTGATTATTAACAACCAATAATCAAAACAAAGCGAAGCATATATGTATCTGATAGTTTTGTGAATAAATATCATTGTACTATTACATGTAAAGGATCCCACATTAACATCCTTTATGTAATTTTCATTCTGTTTGTAAAGAAATGGTTTCATGAAGTGTTCGTTCGGCACCTGCTCTGAGATCATCATTGTGCTTGATGAAATGTGATATACAATATAATCAGAAATCATTTGTACTCAGTAAATATTTGTTGAATAAATATATTATACAGTTTCTTTTATCCTTATGGTAAATTTGTGTGTTTTTTAAACATAGAAAATAATTATATTTTTGCTTTTGCTTTCTGCCAGGTGGAGCACCTGCATAATTTCATTTTGTTTCGGTTTTCTATGGGCTTCATCGATAGCATAATTGCCAAATGTACGTATGCTATAAAAGAGATAGTGGAATGAGATTTGTGGAAAAAGTGGAGTATTTTAAATCTTAATTGCTTTGTTTCAGATCTTGCCACTGTAGTTGGTTACCTAGTTGTCAGCCGCCCTTTCCTAGATTTGTCTCATCCTCGACATCTCAAGAGTACACATTCAGAACTTCTGGAGGTAAAGTAGTAATAATAATAATGGTACATTGAAAATTTAAATTTAAAAATAAGGAAAACCTAGTTTTTGCCCTAGTCGGTTTCGCTCAGTGGATAGAGCGTCAGCTTTTGGACAGAAGGGTCCCAGGTTTGATTCAATTCAAGGGCACATACCTTGGTTGTAGGCTCGATCCCTGGTCCCTGTCAGGGCATGAGCAGGAGGCAGCCAATCTATGTGTTTCTCTCGCATCGATGTTTCTCTCTACCTGTCTCTCCCCTGCCCTTCCACTCTCTCTAAAAATGAATGGAAAAAATATCCTTGGTTAAGGTTTAAAAAAAGAAGAAAAGAAAACCTAGTTTTTAATCCTAGAAATGTAAGTGAAAACTAATATTTATTTCTATTTAAGGATTACTACCAAAGTGGAAGGATGCTTTTGCGGATGTCTCAAGCTCTGGGTCGAATAGTTTTGGCTGGCCGTGAAATGACTAGATTGGCTGGGTAAGTAAGATTAGTATTGAGCAGTTGCAGAGAATTTTTAAAAATATGTTATCCTTAGTGATTGTGCTCTGTTGAGGTTAAGATCAGTGATAACTGAAGCTGCTACTCCTGGTTTTGATAAAGAATTAAGTAAGATTTATCTCTGATAGTGAAGTCTTTATGTTTTCTCTTAGATCAGTGGTTCTCAACCTTTCTAATGCCGCAACCCTTTAATCCAGTTCCTCATGTTGTGGTGACCCCCAACCATAAAATTATTTTCGTTGCTACTTCATAACTGTAATTTTGCTACTGTTATGAATCATAATGTAAATATCTGTGTTTTCCGATGGTCTTAGGCTCTATAACAGCGATTCTCAACCTGTGGGTCGCAACCCACAGGTTGAGAACCGCTAGCAGGGTCGCCTAAGACCATTCCCACTGGGGATATGCCCGCAACCAAGGCACATGCCCTTGACCAGAATCGAACCTGGGACCCTTCAGTCCACAGGCCGATGCT
This sequence comes from Plecotus auritus, assembly GCF_963455305.1. NCBI lineage: Eukaryota > Metazoa > Chordata > Mammalia > Chiroptera > Vespertilionidae > Plecotus > Plecotus auritus. The sequence continues at coordinate 75,237,005 of NC_137771.1, forward strand.
CTATCCATTGAGCCAAACCGGTTAGGGCTAATATTAAGAACATTTTATCTTTTCCCCTCTTTATTTTTTAAAACACCTTTTAATTATTTTTTAATATATATATTTTTTATTGATTTCAGAGAGGAAGGGAGAGGGAGATAGAAATATCAGGGATAAGAGAGAATCACTGATTGGTTGCCTCCTGCACGCCCCATACTGAGGATTGAGCCTGCAATCTGGGCATGTGCAGGAATTGAACTGGTGACCTCTTGATTCCTGGGTCGACGCTCAACCACTGAGCCACACCAACTGGGCTCTTTTCCCCTCTTTTAGAATAAGAGAGGAATCTTCCAAATCTTCTGTTTGCAGGTTGGTAGCAGCCATTTGGGATATCCTATATACTAAAAGCCTAATATGCTAAGTGTCTGGTTGGCCACTCAACCAATTAAAGCGTAATATGCTAATGCTGCTCAACCACTCACTATGACGTGCACTGACCACCAGGGGGCAGATAGTTGGCCAGTTGACCAGTTGCTATGACGTGCACTGACCACCAGGGGGCAGACGCTCCAACTGGTAGGTTAGCTTGCTGCTAGGGTCTGGCCAATCGGGATGGGCCAGACACGCCCTGGAGCCCTCCTGTGGTCTCGGCCTGGCCTGCGCCCTCTTGCAATCCTGGCTGAAGGACAGCCCCCCCTCCCCAAGTGCATGAGTTTTGTGCACCAGGCATCTAGTGTATAATAAATACCTTCATCAGATAGAAGGCATCTTTATACCAGGCTTTATAGCTCACTATAGCAGGAACTCAGGGCCTAGGGAATGCCCTAGTACTAGTCCTTCTATAGTATCTACTAGAAACTTCCTTAAACTTCTAGCAGCAAACAACTCTCTTGACTTACCTACTAAAGAAGTATCTGTTGAGGTAGGAATCCTATGAAACCTCTCCCTTTATCCCATGTTTCTGCTTTCCTGCTGAAATATAATAGTAAAACATGCATACTATCACTAATACTTTATGTTAATGAGACTTCTTTTAGGTTATTTTATTTACACTAGATAATAATTTTAAACTTCAGTTAAGTTTGTTTAAAATAAAAGATGTGGTTCAGGATGGGTGACTCAGTTGGTTGGAGCATTGTCCCATACACCAAAAGGTTGCAGGTTTGATTCCCAGACAGGGCACTTGCCAATGTTGCTGGTTTGATCCTGGGTGTGGGCATGCATGGGAGGCAACCAATTGATGTTTCCCTCCCTCCCTTTCTTCCTCCCTTCCTTCCTCCACTCCTCTTTCTCTAAAAAAACCTATACTAATAAAAGGGTAATATGCTAATTAGACTGGATAGACCAGACATCCTTCTGGACAAAGCCGCAGTGACTGCAAGGGCCGAGGAGGGCAGGCAGCCACTGTAGCTGTGAGGGCCAGCAGTGACAGCAGCAGCGGGGTGATGGGGGCGGTGGCTTCCCCTGACCGGCCTGGTCGCCTCCCACTGAGGGAGGCCAGACTGTGGCTTAGGCCCATGGGGAGTGGGCCTAAGCCATCAGTAGGACATCCCCTGAGGGCTCAAAGACTATGAGAAGGGGCAGGCCGGGCTGAGGGACAACCGCCCCCCGCCCCCCCCCCCCCCCCGCCCCGCCATCCAGTGCATGAATTTTCGTGCACCGGGCCTCTCGTAAATAAATAAAAACAAATCCTTGGGTGAGAATTAAAAAATAAAACAAGATAGGAACTTATACAATGTTATATGTCAATTTTATCTTAAATAAATAATATAAAAGATATGATAGCCTCTGGAGATTTGACCATAACTTTTTTTTTTAATTTCAGTTTTACTGCTCGGATTTCAGAATTAATGCAAGTATTAAAGGATTTAAAAAATGGAAAATATGAACGCACAATGATCTCTCAGCAAGAAAGGGGTAAATATGAATGTTCTAGGTCTTATAATTTAAGTTTTTGCTTTAATACACAATGTGATTATGATACTTTAATACTTATTTTCTATTTAAGGTATTGAAGGAGCACAAAGCATTCCCTTGATACCTGGAGCTGGAGAAATCATCAATGCTGATAACATTATAAAGTACATACAGAAAAAGTCTTTTTAGGACCATAAATATTTGTTAAACTACATAGTACCTTTTCTTTCAGCTACACTTGTTTAGTGTTTAATGTAAAATTATCCTTTTTTTTATTAATTTCTTCTGTAGATTTGATCATGTTCCTTTAGCAACGCCAAATGGAGATATCTTGATCCGAGATCTTAATTTTGAAGTAAGTTTTAAAATTGTTGTATAAAAACTTAACTTATCTTTAAAATGTGAAATGCATAAGGGTTGAATATTTAAAGTAATTTTAAGGCTTGACTTAATCTCTGAATCCACAACATAGCTTTAACAAGTAAGTGCTTGAAATACTCAAGAAATCTATTTTTCTTAATTGATGACTTTAGAGTTTCAGATATTACTATAAAAAATCTTTTGCAAATTAAGTCCTTGGCTAGTGTAACTGAGGAACTGAATTTTAAATTGTATTTAATTTTAATAAATTTGATCTTAAGTAGCCACATAACTAGTAGACAGCATAGCTCTAGAATTCCTCTCTATATGCCTTTGTATGTGGCCTTTTGTAATTTGTGTTATGTGTAGGGATTCTTTTCAACTGCTTTCTGATAATTTACAAAATAAGGTATGTAATTATTGTATTTGTTTTTATTTTTTACTTTTAAAGATAATTTTATTGATTTCAGTGAGAAAGGAAGAGTGAGAGAGATAGAAATATTAATAATGAGAAAGAATCATTGATTGGCTGCCTCTTTCACGCCCCACACTGGGGTTCGAGCCCACAAGCCAGGCATGTGCCCTGACTGGGAATCAACTGTGATCTCCTGGTTCATAGGTTGACGCTCACCCACTGGATTTGTTTTTAAATTGTTATAATCTTACATGTCTTCAATTTTCCTATACTTAGTAATGTATATTTATTAATTACATCTCTACTTCCTTTTTTAAATGAAAAATGTTAGTTATGCTAAGTAATTTAACTTATTTAAATAACAATGAGCATTGTATACTATATTTTTTAAAGCCAGGAAACACAAGTGGAAATAGAGAAAATGTAAATATAGTTAGTAAATATTGAATGCCTGCAAGTATTACAGAAGTGTTTTCTCATTTAGCTGTAGGCACTTTAGTCAGGCTTGATTTCAGGTATAAAACAGATCAGAACCCCATCTTTGTTAGATTTCAGTAGCCCCATTACTGCCACACCCCAAGGATCAAAAGGGTCATCCAATTTCTTCATTAAAGAATCCTCTTGGCCCTTTCTTCCACTTTCCCTCACTCTGTCTTTATGCAGAAATAATTAATCCAACAATACAGATGCACACATGGCTTAAGCATGTGGGGTGGGATTTGGGACTCTATGTATGCACAGGTACAGATAGTAGGTAAGAGTATGATTAAGGTCTGTAATGTTACTCACTTTTGTCATAAAGTACCACACGAAAGCTCTCATTTGCCTTTTAGTCCAAAAGCCCTTCCCTTTAAGGCCTTTATGTTTGGATTTAATATACTTCCAGCCAGTTCTTATAACTTCACTTTTATACTCTCAGAAAGGCTGCTACTTTCTTGCTCTTATATTGGTTTCATTTGGCAAATCCTAATGGAGTACCCAGTTATGCCCCTACTTGTTCAAGTTTTTTACTTTGTGACTATATTTCATACCCCCTGTTATCTATTCTGTGATTCTTTTTTTTCTCCTCCACTGTTTCTTTGACTTCTGTCCTTTTGAGCTACTGTAATGAATTCCTCTTTTCTCTTCCATCTCTGACTTAAGGAATTTTAAGTTAGAGGAATTTTAATTTGCTTTTCTTCTTTATTTTTGTGTTTCCATTTTATTCTTTTTGTTTGTCTATTTGGTTTTCTTAATTGTTGACTCTATTGCAGATGTCTCCCATCCCTCCTGCCCTTCCACCCTGCCTCCCACCAGACCTTTATCACTTTATTGTCCATGTCCATGGGTTATGCATATATGCATATATATTGTTTGGTTGGTCTCTTCTCATTCTCCTCTCACTTTTCCCCTCTGAGATATGTCAGTCTGTTCCATGTATTCTTTTCACTGTTATTCTTTTTTTTAAAAAAAATACATTTTATTGATTTTTTACAAAGAGGAAGGGAGAGGGAGAGAGAGAGTTAGAAACATCAATCAGTTGCCTCCTGCACACCCCCTACTGGGGATGTGCCCGCAACCAAGGTGCATGCCCTTGACCAGAATCGAAACTGGGACCCTTCAGTCCGCAGGCCGACGCTCTATCCACTGAGCCAAACCGGCTAGGGCTCATTGTTATTCTTAACATGGCCTTCCTTTATTCAACAAACTATCCTTCAGTTCTTTTTTACCTCCAGTTATTTTCTACCCGTCTAGCTTACTTGAAATAAGGATTCCTTTTGTCCTGGTTAGAGGTATAATAAAACGGACTTGGCCCCTATTCTACTTATCCTGGCTTATTGGCATGTGTCATTTATATAACTTCCTTTCAACATTTCTCTTTACAAACATTACCCTTCCTCACAAACCTTACAACTTTCAGAACCCACTTTTTTCCCCCTTCAAAATGACACGAAAACCATAATTTCTTTCCAATTAGAATTCTTAACCCTTAGAAACCTTAATTTTTAGGTGATATGTAAGTAATTAACATTTCTTAGATTAGCAATATATTCACATTTTAAAGAGATATTTTAAATAAAATACAAGACTTATTCATAAAAAAATAAATTAAACAGACTTGACCACCAAAAGTAAATGTCTTATACTTTATGATTAGTTTGTCAAATCACAAAGCAAATAACATAAGATTATTTGACATAAGAGATTGTGTAGCTTATTCCTATAAAAACTCAGCACAGGCATATTTATCTATCTAGATGTAGATTGAAGAGACCCTAAGATAGCTTATAAATTATAATATGGACGTTAAAGCAGTACTTTGTAACTTACTCAAATTTTTACCTTTCAGTGAGGTACATTTATAATGTATAAGAAGCCTATAAATCCCCAAAATCATTTATGGGTAGATATTTTTCATGATTTATTATGGTAAATTAATAGAAAGGATTTATAAAGAAGTTTTATTTTTCAGGGAATATTAAAATATTCAAAGCATTTGTTGCTCCATTAAGTCAATCCAGTAGCCTCACTAATAAAGTATTATTACAAATTCAATTTTCAGTGAAAGTTATTATTGGCTTTTAGTCTTTTTCTGTTGTTGTTGTTAATCCTCACTGGAGGATTCTTCTCCCCCCCATTGATTTTTAGAGAGAGTGGAAGAGAGAGAGGGAGAGAAACATTGATGTGAGAGGGACACATTGTTTGGTTGCCTCCTGCATTCACCCTGATGGGGGCTGGGGATAGAACCAGCAACCCAGGTATGTGCCCTTGACTGGGAATTGAGCCCAAGACCCTTAGGTGGGCGGGCTGACCCTCTATCTATTTAGCCACACCAGCCAGGGTAGCTTTTAGTCTTAATTCAATCCAGGAAAAAAAATACATTTTTATAAATCTTTAATATGGAAAAATTACCACTGTCTTATCATGACTGATGTCATAAGGGGAAGTTTTATCCCAACATTACTAAAAGCCAATGAATAAAGAAAAGTTAATGCTGAATCTAAGACAGTTGAGCATAGGAGTAACTGAAGAATGTCCGTAAGTCTAGCTATTATTTACATAATTACAAACTTGGTCTTATAGTTTCCTGACATATTGAAACAAATAGTATGGAGAAGTATTAGATACCAGTGAAGATTATAAGCAGTGAGGAGTAGAAAAAAGATATGACATTACTCAGAGCATAGTAGTAGGGAATCATGTAAGTAACAGCTCTCTGAACTGCGGGGGGGCTCATGAGGGCATCATTGTCCTAGAAGAGTAAAATTACTATATATAATAACCTTGTACTGTCAGGAATAGTCATTATATTCCATTTTATAGGAAAAGGAAATAAATTGCACATAAAGAAGTTCATCAAAATGCTACTTAAAAATAATTTCTCAGTTCATTCCTCTGAAAAAGTCATTCAGAATAGTTTATTCTTTAATATTGATTGCAAAAGATTTGGTCAGCTATGTGGTAGACCAGTAATTCTCAGCCTTTTTTTTAGACGCTCATTCTTTCTCTGTTTTTGTTGTGGTAAAATATACATAACATAAAATTTAACTGCTTTTACCATTTTTTAGGGTACAATTCAGTGGCATTCAGTACATTTAGTGTTATGCAATCATCACCACTATCTGTAGAACTTTTTCATCATAACAGACAGAAACTGTTTACCCATTAAACATTAGCTTCTCATTTTCTTACTCCTCCCATTTCCTGGTAATCTTTGTTCTACTTTCTGTCTCAATGAATCAGACTACTTTGGGTACTTAATATAAGCAGAATAATACAATATTGATCCTTTTGTTACTGGTTTATTTCACTTCATAATGTCTTCAGAGTTCATCCAAGTTGGAGCATGTTTCAGAATTTCACTCCTTTTTAAGGCTAAATAATATTTTATTGTATATATATGCTGCATTTTGTTCATTCATTCTCTCGGGTCACTTTTTTTTTGCTATAATAAAAGCCTAAGTGACCATTATGGCGGAATGATAAGAACGACCAGTCACTATGATGCACATTGACCACGGGGGTGTGGGGCAGATGCTCATCTCAGGAGCTGCCCCCTGGTAGTCAGTGCGTTCTCACAGGGAGAATCCTGCTCAGCCAGAAGCCGGGCTCATGGTGGGGAGCGCAGGGGTGGTGGCGGGAGCCTTTCCCACCTCCATGGCAGCGCTAAGGAGCAGTGAGCCGAGCGGTAAGGAGCAGTGAGCAGGCGGGCAGTAAGGAGTGTGGGGGTCCAGGACTGTGAGAGGGATGATCACCTGCCGGCTCCTGAACTGCAAGAAGGCACAGGCCGGGCTGAGGGGACCCCGCCCCCCCTTATTCCCCCAGTGCACGAATTTTGTACACTGGGCCTCTAGTTATGAATACAAACGGTTCTCCATTCCATCAGAGCAAAAGCCTTCAAAAATCCTCTCAATGGCTTACAATGCCCTGTAGGATTTGCCTGCCACTATCCTGTCCCCACTGCTTATCTCTGAGCTCATTTCCTACTACTATTCTGCTCATTTTTCTTCAGCCAAATCAGCCTCGCTTCTTCTTTTTTAATAGAACAGGTACATTCCTGCTTCAGTGCCTTTGAATCAGCCTTTTGTGGTAGGGTCAGTACTAGAACAATCTTCCTCTAGATAAATTCCTAATTCATTCCTTCTTTCAGTATTTGCCCAGTTGCCTGCCCTGACCCCTTTAAAAATGCAACCTCCCTCACCACTCCCAAATTTTCTTATGATCTATTTTTTTCTCCATAGCACTTATTTTTTAACATTATTTAATTAGCTTATTTATTATGCACACTTATTGTATGTCTCTCCCACTAGAATCTAGGCTGGTAAGGGTAGGGTTTGGGCTTTTTGTTTGATTGTTTTGGGGGGATGGTTTTGGTCTCTCTTTTTAAATGTAGCTCCATTGCCTAGAACAGAGCCTGACACAGAATTTAGTAAATATTTATTGAATTAAATAATAGGAACCTGAAGCTCAACAGTTAAAAAAAAATGTCTAAGGTAGGTGCCACAGCTCGGGTAACGCCTTTCTCTTCACCTTAGTTGTCTCCCTTCCTCCTGTGTACATTGCTGTGTAATGTTATATGCTAGATTATAACCCAGGTTTTCTGAATCTTCACAGGGTTGATTAACACAAGACTGCAAGCTTAGAATTTAGCCAGTTTTTTTACATATTCCTGTTTAACTTTATGTTGTTGTAGACCAGTTTGGTGGCACTTACAAATAGTTATAATGCATATATACTTTGATCCAACACATTTCTAAGAATCTGATATATAGAAACATATTTCACTAGTGCATAAATTTGCTCACTGTCTTGGAGGTTCATTGCACTATTACCTAAAAGAGCAAAATAAAATGCAGATAACCTAAGTATTTAAATAAATTATAACACATCGTTAATATAGGATACACTGCAAGCATTAGAAAAAAGAATGGAAGGAATCTGAATATACTGACCTGGAAGAATATTTATTGTATATTGTTAAATGATAACAAATGTAGGACATATATAGTACAATTCCATTGTTTTTTTAAGAAAGATTGGATAGCATAGGAAATATAGTCAATGATATTGTAATAATTATGTGCCAGGTGGGTACTGGAAATATTGGGGAATAACATTGTAAAGTATATGATTATCTAACTACTATGCTATACACCTGAAATTAATACAAAATAATATTTAATGTAAACTATAATTGAAAAATAAAAATTAGAAAAAAACATACATATTGATTGTTTTCAAGAATTCTCAAATTTTTAAGCTTTAGCTCTTTGTATTTGGTTGAGATTAAGTTGATAATATCAATAATGATTTTTAAATTAAAAAGTGAGTAAAATTTGAAAGTAAACAAAAATGAAGGGTCCTTTCAACCATACCCTCCACTGCTTCTATCTGATATTACATTTGTAGATAAAACAGAAAGCTTATCATTAGCAAAGAACGTTTGGACTCTGAGGAAATGTTCATTGTTTACAGATTCACTCTAGTTCATTTACTTAATTTAATTAAATTAAATCTGTTAAAATTATTCATAAATTCATAATTTTCTTTCAGGTACGATCTGGGGCCAACGTTCTAATTTGTGGTCCAAATGGATGTGGGAAGAGTTCACTTTTCCGTGTTCTTGGTGAAGTAAGTACAAATTGGCCTCAAGATTTTGCAGTTTTATTTTGCCATATGATCTACCACATTGTGAAATTTACTATTGCTCATCCCACTTTTCCTTTTATAGTTATGGCCTCTTTTTGGAGGACGTCTAACTAAACCTGAGAGAGGAAAGTTATTTTATGTTCCTCAGGTAAGACCTTGAATTATTTTGTAACCTTTAATTTAAAGATACTTTTACTTATTGCTTAAAAATTCACTTCTAATGAATTTTGATCTGTTATCAGAGACCTTATATGACCCTTGGGACCCTTCGAGACCAAGTTATATATCCAGATGGAAGAGAAGATCAAAAAAGGAAGGGGATATCTGACCTAGTATGTAACGGTTTATATCCCAGACCTGCTGAAAATACTCTGTTGAAAGTTCTTTTTCTTAACCAGTTACGTACTTTTAATGCCAGGCAGTTTAATCCCAACCTGTAGAGCTTTTAAATCTTTGATAGTAATTGTACTTTTCAACTTGAGGTAAAATGTTAATCACTTTGCGTAAATCTGACTCTTGAGTGTTTAACTTTGTTTACAATATTGTTTATTTTCTCATTGTCCTTGTCCTTTAATTATGTACAATAGTATCCTCCTTAAGCTGCTAGATATATTTTGTCAAGATTAGTATAGATAGGATTATAGCGATTTTAGTTTAAAAAATAAAGCAAGATAGAGAATGTTGGTATATTAATTACTCTTGATTTCATCTTTAATCATTTTTCTGAAAGGTACTGAAGGAATACTTAGATAATGTCCAGCTGGGTCATATCCTTGAACGCGAAGGAGGCTGGGACAGTGTTCAGGATTGGATGGATGTGCTCAGTGGTGGAGAGAAGCAAAGAATGGCAGTAAGTATACTCTGAAGACATTGCACAAAAATGCACCTGTTTGATTAATCAAGGCACACATTTTTACTTTTATATTTTTAATGGCAATTTTCATAGTATAGATTAGTTTAAATAATAATAAAGGTGCTCGAAAGTAACTTGCATGTAAATTTGAAATTCTGAAAAATTTTGAGTTTTCCTGTGAAAGAAAAAACTGCAGATGCAATTATATACCATTAATCCATTTTTTGTAGAAGTTGAGGAAACTTTGTACGATGTTGGTCTTGGGATATACAATAATTATGGTTGGGTTATGAGATCTCGTTCAGTATCTTTTCCCTACAGACATCTCTTCGTCTTACTCAGGCTATTCTCTGAAGTAGTTGAAGGTATTAGAGGTGATCAACCCTAATTTTATTCTTTATTCTGTTCTTGCCCTTTCCCTCGGTCATTATATATATCCTTGTGTCAGGGCTCAGTATCTACTACCTAAAATTATTTAGATTTTAAAGTTTTCTTACTATAAAAAAGCATTTGAAAGGAAGTTACCCCTAATCAAACGTCACTATAGAACAGTACATATTAAAAGTGATACTTTGAGTACTCTGTTAAGAGGGATCACTTTTAAAGAGTCATTTTCTAATGGAATATATCACAGTTTGAGCAGATCCAGAGGAATTTTTCTTTCCAGAATATTAGTCTTGTGGAAGTTAGAGAAAAGTGCAGCCAAGGAAAGACAACAAAAGAAATGGCTTATTGCAGAATTTCTTATTCAGTATCTTCAGGTTATATTCTACCTTCTTGTTGTCTCCTACCCCCTGATTTTGCATGTTGTTTTTTCCAAAATCATACCCATCCTATGCAAACGTAATATCAACCTAATGTTGTGATTTGTTTGGCTAGTGCTATATGAGTATAATTTAGAGTGAAGAATGAACCATAAACAAAAGAAAAGGGAGATGCCAGCCATATTCAGAATGGAAATTGGGCTGAAGGAGTGAAAATTTGAAGTGATTGGGCATTTCTTGAATCAATTTAGAGGATGGCTATAGGAATAACTACAAGTCAAAACAACAAATTTAAATTTCTGTACTATGACTTCAAAGAAATTGGGAGGATAGTCAAGATTTATAAATGGACACAATGGAAATTCAGGGAAAGAAAAATGTGCATAACTAATGAATCCTGTGTGTGTGGTATAAAGGTACAGAAGGGATAGTTTTTATTTGAAGACAAGAATGCAAGGCCTCGAGTGAGAGGATATCTTACAGAGTAAGGGAATGGGGCCTTAGCCAGTTTGATTCAGTGGATAGAGCATCAGCCTGCGGACCGAAGGGTCCCAGGTTCGATTCCGATCAAGGGCACATACCTCCGTTGCCCAGGCCTGGGCCCTGGTCAGGGCACGTGCAGGAGGCAACCAATAGATGTGTTTCTCTCACATCGATATTTCTGTCTTTCCTTCTCTCTTCCACATACTCTAAAAATCAATGGAAAAATATCCTTGGGTGAGGATTAACAAAACAAAACAAACAAGTAAGGGTGTGGGGAAGGAATCCTGTAAAGCCTGTTCACAGTGATAGAGTTGTTAGGAAAACGGAGAAAACTCACCCATGGCACTGCTGTATGACCGTGCCATTCACGGTATGTTCTGTGGGGGCCAATGTCTGGAGAATTGATCGGAAGTTTAAAAGAGCATATTGTTTTGCTACTTTCAAAGGGTTTGTGGAGAGAAAGAAAAGGCAAATGTAACAAATATTAACATTGATGAAGTTAGGTGAAGTATGTATATTCATTTTACTAGTCTTTCATTTATTTGGTAGGATTAAAAATTTTCAAAGTAAAAAGTTGAGTGAAGACGAGACAGTTTTTATAAATTATAAAAATTTACATTCATAAATTATAAAAATTATAATTTTTAGGAAGAACAGACTTGAAAAGTTTAACCACCTAAGATAAAATAGCGAATTTGTAAGTGTGAAGGTTTGTGTAAAACAAATGAACCAAAGGAATTTTGGGCAAGGAGAGTTAGGGTTTGAATTTGAGGGAATGGAATAATATTATTGAATAATAGAAGGTCTGGTGACAAACTTCTAAAAGTTACTTTAGTATAAATGTAGGGAAATGAGATTATTATCCCATTATTTTAATAGTAAGAAACCTAATTATGGTATAATTTCCACAGAGCTCGGTATTAGCCAAGTGTCTGCCTTTATAATCTAGTTAGCACTTGGGTGGGGAACGTGTGGCCCTCAGGCTGTATAAGACCTGTGAAATCATTTGGTCTGGCCCTGCCAAGGCATTAGAGGTGAGTTAATTAAATATTTGACCAAACATAGCAGGCTTTTTAAAATATATTTTTATTGACTTCAGAGAGGAAGGGAAAGTGAGAGAGAGAGAGAGAGAGAGAGAGAAACATCAATGATAAGAGAGAATCATTGATTGGTTGCCCTCTGTACATCCCCTACTGGGGATCGAGCCCACAACCTGGGCTTTCCCTTAATTGGAATTGAACCTGAGGCCCTTCAGTCCGCAGGCCAACATTCTATCCACTGAGCCAAACTGGCTAAGGCGAGTAGGCTAATTTTTAACCAAAACCATCCCCACAAGCCATGATATTTTGAATTTAATTTTGTCTATAGACACTTATGGTGTACAAAGGGTTAAGTCGATACTTTTGTATGACCTGAAAATGATGTTATAAATATCCAAATGGCCTTTGGCAGAAAAAAGACTCCCCACTCCTATGTTAGGAGATCCAAATTTTCTCAGCTAACTGTAATACAAGGCAGTATATAGCTACCAACAAAGTGCACTGGGAAAATGATGAGGAAAAGTAGATTGTGAATGGCAGATCCTGTTTAATCCTTCCAGCAGCCCTGTGAAGTAAGGTACAGGCAAGGGTAAGACTTGGCCAGCCTAAGCACCCATATAGCTCATGAATGGAGAACGGAGATTCAGGTGCAGGTGACTCTGACACCAGCACTTTTGCTCTTAACCAACATATTGTAGTCTTCGTTGTGCAGGTGGGTGTCTTTCCAGTTCTCTTCTCTCATTGCCCCTTGACATTGAGAGAAATGTCTCAAGTGACATTTCCTTTCAATGAAGTGACATTTCCCTTCATTGCACCCATTTGGGCCCAGCCAGCATCAGCCAGCATTGTTCCACCTAATATTATAAGTTGACGTATCTTATTTCTCTGACTGATAGTTAACCTTCCCACTCTACTATTTTTGTTCTTGTTTAGTAATGGGTTTTCTTACTGTGAATTATGAAAAATATGCATATGATAGAAAAGTTGGAACATTTATAAAATTATGAAGGGCCAAATCTCCTTACGAGCAATACCACTGTCATAAAAATTTTAGTGACTTTTTAATCCATTTAATTACAAAATATTTTCTTTTGCCTAATTGTAAACTATCCCCCTTCAAACTCACTGTGATTTCTTAAATATTGACCACTCCCTCTTCTTACAATTGATCAGTTCTCTCTTGACTGTTTCCTTTCCTGCCTGGTACAGACCTAATAATCCAGGGCCTGGCATGGGGCCTAGCACATAGGTATTCAGGAGGTGTTTCTTAAAGGAATAAACAAATGATCTCTTCCCCTTAACTTCCTTCCCCACTTGTTGTTTCCTCATATTACATGAATCCCAACCCAAGAGTGGTCATCTGCCTTGGCATTTCTGTGCATAGGCTTCTGAGCACAGCAGAAACAATCAGAGTGGTATGGATTGGTGCCACCACACTGCCATGGTTTCCAGGCCCACAGAGGCTCACAGCATGGCTTGGCAATCATTTTACCCTTTTTTGCCCCCTCTCTTATTTTTTATGGTAATTGTTTAAAAACCACCAACCTCTGGCTTCCTACACTATTACCTTACTCCACCACTCTGGGCAAGATAATGCTCCTCCTGCTTCTTACAGGAGGAAGGGAGAGGGATTGAGAGTTAGAAACATCAATGAGAGAGAAACATCGATCAGCTGCTTCCTGCACACCTCCTATTGGGGATGTGCCCGCAACCAAGGTACATGCCCTTGACCAGAATCGAACCTGGGACCTTTCAGTCCACAGGCCAACGCTCTGCTCTATCCACTGAGCCAAACCAGTTAGGGCTCCTCCTGCTTCTTAAAGAAAAAAAAGAGAAGCTGCTCAGTGAAATGACAGCTAACTCTTATTGAATGCTTAATAGATGATAGGCAACATGCTAAGCACTTTACACAGATTATCTCATTTAATTCCCACAAGAAGTCCTGCGAGATAAGAAGAAGAAATTGAACTGTAGTACAATTAAGTAGGTTGCCAAGCAAAGACAGCTAATAAAAACTAAAGCTGGTGGGGGTGGGGGTGGCTTATCAAGCTCAGGCAGCAGTGTGACTGCAGTATTCATAAGGATGGGGCAAAAGTACATTTACAGTTGTTTGTATGGAAAAATAATACAATAATAAATAATAATACAGGAATAAACTCTGTGATTCACGTACTCACAACTGTAAACCTACTTTTGCCCAACCCTGTATTTATTCACTTTACAGTCTTGTATTGTGGTATCAAGTAGCTGACAGTATAGTAGCAGAGAGATAAATGAGAAAATTTCCTCATAATGTGGTAAGTGTGGTGAGGAAGGAATGCAAAAAGTTCCATGAGAACACAGAGGAGGGGCATTGGTGTGCAATGCCTTCAAATAATCACTCCTCTTAATTAACTTTGCACTGGGCTGTCCTGACCTTCCTACTTCTACTGTCAATGGAGAGTATGCCATCCTTCATCTTGAAAAAAGCTAAATGCCTTTATCTGTGTTTTTGGACCTTTTCTCCTCTGACTTTATCACATCCCTTTTTTTCAGTTATGTAACTTTCTCTTTCAAAAAGAAATTTTCAGGTCTCTTTGATCTAAAAAGCAAACTTGTACTATAATATTATCAACAATCCTATCTAATAAAGAGAGAATATGCTAATTGACCTCACACAGTTGCAAAGATGGCGGTGCCCACAGCCAATAGGAAGGAATATGCTAATTGACTGCCCTGCCCTCAAAAATGGCGGCGCCCACAGCCAATAAGGAGGGATTATGCTAATTGATTGCAAAACCCTCAAAAATGGCACCCACAGCCAAGGAGGGAATATGCTAATTGACTGCCACACCCTCAAAAATGGTGGCACCCACAGCCACAAGATGGCAGCACCTGGCTGCTCTATATGCCTGCCTCTGGAGTCCCCCAGTTCCCTCAGGCCCCCAGCCACCCAGGGCCAGCCCGAGACGCAAGCAAGCCTTGGATGGCGGCTGCCCAGCCACCCCAGGCAAGCTTCGGATGGTGGCCGCCCAGACACCCAGGGCCGCCCGAGGCTCAGGTAACCAGGGCCGCCCAAGGCTTACACTGCTGGCAGTGGCAGCAGCAGAGGTGTGATGGGGTGTTGCCTTCCCCTGATTGCCAGGTCGCCTCCCGCCCCTGAGGGCTCCCGGACTGTGAGAAGGGGCAGGCGGGGCTAAGGGACCCCCCACTCCAGTGCATGAATTTTCATGCACCAGGCCACTAGTAAAAATATATTAAATAAATAAAAAGCAAACTTTTCTTTCTCTGTACATCTGAACTTGATAATTTATACTTGCTGTTTCCCCTTCCTTACCTCATACAAATAGGTATAAACCCCAAGAAATCTGTTTTATATGTTTTAATCATTCATTTATCCACTATTTTAATGTTTCTTATATATAAAGTGTTTGGTGTACAGTATTAAATAAAATGGGGTCTCTGCTTATGTGAATATTCTAGCTTAGGGAAGTAGACAAAGAAACAGATAACATACAAGTCAGAATCTATGAAGCGTTACGGAGATGTTATAGAAGAGACCCATGTGGGTTGACAGGGAGGGGTTCAGGGTGGGTTGTTAGAGGAGGCGACATTAGCAGAAATTTGAAGGATGCCAAAAGCTAAGTAAGACGTTTGAGACATAAGGAAAGAGACATGGTGCTAAGCCTCTAAGTCTAAAGCCTGAGACTAGACCTTGTGTTCTGATAGTCAAGAGGAGTCAGTGTTGGCTGGAATGTGGAGGTTAGACAGTGAGTAGGAATAAGATTGTGCAGGGCCATGTAGGCCACGGTAAGGAATTTGAGTTTTATTTTAAGTGACATGGAAATTGTTAAATGGTTTTAAGCAGAAGTGAAATTCTTGTTTTGCATTTCTGAGATCCTCTCTGGTGACCTGGAGAATGGATTGGAGATTTATTTGTGGTCAGATGATTGTGTTCTGGGCTAAAGGCATGATTGTGGAGATGGGGGACCATACATGCACTAGGATTTACTCAAGTAGACTAAAACTGAGGGGTGTAAGGAGGTGAAAGGGAGGAGGAGAGATAGGACAGGAAGAACTCACGGCTTTCTGGCTTGAGCAACTATCTGATGGTGTCATTTTCTGAAATGTTTAAGATTGGGAGTGATGGATGAATGGATTTTAAGGGGAAAATCTAGGAAATCTATCTGAGTTTTAGATTTTTAAAGTCTAAGAGTCCTGGGAGATATCCAAGTGGAAAGATCAAATAGGAATTTTTATATATCAGTCGGGAAATTAGAAGATGAAGTATGAATGAGAGATATGTATTGGGAGTTTACAAATGTACATAATATTTGAAATCATGAGATTTGATGAGAACACTTAGGGAGATACAATATAGGAAAAAGAGAGTTAGCCTGGAGGAACCCCAACATTTTTTTAAATTTTAAATTATTTATTGTTTAAAGCAGTGGTCAGCAAACTGCGGCTCGTGAGCCACATGCGGCTCTTTGGCCCCTTGAGTGTGGCTCTTCCACAAAATACCACGGCCTGGGCGAGTCTATTTTGAAGAAGTGGCGTTAGAAGAAGTTTAAGTTTAAAAAATTTGGCTCCCAAAAGAAATTTCAATCGTTGTACTGTTGATATTTGGCTCTGTTGACTAATGAGTTTGCCGACCATTGGTTTAAAGTATTACATGTAGTATTACATATGTCTCCTTTCCCCCCTTTTGAACTCTCCCCTCTTATATGCATGTATACAAGTCCTTTGGTTGATCTCTTACCCCCACCCTCCCCTGCCTTCCCTCTGAAGTTTGATGGTCTGTTCGATGGTTCTCTGTCTCTGGCTCTATTTTTGTTCATCAGTTTATGTTGTTCATTATATTCCACAAATGAGTGAGATCATGTGATATTTATCTTTCTCCGACTGGCTTATTTCACTTAGTGTAATGCTCTCCATGTCGATCCATGCTGTTGCAAATGGTAAGAGTTCGTTTTTACAGCAGCCTGGTATTCCATTGTGTAGATGTACCATAGTTTTTTAATCCATTCATCTGCTGATGGGCACTTAGGCTTTTTCCAAATCTTAGCTATTATAATGCTTAAGTGGAAGATGAAATGCTGGAAAAGAAACTGAGAGAGCAGCCAAAGAAGTGTGAAAAAACTTAAGGTCATGGTTTCACTGTCACTTTCTTAAGAAAGAGGGAGTGATTACCTGAGTTGACTTTTGCAGAGAAGATAAATTGGGCAAGGATAGAAAAGTGTCCATTGGTCCAGCAACATGGAGATCATTGTTAGGGGCAGATGGCGAATTGGAATATCTATTAGACAAAGGATCAGAATAAATAATTCCCAGAAAATAAAACACATATCTAAAGTAAACATGAGAAAATGTTCAGCATTTCTGCTAATCAAAGAAATGTAAGCTATAACAATCTTGATGTTAATTTGTACTTACAAAATTAGCAAAGGCTTTAAAAAATGAACAAGCCGATGAAACAGGTGCACAAAAAATTATTGGTGGGAATATTAATAATTAATGTTGATAATGTAATATTAATGGGCATTACTTAAGCAACAGAACATTTAAAGATAGACATATTTTTGTACCTGAGCCATTTATAAGTCTGAATTCTAAGATTTGATTACAATAGGTATCCTTTAATCTTGTGTACAGAACTTTCTTTAATATTAGTTGAAACTCTACTTCACCTCATATCAGTCCTGAAAGTTTTGTTTTACTCTGAACAATATTTTCCATGCATTACATTTCTGTCTTTGTTCAGGAAGACAATAGAAACAATTAAGTTTATTTATATAGCTTTCATTTCTGGGAAATAGATTTTTTGAGTTAGAATAACTTTCATACTTGTTTTATAAGACTGTAAGTGTGTACTTAATTTAAAGTAAATCTATTTTAGCTTATTAACTTCTGCAGGTGATTATGCAAAATATTTCTTTTGCTTCAGATGGCAAGATTATTTTATCATAAACCCCAGTTTGCCATCTTGGATGAGTGCACCAGTGCAGTGAGTGTGGACGTGGAAGGCTACATCTACAATCACTGTCGAGAGGTAAGTGGACAGGTTTGCAGTGTGAGGGTCCATGTCCTCCTTCCTGCTTTACTCTGTGTCCAACCAAATAGCTACCCAAAGAGAAGATTCTAAGTCATTAAGTAACAAAATTACTATCAAAGGAAGATATCTCTCTATAGCAAGGATTTTAAGGTGATTATAGATACAAGAAAAAGTAAATGAATTCTGTATATAATTCTCTTTAGCCACATCTTAGATATGACACCAAAAATATATTTAAACTTCTTTTTCTTTTACCTCATTCCCTATATTAAGAGTTAATAAACTGGTATATTTTTAATTTGTTCCATGAACTTTACCTAAATATGATTTGTGGTGTTTTTTTGTTGTTGTTGTTGTTGTTTTTTAATCAAGAAAATGTAACAGTAATCATTTGGCAACTTTAATTTATCTATTTTTTTCCCTCTGGCCTAGGCAGTATTTTACCAAAGCCTTTTCTGGGGCTATCTACATTGGTTCCATTCTATTCAGTAGTCTCAGTTGTTTTTTTCCTGTGAGAAATTATCACGAACATCTATACAAAATTTGGAGCAAAATCCAACAAGCATTTACATAAGTAAATGAAGTACAGAGTCTTTTAACATTTTGTAACTGTTCTTTGGGAGTTTAGCCTATCTAATAAAAGGGTAATATGCAAATTAATTGTCACTGCGTCACAAAGATGGCGGCACACATAGCCACAAGATAGTGACGCCCAGTCCTCTCAGCCCCGCCGGAGTCTCCCAGTCCTGGGGGGCAGCTGCTGAGAGTGGACACCATGAGCGGCCTGGTGGAATGCTTGCTTCATCGATTGACATACTGATGAAAGAATATATGTTACATTCATCTTTATAGGGAGATTTTTAACTACTGATTTTTGTTTCTTTAATGATTTGTTTTCTATTTTTGAGTAAGTTTTGGTCATTTATAATTTTTTATGCATTTGTCTATGTAGATTTTCAGATTCATAGGTATTAGAGGTGTTGGTGGTATTCTCTTACACATAAAACCAGATAGTCTCTATTTGATCAGTGATATAGAGGTGCTTCACTGGTAACTTTGTCATGTGATTTTCTTTATCTAGCCATAGCCTCTAAGTTCCCACATAAGATGCAGTTCTCCTGTTTTGTATCTTGACTTTAGTAATTCTATTATAAACAGTGCCTCACTAAGTCAGGTTCTAATTTAATTATTGTAGTATGAAAAGAGAAATGATAAATGAGCTTTCAGAAGTCAGATAATGGTTGTACTGTTGAAATTAATGCTTATTGACAACTGATATATAATATGCTTATTTTGTCCTACAGTTCCTAACCAATTTGAGAACCCTTCCATGTGGCAGCTAAACTTAGGACGTTTAAAGTTTTAAGTGATATTACTTTATATCATCACTTCATACAGCAGATGTGTAAATACGTTAGTCACTTAAATCTCATGATTGAAGTGATCCAGAATATACTTAACGCTGATTTTTATCACATGACAATAAGATTTAGAACTCATGATGGAAAGTTTCTGGATACAAACAATGATTTCTTAGTCTAAGCTCTATTGACAATTTGGGCTGGATAATTTCTTAGTTGTGGGAATCACCATAGGCAGTTTGGTGGTGTCTTTTGCCTCTGCCTGTTAAATGTCAATAGCACTCTCAGTTGTGACGATCAGAAATGTTTATGGACATTGCCAAGTGTCCTCTAAGAGACAAAATCACATGCAGACACCAACACCTAGTTGAAAACCACTGATCCAAAGCAATTAGTTAAATTAGTATTGTTTTTTAAATCTGAAGTTCAGATATGTGGAAGCTTATTTGCAATCTAAATCCAGTAAGTTTTTTAAAACCAAAAGATTTTTCATTATTTTCTGGCAAGCTCACTGGGTAGCCAAACCTGGCCTGAACTAACAAAAGACACTTAAACTCCTTTAACTATCGCACTGTCACTGTCACATGTATTGCAATAAAAACATTCATGTGTTTAATTATAGAATTTGTCCCAGAACCCTCTGGGGCTGGTAAATACTGCATTTCCAAAATATGAATTCCAAGACACATTCCAAAACAGGGTTTTCCAAAAACGATGATGACTCTGTATTGAAAAAGCAAATTGACTTTGGATAGTACTATATTGCTTTAATTTTCCTGATCTTGACCTTTTGCGATTTCTATCATTCTTATACTTTTTCCATGTATTTTTCACAATAAATAGAAAATGTGCTAGGATATATATTTTTCTGCCCCAAACAAAATAATACATAATGCTAATACCTGTTAGTTTGTTTTTGTTTTTTTCCATAAAGAACTTTACTGATATCTGTTCATTTTTATTATGTGGTTGATGGCCTATGCTTTGTATTACCTTGAACATTTGGCATCAATTGTAATTATTTTCTCTTTGACATTGATTTTTTAACTATAGCTACTAAAGACCATCATCTTAATATCTTAAACCAGCGGTCGCCAACTGGTGGTCCGCGAGGTCCGAAAGGTTGGCGACCGCTGTCTTAAACTATACAGAGTGGTTTAAATTGTAATCTATGTTATTGGTATAAACATAAGTCATTTCCTTGTAATAGGTTGGCATCACCCTCTTCACTGTGTCTCATAGGAAGTCTCTTTGGAAACACCATGAGGTTTGTATTTCTTACATTTTCTTCCTTTTTCTTTTTATCCTCACCCGAGGATATTCTTTCCATTGATTTTTAGAGAGTGAAAGTGAGGGAGGGGGAGAGAGAGAGAGACAGAGAGAGAGAAACATCAATGTGAGAGAGACACATCAATTTCTTGTCTCCCCCATGCACCCTGACCAGGACCGGGAATCAAATCTGCAACCTAGGTACATGCCCTTGACTGGAGATCAAACCCAAAACCCTTCGGTGCACAGACCGATGCTCTAACCATCGGGCCACACGGGTCAGGGCGCTTTGAGATTTCTTGGAGTATATTCCCTTATATATATAAACCTTAAGGGAAAAGGTTGATTCCGTTTCAGTCATAAAATGAAAGATGATTTCCTTAAATATTACTGTAATTAATTGTCAGTTTTGAAAGCTACAATATATATAAACAATCCCTTGTTATATATGATGAATATTTGAAAACCAGTTAGTGGTTCTCCAGTTTTAGATATCACTATTATATAATAACTGACTAAAATTTGCATAATTTTATCACAGCTGTGGCCAAGTAAACTTTTTCTTACCATCCAGTATTAGCAGAAGGGGAAAGAGTCTTCAGAAGGATTAGATCCCAAAAAGTCTAGGGACACTTTTAGTGGAGATCAGCATAACAGGAAACTGAGTGTTGTCAGCTATGTGTATCATTGCACTGTGATAAAGTAGCATTCATTAGGTAGTCACCACAATTTGTAAGATATTCTAGTGAGGTTTACACTGTGCAGATATCTTATTCTTGCCATTCCAGCAGTGCCACTCTCAGGATGGTAGGCAGTTCTTTCCAACTCTTAGTATAAAATGATCAAACCCTAAAAATAAACCCAGTTTAACTCATTCTATTATTATTATTTAATATATGTTTTTATTGATTTAACAGAGGAAGGGAGAAGAAGAGAGAGATAGAAACATAGTGATGAGAGAGAATCATTGATTGGCTGCCTCCTGCACTACTGGGGATTGAGCTGGCACCCGGGGCATGTGTCCTGACCGTGATCTCCTGGTTCATGTAATGTTCAACCACTGAGCCATACCAGCCAAGCTCATTTTATTTCCTTCTTTTTTTTCTTTCCCCTCCCTGCTTTCCTTATTTTTCCTTCCTAAAAATACAGAAAATTTAGGTAAAAGAAAGGGTCTGAGAAAAGTTGGGACAATGGTAAGCATATCTAAACCTATGAAGTACACCGCTGTTTGAGCACCTTTTGTTGTTAAGTACTGGGCTTAGTGTCCGAGGGATACTGAATACTATCTTTATCTGCAAGAACCTGTAGTTTAGATCAGTGGTCGCCAACCGTGAGGTCCGAAAGGTTGGCGACCACTGGTTTAGATGACAGTGTACAAATGATAAAATGAGCATGGGACTGAAGTCAGAAAACCTGGGTTCAGACACCACTGTTTCTGGCATCAATTGCTTCCTTTGTGTAATAAAGTTATTGACTCTTACCTGCCTGTCTCATAGATTACCTTGAGGATCAAAGAAACAGCCTATATGAAAGTACTTCATAAGGCGTAGTGAAATTCTGTATAGCTGTGTGACTTTTAAAGATAGTTTTGCCCTAGCTGGTGTATCTCAGTAGTTGGAGCATTGGCCCTGGCACCTAAGGTTCCCGGGTTCAATTCCCTGTCAAGGGCATGTACCTGGGTTACAGGTTCGATCCTTTGCCCTAGTCGGTTTGTGTGGGAGGCAACCTATCAAAATGTCTCTCTCACATCAATGTTTTTCTCTCTTCTCTCTCCCCCTCTTTTCCTCTCTCTCCCTCTCTTTCCTTCTCTTTTTCCCTCTCTTTTTAAAAATCAATGGAAAAAAATATCCTCAGGTGAGGATTAACAACAACAAAAGGTAGTTTTTATCTTATGGCATTATAATTTGTCCATATTTTCATGAATTGAATGAGAGATTGAATAACTAGAAATCAAAGCAATTTAAAATATATCCAAGCCTTTGTGTTTGTTTTTTTTATTTTCACCAGAGGATATGTTTATTGACGTTAGAGAGGATGGGGGTGGGGTGGGGGAGAGAAAGAGAGAAACGACAATGTGTTGCCTTTCATATGTGCTCCAACTGGGGATTGGATCCACAACCTAGGTATGTGCCCTGATCGGTAATCGAACTCACAACCTTTTGGTATATGGTATGATGCTTCAATCAAATGAGCCACTCAGCGAGGGCAAGTCTTTGTGTATTCTTAGAAGTTCATAAACTAATAGGACAATGAAAGGTCTTGGGTTTTACCTCTCCTTGTCTTCTGGATATATGTATAGATAAGTAGCAAAATAACCATCAGGCCAGTACCATGTGAAGGAGGGGTGACAGGAAGAACAGCAAAGTTAGAGCCAGAATAGCTAAGAAATAAGTATGGAAAACAGAAGTCTCTTCTGTCAATAAAAAAGCCACTAACCAGAAGGTTTTATTAACCATTGTCCTGAGTCTCTTCATTGGATGGGAAATATAGGGACAACTCTTTTCTTCCTGTGGCAAATAAAAAATAAACAGAAAGCCTTTAGTTAGAGGTTCCAAGCTGCCCTAGGAAACATTATTCCAGAAGCATGAAAGGCTGTCGGATTGAACAGACTTGCACTTGCTGCAGTTTGACCTATGGTAGCTCAGGCCCTTGGTTGTAGAGTTGTAGAAACATTCTAATTTGTGGGATGCTTATAGATTTGGTTCCTTTAAATAGTGAGGAAGTCTAGTGTTTTAATTACAAGCAGAGTTATATTGTTGCTATTTTTTAAAAGAATAGACTTCCTTGTTTAGTCTTACCTTGAGAGCTGTATGCGTTTCTGTGTATCAACTTTTAAGAATTTAAGCTTAGTTGCTTAAAATAATCATTTCTAATCATTTACTTGTATAATTATCACTACATAAATTCTTGACAAGAAGGAAATTCTCTTAGTTATGGATTTTCCCCCCTTCTTTCCCACAGTACTACCTGCATATGGATGGCAGAGGCAATTATGAATTTAAACAGATAACAGAAGATACAGTTGAGTTTGGCTCTTAGAATCCAGAGAACTGTACCTGCTTTGATGAAATAATTACAGAACACACTTAGAAATGCAAAGTACATTGTAAAATAAAGTTGAGCTTTTTTAAAACCAAGCAGCAAATTAACTAAATATAAAATAATCGAGAACAAGTTGTTAAAACATTTAATATTATGTAGGATATTGCTAATTGTGTATATGTTGGTTTAATTATTAATATGTACTAAGAATGACCTTATTCTTGTGGTTGAAAAACTGCCTAAATTAACTTGGGCTTAAATCAGTGTCACCTGATTCATCTTGGGATATAAGCCATTGAAAGTCAGCTAATTTGACTCATGGCTTTGTCTTTTCCTCGAATGAAGAACCCTGTTTAAAACTGGGGTCATCACATGTCCTGTTCTAACAAGATAGTTTTGAGTTTAATTTTCTTGTGCCCCTGATGGGGGGAAGCAAACAAATCATAGTGTATTAAAATGTACAGCATCATTGCATAAGAGCATTTATTATACAGCGGCAGATTCTTTAGCTGCCACAGTTATACTCATTCCTTGCATATGTCCTGGGGTACATTTGACTCCAGGAAAGCCATTTAAATTTCCTTTGGCCAAATCATAAATGTGTCCCTCTCAATCTTCAGTGTTGAGTTGTTTTAAGGGTTTTTACAAAAAGTATACCCAGTCTTGCTTACAAAAGGTGGTTACTATGTTTCACACTTACTCTTCCGTGTGTTTGGGATATTAAAACACAAAGTCTTTAAATGTCAAGTTTAAGGTCTTAAAAGATGTTTAGATTTTTTAAAAGAATTGGACGAATTTGTGTACATTAAAGCCCATTCATTAGAAGTGTGGTGGTTACATGGTGTGAAACTCCAAATGAGTCATAGGAATGCACTACATGAACGAACGCACTGAATATGCAACATTATCTGCAACATTATCACTGCCTTTGACTGTGATTTTATGTTTAAAAAATGTTTTAAAAATATTATGCACATGGTTGAAATATGTTCCCTAGGTACTGTTTTATTTCCATGAATTTTTCATAGCTTTTTAATATTTGGGTTATTATATTGAACTACCCTAAGAGAAATCGATTTCACCTTACCAGACCACCATTAATGACCACATATGTTATTTGCACAGGGAGACCTGAAACTGAATATTATAAATAAGCTAGACATTAAATCAGTCTTATCAAATGGGGGTTCAGAAAGGGACATTCTTTATTCTTGTTTCTCCATAACTGGTTTTGTTTTGTTGGAGAATTAATTATAAGAATTATCAGCTACTAAAGTAAAACTTGATGTACTGATTCCATAAAACATAACATTCAGTTTTTACCACTCTCTTTAACAAACTTGTATACTTAATTTCTGTTCAGATTTTTTAAAAAATCAGATATTCTATACACCCTTTGCTTGTTCTTTTTATTCTGGTATCTAAATAATGGGTAGTTCATACAGCCTTGACTTAAAAAACACAAAAATAAATTAACATTCAGAAAGCCCTTTTTGCACCCAATGTCTCTTTTTTTGAAAAGTTGTGTCAGATGTGATTTTAATGAAATGAATCTGTCCTTTAGAAAAGCCAGTTAAAACCTTTAGTGTACCTGACAGATGCTACCAAATAGCCAGGAGACCTTAAAATATATTACTAGTCCTGGGAAAGATTTTAAGGCATTCGGGAAGTTTGAGATGTTCAGATTTCTAGATTGCCCCAAACCTTGTAATAGCTGCCTCCCAATTCCCTCTATAGTGGATTCTTACTATTAAATTATTTTCTTTCTTTTTTAATTTAACAAATTTTAAAGCACCTCACCACCTGAGTCATGGGGAGGCGCCTCCTGGAGAGTCACAGTGCACAGTAACAGAAGGTGTTTCAATCGCGTTCCCCAAGTGATGGACCACGGAGCATTGTCTTCCCGTAATTCCTGTGAGCATTTTTTATAAATTGCACAGGAAAATGGAAGTTTAATTTGAAGAATAAACTAAAGAATAAAACCTTCCATCCATGAGCTACACACTGCATATTAAGTATCATTCTGTGTTGCATACCAAGCTTCTACTTTTTTATATAATGAGAAAATAGGGATGTAAGCAACTAAGATTGTTTGCTATGCATTAGCGGAATAAATGTGCCTAGGGTTTGCTGCTGCAGAGGAGGCAAAAGTTTACTTCTACCCTCAGGGTTTTTCCTGGGTCTGAGAATTAAATGGAAATAAAACAGATTAACAGGAAAAAATCATGGAAGTTTTAAGTTTTATGTGAAACGAGCCCTTATGAGGATATGAAGATCCAAAGAAGTGGCAGAACCTAAAGGCTTTTTTTATACTAGGTTGAACAAAGGCAGTTGTGGGAAATAAACTGAGGATGCTAAAGAAAGGTAAGAATTCTTTTAATCAGGTTTGTGTAGAATTCTCTGAGTGTCAACATCCTGTCCTTGGTGTTAAGAATGTTACTTCTGGTGCAGGAGGGCATCTTCCCTGTCGGGGTTTTATCTCTTGTTTTCAGGAAGAAAAAGGAAAGTCCGAGTGCTCCTCTTTCACCTGCTGTTTTTATTTTATTTTAAGGGCCTTTAACTCAAGCCAAGATGGCATATTTTGGGGTGGCATATTCTGCCACCCTTCACCTCCTTCCTCCTCTCTAAATGATTAGCATTTGGCTTTAAACTGGAGATATAGCATCTATCATTTTCTTATATATTTTTTTAACTTTTAAACTTAGTATTTAGATCTGTAATTTGCCTAAAAGCAATTTTCTTCTATCAGACAGACTTTAGCATCATTAGTTGTAGGAAACTATTTACATTTTTACCTACATCAGTAATTTTTCCTTTGTGAAGAATTGAAATGGGTTGACCTATAAACATGTCATATGCATGTCACTTAAAAAAATATCTAACACCAAAAATTACTGAAAAGCAGTCCTTTCCCACTCACCAGGATAACCATTCTTAACTTTTAATTGTTTTGTGGTGATTACTTTTTATTTTTAAACACTATGCTAGCTATTTCTTGATTAACCAGTTTAGACATGCCTATTACCCATATTTCTGCCTCATCCCCCACATATAGTTAAGTCATTTGTAAAAATTTGCAAACACTTTTTAAAAAATAAGTATTTTTTATTGATTTCAGAGAGGAAGGGAGAGGGAGAGGGAGAGAGAGAGATAGAAACATCAATGATGACAGAGAATCATTCATCAGCTGCCTCCTGCACACCCCACATTGGAGATCAAGTCCGCAACCCAGGCATCAGCCCTGACCAGGAATCGAACTGTGACCTCCTGGTTCATAGGTCGACGCACAACCACTGAGCCATGCTGGCCGGGCAAAATTTGCAAACACTTTATTGTACTACTAGAGGCCCGGTGCATGAAATTTGTGCACAGGTAGGGGCCCTAGGCCTGGCCAGCGATCAGGGCCAATCTGCGGGGCGACCAGCGGGGCAATTGGGGGGCATCCACTGGCACCCACCTTGGCTGGCCTAGCACAGCCTGCTCACTGGCCCCATCCCCCGCCGCCACTGCCAGTAAGGGCCTGCGGGATGGGGGCAGCTCCAGCGTTGAGCGTCTGCCACCTGATGGTCAGTGCGCTTCATAGCGACTGGTCATTTCACCATTCAGTCGATTTGCATATTAGGGTTTTATTATATAGGATAATACTTATGCTGAAAAGCCCATAAATCTTAAGCTAAATAAGTTTTTAGAAAGTGCACATTCTCATTACCACCCCTCCCCCCAAATCAAGAAGTCACTGTGTCAACTCAAAGGCCTCCCTCTGATAGTTTTCCAATTATTAGCCCCTAAAAGCCATTCTGACTTTTATCACATAAATTAGTTTGCCTATTTTTGAACTCCATGTGTACTGGACACACTTTTGTGTATGGCTTCTTTCCTTGACTTACCCTCAACTTACTGAGACTGATCCATGGTAGATGTGGCAAGTGTTCCTTCACTTTTATTGCTCTATCATATGATAATCCATACAGGATTCATCTTACCAATGATGGATATTGGGTTTTCTGTTTGAAGCGATTATGAATAGCCATATAAACGTTCTTATGCACGTCTTTGGTGCACACACATGCATTTTTTAAATGAAACATGTTCAGCTTTGTTATGTACTGTCTAATTGTCCTCCAAAGTAGTACTGTTTCTACACTCTACCATAAATTCATGAGAATTCCAGTCTTCCTAGTCCTTGCCAATGCTTGGTATTGTGAGTGGGTTTATTTTATTTTATTTTATTTTATTTTATTTTAACATGTATTTTTAGCTATCAACAGTAAGTTATTGGCTTCATTTTGCATTTCCCTGATCAGTAATGAGCTTGAACTCATTTCATGTTTATTGGTCATTTGTATATCCTCTTAAAAAAAGGTTGGGAAACTTAAGGAGAAAAACAAATGGGACTACATCAAAACAAAAAGCTGTTGCACAGCAAAAGAAACCATCAACAAAATGAAAAGGGAGCCCACTGTATGAGAGAACATATTTGCCAATGATACATCTGATAAAGGGTTAGTCTCCAAAATATATAAGGAACTCATACAACTTAACAAAAAGAAGACAATCCAGTTAAAAAATGGACGAAAGACCTAAATAGACACTTCTCCAAAGTGGACATACAGATGGCCAAGAGACATATGAAAAAATGCTCAAAGTCACTGATCATCAGAGAGATACAAATTAAAATGACAATGAGGTATCTCCTCACACCTGTCAGAATGGCTACCATCAACAAATGACCAGTGCTGGTGATTATGTGGAGAAAAGGAACCCTAGTACACTACTAGTGTGAATAAAAGACTGGTGCAGCCATTATGGAAAAGAGTATGGAGTTTCCTCAAAAAATTAAATGTGGAACTGCCATGTGACCCAGTGATCCCACTTCTAGGAATATATCCTAAGAAACCCGAAATACCAATTAGAAAGAATGTATGCACCTCTATGTTCATAGCAGTGCAGTTTACAATAGTTAAGATATGGAAACAGCCCAAGTGCCCATCAGTAGATGAGTAGATAAAAAAGCTATGGTACATTTACACCATGTAATACTTTGCAGCAGTAAAAAAGAAGGATCTCTTACCCTTTGAGACAGCATGGAAGGACCTGGAGAATATTATGCTAAGTGAAATAAGCCAGTCAGAGAAAGACAAATATCACATGATCTCATATGTGGAATCTAATGAACAAAACAAACTTGAACAAAATAGATCCAGAGACATAGAAACATGGAACAGACTGTGAAATCTCAGAGGGAGGTCAGGAGTGGGCGGGAAGAGGTCAACCAAAGAGCTTGTATGCATATATGCATAACCCATGGACATAGACAATAGGATGGTGAAGTCCTGGGGCAGGGGTCAGGGTGGCCTAGAAGGGCTCAATGGGGGAAAAAGGACATATGTAATACTTTCAACAATAAAGATTTAAAAAATAATTTAAAATTTTTTAACATTTGTATCCATTTTAGAGAGGAAGGAGAGGGAGAAACATCGATAATGAGAAACATCATTCATTGGCTGCCTCCTGCACACCTCCTACTGGGGATCAATCCCAAAACCCAGGCATGTGCCCTGACTGGAAATTGAACCAGCAATCTCAAATGCATGGGACCACGCTCAACCAACTGAACCACACTGACCAGGGCTGTATATTCTCTTTTTTGAAGTGGCTATTTAAATCTTTGAGCCCCCTTTATAAATTGTCTCATGATATCAACATTTTTATATATTCTGGATATGAATCCTTTGTTAGATAAATGTTCTAGAGTCAGACAATAATAAAAAAGATCGATCCAACAATTACACACAAAAATAGCAAAAACCCACATAAATACTTCAACACAGTAACCAACTTGATTTAATTGACGTAAGTGCCTTGTGACTGCAGAATTCTTCCAATTCCTGAACATGATAGGTCCCTCTGTTTAGTTAAGACTTATTTAATTTCTATCAGTAATGTTTTGTCGTGTTCTGTATAGAGGTTTTACGCATCTTTCATTAGCTCTATTGCTAGGCTATTTGTTGATTCTAGTATAAGTTGTATCTATTTAACATTTCATTTTCTAATGGTTGCTACTGAATAGAAATGTAGTTAATTATTGTGTCTAAAGGCCCAGTGCACAAATTCATGCACAGGTGGGGTCCAGCGGCCCGGCCCCAATCGGGGCAGATTGAGGCTGGGCCTTTCGGGAGGAGGAGATGGCGGCAGGTTGGCCGGCTGGCCCACCCTGATTGGGACCCTATCAGGGCTGGGCCAGCTGGGGGGAGGGGCTGCGGGCAATTGGCTGGCAAGCCCCACCCCCGATTGGGGTAGGGAGGCTGATTGGGGGCAGGGCCGGCCGTGGGGAGGGGCTGTGGGTGGTGGGTCGGCTGGCCCCACCCCCAAATGGGGTGGGGGGGGCAAGCAGGGGTCAGCAGTCAGGGGAGGGGTTGGGGGAGGTTGGCCGGCCAGCCCCACCCCCGATTAGTGTGGGGGAGGCCGATTGGGGGCAGAGCTGGCTGGGGGAAGGGGCCAGGTTGATCAGGGTGGTGGGGGATGGTTGGGGGTGGGTCTGGCCATGGGGAGGGGCTATGGGCAGTGGGCCAGCCAGCCCTACCCACAAATGGGGTGGGGGACTGATTGGGGGCCAGCAGCCTAGGGGAGGCACCATGGGTGGTTGGCTGGCCGGCCCTGCCCTTGATTGGAATGGGGGGGCCAATCAGGGGGTGGAGCTGGCTGGGGGAGGGGCTGAGGGCCTATCAGGGTGATGGGGGCCCATTGGGGGTGGGGCCAGCCAGGGGGAGGGGCTGAAGGCAGTTGGCCGGCTGGCCCCGCCCCCTATTGGGGTGGGGGGGGTGATCAGGGGCAGGGCTGGCTGGGGGGAAGGGCTGCAGGCCAATCAGGGTGGGGACCCATTGGGGCCAAAGCCAACCAGGGGTAGGGGCCACGGGAGGTTGGCTGGCCAGCCGCACCCCTGATCGGGCCGGTTGGCTGGCCGCAGTGGGCATCATAGCGACTGTTCTTTCTGGTCGTTTCAGTGGTCTGGTCGCTGGCTTTTTATATATATAGATTGATCTTCGTGACAAGTGTGTTTGCCAAGGACAGTCCTGTGAATAGCCCACCCACATGCTCTTTATAGTGTGGTGTCAGCATCCTCTGTGGGGAGGGGAGGTCTACATTTCCTCCCCTTGCACCTGCAACCCCTGTCATTTCTTGTGGTAGGTTCAGGGATCTGGGGTTTAAAGAAGGAGGAGCTGGGATCATGAGAGGCAGTAACACAAACTTTATTTGGGTGGTACTTGGACAGGACTGCATCAGAGGGGAAGTCCCAGTCATCGGCTCAGGACAGAACTAAGGAGATGGTGACATGGGACACTACCCATTAGCGGAATAGGGCAAGGTGACTCCCAGGGGGAAAGGAGATATCCGAGGGGCTTGTGTCTAGGGAATGTTGCTCAGCAGCAATTGTTCCAAAGGGTAGCTGTGGTTGTCTATGGTTAGCAGATGTCAGATTCAATTTTGTGGGCTATGTAAAGCAGGTGGGCTCTGATTTGCTAAAAATAAAGCTTTGTTGGACTATAAAGTAGTTGGGTATGTGAGGATTTGGGTTTGGCACTGGCAAGCTTTGGGCTAATGGTCCTAGCCCACTGAAGAAGTCAACACCATGGGGGTCATTATAGGTTAATACAGAGGGGGCATCTCTGGGCCATCTATAGCATAGTTCTGCGACCAGTAGAATGCAGCATAAGTTCTAGTTAAATCATTTTAAATTAACAATCAAGTGTTTGCTTTTTGATGAATGTGCAGTAGTTCCCCCTTATCCCATTTCACCTTTTACAGTTTCAGTTATCACTGTCCGCAGCAGTCCAAAATAGTAAATGGAATGTTCCAGAAATAAACAATTCATAAGTCATTCTAAATAGTGTGGTAAAATTTTGCACCATCCTGCTCCATCCCACCCAGGACTGAATCATTTGTTTGTCAGGCATCTTCACACTCTAAACCAGGGGTCCTCAAACTTTTTAAACAGGGGGCCAATTCACTGTCCCTCAGACCATTGGAGGGCCGGACTATAGTTAAAAAAACAACAACTATGAACAAATTCCTATGCACACTGCACATATCTTATTTTGAAGTAAAAAAACAAAACGGGAACAAATACAATATTTAAAATGAAGAACAAGTAAAGTTAAATCAACGAAGTTACCAGTATTTCAATGGGAACTATGGGCCTGCTTTTGGCTAATAAGATGGTCAATGTCCGGTTCCATATTTGTCACTGCTAGTCATAACAAGTGATGCAAGTGTGCATCAGTTAGTCTAGATCTGGTTGGAGATTTCAGATGTTTCATTCTGGAAAAAGTCTGTTCACAGTCATAAGTACTGCAAAAGATGGTTGCCATTTTGAGTGCATGGTTCCTGAGATTAGGATATGTCTCAGAGGGGAGAGGTGCATAGAAATTAGGAAGGCTGCTTGACTTGAACGTGTCTTTCAGAGAGTCACAATTCTGCAGTTCAGCCAGTTCCATTTGGTAAATTGTATCCACATTTTCAATGTCAATAGAAAATGGGTTATGGAAAAGCTGTATGTCCTGTTCATGGAGATGAAGCTCTTTAAATCTAAATTGGAACTCCTTTTGCAACTTTTCCAGTGAATCCACACGTTTTGTTTGGGAATGCAACCAATGGTTTTTCCGCTAACAGATTTTGAGTTGTGGGGAGATGGCAGAAATTTTCATCCTTCACTTGTTTGATGAGGAGGCCTAATTTTACTTCAAATGCTTTCACATGTGATTGCATATCACAGATGAGCTTCCCCTTTCCTTGAAGTTGCACATTGAAACTGTTGAGTAGCTCTGTTTCATCTGTCAGAAAGGCAAGGTGCCATTTCCATTCTGCATCATTGAGCTCTGGTACTTCTTTGTTTTTTGAAAGCAGAAAAGCTGTAATCTGTGGAAGTAAGTCATAGAAATGTTTCAAAACTCTCCCTCAACTCAGCCAACGGACTTCTGTGTGGTACAGAACATCTTCACAGGCAACATTTAGCTCAGACAGAAATTCCTGAAATTGTCTGTGGTTTAGTGCATTAGCTCTAATGAAGTTAACATAAGATACCACAATTTTCATAACAGAGTCCCACTTCAGTGATTTACTACACAGCGCTTGTTGTTGGATGAGGCAGTGTATGGCTATTGGATGAGAATGGTTATGTTTGTCCATCTCTTGGTTAATGCAAGCAATTACTCCTTTCTTAGACCCCACCATGCTAGGAGCACCATCAGTTGTCACACTGGCTAGTTTAGCCCAGTCCAGCTCCAAACCATTCACAGTTTGGCAAACCTTTTCATAGATATCCTCTCCTGTAGTTGTTCCTTTGATGCTTTGCAGTGCAGCAAGCTATTCTGTGACTTTGAAATAGTCATTCGTCCCTTGAATAAAAATTAGAAGTTGTGTAGAATCATGAACATCATTACTTTCGTCGAGTGCCAAGGAAAAATAGTAAAGTTTTTTTTGTGGAGTTTTGCAAATGCTGATGCAAATTGTCTTCCATTTCTTCAATCCTTTGTGTAATTGTAGGTCCTGAAAGACTCACTGTACTAAATAAATCAGTCTTCTCTGGACACATCTCTTTGGCAACAGAAAGAAGGCATTCTTTAACAAATTCTCCCTCCACGAATGGTCTGCCAGTGCACGCTATTAGCTTGGCAACTTGAAAACTCGCTTGCAGTGATGAACTATTTAGCTGCTTCTGCGTCACAAAAGTATTTTGCTGAGTTGTCAATGTATTTTTCAGTTTTAATATTTTATCTTTTCTCACTTCTCCGACCAAACAATCATATTTATCTTTATGTTGAGTTTGATAGTGTTGACGCAAATTGCATTCTTTGAACACAGACACTATATTCTGGCATATCAAACACACAGTTCTTTCCTTGTACTGCATGAAAAAGTAATCATAAGTCCACTGTTCTTTGAATATCCTACACTCCGAGTCAATTTTTCTCTTTCTTGATATCATTGTTTCCTAGGAATTCCAAATTGCTATTAGTAAAATACCAATATATATATACAGCGCTACAAAAACAATATACCAGCAATAACTTTGCTCACATAGAGACATATAGACTGCACTGCCCATCAATGCAGTCTGATCAGTGCCCATCAATGCAATCGGATCAGTGTCCATCAATGCAGCCTTGCCAGTCCACATCATTTCAGCCTCACCAGTGCCCATAATGGTGGAACTCCGCTTTTACCTCAGGCTCACACTGGTGCGGTGCGGGAACCAGCACGATTACAGAGCCGGTTCCTCCACCACCTTTCTAGTTCACACTACCCTGTGTGAACTGCACCGCGATCTGTGAACTCGCACAGGAATCTGATCGCATGGGTGAGAAGACCCATGTAATCAGATTCTACTGCAGGAAAAAAGAAGGCACGTATGCCTTTTTTCTTCCGAATCTAATGCAAGTTCAGCTATACAAGCATATGGCTGAACTCGCACTGCTCAGAGATCACAACAGTGTGAACCGGGGCTTACACAGCACACAACATACAACATCATACACAACTGAATAGCAATCAAAATATAAATGCACTTACTGTCAATTAAATTGGGTTTCCTACTCCTCGGCTGTCTGCAGAGCTGGATTAAGTTCCCATGGGGCTCTAGGCAGATTACCAGTTTGGGGCCCCCATGCGGTAACACTGAGCACTGACCATTTGCGATAACACTGACTGCTGACAATTTGTGATAACACTGACCGCTGACAATTTGCATTGATACTGAGCGCTGACCATTTGTGTTAACACTGAGCACTTACAATTATCATTACCACTGAGCACTGACTATTTGCATTACCTCTGAGCGCTGACCATTTGCATTACCTCTGAGCACTGACAATTTGCATTAGCACTGAGCGCTGACTATTTGTGTTATCACTGTGATGCAACCCCCCTAGAAACCATCCCCAACCAACCAACTTAAAAAAAAAGGCTCTCCTAACTTAAAAAAAAGGCTCTCCTAACTTCAAAAAAGGCGCCCCCTATCTGCAAAAAAAAGAGACCTCCTAACTTCAGAAAAAAAAGGCCCCCCCTTAACCACAAAAAAAGGCCCTACTAACTGCAAAATAAAAAAAAAAATAGACCTCCTAACTTCAAAAAAAATAAATCCTAACTTGTTCTTACCTCAGTCCGCAGGCAGCAGCAGGCTCTGCACAGGCAAGCTCGTGACTTGTCCGATCACACCCGAGACTGAGAGGAGGAGTCGAGAGACAGAGAGAAGGAGGGGAGTCGGAGAGTGCGGTGCACATTCCACACATGCGCACTGCGGGCCCGGGACGAGTCAGCTGCTAAGCAGGACAGGCAGCGGCGGCAAAAACACCCGGCGGGCCAGATAAATGTCCTCAGCGGGCCGCATGTGGCCCGCAGGCCGTAGTTTGAGGACCCCTGCTCTAAACTATCTAACTGTTAGTCAATTAGTAGCTATCTCAGTTATCAGACCGATTGTGGGGGTATTCAAGTAACCCTTATTTTACTTGATAATGGCCCCAAAGTGCAAGAGTAGCGATGCTGGCAATTCAGATATACCAAAAAGAAGCCATCAAGTCCTTCCTTTAAGGGAAAAGGTATGCATCTTGAGGAAAACATATAGCGTATATTGCATATGATATGGTACTATACGTGCTTTTAGGCATCCCCGGAGGAATCCTGGAAGGTATGCCCTGGGGATAAGGGGGGACTGTAAATAGTATTTTTCACTGCACAGCCAAGTAGAGAAGTGTGAATTCTTTTAAAAAAAATATTTTTATTGATTTCTGAGAGGAAGGGAGAGGGAAAGAGAGAGAGAAACATCAACGATGAGAGAGAATCACTGATCAGCTGACTCCTGCATGCCCCACACTGCAGATTGAGCCCATAACCCACGTATGTGCCCTGACAAACTGGACCTCCTCATTCATAGGTTGATGCTCAACCACTGAGCCACACCTGCCAGGCAAGAAGTATGAATTCTTACTATCTTTTCCCTTTAGTCTCAGATTGCCTTCCTTTTTTTCCTAAACTTTGCTCTGTCTGCCAGAAATCTCTTAACAGATAAGTCCCTAATTATTTTCAGTTGTGCCATCACATCCATGTCCTTTTCCCTTCCAGAGATGTTCTTCCCAGTCTTCTGTCCGCCTCCTCCACTCGGGCTCTGTAGGTGAGCTATCAGTCTGACACTGAGCTCTCTTGTGTTGGACCCCATGTATTCCTCTGCTGGGGTTTACTTCTTTATTTACTGGAACATGTCCTACAGAGCTTCCTGGGAAAGGGGACATGGCAGGGAAATTCTTTGAAATCTTGTATGTCTGAAAATGTCCTTATTCTGTTATGCCTGGTGGGGAGTTTAGCTGGAATGCTGAATTTAACCTGAAGATAATTTTCCCTTAACATCCTATCTAATAAAAGAGTAATATGCAAATTAACCATCACTCCGCTACACCACAAGCCACACCCACCAGCCAATCAGGAGAGAATATGCAAATAAACCCAACCAAGATGGCTACGGCCACAGAGAGCAGGAGGGAGGCTTGGGTTTCCCTGGCAATGGAGGAAGCCAAGCTTTCCGCCTGCCCTTGCCGGCCTAGGCCTCCACTCAAGGCTACAAAGTTTCAATGATAGAAGATACATAAACCCAAACAGAAATGGCGGCAGCCATGGAGCTGGAAAGAGCAGGAGGCTAGGGTTGCCCGTGGCGATGGAGGAAGCCAAGCTTTCCACACACCCTGGCCAGCCCAGGCCTCCGCTTAAGGCTACAAAGTTTCAATTATAGAAGATACATGAATCCCAACAGAAATGGCTGCCACCTCGGAGCAAGCAGAAGGCTTGGCTCCACTCCAGGCTACAAAGTTTCAATTGTAGAAGATAAATAAACCCCAGATACCAGGGCCTCCGCTTGGGTCGCCGGGGGGAGTGGCCGGCCTGCAAACCATCACAGGCCCCTCGCCCAGGCCACCCCACGCCCCAAGGGAACCCCCACCCTGATCCGGGACACACTTCAGGGCAAACCAGCTGGCCCCCACCTGTGCACTAGGCCTCTATCCTATCTAATAAAAGAGTAATATGCAGATTGACCATCACCCCAACACACAAGATGTCTGCCCCCTTGTGGTCAAAGATCCTGTCCCCATGTGGACTCAAGATGGCCACCACAAGATGGCCAGCAGGGGAGGGCAGTTTGGAGGGACCAGGCCTGCAAGGGAGGGCAGTTGGGGGCGATCAAGCCTGCAGGGGAGGGCAGTTAGGGTTGACCAAGCCAGCAGAGGAGGGAAGTTGGGTGTGACCAGGCCTGCAGGGAAAGGCAGTTGGGGGGGACCCAGGCCTGCAGGGGAGAGCAGTTGGGGGGGACCAGGCCTGCAGGGGAGGGCAGTTGGGGGGGACCAGGCCTGCAGGGGAGGGCAGTTAGGGGTGACCAGGCCTGCAGGGGAGGGCAGTTAGGGGAAAACAGGCTGGCAGGAGAGCAGTTAGGCATCAATCAGGCTGGCAGGGGAGTGGTTAGGGGGTGATCAGGCTGGCAGGCAGAAGTGGTTAGGGGCAATCAGGAAGGCAGGCAGTCCTGGATTGTGAGAGGGATGTCCGACTGCCCGTTTAGGCCCGATCCTGGTGGGATCAGGCCTAAACTGGCATTCGGACATCCCTTGTGGGGTCCCAGATTGGAGAGGGTGCAGGCTGGGCTGAGGGACTAGTCTATATATATATATATATAAAAGCCTAAGCGACTGTTCGACTGTTTGACCA
This sequence comes from Plecotus auritus, assembly GCF_963455305.1. Lineage (NCBI taxonomy): Eukaryota > Metazoa > Chordata > Mammalia > Chiroptera > Vespertilionidae > Plecotus > Plecotus auritus. The sequence continues at coordinate 75,274,394 of NC_137771.1, forward strand.
GTAGCTATGACATGCACTGACCACTAGGGGACAGACCTCAATGCTCAGGTATGGAAACATGGAACAGACTCATGAATCTCAGAGGGAAGGGGGGAGGTGGGAGGGCCCAAAGAGATTAACCAAAGATCTTATATGCATACTAGAGGCCTGGTGCACCAGTGGGATCCCTCAGCCTGGCCTGCAGGGATTGGAGTGAAACCAGCTCTCCAACATCCCTCGAGGGGTCCCGGATTGCAAGAGGATGCAGGCTAGGCCAAGGGACCCCACCAGTGCACCCAGTGCACGAATCCGTGCACTGGGCCATATATATACACACATACTAGTTTTTTATAGTTCTTTTCCTCTTCTATTTGTTCTCTTATATCCAGTTTGTTGTTGAAAAGTTCAGTATTCTGATTCCTGTTCCTATGCATGGCCTATGACTCTCTGTCTCTCTAGAGTATCTCCTTTGCTGTATCTGGCAGGTCCTTAATCTCCAAGAAGGCAGATTAACTTTCTTCCTCCCTTTCCTCCTCTGCACACAGAGTATGGCTCCCTTTTCTATGTACACATTTATATGTCTTTGTCCATTAGTTACTGAAATCTCTAGTCCATTAATTTACTCACTCCTTTTCTCTTTGTCCCTATGGATTGAAACCTTTTAAGTTTACTTAGTATCATGTTAGTGGGGTCTTGGAAAGGAGTGAAAAAAACATATGTTTCATCTTTAACTGGAAGTCCATATAGACTTTTTGAAGTCTATATTTATATATTTTTTCACATAAGATTGCATATTTTAGCATTAAAGAGGATAATGTATTTAAGAAAACTCAAAATGAAGTATTGGGCCATGATTCTGAGATATTCGTTAGAGCACCAATTTCACAGTGATTTTGTAAAGTAGACTCACGAAGTTTACTTTCTTAGAGCTCTCTGTTGACTCGGGTAAAGCTTCTCTTGCTAGTTCTTAGAGTGGAAGGGGAAGCTCAGTAATATGGTCATCCTGGTTCTCTGAAAATGCTTTTAAAAAATTAACAATCAACCTAAATAAAAATATAGATATTGCCCATATTTTAAATGGTGTCTTTTCTTAAAAATAAGGTAAATTAATTGGCCAAACTCTCCTTTTAGCCAAAGGCATTTTGCCAAATAGCTTTCAGTTTTGGATGCTTGAGGCAACACAAAATGCCAAACTTTGCCAAACACACATATTTTTGGCATTATTGTATGCCCAAGACATGAGTTTAATGAGGCAAGCATTCCTGTTTCCTGAACACTTCCTGTACTCTCTCCTCTTCCTTTCCCCCCTCTGCCCGATTAACTCTGTGTCCTTTAGCTGGCATTTTAGATAGCCTCTCCAAGTCCAAGCTAGATGGCCCTACATGAGTTCCCCCAAACACCCTCTACTTTCTCTGTCATAATATTTATCTCCTATCATCATTACTTATTTGTCATTTTACCCTATAAATGCATAAGCTCAAATAGAGAGCTGGGATTATGCCTGTTGCATTTTAATCAAATCCATAATGCCTGGCACATAGTACTTGCTAAGTATTAGAATAAATTAATGAATAAATGAGTGAATCCAAATGCATAAGCATTGTTCTTACTAAGGAATTTATGATCTAGTAAAGGGGCCACGGCAGGTAAAGAACTATTCTGCACAATATTAAGGACCTTAAGCAGGACTTGTGAGAGTGCAGTAATGAGGCAGGGAGAGGACACTGGGAATCCGAGAGAGGCAGGCTCCTAGTTGAGGTCCAGGAGGCATGACGAACAGTCTGGAAAGATGGGCAGGTAGAAACAGCACACATGACTCAGTGGAATTGAGGCACCAAAGCTTTTGGTCTTTGCAAAGCTGTGGATTGAGGAGAGGTTGTCAAATAATTGTCTGTGGGAAATGTGTAGTATTTACAAAAGGGCCATGGCTCTCTCTCACCTTTGTTTTGAATTATTAACGGGCTGATAGTTCAGTCTAATAACCAGCATCTTCTCATCAAGGCTGTGCAGTTCTATCCATTGGTGTCTGTGTTCCTTCTCCACTCCCCAACCCCCACCCTGCTTTTGTAAAGTCAGGACCAGTGGGCTAAATGGTTGGGGAAAGCACAGAGAGCAAAGTGTCTCCAGTCTCCGTGAGCACACACATTGAGCACACACATCAGCTGGCCAGTGCGATTCTGCTCCAGCGGTCTTGGTGCGGCCTGAGAATTTCCATCTCTAACGAGCTCTCATCATGCTAAGCCCCCAGACCACACCTTTTAAGAAGCAGGATCTGGGGTGGGAGTTCTAGCTGGGGACTAAAGAGACCATCACAGGCGGCCTTGCAGCAACTTGGAGAAGGTTTTCTGGTTCAGTGATTCCAGGCTAAGCATTCTGGTCAAGTTTTGGATCCTCTGCAGGAACTGAAGATGGCGCCACAGTCTTAGTTATAAAGGACACTCCCAGTCTCAAATGTTAATATGCAAAGAAAGGAAAAACATTTTCCTAACCCTCTGAGTGTTACATTTCTTATTCTCTGGACTGATATATGCTCAAAGAAAACATGTTACTTTGCAGATAGAGCATAGTTGTTTGGTGGTCTTTAAAAATATGGCTGAAAAAAATTTATGTCAAGAAACTTTTTAAAAGGTTTTTTAGAACCCTGTGTTTTTAAAAAAGAACTTTAAATTTTTTAAATTTCTTTTTAATTTTATTTTTTAATTACAGTTTAAATTCAATATTACTTTGTATTAGTTTCAGGTGTACAGCACAGTAGTTAGACAATCATACTTTACAAAGTGATCACCCAATATCTCTAGTACCCACCTGGCACCAGACATAGTTATTACAATATTATTGGCTATATTCCCTGTGCTGTACTTCACATCCCTGTGACTTTTTTGTAGCTACCAATATGTACTTCTTAATCCCTTCACCTTTTTCACCCAGCCCCCCAAAGCTCCTCCCTCTGGTCTGTATCTATGGGTCTGTTTTAATTTTATTTGTTCATTTATTTTGTTCTTTAGATTTCACAGATAAGTGAAATCATATGGTATTTGTCTTTCACTTAGCATAATACCCTCTAGGTCCATTCATGTTGTTGTAAATGGTAAGATTTCATTTTTTCTTAGTGGCTGAGTATGGAGGGTTTTCAAAAAGTTAAAAATGGAACTGCCTTATAACCCAGCAATTCCACTTTTGGGTATATATTTGAAGGATCCAAACACTGATTCAAAAGAATATATGCATACCTATGTTCACTGCAGTATTATTTACAGTAGCCAAGATATGGAAGCAACCCAAATGGCCATCAATAGATAATTGAGTAAAATAATTGTGATACATATATGCAATGGAATTTTAGAACCCTATTTTAAAGTTTATTAAATTTTGTGTATTCAAGATGAATCACAACTTCTCAGTTTCAAAATTCTTGAATTAAATTTTTTTTATTTTCCCTAGGGAATGTATCTATCCTATATAATAAGAGAGGAATATGCTAATTATCCACTATGCCTTGAGGCGTAATGACCAGATCATGGATCTGCAGAAGGGTGGGGCAGCGAACTACAAGTGGGCAGTGAAAAACTACAGGAGGGGGCAGGGCAGCAAGCTATGAGGGGGGAGAGGCGGGTTGGGGGCAGGGGGAGCTACAGGAGGACAGCAGAGAGCTACTGGCTCACGGATTCGTGCGCAGGGCTACTAGTCCTCCTATCTAATAAAAGAGTAATAGGCAAATTAACTATCACTCTGCTACAACCACAAGCCACACCCACCAGCCAATCAGGAGCAAGTATGCAAATTAACCCAACCAAGATGGCTGCAGCCACGGAGCAAGCAGGAGGCTTGGGTTTTCCCGGCAATGGAGGAAGCCAAGCTTTCCGCACACCCTGGCGGACCCAGGCCTCCACTCAAGGCTACAAAGTTTTAGTTATGGAAGATAAATAAATCCCAACAAAAATGGCAGCAGCCACGGAGCTGGAGAGAACAGGAGGCTTGGGTGCCCCCGGCGATGGAGGAAGCCAAGCTCCCATAGCCCTGGCCTGCCTTGGCCTCTGCTACAAAGTTTCAATTATAGAAGATAAATAAATCCCAACAAAAATGGCTGTGGCCACCAAGCAAGCAGGAGGCTTGGCTCCGCTCAAGGCTACAAAGTTTCAATTATAGAAGATAAATAAATCCTAGATCCCAGGGCCTCTGCTTAGGTTGCTGGGAGGCGTGGCAGGCCTGCAAACCATCACAGGCCCCTTGCCCAGGCCACCCCACACCCCAAAGGAACCCCCACCCTGATCCGGGACACCTTTCAGGGTAAACCAGCTGGCCCCCACCTGTGCACCAGGCCTCTATCCTATCTAATAAAAGAGTAATATGCAAATTGACCATCACTCCAACACACAAGATGGCTGCCCCCATGTGGTCAAAGATGGCTGCCCTCATGTGGACACAAGATGGCCACCACAAGATGGCCAGCAGGGGAGGGCAGTTGGGAGGGACCAGGCTTGCAAGGGAGGGCAGTTGAGGGCGATCAAGCCTGCAGAAGAGGGCAGTTAGGGGGGACCAGGCTGGCAGAGGAGGGAAGTTGGAGGCGACCGGGCCTACAGGGAAGGGCAGTTGGGGGAGACCCAGGCCTGCAGGGGAGAGCAGTTGGGGGGGACCAGGCCTGCAGGGGAGGGCAGTTAGGGGCAAACAGGCTGGCAGGGGAGCAGTTAGGCATCAATCAGGCTTTCAGGGGAATGGTTAGGGGGTGATCAGGCTGGCAGGCAGAAGTGGTTAGGGGCAATCAGGAAGGCAAGCAGGCGAGCAGTTGGGAGCCAGCAGTCCTGGATTGTGAGAGGTATTTCCGACTGCCCGTTTAGGCCCGATCCTACTAAACGGGCAGTTGGACATCCCTTGAGGGGTCCCAGATTAGAGAGAGTGCAGGCTGGGCTGAGGGACACACCCCCTGTGCACGAATTTCATGCACCGGGCCTCTAGTATATATATAAAAGGCTAATATGCTGTGTCTGACTGTCCAACTGGTCGCTATGACATGCACTGACCACCAGAGGGCAGATGCTCAACACAGGAACTGTGGTGACACGCACTGGCCATTTACAGAGAAATGGCACTGTGGACCTGGCACTGACAAAGCAACACTTGGCTTCCCCCAAGTGAGACACAGGCCCCGCCACCACCCCAGAGCAACATCCCACCAAATCACAGCTGATGCTGCCGAGACCCCATGGCGCAAAATGCAGCCCGCAGCCCAGCCCAGCCCTGAAATGGTGGCTGTGGGCACTGGGTAATGATGTCACATAGCAACACCTGGCTTCCTCTCCCTAGTGACTAGCCTCGTTGGAGTTTCTTCAGCCCAGGAACATGACTATCTTTATAGCCAGGTGCAAACATTTCACACTTTAACCAAATGTCTGTGAAGCCTTTGCATCTGCCTAATCTCATTTGATCCCCACAGAAGTTCTGGAGTAGGTACATAGGAGACTCAATAGAATCCTATTTTCTTTTCATTAGCCAGAAAATGTAGATTTAGAAAGTTTAGAAACTTGACCCGACTGAAAAGAAGTAAGAAATGGTGGACCTTGAAAATGACTTCAGGTTTTCTCATTGCACAGAATACAGTCAAACACTGCTACAGTTAAATATTTTACCCTTTGTTCTCCCTGCGTGATCTACAATAATAATCTGCTTTGTGTTGATATTTACTGCTGTGTTGCTGACAATTATCTGAAAGAGAAGTTGGGGTGCTTCACTGGGCTGGAAAAAGTTTAGCTAAATCAGAAAGCAGGTCTAATTAAGCAAATTTATTCTATATCTATAAAAGGCTAAGTTGACTTGCGCATGCATGATACATATAATGCTCTCTCTGGTGCCAATCGCACACGTGTGTTTCCATCTGTTATTGTCGATTGTGAATTTGATTGACACTTCTATTATAGAGAAAGGGCCAATAGCGATATTAAAATATTTCTTCTAATTAATTTCCTTTCAATGTGCATGAACAAATTTATGCACTGGGCCACTAGTTATTTGTAATTGTTCATTATTGATGCTCCAATAATGTATAATTGTGGAATTTAGGCTAAAAGGGATTGAAGAGCTTTAGAACAATTAGTGCACTTGACAACTGAGAAAACAGTCTTTAATATTGCTTAAGTTCTCTTGCGTTTCTGTTCCTCGCAATAGGACTAATTCTAACAGACCCTAATGTGACAAACCTCTGGAGAGTGTGCAGTCTAAGATGGAGATCTTGTCTGTGCTTTATGTATTCTGAATTTGATTTTGATTTCACAGAAGGCTGCATTCTGACCCTCCAAGGTCTAGGAATTTGGGTCTATAGCTACTCCCAGCCTCTGACTGCAGTAAATAATAGATTAAGCCAGTGGTTCTCCAACTTTATTGTACACTAGAATCACTTGAAGGGCTTATTGTTAGACACAGGTGGCTGATCCCCATCTTACACCACTCAAAAAATTAGCTTGAAATGGATTAAAGACTTAAATGTAAGACCTGAAACCATGAAACTTCTAAAAGGAAACTCCTAAAAGCCCCTTGACGTGGGTCTTAGTCATGAGTTTTTGGAAAGCATACCTAAAACACAAGCAACAAGATAAAAAAATAAGTGGGGCTACATCAAAATAATAGGCTTCTGCAGAACAAAAGAAATCATCAACAAATTGAAAAGTCAATCTATGGAATGGGAAAAAATATTTGCCAACCATATATCCAACAAGGGATTAACATCCAAAATATATAAAGAACTCATACAACCCAATAGCAAAAAAAAAAAAAAAAAAAAAGAAAAAAAATACAGTTAAAAATGTGCATGTGTAAGGGATCCAAATAGATGTTTTTCTAAAGATATACGAATGGCTAACAGATTCATAAACAGGTGCTTAATATCACTAGTGATTAAGGAAAGGCATACTAAAACCACAATGAGATATCACCTAGCACAGTGGTCGGCAAACTCATTAGTCAACAAAGCCAAATATCAACAGTACAACAATTGAAATTTCTTTTGAGAGCCGAAAACCGACTTCTGTGCATGGGCCACGAAGTTTCAATCGCATTGTACGTGCGCACCCGCATGTGGTATATTGTGGAAGAGCCACACTCAAGGGGCCAAAGAGCCGCATGTGGCTCACGAACCGCAGTTTGCTGACCACTGATCTAGCACATGATAGAATGGCTGTTATCAAAAAGGCAAAAGATAACAAATGCTGGTGTGGATGTGGAGAAAAGGAAATCCTTGTGGTCTGTTGGTGGGATTGTAAGTTGGCACAGCCACTTGGGAAAACAGCATGGCGGTTCCTCAGAAAATTTAAAATAGAACTAGCATATGATCCAGCAATTCAACTTCTCAGAATATATCGAAAGGAAATGCAAGCACAAACTCAGAAAACTACACACTCATATTCATAACAGCTTTATTTACAATACCCACTCATGGAAACAACCTAAGTGTCCATGGATAGCTGCATGGATAAAGAAGATGAATGGATTCAGACCACAAGGATTTCCTTTTCTCCACATCCCACACCAGCATTTGTTATCTTTTGCCTTTTTGATAACAGCCATTCTAACAGCACATTTTTATGTACCTGTTGGCCATTCATATATCTTCTTTATCCATTCCAGATGAGGAATGGAAATTCTACCATTTTCAAGAACATGGATGGACCTTGAAAGCAGTAAGTGAAATAAGTCAGACACAAAAAGACAAATAATGTATGATCTCACTTATATGTGAAAAACACCCCCCCCCCCAAAAAAAAAGAAAGAAAAGAAAAAAGAAACCAGATTTGCGGTTACCGCAGGTAGGAAGTAAGATTGAAAGAAGATGGTCAAAAGGTACAAACTGCCCGGCCTGTGTGGCTCAGTGGTTTGATGTTGACCTATGAACCAGGAGGTCATGGTTCATTTCCTGGTTGGGCACATGCCCAAGTTTCTGGCTCAATTCCCAGTGTGGGGCATGTGGTCTATCCTAGATATGTTCCATGGATACTTTAAAATAATGTATATTCTGCTGTTTCAAGGTGACATGCTCTGAAAGTATTAAATTCATCTGGTCTAGTGTGTTATTTAAGGCTGCTGTTTCCTCATCCATTTCCTGTCTGGAAGATCTATGCATTGATGCCAATGGGATGTTAAAATCTCCTACCATCATAGACATTTCTATCTCTCCCTCTCTGAAATCAATAAAAACATATTTTTAAAAAAAGGTACAAACTTCCAGTTAGAAGATAAGTAAGTAGGGATGCCATGTACAACATGTTGACTATAGCGAACACTGCTCTATGATATAGGAAAGGTGTTAAGAAAGAGAGAGTAGATCCTGAGTTCTCATCAAAGATCCTGAGTTCTTTTCTTTTTATTGTATCTATATGAGATGATGGATGTTAAATTAACCTATTGTGGCAATCATTTGACAATATGTGTAAATCAAACCATCATGTGCACACCTTAGACAGTGATGTATGTCAATTATGTCTAAAAAAAATCATCTTGGAAAAAACCACACAAATTGCTAATTCAGTGGGTCTGAGGTCAGGGTCACAAATTCGCTTCTGTAAGAAGCTCTAAGGTGATGCTAATGCTGCTAATCTGGGGACCACACGAAGAACCAGTGGATAAAGCTAACAATGTAACCAAGCAATGGTTTGGAAGTATCCAGGGAAATGAACAAATTTCTTCAGGGAATCAGATATGCACACAAGATTTAATCTTTGCCACCATGCAGACAGTTTCCCTTTCAAAGAAAGAGCATGACTTAGCCGTTCATAGAGGGAAAGTAAGAGGCTACTGAAAATGTGGACAAGTGGGAACCCAAGCATGGCGTGAAGTGTAGGAAGGATCAGTGGGTGTGTCAGGAAGGCATGGGGCCTACCCTACAGCATGAGGTCAGATTCAGGAAAGAGAAGACCCCTTTTCTGTCTTCCCACCAAACCCTCTCACAACAACTGCTGAGTGAAATTCCACCATTACTCTCTCTTTCTTTTTATTTAAAGAGTATGACTCTTGGTTAAATATTATTGAAAGGAGTTTTAGGGGTAAAATAGGCAGGTTTAGGGAGTTTTCAAAATAAAGAGGGTCCATGGGGGAGGGAGACAGTTGGCAGGGGACTTGGAGCTGGCAAAAGGCATACATTCACAAAGAACTAAAGGTGCCACAGCCTATGGGGAGAGGAAGACACCCATTCATAGAAGACAGGGGAAAGCCACAGGGAACAGAGAAACAAAAGGGAGAAAGGGGAAAACAGATTTTCACAGGGAATGGAGAATTCTGCCACAGAAGGGGGAGGAAAAGAGAGGAGCCCCCGTGGGGTTTGAGCTTTGAAGCTGCTATAGTGACCAATAAGAAGGGAGTATCAAAAGACCAAGAACTGCAGCCTTTATAAATCTTGGGAAAAAGGGGCTTAGGGTCTACCCCTTTGGGACCCCCTCCCCATGTGGGAGTCTGTACTTGTTTCCAATAAATTTCCACCTTTCCATATACCACCTTTTGTCCATGGCTTCATTCTTCAAATCCACCTGGACAAGAAGCAGGAAAGAAACCACCTTTGCATCCTGCCCAAAGAAGAAACCACACATTTCAGTTTGGTTTCTGAGTTTCATTATTATGAGCCATTGACATATTAATGTGAGTGAATTTTAAATCTTTTCTTTAGTTGGAATGGTGAAATGACATCCTTTGAAATATCTGCCTATGCTTTTCCCGGGTGTGTTCTTTCCCCTTGATCCTTCTGATTCAGTCAGTCACAGTTCTGTGATTGTTGTCTCAGGAAGAGAAACAGCAGGTGAAAGCAGAGAAAAGTAGAATCTCCTCTGGTTCAGGATAGGATTAGAGCACAGATAACAGACTTAAAAGAGAACATGGAGAGAAAATATTTATAGAGGTTTCCGTCAAGGTGGCAGACTAGGTGGATGCTGTACTTGTCTCCCCCACCAAAATTACAACTATGTTATGGAACAGTCAACCTGGATAACCATCTGAAGACGAGCTGAACAGAAGTTCTATAACTAAGCATATAAAGAGGGAACCACAAAGAGGCTGGTAGGAGGGTCAGAGACACAAAACGGGCTGGCCCCACACCCACGTGTGGAGGTTGAAAATCTAGGGGGACATCTCACCTGCAGAGGTTTCCCCTGAGGAGCGGGGTCTCAACCCCACACTGGGCTCCCCAGCCTGGAACATCAGTGCGGGGAAGAGAAGGCCCCATAACATCTGGCTGTGAAAATCAGCAGGGATTCCTCTCTCTGTCCTGGTGAGACAGAAGGCTGCTGGAAACCCAGTCACCTTCTTAAAAGGCCAGTGCTCCAACTCTCCCTCACAGGTACTCACCTTGGGCTCTGGAGGGGACAGTGGCTCAGGGATGGGAGAGGAGCACCAGAGACATGCAAGGAGAGACTGAGTTGTGTGGCTTCAGTGCAGGGGCTGGAGGGAAGGCTGCCTGTCAACACTGTCCTCCTGTTTGGCTGGCAGGTGCCATCTTTCCTAGGTCAGGCACCACCACCCCCCCCCCCCCCCCCCGCCCCCACTCGCCAAATCTGAATGTACAGTAGTCTGGTGAACTCGACCTCCATGATGACTCCCTGAGACACCACCCCACCCAACTTACCAGTTATCAGCCTAGTCTTTCTTTAAAAACTTGAGAGAAATTCCGGTTAAACTTGAGAGTGCTGGAAACCTTCAGGGAATGGCTGAGTTGCATGACTTCCGGGTAGGGGTTGGAGGGATGGCTGCCATTGTCCCTGGGTTGAGCCCTCTCTCAGTGTGGCAGAAGGGTGCCATTTTTCTTGTGTAGAGGCCTCCCCCAGTGGCCAAATCTGAACCTGCATTAGTCTGGTGAATCTCTGGGACCCCACCCTACCCAGCTCCTTTATGACCCAAGGCTCTTCTGGGGACAACCAGCCTCGGCCTGCATTGCAGTCTTTTTTTTTAAAAAAAACCTCTGGTCAAGCTTGGAGGGTGCTGGAAACATAAAGGGAAAACTTAATTGTATGTCTTCAGGATGAGGGCTGGAGTGACAGCTACCAGCTCTGGGCTGAGCCATCCACTTATATAGACAAACCAAATTCTGTATTAGCCTGGTGAGTTCCATTAGCTCCACCCTAATGGCTCCCTGACATCTTGCCTTACCCAACTTGCATTTGCCTCGAGGATCTGTCAGCAACTAAGCCTTATGAGTAGCTAGCAGGTGGTGGCAAGTCTCAGGTGCCTTGGGTCATTTATTGACCTGCCCAAGGCCTAGTACTGGTGGCAGCTGACCTCAGTTTGCAGCATGGCCCCTCCCATACACATCACACATCATTGCACACATCACTGCCGAGAACAGGCAGCTATAAACCACTGATTACTTTGTAGCTCCTAATAAGTAGCCTCAGGTGGTCACAGGCAGTGTCTGACATTGACCTGAAACAGAGTCTATCCCAAGAGGCCTCAGAACCAACACACTCAATGGCCAGCTTCAGACCACAACAGAACACCACCCAATTAACTCCACAAGTGGCACACCCAAAGGGGGATCTCAGCAGGCAACAGCTCATGCTGGGGTGAATGCAGGTGTAACTGTAGTGGTGGCCAATCCTCACAGTAAGTTAGCCTGAGGGTTAACACTACCCACTGACAAGCAAGCAGCAATCAAGCCTCAACTGCACTAGGAGGGCACACATAACCCACACAAAGGACACTCCTAGAGTACCCAGCTCATGTGATCAGGTCACTGGGTCTCTACTATATAGGCCACCTTACCAAAACTGGGGAATTAGCAGGTCTATCTAATAAATAGAAACACACAGAGAGAGACAGCCAAAACGAGGAGACAAAAAGTATGTCCCAAATGAAAGAACAGGAAAAATATCCAGAAAAAGAACTAAATGAAATGATGGCAACAAGCCTACCAGATACAGAGTCCAAAACACTGGTTATAAATGTGCTCAAGGAACTTAGAACTTCAACAAAAAAAGATAGTAAGCATAAAAAAAGGACAGAGAAACCATATGTCAGAGCAGCCATCAGGAGCCCTGCACAGCTCTGCTGGTCTGACTGGCTCAGAGTCCATATATTCTTCTAAATTCTCCTATCTGACTATGCCAGGGCAGGTCCTTCTCAAACCCTGCCCACTGTACTAACTGTTGGGAACTTAGTTCAAGTTCCTCCTTTATCTTCTGCTCACTAGACACAGGTCAATTCTCGGTGGGGCGGCGGGGGGGGGGCAGATGGAGAAGCCATGAGAGGTTGTGGGTATATAAGAATGAATCTTTATTGCAGAAGCCAGTGACCACATAGCCATCAGACAAGAACAGTCCTCACAGCTAAGTCCATACAGTCAGGCAGCCGGACACTGGCTGATGAATACATATGTTTCCCATAAAGCAGCATCAGTCTCCATACCTGCAGCTATTATCTGAGCAGCTGTATGCTGTCTCCTAGACTCAATGCCTCACATCGTAACCATGCCTGAGCTCTCCAGCTCAGCAGCTTCTCTTGTCTCCCCTGCCCAGCTGCTCTCTCTAACAGACTTCTTCACATACTCCAACCTAGCTGCTCTCTCTCCAGACTCCAGCCTACTAGCTGGCCAGTAACCTACTTTTACACTATTTAGACAAAGAAGGCTTTGTGCCAATAGTTCCATCAATCATATTAGCTACTGAAGGGCACAGTACACTGTGTGTCTTTGCACCTGCTCATGGTATCTTGGCCTGATTAGGATTATTAGGCTCAGAGTCCTTAAACATCCCGTTTAGGCACATGCCCAGAGCCGCCTTTGGCCATTCTGGTGTATTTATAACAAGGCCTCTGTACTCCCACCGGCCTTGACTATCCAGGGACCTGGCATTGTTCCCACAGTATAAAAAAAGAACCTGTAAGAAATGAAGCCTACAACAACTGAAACGAAGAATACACTAGAAGGAATCAACAGCAGATTAGATGAAGCAGAGCATCAAATCAACGTTCTATAAGATAAAATAGAAGAAAACACCTAATCAAAACAACAACAAAAATTTTTTTTAAAATGAGGATAGCCTAAATGACCTCTGGGACAACATAAAGTATAACAACATCTGCATCATTAGAGTACCAGAAAAAGAAAAGAAAGAATAAGGGATCAAGAACCTATTTGAAAATAATAATGGCTAAAACCTTTCCAGACCTGGCAAAGAAAATAGACATACAAGTCCCGGAATTGCAGAGAGTGCCACACAAGATGAACCCAAAGAGGCCCAAACCAAGACACATAATTAAAATGGCAAAGGTTGAATACAAAGAGAAAATCTTAAAAGCATCAAAGAAAGATAGTAGCCTACAAGGGTGCTCCCATAAGACTAACAGCTAAATTTTTCAACAGAAACTTTTAAGGGCAGAAGGAATTGGCAGGTAATATTTAAAGTGATGCAAAGCAAGGACCTACAACCAAGACTACTCTACCCGGCAAGGCTATCCTTTAAAATTGAAGGTGAAATAAACAGCTTTTCAGACAAGAAAAAGCAAAAGGAGTTCATTACTACCAAACCAGTATTACAAGAAATATTAAAGGGTTTTCTTAGGAAAAGAAAAAAAGAAAGAAAGAAAGAAAGAAAGAAAGAAAGAAAGAAAGAAAGAAAGAAAGAAAGAAAAAGAGAGGAACATAGTTATAAATAATGAAGTGGCGATAAATATGTACCTATCAATAATCACTATAACTGTAAATGGATTAAATGCTTCAATCAGAAGATATAGAGTGCCGAAAGCTAATTCCAGCATCATAAGTGCAAGAGTTTCATCAAAAGGTTGATGGAGCCCTAACAGGTTTGGCTCAGTGGATAGAGCATTGGCCTGTGGACTGGGGGGTCCCGGGTTTGGTTCCGGTCAAGGGCAGCTGATCGATGTTTCTCTCTCATCAATGTTTCTAACTCTCTATCCCTCTCTCTTCCTCTCTGTAAAAATCAATAAAATATATATTTTTAAAAAGGTTGATGGAACTTGGGGACTCAGCAAGGGCTGAATTACATATGTTATTGCCTGTTGGAAATGGCTGAGGGCATTTCCCCAAACCTGAAAAGGATGCATAAATGATTGCTTGCTGCCAGACACCTGAGGACATTTCAATCTACATGTTATTGCCTCCTGCTGGCCAAACACCTGAACAGCCATAGGCAGTTTCCCTATTCTGACAATGGATTCTGTATACTAAACCTTGCCTTTGATGTGTATATCTACCTTGCCTTAGGACAATTTGTGTTAATAAAGAGCAAGGGGTCTAGAGAGATAGGAGAACTTGGTTTCTTTAGATAAGTCTCCTCTGGCCCCCCAAAATGCCTTTCAAAATTATGTTTCGTCTCTGGACTCTTGATTAATTTACACACAGTACCTTCTCCAGAATCCTGAACCCTTCTAGATGCTGTATTAAGACCACCAGCATTAATTGGTGCCTGAGACATGGACATTTGGAGAAGAATTCGCCTGAGCAGAAACAACACCAGTATGGTGGTAAGATCACAGATCGAGGTGGAGGAGACCATTGAGGCTGCAAAAGCAGATGAAGCTAAGAATGAACCCCCCCTCTGAAGGAGAAGCTGAAGAGGAGGAGAAGGAGAAGGAAGTGTCTGAGGAAGAGGAAGGAGAGGAAGAGGAAGAAGGTGCCAAGGAAGAATTTGAGGATGCAAAGGAGGAAGAAGGAGGTGAAAGTGAAGGAGAAGATGCCCAAGAAGCTGAGGACAAGAAGAAAGGTGAAGGTGATGGGGAGGAGCAAGCAACCAAGAAGAAAGATTGAGCCCCCTTTCCTTAATTATTTCAGGAATAATCCTCCTGAAACCAGGTCAACCCCATCACCAACCAAGCAGTTGAGTTCCCGATACTATATGAATTAAGAAGTCAATACATATAACATTCTGAGGTGACTCAGGTTGGACATTAAATGTTGTGCTATGACTTTTCTCCTTATGCAGAGTATCTGTTTGCTTGCAGAGTGGCTTCCTGGCTTGCTGCCAGCCTGTGCATGGTCCATGCTTATGAGTTCAGGATCTATGACAATGTGAATAATTCAGATGTTTACAATAAAAACACATGAGTACATGAATTCACTAATGTTAATGTTAAACTTCATGGAAAAAATAGTCCTTTGAATCTTTGGTGGTTAGAAATTAAAGACCTCAAATCATGTGCAATAAACAGTAAATAAAGTTACACTGAATGACAACAAAAATACATTAGGGGCCAGGAAACGTTCAAAGATCTGGGGAACCATTCCCAAATCAGGAAGGGAAGTCACAGGGTGTATATTATTGCTATGAATACAGTATTTCCTACTTCTTACAACATATACAATGTGTATACAATGTAATGTATTAGATGCCTTCCTATCGCATGAAGTACATATTCTCATAGAGTAATACTGGTAGATATGTGATAGTTATGGCAGTATGTCATATCCTATCTATATTAATAAAAGGGTAATATGCTAATTAGACCATGAGATCTTCCAGATGTCCTTCCGGACAAAGCCATGGTGGCCGGGCTGAGGCAGAGGCAGTTAGGGGTGATCAGGCCAGGAGGGGAGGGCAGTTGGGGGTGATCAGGCTGGCGGGGGTGGGGGGCAGTTGGGGGCAAGCAGGCCAGCATGCAGAGTGGTTAGGGGCGATCAAGCAGGCAGGCAGGTGAGCAGTTAGGAGCCAGCAGTCCCAGATTGCAAGGGGGTTGTCTGACTGCCGGTTTAGGCCCGATCCCACAGGGGTCCCAGATTGGAGAGGATGCAGGCCGGGCTGAGGGACACCCCCGCCCCTTGCACAAATTTCGTGCACCGGGCCTCTAGTCCTATCTAATAAAAGAGTAATATGCAAAGTGACCATCACTCCAACACACAAAATTGCTGACCCTATGTGGTCAAAGATGGCCACCCCCATGTGGTCACAAGATATCTGCTACTAGATGGCCAGCAGGGGAGGGCATTTGTGGGTGATCAGGCCAGCAGGGGAGGACAGTTGGGGGGGACCAGGCCTGCAGGGGAGGACAGTTGGGGGGGACCCAGGCCTGCAGGGGAGGGCAGTTGGGGGGGAACAGGCCTGCAGGGTAGGGCAGTTGGGGGGGACCAGGGCAGCAGGGAAGGGCAGTTAGGGGAGACCAGGCCAGCTGGGGAGGGCAGTTGGAAAGGATCAGACCTGCAGGGGAGAGCAGTTAGGGGTGACCAGGCTGGCAGGGGAGGGCAGTTGGGAGTGACCAGGCTGGCAAGGGAGGGCAGTTAGGGGTTACTGCACCAGCAGGGGAGGGCAGTTGGGGTGACCAGGCCTTCAGGGGAGGAGAGTTAGGAGCAACCAGGCTGGCAGGGGAGGGCAGTTAGGGGCAATTGGACCAGGAGGGGAGCAATTAGGTGTCAATCAGGCTGGCAGGGGATTGGTTAGGGTGTGATCAGGCTGGCAGGCAGAAGCGATTAGGGGCAATCAGGAAGGTAGGCAGGTGAGCAGTTGTGAGCCAGCAGTCCTGGATTGTGAGAGGGATGTCTGACTGCTGGGATCGGGCCTAAACGGGCAGTCGGACATCCTTTGAGGGGTCCCAGATTGGAGAGGGTGCAGGCTCAGCTGAGGGACACCCCCCCTTTGCACGAATTTTGTGCACCGGACCTCTAGTATAAAATAATAAAAAGAGTCCTGGCCAATGTGGCTCAGCTGGTCATCCGATGCACCGAAGGATCTTGAGTTCGATTCCAATCAGGGCACACACTCAGGTTGCAGGTTTGATCCCAGTTGGTGCATAAAGGAGGCAAGTGACCAATGTTTCTCTTTGACATCAATGTTTCTCTCTTTCTCTTCCCTCTCCCTTCCTCTTTCTCTCGAATCAATGAGAAACATATTCTCAGGTAAGGATTTAAAAATTTAATAATAAATAAAAATAATGAAAAAAGAGAAAATGGCAACAAGTAAAGAGTGAGGCTTTCCTACCTCAGCCCACCACCCTCCGACTAGAAAAGGACTTCCCAAGCTGGTGGGAGAGTCTAGTTAGAGGGGAAGTGGAGGGACATAGAGTGCAGGAACAGTGGCAGTGAGGTGGTGGACTTGAGCACCACTCCAGGGAAAAAGTGGATGTTCAGGGGAATCTCCAAATTACTTGGGATAGTTTCTATCCCCTGGTAGAAAGGGATCCTAAATTTAAAAAATTAAATCAAGTGTTAGAAAAATGAAGGAAGTTACAATTATTGTGCTCATGGGCTATGTACTGTTACTTATTCCATACTAGTGACCCGATGCACAGATTTGTGCATATTGAAAGGAAATTAATTAGAAGGTGCTGGCGGGGTGGGACTGGGTGAGACTGGCTGGACACGCCCTGGAGCTAACCTCCTGCAGTCCCTCCCAGACCGGCCTCACCTGGGGTGGCACTGTGGCTGGAAGGGTGTCTGCGGAGTGAGCGGGTTTCCTCCGGCAGGTGGGGTCCCTCAGCCTGGCCTATAGGGATCGGACTGAAACCAGCTCTCTGACATCCCCCGAGGGGTCCCTGAGTGCGAGAGGGCACTCGGCAAAGTTGCTGTTGTACAGGGTGTGGAACACAAATGCAAGTGTGCAGTAAACCAGATTTGGAGCCAACAGTGCCCCAGCAACAACATAACCCATGGCCGAAGGTGGAATCGTGTGGTCCATGAGAAATCAAGCTCCCTTCTCTCTGGTTTTGGGGTGCATCATCTGAGAACCGCCACTGCCAAGTCACTGCAGCTCAGCAGATCCTGCATTGAGCATCTGCCCCCTGGTGGTCAGTGCGCATCATAGCTACCAGTCGGACGGACACTTAGCATATCAGCCTTTTATATATATAGAAAGGGGCCTTGTGTGTGGGAGGGCATCAGGATTCTTGGCTCAGGGGTACGGAGTGAGAGCCAGATGGTGAAGGGCTGGGCAGGTGGCTCCAATGCATGGACTGGCCTCTGCTCAACAGTCTTTGGTCCTTGTACTGCCAGGGCAGCCACCAAGGACCTGAGCACTCTGCTCTGAAAGCTGGGGAGACTATGGAAGGAAGAACAGTGTCAGTTCCACCCCCCTCTTCCTCAAATCCTTGGTGGATCCCCACAGAAGAATGTGGTCATTCCCTCATTGGACTCCCAGAGAAAGACCTGGTGGAAAAGCCATGTAAAACTGTTCTGTCTGCATCTGGTGCAGGGGTCACTGGTCGGCAGGGCTAGACATCAGGAAGAAAAGCCGTTACTGATTAGGGGAGAGTGAGAGCACCCTAGAATCGGCTGGGACCTTTGCATCAGTCTAGCTTCACCTTTAACCATGCCAACCTTCCAATGTTGCTGCTTCACTCTGTTTAAATCTGGTGCACATTTCTCTTTTGGTCTGTATTCTAGAACCACACAGGGAAAAGAGTCTGGGAATCGTGGTCCAGATTAACCAAATTGACACACTATAAACCCCCCTGTGGAATCCTTTTGAAGGGTTGAAAACAGTACCCATAAAAACATAATTTACATATTTTCAAAGAATTACTCTGATTGCAGTAAGGAAAATAGACTGCAAGGGACCAAATGAAGACATAGGGAAGCCAGCTAGGATGCTATTGCAATAATCCAGTAGGAGATGAGAGTAGCTTGACTGAGAATGGCAGAGAAGGAGGTGACCTTTGGAACTGGGATCTATTTTAAAGGTAGAGCTGACAGGATTTGCTGATGGGCTGAATGTGGCATGGAGAAGAAAAGAGGTCAATGATGACACCAAGGGTGCTAGCCTGAGCCAATGCTGGTAACCTTTCTTGAAATGGGAAACATTAGGGGAGAAACAGGTTTTGGGGTTGGGAGAAATACATTCTCTTCAGTCATTTTAAAATTGAGATGCTTGCCCAGCCATGTGACTCAGTGGTTGAGTGACGACCTATGAACCAGGAGGTCACAGTTTGATTCCCAGTCAAGGCACAGGCTTGGGCTCAATCTCCAGTAGGAGGCGTGCAGGAGGCAGTCAAGCAATGATTCTCTCTCATCATTTATGTTTCTCTCTCTCCCTCTCTCTCTGAAATCAATATATATATATATATATATATATATATATATATATATATATATATATAAAATAAAATAAAACCGAGATGCCTGTTAGACATTCTCATAAAGTGTGTAAACAATGGGATCTACAGTGTAAGCCTGGAGTGTAGGGAAGAGGCGGGGGCTGAGACATTTGGGAGTCATCAGCATAGAGATGGTATGGACAGGTGGCATGACAGAGCTGGGTGACAGAGCTGGGCTGGGATATATCACCTGGAGAGGGATTATTGATAGAGAATAGGTTAGTGCACTAAGGTAATCCAACATTCAGAGTTAGAAAGAAGAGGATGGTATCCAAGGAGTAGGGGGTGAGAAGAAAACCCAGACGAGGGCTTTTACAGGTCAAAGGAAGATAATTTTTTAAAGAGGGAAAATAACATGGTATGTTGTGTTCTGTAGGAATGACCCAATAGAAAAGAAGAACCTGATGATGCTGGAAAGGGAATAACTTCCATGTAAAGTCTTTGAGTAGTTGAGAATGGAATGTTACTTTACAACATAAGCTCTTTATATTATAAGCTGACATTACTAGTATAGGCACCTTTTCCCTCTATGTTTATTGTCCATGGCCAATGCTTACACAGCATCAGTTAGGGTGCTTTGGATTGCAAGTCAGAAAGGTCAAGAAAACCTGAATCAAGCTTGAGTAAACAATTATTGGCTTTTATCCTGTGAAAAGTCCATGGGTAGTGATAACCTCAGGCAGGGCTTGATCCAGCAGTTTGGTGACTTAGTTTCTTTCAATCACTCTGCATTGGTCTCCAGTGCGCCAGCTCTAGTTAAGGCTGCTCTCTTTATGGTCTCAAGATAACTGCCAGCAGCTCTTGGGGCTACGTTTTTTCATTATGTTCATCAAGAAAGAGACTATTCCAATATTCCCAGACAAAGCCCGGAGAGTCACACTTCCTAGATGAGGTTAGGTCATGTGCCAACCCCTAAGCCAATTTCCACAGCCTTGAGAAAGGAACGTGCTGAATGCAAAGCCAGAGTCATCTAGACATCCGGCTGAAAAGCATGGGCTATGGGAAAAAATAATCTCCACTGTATACATCTGAATGAGGGTCGTGTCATAACAGTAATAAACCTCCTCAAGCAACCTCTGGAGAATAATAACACATGCTAAATGTGCATATTCTAAGAAGGGTAAAAATTGCATTTAGGAATGAGTTTATTTACTATTAGATGGATAGAGATCATTGTTCTTTTGTTTATTCAAGACAGGTACTTAGATTGTAAGCCATCAGCTATAACTAAGGTAAAACGTCTTTGGATTCCACAAGTATTAGTTTCTTATATGTAAGTCAAAATTGGTCAATAATTTAAGATGGTAAAAAAAAATCTCTGTTCAAAACATGAAAGTTTAGTTTGGTAACAATTAGATCTATGGGATCCTTCAAGGGCTGGGGTAAGTAATGCAGCAGGATTTGGCCCACAGGATGGCGGTGGTTTCTGGGTACCAACTAGCAACTGATAGTACGGTGTAGATTTCAGCAGGCCCTGCTTCCTCTCAGCGATAAGCAGAGGTGTAGTAACCTGAGACAGGTAACATTTGCAGCATTGACGCTTCCCGTCCATTGCAGTGCGGCCTCATTCGGGCCTGTAATGGATTCCTTCCCTATGAACAGCCAGACACCTCTCATTACTACCCAGACCTGCTTTCACTCTGCCAGAACTTTCTTTAGCGGGACCATTAAAATTCCTTAGATTGTGAGGCCTCAGAATTGCATAACGCTGTACTGATTCCTGGCAGGGAAAGCGCAGTCTGATGGAAAAGCCAAGTCAGACTCCGGCTCTGGGAGCTTGTTCTACCCCCGGGGAAGTGCTGAGCTCTTTGTCCCAGGTAGCCCCACATGAGCAAGAATTCAAGATAATGGCCAAAGCACACTTCTTTCAGGACACGTCCCATCCAACTTCTCTGCTATTGATTCTGCTGCAAATGTACCCCCTCTTTTTTTGGCACAACACACACCCCTCCCCACCCTGCCCAAGGGTGTAAGATTCATCCTCTCCAGCATTAACACAAACTGAGTATGGCAAACCAACCAACAAAACCAGCTCGATTGAACAACCACTGGCCTGTTTCCCTTAATTTCTCCAAAATGTCTACCTTTTTTTTTTTTTCCTTTTGGGCTACCATTTTTAGGGAACCTCAAAGAAAGGTTTGTTTTGCCCATTCTTCCTTAGAACATATGATATCAAACATATCATGTTTAGAGTTTTGTTGCCAACTCTTAGTTCTTTAGAGCAAAGGAACAAAACAGAGTTAAAATTTATGAATGGTTGGACAGTGAACGCAGTCTTTGCTTATTTCAATGCTTGCTCAGTGTCTCCATGTGGGACCACGTCCAGGTAGGTGTGCCATCTGGATGCTTTTCCTAGACTCCGCTGGCCCGGCCTTCCCCGGCAGGAGGCAAATGTCATTGTGGCCCGAGTAGGTGCCAGGGACCTCTTCTTCATCTCTGGTTAGAATCCTCTTTCAATAGAGTTGAGAGAGCAAGACTGTTCTGCTATGTTTTATTTGTATTTGAATGGAGGACTCACTGTCTCTTCATTCTAGATGGCGGTGATGACCCCGACTCCACAATGACTAAGAGCCCATTGGCATGGCCACCCTCAAGGAGCAGTAAACATGAGCCTGACCCAGTCCTGCCCACAGAGAGCTTTTAGTTAATTCTAGAGACTCCACTCTACTTCTCTCTCTCCCTATCTTACATAGTCTTTTTATCCAGTTTTCTTTCAAGACAATAATCCAAAGAACTTTTTCCCCTTTCTCTTCTCCAACCTTCATCTGCAACTCAAACTAATGCATATGGCAACAAATCTCGCCCGCTAAGTCTGCAGCAGATTATCTGAGTTCTCCTTCCCTGTAACACTATACGTCCCTGCCCATTGTTGCGTGACTTGTGGAGCCTGTGGGCAGTGTTGTCAGGTGTAGTCATGTGTCCTGCTTGGGCCCGTGTCATGGGAGCTGAAGTGGCAGTGGGCCAGTCTGGAGCACAAGTTTTTAGAGGCGGCTTAAAACTTGAAGACATGGTTGCCTGTTTCTACCAGCTTTTTTGCCTTTCCTCTGCCTTGATCCAAATATAGCCTACACTTTAGTTTGGGTCTTAGAATGACAAGACATTAAGAGGAGCTGCAGCTGGCCACTGTGGCTCAGTGGTTGAGCATCGACCTATGAACCAGAAGGTCTTGGTACGATTCCTGGTCAAGGCTCAATCCTCAGTAGAGGGTGTGCAGGAGGCAGTCGATCAATGATTCTCTCTCATCATTGATGTTTCTAGCTCTCTCTCCCTCATCCTTGCTCTCTGAAATAATATATATACATATATGTGTGTGTGTGTGTGTATATATATATATATATATATATATATATATATCCTATCTAATAAAGAGGTAATATACAAATTGACCGTCACTCCAACACACAAGATGGCCACCCCCATGTGAACACAAGATAGCCAGCAGGGGAGGGCAATTGTGGATGATCAGGCCAGCAGGGGAGGGAAGTTGGGGGTACCGGGCCTGCAGGGGAGGGCAGTTGGGGGTGACCAGGCTGGCAGGGGAGGGCAGTTAGGGACAATTGGGCCAGCAGGGGAGGGCAGTTAGGGGCAATCAGGCCGGCAGGGGAGCAGTTAGGCATTGATCAGGCTGGCAGGGGAGTGGTTAGGGGATGATCAGGCTGGCAGGCAGAAGCAGTTAGGGGCAATCAGGCAGGCAGGCAAGCAAGCGGTTGGGAGCTAGCAGTCCTGGATTGTGAGATGTCTGACTGCCCGTTTAGGCCCAATCCTGTGGACATCCCTCGAGGGGTCCCAGATTGGAGAGTGTGCAGGCTGGGCTGAGGGACATGCCCCGCCTCCATGCACGAATTTTGTGCAACGGGCCTCAAATATATATATATATATATATATATTTAAAAAAATTTTTTAAAGAAGAGCTGCAGCCCTGGCCAGTGTGGCTCAGTTGGTTGAAGCATCATCCTATGCACTGAAGGGCAACAAATTCGATTCCCGGTCAGGGCACATGCCTAGGTTTTGGGTTCGATCCTCGGTCCAGGAGAGTATGGGAGGCAACCAATCAATGTTTCTTTCTCATTGATGTTTCTCTTTCTCTCTCACTCTCTTTTCCTCTCTCTCTAAAGTTAATAAAAACATATCCTTGGGGAGGATTAAAAAAAAAAAAGAAGAGCTGCAGTTAACCCACAGCCACCAAACTGATGTGAGAAATAAAAATAATATAAAAAATAATGTTTTCATAATCCATTGAGAATTTTAGGACCCTTTGTTTCTGCAGTCGAGACAATACAAAAACCAAATCAAAAACAATAAATGGACCTAAATAGACAGTTTTTGAAAGAGGACATACAGAAGGCCAAGAGACATATGAAAACATGCTCAAAGTCACTAATCATCTGGGAGATGCAAATCAAAACAACAATGAGGTACCATCTCACACCTGTCAGAATGACTATCATCAACAAATCAACAAACTACAAGTGCTGGCGAGGATGTGGAGAAAAAGGAACCCTCTTGCATTGCTGGTAGGACTGCAGACTGTTGCAGCCACTGTGGAAAAACAGTATGGTGTTTCCTCAAAAAATTAAAAATGGAACTTCTATTTGACTCAGTAATCCCACTTCTAGGAATATATCCCAAGAAAACAGAAACACCAATCAGAAAGGATATATGCACTCCTATGCTCATAGCAGCACAATTTACAATAGCTAAGATTTGGAAACAGCCTAAGTGCCCATCAGCAGACGAGTGGATCAGAAAACTATGGTACATCTACACAATTCTTACTACACTGCTGTAAAAAAGAAGGAATTATTACCATTTGCAACAGCATGGATGGACCTGGAGAGCATTATACCAAGCGAGCCAGTCAGAGAAAGATAAATATCACATGATCTCATTTGTGGAATAGAATGAACAACATAAACTGATGAACAAAAATAGAACCAGAGACATAGAAGCATTGAGCAGATGGTCCAACCTATGAGGGAAGGCGGGGGCTCAGGGGGTAAGAGATCAACCAAAGGACTTGTATGTATGCATATAAGCATAACCAATGGACACAGACACTAGGGGGGTGAGGGCATGTGTTGGGGGGTGGGAGAGGCTGGGGAGAGGTCAATGGGGGAAAAAGGAGACTCATGTAATACTTAAACAATAAAGAATAAAAAAAAATAGTAAATGGAAGATATAATAAATGAAATAGTCACAATTCCCAGTCACCTTTATTTATATAAAACTATATTAAATAAATTATCTCAATATATACAAACAGAATATTACCTCTATAAATAGAAAATCCCCATATATAAAACCTTTAAAAAATTATACAAATATACACAATGTTGACCATATAAACTTGAAGTACCTTAAATCATAAACTTTAGTTTGTTTGTATAGTAGTCTTATAAAAATATAGCTAGCTGTCAAGTGTTTAATCAATAGCATTTAAGTCAGTTAAAGTGCTAAACTGTAATGCATATGCCCAAAGTTGTCAGGCTTGGTCAGGCAAAGTAGAAGCCTTCTGCATTTAACACATGCATATGTTTTGCCAACTGTTTTGAACCTCCAAAAGAACTCTTAAGAAAAAAACAAACATCTAAACTCCACATTTTAAAAGGACAGACACATGTTAGAAAAGTCCACCCAATTTCCATTTTACTCTCCCACATAGTTTGAAGTCAGCGCGTTGAAAGTACTCCAAAAGTCCACCCAGGACGTTTTAAGGCATTTGTTCATTTGTTTTTGCTTAGATGGCCTGGTTTCGTCTTGAGTGTAGAAAATACAGTCTAAAGCATGATATGTGCAAAAGGTGCCATAGTGTTAAAAAATAAATTTAAAAAACTTGGAATTGGCCGTACCATTCATTACATTCCAAAGTGACTAGTGCTGGTCTCAAAACCAGAATGCTAATCATGAGAACAGTCAGATAAAGAACTTTCTTTGGGCCCAAGGGTCTCCATGCTCCAAAATATTCATTTTTGTTTCCATATATTCCATTCTTTTAAAAGTTCTCTGTCACAGTGCAGTATAAACTCTGCAGAAGTTGGCAGCTCCAATGTCACGTGCTTTATGCAACACTGAGCGGGGAGCTCTCCTTGCCACGTCGCCTTGTCTTGGCCTTCCTGCACTTGTACAGACACAGGGACAGGGTGATGATGAAGATGATGGCCACGAACACCACTGCTCCGATGATGAAGAACATGTCTGAAAAATAGAAGTTACCAAGTCAATGTGTAGAGAGAGCTTGAATCCCATCTATCAGTGGACAGAACTGAGGGCTTAACTCCAAATTACACCATCCTGCTTTTGCGTAATTTGAAATTTCTTTACTCTACTCTTTCCACCACAACGCATTTTGGTTAGGAAAGAATTTGTCAAACCCTAGACGTTGTAGGGCAATTGACAAAGGCCAAAAGCTTTAAGTAGGCCATTTAGTAAACTGGATAATGTTCATAGTCTAGAGAAGGTACATATAGATTGAAGTAAGAACCACTGTTAGAAACAATTGGCTAAAAATAGTGCATAATGCTGAGTTTGGTGGCAATGATTACAGTAGAAGATGAACTATCAGTGCAAAGAGACACAAAAAGGGCTACCAGAATTCAGCTGAGAAAGATGATAACTGGCTGGGCAATGAGAAGGCTTCCGGGTGGAGGTGGCGATTACAATGGTTCTCAAAGGATGCATTTCAGCAGATACAGAAGAGACCTGGGAAGCAGCGATCGGGATGTGCACCAAGACATAGGCAGCGGAACTCGAGTTGGCTTTAGGAAGATGGATGTGAGGGCTGTGGGTACGATGGCCCAGAGGGTGCAGGACCAGAGAGAAGGAGAGTCCTTTCCTTCTGTCAGTGTCAATAAATGGAGGAGAATTTATTTTAAAGTGTTTTTAAATTTTAAAATCTCTTCTTAGCAAGGAGCTAGGTCATCATTACTACCTTTTGACTTTTAATCCCTGGAAGTACTCAGAGCACTTTCTTTACAAAGCCTGGAGAGAGACTTCACGTACGTACATGTCTACACACCTACACACCTACAGCAATTCCAGTTAGAAGCCTCTCCTCACCATGTGTGGGCCCCGTGTGTGCACATGCATGGACACACGTACCTGGGTATATGTGACAGACTGAATCCCTTCCCTTCATGGGTTAGACTTTACAGCCCACTGTGGGTGCTCACAGATGGTCCAGATGCTGTCCCCAAACCCCAAAGATTAGAATTTAAGTATGAAAACATGCCCAGAGAAATCTGTGATTGATACTAAACCCCAAACACGGACTATGTGCCGAGCACTCAGCAGAGAGCTTAGCACGTGTTAGGCGCTCAAGAAAATACTCGCTACTATAAGAAACAACAGAGAAACATTTCTAACTGCCTAAAATTATGAGTAACTTCCAAATAAAACACAAAACCAAGAAAAACCAAGACGGTTTCTCTCTGAACAAAGGACATCCTGGTTCTGCGGGTGGAGCTGGTCCTCTGGAGGGCACCTGTGCCTTCCAAGGCGCCCGCTGGGCAGAGACACTCACCTTTGAACACGCCTTTCTCGTGGCTGGTGCACTCAATGGGGCTTTCTGGACTCTTCTGGTTAGTTTTTCGTGATGCAATCACGGCTTGAACATTGAAACAGTAGTTTTGCCCTTTATCCACCTCAATCAAAAACTCATTAGTGTTTGTCTTGACCATTTTCTGTTAAAAGATAAAGAGTTCTTAATTCATCTGGGCTTCAAGTGAGTTCTTTTACCTTTACCAGGTCACTGCGGAAGCAAAAGCCTACGTGGACACATCTGACATATACGGGACTAGAAGTGACTTGGCTAAATATTCCTCGTGCTAACTGCTGAGGGTGCTTTTTCCAAGACTAGAGATATCCAACTTAGCCCCTGTAGGAGATGTTTGCAGTAAAGGAAAGGAAGGATGATGTATTAATTGTTGAATGGAAAACAAATTTTGTCTCTGTGATCCTCAACAGAGAAAGAAATGTGAGACCTGACAGGAACTTTAGAGATGATCTGGTGCAGCCTCTTGGCTGAGGAACGTGGGTATCCAAGGGGGCCTTGCCCAAAGTCACAAGGTCACTCAAAGTCACGGGTAGAACCAGGACAGCAAGCACCCCTGTCACCCCACCACACTGCCCTCTCAACCACCCCATTCTGCTACTTTTGAATTGGGGCAGAAGTGGGTTGTAAAATCAAGGGCCCACGATTTACAGCAAATCATAAAAACCAGTGAAAAAAATCCTCACCTTTCCTGTACTTGAAGCTTTCCAATAGTAAAGTGTGTAACTTAAGTCCTCGCCAAAGACATCCCTGAGGCTCAGGAATGTGCCATTCATTCTGACTAAGGTCCTTGTATCCTGTACCGTCACATTCAGTTTTGTTCCAATTTGTTCAAAACTCTGAATTGTTGGCCGTCCGAGGTTTGCTAAAAAGGAAATAAACTTCGTTGGAACCAAAGAATTCTCTAAAAATAGAATCCCATTTTAGTTATCATAGTTAATACCCTGGACATCCCTCATAAAACACCTGCTTAGAACCCGTTCCCTAGCAGTAGTGAGCCAAGTGGCATTAAGCTGAACCCCAAGACCTGCTATAGAAGCGCTACCCATCGGATGTATAACCGGAGCCACCGATGTCAAGTTACATTTCCTTGTAATCACATTAGAAAATGTGAAAAGGAACAGGTGAAATGAATTCCAGTAATACATTTTATTTAACCCATTATAGTGAAAATATTATCATTTCAACAGGTAATCAATCTAAAACTTTTGGAGATATTTTTCAAAATCTAGTGTGTATTTTTACCCTTATAGCATTTGCCACATTTCTAGGGCTCAATAGCCATACATCGTTAGAGGCTACTGTATTAAACAACACAGTTGCACAAGATTCCATATTTTAGGTAAAATAAATGAGGGGCTGTGGGAAAGCTCAGGAGATGTCCTGGCACCTCAAGGAACCAGTGTTAAGTCTTGGGACTCTGGAGGGCTCAATGATCCCAGGTGCTTTGGTTGAATAACAATAAAATCAATCCCAATAATTTAACACAAATTATGTGCAGGCACATGCAAAATAAATATGCAAACTATATTTTATCTTGTACCAAAAAGGGATTTGAAGTGGCTTACAAAAAAACTCAAGAACTATAACAGAAAACCAAGTGGGTGCCATCAATGGAAGGAGGACAATTAGTGCCCCGGGGCAGTTACCAGAGGGGGCATGGATGTGGTGTCTAATGCCCAGCTGGATGCCATGACAGACACACAAGCGAAAGACAGGTTCTGGCAAACAGGGGCTCAGGAAAGGCAGCCAGATTCACCTGGGCTAAGGCTACTTCTATTTCGACCCTCTAAATAGATACCAGAGGAAAAAGGTTGGTTGCCTGTCCCTCTGCCCCTTCTCACCATTCCCGCCTCCAGAAACTCTCCTCTCTCACTGGGTGGTCAGAGGGGTAGATAGAAAAGCACCGATAGCATGACCCTTTCATTTTAACCTTTCATTCTAGGTCTTCCTCAAAGACCTTTGAAGATTTAAAGACCTTAAAAGACCTTAAAAGATTTCACCCTTCCCAGTGTGTTATAGGTTTATTTAAAATACCTAGTGGAGAGCCACAGTCAGGCCAAAAAATGTAATCTACTTGGCAGGGATCCTGTGCATTCCCCTGGGAGATACTAAGGTCCGCTTACTAGGGCAAAGGCGGGGGAGGAAAGCACGCTGCACTTTCAAAACCTGCACAAAGCAGGCAGGCTGGGAGCGGCTGGGCCAGCACCCGGCACAGCACGGGGCTCAACCTTGGCCAGATGAGGTCAGCAAGCCTGACTCTAGATCAGAAGGAAACTGGACTTTCCCTGAGCAGTTGTGACTGTGAAAAACTGTAAATTGGACTTCTGGTCTGATGATGGGATGGAAATGCTGTGTGTGTGTGTGTGTGTGTGTGTGTGTGTGTGTATGTATGTAAATAAAATTTCCAGAATATATATGGAGAAACACTGAAACCCCAGTCCTGGTGGATGTCCTAGTCCCCCAGGTCCCATCCGGCCTGTTACTGGCACGGTCTGGGGATAGGCTGGTGGAGAAAGTTACTTGATGACACTGTTATCAACTCCAAAGTTCACGCTCTGGGCACCTCCTACCACACTGGAATGAGTGAAGAGGGCTGGGGCACTTTCTGGTTCCTGAGAAAAAAGATGTGGTTCTGAAGAAATCTTGTTTTGTCTACTGGCCCCTAAGGGTCATGAGCTCACAAAAAGACTCAGGAGCTTATAAAAAGGAGAATGAAACGGATCTACTTACTCTCTAAGTAAGGAATGAACTCCGGGGAGTTTGTGTACTTGGGTTCCCCAGTGTAACCGGTGGCATTTGCCGGCGTGGAAAGGACCCGTGCTGAGTACGTCTGCTTCACGTCTTTCACAATCTCATCAGTGAGGTCACACTCTGTGTCTGTGATGGAGTAGCATTTGCTTTTCCAATTTCCTAACCTATGGCTAAAGGAAGGAAGAGAAATGGAACATTAGGATTTGTATCCAACAAGACAGATGGCTTTCTGGCTGTGGTGCTGTTACAATAATAGCATCCACAACCACTGGTGAGCAGGCACTCCCATGCTAAGCATTTTAGATGCACTGGAGTCCTCACAGTAACCTGGGGTGTCTCTGTAATCATCTCTCTTTTCATAATAAGGTAACTGAAGCAAAATGAGATTAGGTGACCAGCTCAGTCACACAACTGACCTAACTTTAAGCCAGACAACAGTGTTTGGGGTCTGTGCTCTTAACCATTTTGTTAAATATCTTTCTTAGAATGTACACGATTTTTTATTAAGGCCCGATTATTTATTACTTAGTATATTGTACTACATTCTATTTATTATAAACATTCTATATTGTAGACATTCTTTGTAGAATATAGTCAATGTAGTAATAATGGAATCTATATAATATATTCTACACATTACATTCTATCACGACAATTGTTGGTGTGGTTATTTAATATTTACTGTACTAGGCCCTTTACACATTACTTCATTTGATATGATTCTTCCAAGAAGGTATTGGATCTTTTTTTACATACAAGGATACTGACGCTCGATACGCTAAGTAATTTGTACAAGGTCATGTAACTAATGAGGTGAGAACTGTGTCTGTTCATCTCATTCTGCTACATGCCTCTCTCACTTTTAAAAGATGTGAATACTTCCCAATGAAGACCACAGAATAACAATAGTATCTCTCTCACAAAGCCTGAAAGACTAAGAGGCTAAAAGATCTTCCTTCATTGAAGAGGAAATTTAAAGAACTTGTATAAATATAAAATTATTTTAAAGGACCCAAACAATCCATAGATAAATGTCACTGCGACTTGATCCACACACTTCTGTCCTCTCTAAATTGACAGTCACAATGCTCTTCCCTTCTCTTCAGCATCATCCACTGCCTCAGCCCCGTCCGTCATTTAGGGTCCTGTTCCAGTCCCATTTTCCCCGGGAATCTCCAGATCTCCTTGCTCAGATCGGATCTCTCCCCCCCACCACCCCGTTCCCCAGCA
Source organism: Plecotus auritus (assembly GCF_963455305.1). Lineage (NCBI taxonomy): Eukaryota > Metazoa > Chordata > Mammalia > Chiroptera > Vespertilionidae > Plecotus > Plecotus auritus. Next base: position 75,304,905 of record NC_137771.1, read on the forward strand.
CTGATATTTTCACTAAGGCACTTCATGTTGAACACAGTTTGCATGGGACCAGGGGTCCATGCCCTTGTGTTTGCTGTCAAGCAGCAAGGCTGTGAGGCTTATACACAGCAGGCCTTGCTCAGTATTAGATCGTTTGCATTTACAGGTTGAATGAGGGGGAAAACAAACTGGATTCAATTGTCCAAATCCATGCCCATGAGCCATAAACAGGTATTTTTCAAAAATCGGAACTAAATAACACTCTCTGTCCTAAAATTCACAAACTAACGTTTATACAGAAAGATTTTGATTTCTTAGATTTCTCTAATTTTCTGTGATAGAAGTAGAGAGGCTGTTTTAATTCTGGAGTGAAAAAGGTGAAGGAAAACATGATGATTCTTCTTCATCCTATGGCAAACATGTTGTTCAGATTAGAGAAAGACTGCTGGGCTCCGAGTCTGCAATCCATCTGACAGATCCGTATTTAGATTCTCCCAGCTCACCCATAGGAATTACAGTACTCGATATCACTGAAACTAGTGAAATGGGTAAAGTTGTGTAAACAAGTAATAAAGGGGCAATTCTGTAGTAAGCTCTTCTGAGCACTGTTACCAGCACTAACACTTTAAAAGCCTTCGAGGATCCTCTAAGTATTCATTGCAAAATCTCCTGACTTGGAAATAATAAAAGTCCTGCCTCAATTACTAAAAAATTCCAACGGAATCAAGACTCATAATAAAAGCCCTGCCTCAATTACTAAAAAATTCCAACAGAATCAAGACTCATCAATGTAGGAACAGGTTGTTTTCTAGAAACTTTGGAAGTTCCGTTTTAGAATTTAAACATTCCCATGGAATTAGTCTTACAGGTGATGTTTCAGTGCTTGAGCCAATAGTACTTTGCAACCATCACTGAAACTATTCCCAAATGGGAAAAATACAGTTGGAGCTCCAAGTAGGGGCTGCAGGCCCAGCAGGGGTGCCCCGTGGCTGGGGACAGGCCAGTGGTAGGTACAAAGGAGCAGCAGGTGGAGAGGAGTAGCAGGTGGAGATGCTGCCTTTAGAGAAGGAAAACTGGAGGGAAGGCGGCCCACTGAGGAGATGGAGCCTCACAGAAAAACCTGAGGAATAAGGAGAAATTCAAGTTTTGGCACCAACCCCTCTTCCTCCTCCCAGCTGTGGGGGAGCTCACATCGGCTGTGGCAGACCTGACAAAAAAGGTGGTGGTGGTAGAATACTGGGCAGACGTTGGTTCCAGACCCAGCTGGGCACTTACCATCAAGGCACTTATGAATTAATCCCTCATCTTCCTAGGGCAATGGTTTCCTTTTCTATAAAATGACTGCTGTGGTCCTGTTCATCAGGAATCCCATTTATCTCACAGAAGAGTGAGGTCTGCAGCAGGGTGGAGGAACTGCATGCAGGTCCTCTAGCACATGGGTGAGAGTATGAGGAGATCTGGGCTCCGCAAGAACCCCGTGTCCGTGGGCACCCCCAACCAGCATCTCTGCACTAGGATGTTTGCACACAGTTCACTTGAATAGCAGCCCTGGGAAGTCCAAGAACTGAGAGCTAACAAAGGTTTATATTTAAAAACCAGGGAAACCATAAATATGTTTCCACATGCTCACTAGACATAAGACTGAATATATTTAGGAGGTAAGCATTCCTCCTAAAATGTTATTTTCAATCTCTGGAAGAAAATTATCTACCAAAGTTGTGACCCACAGGTTGAGAACCGCTAGCAGGGTCGCCTAAGACCATCGGAAAACACAGATATTTACATTACGATTTATAACAGTAGCAAAATTACAGTTATGAAGTAGCAATGAAAATAATTAAGGTTGGGGGTCACCACAACATGAGGAACTGTATTAAAGGGTCGCGGCATTAGAAAGGTTGAGAACCACTGCTCTATCTACACATTAATTTGTGCGTGTGCGCGCGCGCGCGCGCACACACACACACACACACACACATTCTCTTCTCTGTTTGGCAACAGTCATCATGAAGTTCATTTTGTAAAACAAGAACATCTACCTAAAAGACTGCCTCCATATGTAGGAGTGGCATTCCTAATGCTATAAAAAGGCTTGACAAGCTAAACAATACAAAACAAAAAGCAAAACACCTTAATTTTAGCCAGTGATACTTTTGTGCCTTTATACAATGTGTCAAAATAATTTCCACAGCTGCTCTCCTCTAATTAATAAGATCTCTACCAAGCCTCCTAGAACCTTTCAGAAATGAGAAACTTACAAGAATATAGAGAAAACCATCAAGGAAGACATGTCAACATTTAGACTAAATATACTGAATTACGGGCTCTTAGGGAGAACTGTCAATCAGACGAGCCTGACAGCTGAGCATGCAGGCAGAGGAGTATTTCTTTCCGTCGTGGTGAGTCACGAAATCGACCTCCTCTGTTAGCACGTATGCAACTGAAGTGTAAATCATGAGTCCAAGGATGAACGCATCAAATATTGCTTCAGGGTAATGTATGTATCCAAACTCCTGCCCACCTCTTCCCTGACACGTTAGAGCAGGCTTACAGTCTAGACAGCATTGAAAAAGACGCGTGTGCTTAGGTGAGATTAGGTATCCAACCAGAATCATATCATCAGTGACAACAAGGCTTACTCAAGAAGATTCACCTCTCCACAGCTTCTATTCCACTTAGGAATTTTCTCATCACCTCCAAAAGCAATTAAAATGTTTTATCAGTTTAAGGGCTGGAAATGTTGCAGGCTTAGCAGAGTATGGCAAATTAACATGTCATATATCCAATAATCTCAACCATCAATCAGCTTTAAAGACATTTAAAGTAGAACCATCAAAACAGCACAGGGAAGGAGAAACCTCTAAAGCCGTATTTTTCTCTTTTTGTATCTAACTTACCTTATCTGAACAGTGTAGACATGATTGATGGGTTTTGGTTCCCACTCCAAAATTGTCTTGAAATTCGTTGATTTCCAAGTTAAATTATATGCTACTAACACACCTGTAGTGCCTTTAAACAAGAGGAATAGCTATTATTGCATGAACTTCTCAGCACATGATTTCACGTTGAAGGTATAAAACACCTTACCCACTAAACATCACCATAAACCTCACAATAATATTTTTTCAACGATGAAAGCTTCATTACTGAATTATCCAGAGGAAAAAACATTAAATTTTTCCCAAACCCAGAATTTCCTCATGGTAGGCTCTTCCTTGTAATGTAAGGAAACAGGCAAGGATCTTGAAATTATTGTTTGAAATCATTCATGTGGGACTCCCTGTGACACCCTGACCCGGAAGCACAGCCCAGGAGTCATCAGGGCCCTAGGGGGTCCATGACCCAGCTGCAGGAGCCTAGGACTCTAAGGTTGAACTCTGGCAGGGAAGGCCAGCTAGGAAGGGTCTTCCATAAGTTATGGAAAAGGGCAAATCCCACATGTGTGAGAGCAGTTAGGGCTGCATCTAATGAAAAAGCCAAATCTTGATCCTTTTCACTTTTACCTAAAATGTCTCTATCCTGAAACTTCAGTAGACACCTAGGCAGATGTTGGGCCTGTCACACCAGAGGATGTACACTGGTTAGGATCCTTTGTTATTAAGGTCTGCGTTGCCAGTTCTGACTGGGCAGGTCAGTCACTGCCCTGCCTTGCACAGGCATATTGAAGCATGGACAATGTAATGACTGCTTCAATCCAAGCGACATTCTGCAACAGGATTGCCTCTAACTCAATCTAAACTAGGACGATCAAGACAACACCGAGGGCCGCTCTTTAAGTGCACACGTAAGGATAATATCCAAACCACTGCACGCTGACCCGTGCAGGTGCGGACCCAAGTATCACCTTCAAGGTCACTGGGAAGCTCTTTCCTTAAATTAAAGCTGGAGCCACAACTTCACTTACGCAACTACTCATCTCCCAGTAAGCATCTCTAGTAGATGCAGGCGGGGGTCCCAGGCACCAACCGCCTACCCTCCAACTCGCGCCCAGGTTGGTTCAAACGCGGGTGGGTGAGCGTGGCTGAGTTGGGCAGGACGAGCCCGTTGTCAGCCAGGACTGATCCCCGCTTCGGGCAGAGCGCCCCAGGAATTCAGGGAGGCGGGTGCCACTCACCTGAGGCTCCGGCCACCTGGACAAGGACCCAGCCGAGGAGGAGTGTCCTAGAGACAGCGGCCTCGGGGCAGGTCAGCCGGGGTCCGGTGGGAGACGCCATGTCCATGAGCTGGTGGCGAGGTCGGGAGGATTCGTTGCGCCCCGAAGGCTGGAAAGTTTGGGCTGAAAGCGCCCTTGGGGAAAGAGCGGGAAGGGATGCGGAGAGCCGAGTCTGGAGAAGCGGGCGCCGCGCGCGCTATTAAAGGGCCGCGCGGACGCCCGCGCCTCCGCGATCCCGGCGCCCGCCCTGCCGACTCCCCGCCCCCGCCCGTCGTCGCCAGCAGTCGCGGTGGGCGGCCCCACGAATCCACACCCCTGCCCCGCCTCCTCCGCTAGGAAACTCCAGGACCCTGAAAGGAGTGATTCACCCGTGATTCAACCGCGCCGCCGAGCTCCGAGTGGCCCTCGGTCGCTGGAGGCTCCAGGTGCCGGGGGGAACCAGGTCTCCCGCCCCCCCTCTCCCCCAGGTCCCCTGACCCTCAGCCCCCTGACCCCAGGCCACCGGGGCGGCGTCTCCGCCGTCCAGCCCGAGCGGACAGCAGGTCTGTGGGGGGGGAGAAAGAGCAGGAGGGTTGGAAAGAGTTCTCGGCATGGAGGAGGGGCTTCTTCCTCCCACTCGGTGACAGCGTGTGGTCCGGGCTGGGGGAGCGGCAGCATTGACCAAGTTTAATAGCAAGTACCAGCTCCTGGCACCCGCTCAGCTCCCACATCAAAGGGCATTTCCCCCGCACTTTGCCCACGTTGGGGCTGGGCCTGGGAATCTGTAGCCCAGTAACTGCATGGCGATGAGCAGGGAGGCCCTCTCCCTGCTGTGGATTCGTCTTTTGCCCAGAAAGCAGTGGTACCTGGCCTTCCTACCCCCGCCCCCCCTCCCCCCCTGCCCCAGGCCCTTAGCGTGGGTCCTTTAAGGTGGTGCAGATGCAGGTGTCTTCCGACAGGTCCCAAGGTCAGTTAACCCCTGAACGACCCCGGGTAGTGACCCCGGAAAAGCAGTCCCAGACCTGGCATTTTGCCTCTGGGAGAGTTCCAGGGTGACATCTGCAGCCCTGTGGTTCCAGAAGGGATTGTTCTCACATTGAGGAAGACAGATGTGGAACTGAGTTCCGCTCAAGTGCAGAGAAACAAAAATGAAATTAAATTATGTAACTACATTTCCGTGCCGCTAGTGTTAAGTTTTGGGTTTTCTGAATTAGTTTCTGGCTTCCTCTTCTGGGCTCTGCTGTAAAATGGTTAGGCAAGAGAATGTCCATCGTATTCTACTGAGTGGCATTGCACGCGGGCTTGTCAAAACACTTCCCATCTTTCGTTATTACTGTGTAGTTGCTCCAAGACAGGCTGGAGAGCTTTTAGGGGGAGAGTGGAGTCTTTTCTTTCTCACCTTCTTCCCCATCTTTTTTCCCTAGGGAAATTAGCCTTGCATTTTAGTGCGTACTGCACACATATTTCCGTATAGCCCACTGAGCCATAGCATTGCTCGCATTTTTTTTTTTTAAAGAAATATAACTTTGCAAAAGTTTTAGCTTCTCCCTTTGCCTGACCTGAAATAGCACATCCAGGTTTAGCTCTTGTAGTCCTTTCGTCCTGGAAGCTGTGAATTGCACTTGCTGGTTTCCTCTTTGAGCTCTCTTCCAGCTCTAAAACCCACAACGTTTATATTTGCAAAACTAAGCCATGCAATCCTCCTTTTCGCAGTCTCTGGCCTGAGTCATTTTCTAACAGATCTTTAGCCCCATGTGGAATGTTGATTTTTTTTTTTTTTTTTTTTTTACTCTGGAGTGAAGGTAACTAGGAGAAAATGTTACACATCAATCAAGTATGTTAGGGGATCCAAGGAATTGTTGCTATGTCTACTATTCCAGTAGGAACTACCAACTGTCCTGGAATCATAAAGGGTTTTAAGCCATGTCAAGATCAGCATTTTGATAAGAAAAATGTGTTTAACATTAGATTTTGATACAAAAGGTACCTTAAAGGTTGATAGATCACATGAATGTTTATTTTGCACACTCACTAAAATTATCAGACAGAGAAGAGAGGAATTTCTTGGATGTTTGCATAGCTTTTGGAGTAAATATAGAATAACATTCTTCAAGATTTTAATAATGCTAAAAATTATTACTATTTTTAAGAAGAAGAGGGAGAAAATGGGCTATGATAAATATCTCATAGCAAAATTTTTTCTTGGTTGATCAGACTATGGCCAGATGCTCAGCACCGTTGAAAGTACATTTTTAAAATTTCACTATTGATAGTTCTTGCACAGGAACAAATTGATTGTTAAAGAATTTCATTAACCTTACACAATTTTTAAAACCCCTTCAGTAAAGTCAAGCTTAGCAGTTACCACTGTTCCTTTCAACATAATACATCTTGGAGACTCTGAGAAGTTTGAAAAATTCCTAAACTTTAATGACAATCAGGCTGGCCTGACCAAGCCCTTTATGATTAGATATTAGAATGTCAGAGGGCAGGAGGACTCACAGACATCCTTTTAAGATGAGAATACTGCAGCCACCTGGCCTGAGTGAACCAGCTTGCCTAATCTTCTGGCCCCAGGAGATTTCTTTCCATTGTCATGCTTTCTTCTACTCCCAATGCATGGAGTACGATTGGGCTATAAGCCCAGGTTTATTGGATTAATTTGTACATCTATAGGCCCTTAACAATGCTCTTCAGTTGGTGTGTAACAAATTTGCAATTTGGGGTACTCACTGTTCAGCAGAAATATCCTGATAGTTATTCCTTGAAACATACGTGCATGGAGACATGTATGTAGAAGAGGTTGCATTTCCTTTGCATAACCAGTGATGAAAGTGGTTGATAAGGAGTCGGAAGATGACTGGGGTGATGTTGCAGCCCTTCCTCTGTACTTCTATAGTACTCACCACCAATTTCACCCCCTTGACTATTGCGGGTTTCACTTGCTTTCCACTGTTTGTTGTCTGTCTTCCCCACTATAGCTCCTTGGGAGAATAAGGAGGTTTTTTTTCTTTAAATTTCTCAATCCTTTGCCCAATTACCAGCACATGGTAGACTTTGTAAAAAAATACATTTTTATTGATTTCAGAGAGGAACAGAGAGGGAGAGAGAGAGAGAGATAGAAACATCAATGATGAGAGAGAATCATTGATCGGCTGCCTCCTGCATGCCCCACACTGGGGATTTAGCCCACAGCCTGGGCATGTGCCCTGACCAGGAATCGAACCTCGACCTCTGGTTCATAGGTCGATGTTCAACCACTGAGCCATGCCAGCCGGGCCACATGATAGACTTTTAACACATTTTGAATCAATGACTACTTTTGGAACCATGCATGCAGCCAAATATTTTCATTGGTATTCAAGAGATGAAATTTGTCTTTGAAAATTTTCTGTCTCAGGGCTGAGTGTTCCAAAATGCTCAGATTGGTAAGAAAATATAAATTCATTATGGATTTCAAGGTATCACTTGACAGCAAACTTCAGCTGTCTAACTAGGGATTACTAATCCTTGGTACGTAGGAAAATCTAATCAGCAGGTAGCTGAGCAGCAGAAAACAAATGCGAAGTTTGGGAACTGTTAGCATTTTTCGTAAAGACTGGATTCTAGCATGAGTCAGAAGAACTTTCAGCCACATGATGAAGCTGTTGATAGCTCTCCTTGCATAGCAAGGCTTGGTGATTTTTCAGAATGAATTGCACAAAATGTATATCTCCCCAGGAAAGGGTGATAGCAGGTGAAATTGAGAGTAATTCATATAAAACTATTACATGCATATAAAATGGCAAAAGAGCAACGAAACCATTTTACCCCAAATTCAAGTAAAAGGAAAAATATGAGAAAAGACCAGAGGGAATTAAGAGTGGGAACACAGCCCAGATGGTGTGGCTTAGTGGTTGAATATGGATCCATGAAGTAGGAGGTCATGGTTCCATTCCCGGTCAGGGCACATGCCCTGGTTGCTGTCTTGATCTCCAGTAGGGGGCATGCAGGAGCTAGCTAGTCAATGATTCTCTCTCATCATTGATGTTTCTATCTCTCCCTCTCCATTCCTCTCTCTGAAATCAATAAAAATATATTAAAACAAAAACAGTGGGAACATAGAGTTCTAGGGAAAAGAAAAGTGACTCAGCAGAACCTAAAACACATCTGGCAGGGTTTAGTTAGTCATGGAAAATTTGGCAGTCATGAGTATGCATTTTGTAAAAATAATTATATACTAGTCCAACTGCTAACATTTAGGCCAAAATTAAATAGTTGAAAGTCCATACAATGAAATCTATTATCCTGGTCGTTCAAAATCCTTCTATTAAAGTTTAAAGAGAACTTTGACAAATAAGTGATCACATAGCACCAGTATTCTGAAAAGTATAATTTTATAGAAAAAATCTTCCAGGTCAAATTAGTCAAGGATCAGTATTTTCGGCACACAACTGTGTAAATATAAGGCTTATCAAACTACTTGTCACTTTCATTTTGGTAACAGTGAATATTATTTTTTATTCTCTACATGCAATAGTGACAAAATAAGTAAAAACATAAATGTAAATTGTGGATATTGTTATTTAACAATTAATAAATTTTGTTCCATACAAATAAAAAAATAAGATGTAGGTGTGTCATTGTTAGTCCATCAACAGGTATCTTTAACTCAGGAAATAATCTCTGAGCTTGAAGTACATGGACTTTATCAATTTCAAAGTATTGATGAACTCTCAGTTTTGCACATGGAAAGAAAAATCCCAATACAGAAAGATGACTCTATAAAATGGCAAGTCTAACAAAAAGATAACTAGGCATAGGATTCCTCAGCTAAAGATAAAAACATTAGTGCAATAACCAAATTAAAAGCTTTGTATAGAATGCTTTATTCTTTTTTACATTATCATTTTTTGACATAAAATAGAATAATTCACAGGTGCTCCAAATTTTAGCTCATTACCCATTCAGTCACTTGCTGCCTTTCATAGATAACTAGTGGCCCGGTGCATGAAATTCGTGCACATTAAAAAGGGGACCCAGAATCAAGTCCCTGCCCACGCACATGCACCTCAAAATCGCATGATACCCAGACCCTTCAGCCCCCCGCCCCATTGGGCTAGATCCAGACCTGGCCAGTCCCACCCTTGTCAAGCCCCGACGGGCAGGGGGCATAGCCTCAGGTCCCCTGGATGGGCTCCAGGATAGGGGCGTGGCCTGAGGTCCCCCAGATGGGATGGGGGCGTGCCTTGGGGTCCCCTGTCAATCCCCACAAGGTGGGGGACATGGCCTGAGATCTCCTGTCAAGCCCCACTGGGTGGGCGGGGGGGCATGGCCTGAGGTCCCCCGTCAAGCCCCACTGGCAGGGGGGTGCAGCCTCAGGTCCCCTGGCCCAGTGCTGGGGTGGGGGGTATGGCCTGAGGTCCCTTGTCAAGCCCCACCTGGTGGGGGGCACAGCCTGAGGTCCCCCGGCCTGGCGCTGGGGCAGGGGGAGCAGTCTGAGGTCCCCTAGCCCAGCACCAGGACTGGAAGCGCACCTTGAGGTCCCCCGTCAAGCCCTGCCGGGCGGGGGTCACAACCTGAGGTCCCCCAGCCTGGTGCCAAGGCAGGAGGTGCGGCCTGAGGTCCCCAGCCTGACACCTGGGCGGGGGGGGGGGGGCATGGCCTGAGGTCCCCTGTCAAGCCCCACAGGGGTGGGGGAGGGCATAGCCTCAGGTCCCTGCTGATTGCTCGTTAAGGCTCCTTAAGGGAACTTGGCCTCAGCTGTGGGTGCAGCCATCTTTGTGACAGAGTAATGGTCAATTAGCATATTCCCTCTTTATTAGATAGCCCATCCTATTACACCAGTTCCTCTATCAGAGCTTTCAAGCCAGGAAGTAATTCCTGGTTAAAGGAAGTTATTTCCATACCAGAAGCATATTAATAATGTTTGGCTAGTTGTAATTGCCATCCTAAACTATTACCATTTAAGTTATGATAACTCATAGTTATAAATCAGCTAAAACAAGCAATAAAATGACTCATATTCTCTGTCATAAGGGAAGTAAAGGGAGATATACCATAGAGCGTGCTTGTGTTACCGCAACAGTGAGTGGGTTTTCAGAGTTTTGTAAACTTTATAGACAGCTATTAAAATGACCAAATTGAAAGGATTGGTCTTTGGCCTGGACCTTAATCTTAAGAATAACATTTATTTTAGAGCTCCTATCCTTTATGACCCAAGATCATGCCTTACACAGGTTAACAAGTATTTATTGAGGGATTACTATGTGTATGGCAATGCACCAGGAACTATTTTATGAGTTCCTTTTCTAAAACAACTTGGAAGCTAGTCAGGGAGCTGAGACAAATATGTAAGCTTCCAGGGAAAAAGGCAGTGTAAATGAAGTGGGGCATGTCCATAGACTGCCTAGCACAGTGCCTGGCACATAGTAGGTCCTCTATATCCTTAAAGCTTTGTTTAAAGATCTAAAAGGTATTTAGGACCTCAGAGGGGAGAGTTCACTTTACAGTGGGGTGATGAAAGAAGGTTCTCTTGAGGAAAGCAGTGTCTGAGCTGGACCACAGAGGGACGCAGAGCAGGAAGGGGTGAGAGCTGGGTGTGAGCAGAGAGGGGCCATGGGTAATGAGTTTAGAGAGCAGGGGTCTTATAGGTGAGAAGTGTGGCTGGAAGCTAGAAAGACGCTTGTGGCCAGCTTTGTGGTAAGAAGTCTGAACTTGATTTAGCAGGCAGTACCTTAAGAAGCTTACCCTTCTGGTCATGGCATGTCAGAAGAATTGAGTCAGGGGGACACTTCAAGAAGCTAGGCCTCTACCCCACATGGTGGCCGAGGAATAGAAAGGAAGGACAGCTGTAGGAAACATTGTGAAGAAGCAGTACAACTAAGTGCCTGATTGAAGGTAAGGCAGGAAGGAGAGAGAGGAGTAAGGTCTTGGGACAGAGAAAAGTGGCCCCACAGGTCAAGTTAGAGCCTAGAAGAGATAATGATGAATTCCAGACATGTTGCAGTCAAAGGGCAGTGGATTTCCAGGAAAAAATGCCCAGCATAGAGAGTTGGAAATCTGGTACCAAGGCTTTCGACAAGATAGAGACTGAAGATAGAAATTGGGAGACATTTGCTTAGAGGTTTGGTCAAAGATGTAAAAGTGGAAAATGTCTCCAAGGGACAGTCTATAGTAACAACAAATCTCTTAGCAAGCAACGGCCACCTGCTTAGCCTAGCTCAAGTTAAAGGGGAATGCTTAGGTTTATGAGTCTGGGAAGCTCATAGTCCAGTGGAAGGGCTACAGAAGTCAGGCTCTCTGAGACTGGGCCTCTCTCTTATTCTTGCCTATTCTCTCTTCTATCTCTCATTTCAGCTGATCTCCATTTTATTCTGCAACGAACTCCATGTCGTAGGACTGGATGCTGCCAACATCCCCAGAGCCACGTGCTCTCAGCTTCATTACACCAGGGTCCAGCCAACAGTGCCAGAGAATGACTTTGATTGTCCCTGCTTTGGGCACATGCTAATTCCTGGGTCTGGGTCATGTGTCCACCTCTAGGGCCAGGGGATGGGTTTGCTACTGGGGGGAGCAGGTTGATAAAATTAGTGGTTCAACAGAAACAATAGATACCTCTGGGCCTAGGGACTGAGGCTGGGGTGTGACCATGTTATGCCGCTGAAGGAGAGAGATGGCCCAGGAATGTCCAGACAGATGGGGGCAGACAGGATGGGACCCTAATACTAAAGGAGGAGAATTTTAGTAAGAAAGAGGTGGTCTGGAGCTGAGACTGAGCAGAAAACCAGGTACATATGCAATCTTAATCTTACTGAAAGACCCAATTCCTAAAAATAAATTTTGTTTCCTTTTAGCTGATGTCATGATGCCAGTAGAAAAGCAAATGATCATTTGGAAATATTCAGTGGCCCTCAGAAGCAATCTATTTCTATGATTAGCAAGCAGTAAATATGGCTATAAAATACTATTCTAGCTTCCTCTAGGACCTAGAGTCTAGGTAGTAACTTAGTTAATCCCCAGGACAACCCTGTGAGAGGTAGTCAGAATTTTATATACATGAGTTAACCCAAAGCCCAGGGAGGTTAAGTAACTTGTCCAAGGTTACACAGGGCTGGTATTCACAAGCAGGCAGTTGAGCTCCAGGGTGCACCTCCCTAACCACCAGTGGTAGCCACCCCCTGGATTCAAGTCCCTTTTCCCCTTTCTCTAATGTTTCTTGCCTTGTGAAGCTGGCCCTCTCTGAAGTTCCTGGCTTAAAAATGAGGGGACTTTCCAAAAGAAAGCCAAGCCAGAACCTGGTCTTATTTGAGAATAAATGACTCCTTCTTTTGCTTTGTTTCCAATTCATGTAGTTTTTCCACATTCAGATATTTTCCTCTCTAGAGCAGAAAAAAAGATTCTACCTGAAAATGGCTTTTTTTTTTTTTTGCCCTGACAACATGAAATAGATTCAACTCAGCATTTCTATTATTATTATTATTTTTTCTATTATTTTTATTGTTTGAAGTATTACGAATAGTAGTACATATGTCTCCTTTCCCCCTCCCCATTGACCTCCCTCCCGGCCTCCCCTACCCCCCAGTACATGCCTTTACCTGCACACCTGCAGTGTCTTGTATCCATTGGTTATACTTATATGCATGCGTACAAGTCCTTTGGTTGATCTCTTACAGCACAACCCCTCCAACCTCCCCTGCCTTCCTGCTGTAGTTTGACAGTCTGTTCAATGCTTCTTTGCCTCTGTATCTATTTTTTCCCCATTTCTTTCCTTTAAAAAATCTTGCCTCTGCAGACTAGAAATAAACATATAATAACAAAAAATGTCTGAGTCCCAATTTCAATGTCCAACAGTTCTGAGTCCCCGTTTCAATGTCAAACAGTTCCTTATGTGTACATGTCAGCAATGATATCTGGATGGTGGGCACATGGTGGCAATGTAGGTCCGACCCTCTCTAGTTTGGTCCTAGGCAACCTGCTGCGACGCACAGCTGCTGACTGCTAGCGTGGCAAGGCGTCGTCAGCGTCTTCCATCTCTGGACTGTAGCATTTCTATTATTGATTAAGAAATATGGGTCACGATTACAATGAATAAACTAGAGTTTAGGTTAGAAGGGCCCTTTTGATCAACTTCCTGTTCATGGCGTAATTGAGATGATGAGTCAGTTTAATCCATAATCACCTCCACTTATCTATCAGCCTTCCATGAGCCTTTTCTCATTTAAAAACTGTGTGTCCCACTTGTTACCATAATACAAATGTCTGGGCTTAAGATGGAAGTTGTTGAGCAGCCATTCGCTATCTTGGCACCTATGGGGTCATTTCTGCATCACCTTTAGAGCATTTTAGGAAAATATTGTTGGTGTCTGAGAACTGACGACTGAGGCTGATCCCAGGGGAAGTCACCTTGGCCTCTTTTCCTCCCTCCCGTCAGCAACATTTTTATCACTTGGCTATCAGGTTCCAATAACCATTAGGGCAGTCATGAGGAGAAAATCCCACGGGGGCAGCAGGAGTTGAGTTAGCCAGTGTGTGTGATGTTAGGGAGTTTTGGGGGAAGATATAGAGAATTTTATTTTATAATGGAGAGGAGTTTGGAACTGATTTTAAGGACATGAACTACAAGTTCTTACCAGCTGCCTCTGCATATCCCAAGAGGGAAAGGCTTACCTTGTCCCCATACCTGAGAAAGTCACTTTGCCTCCACCTATACAGGGCAGAAAGGTCACACTATAACTCCAGTTCTACCAGGCAGTACTTACAGAGGCTGATTCCCAGCTGCTTTTTAGCCCAGGGGGTAGGGATGTTTACCACAACCTCATTCAGTGCTGGGTAACAGTAACATAGGCGTGCACAGGGTATCATCTTCGTGGTCCTCTTTCTCAGAGAATTCCACCCACTCTGAGTTCTCCAAGAGAGCTGATTCCTACATTGCAGGCTCGGCTCTGGCCCTGAGCTCTTTCTCATAGTATCTGGTGCCTCCCCAGATAACCTCCACTTACCCCTGACTCTGCTTTGATCTCTAACTATGGTATGCTGGCTCTGACACGGGCTATGAAGATCTGGTCCCTGGAACTTTCTGTGGCTAAGGCACTGTTGCATGCTGGTATTTTGCTTCCTTCTGTGCCTGTGACCTGTTGGGCAGGGCACTGTTCTCTAAGTCAGCATTTCAAGGAGATTAAAAAGAAGTTAAGCCTTTAGTTCAAATAGTTCAGTTAATCCCAGAGAAAAGCACACTGGATTTTGAGGCCTTGTGAATAGCCAAGCCTTAAAAAAACCTAAGTTGTCATGGAAATGTGGTATACGCTCCTTCCACATTTATGTGTTGTATGTGTGTGTGTGCATATGTGTGTAAGCCACTTGATTTCTCAGAGTTTCAGTTCCTCTAAGGGTAAAATGGGCACAGTGAAACAGTGGGCCAGAGCTCATCTTCTAGGTTTTGTTATCTTGGAGACTTGGACATGTGGGCCAAAGCTTATTTTCATGGCTGATATACACTGAGTGGCCAGATTATTATGATCTCTGAACGCATAATAATCTGGCCACTCTATATATATATATATATATATATATATATATATATATATATATATGTCTTTTAGAGGCCCGGTGCATGAATTCATGCATGAGTGGGGTCCGGCCAGCCTGGCCAAGGGGAGGGGACATGGGCAGTTGGCCGGCTTGCCTGCTGATTGAACTCCTGGTTGAGGGGACAATTTGCATATTAACCTTTTATTATATAGGATATACACTGAGTGGCCAGATTATTATGCATTCAGAGATCATAATAATCTGGCCACACAGTGTATACGCATATCAAATAGTTAATATTTGCAAATTTCTTACTGAATTTTTTACTTGACAGTTGTCTTCTTCTATGGATTATAGTTCATAGTTTCTGTGAACATGCTTTCTAAATTGACTTAGTTAAAAACAAAACATTAAATGTTTCCAGATATAAACTGGTTGTGAGAGTTTGAGACCAAATTCAGACCTATTATTTTTTTGTCACTGGAATTAACTCATCTATTTAGGGTCATTTGCTTGTAAGTCTGTTTATTTTATTTCAGCCTTAGCACATGCAATAATTACGGTTACTGTAGTCATAACACTGTCCATTATCATTGAGACCCAGAATGTACTGTTCTCAGAGCAGAAGAACTTAAGCAGGTACACTTGTCAGGCACATCACACATAGGGGATGGTGGGTGACGCCCTAGGGGAAGCTAGGTGGCAGCTGGTTGCATAACAGGCTCTGCACCTGCTCCTTAGTGCCCATGCCTTTCCAAGTTCAACAGGGATGTGCTGTTCTGGGCAGTGCCATGGGAAAGAGAACTTGAGAGGGGCAGCTGAGAGAGTGAGGCACAGAGCAGTTTTCTGGGACTCTCCTACTTGCCTCTGAGACTTCCAGGTAAATTCACCAGATTTTCCCTTCAACTAAGAGCTCTTGAAACCTCAATTCTTCAAAGCCTTCTCAATGATACTGGCCACGTAATGGTGATTTTCCTCCAGTACCCACCTCCTAACATACCTGTCTCCTCTAAGTGCTATTTAAATGAGTAGATTTCTCCTTGCCAGTATATTTCATAAGTAATCATTTTACCAGCATTGATCAACATTTCTGTCTAGATCATTATGATTTGGTCACTAATAACATCCCTAATGTTTTGAGAGCTTACCATGTACTGGGGTTATCTAATGTACTTCTCATGAAATTCCTGGGAAGCAGTTACGGTAATTTCCCCCTTGAGAAAATGAGCATAACAAAGCTAAATTAACTTGCTCAAGATCACACATTGGGATATGGCAGAGCTGGGGCTCAAAGTAGGTTGTATGGTTCCAGAGCGTGTATACTCGACCATGTTCCAACCTGCCAGCACCTCACCCTCAGCGCTCAATCTGCGTCAACTCTGGGTGAGGTACTGTGGGCACCAGAAGATCAAGATGTTCCTGCTGAGGCAGGATAGTAAGAAGCTATGATAATTCCTTGGCAAGTGGAATGGGGAAACTGAGACAAGTAGCTGAACAAATGGGCCAAGCAATTTACAGCCAGGTACAAAAGGTCACCTCCCTAGAGATAACATCTAGGCCTCAGTTGTATTTCAGCTCCAGGCCCAGAAAAGCAGCAAAACCAGGTGGGCCACACCAGGACCAGCTACAATGACTAATGACTCCCTGCTCTGGTGCTGACTAATCAGTGGCGACCAAGACCCTGAAAGCTCACACCTGGAAAAGCTGATGCTGATGAATATTTTATTGAGATATCCCCTAAGACCTCCGATAAACTTCCAGCCTTTAAAAACCTTCAAAACAAAGGACCCAGCTGTGCTCTCCCTTCCAGGAGCATACCTGCACTTGCCCTTCCCTCTCTTCTTCCCCCACAGGGGTGCATCTCCTAAACTCTAAGGGATCTCATGAGACTTGCAACCAGGGAAGCAATGGGCAGTGGCAGCTCATCCCGGGCTAACACCCTGAACCTGTCTCCAAGGTCCCCTTTTCTCTGTCCAGTGAGATGACAGCAGCCCCACGTAGGCTTCCTCCTGTAGCGTTTTCTATCCTGTGCCCATCCTTGTTTCACTGTCCCCAGCTGTAATAGGCGTACTCTCAGAATTGCCTGGACTGGTGTTGTAAAATCTTTCCTGCATGACGTCAAGAACTCACACACTACCAGCCGGCCCCAGGCAGACCCGCTTAGGGCCAGGTCCCCTTTCCGGTAACACCACTGCCTTCAAGGGGGTTTAGGGCTGGAAAGGCAGAAATATGTGCTATACTATAGAAGACACTGTGCTAAGTCCATGACTTAAGTAGAACAAAAAGAGCTGAGAAAGGAGTCATCCATTCTGGGCGCGGGACTTGTTTATCTTTTCTTTAAAAAACATTTTTTTTAAGTTTATTGATTTTAGAGAGAGAGAGGTAGGAAGAGGGGTGGGGGAGAGAGATGAGAGAGAGATTTATTGTTCCACTTTATATATTCATTGGTTGTTTCTTGTATGTGCCCTGACCGGAGATCGAACCTGAAACGTTGGCATATTGGGACAACACCCTAACCAACTGAGCTACCTTGCCAGGGCTATTTTATCTTTTCAATCTCATATGGCTAACTTGAATTCTTACATGCTATGACAACCCAGACTTTAAAACCTAGAAAAATGCCTTTACAAAAAAACAAAACAAAACAAAAAAAATGGTTGTATGGCTTTAAATAAAATTCCAGAGCCTATTTTCTTTTGATTTTTTTTAAATTTTATGATTCAATTGCAGTTTACATTCAATATTATTTTGTATTAGTTTCAGGTGTACAGCATAGTGGTTAGACAATCATACACTTTACAAAATGTTCCCCTGATATTTCAAGTACCCACCTGGCACCACACATACTGAATAATATTGTTATTACAATATTATCAACTATATTCTCTATGCTGTTCTTTACATCCCTGTGACAATTTTGTAGCTACCAATTTCTACTTCTTCAAATCCCTTCGCCTTGCCTTTTCCACCCAGCCCCCAACCCCCTCCCCTCTGGCTTCCATCAATCTGTTCCCAGAGCTTTCTTATTTGCGTTCCACACTAAGGGGTAGGCAGGAATATTTGGATGCCCTCTGTTCATTTTTGTTTTTTCTTGCAGTGTCTATTGTCTTATTCTCTCCAAGGGTGAATTCATCTCGCTTTAACAGCTAACTTCTCAACTCCCGTGGCATTAATCTTGACATAAAATCTTTTAAAATTAATGCTGAGGAGGCAGGTTCTGAAGCTGAGCCTGCCCTCCCATACCTGTTAAACTACTCCAGCTGCTTTAATCAACTAGCCAAAGAAGCAAACGAAACAAAAACCCACCCAACCCTCAAATTCAGCCCCCAAACAGTTGTTGGATTTCTGTGTGATGTTCTGACTTGGTCGCCTAGCCAATGACAATAGTGACACTGCTTTGATCTTATAGAAAAAGCCTAAAACTTCACTGATGTCTCCAGGTGCTGAAACTGTGGAAAACAAAAACAAAAACAAAAAAACAAATTCAACTGAGTAAATTTGAGTATTTAATTAGCTTTATTCAATGATGCATGAATCAGGCAGCATCCCATCTAGGAAATAGAACGGAACTGCAAAGAGCTGCAGAAAAGGAAAAGGTTTCAAAGGTAGAAATGGGATAAGACAAGAAAGTCGTAAACAAAAGAAAGGATCATTTTAGGCTGGGTCACCTACTTTTGGCGATTAGGCAGATTACTCCACCAGTGCTGGCCAGGAAATTCCAGACTGGCTGGTTAAGATTACATTCCTGGGAGAAACTGTGATTAGGTTAGATAGTTAAGTCTTGGTTTGCTGATGTGGGACTTAGTATACCAGTAAGTGATTCCATTTTGGGACTGTTGTTTCTTTTAAACAAAAAGCAACAAAAATCCTTAGGCAAGTGTCATGATCAAAATGCTGATTAAGAACAGATCTGGATAGATTAATATTTTTCTAGATAAATTCACTTAAAATGAGGCCACAGGAAGCCATGGGGCGAGGTGGGCTGAATGGGTGAGAGCTGCTTCCTGGGCGATCCCACTGGGCTGCGGCTGGAATCTGTCCCGCCTGGAGGGTGGGGGCAGCCCAGCAGGCTCAGCAGCTCTAATCTTTTCTGGAAAACACAAGCAGCTTGAGAGTGCTGCACAAATTGCTACATGATACCCAGCATCCTGTGACTGAGTAAACAGACACCCTTGGCTAAATGAGGCCCAGACTATGCTTAAAAATTTAACTTTTCAAGGCAAACAGAGGAAGCAGAGATTCTGCTCCAAGGATACCCAGGTTTGGACGTGACTTATTCTGTTATGAAACAGAAATGCATCTTTTAAGACACAACAGTACCATCCCAGGAATGCAATTCTGAGCATAACAGCAGGAGAAGGAGAATTTTGAAAAACAAATGGAGTCTTAATTTTCCTTATGAGCCCAGAGGAAACATGGAAAAGAGAAAAGATTTACAATGTAAGAAATTAGTTCAGATCAGATGTATCTTTTCCCCTAATCATTCACAAATCAAAAATTAAATTATAGTATTGGACTGGTTAACTTACTTTGGTGTTTTTTGCAAATCTTTAATATAAAGGAGAAACTTAGACTGAAATATACTGGTGTCCAGTCCCTGCCCCTTTCAGATGGGGAGAGAGAGCCTGTGGCCTCCCTGTGGAACTGCCTCGGGCCCCCGCAAAGTGGCTCAGGGCCTGTCTCCTGTCTGTCTGGCTATTCTAGGGAGTTTACTCAGCTGCTATCCCGCCTAAATATCTTCTTCTTTTTATAGTCATCCTTTTAAAATCAAGATTATTTTTTTAAAGAGCAGTTTTAGGTTTATGACAAAATTGAGTGGAAGGTACAAAGATTTCCCATATGGTCCCTGCCCCCACACATGCACAGCCTCCCCATTATAGGCGTCCTCAGCCAGAGGGGTACAATAGTTGAAACTACAACAACACATCATTATGACCCGAAGTCCATAGTTTACATTACAGATCACTACTGGTGTTGTACATTCTATGGGTTTGGACAAATGTACAATGACACATACCCATTATTAGCAGATCATACAGAGCCCTATTCACAAAAATATGAAAACTCTTCATGCCACCTTTCTTCCTATTATTCCAGTATATGTGCTGCCAAAGAGAGCACTAAATTGCTTTATATGAGGCAAACACAAAAAGGCTTTTCTTTGTTGAAAGTCGGACATAGTCCCTGGAGGGCTGCAGAGTTGGCTCAGGTTGTCTCCGCTTGGCCCTGACCAGCATCCCCACCCTCTGCCCTGTTGGGACCATTCTCCACCCTCTGCATGAACCTGCGCAGGATGTAGATCTCCAGCAGCAAGTTCCAGAAGTGAAATTGCATGAACTGGCTGTTCTTACGATGCTGAGGTGATGCTGTTTAAAGAATTTGTTTATTGCTGTAGCTCCAGTTCCAGGCATTGAATTGGCACACAATAAATATTTGTTGAGTTGAACGAAGGGAAAATATCCATGTTCTTTATAGTAATATCTCTATGAACAAAGCAGACATGTTTCTATTGCATGTTTAACTGCCATAAGTATGTCTACCAGAACTTGGAATAACAGAAGAAGGTTGAGGGTTCTTTCTATCCATACCCTGCCAGGAAACCCCTTTTCTCCCTCTCCTTCAGATGGGGTGGACTGTGTTACTTTGGCTCATACAGGGGGTTGGATGTTCCTATTACTTGTCTGTTTGTTTTTTAAATCTGCAGTATTTAGAATAGTGCCTGGTACATTGTAGGGGTACTTCGTAGGGGTCCAGTGAATCTCTGTGAAGTGAGTAAGTCAATGATGGCTGTTCACCCCAGGGACAGGAGGGCCTTGCATGGCTGCAGCCCGGGCAGTGCCCTCTGCAGTACTGGACTTAGATGCCAGGGGTTCAGATGTAGCACCTTCCACCCTCCACCAGAGCTGGGGCTGACTCTGTCCTGCTTTGGAGGCTCCTCCTCAGTCAGCTGCTGCTTTCGATCTGCATCCTTCTAGGCCAGCTTTATTATGATGAATTGTGTCTACAAGAAGTTAGTTCTGTGTTGCTTGTAAATCTTCTGTTTTGCAAACCAAGCATGCATTATTCTTTCATACTTCCTTGGAGTTTATGCTTCCTGGATTTCAGCCCATTATTATGGTCTTCTTCCGCACTTTCCTAAACGTGCTTTAATATGTTTGATAATCACTTTTGGGAGGGATGAGCAGAAGAAAGTCTTTGCACGCTACCTACCCCTCTTTAATCAATGACCTGCAGAAATACTTTCAGTCTCTCCTTTGCATCCCACCCATAGCCACATGTGCAGCCTATTCCCAGGCTCCCTTGCCCTTCAGCTTCTAAGTTCAGTCATTGGGAGGAACTAATACAAGACTGGAGGGCAAGAGGAAAGGAGGAGCCAGGGTATTTCTCTCCATGGCCAGTCCCCACTTTGCTCAGCATGCCCACTGTTGGCCGAACCTTTCCACGAACCTATCAAGGCAATCCTACCCCTGGAATCTGGTAGCATCACCTGTTGTCCCTCCACCCTTAGGGATAGTAGCAGGGTCTGCTTTGTTCCTCTTGGGATTGCCTCCCTGTGTCTTCTTTGGTTTCCCGGCTCTTTTGTAACCAGTTCTCTGTATTAAATCCACTCTGTCTGAGAAACCTAGAGAGGTTCCTGATTTCTGACTAGACTCTAATAGATACAGCATGTAATACTACAGTTGACTTCATGTGAGCTCCTCAGTTTCCTTCTGACAGCCCTGGGGAATGAAGCACCTGCCTCATCAAATAATGTCATAATCAGTTGTTTGTGGAAGATCTCTGAAATCCAGGAATGGCTGGTAAGTTATAAGTAAGTGAGAATGTCATTAATTAGCATCCACCCAAACTCTTTGCATGCTAAAGAATGTTTAATTTCTGTTCCTTTGGGAGCAATCACTTATAACGTGCTGGCTGAAGAGACTGGAGCATTCCCTTGACAATGGTTTTGCTTGCCTTCCAAGCCTGGAGGTAGCTATGGTTCCTGACTTGTCACTCACTGGATGCTAGGCCACCTCAGCTGTGGATGCCAGTGTGCACCGAAAGCGAGGTTCCAGGTAGATATCCCAAGGGCCCTGGCCGATGACTCAGGCTGCAGGTTTGGGCTGATGAGGCTCACTGGGAAGAGCATGGCCTTTGTGTTTGAATCCCAGCTTTGCATCTCCTGAGCTGTGTAAGTTTGGGAAAATCACTTCACGTTTTTAAATCTTGAGGGTTTTTTTCTGACATCAGATGGAAATAAAGCTTTATATCAGGCTTTACATTAGGTGGTTGCCTCAGATGACAAGATGTACCTGTCAGCCCAGCCAGTGTTTACTAATCTAAGACTTGGCTACCGAGAGCTGGCTCTTCTCCTTTCCCATCAACTCACTAGCATGTAAGGTGACTCATGTTCTATAAGGTCTGTCGAGAACCCAGCCAGCTCCCAGCCATTTCCAGGTGTGTTTAGAAGTAACTCAGAACCTAAGACCTTTGAAGGGTTACAATAACCGTTTCTACTAAAACATCAACCTCCTTAATTTATTTCTTTTCTGTTTACTCATCTTGCCTGTTTATTAAACACAGGTTTGATGGTGTGGTCTTTGAAAGTAGGGTATAGAAAAAAAGAGATAAGGAATACTTAACTTTGCACAGCTCTGAGCTCAGACCTGGCAAATAGTGGATGGTATTAATAGGAATACAGGTCTGAATGTCTGACCTTGAGGGCCCAGACAGGTGTTCTTCATTATGAGGTATCTAAGCTGACCGAACTCTAGGCTGGAGGACACCATTTCAGGTTATATTTTGCTATGAGATTTCTTGAAAGGAACTGGTTCCTGCCATTTGGAGGAATGGGCAAACTACACCATTAACTTAATTGTGTTTAATTACTCTGTTAGATATTTTTAGCCATTGTTTTCACATTTAACAGCGAAAATGTAAGCCAGTCAACTCACATTATGATCTTTCTAAAAAGCAAACCCAGGTAGATAAATGAGAAAGGTGGGGAGGAGGAGTCCTGAATCTCAACCACCCAACCAAGTGCTGATTTGCCAGATTTGAAAAGCATGATTAGGAACGAATCTGGAGCGCAGCTGTATTAATGAGTGATTGCAGATAGCTCTGAGATTAAGAGGCACAGAACTTCCTAATGAGAATACAATGAGGGCCCAAGTGAAATCACCCTTACCTAGAATAGGGATAATAGCTTTCATTGCCCTGCCTGGGTTTGGGGCCCAGCCCAAGACATATACACCTTTGGGAGGTGAAAAGATGAATTAGCAAGAGGCCAAACAGAATGACCCAGAAAAGCCTGTCCTTCTGGAAAGTCACTGCTCCCATGAGCGATGTGTCCCTAAGATCTCAACCAGGAAATTGATGGAGTTCATGTTTTCAACCAGTGAAGCCGAGGACCCCAGGCCAGGGGCCCCTCCAAGGACAGACCAGCGTGGAAGAGCCATGTTTATTATCGTCACAAGCTCGAGGCTACAGAGAATGAAGCTTTAGAGATGCAGCATCACCGACACACATTAGTTGAATTCATTTACATTAACTATGCTTTGCATAACTTTGTTTATTCAAATCAGAAAATAGACAACACATTAAAAATTTTTTCAGCAAGTCTTGAAATAACAAAAGATTTCTTTGTATAATTCAGTTTATAATACCAGTGCTGTCCAATAGAAATACAGTGTGAGCCATGTACGTGATTTTAAATTCTCTAGTAGCCACATTAAAAAAAAAAAAAAACAGTAAACAAATTTTCCTACCTACTTTGTCATGTTCTAGTAAAAAATGAAATGTGAAGAAGAAAGAAGTGAAAAGTAACAGGCGACATTACTTTCAAGAGTCTGTTTTTCCAGTCCTGATGAGGATCCTCCTCCCTGTTGTGAAGGTAGACCCATGTCCTAATGTCTGGATTCCATGTTTCAACTCAACAAATATTTATTGTGTGCCAATTCAATGCCTGGAACTGGAGCTACAGCAATAAACAAATTCTTTAAACAGCATCACCTCAGCATCGTAAGAACAGCCAGTTCATGCAATTTCACTTCTGGAACTTGCTGCTGGAGATCTACATCCTGCGCAGGTTCATGCAGAGGGTGGAGAATGGTCCCAACAGGGCAGAGGGTGGGGATGCTGGTCAGGGCCAAGCGGAGACAACCTGAGCCAACTCTGCAGCCTTCCAGGGACTATGTCCGACTTTCAACAAACAAGTCTTGTTTCCATCCATCACTGACAGGACTGAACTCTGTCTCAAGAATGTGCTCAGCAGGCTGCGGAGCCCAGAGGTAGCTGGACAAAAAGAAAGAGCTGTTACCAAAGCCTTTGACTTCATTTGGAAAATGTGGTCCTATCTTAAAAGTGAGATTACTTTTCTTTGTCATTACTGTGCCTAATTGATTCCTTTGAGAAGAGAAGCCATATTCTTTTTATAGCAACTGGTCTCTTGGTTTCTCCAGGAATGAATGTATTAAGACAAATCGGATCTCAATAATTTTTTGAGCAGCTGGCCAAAAGCTTGGCATTCACTACCTTCCTTTCAATACAAGGTCAGACATTAACAAAGCACATATTGTGTGACTAACAGGGTACGGGTCTCTGTAATGGATAAAGAATGAAATACAAGCCCTGGTTATTTTATCGAAGTTAGGCTTTTGTTTAAAACAATACATTATTGAATAAAATGCTCATAACATGCTATATGTAATAAAAGATCTGAGGAAAGAAAAAGAAAAGAGTATGTTTTACTTCACCCAATATATCAATCTATTATCATTTCAATATATAATCAGTATAAAAATTATTAATGAAATATTTGACATTCTGGGTTTTGTTTTTATTACCATGACTTTAGAACTCAGAGTAATTTATACTTATAGAACACCTCAGTTATACATTTCAAGTTCTCAAGAGACATATATGGCTTGTGGCTATTATATTGAACAGTGCAGTCATAAGACTATTTCATCCCACAAACTTTCTGATTAAAATTCTATCATTTTGAAATCTGACTCAAGGAACTCATTATTAACTCACCTTGCTCTGGACTTCCTGGTATGGATGGTGAAGCTCATGTTATAATGTGCTAATGAGACTAGAGTCTACCATCTTTGTTTCCACCCTGGAGTATTCCTGCTTCCACTCTACTTTGCACACACAGCCAGAGTGATCCCTTTATAGTCTAAGTTAGATATCATCACTTCTCGGCTCAAAGCTTTTCCATAGCTCTCATCTAGTCCTTTTGTAGTCTGCAAGGCCCCACATCTTCTCTCTCTCATTTGCTCAGGCTCGTGTTCTTGTTGCTCTTCCTTGACTGTGCCGAGCATACTCCTGCGCAGGGACTTTGCACTTGTTTCTCCCCTTCTACTTGCAACCCTCTCTCCCACATCTCCCTGCACTTTCTGCACTAATGTCACTTATCAGAGGGGTCTTCCTTGATAATAGCCCTTAAATAGGGTTTCTTTTAAGGCCCCCTTCTCATCACCTTGCAGACTCACCCCCTATTACCTGCTTAATTGTTTTCACAGCACTTGCTTGTTTATTAGTTTACTTGTGGCCCAGTGCACGAAATTCGTGCACAGGGTCAGGGGGTGTTCCTCAGCCCGGCCTGCACCCTCTCCAATCTGGGACCCCTCGAAGGATGTCCTACTGCCAGTTTACAGGGATCAGGCCTAAACTGGCAGTTGGACATCCCTCTCACAATCCGGGACTGCTGGCTCCTAACCACTCACCTGCCTGCCTGCCTGATTGCCCCTAACCACTCTGCCTGCCGGCCTGTTCACCCCCAACTGCCCCCCGTGCCAGTGTGCTCACCCCCAACTGCCTCCCCTGCCGGCCTGCTCACTCCCAACTGCGCCCCCCTGCTGGCCTGCTCGCCCCTACTTTCCCTCCCCACTGGCCTGTTCGCCCCCAACTGCCCTCTGCCACCAGCCTGATCACCCCTAACTGCCCCCCTTGCCAGTGTGCTCACCCCCAACTGCCTCCCCTGCTGGCCTGCTCACCTCCAACTGCCCCCCTGCTGTCCTGATCACCTCCAACTGACCCCCACTGATGGCCTGCTTGCCCCCAATGGCCCTGCCCCCCACCAGCCTGATCACCCACAACTGCCCTCCCCTCTTGGCCTCTAACCGCCTCTACCTAGGCCCCGCCACCATGGCTTTGTCCAGAAGGTCTCCTAGAAGGTCTCCCAGTCTAATTAGAATATTACTCTTTTATTAGTATAGATAGAGGCCTGGTGCACAGGTGGAGGCTGTCTGGTTTGCCCTGAAGGGTGTCCCGGATCAGGTTGGGGGTCCCACTGGGGTACCTGGCCAGCCTGGGTGAGGGGCTGATGGCTGTTTGCAGGCTGGTCATGGCCCCCAATGACCCAAGCTCCCAGCCCCTCCTTTTTTGCTTTTTTTTTTTTCCAGCACCTCCTGAGCGGAGGCCAGGGCTGACTGGAAGCAGGTATCTGGGATTTATTTATCTTCTATAATTGAAACTTTGTAGCCTTGAGCAGAGGCCAGGGCTGGCCAGGGCAGGCAGCTTGGCTTCCTTCATTGCCGGGGGCAACCTAAGCCTCCTGCTCGCTCCAGCTCCGTGGCTGCTGCCATCTTGGTTGGGTTAATTTGCATACTCGCTCCTGATTGGCTGGTGGGCATGGCTGGTGGGCGTAGCGGAGGTATGGTCAATTTGCATGTTTCTCTTTTATTAGATAGGATTTTCTGTTTCCCCCAGGCTCCCTTCCTCAACCAATAGAATTCGAGGTCTGTCAGGGATTTCCTCTATTTTCTTTGGAGGCACTGAAGACTCAGCAGCAATAGTACCTGGTGCTCAACACATTTTGGTGACTGAATAAAGGAAAATAATCCAACCTTGGTGGGAAATGCTATTGGAATTACAGACTTTCATAACAATGAGAGATTTATATCTGAGGTCCGACATGGAGTTTACTCTTAGAACCCAGCAAGTGTTTTCCCCAGCAGTAAATTACTTGTCTGACTAGAAATGCAATGGCCACTCATCCAGGTTATTCAGCACCTCTGGGGGTCTCTGCCTGATGCCCTTATTGCTTTTCTTATCATTTCTCACCTGCTGCAGGCTCACATTAGGCACACTGCTTTTATTTGATACATCATCCTATCTAATAAAAGAGTAATATGCAAATTGACCATCACTCCAAGACACAAGATGGCTGCCCCCATGTGGTCAAAGATGGCTGCCCCCATGTGGACACAAGATGGCCGCCACAAGATGGCCAGCAGGGGAGGGCAGTTGGGAGGGACCAGACCTGCAAGGGAGGGCAGTTGGGGGCGATCAACCTGCAGGGGAGGGCAGTTAGGGGTGACCAGGCCAGCAGAGGAGGGAAGTTGGGGGCGACTGCGCCTGCAGGGAAGGGCAGTTGGGGTGACCCAGGCCTGCAGGGGAGAGCAGTTGGGGGGATCAGGCCTGCAGGGGAGGGCAGTTGTGGGGGGGATCAGGCCTTCAGGAGAGGAAAGTTGGGTGTGACCAGGCCTGCATGGGAGGGAAGTTGGGAGTGATTGGGGCTGCAGGGAAGGGCAGTTGGGAGCGACTCAGGCCTGCAGGGGAGAGCAGTTGGGGGGGATCAGGCCTGCAGGGGAGGGCAGTTAGGGGTGACCAGGCTGGCAGAGGAGGGAAGTTGGGTGCGACCAGGCCTGCAGGGAAGGGCAGCTGGGGGGGATCCAGGCCTGCAGGGGAGAGCAGTTGGAGGGTACGAGGCCTGCAGGGGAGGGCAGTTAGGGGGAACCAGGCCTGCAAGGGAGAGCAGTTAGGGGTGACCAGGCCTGCAGGGGAGGGCAGTTGGGGGGGACCAGGCCTGCAGGGGAGGGCAGTTAGGGGTGACCAGGCCTGCAGGGGAGGGCAGTTGGGGGTGACCAGGTTGGCAGGGGAGGGCAGTTGGGGGGGACCAGGCCAACAGGGGAGGGCAGTTAGGGGTGTCCAGGCTGACAGGGGAGGGACATTAGAGATGACCAGGCCAGCAGGGGATGGCAGTCAGGGGCAATCGGGCTGGCAGGGTAGCAGTTAGGCATCAATCAGGCTTGCAGGGGAGTAGTTAGGGGGTGATTAGGCTGGCAGGCAGAAGCGGTTAGGGGCAATCAGGAAGGCAGGCAGGCGAGCAGTTGGGAGCCAGCAGTCCTGGATTGTGAGAAGGATGTCTGACTGCCCGTTTAGGCCCAATCCTACCGGGATTGGGCCTAAACAGGCAGTCAGACATCCCTCGAGGGGTCCCAGATTAGAGAGGGTGCAGGCTGGGCTGAGGGACACACACACCCCCCGTGCACGAATTTTGTGCACTGGGCCTCTAGTAAATTAATAGTTCTCCAACAATCTTAGATGTGTTTCTTTGATAGTGTCTCCTAGCACCTCAAATTGCTTAAAACCAGATCAGCAGTTTCTGTGAAAGAACTCCTGACATGTGACTATCTGATTGTCCTGCTCTTTATTAGTATTTACACATTCCTGTCAGGGACATGGGAGGGACGCCCCACATTTGTTTTTAGGTCACTGGAATTCACAGTAATTTCCCTGTCTGGGCTGGGTGTGCACTGACACAGCCACTACTGGCTGCTCTGTGTTTCTCATGCTCTTGTGTTTTCTTTGTTCTTCTTCTGAGAGGACTGGGGTTGCTGCTTCATAGTGAACCATTGCATTGAACTCGTAAGCACCTTCCTGTATTACCTCTGTGAGGTTGAGAAGAATATGCTCTAATTAATCTACACTTTCCCATGGTCCCCCCACAGGACCTACAACACAAGTCTGTGAAGTCTCTAGCCCCTAACTACCGCTCCCCCCCTCCCCCCCGCCGGCCTGATCGCCCTTCACTGCCTCTGTGTGCCGGCCTGATCACCCCTAACTGCCCCGCCCCCCCGCCAGCCTGGTCACCCCTTACTGCCCCCCCTGCTGGCCTGGTTGCCCATAACAGCCCCACCCCCCTGGCCTGGTCACCCCCACACAGTCTGCTTGTTCAGTCGTTTGGTTGTCCCTCACTAACCCTCCTGCCGGCCTGGTCATAGGCAGCCATATAGTGAGGGCGTGAGGGTTAATTTGCATATTACCTCTTTATTATATATGATTGAGTTATTAAAGTTTGTAAACGTTGCCAAGTTTTACCCAGATAGAACAAGAGCAGCAATTCCTAGATTAACAAAATCAGGAATGTAAGTGAAGGCTGGATTACAGCTCAACAATGGATGACTCTACCTGCCAGATTAGGACACTAGGAAAGGGGGCAGAAATAGGATGTTGGGGAACCAGCTAATATTGTAAGAAATATTAATCATGCTCTGTTAACCATGATTGTTTTATTCTGATTAAAGAAGGCACTTCTACCTAGGCTGGAGCTGACCTGGAGATAAAGGCCTTCCTCCCCATTTGGAGCTGCCTATTATCATGGAAAGATTAACGGATTTGTTCTAGAAACCAGAATCACCAGTCCTTTAAAGATTCCCAGCCCTTTTTGCATACCTGCAGGCCTTTGCAAACCTCCAGCCTGCTTACCTGCTAATTCTGGCACTCTCTTTGGCTATTTCCCCATGTAATCCCAGTCCTTGCATATCACTAAGCCCTTTGAAGACCCCTAGTCCTTTTGCATATCTGTAAGCTGCTCTTTTGCTATATAAGCAGCTGGTTTATGGTGCACTGCAGAGCAGATTTTTGTGGATAACCTGCTGCTCTCCCATACTGCGGGTAGTATTGGAATAAACACTTATATATGATTCAACCCTGTCTCTGCTTAATTGGCTCCAGTAGTGACAGGCAGCACAGACTCATTGTTGGTCTGGTTACAACTATGCTTCATTCAATTCCATTCCACAGACAGTTATCAGTGCTTTGTGGTACTCCAGGTAGCTTGACATTAATTGGATTATGTTCTTATACTCAGCAGACTCATAATCTATTGGAGGAAGACAAATTTGACCATTTGACAATCAAATACAAATATGGACACTGCTTTAGTCACTCAGAGGAGAAGTGGCCTGCTCCCCTGGTATGCTGGGGAAACTTCCCAAGGAGGTGCTGTGGAGCCAGACTTTGAAGAGCCCCATGTTAGGGCCTTGGCACCTGTTAGTCCCATTCCTGGAACAGACTCTGGCCCCAGATTTTCTAGACCATCTCAGACCACTTTAGGACCACCCCCCCACCCCCCACCACTACCACTCTTTCTCTGTTTTCTTCTTGGCACTTATCATTTATGAACTTCTCTTGATAACTGTTTGTTTATTTGTTCAGTTTCTGTCTTATTCCTCAAGAACATAGCTCCGTAAGAGCAGAGCCTGATCTTTGTTGTGCATTAGTGTATACGCAGTGCCTAGAGAAGTGTCTGAGACATACCAGGATTCCAATAAGTGCTTGTGATGAACCAATGGGCTCAGCTGCAGTAAGAAGCCATCAGAACTTCTTGACTGTCAGGTGACATGATGAAATTGTTCTGGACAAATTATTCTAGCAGCAGTGGGGTTTAAGATGAATTGTGTGGGACACAGACTTGGGGCAAGAAGAACAAAGATTTCTGGAATAAGATAAATATGAGTGCTACAGGTAAGATACGGGTTGCGGCAGAAGGCATAAAAAGGTAGGCTGAACCCAAGATAACTGTTAAAAGAAGAGTCTGCACTCACACTGACCTTCCTATGAATCCTCACAGGCATAGCTCATTCCCTCCTCTTGGAACTCTCCTTCCTTTGATCTTTGCATTTCATTTAGGGTTCTGTTCATATGTTACCTTCCTAGAGTTCTTTCCTGACCACCTTATCTAAAGGCACCCCACCTTCTACCCTGGTTTTGTTTTTTTTCCTGGGACATTCACTGCTGACATTACATTATCTATACCACATGTCAGTGCCCTGAGGCCAGGAGGGCGGGGCCTGCACCTGCCTTATTCACCAGTGTATCGCCAATGAATGGCACAACACATGTTTGCTGAATGAATAAGTATATTAGATTAGGTGTGAAAACGGCTTGTGAGAGAGACTGTCAAGCGAGACATGAGTCATTAGGAAATGAAAATGACAAAGAGAGCTTGCTAGAAGTTACAGGTCCCTGAGGGCTCTTCATTAAGACAGATTCAGCCAAACCTCTGTTTCTCTATTTTGTAGCATCACATAATAGGCCCTCGGTTAATCCAAAGTGAACTGCTTGGGACTGCTCAGCGGGATCAATGTCATTAGGAAACACAGCCACCTTATTTACTCTCCCAGTTACTGTGCATGAAGAAATGAATAAAAATAACATCATCAAGGAAGTTTTCTTTCTTCAAAGATTTTACTAACTCCTCTGGTAAACTTTTTGTTTTAGTTATTATACTTTTCAACTCCAAAATTTCTATTTGGTTCTTTTTATTATTTATTTATTTTTAAAATGATGAGAGAGAGAGAGAGAGAAACATTGATTGGTTGTCTCCCATATGCTTCCGGACAGGGGATCAAACCCACAACCTAGGTATGTGTCCTACCCAGGAATCCAACTCACAACCCTTTGGTGCATGGGACTATGCTCAACCAACTGAGCCACACCAGCCGGAGCTGGTTCTTTTTTAAAAATAATTTCTATTTATTTGATAAGACATCCTTCTCATACTTTCCTTTAGTTCTTTAAACATGGTTTTCTTTAGTTCTTTAAACACTTTTGAAACAGCAAATGTAAAGCCTTTGCCTAGTAAGTCCACATCTGGGCTTCCTCAGGGGCAATTTGTAGAGACGATTTTCTTTTCCTGAGTATGGGCCATAACTTTTTGTTTCTCTACATATTTCATAAGTTTTTGTTGAAAACATTTATAAAAGTATAATGTGGTAACTCTGGAATTGGATTCTCTCCAAGCCCAGGATTTATTGCTTTTTTATTTAGTGATTTTTCTGTGGAGTCTGTATACTTTGTCACTTTTGGCCACAGAAGTCTCTGCTTATTTAGCTTAGTGGTCAGCTGATAATGGGACAGAAATTTTACTAACACGTGGCACCCAGAACTCTCAGAGCCTTTGCTGAGGAACTCTGTGTGAGTATTTGGGCACACTTTCAGCATTTGGGTAGGCAGTTTCCACCTCGGTCTTAGCCTTTACTTTCTGCTTGCACAGAGCCTCAAGGTCAGCCAGAGGTGAGCATTTAGGACCTTCTCAGGTCTTTCCTGAGCAATTTGCACAGTCTTGGGTTTGCATGTAGCCTTCTAGATTCCCAGAAATATATCAAAGCTTTTCAAAGCTCCCTATTGACATACACCGTATTCCCCAGCTTATTCTTGTAAGTTTAGTCTACTATTTGACTCAACTATTATCCACCACCTTTGACAGCTGTGGTTTTTAATGAGTGCCCTGGGAAAAGGGTCTTCGCAGTGGGTAAGCCCCACATCAGTTCAAATAAAGATAGGTTTGTGAGTGGGCTCTTCTAAGAACAGCCAGATGGATAAAATAGGACAGTTCTCTGGGGAGAGGGCTTTGAAGGAACTCCTGCCCCAGTCTGCACCCTCCAATGGCTGCCACACACTGGTTTTCACTGAGCTTGTTGATTATCAGGGCTACTGCTCAGTTGGGGAGAGGAATGGAGACGGAGCAAATTGAAATGTCAACATCTTACTTCTGTTACTGAGATTCAGCCTTTTTTCCTTGAATAAACTCCTCTCAGATTGCCACAAACCTTGATCAATTTCCAGATTCTGAAAAAGTTGATTTTGACCAGTTTTGCCAGTGTTCTCACTGCTTTAATGGAGATTTTCAGAGGTCCTTACTCTGCCATTTTTGCTAACATCCCCCCCCTTTTCTATGGAATTTATTCTCTCCTTGACATAAACTATTATTTTCCAAACATTGACAATCTGAAGCCTCAAATAGTTTAGGTTGTACATTTTCAACAAATGAGTTTTCTGAGACAAATGTTTGCTCAAATAAAACCAACCATCAAGGAAACAAGGCGATTAAAACAGGTAAGCCACAGAAAAATTGTTCATGGCTATCTATGCCTTTTGTCATTATTGATCTCTTTTCGCTTGTTTATTTCAGCATGAACTTGGTTAACTTGAAAATGCCTGGGTAAGGCTCAGCTCTACGTGTCAGTCCCCTGTGGCCTCCCTGAGCCCAGAGAAGCCTGGAGCTGAGTGAGGCTGAGGAGGAAGTGGTCCTCAGCAGACCCTCACTGTTGGCCCTCTTTGTCATATTAGTTATCTTGGGCTGCTATACAGAATGGGTGGCTTAAATCAAAGAAATACATTCTTCACAGTCCTAGCGGTTTGAAGTCCACCATCAAGGTGCCAGCAGGTGTGCTTTTTTCCTGTTGCTCCTCTCCTTGGCTTTAAATAGCCACCTCTGTGTCTTCACATGGCTTTTCCTCTGTGCAGACCTGCTCCTGTTGCTTCTTCCTCTTCTTATGAAAACACCAGTTCTATTGGATTAGGGCCCCACCCAGCGAGTCCAACACTCAATGAATAGGTTCTTCATAAACATTTTCATTGAGGATATGTATCCTCCTTTCCTCTTGCCCTTTACGCTTCTGCACACCATTTACCCCTCTGCAGCATCATTTACCCCTCTGTAAGCACCTCCACGAAGCCTTAGTGCCTTCTGGTCCATTGGGAGAGCAGTACTGTACAGAGCTGCCAGACTGATCTTGATGTCAGAGTTCAGCTCCCCGCTCTGGTACCAAGCATCTAGATGACCTTGAGCAAATCAGTTAGCTCACCTGTTATCTCCAGATTGGGCTCAATTCTCTTTCACTTTTCTCTGCTCTAGACCCTGGATTTGTCACCAACCCCTAAAACAGCCTCTGTGTGGCACATCTAGGGGTCAACTAGTGAAATACATCCTGGTAAATGCATGAATTAAATAGCTCTGAGTGCTCTCCATCTCTGCCCAGGTAATATATGCATCACTGGAGATGTTGTTGCTGCTCAGGTGAGAATGGTATAACATTATTGGCTAATTTAGTTCAGGAAGGAATGGAAGATGCAATGAAGAAGAGGGTTAATGAGAAGATAACTCGGGGTTCACCAGAAGCTGGGGGTTCCCTCACATGTATTTACTCAACTAACTGTCACTGAGAATCTGCCTTGTTCCAAGCATCGTGATGGGCAGAGCTCGTAGCATGGGATTTTCTGACCATGGGATTGGACTTCGCATGAACTATAGGGTTGCAGAAAATATTTAAGTCTTGGACTTACTGTTTATTTGTTTTTGACCATGGGTCAGCAATTGCATTTTTTAAAAAAAGAGATTAACCAGGTGTTCTATATGGTTGGTTCTACCACTTCAGTTCCCACCTTCTAGAATTCTGTTTTATTGGGAGTGGAGTGTAGAGCCTGCCTAAAAACAAATCTGCATTTTTGAGCTTGATTTCAGCACAGGCTATTCTAGCTGGGAAGAGGGGAGGAGAGAGGAATATACTTGTGGTAAAAAAAATTTTTTGGCGGAGGAGGGGGAATTAACCCTATAGTTGACTCAGGAAAACTTGGAAATGAACCTGTCAATGAACCAAATCTTTGCATTCTTATATTGTCCTTTCATGGTGTTATTCACGAGTACCTCACATATGGTAGGAAAGAACTCACTTTAGCATTTTAGTCAAAAAGG
The DNA here is from genome assembly GCF_963455305.1 of Plecotus auritus. NCBI lineage: Eukaryota > Metazoa > Chordata > Mammalia > Chiroptera > Vespertilionidae > Plecotus > Plecotus auritus. The sequence goes on from NC_137771.1 coordinate 75,339,056, forward strand.
AGTCCACTGTGGACCCCTAAGGAGATTGACCAAGTGTTCATTTTAAATGCATACTCAAGGGGCAAAACTCTCATCTGCTGATGTCACAGATGCAGCAGTCACATGTTTATGTGCTTTGATGTGGGAACCACATTTTGTTATCTTCTTTCTTCCCAGCACCTAGAAGCACAGAGTAGACCCTCAATGGACATAACAGTCTTTATTCTCTAAGTGAAATTGTCTTCATGTCACCAGCTTAAAAAATAATGCAAAGCCAAATCCAAATTTTAATACTAACATTGTCCCCTAAATTCTTGGAGAGCTAGATTTCATTATTTTCAATAAATCCAGTGGAAGTTGTCCTCACCTTTGGAGTTAGCAATTTAGGCCTTTGGCTCTCCTGGCCTGGTGGTGCCTCTGTGTTCAGGCTAACTCGGCCTTGGTGCCAGCCTTGATGGGCAGCTTGTGTGGCAGGGAGGCTTGGGCTTCAGGCCACAGCTGGATTCAAGTGCCAGCTCTGTCACTCACAATCTTGTAACTTTGGAAAGGAGCTAACCTCTCTAAGCCCAGTTTCCTCATCTGTAGAATGGGGAGAATACTATGTCCTACCTCAGAGAATCACTATGAAGATTAATTTTAAAAATGCATTAGTTAAAGTCCACAGTGACTGGTATGAAACTTAAAAGCAGAAAAAGTGTTGGCTTAAAGAACCAATGTCATGGGTCATGAGCAGGAGGGAGAACTCTCTATTTCTTTTCTTTCTTTTCAGGATTTGCATAGCACACTATAATCATTGTATTTTTAGAATTATTTTTAATATTATAATTATTTTAAATATTATCACCATATTTTTGTGTTTTGAGCTTCCCTATGAACTTTATCAGGAGACTAAGATGCTCCTGAACTATAGCACAGGTCATTAATTAATCTTCCAGATGTGCTTCTAGAAACCACTGTCTTATATCATTTGAGTGCTTTTATAAGATCAAAAAGATATTTGTAGTCTAAGACAGGCAGGAAAAGAAAAAAAATATATAATTAAAAGCCTCAATTCTTTAAATAAATATTTATAGTATCTTGTACATTTGTGTTTATTAGCAGTAGCATATTCTTTATAAAATAATACCTAAAGTCTTTGAGCATATACATATAATTTCCTCATAGCCATGCCAAAAAATAAAACATAAATAAGTTCTCAATACTGATAAAAATATTTGAAATGTCTTTCCAAACCAATGAATCCAAACACTACACATCCTCCTCTTTTCCCAGCCTCCCTCCTTCAAACGAGTACTCTTGTTTTCTTTAATTCCCAAAGGCACTTTGAATTTATGTACTGGTCATCAGAAAGTAAAATTTCAAGTGTTTCTTCTCTAAAGTATTTAGGAATATTTTAAACCATTACATCCAGATAAATAGAAACTATATGGCCCTGGCCGGTGTGGCTCAGTTGGTTGGGCATTGTCCTGTGCACTGAAAGGTTGCTGGTTCCATTCCCAGTCAGGACACAGGCACAGGTTGTAGGCTGGATCCCAGGTGGGGGGCATGCAGGTGGCAGCTGATCAATGTGTCATTGATGTCTCTCTCCCCCTCTCTCCCTCTCCCTTCCTCTCTCTCTAAAACAAAAAGTTAATATCTTAACAAACAGAAACTATATGAAAATAAGCTAGCTTTGCCTCAACTTATTGAAAACCTAGTGAGCAGTTAAAATTTTAAAGCTCCAAAAAAGATCTTAAGCAGAGTCATTGCCATGTCCTTAGAGAAGAGAAAAAATTATGAGCTGTGTGCTAGAGCTTTCAACCATAGTTGTATTGAAAACAGGAAGTACATCTGCCAGATCCTGATTAAGTTTTCTTGGGAAGTGACTGGATCGCTACACTTGTTGAGCTGCTAGAGACTGAAGTCACAAAAACTTGGGGTTGCGTGAGGCATCTCAGCTGCTCTGAGATATGTACAGAGGATGTTGCAGTGACATTCAGAGGCGTCTCTGAAGTTTACACACATGTGCAAATTCCTGAGTCCACACTTGCAGATCCAAGGTTCTCGTCAAGTTCTGGGGCTCCAAATCTCACTCTCCTTGTAACAATTATCTTCTCACAAGCATAACTCACATTTTTTCCTGAGTCTGGGGAGCAGGGTGGGGGAGCAGAACAGAACAAAGAAGTCTATGCAAGTGAACTGACCCTTCTATTTTCTTCATCTATATTTGAGTGTCTCTCTCAAATATGTGATTTTTTAAAACAACTTTCCAAAACTGACAATAACCTTTGGACTACATGTCCATCGGTAATACAATGAATAATGTGAGTTGTATTCAACACAGTGGAATGCATTTTGGCAGTTAGAAGGAACAGTCTACTGCTAATGAAACATTGCAGTGACTCTCATTAACATGATGTTGAGTGAAGGAAGCTACAGGGTGCACACCATATGCTTCCTTTCATATGAAACATGGAAACAGGCAAACTAGTTAAATAGTTTCCCTTTGCAGGAGGAGGTATGAAAGGATCTTCTGGTGATATTCTGGGGTTTTTGTTTATTTGTTTTCAGTGATATTCACACAGCTGTGTTCTTTGTAAGAATTTATTAAACTGCATACTACTACTAATATGTACCCTCTGTTTATATTTCATTTCATTAAGAAGCCTTTTAAAAAATGATTTATGGAAAGCAAGAATCTCAATCTATTGGTCACAATCTTTTCTGATTTCTGTCTGACACCCTCACTTAGGTTGTGACCCTTCTGCCTCTACATACTAGATCGGGAGAAAGCCCTTTAAGACCTTCCACAATTTTCCATGATGGTATCTCTGGTAACAAATCAGTGTTTGTGATTTTTGGAGGCCTAATGATTTATAGTTTTCTGTATCCAAATTTTATTTTTATTGATTTGAGAGAGAGGCAGGGCGGGGGGGGGGGGGGGAGAGATGTTGTTCCACGCATTTATGCATTCATTGATTCTTCTATGTGCCTTGACTAGGAATGGAACCCATAACCTTGGTGTATCAGGATGATGCTCTAACCAACTGAGCCACCTGGCCAGTGCCTTAGACACTTCTGACTGACAAGTTATTACAAACTCTTCAAGGTACTCTTGCTGGGGTCATGTGAGCTGTCAGCTAAACTATTTTGTTCACAGAGATTTCAGGAAGACACAGGTTCTTTTTTGGCAAGATTGCAGTGGTGATTATCAACAGGCATGGGTTTGTGTTTACTTAGCTATGTGAGATTGTGAGATTTCTTAGAGAGTCACCTCATCTTAGAGGGAAAGTTCAGACGCAAGGAGGCTGGAACACAGGCCACAAAGGGCCTTCTGAGCGCCAAAATGGTAGCAGTTCTTTAAGTATTGTATTTCTTCTTTATTTTTGTACTGATTGGTGATGGTCAGTGTTTTTCAATGATTTTTAATAAGCAAGAAAGAAAAGCAAATACATTAATTGATTCACTTTAATAATTTATTCAATGAAAGAACAAAATTGGTTTTAAAAGTTGTTCTATGCTAGTGATGATGTGGGAATCTGGACATATCTTGAGCTCATCGGAAGGAATATGGTAAGGCAGTTTTAAAATGCTTGTCTTTAAAAATGTCAAAATGAAGTTAGCTGTGTATTTACTTCTTGATTAAAAATTATGTTTAACTTATTCGGCGTGGCTCAGGGCTTATTCCCAGGTTGTAGGCTTGATCCCCAGCGTGGGGCATGCAGGAGGCAGCAGCAGCCAATCAATGATTCTTTCTCATCATTGATGTTTTTATCTCTCTTTTTCTCTGAAATCAATAAAAACATATTTTAAAAATTATGTTTAGAGGAAAACTGAATCCATATTGTTTTATCAACTAATATTGAAAGTTACTAAAACATAATTTGAGACACTCTTATATGTCCAAGAAACTTAGTAAAGCTTTAAAGAACACCTTTTCAAAATTCTTTCAAATAAGAAACAATATTTTGCCAAGAAGTTTCTTGAGTTTACTTTTACATCCTTAAACAGACGACTATGTATACCCCCAGTGTACACATTCTTCGAACAGCAGAGGCCTCATGTTCTTCTATGTCAGAGAAGCTGCTTTAGTGCACTTTTTGTCTTTCTAGCCTCATTTAATGATGGCTTAGCAGCCAAAAGAAGCAATCCTTTCTTCGATATTTTAACGAAACTATTATCAGCTTTACTTTTAACTTTAACTTTATTAGACACCAGGTAAAATGGAGATAGAAGAGCAGAGTTGTATAGCCCTGGACCATAAATCAGGACCCAAGCACCAATTCTGCTAGGTGCTAGCTGTGAGATGATGGGGTTCAGGACACACTTCCCCGTAATGGGACCCTTAGGACCATGCATGGCCTTCTGGTTATTTTAAGCTGAAGGAATTGGAGAAAATGGCAGAAGTAAGAAGGACATCTCTCTGACTGTTTCTGCCTTTTTCCCCTGAAGCAGGTCATAAACTCTCATGTGAGACTTGACCCAAAGGAAAGGAGCAGCCTTATCTCTAGAGGAAAGGACACGAAGAAAAATCTGCACGAACAGACCTTTGTTCACTTTCCCCCAACTTACTGCACTTACCCTTTGTGCCATCACAGTTCTCCACCATGGCCCGCTCTTCATCAGACCCTGCATGAAGCACCCAGGTTGGTTTCTTCGGGTCTTCATGTCACATGAAACTTATGTGAAGTAAAGTTGTGTGCTTTTCTCCTATTAATTTGTCTTTGTCCGTTTAATTTCAGACGTAGCCAGGAACCCTGAGAGAGTCAAGGAAAACTTAGTTCCTCCCTCAGACAATCCCTTATTCTCTCTGAGCCTCAGTTTCCAAATCTGCAACACAGGGTTAGTAACTCCGGCTGTGGCAAAATGGCAGGGCTGTTCTACCAATTAGTTATGAATGTTTTAAAAATTATTTTTTGAAAAGGTTTAAAAGTTGCTACTGATTATTTTAAATAATAAAAACAACAGCAAAGAATAATAGATATGGAGCCACTCCTAAATGAAAGGCGCTTCTGTTTCAGAGGGAGTTGCCTTTTGGAGGCAGTGGACCTGCTGGTTCCCCGCTTCCCTGGACAGAAGCAGTTCCTCCCTCATTGTCTCAGTCCCATGCTGGGTGGTGACTGTGATATCAGGAACTCGGTCACCCAACAATAGTGGTCCATATGGTTTACTGATCTCTCTCTTCTGCTAAGCAGCATATGATGTTGTGATGTATGATTTATAATATTTGTCCACATATTGGTGTTTGTCCACAGTTTGGCTCACAGCCCAAATCCCTTGTAATTTCCTAACCGAATAGAACAACAGAGGCATCTTTTGTTGTAATATTTATTTTTGGTCCTCTGTTTCTGAAATAGCTTTAGAGTGATAAATGTGAAATGGCTATTTTTTGTTATTCATAACAAACCCCCTTTCACCACGTCTGAGTTTATGTTAGTGGGAAGACTTTAGGAAAGCCCCTAGATAACCACAATGGGGGTGTGGCATTGGGGGAGGAGCTAGCTGGTTTCCAAGGGAAGCAACCAGATGGTTGGGACTTTCAGTCCCTCTCCGCTCCCCCCAAAAGGTTGAATTAATCACCAAAAACTAATGATTTTATCCATCATGTTTATGGAATGAAGCCTCCTAGAACCCCAAAAGGATGGGGTTTGAAGAGCTTCCAGGATGGTGAACACAGGAAGGTGCTGGGTGGGTGGTTCACCTAGGGTGTTCATGGACATGATGCTCTGTGCCCCCTCACGCATCCCTTGCCCTACACATCACTTCCATCTGGCTGTTTTGGAGTTATATTCTCTTGTAATAAATTGTTAATATAGTAAGTAAATTCTTTTCCTGAGTTCTGTGAGCTGCTCTAGAAAATGATTGAACACAAAGAGGGGGCTGTGGGAATCTCTGATCTATAGCCAGTTGGTCAGAAGTACAATGTGATACAATGGAAAAAGTATATATTGGTCTCCACCCCAGGGTTCCTGGAATAGAGTCCCTAGAACTCTTGTAATTTCCTCCTATGGGATAAGAGCACTAGCAGCATCTTTTGCTCTACATTTTGGTCTCTGACCCCAGTTTCTGACATAGAGTTTCTATGTCCCTTGAACATCCTGGGTGATAAGAGCACCTTTTGTTCAAATGAGATGATTTTGGTGGCTCCAGGATGAGGGATGACACCAGAAAGACAGAGCCATGATTAGAAGCTTGGAATGTTCAGCACCAGTCTCCATCCGCCTAAGGGGAGGAAGGGGTTGGAATAGAATTAATGACCCATCATGCCTACATGATGAAGCCCCCATAAACATCCCAGAAGTACAGGGTTTGGAGAGTTTTCAGGCCGGTGGACACGTGGAGGTTCTGGGAGAGTGAGCTCAGGTCACGAAAGCTTAGCATCCCTTTCCACATATTTGCCCTTACATATCTCTTCCATCTGGATGTTTATCTGTATCCTTTATCATAACTTTTTTATAACAAACTGGTAAACAGTATGTAAACTGCTGTCCTGAGGTCTGTGAGCCACTCTAACAAATTGATTGAATCTGAGGAGGGGACTGTGGGAACCTCTGATTTATTGCTTGTTAGTCAGAAGCACAGGTAGCAACCTGGACTTGAGATTGGCATCTGAAGTGTGGGGCAGAGCCCCTTAACCTGTGAGATCTGACACTATCTCCAGGTAGCGAGTGTCAGAATTGAGTTAAGTTGTAGGACTCCAAGAGGGTGTCTGAAAATTTCTTGTTGTGTGGGGAGAAGCTCACACACATTTGGAGGCCAGAAGTGAAGTGTCTGAGTGTCAGAAGCGCAGGATAGTCAAGTGTGGAAAGGAGAAACACAGGAGGCCCTTCTCCTTTACAAAGCACAAAGGTCCTTTCTAGGGTCAGCCTGAGGATTATGAGCATAGATCTTACAGGGAGGCGGGGACCTAAAATCCCCAAATGTGATTTTTCTAAAAGAACAAACTGTCATAGTCAGACCTTCCTTCAGGAACTGATGAAGCAGTCTGATGAAGGTGTGTGGCGTGCAGGAATGGGGGAGTGGCAGGTGGAGAGGGCTCCAGGCCACCTCTCAGCTGGCCCCGTTGGCCAGCAGATCAGCATGTGGTGTCAGACCCCTGGCTTTGACATTCTGTCTCCGTTGACCCTGGCCCAAAGACAGCTCTTCTTTATCTTATTTTTAAATTAAATTTATTGGGGGTGACATTGGTTAATACAATTATATGTTTCAAATATACAGTTCTGTAATACATCATCTATATACTGTATTGTCTGTCACCACCCAAAGTCAAATATCCTTCCTTCACCCTACTAGTATATCTGACTCCCCATCCCCTTTTCTCCTGGGAATCATCATATTGTTGTGTGTCTATAAATTTTTGTTTGTTTCTCTTGTTTGTTGCTTTCAGTTTGATATCCCACATATGAGTGAAATCATATGGTTCTTAACTTTTTTCTTTGGACTTATTTCACTTAGCATGATATTCTCAAGGTCCATCCATGTTGCGCAAATAGCAGTATTTCATCTTTTCTTATGGCTGAGTAGTATCCCATTGTGTATATATACCACAATCTTTATCCAATCATCTATCAAAGGACACTTCGGTTGTTTCCCTGTCTTGGCCACTGTGAATAATGCTACAATGAACATGGAGGCACATATATCTTTATGAATAAATGTTTTCATTTTTTTTTTTGGGGGGGGAGAGGTAGATAGCCAGAAGAGGAGTTGCTGGGTCATATGGTAACTCTATTCCCAATTTTTTTTGAGGTACCTCCATATTGTCTTCCATAGTGGCTATACACCAGGATTCTGTGAGGGCTCCTTTCTCTAGAGAGAGCTCTTCTTAGTTATCCAAAGTTTCTTGGATTCAAAGGAGAGCTAGACCAGGATGTCTGCATTGAAAGCTGGAACCTTTAAGACTATTAGTTTTGTGTCACCTCCCAAACTAGCACCCTGCTTAGGTTTGGTCTTTCACGAAGACCTGCAATTCACTGAATACTGAAAGCACTTCACAGTTTCTGTGTCTGTCCCCATGAACGTGAAGCAGAGTTTATACAAAATGAAGTAATTTCTAGGGATGCTTGCCTATCCAATACAGATTGCCAAAAACTGTTCAGCCAGAACCAAGGGGTCACCAACATTAAACACAATACCTTCAGGTACTTCCGCTGAAGGGTCTTGCCTTAGCCAGACAGGATCCTCTTACTCTCCCTCTTTTCGCAAGACCTCATCCAGCCACAGGAAATGGCCTGGGATGGGCCGTTGACCCAGGGTCATGTATAGTCTGTCCAGCAACCTCGATATAACTGAGCTCAAAATGATGAGCTCACCCAGGAGTTTCAACTAAAAATAACAAGAGGATGAGTTAGCACCAGGAGATGAACGCAAAAGGGGTTCAGAAGATGAAGTGAGGACCACGCAGGGTCCATGGTCATGGCCCAAAATGAAGGGTGGGCAGGAGATAAAACCCAAAGTAAACACAGGACAGGAGGCTAACATAAGCCAGAGCAGAGAGAAAGAACATGATAGGAGGAAGAACAGCAGCAAACAGTAACTAAGGACATTTCCTGAATATTCTGTTTCTTTTCCTGGGTTCTCTGCACTCCTGATAATAAACCTCTATTCTTTCTATTTGACCTGAATACATATCTATTTCTGACACCCTGAAACCAGAGGAGTCAGAGCAGATGCCTGCACTCCTCCCTTCCCTCCCTTCCACCCAGGGATTGGGCCGGGGTGGGGAAACCTCAGATTATTCGTATTAGTATCCTGGGTGCTAGCAGGGCTTGTTAACTCATCAGTGCCCCTTCAATTCTTCCATGCCTCCAATTGATATGTCTCTAAATTATTGGGCTGAATAATTACACTCACCCCCCTCAATTCCAGTCCTCTTAGCCATTTGTAAGTAGGGCTCTCCTGGCTGAGAAATGGAGAGAGAAACATCTTTGGTCCCTATGGCTTTCCCCCTGGGATTTGCAAGGAGGGGAGGAGGGAGTTCAACAAGAAGGTGTTTGGGATTTCCCCACCATAGGAGACAGAAACTAGAAAAGCCCCATCATCCTGGGACACAGACTAGTCTTATATTTTGTATATCAGGTTGTTGGCCATTAAAAATAAAAGGTTCAAGCAGTGAGTTTCAGGGCAGTTCCAGTGCTGAGTGATACAGGGGTGGGCAAACTTTTTTTTTTTTTTAAATAAATCTTTATTCAGATTATTACAATTATTTCTCCTTTTTCCCCCCATAGCTCCCCTCCACCCAGTTCCCACCCCACCTTCTGCCCTTACCTCCCCGCCACTGTCCTCATCCATAGATGTATGATTTTTGTCCAGTCACTTCATGAACCCCCCCATACCCCTTTCCCCCTGAGAATTATCAGTCCACTCCCTTTCTATGCCCCTGATTCTATTATATTCACCAGATTATTCTGTTCCTCAGGTTTTTAATTCACTTGATTTTTAGGTTCACTTGTTGATAGATATGTATTTGGTGTTCATAATTTTTCTCTTTACTTTTTTCTTCTTCCTCTTCTTTAAGAATACCTTTCAGCATTTCATAAAATACTGGTTTGGTGGTGATGAACTCCTTCAGCTTTTTCTTATCTGTGAAGCTCTTTATTTGCCCTTCAATTCTGAATGATAGCTTTGCTGGGTAGAGTAATCTTGGTTGTAGGTTATTGCTATTCATCACTTTGAAAATTTCTTGCCACTCTCGTCTGGCCTGCATAGTTTCTGTTGAGAAATCAGCTGACAGTTGTATGGGTGCTCCCTTGTAGGTAATTAACTGTTTTTCTCTTGCTGCTTTTAAGATTCTCTCTTTGTCTTGTGCTCTCGGCATTTTAATTATGATGTGTCTTGGTGTGGTCCTCTTTGGATTCCTTTTGTTTGGGGTTCTGTGCGCTTCCTGGACTTGTAAGTCTATTTCTTTCACCAGGTGGGGGAAGTTTTCGGTCATTATTTCTTCAAATAGGTTTTCAGTATCTTGCTTTCTCTCTTCTTCTGGCACCCCCATAATTCTGATGTTGGTACGCTTGAAGTTGTCCCAGAGGCTTCTTACACTATCTTCAACTTTTTGGATTTTTTTTTTGCTTTTTGCTTTTTCGGTTAAGTGTTTTTTGCTTCTTTGTATTTCAATTCTTTGACTTGATTTTTGTGTTCCTCTTGTCTGTTTTTGGGTCTCTGTATAATATTTTTTATTTCAGTCAGTGTATGTTTAATTTCTAGTTGGTCCTTTTTCATATCTTTGAGGGTCTCGTTATATTTATCGGCCTTTTCTAGGATATTCTTAAAAAGCCTTATAACCGTGGTTTTGAATTCTATATCCAGTCGTTTGTTTTCCTCCATTTCTTTCGTTTGTGATCTGATTCTTTGACGCCGCATTTTCACTGCTTCCCTGAGTTGGTAAGGTAGATTTGTGTGCTAGGTTTCTAATATGGCCCAGTGGGTCTGCCTCCCCAGTTAACCTGAGGTGGACACTCTTGGTGCACCCCTTTGTGGACTGTGTGTACAGCCTTGTTGTAATTAAGTCTTGATTGTTGTTGGTATCACTGGGAAGAATTGACCTCCAGGCCAGTTGGCTGTAAGGATCAGCTGTGTCTATGCTGGGAGAGGTTCGGTGCTGGAGACAGCCTTATAGGATTAGACTTGCCAAATTGCAATAGCCTCTGTGCCCAGCTTGGATGGGGTGGAGTCTCAGTCTTGGCTTCCTGTCAGCCTTACCCTTGCGCGCACGTGCGCGCCTTCAGACCTCCGCCTTCCCTGGCTCCTGAGTCTCCGCCCGAGAGCCCAGACTCCCCCCACAAGAGCGTGGGTCCCCAGGGGCTCGCCTGGAACCGGGGTTCAGTGCAGTCAGAACTGGGGCCCAGTGCAGTCAGGAACCTCCGATTCCCTTCCACTAGGGAAAGCCTGTGGCAGCCTCCGCAGCCTTTGTGTGCACTGGCACTCGCGCGCTTTCAGTCCTCTGCCTTCCCCGGCTCCCGAGTCTCCGCCCGAGAGTCCAGACTCCCCCCACAAGAGCGTGGGTCCCCAGGGGCTCGCCTGGAACCGGGGTTCAGTGCAGTCAGAACTGGGGCCCAGTGCATTCAGGAGCCTCCGACTCCCTTCCACTAGGGAAAGCCCGTGGCAACCTCTGCAGCCTTTGTGCGCACTGGCATGCGCGCACTTTCAGTCCTCCGCCTTCCCCAGCTCCCGAGTATCCACCCGAGAGTCCAGACTCCCCCCACAAGAGCATGGGTCCCCAGGGGATCGCCCGGAACTGGGGTTCAGTGCAGTCAGAACTGGGGTTCAGTGTGGTCGGGGGCTTCCTTCCCCCTTCCGCCAGAGAAAGTCAGCCAGGCTCTCAGCCACCCTTCCTCTCTGTGCGCACAAAGACCCTTTGCCGTACCTCCAATTCTCTGTGAGCTTTCCTCTTTCCTTCTAGTTGTAGAATTTTCACTCAGCCAGCTTTCCTGTGGTTCTGGATGGTGTCCGTTCTGTCTTTTAGTTGTAGTTTTGAAATTGTTGTGCGAGGCAGCAGTTTAGGTGCTTACCTATGCCGCCATCTTGGTTTCTCCCTCGGTGGGCAAACTTTTTGACTCGAGGGCCACAATGGGTTCTTAAACTGGACTGGAGGGCCGGAACAAAAGCATGGATGGAATGTTTGTGTGAACTAATATAAATTCAAAGTAAAGGAGCGGAGGGGAGAGCAAGAGAACCCTCCGCTCTTTCGGCTCCGCGGGCCGGATAGAACAGCCGAACGGGCCGTAGTTTGCCCACGGCTGCTAGTACCTGTCAGGGACAGTCCCAGAGGGATGGATGTGAATATCTCCTGGGTGGGAGGAGCACAGGTGCCTGTGCCTGCTGGGGACCAACTGCCAGGACCCGTGGACCTCCCAGTGCGCTTTCATCTTTCTGTCTTCCACACAGGATTGTATTGCACAATCAAATGCTTGATGATGTTTTTGCACTTAGAAGTTCACTGCAAGTTGATTTCCTGTTAGTTGCTCTGAGAAAGCGTTATCTAATTGTAAACTTGCACTGTGATTGAATTTAAATGCCAGGCTGATCTGACTAGCTCTGCTTCTCTCATTTTTTTCTACTTTGAAGAGCATTTGAAGCTACTTATGAGGAAATCCTTTCTGAAAACATTGCAACTCATTCCTTTCATTCTTACGGAAAATCTGACTCTTGAGCCCTCACTGCAAAAGCAATTGGAATCCAGGCTGTGGGACGAAGGAACAGACGGTGTGTCCCCTCTTCAGAGTGGAGGGGACCGGACAGCTTTGGGAAGCCAGCTCAATGGCAACAGAAATTCCTAACTCACAGGTCACTGCAGGTGTCATGCTAATTCGGGGAGCTCTGACTCATCACTCTCACCCCACTTCTGAGAGGCCCTGGGGCAGCACAGTGGCTGGGACTTAGAGGCTTAAAAAGAGAAAAAGAAGTCCCATGCTCTCCCTGCCAAGCAAGAACAGAGGCCCATTTGTGTGGCTTCTCTTTGGTCATCCTGCCTCTGTTCCGGAATAATTTGCTCCATGAAAAGAGTGGGCAGGAACCCCAAGTTGCTGCTCTTTGGACCCCCACCCCCACCTCTCATGGATTTTCTTTCATCTGGGGTAATTCCCGTCAGAGGAATGTCCCCAGTTTACTTCAGAGTAAAACCCCCTTTAGGAATGAACGTCCAAGTCTCCCCACAGATAAGAGCCCTGGCTACCACGTGTGCTGGTGCCCCTTTCCTGGTGGGAGGGGGACCCTGGACCTCATGGCTTGCAGATGACTCAACATGGTCAGGTCACTAAGCAACCATCTCTACCCCCCACCCCTCCCCACCTCAGTCCAGGACAAGCAAGAAGAGAAGGGACAAGGCCACTTATTTCTCAGTCCTTGCTCATGGACAGTCACAGCTTTGTCTGAATAAACTGTACACATAACAATGACCTTGGACTTGTCTGACCTTGGACTTGCTCTATTGGGAATGGTGTCTTTCATGACAGTGAGAGATCAGCCATGAAGCAGGCGGGTCACTTCCTGCAACCCAGGGCCCACCATGCACAGCGTGGGTTTACACACATTAGTTCACTAAGCCTCACCAGCCTGGGAGAACTCTGCTTTATAGATGTTGGACTTGAAGCTCAGAGGGGAGTGACTGGGCTAAGATCACAGAAAATGAGGAACTCAGGCAGCCTGGGTGCCAGGCTCTGGCTGGTCTAATGGGCTGGCCCATCCCCCGCATGCACTGCAGCAGCCAGACTTCTGCCTCACCGATGGGGAAGGAAGTGCGGCAGCCAGCTTTGCAGGTACTGGTGTTTATTCATAGACTAAATATTTGCTGATTAAAAACTTCATTGAGTTGCTCACCAGCCCATCATGATTTGATTTCTTTCTCCGGCTACAGCAGTTTACTGTTTATCCATGTAGTTATGCTCTTTTGGTGTTTATGGAATAAGCTGAAGCTCCCAGCTTCACATAGAGGGGATGAAGCCAGGCCTTCGTGATGGTGAGGAGAGAATTACGTTCTCTCACCTCCTCCCCAAAGCCCACTCTCTCCAGTCCAACAGGTGACAGTACCCCATAGGCACTGTAGCTCAAATCAACTTCCTGCCCCAAAACTCATCTCATCCTCCCAGACACTTCCTTTGTGATTCATCCCTACAGTTTCTCGCTCCCCTCCCTGCTCTCAGGGCACCCTGGGTGATGTGGTGGCCACTGCAACACACCACCCAGATCCCCTAATCAAAGGACTTTTCCCAGCTGCTGGGGTGCTGTCCAGTGCCCAGGGTTTGCCCCTGGTGCCCAAATCATGCCCCTTTCTTTTTTTTAATTTAATAAATCTTTATTGTTCAGATTATTACAATTGTTTCTCCTTTTCCCCCCCATAGCTCCCCTCCACCCGGTTCCCACCCCACCCTCTGCCTTTACCTCCCCCGCACTGTCCTCATCCATAGGTGTACGACTTTTGTCTAGTCTCTTTCCGTACCTCCCACTCCCCTTTCCTCCTGAGAATTGTCAGTCCACTCCCTTTCTATGCCCCTGATTCTATTATATTCACCAGTTTATTCTGTTTCTCAGATTTTTAATTCACTTGATTTTTAGATTCACTTGTTGATAGATATGTATTTGTTGTTCATAATTTTTCTCTTTACTTTTTTCTTCTTCCTCTTCTTAAAGAATACCTTTCAGCATTTCATATAATACTGATTTGGTGGTGATGAACTCCTTTTTCTTTTTCTTTTCTGTGAAGCTCTTTATCTGACCTTCAATTCTGAATGATAACTTTGCTGGATATTTCTTGCCACTTTGAATATTTCTTGCCACTCCCATCTGGCCTGCATAGTTTCTTTTGAGAAATCAGCTGACAATCATATGGGTGCTCCATTGTAGGTAATTAACTATTTTTCTCTTGCTGCTTTTAAGATTCTCTCTTTGTCTTTTGCTCTTGGCATTTTAATTATGATGTGTCTTGGTGTGGTCCTCTTTGGATTCCTTTTGTTTGGGGTTCTGTGCGCTTCCTGGACTTGTAAGTCTATTTCTTTCACCAGGTGGGGGAAATTTTCAGTCATTATTTCTTCCAAAAGGTTTTCAGTATCTTGCTCTCTCTCTTCTTCTGGCACCCCCATAATTCGGATGTTGGTATGCTTGGAGTTGTCCCAGAGGCTTCTTACACTGTCTTCAAATTTTTGGATTCTTTTTTCTTTTCCAGTTGAGTGTTTTTTGCTTCTTTGTATTTCAAATCTTTGACTTGATTCTTGGGATCCTCTAGTCTGCTGTTGGGTCTCTGTATAATATTTTTTATTTCAGTCAGTGTATGTTTAATTTCTAGTTGGTCCTTTTTCATATCCTCGAGGGTCTCGCTAAATTTATCAGCCTTTTCTAGGAAATTCTTGAGTAACCTTATAACCATGGTTTTGAACTCTATATCCAGTCGTTTGTTTTCCTCCATTTCTTTCATTTGTGATCTGTTTCTTTGTCTCCACATTTTCGCTGCTTCCCTGAGTTGGTAGGGTAGCTTTGTGTGCTGGTGCCCTATATGGCCCAGTGGGTCGGCCTCCCCAGTTACCTGAGGTGGACACTCTTGGTGCACCCCTTTGTGGACTGTATGTACAGCCTTGCTGTAGTTAAGTCTTGATTGTTGTTGGTATCACTGGGAGGAATTGGCCTCCAGGCCAGTTGGCTGTGAGGATCAGCTGTGTCTATGCTGGGAGAACTTCTGTGCTGGAGACAGCCTTATGAGACAAGACTTGCAAAATTGCAAAAGCCTCTGTGCTCAGCTTGGATGGGGCGGAGTCTCAGGGCTGAGCAGACAGTCTTGGCTTCCCATCAGCCCTGCCCTACGAGGCCCCTGGGTCTCAGTGTCCCTCGGTAATCACTGCAAGCACCTCTGAGAGAAAGCCGCCCTTGAGTTTCTCCCGCTGCCAGACAGTCCAGTTTCTCCCCCAGTAAATCTGGATTCCCAGATTCTCACCCGGAACTGGAGTTCAGCGCAGTTGGGAGCTTATGGTTCCCTCCAGCTAGAGAAAGCCAGCAGCACACTCAGCAGTCAGTCCTCTCTGCACGCACTTGCGCACATGACTCCAGATCTCTGCCTTCCGCGGCTCCCCCGAGTCTCCGTGTGCCTTTCTCTCTACCTGACAGTCCAGACTCCCCCCATATGAGCCTGGGTCCACAGGGGCTTGCCTGGAACTGGGGTTCAGTGCAGTCGGAACTGGGGTTCAGTGCAGTCGGGAGCTTCCGACTCCCTCCTGCTAGGGAAAGCCAGTGGCAACCTCAGTAGTCAGTCCTCTCTGCACGCACTCGTGCGCATGCTTTCAGACCCCTGCCCTCCGTGGCTCTCCCGAGTCTCCATGTGCCTTTCTCTCTACCTGACAGTCCAGACTCCCCCCGTATGAGCCTGGGTCCACAGGGTCTCGCCTGGAACTGGGGTTCAGTGCAGTTGGAACTCGGTATCAGTGCAGTCGGGGCCTTCCTTCTCCCTCCCACCAGAGAAAGCCAGCCAAGCACTCAGCCATCCTTCCTCTCTGCACGCGTGTCTCTGTACCTCAGCCCTTTGCAGCTCCTCTGATTCTCCGTGAACTTTTCTCTTTCCTTCTAGTTTTAGAATTTCCACTCAGCCAGCTTTCCTGTGGTTCTGGATGATGTCTATTCTGTCTTTTAGTTGTAGTTTTGAAATTGTTGTGTGAGGCAGCAGTTTAGGTGCTTACCTATGCCACCATCTTGGTTTCTCTCCTCATGCCCCTTTCTGATGGCCCACACCAGTGATTGGCCAGTGCAGCGTGTAACATTATCTCACCTCACTCTGAAGGGCCTTTCCAGCACCTGAGCTCCCTATGTGCTGCTGAGGCCCACACTGCAGCTCCACACCTCCTTCTGTCCATCCTACTTCCACCTGTCCCTTCTCCAGGTGGTCCCCAAGGGCACCCTGCATGCTGGGTTCTGTCTCAGAGTCTGCTTCTGGGGGAGGGGGCAACTGCCACATTCTCCCTCAGACCTTCTCTGTATATGACTGTCTTGCCCTTTAGACTCTGAGCTCCTCAAGGGCAGAGCTGAAACTTATTTCCAAATCCACAGAGCCTACCCCAGGCCCTGACATGCAGGAGATGCTCAGGAGATGTTTGTGGAATGAATGGATGTAGTTACTTAAAAGCTATTGTGAGAAGAGAGGAATTGTGAGACTGGTGCTTGTGGATGGGATGCCTTGGCCAGGGTCTTTCCTTTAGTATTGCCCTCCCAGAAGAGTATGCATTGCCATCATCTCCCAAGCTGCTCTATTGTCCAAACTGGGACTTGGCTGGACTCCTTCCTATCCCCTCAAATTCTATCTTTTTGGACTGAAAACTGAGTTTGGGGTGTGGTCCCACAGGAGCCACTGAAGTAAATGAGAAGCTGTGTCAGCAGCCCAGCATGTGCAGCTAGAGGCTGGCTATTCCAGAAAAATAACCTTGTGCTCTGTAGCTCCCTCCATGTGTAGATATTTTCTCTTAGTTGATTTTTATATATTTTAACTTCCATAATTTTTAAAAGTACCCTATTTCAGATAAGATAAACAAATGTGTTATGCATACCTGGCCAGGTAAGTCCCAGGGGCTGCCTGGCGGGGTGGCCACAGTGCCGGTCCAGATGGAGGAATGTCATATAGACTTGGGCAGTTAGCAATCAAGGCGAAGAACTTAGGAAGAACAGCAATTCCTTTCCATGCTCCTTCCTTGGAGGCAGTTCAGAAGCAGGGTTCCATCTCCATTACCCCAGATGGTCAGGAGGCAGGAGCTGAGCTCTGAGAGGAAAAGCTCTCCTGAGCTTGACATGAGGGACCCCGGTGGGCACTTTGAAACTCCATAGGCCTCAAGCTATAGCCCTTGATGACATCAGGATTATTACATCAGAGGCTTCAGGACGATTGTCCCACATCTACTTTTCAAGTAGCCTGGGTCCAGCCACCACCCGCTGTAGAGGTTGCTTGCTGGACTCCTCAGGGAATTGGAATGGACTTGGTCCAATGGAAAAATTGACACAGAATCATGTTCCCTCATGGAGGATCTGCTCCCTCCCCTGAGCAGGTGCATTCCTCATGTCATCTCAACTCAGAGTGACTCCCTCTGACAGGACACTGGGGGCCCTCCTGAGGGAGGATGGGCCTCTGGTGGGCAGCTGTATTTGTGTGGCCATCAACATATAAATAAGAGTTGCCTGCGTGCTGCACAGCAGACTCGTAGGGTAATCAAAATGCATCTTTGTTTGTGTCCTTCAGTGTTCCGTTTACTCTGGGTGATCCTTCCTACCCCTGGACAAGAACTCCAGCAAGCCCCAAGAAGACTTTGCTTATTTTGAGGTAAGGGATAATCCTGGAGTCATTTTAAGCAGTAAGTACTGACTCATTCAGCAATGAGCATGTCCACTCCACAAGAACCATCAAAACTCTGAACCTGATAAGGTGTCAGACCCTGTCTCCTTCCCCAGTGGGTCCCCTGTGGGCTAGAGGCAGTGTGGAGAACTGGGTGGTGGTCTTGTTGACTTCTCTCCAGGTGAGGAAAAGTCTCACTTCAATAAGCTGGTCTCACCTTGCAGGACATGCCGGTCATCTAAAGCTGGCTGTCCTTCTCTTGGGATGCTTCCCTGAGCAATTTATAGGTTCCCCTCCAGGCAGCTCTCCCTGGCAGTGCCCTTATTCCCAAGTCAGGGCATCTCTATATAAGGGGTTACTGGTATTGCTTCAGCTCCTGGACATTTACCTCCAACTTCTCACTGCTAAGGTCTATCCTCCAAGAAGCCCTTAGGCCAAGATCCTGGATGAACCCCATGAAATGTCTCTCCTTACAGTCCGTGGCCCCAACACTTTACAACTCTCACCTTAACAAACTTGGAGTGTGGCCAACCCTGCCATAGCATCAGTCTCCTGGCTCAGCTTCCAAAACAGGTGGTCAGTCCTTTGACCCTCCCAGACAGGGGCCAGACCCTGGTCATCAATTACAGGGGTAACATGTGATGCTCTTTGGAGGATGAGGAGGCATCATCTACCCTACTTCAGGGAAGAGAGGGGATGACGCATAGCACAGCATCCTCCAAACAAAGCCTCCTCAATGAATCCTCTCTCCTCCCACCCTCTTAAGCTCCTTTTATTCTCTAAGAGGTGAGGAAGATCGAGAATAACTCTATGATGTTGGTAGTTTTATTTTGTGTGTGTATATTTTAATCCTCATCTGAGGACATGCTAGAGAGAGGAAGGGAGAGAAACATCGATATGAGAGAGAAACGTCATTTGGTTGCCTTCCATATGTGCCCCAACCGGGGATCGAACCTGCAACCCGCATATGTGCATTGACCAGGAGTTGAACAGCAACCTTTTGGTGCACAGGATGATGCTCAACCAACTAAGCCACTCCAGCTGAGCAATACATTGGTAGTTTTTATAGAAAGAAATCAAGGCTCAGAAATGTTATCCTCATTTGGTTTAGATTTTGTTGCATATTGCAAAAAACCCCAAAGCAATAGTGACTTAAATAGTATAGAAGAATATTTCTCTCACATCTGAAAGAAGTTGGAAGATAGAAAAATCCAGAATTTATAAGATATTACATAGTGTCAGGATCCCAGCTCCTTCTATCTTATTGCTCTGCCATCCTCAGCATTAGCTTCTACCTCATGGTCCAAGACAGCTGCTTAAGCTGCAGCCACCCCCTCTGCATTCCAGGCAGTGGGAAGGAGGCAAAGAAGAGTGCCTCCTTCTGCTTTTGGGATGCTTCCTGGAAATTTCACACACATCACTTTCACTTACAACTCATTGACCAAAGCTTAGTCTCACACAAGGAAGGTTGGGAAATGCAATCTTTATTCTGGGTGGCCATTTAAAAAACAGAGCTTCTGTTACCAAGGGAGAAAAGAATGGGTATTGTGCTAAACAATTTCTGCCATGGGTGTTAAATAACTTGCCCCAAGTTTTCCAGTTGAACTCTGTCTGCAGAAGGTACTGGCCATACCAGAGGGAAGAAGCAGTAAGGACATGGAGGTGGGTGGGAGATGGACACTTAGCATATCTGCCCTGAGGTATGGAAAATGGCTTCAGGGTCTCCTACCTGCTTTACTGAAATTCCACTTACTTTGCCAGGAGTCCCATGGCCTTAGCTAGTCACTGGAATCTTCACTGCTACCTCACTTCGGCCAACGGACACTGGTGAGGAAAAATGCCAAGGTCAGTGTTGAAAGGGATAAAAAGTAGAGCGATTTTTCTTTCCCTTCAGCTTCCTGTCCCCTGGATTCTCTTTGAGAATGGTAGACTCATGGTTCCATTCTACTTGTGCTAATGTGTAGTGTGCTTCTACTCCACGCAAGACCCTGGGCAGGCCCTGGGGGGTGCAGAGGGCAGTGCGCAGGATCCCATTCTCCAGGAGCACAGACATGTACACAGATAACTTAAGGGAAGGCCCTTGGAGAGAGAAAGTGAAAAGAGAGCTCAGGGTAGGGAGACAATGTTCAGTGAAGAGAAAGCATTTGAGTTTGACTTTGAAGATTAGTAATTAAAATAACTGGGAAGATGGTCAAAGTGCACCCCAAAGAGAAAAAACAAAATGATCAAGAAAACAGAGAGAGCCTAAGGAAAAAGAACGAATCTAGAACCATTGGAGTTTAGGGAGATGGTGAGGAAAGGAGGCTCAGGGTGTGGTGGGGTAAGGTGAAAGTAAAAACTGGGCAGGCAGGCTGGGACTAGCTTGCAGCAGACTTTACATACTACAATAGGGCTTTGTTATGGAGGAAGCTAGGAGTCATCAAAAGGTTTTGATGAGAGATGACCCAATGGGTTTCCCTTTCTGGCCTATTTTCTTTTAATAGTATTAAACAGCAGACATTGTCCAAGAGGCCAAAGACCAATAGAAGTCAACAATAGAGAGGGCTTAGAGGCATTTTCAATTTCCATGTGGAAACATTTTGTAGTTTAGTGATGACAAATCCTCATGGAAAAAAATTTTTTTTAAAAAAATCTCAAAGAGGGGAATGAGCACTGTTCTATTCTCTTCCAAATAGGTTGACAATGGTCAAGGTCATCCGGCGGATAAGGCTCAAGCGATGTGTAAAGATACAGCCTCTCTCTCTGTGGGTGGAACAGTGGCTGAGCAGGTGAGTGGCCCGGGAGGCAAGAGCTTCCTCTGCTTGGGCTTAGGTGTCTGGAAAGTTGGTCTTCTCTTCTGGAGAAAGGGAGAGAGGGAGGGAGGGAGGGCGACCTGTGTGACAGACACCCAATCCCTCATCTCGCCTGCCATTTTCACCTATAGTGTTCTGGGGTCTGAAAGCAGGTTAGTTAGTAGAATTTCTCTTGTCATTTAGATGGTGTTTAATCCTCTGAGTGTTACTGGAAAGGGGACCTGGACCTGAGTAGGTCTGCCTAGGACCTGCCGTTAGTATGTGGGTTCTTGACTTTATGCAGGGAAAAATTTTACAACATGAGTCCAGGTGACTTTGAGGGTATGTTTATTAAAGCTGGGCACAGTGAAATAAAGAAGGGCTTAGCATAAAAGAAGCTTTGGCTCACTGGAAAATCAGAGAAAAGGGGGCCATGGAGACAGGTTCAGGGTGTTGGCCCAGGACCAGCTGCTGCTGCCCATTGTTCCCCTAGTTGCAAGTCTCATGGGTTCCCTTAGAGTTTATGAGATGCACCCCTTTGGGGGAAGAAGAGGGAGAAGATAAGGCACAGGTATGTTCCCTGGAGGGACAGCACAAGCTGGGTCCTTTGTTTTGAGGGTTTTTAAAGACTGGGAGTTTAGGAGAGGTTTTAGGGCAGATCTCAATAGAATATTCACCAACTTTTCCAGGTGTGAGCTTTCAGGGTGTGGTTTCCACTGACTGGTCAGCACCGAGGCAGGGGGTCATTAGTCATTACAGCATGTCCTGGCAGTCGCCCACCTGGCTTTGCTGGTTTTCTGGGCTTGCAGCTGAAATACAGCTAAAGCCTAGATGTTATCTCTAGGGAGGTGACCTTCTGTATCTGGCTGTATATTACTTGGCTAGTTTGTGTAGCTATCTGTCTGTTTCCCCATTCCACTTGCCAAGGAATTTTCTTACCTTCTTACTATCCTGCCTCATGAGGAGCCCTAAGTCTTGGAAATAGGCTTTATTTTACTCCAGAAAATACGTTTAATTCTTTGGCATTCACTGAAAATATGGTGCATGGAGACCAAAAAAGAGTAGAATGGTGCTTTGAGCCCATGAAGCCAAAGGTCATAGCAATATTTCACTTATTGCCAACGATTTGAGAATTTTGGAGGCTCGCCGGGTAAGACATTTCCCCTCCTCTTTTTATAGAATGGAACACTTTCTGGGTTATGGAAAGTTTATAAATTTTTTCATTGTTTAAAGTGGCAACTTGGAACTGATATTTTAAACAAGCATTATCTGGAACTTAGGTTTGAGATATGAAATGTATATGGTAACACCCCATTTAGCTGGCATAATCAGGGACCAAGACATTTCAGAGAAATAAAATATTCAACTATTTAAGTTGAATTCCTTGGGAAGTCAATGCTTGTGTTAAATATTTTGATGGAAAAATTTCCCAAATGTCTTGTGTAGTCAATGTTTTCTGAAACAAGAGTGTAGTGAATATCAGATCCCATTTGACTTGCTGACTTATGAGTGTCATTATGAAAGCCACTTTCAGGATCATTCTGAACTCTGCATTGCTCCCCAGGGCTATCAGAGCATGTCTGTTTGACGCGCCTTAGTGGGCCCAATGATTGTGATCCAGTTGTGCTCCTGTTAGCCATTAGTGCCCTTGTACTATTGCGTGGGCAAGAGCCTGAGGATGTGTTATAGACTGTAAAGTGTGGTGCCCAGGCCTGGGGGAGGCGTTAGTGGTCTCCACCCAGGGAGAGCTGAGTTTGCTTAGGTTGCTTTCATTACTCTTGCTTGCTTGTAATATGAAGTCAGATGATCAGAATTTAAATTCCAGTCTTCTTTTTCTTGCTATACAACCCAGGACAAGTTATCTTCTTTATGCCTTGGCTCCCCCACTAACCAAAATGGTAGTAGTAATACTCTGCCCTGGGTTGAGGATTAAACCATGTGTCCTAAGCGCTAACGTGCTGTGAAAAAAAAAATGTTCTCTCATTTAACTAACACATGCCTGTTAGGCAGATATTTAATCAATTTGGAAAACCCAGGCTCCTCCTCCATAAAAACTGATGAAACAATTGATAGAGGAAATACACAGGTGTCCAGTGAGCTGAGTCAATGAATGTAAACCATGGGGAGGGGGGGTTCTAAAAGTTTAGTTGAAGGAACAGAGGATGCTAGAAATAAACATTTCATCTTGAAGCTATAGGAAAACAAGTAAACAGCAAATTAAATGGCCTAGAGGATTCATGAAGCTGAATCAGAAAAAAGTAAACACAAAATCCTGTGGTTTGGGATCCATAAAGATAAGCAATTTGGAGTCTGTTTCTTTAATAATAGGTGCTTTCCTGTTTTAGACAAAGAGTGCACCAAGAAAATGATGCAAATGTGTTTCTCCCCACTATTCTCATGTTTTCTCATCAATGCTAACATACTTCTGTCACAGGATGTGAGAACTAAATGAGATGCCATGTGTTACTCAGCTGACACACAAGAAAAACTATATATAGGTATAGTTAAATTGGAATCTGAAGAACACTTTTATTATCTCTCCTTCTTCCTTCACATTTTTCCATCTTCCTCTGTTTTGTTACTTTCTATTGAGAACTGACTGTGTGCCCTGGACAGGTGCTGAGGTGGTCCTGTTCTCCAGAGACGGCTCATTCATTTACTCGACAAATATTTATTTATTTATTTATTTATTTATTTATTTATTTATTCATTTATTCATTCACAATGCCCTTCCGCATCCTAAATCCTAGCAGGTCGTGGAGTAGGTAGGAACAGTCACAACAGCAGCAGAGATTGTTTACCCAACTGTGAGAACGTGGAAGGGTTGAGAAAATTTTGCATGAAGGTTTGCACAATGCTTCCCGTGGTGGGAATAGATAAGAGAGATTTTGTGCAGTCTCTCACCTGTGGGGCTCATAAGCAGAGCCTGGGAGGCCTCCACCAGGGCCTGTACACCTGTCCAACCGCTCCCAGCTTACTCACTGCCCAGGTGACTTACTAGGGAAACAAGAGAAATGAATAAGACAGACACCTATGGCTACACTTTTTTTCTTAAATTTTGTGAATATTCTGTGGACAGTAACCAGAGTCTCAACTCTTTGTGTCTATACTCCTTTGTTTCAGGGTTCTGTGCTTTGAATAAGCTGAAGAAAGAAACATTAGCTTCTGCGTGTCAGTAAGTCAACCTCTCCTGCAATAGAAACAGCAGCAACTTTGGGACACATAATGTTGGTTCCAAATCCACCAATATTTATTGAGCTCCAACTATGTGCTAGGCTCTTCTCAAGGTCAGTGTTAAGGATGACAAAATTCCTGTTTAAAATTGAGGAATAATGAATCAGAGGAATAAATCTATGGTATAACTTCCAGTTCTGTTAAGTGCTGTGAAGAAAGACAAAAGAGGGTAATGCTTTAGAGAACAGCATGTGAGGGTCTGAGCTATTTTATGTGAAAAGATCAGGGAAGTCTCTCTGGAGCAGATGGTATTTGAGCAGAGTCCTGAATGAGGTAAGGAGTAAACCCACAGGAGGATCTGGGCAAAGTATGTGGCAGAGGCCAAAGAAACAGCACATGCAGAGGTCTGGAGTAGAATAACTTGTTATGACCTTAGAAAAACAAAAGGCCAGTGTGGCTGCAGCAGAGTGAGTGGGGAGAGGGCTGTTGGAAATACATCTAGAGGCATGCGCAGGTGCCAGATCACATAGGGCCTTGCGGAGCCTGCTAAGGCGTTTGTTCAGATTGTATTTTCGGGGTGATGGGAGGCTATTGGAGGGATTTGAGTCATGATAGCATTTATGTTTCTTTAAAAAGAATCACTCTGGCTACTGGAGAATGTAAAATGGCAAGAGCAGAAGCATAGATGGCAATTAGGATACTAATAAAGGGATGGTGAGGTTAAATCTCTAGAGCCAGACTGCCCAGGCTCGAAGCATAATTCTGCCATTGATGAGCAAAATGAGCATGGGCAAGTTAACTCCTTTATGCCTCAGTTTCCTTATCTGTAAAATGGAAATGATGATAGTAAGGGCTACCACCTTGTGCAGATCTAGGTGGAATCAGCCCTTGGAGCCCAGTGAACACAGTGTGAATGGTACCCCTTGGAGATGTGCAAGGCAGTGGTCTTGATCATGATTCCTGCCTCATTGGGCTAAATAATTGAACACATGGAAAGTGCTTAGAACACTGCCTGGCACCCAAGAAGAGTTTAACTAATATTAGCTATTCTTTTAGTTGAGATGAGAGATGATGGCAGCTTTGATTAAAGTGGGGTGTGTGTGATAAGTACTAAGCTTGAAATAAATTTGAAGAGCCTGCACTGGCTCCTCAGGGCACAACCAGTATTGATGATGAAACTCACTAGCACATCTTTGCAGGAACTCTAGGTGGGTTTTCTTAGTCTGATTCATTTTGGAGCTGAGTTTTTCAGCACCTTCCCCACCAGTGTGTTTCCCCCATAAAATGATGATTGTATTTAGTATATATTTCGTAGGATTGAGAGAATGAAACAAAATACTGCATGCAAATTCCCTAGCTTAGCCCTAGTACATTTAAGATTTAATAAATGTTAGCTAATGTAATTATCATTATCATCACCTGAGCAGCTTGATGCTCCTGCAGAATGGATGCGCACACCTATGACTCCATGGGAGAGAGGGCTCAGCGGTTTCCCCCTCTTGTGAGGAGAGCTAAAGTGCACAGATGGCATTGGCAATCACTGTCCTGAGGCCACTGTATCCCTGACATCCTTTTGGTCCTTTCTGTGCCCTCAGACACCTTCCATGGCCCCCTAAGGGCTCAGGTAAGAACCAGCCCGACAAGGAAAAGAATCACCAGGACATACCTAAAGGCACATGATTCAAAAGACATGATTCATCTTTATTTCATTAATTTCACCACTTATGGAAGTCCAGTCAATTTAAGGCTAAAAAATTTGTGTTCTGTTCCTTTTTCTTACCCACTTGGTTCTAATGAATCACAAGCAGGAATGTTGGAGGGGTTGGGGATGCCTGGCAGGCCCAAGAACGGTAGATACCCCAGGATGGTGGCTGAGGCAGGGAGTCCTGAGGAGCTCTGGGTAAGCTTCTCTGTCCCCCTCAGGATGTAGGTCCCAGTCACATGGCTGTCTGGTTACTCATGTGCCTGAGGTAATCTCCCCATTATATTTGTTCTTAGATGTTTGAGGCATATAATTCCTTTGTCAAAAGTTGTAAAGGTGGGACTCCAGCCAATAGCACAATATAAAAAGAGGCACCATTTTATCATTCTCGGCTTGGTGATGAATCCTGTCAAGGAGCCAGTCATTATGGAAATGACTCAGCCTTTCTCTCCCATGTTAATAAGATTTTACTGTCTTCAGTGCTGACTCAAGGCTGGCCTGGAGCAATGCAGGGACCAGAGAAGCTGTACGTAAGTGTGTCACTATGTAACTGTTTGCTTGACTTACGCGGATGCTAAGCAAACAGGGTCCATTCCAGCCATTGCCTTTCTTCCACGTTGGTTGCAGTCTTAGCCCAATTCACACAATGGGTGCCTCTTACCTCTGGCCTCACCTGCCAGGAAGCTGAGGCCACAGTTCTGTTTACCAAGGGCTCTCAAAGATGGTTAGTGGGCAGAACTCAAAATAAGGCATCTTAGCTCTCTTTGCATCCTAATATCAACAATGCTCAGTGTCTTCTTGGGGGTACCAGGACTCAACTCAAACATCATTGTAAGGTTCCTGGGGGACTCTCTGTTTTGTTGTTGTTGTTGAAATGATCACTCTGTGGGACATCTGGGGATCTGGCAATTTAGAAGTCAGCCAGAGTTCATCCATTTATTCAGCAGACACTGTCAGCTACCTACACAGTACCCAGTGGTGCTAGGCATTGAGATGGAGAGACAAAAGGCCCAGTTCCTAATGTCAGAGACCTCAAGGTCTAGTGTGGGGCCTGATGAGAAAATAAACAATTGGAGAATAGTGTGAGTGGTATTATAACAGATTTTTGGGTACTACAGAGGCATTTAGTGAGTATCTGACCCACACTCTGGTCAAGAAAGAACCCCTAAAGGAAGGCATGCTTAAATGACTTTGGAACGGCATACAGAAGCCATATAATCAGGGAAGGGCCCGGAGGGAGGCAGAGGGACATTCCCAGAGAGAGAGGGAACAGCATAAGATGCACATGAGAAAAAGCCAGCTAGCTGTGACCACCAACATCCACTTTCTCCTTTTTCCTGGACACACAGTTGGATTACCATTCCCAGTCTCCCTTGCAGGTAAGTGTGGCCATATGGAAGGTGTGCAGAGGTGATGGGTGGGCCTGGCCCAGAAGACCTTCTCACATGTGCATTCCCCTGTGCTTTCCCACTTCAGCCAATTGGGAGCAGGCAGGAGTCGGGTCATGAAGGGTCCTGTTTGTTGCTTGAAGGGACTCCAAAAGTTGAGGTGCAGGTAGTAAGCACAGGGAAGCAACACAATTAGATTTTAGAATTGAGGTGGCACAATATTAGTGACAAGATTGAACTTTACCTAAGTCTTGTGCTTTTGGAAAATAGCAGTACTTAAGAAATCCCCTACCTCCTGTTTCTCCAAATCCCCCATTATTTTGTGTTCCAAGGATAAATCTCAAAAGACCACCCACCCTCAAATATTTCAAAATAAGCCCCATCTCTATCCTTCTTCAAGGCTCCTGTAAGACTCAAGGATGATTCCCTTGTTTACCTGCCTGTTTCAGCCCCAGGGCCCCTTCCTTTTCAATGAGACATGCTTCTTTAATGAACATTCCCTTTATTTCAATAACCTGAATAAAAACATAGCCTTAATTGTCTGGTACATTTTGCTTTCACATAAACACAATAGCGCTGCACCAGGAGCCAGAACCTTCTGAGTGAAAGTAGCTTCTACTTGACAGTAGACCATCATCTGCTTTATTTTTCTGTAACAACTTTTAATATATATTAATTTATTTGTCATCAGTCATTCATGAGAATATAAATTTATTGAGGAGGGAGCTTATCTTCTTGACCACTTTCTCCCCAAAGGCCTAGAACAGAACCTGGCACACAGTAGGCACTTAATTAGGACAAATTATGGCATGGCAACCCCGCCCCATCCATCTGAGCATTCTGACATCCTCCCTCTTGCCCTTCTCCCTCTCCCTGGTCTCCCTCCCTTTCCCACTGTATGTCTCTCTGTCTCATCTGCTCTAGTCTCCCTCTGCCAAACTTCCTGCCTCTCTCCTCTTCTTCTTTTTGGATCTTTTTCCTTAGCGCCCCTTCCTTTAGCTTCCCCCTCTCTCCTCATTGAGCCTGGAAGGTCCATCTTATCACTTCTGCCCCAAACATGTTGCTTATTAGGAAGGGTGCAGTGCCAGGTGAGGGGACCCCAGCTGCAGAAGGAGGAGAGAGCCAACCACGCCCGTGTCTGTGCCTGCACAATTCTGACCACTTTGGACATGCATTTGGCCAAGGGCTCCTTGAAAGTTAAAGATTCACTTGGAATTGGCCAAGTCAGTGTTTCAGAAACCATAAACTAAACCCTGCTCTAAGCAGGGTGCTAAGATCTGGGAAGAAAAAGAACCCAGACAAGGCCCCTGCTTTCCAGGTTCTCCCTGCTAGTTAGCCTAGAACATGGTAGAGGGGACAAAGTCAGGCAGAATGCAGGATACAGTTGGTACAAACTAGAGAGTTCTGGAAGGGATCAGCTTGTTACCTTTGAGGCATGTGGTCTGTATGTGAATGATAGCAGCCAGCAAAAGGGAGTGATCAGGAATTCAATCGCAGAGGAGGCTGCCAGTCTTCTTGGCCTACGTGGGCCTAAGCTTAGCTGAGGAGGCCCCTCACCAAGACCGAGGGAAGGAGCTCAAATCCATGCCTGCAGATTTCCTCTGAGTTAGAATCAGGGTGTGGCTGCATGAAAATGTAGTGCCCTGCAGCTGGCTGACCTACTCTAAGCTTCTGAATGGGAAATCAGTGTCTCAGCAGAGTTTGGCACCAGCCCTCCCTCTAGTTTCTTAATAATAAATGTTGGCTGAATTGATTTCGATACTGGGAAACTGTCAGGACATTGTAACTAAGGAAACCTGCAGTTTGATGCCACTTCCTCTGCATGCTTGGGAAATTGCACATGTTAGCATCCGATGCTCTGGAGGCCCAATGTGAGGTGGAAGCCAGCTTGAGGCAAAGAGGAAAAGAAGATGGTTAATTTGTGCTGGTATGGAAACTCCAGGCAGGTGGTGATCCAATCAGCATGAAAACTGTTTATACTGAATGCAACATGAAATTCCTTTTGTGACCCCTTTTATAAATAAAACTAGAGGCCCGGTGCATGAAATTTGTGCACCAGGGGAGGGCAGGGAGGGAGGGGTTTGTGTCCCTTAGCCCAGCCTGCACCCTCTCCAATCTGGGACCCCTCAAGGGATGTCCGACTGCCCGTTTAGGCCCGATACTGGTAGGATTGGGCCTAAACGGGCAGTCGGACATCCCTCTCACAATCCAGGACTACTGGCTCCCAACCTGCCTCTGCCTCTGCTTGATTGCCCCTAACCGCTTCTGCCTGCCAGCCTGATCACCCCCAAACCACTCCCCTGCCAGCCTGATCGATGCCTAACTGCTCCCTGGCTAGCCCGATTGTCCCTAACTGCCCTCCCCTGCAGGTCTGGTCACCACTAACTGCCCTCCCTGCTGGCCTGATTGCCCACAACTGCCCTCCCCTGCAGGCCTGGTCCCCCCCAACTGCCCTCTCCTGCAGGCCTGGTCCCCTCCAACTGCCCTCCCCTGTAGGCCTAGGTCCCCCCCAACTGCTCTCCCTTGCTGGCCTGGTCTCCCCCAACTGCCCTCCTCTGCTGGCCTGGTCACCTTTCCCCTGCAGGCCATCTTGTGGTGGCCATCTTGTGTCCACATGGGGGCAGCCATCTTTGACCACATGGGGGCAGCCATCTTGTGTCTTGGAGTGACAGTCAATTTGCATATTACTCTTTTATTAGATAGGATGGGCCAGACTTCTCCCAGGAGATGCCTGGGAGAATCATATGGACTCCTAAGGTGGGTCCTTGTAGTTCTGTAACTATGGGGAGGCAGAGAAGAGAGAGAATCTTTTCCTGAGTCCTGGCTTTTATAACTGTGGTTTGGGGAAGAAGAAAAAAAGAGAGAGCTGTAGGAATAAGTAAAGTGAGTAAATGTTTCCCCAAGAGGAGGATACTTGGAGCAAAAGGAATTTGAGGGCAGTAGGAAGGGGTTAGCAGAGAGGGGTGCGTGGATGTTTTGGGAGCACCTCTGGAATTCGTTCCTTCAGGAAGAAAGATCCTTTTTATAGTCTTGATGCCTCGTTCCCCTCTTCTCAATCATTTGGCAGAAAATATCCACCGAAACTATCCCTAGGAAGGCTTGTTTATTTAGTCATTCCTTCCTTATCAATGACGGAATCCCTACTCACATTTCACTAAGCTGCTGATTCATAGGTTGCCTCTAAGCTGTGGTTTTTGCACCTTGGGAAGGTAGTTTGATAACTTCAAAGTTGTTTGAATTGGTGTGTTAAGAGGGCAATAACCAAAGTTCACCACCAGCCCAGGTTGACAGATATTTGGGACAAAGTCCCCAATTCCATTTCCAGATCTCCCTCCCCCATCAGGTAGGATATTTAGAAAAAGTCTAAATAGCAATGCAAAAAAACAAAAAATAAAAAAAAAAGAACTTGATTTACTCTGTTTCTATAAAAACTGGTATCTTCCAACTTCCACATTTCAAGATTAAGATAACTTAAATTATTGAAATTTCAATAGCAATAAAGCAACATGAGTCCTGGAGACAGGGGAGAGGGAAGGGGTAAACATTAGAATATTTATTGACTCCCTGTGCTGAGCAAGGCACCATGGGCACTTTGCACACATTTTCACTCTCTCAAGAATGGGGTATTAAGAAGTGTGATTACCCTCACTTCACAGTTGAAGAAAGTGTGTGAGTGCCATGTGCAAGTTCACATGGTTGATAAAAGATGTAGCCAAGACCAGAATCCATATCTGCATGACTTCAAAGCCAAGGTCCTTCTCACCACACCAGACTCTCCACAAAACCCAGAATGCCTTTGTCTGCCACTGGAGTCTCCCTTGACCAACTAGCCACACAATGACTGTTGCTTTTGGTCGTAGTGTCAATGCAATCTATCAATGTATTTTGTGTGGATAAACAGAATTATATGTTTAATAATAATAAAAAAAAACCTTTTAGCTATAGTTGCTTTATGATTTATAAACTTCTTGAATCCATATAATTTAATTTTTATCACAACCCTGTAGGGTTGGTATCATTGTTAGGAATTATAGTGAACAACTGCTGCTTTGGGCACCTTAGCATTCATTTCTTTTTTTCTGGGACTGTGAGAATAAACAAATCATCTTTTCTGTCAAAGAACTTAGACAGCCGCCATGTTGGCCGCATGGCTTGCAGCTCCCCTGGGGGCAGCCATCTTGAAATGGCAAAAGCCAAACTCTCCCTTTGAACTAGCCAATCATGAAAGACTGTGTGCCTGAGCTCTAATCAAGAGCAAGGGACAGGTTATATGCGTCAGAGATTATAAAGCTGAGTAGACCGCCTGCTCTGTGTGTGCATGTTTCCAGACCATGTGTGCACACCCTTCTACGTAGAAGTAAAGATATTTACCTTGCTGCCTGTCTCCCAGAGTATGTTTTGTGTTCTACCAGGACCCCTGAATTTGAGGGCTCGCCTTATTCCTAACAGGACCAACATCATGGCTTCTTTATGGGTTCATTCTTCTTCTCCCTCAGTCCATATGGTTTGTCTGGGGCTGCCCCGCCACTAGCTCTAGGGCTCTAGCCAAACCTGGCCAATAAGAGCATCTCATTGCTGTAATTGGTTTAAGGGTGGACACATGACCAAGCTGAGCCCATCAGAGCAAATGGGAGTCAGCTCCTGAAATTTGGCTGGAACCATAGGAAACTGGTTCTTTTTCTTTCTTTCTGGTGGTGGTGCAGAGCTATAGGAAGAGCTGGAGGTTATCTTTGCCTAACTTGGGGAAAGCCAGTCTGAGAATGAATCTGATACAGAGGAAAGTAGAGCTGAAGAAGAGAGAGGGAACAGGTCACTAATGACAGTATCTGGACACCTAGGTCCAATGGTGCTCAGAGTCCAGGGGAGCATGAACTTTTCAGTTTATTATGTTAATAAATTTGCTTTTGCTTAATGGAATTTGAATTGGGTTTCTGTTGTGTATTATTCAAGTTATTGCTCCCACAATCAAAGAAAATTTGATTGAGGTCATGTTCATCATTGTCAACCTTATTGACTACTTATTAATTGTGGATTCTGGGGACACAGAAAGCATCTAGCCCCAGAAATGTTTCAGATTTTGTTATGGGGTGAAGGGGGTGGTGATGGAGGGAGTAGTTGATAATGACAGTACAAGGCACTGTAGACTAAAACTGCACTTAAATCCACTCTCCCTCTTTCCTTCTTCCTTCTCCATCTCTCTCTCATTAAAAGGGTGCAAGGGAGTCAGAGAAATTGACAACTGGGGAAGTAGGAGGGAGAAGTGGTCTTTGGGGACATTGTCTGTTGGAAGGGAAACAGCACTTCCATGTGAGATACACAATAGGCAATATTAAATGTGACACTAGGTATCAGGTGAAATAAAAATACTATCTAATAAAAGAGTAATATGCACATTGACCGTACCTCCACTATACCCACAAGCCACGCCCACCAGCCAATCAGGAGTGAGTATGCAAATTAACCCAACCAAGATGGCTGTGGCCACGGAGTGAGCAGGAGGCTTGGATTTCCCCAGCAATGGAGGAAGCCAAGCTTCCTGCACACCCTGGCCTGCCCTGGACTCCACTCAAGGCTACAAAGTTTCAATTATAGAAGATAAATAAATCCCAACAAAAATGGTGGCAGCCATGGAGCTGGAGAGAGCAAGTTTGACCATATTTGGGTTTCTCTGGTGATGGAGGAAGCCAAGCTTCCCACCCTCCCTGGCCAGCCCTGGCCTCCACTCAAGGCTACAAAGTTTCAATTATAGAAGATAAATAAGCCCTAGATACCAGGGCCTCCACTTGGGTCGCCGAGGGGCGTGGTCGGCCTGCAAACCACCACAGGCCCCTCGCCCAGGCCACCCCATGTCAATAAGGTTAACAATGATGAACATGACCCCAAGGGAACCCCCACCCTGATCCTGGACACCCTTCAGGGCAAACCAGCTGGCCCCCACCCGTGCACCAGGCCTCTATCCTTTCTAATAAAAGAGTAATATGCAAATTGACCATCACTCCAACACACAAGATGGCTGCCCCCATGTGGTCAAAGATGGCCACCACAAGATGGCCAGCAGGGGAGGGCAGTTGGGAGGGACCAGGTCTGCAAGGGAGGGAAGTTGTGGGTGATCAGGTCAGCAGGGGAGGGCAGTTGGGAGGGATGAGGCCTGCAAGGGAGGGCAGTTGGGGGCAATCAAGCCTGCAGGGGAGGGCAGTTAGGGGTGACCAGACCGGCAGAGGAGGGAAGTTGGGGGCTACTGGGCCTGCAGGGAAGGGCAGTTGGGGAGACCCAGGCCTGCAGGGGAGAGCGGTTGGGGGCAACCAGACCTGCAGGGGAGGGCAGTTAGGGGCAATCAGGCTGGCAGGGGAGTGGTAGGGGTGACCAGGCTGTCAGGCAGAAGCAGTTAGGGGTAATCAGGCAGAGGGAGGCAAGCGGTTGGGAGCCAGTAGTCCTGGATTGTAAGAGGGATGTCCGACTGCCTGTTTAAGCCCGATCCTACCAGTATCGGGCCTAAACGGGCAGTCAGACATCCCTCGAGGGGTCCCAGATTGAAGAGGGTGCAGGCTGGGCTGAGGGACACCCCCCCCCCCCCCCCCCCGTGCATGAATTTCATGCACCAGGCCTCTAGTGAGAAATAAAAATGCAGTTTCAGGAGCTGCCCATGATGTGCAAAGTGAAGCATCAGGAGCCTATGCAAGGAAAGGATGCAGGGAGCTAGCATTGTCCATGGGAAGTGTCATGTAAGGGAAAACATGTGCATAAAAGTTTACATTAGAACACAGAGTAGGTGTGTCTTCAGGTATATACATATGCGCCAATTTTCAGAAAATACAGACTTTTGCTAAAGTCATAAAATCTATTATTCTTTCATAATGCATTAATTTCTTTGGCAGTTGAAGAAAATGTGAGTATTTAGATCAAAATGCCTTCAGCAAGTTTGACCATATTAAATAGTTTTCATTTTATAAATGATTTCAGAATGTCTCAAAATTAAATATTTTTCATGTCATTTCGTACAGGCTAAATTTGGAATCAAAACAAAACAAAATGCCTACCTAAATAATATGACTGAAATACTAATTTAGAGCAGCCTTGTCAACCTCTTATGTAAATCAAGGATCTTTTAATTATTTTGAGAAGTCTGCAGTCTTGAAAGTACATCATATGAAAAGATTGTGCACTGATTAAAACTGCAAATGGAAATTTGTATTTTAGGATTCTGTCTTTCCTGACTTTGTGGAGCAAACCCTTGTTTATCTAGAATGAGAGAGGAAAAAGAGAGGGACATATGGCATTCCTACGTTAGATACCATGTAATTGTAATAGACTGAGAATTGTGTTATTGAGTTCACTTGACTTTCAAAGCATTTCACTACTTTTCATTAGGTAGCCCCCTGCCTTCCAGGTCACAGGTTCTACACACATTTGCTTAGGATGATGCTGATGATGACATCAACCATTTTCTGATAAAGTCCCATGAAGATAGAGCTCTGATTACTGTGCAGATCCAGACTTGAGCACCAGTTTGAGGGCAGGAACCAAACCAGGGATCCTGTTGACATATGAGATGGGGCATTCTGCAGGATGTTTAGCATTCCTGGCCCCTTCATTAAATACTTGCAACACTCCCCAGTCACTGTGATAACTCTGACACCATCACACTTCCAATTGGCCTCTAACAGGTTATCTTAGTTGATAACCTCTAAAGAATTGCCTCTTTGCATCTGAAGATGTTAGCTTTGGGGACCTCAGAGGGTTAAGTGTTAAAAGATAAACTGAAGCATAGTAAAAACAAAAAATGAAGAGTTTATTTGAGCAAAAATCAACTGAAATAGGGCAGCACCAAACTGGAAGTGGTTAGGAGCGCTGTAAGGACAAGAGGTGGGGAAGAGGAGGAAGATTTATATAAAATTTTATTCCATTAATTAAAGTTTACAGGGGCAAAGAAAAAATTATTTGATTGGCTAGAGCTTAAAGCCTAGTTGGCTGTTTGTTTTTGGTTATCCTTAAAGTTTTGATTTTGTATCCTTGAGGCATTTGCAGGCTTAGATTTTTGTTTTCTAACATAGACTGCCATGGCATTAAAGCCTTATTAACCTTATGGCCTTCTTGTTTAATTAATTGAACATAAGAAACTTAGTAGGTATACTGGTTAATAATGAGGTTTTTTTTTTTCTAATAGATGGAGTTACACATATGTTGATATATATTCGATTTGATATGTATGCTATTTTGTTGTATTGCTCTTTCAGATTACCACTTGTTCTGATCAATGGCACACGCACTTTCTGAGCAGCACTTCAAAACATACAAAGAGTAATCTTGGTTGTAAGTTTTTGCTATTCATCACTTTGAATATTTCTTGCCACTCCCTTCTGGCCTGCATAGTTTCTGTTGAGAAATCAGCTGACAGTCATATGGGTACTCCCTTGTAGGTAACTGGTTTTCTCTTGCTGCTTTTAATATTCTCTCTTTGTCTTTTGCCCTCAGAATTTTAATTATGATGTGTTTTGGTGTGGTCCTCTTTAGATTCCTCTACCCAGCAAAGCTATCATTTAGAATTGAAGGTCAGATAAAGAGCTTCACAGACAAGAAAAAGCTAAAGGAGTTCATCACCACCAAACCAGAATTATATAAAATGCTGAAGGGTATTCTTTAAGAAGAGGAAGAAGAAGAAAAAGGTAAAGATAAAAAATAATGAACAACAAAGTGACAACAAATACATATCTATCAACAAGTGAATCTAAAAATCAGATGAATAAAAAATCTGATGAACAGAATAAACTGGTGAATGTAATAGAATCAGGGGCACAGAAAGAGAGTGGACTGACAATTCTTAGGGGGAAGAGGGTGAGGGGGGTGCAGGAAGAGATTGGACAAAGATCTTACACCTATGGACGAGGACAATGGGGAGGCAAGGGCCTGAGGTGGGTGGGAACCGAGTGGAGGGGAGCTATAGGGAGAAAAAGGAGGAACATCTGTAATAATTTGAACAATAAAGATTTTAAAAAATGAATAGAAAAAAAAGTACGAAGAAGTGGAAAATGGGTCTCTGAATGGTCTGCCTTCAAAACAAGAAAAATTCTATTGGGACAGTATCCACAAATTACCTGAAAGATGGGGGAAATGTGTAACTAGCGATGGCTATTACTTTGAATAAAGCACTTTTGATGTTTCTCTTGAAATTATTGTGTTTTCTTTGATTACAAAATCCGTATTGACCGGTTAATAATGTGGATTGACTATTAACCAGTTAATATTGTGGATTTTGTAATCCAAAGAAAACAGGATAATTTCAAGAAGAAATCTGCTGGCCATTGTATTTCCTGTTAGGAAGCCTTGAGGAAGGGGGAGCCTAAGGGTTCTGCAGAATGAATGACAGACATACTGGTAATGGCTTCCCTGGGACACAGGTGCAGGTCTGATGGACATAGGCATTGGTAAAGGACACTTGGATCAAAGCTCACCTACCATTCATTGAGCCCCACTCTTCCTTCTCCCCTCTTAGGTCTCCAGTGCTGAGAACCAAGATCAACAGTAATTAATATAAATGCGAGATGTCTGGTCAGTCAGAAGGCTGAATTTGGGCTCTTTGATATTCAAAGGGTGAATATTTGCATTTTATTACCTACTTCTGACTCAATGGCCTAAAGCAAACTCCCCCAACCTGATAATCTTACTTTTACTAAACATTACCATTGATATGTCTGTTTGCATTCCTAAAAGGCAAATTGTGTGTTCTAGTAAATAAAAGCAGATGGGAATGAAGACTCAGTGGAACTTTACTACAGTTAAGCTTTCCATGGCTTCCCCCATAATTTCCAAATTTATATTTCATGTCTTGTGTTTTAATTTGCACGTCAGCTCTTTCTCCAAGCCTTTGAACCTGAGGCCACACTGGCCGTGGCTTTTCACACTCCAGTCTTCCAAAAGCATTATTAATTCTAGCCCATATGATAATGATAAAAGTATAATATTAGTAACTACAATAATTGCCATTCACATAATGCATACCAGGTGCTAGGCTCTGTGCCAGGAGCTTAAGCTATAATATCTATTTCTTAAGAACAATTCAATCTTAGGAACAATCCAACAATTACACATATTATTTCTAATTCTACAACAAGCAGACTAGGTTTGATTTTCCCTATTCCACAGACAAAGAACTGGAGAGTTATGTCTGTGAAAGGCCACACAGCCTGCTGAGCACAGAGCTAGCATTTGGGCCCTGGCCTTGAGGGCAAAGGTCTTGTTGTGTCCTTCACAACACAGCCCCTCAGCTCATTGTTCTGTGGAAGGTTCTCAGGAAGTACTAATTTAGTAATGATTTACGTGAATATCTACCATCTACACCCAGAGGCAGTACTATGGTATGTGCCTTTCTGTATGCATCCCGGGGGTGGAAAAAGGAACGTGGATGTGATCTCTGAGAGAACCCTGGGTATCAGCACCCACCTGCCATGAGCTGCCAGGTGCCTCCCCCTAACCTCACTCTTCCACAACTCAGAGGGTTCCATGGTTAGAGCTGGAGCTGGCCTCACACACTCTCTGGCCCAACCTCTTCATTGTATAGGTGTTCCCATCTATACAGCCTTTTGGAGTGATGTTCAGAGAGGCTGAGTGAGTTGACCAAGATCACACAACTAATGAGTGGAGGGCTGGAGCATGAATGCAGGCCACCTCCTAAACCAGCTGTGGGCAAACTACGGCCCCATTCGGCTGTTCTATCCGGCCCGCAGAGCCGAAAGAGCGGAGGGTTCTCTTGCTCTCCCCTCCGCTCCTTTACTTTGAATTTATATTAGTTCACACCAACACTC
This sequence comes from Plecotus auritus, assembly GCF_963455305.1. NCBI lineage: Eukaryota > Metazoa > Chordata > Mammalia > Chiroptera > Vespertilionidae > Plecotus > Plecotus auritus. Next base: position 75,376,639 of record NC_137771.1, read on the forward strand.
CATCCATGCTTTTGTTCCAGCCCTCCGGTCCAGTTTAAGAACCCATTGTGGCCCTCGAGTCAAAAAGTTTGCCCACCCCTGTACCCTCATCTGGCCCTTTTTTTCATTATATACCAGCAAGACAGGGGACATTAGAGCAGAATGGGCCTTGCCCTTGCTTAGCCGACCATGGTAACACCCAGTCTTGCTGTGGGTTTGAGGTAGAGCAACACAGATCACTTGCCTGCCCATGTCAGTCTGCCTAGGCAGAACCTATCAGCAGCCTCAGGTGCATATTCCTGGCAGGCAGGCATCAGCCTGTCACGACCCTTGGTCTGCCAAGAGTCAGGCCTTGGCTGTGACAATGTGCACCAACGGAGGAGATTTGCCTTCTGAAAGCTGACTTCTACATGCTTCCTTACAGACCGATTGTGACGAAACAAGCTCCGCATCTGTGGGAGGTTTCTCTAGATTATATTTATTTGGCCTGCCTTGCTTGTTTCAGTTTTCCTCTATTATCCCTGCCCAGACACTCCAGGAGGTACTACATATAGGAAAATCTCAGTTAATTATTCAAAAATAGGAATATATGCAGTTGAAAATACTTTTATTAGACAAAGTAAGTTTTTCAAAATCTGCACCAGACTTCACTATTTCACTGCTTTCTCCTTCCTGAAGGAAATGGACCTACACAACGGACTCTTCTCTCCTGTGTCACCCGTCCCTCACAGAGATCCACACATTCTTGAGCATATATTCTGTGGAAGGCCATGTGGGAAGAACACGGAGCTATGAAAATTAGTCCCTGTCCTCAAGAGACATACCTTTTAGTGTAGAAAAATAACAGTAACTAACAGGTACTGAATTCTTCCCATGTGCCATGCACTGTGCCAAGTGCAGGCCATCTCATTTACCCCTCCTAACACGCTAGGTGCGGGGGACTGGTGGTGAGAGACCAAGGCCCCAGCCATGCTCACGCTTCTGGGAGTGGCGGAGCTGGGGTATGTACCTGGCCTTGCACTGCAGCCAGCAGACATCACACTTAATAGCCAGGGCTGTGCGTGTGATGGTTCCCCAACAAGGGGGCAAACTCATCGTGAGCCCCAATGTCTTACATGTTTAGGATCCTAACAATCCCATTCATGGTCCAGGCTTAGTACATGTTTCTTGATTGATTGCTCAGGATAGGGGAGCCACACTGCTTTGTAGTGTTCTGAGAATCAAAATACGCCTTGTAAGTAGTAAATTCTATCCCAGTGGTCGGCAAACTCATTAGTCAACAGAGCGGTAAACCGTGGCTCATGAGCCACATGTGGCTCGCGAGCTGCAGTTTGCTGACCACTGCTCTATACAGCTCAGATGAAATCTAGCCCAAGAACATTTGTTAGGATGGGTCCTGGGCAAGTCTAGCACACGGGAGGGTGGGCATCTGTTCACCTAAAGCTGCTGAGTCCATAGCTTAGGCATCATTAAGGATAAGCCACTGGAGGGTCAGTGTTAAGTTCTGGGATCAGGAGCCCCGCACAGGGGCTCTGATTAAGAACTCTGTGGTATCATGAAGGTGAAAGAAGATTGGAGCTAGGCCTGCCCTCCCGAGCTGAAGGTGAAGCTCTGAGCTCTCATATTGCCTTGGCCCTGGCACCAGATAGAATGTTATGTGTTTATGTTTGTATGTACTGTATGTTGGTAAATACATAGGTATCTTTCTTTTGTTCTTTTGTTTAATTTTTAAATTTTGATGATGAATCCATAAGGTTCCACCCTCCATTCGTGGGAGGAAAACCTTCGTCCGGGCTCCACCACAGACATTAACATGTAAAAGTTACCCTGCTGAGGATTGGGGCTGGGAAAAGGCAAGACTCAAAACAGAGGTCCTTGTTTGGTGGGGAATGGGTCCTTCCTGGAGTGTATCATCTGTGACATTTAAAACTGTCGGAGGCATTTCCCAGCCAACTTCACTCCTGGGCAGAGGGGCCTGGAAAATGCTCGTGTTTAGCCTCCCTCCACCTCCCCTTCCACTGTGGTGCTTCCTTTGCCAAGAACACAAGGGCGCTACCTGTGTGAGCTGGCCAGGCCACTCTGCGGCCAGAGAATCTGGAGGCTGGCTGGGTCCCAGCGATGCCGCACCCAGGACTGCGCGGCCTTGGGAGGCGAGGTGAGCCGCCTGCAGTGACTCAGGACAAGGAAGTGCGAAGCCCAGACACATTTGTTCATCAGTTCCTCCCAGGCCTGAGCCCATGCTTACTATCCTGGCAGGACAGACAGACACTGAGACCCCAGGCAATGACTGGGAGTCCCCAGGGACCAGCAGTCTAGGACCTGTGGGTGACAAATATGACTCAATGATCTGATCTTCATTTCAAGTGCCAACAGCTTTTTTTTTTTTTTTCTTTTCTTTTCTTTTTCCTTCTTTAACTTATTAGGGACTTTTTCCGTAAGGGTATATAAAAGAGCCTGCTCAAGCTTGCTCCCAAGCTCAGACCTAACCAGGATTTTTCAACACCCTCCTGGTTCCCTGCCCTCCAATTACATACAATTAATAAATGCTGCAGCCAAATAGCATTACATCCTGAGAGCAATGTCCAGGGTGAGCCTTGCAGAAACAGCATGCAAAGGAGCCTTGGACCCCCGGGTCACAGTTCCGGGGACAGGGCAAGAGCCAGGAGAGCAGGCCCAGCTCCAGGCTTCTCTCCCCTGAGGACCACCTCTCCGTCCCGAGCAAGGAGCCCTGTGTTGGCTCATGATCCCTGCAGTGAAAGTGCTAGAGGAACATGGAATGTTGTGAGGCCCACATTATTGCTCTGTTCCACCTTCAGATGGACAGACAGTCCGAGCCATTCCCTCTCATCCTGAGAGTCTCTGAAGAGCCCCTTTCATCTGAGCTTCCCTGGAGTGAGCTCCGCTCAGTTTGGCATTTATTAAGGCCCCACTGAGTGCCACACCTGAGCCAGGGAACGCAGGAAGCCAGTGATAAGAGCCCACTGATGGCAGAAAGTATTCAACAGGGTCTGCTTTTCTCTTGGATTTGAGCTTGATGGGATCCTAAAGGTGGCACTTCCTTTCTAACACTTCCTACCCACCGTGGGTTAACTAACAGGTACTGGGCTAATAAGGCAAGGAAGCAAATAGAAAGCGTGCTGATGAGCAGGTTGCTGTGTGCCCTCATTTCCACGAGGGACCTCGGGGAGAGGACATAGAGCTTGCCTGGCCTTGTCCCCCACCTTCAGGCCCAGGAAGCTGGGGCATGTGTCTGCAGCTTTCTCTGTCTCTGGTGGAGGGCATTAACACTTGGCAAGTCTGGTCTGCCCGTGGGCAGAGCCTGTTTCTGAGACAGAGAGATCCCTAAGACAGGCCTGTAGAAGGGTGAATGTGAGTGGATGTGGGCATCGCAGCACCCACCTTGTCCACCCAGGCCCAGGCCCGGAGGAGGAAGCCAAACCTCTGAGGACAAGAGAACCAGCAGGCCTGGTGGGAATGGCAACATAAGGCCCAACCCAGGGAGGAGGAATGCTGCCCGAGGTCAGTCAGTCAGTCTCTCTGCTTCCCACCAGCAGGAGGGGTGGTGGTTCAGAGGTGTTTCAAACAGCGCCTGGTCCAGAAGGGGGATTTTAGCTTTCCTCTGCCCTCCTCTCTCCTGATTAAACAATTCAGGTGTGATGCTGGTGAAAACTGAGAGTTGAGAGGCTAACCTAAAGCCGAGAGGCTTTAGTCTACTCTCCCTGTGAGGATAAAGGGGCTCACATCAGAATGTTCTCCCCTCTGCATTGAGAGCTTGGGGGAAAGAGAGAGGTGGCTGCTGGCTCATCCCAGGCTCCACCAACAGGAGGTGGCTGACCAAGTGCCTAACTATTTAGGCAAACAAGCGCTCAGGGCTCAGGCAGCCTCCCTCCCAGCCCTCCCTTCCTGCCAGTTTGGACTGCTTTCCTCCAACGCGAATGAACAGCTCATCGGTACTCACAGCTCATAAGTAAGCTCATAAGGAGTCTTCCTTGGCACCCGGAAGCCAGGCAGCTCAACTTCCAAGGTGAATTCGGACCAAGCCTAGACCCCAGTGCAGTCTCGGCATTTTCTGATTGACGACTCTGGGTGGCTGAGATGTGCAGGAAGGCTCGCCACAGCTCCCAGAAAGCTGGCTCTCTGCAGCCCAGCTGGGCCTCCCACAGACCCTTTCTAGGTCACAGAAACTTCCATCTCACAGACAGGTGTGAACACTGAACCCTCCCTGATACTCAGAAGGTGGAGCAGGTTCCAGAAGGTCCAAGATGGGCCCCTGGTGTCAGAGAACATTACTATGGAGATGAAAGCAGGGATCACACAGCAGTTCCTACCCAGCACCCACCCCAGCCACCTGCTACAGCTGTAAGTGTGAGAAGTACAGACGATACATACTCTGAGCTCCTACTCGGGCCCTCGGTAGGTGGCGGAAACTCCACTGTGTGTGTGTAAGGTTCATTCAAACCTACCTCCCTGAGCACTTACACCTTTTCATAAGGAAAGGGCCCAAAGGAGATGTGTCTGTCCTAAGGAGGCCTCAGGACAAGGTGTACCTGGACATGGCCCAGAGAAAAACTTGCCCCCCACTTATGCTGGGACTAGTACACTAGCTGAAATGCCCAGTATCACGTGGACCTCAACGGAGCCAGGGCAAGACTAGTGACACCTCCCCAGTACAGATAGGTGACCAGTCACATTAGAGGGTACTGATCCCCATCTCTCCTCTTCCCTGCCTCCTGCCAACCTAGAGCAACTTGACCTGTGAAAGGGAAGATGAAGAAAGAAAGGGCAGGCCACACACATGTCCTCCTGAAGCCTAACTTTGCCAGGAAGAAAGGAAAGATAAGATTTAAACTGGGTCTGAGATTGGAGTTTTGACCCAGACGGGACTGGATACTGAATGTGACTGGTGATTAGGACATTTCCTTAAGACATTATCACAGGATGGGCAAAGGTGGTTACTGGGGAAAATAGTCATTTATTACAACTTTTCCCCACTTAGTTGAAACTCCTCAAACTGTTTTTGCAGCCATGAGTTCTGAGAACTTTAAAGAACATATTTCCCTCTGGAAACACAAGATCGGGAGACACCTAGAAAATGGAGCCAAAGTGGTTGCCTTGTTTGAAGCAGAGCCGAACACTCTGAAACGTTCTTCACTTCCTGGAGAGCTATTTCTCAAAGATGTGTTAATACACAGAATACACAGTGTGTGCGTTTCCTGCAGCTACTGTAACAAATCACCACGGACTTAGTGGCTTCATGCAACACAGCTTTATTCTGTAAGTTAGAAGTCCAACATGGTCTCACTGGACTAAGATCAAGGTGTCCACAGGGTGACCCTGGAGTCCTCGCATGGCATCACTTCAGCTTCCTCTGTCGCCCCCCTCTTCCACATTAAGGACCCTTTTTATTGCATCGGGCTCACCTGTATAATCCAGGGTAAAGTCCAGTCTTAGAGTCATTTGGTTAACAACCTTAATTTCACCTGTGATATGGATTCCCTTTGCCATGCAACCTAACACAGTCACAGGATTTGGGGATTAGGACATAGACAACTTTGGGGGCCATTATTCTTCTACCACATGAGGCTTCTATGTTATTGAATTCAATATAATTAAACAAAAATGCATGTGATCCTCACAACACATGGCCAAGATTCAGTTACTATCAGTCACCTCACCTCACCAGGGTGTAGGGAGACAGGCTTACTGTGAACTCTGAGAGGAGTAGCCAAGACTTTGTTGTGTCTGGAGGATCACACAAAAGCATTCAGTCTCACTTAGGCCCCCAAGCAGAGGTGACTGCAGGAACGTGGCCTGCACTCACCTCCCCAGGTAAGGGGCTCTGACACCCACCTCCCCACTCCAAGCCCCAGCTGCCACTCTGTTGCTCTCACTGTTCTGCTGGCACCAGGACTTACCCTTCCACTGATAGCATCTTCTACAAGTATTTGGCCAGTAAAATCCCAGGTGACCTTAATCAGTATCAGGTGCTGCAAGATGCTGCCTTAGGGCCATGGTCAGCAAACTGCGGCTCGCGAGCCACATGCAGCTCTTTGGCCCCTTGAGTGTGGCTCTTCCATAAAATATCACGGCCTGGGTGAGTCTATTTTGAAGAAGTGGCATTAGAAGAAGTTTAAGTTTAAAAAATTTGGCTCTCAGAAGAAATTTCAATCGTTGTACTGTTGATATTTGGCTCTGTTGACTAATGAGTTTGCCGACCACAGCCTTAGGGAATAGAAAAGGTGGTGACATGTCTTGTCACCAGCGCTCCTGAGAGTTGAGGTTCACCTTTCTCCAGGGTGTTATCTCCAGTCTTAAGCTGCATCTGCACAGGTGCCACAGCCTGGTTTGGAGGGAGAGCTGGAGTCCAGCCCTGCTGATCTGCAAGGAGGACAGTTGGTGGAAGAGTTCTGGGGAGCTGGGACACAACATTGTTAACTGAGCTTGCTGGAATGGGAAGCATGCGGAATCCTGGCAACTCCTCTGCACTAACAGCTCTTGTCTGGCCTCTGAATACAGAATGGAAATCTGTGCACCCTTCTAGGACTGGGTTCCCAGGACACCATAGGGCTCCCAGGGTGTTGGGGGAAGTCTGAAGAGCAAGGCTGCTGTGACACATCACCTCCTCACACCTTGACCAGTCAATCTGGTGCTCTGGGTTTTGGGGACCTTTTCATCCCAACTGGTGGGTCCCAGCAGGTTAGGGTGGCCCTGGGGTAGCATAGGCCCTGAACATCAGAAAGTTCCCCCTAGGGATCTTCCCCGTCTCCTCGTCAGGATGCTTTGAGGGCAGCAAACCCACATTCAGACCACCCTCAGCGATGGCGTCTGGGCAGCTGAGCCATCCCTCAGCAGCCCCCTCCCCCTGGAGCACTGCATGGCCCACACCCCAGAGCTTGTACACAAAGGCTCTCATTCTCTTCTTTTCTTACACAATAAGCTTTCCAGCTTGCTGGGAAGGACATGATGACCTGATAAACTGGAACCTCAAGCTGGGAGAGACATAAGGCCTTATTTAACCTCCTGGGGGGTAAAAAGGGCCCAATCCTCCATTAGAAACACATAGCTACTGGGACCTTGGACACAGAGCCCCAGGAGCATTCATTCCTTTAAGATGAGGTCATCTTCCCCCCAAGAATGGCCCAATAGCTTTCTTTCTGAAGTAAAAATATCCACAAACCCACTCTCTAAGCACATTTTCTATAATAAGCATTGTTACTAGCATAATGGAAAAAATGGAAAAAATAATCCATTTATGAGTTGATGGACATTTGCTCTATTTCTTTCTGACTACTAGGAATAACACTACTATAAAAATTTAGGTACAAGTTTTTGTATGGACAAATGTTTTCATATATATATATATATATATATATATATATATATATATATATAAAATTGCTGAGTTACATGGTGACCCTATATTAAACTATTTGAGGAACTGCTAAATTGTTTTGCAAAGTAACCACTATTTTCCATTCTCACTAGCAATGTAGGAGGGTTCCAATTTCTCCTCATCCTTACTATTCTTGTTATTGTCTGTCTTTTTTTAATGATAGCCATCCTAGTTAGTGTGTATGAAGTGGCATCTTATTACAGTTTGATTATATTTCTCTAATGATTAATGATGTTAAGCATCTTTTGAGGTGCTTATTAAACATTTGCATTTTTCTTATGAGAAATGTCTATTTAAATTATTTGCCCATTTTTAAAATGTGTGGGGTTTTTTGGTCTTTTTATTGTTGATCTGTAAGTGCTCTTTATATATTTTGGATACTAGACTCTGATCAGATATGTGATTTGCAAATATTTTCTTTCATTCTGTGGCTTGTCTTTTTACTTTCTTCATAGTGACCTTTGAAGCACAAAAATGTTGCACTTTGATGAAGTCCAGCTTGTCTATTTTTTGCCTTTGGTTGCTTGTGTTTTGGTGTAACATATAAGAAACCATTGCTCAATTCAAGGTAATGAAAATTTACGCTCATGTTTTCTTCAAAGATTTTTATAGTGTTAGTTCTTATTTTTAAGTCTTTGGTCCATTATGAATTAAGTTTTGGTGTGATCTAGGAGTCCAACTTCATTCTTTTGCATGTGGGTATTCATTTGCCCAGCACCACTGTAAAAAGACTATTGTTTGCTCCATTGAATTGTCCTGGTGCGTTGCCAAAATCAATTGTACGAGTTTATTTCTATACTCTCAATGCTATTCCACTATCTGTATGTCTATTCTTATTCTAGTGCCACACTGTCTTGATTACTGTAGCTTTGTAATTTTGAAAGAAGAAAGTATAAGTCTTCTAACTTTGTTCTTCTTTTTCAAGATTGTTTTGGCTATTCTGGGTCCCATGCATTTCTAGTACCAACTTTGGGCATTGGCTAAGAAATTTAGAGCTTGAGGGGATCATCTGATCATCTAGTCTGCTCCTCAGCTGAGAGAGCAGAGTCTAGAAAGCTGAAGTAGCATGGGATGCTCTATAGGAGAAAAAACAAAGGGTTTGGAAACAAGTGACTTAAGTCATCACTACTAGGATGCCACAGTCTTTTTGCAGCAAGGGTTCAGGAATCTGGAGAAGGGGCTGTGACATAAATGAAGAGACTAGACAAGAAATATAAATTTGGAAGGCATGGGGAAACCAGGTGGAGGCCTCACCCTCTAGTGAAGTGGGCTCCCGAATGTCCAGACTCATGGCTTTTTATTTACACATTTTGCCCTTTAGCAAAGCAAACACACATATGAAAAGTAAGGTTTGGTAAATAATAAAGGAATATCAGGTTAGGGTAACTTCCTTCAGCTGTTCAGCCAGCAGCAGGTAATAATATGCAGATTTTCAGCCCTGCTGAATATCAATAATCCATCAGCTTTCTGATGAACTTCTTCTCGAACTTCTTGCATTTATGACCTGCTGGTCTTAGCTTCTAGCACTAGGAGACCTTGTAGAAATCTACTTAGCCTCTGTTGACCTCAGTTCTTCATCTTTAATAGGAGAAAAATGATGCCTAAATTTTAGGGTAGTTGTAAGGAATCAGTTATTCAATGAATTATAAGTCTTTCTCAGTCCCGTGTGCCAGGTCCTGTGCTTGGTGCTGGGGATGGAGCAGAGAACAGAAGAGGCACAGACCATGCCCACAAGAAGAGTAGTTTTAGGATGAAGATGAAATGCGACAACAGAACACAAAGCTCAGCATTGTGTTTCTCTGGTTCACTAAAAGTTCCAGTTAACTTTCCCAAGGGCAGGGGCTCTATTTCATTCAATATTTTTATTTTAAAAAAAAAAATTTTATTTTTTATTGATTTCAAAGAGGAAGGGAGAGGGAGAGAGATATAGAAACATCACTGATGAGATAGAATCACTGACCAACTGCCTCCTGCATGCCCCACACTGGGGATTGAGCCCACAACCTGGGCATGTGCCCTTGACCGGAATCGAACTCAGGACCCTTCAGTCCATAGGCTGATGCTCTATCCACTGAGCAAAACCAGCCAGGGCTATTTCTTCATTTATGAATCCTGAGCACCAAGCACAGTGCCTGACACACTGTAGACACTCTGTGTTTGTTGAACTAAACAAACCATCTTCTTACCCCAAGGCAAAGGAGGATTTTAGATAGAAAGGGCAAGAGTAGTGTATGCTGGGCAAGGAAGCAGAGCATTTCAGGAGCAGGTGGTTCTCAGCATGGGGCTAGGCATGAGACCAAGGCCTGCCCTGAGCCAAAGAAAAAGGCAAATATTATCAGTTGAGCCAAGGTTTATTTTATTTTATTTTTAAAAGAAAGCTTATCTCTTGATAAATTGAAACAAAATCCAAAGACCTTTCTGGTCCCTTTTCCTTTTAGTGACATCTGCATGTGAATGTCTTATCTTACCAATTGGTTATTCTTAGCCAGTAGGACAGGTTTTTAAATAGAAAGAAAATGAAATTTATGCTAGCATCACTCTGAGAGAAAGACAAAAACAATTCTATGCATATCATCCCAAACTGGGATGATAAGAATGATGAGGGCAATGTAATTACAGGGAGAACATAATAACCTCAGGCTCTGGATCAGAAGTCCAGGCCCCTGGGCATCACTATAGGTTTCTGCATGGGGAGGACCTCTCATTCTTCCTCCTGGGATCACAATGGCTTGAGGCTTGCTGTCCTGCTGGGAGCAGACAGAGAGAGCAGGAGCCATGTTGGGGCCACAGAGCAAATGGTTATCATGAACCATGTGTCAGGCAGTACGTGGAGCATGACCTCCCATTGCCTCATAAAATCAGCCCTTTCCAGATCTTGTAAATGAGAACAACAAAGAGTTTATGTTGCAAATAATATCCACTCTCCCTGCATGGTTACTCAACACTCTATTCCTCTCCCCATGGTGCTGGAAGGACCATGGCCCATCCTCCATCTTTGAGTGAGCAAAATCAAGATCAAAACAGATGTGGTGAAGTGATTGGCCAAAGGAAAAAATTATGATAAAAAAGAAGCAAAACAACAAGAAGAAAAGATTGGAAAAATGAAAGCTGCAGATGATGAAAATTATGCCATTAAAGAGCAGGCAAAGGAATCCCGGATGATGATCCCAGATTGCCAGTGCAGGTTGGAAGCTACATATACCGATCTCCTGCATATATTAGAGAATAAAAAGGTTGGAAGAAGCTGAGGAATATAAGGAAGTGATAGGGCCAGTGAGAATGGCACCAGGTGTTAGACTGGTGGGGTCAGACTGGACCTGGATTCAGCAACCTCAGTACCTGAGTTCTGGCTAGGAAAGAATTCAGAGCCAAGACTCAAACTATAGGAGAACATCCTATCTAATAAAAGAGTAATATGCAAATTAACCATCACTCTGCTACACCCACAAGCCACGCCCACCAGCCACGCCCACCAGCCAATCAGGAGTGAATATGCAAATAAACCCAACCAAGATGGCTACCACCACAGAGAGCAGGAGGGAGGCTTGGGTTGCCCCGGCGATGGAGGAAGCCAAGCTTTCTGCCTGCCCTTGCCCGCCTAGGCCTCCACTTAATGCTACAAAGTTTCAATGATAGAAGATACATAAACCCAAACAGAAATGGCAGCACCCACGGAGCTGGAAAGAGCAGGAGGCTAGGGTTGCCCATGGTGATGGAGGAAGCCAAGCTTTCCGCACACCCTGGCCGGCCCAGGCCTCGCTTAAGGTTACAAAGTTTCAATTATAGAAGATACATAAATCCCCCCAAAAATGGCTGCCGCCATGGATCAAGCAGAAGGCTTGGCTCTGCTCCAGGCTACAAAGTTTCAATTGTAGAAGATAAATAAACCCCAGATACCAGGGCCTCCACTTGGGTCACCAGGGGGCGTGGCCAGCCTGCAAACCACCACAGGCCCCTCACCCAGGCTGCCCCACGCCCCAAGGAAACCCCCACCCTGATCCAGGACACCCTTCAGGGCAAACCAGCTGGCCCCACCCGTGCACCAGGCCTCTATCCTATCTGATAAAGGAGTAATATGCAGATTGACCATCACTCCAACACACAAGATGGCTGCCCCCATGTGGTCAAAGATGGATGCCCCCATGTGGACACAAGATGGCCACCACAAGATGGCCAGCAAGGGGGGGGGGCAGTTGGGAGGGACCAGGCCTGCAAGGGAGGGCAGTTGGGGGAGATCAGGCCAGCAGGGGAGGGCAGTTGGGAGGGACCAGGCCTGCAAGGGAGGGCAGTTGGGGGCGATCAAGCCTGCAGGGAGGGCAGTTGGGGGTGACCAGGCCTGCAGGGAGGGCAGTTAGGGGCAAACAGGCTGGCAGGGGAGCAGTTAGGCATCAATCAGGCTGGCAGGGGAGTGGCTAGGGGGTGATCAGATTGGCAGGCAGAAGCGGTTAGGGGCAATCAGGAAGGCAGGCAGGCGAGCAGTTGGGAGCCAGCAGTCCTGGATTGTGAGAGGAATGCCCAACTGCCCGTTTAGGCCCATCGGGGATCGGGCCTAAACGGGCAGTTGGACATCCCTCGAGGGGTCCCAGATTGGAGAGGGTGCAGGCTGGGCTGAGGGACACCCCCCTCCCCCATGCACGAATTTCGTGCACCAGGCCTCTAGTTTATTTATAAAATCACAGAAGTGGAAGAAGTAATTTATTAGAAGAAATGGGCTTAGGAAACAAGTTGTAGAGGCAAAGGAAGCATTCTTGGAGCTTAGAAGTGAGGAAGGTAAAGATGAAGCACCTGAGTGGGAGTGGGGGCGGGAGGAGGAGGGGAAGAAGGAAGGGAAAAACCTGGCATGCTCCTAGGAGGGAGAGTGCTCTGGGTCCTCCGTCTGAAGGGTTTTAAGGGTGAAAATTTTAGGGGAGCTTTCAGGGGAAGATCTCAATAGACTATTCAGCAGCTTTCCAGGTGTGTCCTTTCAGGGTCTAGGTCTCCACTGATTGGCTGGTCGGCACCAGGACAAGGGGTCATTATCCAATACAGCTTGTCCTGAGGTCAGCTGTGGGGTTTTGTCTGGTTTTGCTGCTTTTCTGGGCCTGGAGCTGAAATACAACTGAGGTCTAGATGTTATCTCTCAGGAGGAAAGGTCAGGGGGTCCTAACCACATGACCAGTGACATACTAGTGGAGGAAAGGACACCCTGGGGTTGAGGTCGCACCTACATTTGTTCTTGGCTGGGCACCCAGAGCTTTCCACCTGCTGACCTTCTTCTCTACCTGGCCCATCGTCCTTGCTCTGCTCATGTCTGTCTAACTGCCTACCACATCAACACGTTTAGTCCTGGATTCAGTGAAGCTAGAAGCTTGAAGTTCTTCTGTACAGGGTGTTTCTTGCAATTCATCCTGGGATTCATTCCACATTCTTTATTTTGTGATCAAGTAGAATGAGAATGTGATTTTTCTTATGCAGTTGCATATATTTTTCTTTGCCTAATTTAAGGTGTTAAATAAATGAATTCATCTAAAAAAAAGAAAGGAAAGAAAACAGTACTCAGGTAGAAAATTAAAGGGCTGGATTCCAGGTCCAGCTCTGCTTCTCATTGGCTTATGATCTCGATCTTGACTCCCTGAATATCAGTTCCCTCAATTGCAAAATGAAAAGTTAGGGCTTGATTAAAAATGGTAAATACCCAAGAGGGGTGCTCCTGTACTGCATCTCCTCCAGGGCAGACACTGCTAAACATTGTCCACCATTCTTCTTCCCAACCAGCTGCCTGAGACTCCTTCACAGACCAGTGCTACATGGAGCTAATACCACATATTTGGAACAAGTGCAGGATACAAGCTATTTGCCATTTGTTGGGGGAAAGCCCCAAAAGTTTAAATTCAGGATTGATTCTGAAGAACTGATTCAAGAATTTATTCAAATTCTTAAGAGCTTTAATATGAGAATCTTATATACATGGGCAAAGCAGCTGCTGCCAGCAGTGGCAGGCCCCCCCAAAATCCATACCCTCCCCAAACAGGACCTCTTTTTATAGGGGATTAATAGTAAAACCATGTGATGGGTAGACACCAAGACCACCAGAAAGAACAATGCGTTCCTAAGTAAACAGACAACACTGGCAGTTATCACACTCTATGCTTATATTCACTGGCCTCCTTCCTGGGGGTATGATGTTTATCTGTGGTATTCTGGTTTTCCTAGTAGTCAGCCAACTTTGAAGCTACAGATAGTAAACAGTCACAGTTAAACAGAGTCAACATTTCCTAGACACCTTTGCTGCTGGAGCCATATTGCATCTCTAAGTGAATTCCCCTACACCAGGTGGGGAATGTCTGGCCCTCGGGACATATAAGGCCTGCAAAATCATTTGGTCTGGCCCTGTCAAGGCATTAGGGGTGAGTAAATTAAATGTTTGGCCAAATATAGCAGAATGATTTTTAAATTGATGATTTTGTATGGCCAGTGAACGATGTTATCAATATCCAAATACCCTTGGCAGAAAAATGGTTCCCCACCTTTGCCCTAAACCATCCTTAACCAGACAGTTTGCTATGACTCTTTTACCCTGACATGTGATTCTAAATAATTTCTTGTAGGTTTGCCCAGGCTTCCTATTAATGTTGTCATGAGGCAGAAAAATGATAACTTCATAAAGTCAAGAATCAGCCCATGATGGCTCTATGTAAACGCAAGCTATTGTGAATACTATAATTTATGCAACATACTTTCAACACTGTTTTCACACAAGGCTTTGGAGTTGATGATGAAGGGGACCCTGTGCTGAGCTTGGTCAAAAGCAGTTCCTGGGGGTGGTGATTGAGTAGCAAGGGAGATAAGGAGACAAGGAGAAAGAATTTCTAAATGTCCCCTCGCCCCCTGTGAAATATAAACTTCCGCTTCTATGCCAGGGTTAATTCCATTCCCTGCAAGAATTGCTAGAGCCGTGTTGCTAGGAAAAAAGCAGCTGTCGATCTGGATGAGCTTGGAATAGGATGTGTCATTCGTGCAGTGTAAACAGGGAAGGGGTTTGGTTTATGAGACCAGTCTTTGTCAGTGCTGTTCAAGGAAGCACGGCACACAGGGCCTTTTAGACAAAGCCAAGGTGGGGATCCTTCCCAAGGTGACCTATTTCCCAGAGTTGGATGACCTGGAGCACTGCCTCAGGGTCTTCCTTCCATCTGTCTGGTTTGTCATTGTCAACCTCACAACTGTTGCCTAGCTTCTGACCCTTAGCCTGGCTGCTGGGAGCCTGGGACCAGAATGACCCCTGAGCTCAGAGGAAGATGATATCTCTTTAGAAATGAGTCCCGGACAGCTAACTCACTCCCCCAAAATTCGGCAAATTGGAGCTTGTAAGAATACCCCGACCCTTCTCTGATCTCACCTCACCCCTGCCACTCCTCATCCTCCTTCCCTGTTTTATTTTCTCCATACACTTACCACCAGTTAACATTTAATGTATTTTATTGACTTACCTGCTTAGAGTCTCTCTCCTTTCTTGCATGTTTGTTTCGTTGGTGCCTAGAACAGTCACTGGAATAGAACAGACACCTAGTAAACATTTGTTCAATGGCCAAATCCATTCCTCTATTCAATATTTTGGATATCCAGAAAACTGGATTTTTCATCTAAGAAAACTTTATTGAATACCTTCTGAATGCCTGCAATTATTCCCTGAGCTTGGGATTGGGTTCTGGGAAAAGTTTGAAAAGAAAAGGAAAGAAATTTCCCACTGATGATTGAAGGGAAGGGCGAAATAACAATAGCCTTCCTGATGTACCACTTCTTAATATACCAAGTGCTCTTATGTTCATTGTCTGCGTCTTGAGTCAGCCATTTGAGATAAGTAGCCTGATCTCAGTTTTTCAAAGGAAGAACTGGAGGTTTATTGGAAGTAGGCAATTTGGTCATGTTTATGAAAGAATGTCCAGCCTATAGAAAACTCTTATAAGAGTTTTTTTGACCTAAATTATTGAGGACATGCTCAGAAGCAAAATCTCAAAGAATTGAGAAAATGCTCCAGGGAATGGCAGTTTTACAGCTTATTTTATACATTAGTATCAAAGGAACATGAACACCATTGGTGATAGATCAAGGGGTGGGAGAAAGCAAAATGGGAAATCTTTAGGATTGGACAAAAAGCAACATGGAAAAACACATCCTTCTTTTACTTTGGTGGGTACGGGATAGTTACTAAGCATAATACAGAGATGGCATGTAGGGTTCTATGATCTCATGCTCTGGTGGTCTTGTGCTCCGGTGCCTGCAGTTGTACCTCCAAGGGGTCTAGAAAAGAAAGTTAGGCTGACATTTCAAAGGTTATCCTAGATTCGTAAGAACAATGGACAGAGGCCACTTAAGGTAAAGATGAACCTTGCTAAGGAAGCTATAGGCCTGGGCGTGACTAACCACCATGACCTGTGCAATTAGGAATTTATGGTCAGACCACCCTGTGTGGTTACTTTTGGTCACTGAGTGTGTAAGGCCTGCCATGCAGGACCCTCTAAACTTGTCAGGTTTAGTATGTGGCCCCTTTTTTGTCCACACTCCAAACCGCATTGCTACTAAGCCTCCCCAGTGATAAAGCCTGGGCCTATACACAACATACAGATGCTGCCTTCAGCAGCTGGCCACTGCCCTCCTTTCTCCTCTTTATCTGTCTCTCCAGTCAGCTGTTTTCCAGGGGGGCAAAGGGGAAAAGCTGTTCTCATAATCAGGGTCTGACCGAAATCCCTCAGAGAATAGAATATCCTGTAAATGATTGCAACACATTTTTTTTTTAGTCTGCATTGGTTTGAGATTCCTACTACTATAAGCTCTAAAACCCAGAGTATTCCTCCTGATGCTTAGTCACAGGAGGGGAGAACGTGCATGGAGAAGAGACATCCTGTCTTGGAATCAGATTTCCCAAACAACTAAGGGATTGGACCCTCCAAGAATACCCTCCATAGAATTCCTGCAGGATTAGCAATCTCATTTTTAGGGAATTCCAGGTTTACGTCATAAGTAAAAATCAAATCTTTTACCAATAAAGTTTAAGTTTAGAGATTCTCAGTGATATACTCCCCTTTCCAGGCCTCCAGGAATTTAGCTCCTGATCCCCAAACTGCAAACTGGGAACACTTTGAAATTTTGGTGATTGAGCAACTGAGGATTTTATCTAAACCCTCCAGCAATTAGGAGATGTCCCATCTTGTGTGTAAGTTAGTTGTCCAGAGGTCTCTCTGAAGGAAGTCTCAGCTCTGGGCTGGAGAGCGTGCCTGTTTATATTTGAATCGAGGGTTCAGATCAAGTCTCTCCAGAAAGCGCCACTTTGGCATGCAGACTCTTTTGCGCTCAAAACAATCAAGGCCCCTGAAGACTCAGGAAGAGCTCATTACTTCCCCTTTAAACGCCTAAAAGAATTTAGAGGTCCTGGTCTAGGAAGCGGACTATTACCAGAGATAAGTACCAAGAGTATGTGCTAGTGTGGTGGGCTAGGGGGAGCGTGGGGCCCTAGAGATCAAAGTCTGTGTCCCATTGTCTCTGAAACATTTGCTCTTCCCATATTCCTGTGAATTGTCTCCTTCCCTTTGAAGCAGAGACCCCTATCCTGTTCTCCTTAGCTCAACATAGCATATAGCCTATTTCCCCTGACTGCATGTGGGTCTCATAATCGTATGGTGTCCCCATATGGACATAATTAAATTATTTTCTCTCCTGTTAATCTGTCTTATGTCAATTTAGTGATTAGATCAACCAGAAGACCCTAGAAAGGTAGAGGAAAATATTTTTCTTCCCTATAGTGTATTACAGAATCACTGGATGTCTGGAGCAGTGGTGTAGGCCTGCCTGGCATAGGAGGGTTAGAGGGGTCAGTGGTTTCACTCAAATAAATATCTTTTAAGCAAGTACCTAAATAATAAAATTTATTTCAATGGAGTTTCTCTTATCTCTTTTCACATTAGTTCATTTTCTTCAACTACTCATTTATTATTTTGTAAAATAATTCAAAACATTTTTTTAAGTTAAGTTCATTTGCTAGGCTTTTGGGCAAAAATGACATCTGTTGTAAAAAGGGCCTAGATATTTGGTAATATCCTAATAAAACATGCTCCTCTTTAGACTTGATGGGAAAAAATTAGCAGCATGTTCTAAATACAATCATGTCTCAGCATCCAGCCTCAGGATCCCAAAACCCTGCAGGGCCAGAAAATGACTGGTGAGAGGATGCTCAACACCATCAGTCATTAGGGAAATACAAATCAAAATCTCCATGAGATACCACTTCATACACACAAGTTTGGCTAAAATTAAAAGACAGACAATAACAAGTGTTAGAATCTGGAGAAATTGAAATGCTCATACATTGCTGGTGGGAGTGTATAGTGGTGCAGCTGCTTTAGAAAACAGCTCTTCAAAAAGTCTGACATCGAGTTACTATATGACTAAGCAATTTTACTTCTAAGTATACACTCAAGAGAAATTAAAACATGTCTACACAAATATATGCGTACAAAATTCATTGCAGCGTGATTCATAATAGCCAAAAAAATGAAATCAACCCAAATGTCTATCAACTGATGAATGCATAAACAAAATGTGATATACCCAGACAAGGGAATATTATTTAGCCATAAAAGGAAAAAAAGTACCTATACCTGCTAAAACATGGATGAACCTTGAAAACATGCTCAGTGAAAGAAGCCAGTCACAAAAGGCCATACATTGTGAGATTCCATTTATATGAAATGTCCAAAAGAGGCAAATCCATAGAAACTAAGAGTAGGTTAGTGGTTGCCTAGGGCTGGGATGAGGGAGGAATGGGGAGTGACTGCTGGTGAGCACATTTTTTTCCTAGGTGGGTGGTGGTAAAAATATTCTGGAATTAGAAGTGGTGATTGTACAACTTTTCCAATATACTAAAAACCATTGAATAGTGCACTTTAAAAGGTTGAATTTTATGATATGTGAATTATGTCTCAATAAAAGCATCTAGTGAAAGGAGATATGTAAAAATAAAATAATGTGAAAAAATCAATAATACAGTTAAATTACTACTCTCTTTGGAAACCATCTTTGCATCCATTTTAAGACTCGCTGAATTCCATTCTAAATCTGCCACTTTGGAGAGTATGAAAGTATAAATTGGGGAAGTGTACATTATTCTTTAGTTCTATTTTTCTCTCTGTAATACCCCCCATCTTGCCTTGTTCCTGGATGCTCATTCTTGCCTTAGAATCCAGGATTTCTCAAAGTGTCACTTTAGTCCAATTGCAACAAAAATCTGTGGTAGTGCTTGTGAAAAATTCTTGGGCCCCACTCTGGGACCACTGAAACAGAAAGTCAGTGTGTATGACTCTGGACCTCGCATTTTAAACAAGTCACCTAGCTATAAAAATAATACTATTATTAATAATAATAGCTCTTGCCTATAGAATACTATGTGCAGGCACTACTCCAAGAGCTTTATATTAATTAATTAATTAATTAATTAAATCCTCAGCACAAGCTATGACTGGGTAATATTATAATACTCATTTTTCAAATGAATAAAATGAGTTACTGAGAGGTTAAGAAACTTTCCCAAATTAATATATAACTAGTAAACAATAGAGCCTGGAATAAAATACAGACAGTCTGGCTTCAGATTTCAAGCTCTTAACCATTGCACAATGCTGTCTGATATGGTTTGAATGTTTGTTTGCTCCCAAGTTCATATGCTGAAATCCTAACCCCCAAAATGATGGTATTAGGATGTGGGGCCTTTGGGAGATGCTGAAATCATGAGAGTGGGACCTTCATGAACGGGATTACTGCCCTTCTAAAGGAGGTTCCAGCGGGGCCCCTGCTCTTTTCACCACGTGAGGACCCACAGAGCAGGTGCCAGTTATGAACCAGGAGGAGGGCCCTCACTGTGCTGGATTGCCCAGCCTCCAAAACTGTGAGAAAGAAACCTACCAGGCCTGTGGTATTTAGTTATAGCCATTCGAATAAACTAAGATACCACCTCTTCTCCTCATTGATTCTCATGCTTAAGTTTGAGATTATTATGATTATTATTTAATATATTCTTGCATCTGCAAAAATAAATACCTATATTTCTACCTTTGGTGTGAAAATCTACAAAAATGAATTTTCTTAAGGGGAATGTGCCAAGCCCATTGGAGGTTGTACATTTGGAAACAGGGATGTGAAAAGCATGCCTCCTTGGGAAAGGACCATGCCCCTCCCTCCTGCCTCTTGAGTAATTGACTCCAGGGAAGCCAACCACCCAGAGAGAGACCTGTCTCCTGCAGCAGAAACCTGTCCCGGGTTCAGTTCCAAAGCCTGGGCCAACCTGCCCCTCTGGTGCTTCTGATTCACCAGAGCAAGAAGAACCCTTGTCTGAGGGTGTCACTGCTCTTGTCACAGAGCTCAACCAGGCCTATGTGGAAGTCATGGCCAGCTTTGGGCTGCCTACTGATGGCCCAGGCCACTTTCAGGCTGCAAGTAGGTCCCACAGCTTCTGGCTGGCCAGTGCCACCATGGCCTCAAGGTCCATGCTCGGTTCCATGTCACATGGGGACCTTCCAAGGCAGTTTTCTCCATCCCTGCAGCACACTGATAAGAGCTTGGCAGGGATGGAAGAAAGAGCAAAGGTACAAGGCCTGGATCGACCCCTGGGGGTGGGCTCATTGGGAAGGTCCTGGAGGCCCTCCCAGCCTCTGATACTTCACCTGTAGAAGAAAGGTGATCTTTCCCAACCCAGGGCCTCTGCAGGTGGCTAAGATGACTGGTCACAATTAACATCCATGAAACTGCTTCCTATGATGTTAGCGTCACTGTTCTGAATTGCAAATCTTTAACTTTGAGCTTGACCTTCTTCACCCAAAAAGGTCTGGCACCCACTAATTCAATAAATACTAATTGAAGGAATGAGTGATTTTCTTTGTAGAAAACATGTGGGATTGCAAAGTGACTAATAGGCATCTCAAATTTACCATGGTTGGAGTGGAATTCAATTTCTCTTTGAAACCTGCCCCTTTCCAGTGGGATCTATCTTGTGAACAGTGCCAACATCCATCCAGTTGCTCTAGCCAAAACCCAGGAGTCACCTTTGACTTTTCTCTCCCTTCATTCAACCCACCAGCAAGGTCAAAACACACCTGAGCCCCTCTCCCACTTGTCCAGCCCCCATCATCTCACTCTTCATTCACTGCAATGACCCTTTATATGCCATGTGACACTCAGCAATCAGGATAAATCACATAATATCATTCCCCCGCTGAGAAATCTGCAATGACTTCCCAGTGCACTTAAAATAAAACCCAAAGATCTTGTCATGCAGGCAAGTCTTTACATGAGCCGTTCCCTCACACCTCTCTGGCCTTGCCTCCTACACCATTCCCCCTTTCACTGCATTCCAGCCACACCTGCCAGCCTACTTTCTGTCATTTCAACATGCCAAACTCATTCCCATCTCAGGTCTCTGCACTGACTGCTCCCTGGGCCTGGAATGCTCTTCCTCTGAAACATGGCATGACTCCTCATCACTTCAGTTTTAGTTCAAATAGCACGTCCTCAGGGAAGCCACAATTCCTATCCTAAGTTATCCTCTCCTCCTTTATCTGTTCTACTTCTTCATTGTACTTGTTACAATCTGAAGTTACCTTGTGTGTTTAATAACACGTCAACTACTGTCATTCTCCTCAACTGTAACAATGCTGCAGGAGGCCAGAGACTTTGCCTGGCTATGCCCAGTCTTGATGCCTGACACATAATTGACTCTCACTAAATAGTTCTTAAATGAATGGTGTGATGTCACTATGAAAGCACTGGTTTCAACTATGTTTGCCTTGTTCTAAAAAGAACATAAGGAGGTTTATAGAAATGAAAATAATAAGGTTTGTTAAATACCAGCCTAGGAAATTAGGTTTAAAAAAATGAGGGTAAGATGCTTAGATGAACTCTTAGTTTTGCAGCACCCCAGGACTCTGTCCCTCAAACTTAGCATGTCCAAACCCACTGTCCCATATTCTTTCCTGAGAGAGCGTGAAGTTCAAAGCCTGACATTATCCTGCTTCGAGATACGTTTGACCACTCCACTGCCTCACTCACTCCACTTCAGTCACACTGACCTCCTTGCTGTTTCTTCAAAATGCCCAGCACACACCTGCCTCAGGGATTTTGAACATTCTGTTTCCTCCATCTGGAATGTTCCTCCCCTAGGGATCCACACAGCACACTACCTCAGTTTCCTCAGGCTTCAGGTTTTGCTCAAATGGCATCTCAGAAATTCATTCCACCTCTTTCTACTCTAGTCCTCTTCCCTGTTTAGTTTCTACCTCTCTATCACCAATGAATACAATATTACATGTATTTATATATAATACATTTTATATAAAATATATAATACATTAAAATATATTTTAACACATTAAATACATTGTATATGATTATATACATATATTATATACAATTATATATATACATATTTATATATAGTCCCCAAAATTGTATATACACTTTAACAGCTGATTTTATTACATTTTGAAAATGAAATGTCTTTGAATAAACACTGCCTTTGTAATTTTTCAAAGTGTGTATACATTTCTGGGGACACCCTGTATGTATAATTTTGCCATGTATTCCTCCACTAGAACGGAAGCTTCCTGAGGTAGGGACTTGGTCTGTTTTGGTCAGAGTAGTATCTAGAGGAATGCTTGGCTTGTGGCACGCACCCACTAATTATTTGTTGAATTAATTAATGCAGATGAGGCAAGGACACAAAGCACATGCTGTGAGGGCTTTATACTAGTGTTGAGCTACCAACCTGTCTCTCGACTTGCTCACACTTAATATACACATGAAAGCAGCTTCGGTTATGTGAGTCACTGCCCGTCTATAAAATCAAATGAAACTGTCCAGAAAAAACATAACTCTTCCTGATACTGAGATCAGAGAGAGAGAGAAGTTTCTCCCATGAACCCCTCCAAAGAGGTTGAGTATTTGAGCAAGGTCCTAGCTAGAGTGTTCAGACAACTGTGGTGAGGATCAGTGTTTCTCTTTACATTCTCTAACCTTGCTGATGCCTTATGCCAGACCATAGTCATGTAAAAGCATTTGCACGTAGGGTTAGAACAATGCGGTCCAAAGACACAGCTTTCTATTAGTCTGGACTATTGTAGGCATGGATCTGAAGTCCTCAGGAACAGACAGGATTCATGGATGTTGGGCCTGCTTCTCTCAGTCAAGCTTTTGTTGAACACTAAATGGCCAAGCGTCCATTTGCTGGCCTTCCTGGAGTCCTGTGGAGACTGTACCATACAGTTTTGGAAGTGCTATTGTGGTCCACTTCATGAAGGCATACAAATGGCCAACAGGCATATGAAAAGATGTTCAGCATCACTAGTTATAAGAAAAATGCAAACCCAAACCAAATGAGATGTCACCTCACACCTGTTAGAATGGCTATTGTAAAAAATTGGAGCCACTTTATATATTTTTTTAATATATTTTGATTTTTTACAGAGAGGAAGGGAGAGGGATAGAGAGTTAGAAACATCAATGAGAGAGAAACATCAATCAGCTGCCTCCTGCACACCTACTACTGGGGATGTGCCCACAACCAAGGTACATGCCCTTGACCGGAATGGAACCTGGGACCTTTCAGTCTGCAAGCTGATGTTCTATCCCAGTGGTAGGCAAACTCATTAGTCAACAGAGCGGCAAACCACGGCTCGCGAGCCGCATGTGGCTCAGGAGCTGCAGTTTGCCGACCACTGCTCTATCCACTGAGCCAAACCTGTTAGGGTGAATTGGAGCCACTTTAAATGGAGCTGGAGCTTCCATGCCAGAGATACTGCTTTGCACTTACCCCTTATGACTCAAGTCTTTGGAATGTTAAAATAGCAACTTTGTATCCCAAGGAACTATTTGCAAAGATAATACAATAGTAGTGGGGTGGGGATAGATTAACAAAGAATTTATATGCATACTAGAGGCCCAATGCATGAAATTTGTGCAAGGGCCTTGGCCCAGCCCCCTCTCCCCTCCTGCTTGCTGCAGTGGCTGGGGGGGCCTCTGCTGTGGCCCCTGCCCACTGCATCTTTTTCCCGAAGGAAAGACATCTGGTCTAATTAGCATATTATGCTTTTATTATTATAGATATGAATAACCCATAGACACAGACAATAGTCTGGTAAAGGCCTGGGGGGGATGGGTGTGAGGTAGAGGGGGTCAATGAGGAAAAAATAGGGGACATCTGTAATACTTTGAACAATAAAGATAAATTAAAAATTAATTAATTGATTAATTAATTAATTAAAAAGTAGTTATGAATATCAGACCAAAGATTAAAAACATGGTTTAGAATTAGCATTACTACCTTTTGTCATCTGCACCAATAGAAATGCCTTCCTTTTATTGATATGATTGTCCTCCTTGTCTTTCTTATAAACAACCACTGCATTTGTCTCCCAATCAGAACACTCTTTGGACTTCTGCCTGAATCAGTGCATCCTGAATTGCTATTCTTTTGATCTCAAAAAAAGCTTATTGCCTCTCACACTGAAAAGCCTTTTTATCTTTAGGTTGGCATATCAAAAAGACAAGAAATAACAGGTGTTGGAGAGGAGGTGGCGAAAGGGAACCCACATACACGGTTGGTAGGTTTGTTAATTGAAAATAGTATGGAGATTCCTTTAAAATTTAAGGATAGAACTACCATATGATCCAGCACTGCCTCTTTTGGGTATTTATCCAAAGAATATGAAAATTTGTAAAGATATATGTATTCATATGTTTATTACAGCATTATTTACAATAGCCAAGATATGAAAACAACCTAAGTGTCCATTGGTGGATGAATGAATAAAGAGGATATGGTATGTATATACAATTGAATATTACTCAGCCATAGAAATGATGAAATATAGCCATTTGTGACAATGTGGATGGATCTTTAGGGTATTATGCTAAGTGAAATAAGTCAGAAAGAAAAAGACTAGAACCGTATTATTTTGTTCATATAGGGAATATAAAAAAAGCAACAAACAAACAGAACAAAACAAAAACAAATGAATAGATACAGACAAAAGAATTGTGCCTACCAGAGGGGAAGGAAGGTGGGGGGAAGGCGAATTGGGTAGAGGGGGGTGAAATATATGACAATGGAAGGAAACTAGACTTTTGGTAGCAATAGGTTATATAGATATCAAACTATAATATTGTACACCTGAAATGTGTATAATTTTATTAACCAATGTTACCTCAATAAATACAATTTAAATAGATAAATGAATGGCACTCCTTGGAATCATGCAGGACACACCTTGCACATCTCTACAAAGCATCCCTGTTTATGAGAATAGGTAAGTGTAGAGCCGTAAGGCTTTAACCAGCAGCCAAGACAGGAGAAGTTTTGACACATATTTAGAAAAGTTCCAGGGCCATGAAAAGACACATGATATTTCACTTCATGCAGAAATGGGCTAAGAGAGCAGCAGTGGGTAGGACCACAATGCTCCTCAACAAAGAATTTGGAGTTAGATCTAACACAGAGAATGGCAATAAAAATATGTCAGTGTGAAAATGTTCAAAGCAGATGAGAACAATCTGCCTTCCCCACACAAGCCAGCTGTACAATATCTCAGGAGAGCTCACGCTGACTAGCTCACTGAGGAGGGCGGTTTTCCCTTCCATGAGCAGCTGTGAAATAAACACTAAGGTAGGTGATGAATTACATGTTACACTGCTATTTTGGATTGCCAGCCATAAGCCAGGGCAGTTACCCAAACTAATGAGTGTGGTAAGTTTTTCCACTAAGAAATTGGATTCCATAAAATTCACAGTAATAAAAATATTCACTCCATCAGGCATCCCAGTCAGCACTTCCACCCAAGGGCCCTTAACTTTGCACATGGCAGGAGCATCCATATTTCCGTGTGTTTGTGTTTAAGAAGCACATTTCTTAAATTTTTGTGGTGAGATCAGGGCTTTCATGAGAGTTCATTTTCACACACACTCACCACAGTTACACATAGTTTTCTTTCATTTATTGGAAGATATGAAGAAATTGCAAGATAAGCTGAAAAATATGTACGACGGTGATGACTCAGTAAACACCTCAGCTTTCATGTTGTGGCTGCCTGAAGTCCAGGAATGCATTCACTCAGGGCTAAACCATCCTGGAGAGCTTACCATGTGCCAAGTACCATGCTAGGCACTTTTCTGAGGCTGAGTGGGGTTTGACCTTACGGGGCTCCCAATCTGGTGGAGGGGTCACCTTGTTCTCTAGCACTGAAGGCAGTGTGTGCTGAGTGTCCACTGAGGGGGTGACCATGTACAGTCCCTGTGGATGAGGGATCTGGGGCCTCCAAGGGAGGTGGGCTCTGAGTCAGTCTTGAAGAAGCATAGGATGTAGAAAATTGGGGTCTCAGAAAGAAGAGCTGCTCACCAATCTCCTGCCTCTGACCATCTCTGTGAATAAGAGAAAAATTAAATTTGAACACATTTGGGCCACAAATTTGAACACATTTCGATCTCTTTGTTACAGCAGCTTAGCCTATAGCTTAACCAATACATTTGTAGAACAGTTATTGCACTTACCTCCTCCTAACACATCCAGGCCAATATGACTCGTCAGCAAGATGAAAGGAAGGAGCCAATGACAAGATAATCCTTGTGATGAGCCGCGCATTATCCTTAAAAAAGAAATACATCAACTCTGACCTCCCACGGTGCCAGGCAGGAGCTATCTCTCTCACTTCTAGTGATAAAGGAGCAGAGGTGTAAAGATTATCCAAGATGACTCACAGCCAGTAAGCAGCCAAGACCAGAACCCGGACAGGTCTGATGCTTCCTACACTAAAGTGTAATCAATTACATAGAGGGAGTACCTCAGAGGGCCCTATCAAGTGTCCCGCTGGGTCTCTGTTTATTCCAGGAGGGCAAGGAAAAGCATCCCTGACATTTTGCTGAATCCCAACAGGGGCAGGTGACCTGGGAAACTTAGCAGAACTAGAAAGGAACTTGGAACATTTCCAGTTTAACACCTTGTTTTGCAGAGGCCAAGGGCAGATATGTGCTTCAGTCATTGGGGTCCAGAGCTGACCCTTGACCCAGTTCTGCCTTTGTCTCCAAGTTTCCCTTCCTGGGTCCTTTGCTGTCCTCCAGGTCACCCCTCCCACTATTATCTCACTTCACTTGAGGTATATACGTTCATTTGGGCTGTTTCTCCAACCATGAGTGAAAAACTATCCTCATTACAGAGACTTTAGGCTCAGCCAGCAAGTAGAGTGGGATTTGGAGCGGGGAGCAGGATGGTGGCAGTAGAGGGAGGAGGGGTCACTGAGGAAAGTCTGTTATGCATAACAGGGAGGCAATCACTCCAAGCAGACTTGTACCCTGAGCACTGTTTCCAAGCGGTCTGCCTGCTGGAGCGCAGCGCTGCCTTTCAGAAAAGATAGTATTTCGGCGATGAAATAAGAGCTTTCCTATCTGCCTCATTCCTGCAAGGCTTCTGCCTTGAGCAGGCTGCGTTAGGTAAGTGCAGAGAGTTAGTGGTTCCTCAAGACTTTGTAAACGGATCCTGTGTGGGAGTGTTTCCCTGTCCTTAAATGGATCATTAGAAAAGATTGGACACAAATCAGGAATTCAACTTGTAACCAAACAAATTTCTACCCACACAGATAACTTGACTCATGCAAGCAACTTCTAATAAATAAAAGGTTTGCGTCGTCTCTGAGACTGGCTTCTTTTTGGCACCTCGGGGAGGCTCTGCAGGGGTCCTTTCCGGGTACCCCTCTGGGTTGCTGTGATGCAACATGTTACAGTTAAGAAGCACCACATACCCATGAAAGCCTGGGATGAAGACTGTGGATCCAATTATCATTCCCACTTGATAGATGTGGAAACGGAGGCCCAGAGTGATGAAGCATTGGCCCAAACTCACACAGCGAGAAACCATCTTCTTCTAGTGCCTTTTCCCACTTTCACACAGAACCCAATTTCTTGGACGATGAGCCTGAAATGTCACCGGTTAAAAGGGAGAGGGGATGAACCACCAAGGACCTATAGGTAATTTACTCATTTGTTCATTCATTTAGAAACCTTTACTGAGTGCTGACTGTGCGTCAGGGAACACTCTAGGTGCTGGGGATTAAGCGGTGAATAAAGTGGACATGAATCCTACAGCTGTTCTATTCTGCCCCTTTGATTGCTGTCCATTTCTGGGTAATAATACCTGGCATTTACATAGATCTTATTGGTTCTCAATATGCTTTTCTACACCTGCCTCCTAGGACCCTCGCAGCCATCCTCAGAAAGGCTGAGTGTGTTGCCCACAGGCCCAGGGCAGTGCTGGGATTCTGACCCAGCTTTTCTGACAGCAATGCCAACAGCCCTGCGGCTCAGGGGCA
Source organism: Plecotus auritus (assembly GCF_963455305.1). Lineage (NCBI taxonomy): Eukaryota > Metazoa > Chordata > Mammalia > Chiroptera > Vespertilionidae > Plecotus > Plecotus auritus. The sequence goes on from NC_137771.1 coordinate 75,404,383, forward strand.
CTGTTTCCTTAACAACTAGCCATGGTTAGAGCTAGGGGTGGGGACACCCAGGGCCCTAAGAGTTGTTCCACTTCCCATCCCCTTCTACCCCCACCCAGTCTAGTGGGTTTCCTGAGAGCCAAGTGGTGGGAAAGAGAGTCCCCCCAACTATTCCTAAGCTCACAACTGGCAAAGCCCAAGGACTGACCACAAACGGAGAAAAGACATAGGTATTCATACCCTTGTGCCCTGTCACCTGGAGAGGGATCAGGGAGGGCCAGACTGGAAGGAGGGTTCACAGGAGGTGGGGCTGTGCAGAGTCAGGCGGGGACAGGTGCACACGCATGAACTTTCTTTGCGCCATAGATCACCTTATGTAGTTTGGGCACTTTGCAATTTGTCCCAATGTTTTACGTATTTATGCGAGCAGCCAACCTATCCTTTTGGAGATCTCGTAACCTCCTTCATGTTATTATTAGTGAAATTAGAGATCGATCCTTTTTCTGGACACATCAATGGAGTGATCTTCAATATAACCACAAAAGTTCCGTTTTTTAAGCATTGTGAGTTTAGATGCCATAATCTCGTAAATATCGGTGCCTCAGCCTGGCCCTGGTGCTGACTGCATGGGCATCTGAGAGTATCCTCCGCTCAGGGCCAGGCCTCACTGGGTCCAGCTCACCTTCTGTGGGTCCTGTGGGGGTAGCTCCCCAAGTGGGTGCGCCGCACTCCGCTGGCTCCGCCCCTCTCAGGTCAAGCAGGACCTGAGGGAGCGGGAAGAGCTAAAGCACGTCGTGAACTTTTAAAGGCTATATTGTCAATATCCTGACCGGAAAAGTTAAGCCGATTTACTTTCTATTAGCAGGGGCTAAACCAAAAGATTTGGGAACCTTTGTAACTCCCTCATGCCTGCTTTCTTGTTTGCTGTTACTGCAATTAACAATAAAACCCATAAAAGACCAGGGGATCTGTGAAAGATGTCAGGGAACCACAAAGGGGACATTGAAAAGTTGGTCCTAGTTTCCAGGCTGTGGAAAGTAATCGCAGGAAATTGGATAAATGACAAAAGATTTCACGGTGTTTTTTTGTTTGTTTGTTTTGTTTTTAAGAAAAAAGGCAGATGGAGGCTGGGTGGAATAAGGAAGTACCTCTTGATGTGTGTTTTCACTCCTGGTGCCCACAGAAGGTCCCTGGGGGCAGAACAGCTCTGCTTTCTTTGCACTGATGTCTGAGCGCCCACAGTGCTGAGTGCACAGTGGGGCTCCCTCACTTGGGGCTGGAGGAGGATCTGGAAAGTAGATTTAAAGTATGGCCGCCTACAAGAGGAAGGGAGAGTGGAATCCTTGGGCCTGGTTAGCTTCAGGGAGAACTAGGAGCACGTGTGGGGTGGAGACCTAAAGGCCTTCAGATAACCAGCTCTCAGTGATATGGGGCTCATTCTCAGCAAAGCACAGAAAGCAGGCGATCCCCGGCTTTCTGACCCTGTGTAACCTAATCACCTGTCTATCAAGCTGCCAACTAGCTTTCACCGAGCACCCGTTTAATGCCCAGCACTGCCCCAGGGTCACAGATGAAGTAAAAGCCATCTACCTACCTATGAGGAGCCTGTGGTCTTGGTGGGGAGGGCAGACCACTGTGCCCAGGAAAACACCACAGTCCACACAAGACCACGGAGAAGCGAGTGTCAGACTGTGCACCGGGTGCAAGATGGTGCAACCCAGTCCTGAGGCTGGAGCGGGGGAGGCAGGGCAGGGCTCCAGCAAGGGGGCGAGGCTCGCGCCTTGGAGATCCCAGGTTGGCTGCTTTGGGTCCTGTCTTTGGTGCGGAGCTGGTTCTTCAGAGAGAAAGAAAAGCATCACCTGTCACTTTCACTATCTCCTGCTCCTTCTCAGCAACCACCTGCTCTACGCATCACTGCTCACAGACTACTGTGAAGGGAAAAGGAAGAACAAATGGCTGTGGTGAGGGTTAGAACACACCCCGCGCCTCCCACCCTCCCACCAGGCCACCTTTTGTGGCTGCCCCCTGCGCTGCAAAAGTGCATCTTCAGGCGCTCCACTCGGGAAAGAGGGGGGCTTCCAAGTATGGTTTCTGAGAGTCCCTAGGAGCAAACAAAACCAAAGAACTCCAGCTCAGTTGCAGTTTGTCCACATCCTCAAGGATGGTTCTCTGAAGTGCTGGCGTATTTCCCCGTTTAATCACTGCCCCACCTTCTCAGGTAAAAAGCTGATTTCAGCCACTCGAGAGGAGAGAGGAGCCGTGACCTTTCCGCCGGACTGATGATAACTCGCTCCTTATAAGGAGCAGAGAAGCAACAAGCCCAGGCTCACAGCTCAGGAATGCAGCCTCTGTGTGTGTTCTCCCTAACCTGACCTGGTAATGGGGCTCCACACCTGAGCCCAGCATTTCCTGTGGTCTCCAGGGGGGCGTGGCCTCCCTTCCCACTGAGCCAAGAGAGTATTAATTGTTGGAGATAATTCTAGCCATAAAATGTCTGAATCAGCCCTGCAACTGGATTCAGTGGGACCAAAGAGTTAGTTAAAGCAATATTATTTTCTATTATTTGAGAAACAAACTTCCTAACAATGATATAAACTCCAGCCTCACAAGGGGCTATTATATAACCCCTAGTAAAAAGGAGGGTCAAAGTCCACAGCGCTCAGAGCCAAACATCCCTCCAGGAGGGAACACAGTCATAAGCCATCAGTACTTTTAGCTGTTTTGTACTTACAGTGCCTCTTCTAGGCCAGGCGCTTCACCTATCTGTTAATTCCTATAGTGGCCCAGTAATTATGCCCGTTTTATTAAAAAAGGATATTGAAGCTCAAGGAGAGGTTACACAACTAGTAATGGGAACCCAGAGATTCAAACCCAAGGCTTTCCTATTCCAAAGCCAGCAGAGTTCTTTCAGCAGGAGCCACAAACACCTGCTTGGCTTTCCAATGCCCACCGAAGAGCGGGGTCCCTCTGGGCTGTGCAATGTAGACAAGGATTTTGGCTACTCCATCTTGTCTAGTTCCTCATGAGGATTTCTCAGGCCATCAAGGAATAAATGGATGCTGTATTTCCTTCTAAGCTATTTTTCCTTCCAGTCTTGTGTTGCTCAGTAAAACATGGAACCAGAAAGCCAAACTCCAGAGCGTTCTCTCTGCTCAACACGGAAGGAGTCTGTCCAAGGCCTTGTGAAATGCAACCTGGCTGAGCCTCCTCACCCAAGTTGGCCTGCAAGCCTGTCCTCTGACCGTCCCCACCACCCACCCAGACCATGTCTCGTTTCTCTGGTTTCAAGAACTAGTCTGCTGGGCTGAACCCAACCCCATATGCAGTGTGGCTGCCCAGATATTCTGACCCATGACCCCCATTATTTATTTAGATAAATACTTTGCACCCATCATGGTCTTGGGAAATAAGTCAGAGATGGTTCCTGTCCTCTGGGAGCTGACATTCAGGAATGTGGAGTAAACAGCCACTAGTTAATTGCTTGACTACCATCATATAAGTCCTGCAGAGATTGCTAAGTTGGCAAGAGAGTTCATAACTGGGGCACAGATAGGGGCCTGGTCAGGAACTGAGGGATCAGGGCAAGACCCCTACCTTTGAGAAAGAAGATGGGGTGGCTGGATGTACTCAGAGGGGCTAGTGGACAATGTGAGGCCAGAGAGGTAAGCAAGGTCTGACCTTGAGGGCCCTTTGTAGATCTGGACTTTATCTTTGGAACAATGAGACACCTTTGCAGGATTTAGGTGGTGAATTATATGGGTGAAGAAAGGAAGGATACATTTGCCAACAAAGTCTAACTCATGCTGAGAATTAACATCTGCCTTTCTGGCTCTTGGTCCCTCTGAAACTGTAAACTTGTAGTCACTTAAAGGCTGTCACTTAAAAGGGTCATGATAAATGTGCTTGACAATGATGACTTAGCTCAGGCAGTCCTCTCCAAGTGGAAGTATTCACCCACCCCTGCCAGCAGCCTGGACCTGGAATGGCCTTCCTGCATGCCCCGCAGCACCAGGCCCAGTCAGAGAGGTGGGTTTGGGGGTAGGAGTTTGAGGACAGAGAAACAAGACAAAGAGTAGAGTTGTGCCAGGATCTCAAAACAGCTGATCCCTTTCATCAGGGGGCCCTGGGGAAGCAGTGAGAGATCCCTAACAGCACTCTTAGAGTCTGGCCTGACATGGGCCACTGAAGACTGAAGCCCTTGGTTCTTGAACCTTTTCCAGTGCATACAATGAGGGCCTTGCCTCAGGGGATCCACCAAGTCTCTTCTCACCCTAACATTCTGACATTTCCAACTGACTCCCTAAGAGGAGTGTTTTAGGGTGAACAGCTCTGAGGGCCACCTGGGGCCTGGAGAGAGGATGGAAAGGAAAAGGAGGAGTGTGCGATATCAACAAGCACTTCATGATCAATTGAATGGTGAGAAGGCAGCAAGGTAGAGAACAGTGGATGACATCAGCATGATTTTACCCAGAGAGTTCTGCTGCTGAGAGCTTGACTTGTCCCATAGTGAGTGAGGAAGATTGAAACACACACCCATGCATACACACAAACACACAGACACATATTCCATGCACTTCTTACTTAAGGGATTATTAACATTTATTTAAATTTACATCAGGAGATCACATTTTTTTAACTTGTGTGAATATAGCTTCCAAAATTGCAATAAAATGTGATTTTAAAAAACATCATCTAACAATGACTCCATTTAATATCAGTGATCAAAACACGTTAACTTGCAGCATGAGCAATAGATGCAATTGACTGTTCTGCCAAGTCTCTTTTCCTAGTATTTCCTACGTTACCACACATCTGCAAACATTCCCCCAAGCTAGTCCCCTCTAAGGAGTGGTGTGAGTGAGTTCCAGGGAGGGAGTTCCTGGGAAGTGCTCCTTACATGAATGTCTAGGGCTGCTTCTGAGTGTTAAAAAGAATGTGAGATAAAAAGAGATAATGTCTGAAATGAAAAAAAGTAGGAATCTCTAAACCAAATGATCAATTGTTGCCAGTTCTGCTCCCCGGCTATCATGAATTGATACCAAATTAACAAAAGAAAAACAAATTTATGTGTGCGTGACATGACCCTAGACAGTGGCCGGATCCAAGAATAACATGTGTCTAGATATCCTCCAGCTCCGTAGCGTACAGGCCCAGGCTTTGTGGCCTTGCCCCGCGATGGGGCTCTGCTTCCAATAGAGTAGGAGGTAACATTTCCATGCACTCCAGCTTGGTATTGTGGCTTGTGCCCTGGTTGGGACGTCGGAAAACTTCTAGAACCAGCCAGCTCTGCTCTTTATTATTTGTATGCTTTGGCCAAGTTTCCTAACCCACTAGAGTCTCTATTTCTTTATCTCTTAAATGACAGCAACAACTCAACACCCCGTGACTGAGGACAGACTTATGCTGGGCTGCACCGCGTGTAAGTTATGAAGCAGCCATCATCTCAGTGAGAGTGCAGCGGTGGATGTACGACCACCTGCGAGGTGACCCTCAACATTACAGCACCCTTTTCACCTAATGGGCACTTAAGAAAGGATTTTGTTGAGGTGAATATAAAAATGTGTCCAGATGTAAATGAAATAGACAAATATCTGGGTGTAATAGTTAATGTACTTAAAATCCCATATGCTATTTGTTAATTTATAAATACTGATTATTATGTTATTAGTTTAAATGATATAGTTAAACATCACATCCTAGGGAGTAAGGTCAATCAACAACACCTCAAAATGCTGCTGGGTGGAGCAAATGTGTTTATACTTCCTAGCACTGGCGGAGCAACCTCCAGCCATGCTCCCACACTTGACTCTGAGGAACATGCTGAATGAAAAATAGCACAGAGGACTCACCCATCCCCATCCCACTAAGCTGGTACTGCCGGCTTCCAGCCCACTGCCCTGTCTCCTCTTTCTATGGTTGTTCTTTTTTCTTTCCCCCTCTCCACCCAGCTGCCATCCCCCAGACAAGTCATTAACAAGATATCCTTGCCCTTTGTTCAGACTAGAGTCTTTCCAAAGAAACCTTACCAAGAACCAAAGACATAAAGACTGTAGCTGCAGAGCCCTCCACAGACTTCAGTGTCATTGTTCCCTTCTGCACTCTCGGGGAGCAGTAGGCATTTTCCTCTCCCAGGCTCAGCTTTGTTCCCTTCCACAAGCAGTCCCTATGGGATGGAGTGGGGCGGGTGTTGAGGGGCAATAATAGAAAGCTGATGGGATTTGGAAAAGGGAAAACTAAATTCAAATCAACCACTACCTCTCATTAAGACTTTGAGCACATACCTTCACCTCTCCATATACAGTAATGGAGACAAATCTCTTGGAAAATCTTTAAGGATTCCATGAGATCATATATCCAAGGTACTCAATACAGAGCCCATCGTTGTTAAGAGCTGTTGGGCCAGTTAACAACTATTAAGTCCCTTCTATTCTCTCCTGTATTTGCTGGAGTGGACAGTGAATGGGCAGGGGAGAGATGGTTCATTCCCCCTTTTTTAGGAATAACTTAACAAGACAATATTCAAAACAAATACTTGAACCACCCTATTACCTTTTTTCCAGTGAGAAAGTGGTTTGTTTGTTTTTTGTTTTTGTGTTTTGTTTTTTTTTTTACTTTTACCAAAAGAAATTTGTTTGGGCGATCTTCAGGTCTAGGGTTGGCTGCTTAGATTAGCATATGATCTGGAAAGGGCACCCACCTCCATGGTCCAAAGACATTCCTTGCTCTTTGAAGAAGATGAAGCAAGCACATAATTCCTCCCACATGTACAAGGTCTTTCCTTTCTCCGGACATTCTAGTGGATTTGTAGAAGTTACCACATTGACCATGAAACCCCTCGGTCTTAGACCTGGCATTTGTCTCTCCTCCAACTTATCCCCTTTATTAGCTGCTTCCTTGGGGAATATTTAATAGGGGATATTTAGCAGGCTTAGGGGTCATCTTGTCTATCAAAACCTCAGCAGGGGGCTCTGGCTGGCAGTTTATCCTTATCTGGATCCTGTAAGAGTTCTGCCACCTAGGTCTTCTGACCTGTCCCCCTCTCTTCTTCCTGGTGATGTCCCCAAACATTGGGTTTCCTCACCAGGATTCTTTTTGGCAGAACAATTGGCTTGAGTTTTTGCTGGACCTCTGGTTACAGGAGGATAAACGTGTTGAGAAGACCATAGATTTTGAACACTGCCCACTACCACCAACTTTTTCCTTCCATGCTCAGTGCCTGTGGCATTTGTAAAGTGTCCCCAGAGCCTTGTCATGGACTTGAACACATTTCACTGTGCCATAGGAAACTCCCCTTTCCCATTACCTCTTTAGACTCTGCAGAATTCACTGTAGCTCTACTTTCAGTAATACTAGCTAAAATTTATTGAGCACATTGTATGTGCCGGAAATAATTCTGAGCACTTTATATCCATTGTTTCATTTAATTCTTTCAACCATCTTGTAGGGTAGAAACTATTATTATTCACTCACTTTACAGAAGAGGGAACCACGGCACTAAGGTTAGATAATTCTCTTATATGGAAAGAAAGTGTCAGAATCATGATTAAAACAGCTAACTCCAGAACCTGTCTTTTTATGTCTATGCTCCACTGGATGTTATTGGGTCTTATCATGTTTGCCAGCAACTTCCTTTACCAAAGAAGAGAACTGCTTACTTCCTGTCCACTTGGTGAGTAGTGGGTACATGCGGCTGACTGTCCTTAGCATGGCACATGCAATGAGTATCAAGTAGTGTTTGGTAGGTAGATGGGTGAATGGGTGGGTGGGTGGGTGGATGGATGGAAGGATGGCTAGATGGGTGGAAGGGTGGATGGATGGGCAGATGGATGACAGGTGAATGGATTGGTAGATGGTTGGATATGTAGATAGATGGGTGGATGGATGGCTGGGTGGGCTACCATGTGATCTGAGATCTTTTGTACAGAAAAACATTTTGGAATATAAGAAACCCAGATAATCCAGAGCTACATACTCTCTGACTGTTGTGACTTTTGTTCTTTCTGTTTGCAAGAGGGGAAATATCTCTAGGTACCGAACCCCATAGAACAAATAGAACAACTGTGTTCCTACTAACAGTTATTTCCACCTGCATTTATTTTCTTAGCTGCTTCACACTAACCTTGGAATTCAAAACAACTTTTGAACTTGCTCAGGGAGGTTTGTTTTTTAGTAAGAATGGCTGCTCTCTGATCCAGGGGGGGTCCTGCAGCCCAAACCTTATTCAAAAACATCTGGCCATGGGATTTGTTGTTTGTGTCTAGAAGTTGTTCCGGAACAAGAAAACCCACATCTTCCAATCTACTGCTGCCAAACAGAGGCTAAGACTGAACACAGTGTGGCCTTTAAATGCAGACAATTTCATGGAAAAGGTGAGCTTGCAGGATGGGGATAAACTTAGCTTCAGGTCCTCTTCCCCCTTCACTTCCAGGTTCCCGCCCATGCCCATCATCATTCCAACCCTCATACAACTCCCAGACCCTGTTTCTTATTTCCTTGTTTCAGATGACAAACACCTTACTCTTGCTAAGGTGTTAGTGACTTCCTACTTTCCTTTCCTATCAGAAACAAGTTCCTCAGTAAATGAAATCAATAAATATATATAAAAAGCAATGGTAAACTCAAAGGCAGAGTCTCAACGTGCACCAGGCATGTGCTATCCCCTGGGCCTGTCATTCAGGCTTGTCTGTTCATTTGTGTGCTAGTCTGTGTATTCTTTTACTAATATTATTAAGTCAAATGGATCTTGAGAACAACTCAAGGCCACATTATTTTCTCATCGACTCTGGTTTCTCTAGAGTGGCTCTTCCTGTCCTACTCAGAATGAGGGTTTAGGGCACAAATGTGCTAATTGCTTTCACCAACCCCAGGACCCACAGCCCCTGTCTCACTGCTGTGTATGTAACTTACCAGACGTGGCCTGCCCTGCCCCTTACATGGGGTTCATTGGCCCCATCAGAGTGACCATAGGCCCTGACCTGGCCGTGAGGCCTTGGCTGCAATGTGCCTCTGACCAGACCCCACCTTCTCCTCAGGTGCTTGTACTACAGGAAGGTAGAATTACCGCCACAGGAAAGTTTTTAAGGTGTTGAGTAGCACATTTTGGCATGGGCATAAAAAAAGGGAAGGAAAATTATATTGTCTCTGTTTGGTCTTTCTCTAAGCTTTTCAGTAAACTCTATATGCCCAGCTCTGATCTTTTTGTCTGCTGTGAGCTAAGATTACAGGTAAACTCTGTGAACTTTCTGCATGAAAACTTATATTTAAAAAAACACCAAGTTCTTTGTTTAATGCTCCAAATCCCATTTTTGTCATTGATATGACAATGCTAAATTTAGTTGTCATATCCAATTAGCCTATTTAATGTGAAAACAAATTAAATCTTTATGCCCATGAACTGTGGACAGACCTGCCCACTACAGGTATGTCTCAGTCACTGGCAATTATTTATGCTGGGTCTCATACTCTTGTTTAATTCTGATGGGAAAATGATTAGAAGGAGGGAAAGCAGGGAGAAAGCAGTCAGTGTGGTGCCTGCTTGAAGATTGGAGAAAGGCCTTCTGTCTTCCAGGTGGATACAGTGTCACCGGGCACACAGCTCAGTTAGCAGCCCCTATAGGTCCCTCAGCAGGTGGTGTGTGAGGCAGCTCCATCCCTGACCAAACAGCTTTGCGGAGAGGGTCTCTGCCCCGCTCTGGGTAAACTCAAAGATAATCCAGAGCTACATACTCTCTGACTGTTGTGACTTTTGTTCTTTCTGTTTGCTATCTTAGCTCTCAGAATGCCCGTTTCAAATATGCCCACCACAGACCTGAGCACAGCAGTGATGTCGGTGATGGAGCATAAGGATGACGAGTTAACAGGCTGACCAATCTCCCTCTTTTTACTCAGAGGCATCCATCGTCCATGCCCACTCAGCAAAAAAGGTACTGGATCTCACCGCACACAAACTGCAAATTTCTCTGAAGCCATCCATTTGAAACAGCTCTTAGATATGTAAAGCATAATTGACAGAAACTCAAACCTAGAGGCATCCTTGAGAGGCCATCTGTGTCACTCTCTGGCCTTTAGGCAAAACCACCTATAAACTTTCCCAGCACCCCTGGCAGCCAATGGAAAGGTTGCTGGTTTACTAGTAAGTCTTCCTTGGGAAAAGATTTTAATGGACTCTGAGGACTTCCAGAATGCTTGTATTTTTTAAAATTTATTTATATTTTTTGTTAATATCTCACCTGAGGATATTTTTTCCCATTGATTTTTTAGAGAGAGAGGAAGGGAGGGGAGAGACAGAGAGAGAAACATTGATGTGAGCGAGACACATGGATTGGTTGCCTTCTGCATGCGCCTGGACCAGGGCCAGGGACTGAGGCTGCAACCGTGGTAGATGCCCTTGACCGGAATCGAACCTGGGACCCTTCAGTCTGCGGGCCGATGCTCTATCCACTGAGCCAAAAATACAGGTAGGACTGTATTTTTATTTTTAATTATACTATACAAAAAGAGAAACATTCTCTGTAAAGTCAGACGTCAGCACCTCACCCCCACCACTATCACCCCTTCCTCCTCCTCTTTGATTTGGCCCCTGGGGAGCCACTCGGAGAAAGTGATAAATGAGCAAGAAGGTGTTTAAGGTCTGTTCTCAGGTAGACACCTGTGAGGAGGTAAAGGAAGCAGGACTGGGCAGAGGTAGAGGCTGGACCGCAGTGCAGTTGTTAGTGGCTTAGTCGGACAGAAAATGATTCTCAGGAAAGGACTGTGATTGGTGCAGGTTGGGTCCTGTGCTGACTCTTTGGTCCAATCACTGTGATCTGGAGATGAGTGATTCTGATTGGCCAGTTTCCAGTCACATGGCCACCAATACCAGGGTGATGGAAAAGCTTGCTAAACAGTCAAGAACGGTAGCCGACACACACACACACCTTCAAAGCTATCTACCTCTCAAAATTGCTGAAAAGATTAGTGCAAATATATAGTAAATGTGTCTAATAGAGAGCCTAAAAGGAGACACTCAATAAACTATCATTATTCTTTCTTCCATTGGGGTCATCAGAACTAATACAAACAACCTTTTTTTTATTCAAGTCTTGGGGAAAACAGATGCTGATAAAATCAAAATTGGCTCAAATCTCAACCCCAAATTTGAACTGAGCCTGAACTTTTCTGAAGAACTGAGAATACTTAACAGACATTTTTCTCCAGCTAAGCTAATCTGTGCGTCCTTATATTGCCTGAGCCAGAATGGGCCTGGATCACCAGAACCATCATCAGGATGCTTATCTCCCTGACAGCTTCAACGGTCTGAAAGTATTTCCCAAGACAGACAGTCACTAGTGTTTTTCTGACCTTTTCAGAGAGCCAGAGCATTTGGATGAAGTGGGAAAAAATTCCTGTCTCTGAACTGAATATCAGCTTCTTGTAGGGTCTTGTTCTAAGGATGGATCTTGTATGTCCTTCCCGCCCTTCAAAACTGTAGCGTTCTCCAAAGCCTCATGAAGAATTAAGGACAGAGAGTTCTTGGCCCTCGGTGACAAGCCCATAACCTCTACTCCCCCGCTCCAGCGCTACACTGTGGCCAATTGGATGTCTGGATGTTCCCCGAACCACAGACACCCTGCCCTCTGCATCCTTAACATGCTGTTCCTCTGCGAAGATCATGCTCTTCCCACTTTCCACCTGCATAACCAACCCTTCGAATTCTGCCTGTTTTTCAATGACATCTCTTCCAGGAAACCTTTCCTACCCCTTCAACAGCTGTGGTCTTGTGGTCTTGACTCCCTTTAGTCCCCTTATAGAATATACATTGTGCCTTATGCTATGTTAACCTGAATGATAAGCTTCACAATTCAGTTACAGGGCATTTATCCAGAACTTAGCATGTTCTCTACCAGGTACTGGAGATGGAGATGCATGAGATGAAATTAACCCAGTCAACATAGGGCTCTTAGCAGTCTGGGTATTACGTATTTCAAATCATGAATTTCCAATTTGAAAATTCCAATTTTGAAATTGGAATTCTGTCACTACCTGCTCATAGCTTTGGTGTCCTCAACTATAAAATAAAAGTTTTGGACTCCATGGTCCCTGGAGGGCCTTTCTCACTCAGCAATGAGTCACCCTTATATTCTACTGTCACCTGGTCAGTACTTCCAGTGGTCACTTTGCTCCTCATTTTATCATCCATCAAGAGAGCATCCATCTGAGCTTCAGATAATTTTAAGCAGAACTTTGGAATAAATAGGTAATTAGCATATCTAAGTTCACTGAACATGGTCAGCATGGTGGTCAAGTCAGAGACAAGTCACACCCTTAATCTAGACCTCAATCTGTAACATGGGATGGTTGGAGTAGGGGCTACTAAAGCCCCTTCCTACTCCAACATTTATGATTCATAGTCATTCTCTGTCTTGGTCCCACAAGAAGCATATGATGTTCTATAAGGTCGTGGCTGCTAAGCCAACTGGCAGCAGGAAACAAATGCTGTCACTCCCAGCCTCACCCAGGAAGATGAACTAAGTTTTGAAAAAGAGGCTGTGACTGAGTCCAGAAGGTTTGGTTTTCAGTCACTGGCCCCATCCTCAGCATAAGTTTGCTGTGGGAACCAGTTGAACAAATTTAATCTCTGGAGAAGAAAGTAGCCAACATTACTCAATTGAAAAAACTCACCCTCTTCCCTCATCTCCCAGCCCCCTGTCTCTGTTGGCTCCCTCCAGGCCTGGCCACTTGCCCGTGTGTTCAATGAACACTTCCTATCTGTGCCACCATGTGGATTCCACTCGACTCAGCATGCTTATGGTCAGGTACCCATCACCCAAAGAACCTGCTGTAAGATGGAAAATTCAGTCAGTTCAGATTTTTTCCGAACAGAGAAGAAATTTGTAAAACAGACTTCCTCTTAGCTTACTATGTAACCATGCTTTCCATCTTTCTGTAAAAAATGCTGGTGGACACCCCATGTCAGGAGGCTGCACCATGCACTTTGCTCCCACCAGCTGAGCTCGGTGCTGACCAAGAGCCAGCTATGCTTATCCCCCAGCCCGTTATTAGCAGTCATCCTTGGAACTGCGAGGATGCAATTTAGGTGAATATTATAAATCAGTTAAGTACGAGTGCAAAGAAGAGAGTTGTTGGTTATATAGAAACCAAATTAATGCTTAGTAAGGAGTAAACAAAACTAAATTCCTAAAAATATTTGCAGTCTACTTTTGGCATATGGAATAAATATTGGTGTTTGTTGAAAAATAATACAAATATAGAAATATTCTGCACTCAGGTTGCTCTGTAGCATCCATATCTTCTTGTTCCACTTTAAAGAAGCCATAATTAAAAATTGTGGATGAGACATTATGGCTGTAGTCTATGTAGAAGAAAACACAAATGCCCATCAAAAGGACCCATTCTCAAAAGAAAAAAACAAGCCTTAGCCCAATATCAAAACATTGGCTAGCATTATAGGTTGTAAGTTAAAATACAATATATATGTTTGAATCAGCTCTGCTACTTTTTCAGTATTAGACCTAAGAAGATTTCAGCTGTACATAGATGATCATCATTTTACAGCTTCGGACTCAAATATTTTGTGGAGTTTTTAGTTTACATTGAGATCTTATTATTATTATTTGAGATCTATTATTATTATTATTATAAAACTTTTAAACATATATAAAGAAAAGTAGAATGAACATCCATATCCCATCATCCAAATTTGCCATCCATACTTTGTCCCTTTCTGATGTGTTTTAAAGCAAAATTTAGACATCATGTCATTTCATTCCTACTTACTTTAGTAGATATCTCTTTACAAATATGGACATCTTCTTATCTACCTACACCATCATCATGACTAACATAATTAGCAGCAATTCTTTAGTGTCATCTGATACTTTATGCATACTCAGTTTTCTCAGAATGCCCCCAAAGTGTCTTTTTACTGTCAGTTTGCTCAAATCATGATACAAATACAATGCACACATTATATTTGGCTATGTCTCTTATATGTTTTTAAGTTTAGAACAATATCCCTTTACCTTTTTCTTTCTGCTATTAACTTGTTGAAGAATCCCTGCTTTTATAAAGAGAGGTGTGAGAATTTCAAATAATAGCAATTGACAAGGCGTTAGTGGTGAGGAATCGCAAAAAATGCCAGAATGGACCCAAAATTTCTCAGGGTGGTCAGGGAACTGACCTGGAGAAAAGTTTTCACTCTCCTTGGAGTGACAAATGAGCAGAAGGCAGGGGACTGGGTTGAAAGATGAAAGGTTTTAAAGTTATGAAATAGTTTTAATCTCGCACAAACAGAGGTTGAAATCATCAAGGAAATGCAAATCAAAACCACAATGAAATAGTACTTCAGACCCACCTGGATGACTATCAACAGAAGAACAATTGTTGCTGAGGGTGTGAAGAAACTGGAACCCTCATACATTGCTGGTAGAAATGCAATGGTACATTAAAATGTACCTTGGAAAACAGTCTGGCAGTTCCTCCAAAGATTAAACATAGACTTTACCATATGACCAGGTGATTCTTCTCCTTGGTCTATATCTAAGAGAACTGAAAATGTAAGTCCTCACAAAAACTTGTGCTTGAGTAGATTATTCATAATAGCTAAAAAGTGGAAGCAACCCAAATGTCCATAATGAATGACTCAATTAATGTGGTATATTCACACAATGGAATATTATCTATATACCAGAGGCCCAGTGCACAAAATTCGTGCATGGGGAATGGTCCCTCAGCCCAACCTGCACCCTCTCCAATCTGGGAACCCTCAGGGAATGTCCTACTGATGGCTTAGGCCCACTCCCCATGGTTCTCTGCTCTCTGCAAGGCCTGCCTGCTCCACACCACGGCGATGGCCAAGCAGGCCCTGCTGTCTGCTGTCAAGCTGCGTGGCTGCTCTTGCCTCCTGGGACTGGCGGTGGTCCCGGGAGCCTGCGGGTGTGGCTTGGCGCAGCTGCCCTCGCCTTCTGGGGAGGCAATGGTCCCGGGAGGCTGCGGGCTTGGTGCCTGTCCCCAGGACTCAGGCCACTTGGTGCCTGCATATGCAAATTAACCCGCCACCTTTGTTGGGTTAATTTGTATACTCACTCCTGATTGGCTGGTGGGTGTCACGGAGGTATGGTCAATTTGCATCTTTCCTCTTTTATTAGTGTAGATATAAAAGCCTAAGCGGCCTTTACTACCGAATGACTGGAGTGACCAGAACGACTGGAACGACTGGTCGCTATGACACACAATGACCACCAGGGGGCAGACGCTCAATGCAGGAGCTGCCCCCAACCTGCAGGCCCCGATCACCAATGGGGCGTGCTGGCCAACCTCCTGGTCCCCAGGCTGGAATGGGGAACCAGGGATGGGTGGTGGCAGATGCAGCCCCTTTCCTAGGGGTGCCGAGGGCTGGCTCCCTCCTCAGGGCTGGCAGCCAACATCCCGGGTCCCGCCACTGACCCTCCCCCAGGCCAGCAGGCCCCGATTGTCTGATCGGGGCTGGGCCCCAGGCTGGGACAAGGAACCAGGGGTGGGTGGTGGCGGATGCAGGTGTCGAGAGAAGGAGGAGGCGGGGAGGTGGGGAACCTGATTGGTCCTGATTGCTGGCCAGGCCTAGGGACCCCACCTGTGGATGAATTTTGTGCACCAGGCCTCCAGTTTACCATAAAAAGGAATGAAGTACTGGTACATCAGGAATGAACCAAATAAAAATATTACGCTAAGGGAAAGAAAAGACACCTATTGTATGATTCCATTTACATGAAATATTCAGAATTGTCAAGTCTGTAGTGACAGAAAGCAGATTAGGACTGAGGGATTGGAAGACTGGAGTGGGTGATGGCTAAAGGGTGTGGGATTGGTGGGGGAGTGTTGGTGATAAAAATGTTTGAAATTAGGTAGTGGTGCTAGTTGCATAGTCCTGCGAATATAGCAAAAGTCATTGGATTGTATAGAGAGTGAATTGTATGGTATATGAATTATATCTCAACAATGCTCTTCAAACATAAAGTGTGACTCAGTGTCAGTGAGGGCCACGGAGGGAGACAGCTCCTCTGCTGGTTCCTACCGTTTTCAGGAGGGGATTGTTTTGTATTATGAACCAGACAACCTTTTGACCCTCGTTTTAGTAACACTGTGAAAGGAAACCCAAGAGGAACAGAAAGGAGCATTCATTTTCATTTTCGCCCATCTGACACTGGGCTGACCGCGCTTCCTCCCAGGCCTGCACGCATTCTCCTTTCCTCTTGCCTTTGTGGAAGACAGTGACATGCAGGTCCAGCTGCTTCACATGTTGGGGAGCATAGAGACAGGGGGCGCCGTTGGTCAGCCACACTGCCACCACAGCCTCCTCGCCCCGGAGAAAGCGGGAAACAGCCAGGCAGCCAGGGCAGTCAGGTGGAGTGAGAGTCTGCTTCCACAGGGTTCAGCATGGGGCTCGGCCTGAAGGCTGGGGCAGGTGGGCAAGGGCAGCACGAGGTTCTGGCTGAGGGAGAGTGGGATGTTGGTGTAGAAGTTTCCTTGCCTGATTTCGAAATCTTCAGGCTGTTCAAACTGCCGTTCTTGTCAGAAATGGACATCTGCCCAACCCACACATCTCCGATTGCCCCGAGCTACAGGATCCTGCGCTCCTTTGGCAAAGGAGAAGCGTGTGGGCCACTGAAATTTCAGAGCCTCTGGGTCTGCAGAAAGGCCTCGGGTTTTTGTGTGTTAACAGGGAAAGCTCCATTTACGGAAGGGCGGCGTGGGTGGGCAGGCCACATTCCCAGGAGTCTCTGAGGGCTCCCCGGGGCAGCAGCAGGCCTTTCAGGCCCCCTCCCTCCTTGCTCCCATTGCTTCCAAATCCTCATCCCACTCAGGGGAAATGTGGCCACAGGCCACAGCTCCTCCTTGCAGCTCCAAGGGAACAGGTGAATAAACAGAGAGAAGACAAATATCAGTAAGAAAAACACAACTTAGCCCTAACCGGTTTGGCTCAGTGGATAGAGCTTCGGCCTGCGGACTCAAGGGTCCCAGGTTCAATTCCGGTCAAGGGCATGTACCTTGGTTGTGGGCACATATCCAGTAGGGGGTGTGCAGGAGGCAGCTGATCGATGTTTCTCTCTCATGGATGTTTCTAACTCTCTATCCCTCTTCCTTCCTCCCTGTAAAAAATCAATAAAATATATTTTTAAAAAAGAAAAAAGAAAAACACAACTAAAAGCTCATGTTTTCAGGGAGAAGAATACCGACAAAACATCAGTGGTTGTCTGGAGCCCCCACCCTAGATGCTAAAGAAGTGCCTTCTTATACCCTGGAGCTGACACTCCATCTCTCGTTCTTCTGGTTTCCAGCGCTGTGACCCCTTGAACCATCCTCTGTGCCCAGCACCCAGGAGCTGGTCTTTGTATATCTCACCCCCAACATTTCTCCTCTGTCCCCTCCATCAGATACAGAGGAGACACCTTTATAAATGTAAATTTTTCTTACAAAAGAATTACTTCTACATGGTTTTTAGAGTTTCTCTTGTTTCTCAAAATTATCAGTGCAAAATAATTCTTTTGCCAAAGAGACATATTTTGGGTGACATATTTTGGTCTTCTGCGACAGATAGGTAGAAAGAGATTTATTGTAAGGAATTGGCACATGAGGTTATGGGAGGCTGACAAGTCCCAAGATTTGCAGGATAAGTTGGCAATCGGAAACCAGGAGACTTGATGGTGGAGTTCTAGTCAGAAATCCAACAGGGTCAAGACCAGGAAAAACTGATGTTCTAGTTCAAGTCGAAAAGCAGGAACATAGCCAATGTCTCAGTTTGAGGAAGAAAAGAATTCTCTGCTACTTGGATAAAGGTCAGCTTTTTTGTTCTATTCAGGCCTTCAACTGATTCGATAGGGCCCACCTACATTAGGGAGAGCAATCTGCTTTACTTAGTCTATTGATTCGAATGTTATTCTCATCCATAAACACTGTCACAGAAACACTCAGAACAATGTTCGCCCAGATATCTGGGCACTTGTGGCCCCGTGAAGGTGACACATAAAATTAACCCTTTCCAGTCTCTCATGGAACCTCCTGGGCAAACCTAGGGCAGCTTTCTCCAAAATGTGTGCTGCATGGAGCCTAGTCTTGAGAAATACTCTGGGGGGGGGGGGGGGGGGAGGGAGAGAGAACACCTCTAGGCTCAATTATATTTAGAAAATATGATATAATATATTCCTCCCACAGCCCACCTCCACCTCTTAGAAATTCTTAAAGTGTACTAGCTGATAAGAAGAGAAAGGTCCTGCAATTAAGACAACTACTTAATGCTATTTATCTCAGTAGCTCTCAGAACAGTGGAACCCAGCTTGGGAAAGGCTGCTTCAACAATGGTTTTGAGGCTTTGCGGGATGTCTGCACCTCATGGGGAACTTAAAAAAAAAATGTTTTATTGTTTTTTAGAGAGAGAGGAAGGAAGAGGGATAGAGAGATAGAAACATCGATGAGAGAGAAACATCATCAATCAGCTGCCTCCTGGATGCCCTCCTTCTGGGGATGGAGCCCACAACCCGGGCATGTGCCCTGACCAGGAATGGAACCACCATCTCTTGGTTCCTGGGTCAACGCTCAACCACTGAGCGATGCCGGCTGGGCACGGGGAACTTTTTAAGTGCCGCTTTTCACACTCCGACTGTAGTGGGATCTGGAAGTCCATATTCCTAAAAGATCCCTGGACTGCTCTCTGTCCTGTGTGTGGATTGGTGCTGGGAACCACTGCTTCAGACCTGGGGGGAGGTGAGGGCAGGGCTGTTCCATTTGGCAGTTATCCCATTCACTGAGGTATGTCCAGGGAAGGGAGGCCACTGCCAATTCCACAGAAGTCCCCTCTCCTTGGCCTGGCCCCTGCTTCGGTGAAGGCAGCGTCAAGCTTCCCCTTTCTTGAGTCGGCCCATCTTCTTTGCAAGGCAATCGGGGAAGGCTGCTCACTTTTGGAACCTTTTACAAACCACAGGGAGGCAGCAGAATTGAGAATAATAAATAAAGGTGCTGAGGTGCATACCAAGGAGCGGCACACAGTGGTGGGTCTAAGGCCTCGCCTGGCCTTCTAGGTCCTGCCCAGCCCTGCAGCCTCTTTCTGTCCTGGGCACAAAATTGTGTTTGTCTCTCACACTAAATTGTTTTACACCTTTGTGCCTGCCCTCACTACTCCCTCTCCTTATACCCCTTAACGTGATGCCCACCTTTCTTTACTTGGATGGCTCTTCCCCCAAAGTGCAGGCCAGGTATTGTCTTCAGGAAATTTTCTGAGTTATCAGATCGAACCCAGGACTCCTCCTCTGCACTCCCACAATGCCAGCGCCACGTCCCATTTTAGCATTTATTGCATATGTGCTGAAATGATGTGTTTATGAGTCCCTACCTTCCCCACCCCCAACCCTACCCACCTCTACTTTAAAAATGAGTGTGTGTATAAAATGGGAGGTTTCATTTCATGAATATTTTGCCTAACAACGTATCATTTCTTATTACAAACTGCCCACTTATCCTTAATTCGCAAGTGGAATTTGCTGAGTCCCCACAAACTCGTGATTTCCAAACCACTCTCTGTCCTCCCTTCCCTCTGTGAAGGGTGAGAGCACCTCCACTAGGGCTCATCATTTAAGGTCAGGGAGTGTGTCTGAAACGTCATCTCTCCCCTGGAGTCTAAATAGTAACCATCAATGGAAGTGAACTGAACTGCTGAGGACCTCTTAGGAAACAGAGTCCATCTATGTGATTCATTATCTTCATGGTCTTGTATCCAGAAACCTAAGCCAATAATTTTCTTTTTCAGGCTTCTACACCCAGGACTCAGAGATTTTTAACCCTTTACCAGGGGGAAGAGAAGGTAGTTTGTTTGGAAATCATGAATTTGTAGGGGCTCAGCAAGTGCCACTTAGGAATTCGGGACAAGCAGGGCAGTTTGTATTAAGAAATGACACCAATTTTTAGCCAACATGTTCATGAAATGAAACTTGATATTTTGCCAAAGTAAAGAAATGAATAAATACAATTTAAAGGGGGGGGGGAGCTTTTTTCCTATTTATTTTCTTTGCTTGCTCAATTCTCTCACTTCCATGTGGAACTTGGATGTCTGTAAACTGACCAACAGTATGAGTCAGGGCCCATAGGAAATCAATAGCCCTTGTAATTGGAAGTGAATTGTAATTGAGAAGACCATTTACAAGCTGAGATGGGGCTATTCTTGTCCAGGGAACATGATAGGGGATGGTGGGGCCTTAGGTAGAAGGCTGCAGTGGCAGACAACCCATGGCCGAGAAGGGAGCTGGGGGATAAAGGCCCAACCTCACTTTCATCCAGCCTTCCAGTCTCTGTGGGGCCTCCTTGGCTAACCCAGGCAGAGGTCATGGACAAAGGAGCCTGTTGATGAAAATCTTCAGCCTCCTGGGCCACAGGACATATGGAAAGGGAGGAAAATCTGCTGGAAGGGGCAAGCGGAGACTATCCAGTGCACCAGCCCTTGATTAAAAAACATTCTCCTTTACTTAATGTCCAAATCACAGCAACTCTGAGCCTCCACTTCCCCAAATTAGTCTTTTTCCCTCAACCCCTGAAGAGGGCACCTGCACCAAGTTTCCATCGGTCATACACAAATCCAGGCCCTTGCTGCCTCAGGCTTTTGGCAGGATATGTGCTTCTGAATTATATTTGTTATTTTAAAATCTTAGTTCACATGGACTAAGAGAGGATAACTTTAGAGATTATTGGGACTTCCTGGCCACCTAATCTACCAAAGTCACAGATCTAGCTGTCTTCTCAAGTAAAGCTACTCCCACCACCTTCCCAGGTCATGATATAATAGTATACAGTAATCTCCCTTAATCCGTGGTTTCACTTTCTGAGATTTTAGTTATCCATGGCAAATCGCCATGTGAAAATAGTAAAGGAAGATTCCAGAAATAAGCAATTCATCAGTTTTAAATTGGCACCATTTAGGGTAGAGTGATGAAATCTCACACAATCCCACTTCCTTTGTCCAGCATATCCACCCTGCATATGGTACTTGCCCGTTAGTCATGCAGTAGTCTTCTTGATTATTAGATCAGCTATCAGATACTTTGAGAGACAGAGAGATATAGAGACCACATTTATATAACTTTTATTACAGCATATTATTATAGTTATTCCATTTTATTATTGTTAATCTCTTACTGTGCCTAGTTTATAAATTACACTTTAACATAGGTATGTATGTATAGAAGAAAACATAGCATATGCAGGGCTCAGCATTATCTGTGGATTCAGGCATCCACAGGGAGTCTCGGGATGTATATCCCACAAATAAGGGGAGACCACTGTACTAGATTTCTGGAGCCATTTAGAAAAAGAGCTACTTCTGGGTCATTTTACTAAACATTAAATTAGGAAATGTCTCTATGTTATAATCAGAGGATGATGATGGATCAGATGCCTAGTTTCTATATGAATTAAATATAAGGAAGATAGGAAGCATGAAAGTAAATAAAAAATTGTTTCGAAGTCATGGGAGAAATTTTGCTTTCAAAATTTCACACCCATTTTAGATAAAGCTAGGGTCATTTCTTAATCCAAATGGCATTGCCTACCCTTACATAGAACTGGTTTTGAGCTTTAGAGTTGGATTATCTAAGCATCATCTATTATTACTAATCTTGCCTTGAACTCAAATACTACATGGGATTGGAATGAACTTGTGAAATTTATTGGCAATTTTCAGACACCCCCCAGAGTGGTATAAATTAGCACCTGGGAACATTTGTTATGCCAAAAATTATACCTTTTAAAGTCTAGGGCCCCAAATCCTGGTGTTAAGATTTCTGGTTCTATAGACACTGGCAGCAATTCTCAGAACTATCTTGGCTGACTTCTGAGTGTTCATCAATCAACTTCCACTTCCAACAGGATGCTAAACAAAAAATTTTTTAAATACATTTTTATTGATTTCAGAGAGAGGAAGGGAGAAGGAGAGAGAGATAGAAACAACAATGATGAGAGAGATTCATTGACTGGCTGCCTCCTGCACATCCCCTGGTGGGGATCGAGCCCGCAACCTGGGCAGGTGCACTGACCAGGAATTAAACTGTGACCTCCTGGTTCATGGGTAATTGACACTCAACCACTGAGCCACACCAACTGGGCAAACAAAACATCTTAATTTTCATGATGATATGTCTTTTTTTTTAAAAAAAAGGGTTTATGAAGCTACTGCTAATTAAAAAAAATAAATGGTGTCGGGCATGGAGTCTAACCTACCAGCAGCATAGCTATGTAGGAAAGACAGCTGTCTGTTGTCCTGGAGTTTTGCAAGCGTTTTTATACATCAAATAGAGGAGAGAAAGCTATTAGTCATTCTGAAAAGATCTACATTAGCTATTGACAAAGGGGAGGAGAGAAGGTGAGCAGGGCTAGTTCTGAAAACCTTATGGCAGAGTGCAAAGGGGGAAGGGTCCTCCCCTGTGGATCAGCTGTGGGCTGATCATGTGTAAATAAGAAACGGAGGTTCCTGAGGGTCTATGGTGCCTGGCTATTCCCTCTTTTGGAAAATCACAGAAATAGCCACTTGGGAATTAATCCTAAATTCCAACTAATGTATAGGAACGTGAGCAGTCTTTTGTCAGAGCTGGTCTACATCTATTCACAGGCTGTTCTCCCACTCTCCAGTCTCTGTCATTTTAATTTAGAACATCTCAGAATTGTTTTCTTGACAAGGGTGTGGTAAAATACTGTTTCATTTGTATCCAAAGCCAGAATGTCTTTTAGGATGTTTTTCCTGGAAGAGTGGCAGGTGGAGAGGAAATGCTGGATGCTTCTAACATCACCTACTCCTGGTCACAAACTCTTTGGATATGAAAACATTGGGGGAGTGTATTAGAATGTTTGCCTTTAAATGACTGATAATCTTGAGTTAGAAAGCCTTATACAACAGGGGAAAATTCTTATTTCACATAACAAAATACCATGGGATAGGATGGCTCCTTCAGGTTATCAACTTGTGGTTATCAAATGACAGCCACTGCTATACATATCACATGAAAACACAAAAATGTCAAAAGAAAAACGAATTTTTCTCAGAGTCCTCCAGCAGGCTCTTTTTATTTATTTCTTACTGGTCATGGTTGTATCAGGCTTAATCTATTACCAGCAAGAGGAACAGGGTCACTTGGATTGGCTTCACTGCATCAAGATCCAACCTCTGTAAGCTGGCAATGGTCCCAGCCCACCCAGAAGCCCAGATACCTGGCCAAGGAGGGGGATACTGCATGGAATTAGGGTTCATTTAGGAAGGAGGGTGAGCACCTGTCCAGGTGGGGAGGCAACCCAACAGTGCCCACTGCAGGAATGTAGCCACATGCTTGAGAAAATGCCACAGGTTTGAAAACCCTGGTAGAATGGAAGGTGAAAGACAAACAAACTCGGAGAGAAGCATGGGCACTCCATCTTGTTCCCGTAATCTCTATGTTGTAAAAACTGCTGTTTGAAATTTTCCACTAAACATAGATGGTCCTTTGTTCTGTGAATTAACTCTGCTATTCTTGGCTTCTGTAAACACGCTTGCTTGAATAATAGAGAAAATAAGCTCAATTATCTGGCCTTGCGGGCTGCTCTGCTGACGTAAGGATCTGGTCCGTCCCTGGCTACTCCCATGCCATTTTTGTGTGTCTTTTAGTTATCTGAATTGTGTTGTGCTCAAGGTTACTGAATTGTGCTGTGCTCAAGGCTACAAGCTTCCTGCAAAATTTCTCCCAGTACATAGGGCTCTTTGTAAAGCCTACATACAAAAGGTCCGGAAGCCCCATATTTAGGAGACAAAGAAAGCGGGAGGGTATAAAGGGAAAGCTTCCTCCATGTTGCTTTGCTCAGACTCTGGAGATAACTCAGCGTAATCAAGACTCCAAATTTGGCTTACTGATTGTTTAAGGCTGATTTACAATATAATAGGCAGAATGTTTTGTTAGGGATGCTTCTCTCTGGTCTTCATTCTCCACACGAGTGAGGGGAGCTCTGTTCTAGGAAACTGGTTAGAAAACAGACACAGACAAACCTAATGTTTGCCCTTTATATTTTCATCTGTATAAGTATCTTCAAATACGGATCTAAAATGTAGTTAAAAACATGGAGCAGGTAGAATTCTCAATGTCAAGCACTCAGATCCTCTCTAGTTGTGCTGTATGCTTTCCCGGGAATGGTCTTCTAGGTGCTGACTCATTAGGCAGCTATGTGTCAGACCACTTGTACAGTTCTCAACTGGGAACATGTTCTGCACCTATGCGGAAGCTAGGAGCTCTCACAATGTCACAACTGTCTTCAGGTGAAAGGACGTTTGCCTCTCTGGGTCACACCTAGTCCTGCTGCCACTGATGGCTGGAGGACTGCTATTTCAGGAAGTCTAGACTTGTTATCCTGCCCCAAGCACACACCTGCCCACTATGTGA
This sequence comes from Plecotus auritus, assembly GCF_963455305.1. Classification (NCBI taxonomy): domain Eukaryota; kingdom Metazoa; phylum Chordata; class Mammalia; order Chiroptera; family Vespertilionidae; genus Plecotus; species Plecotus auritus. Next base: position 75,428,778 of record NC_137771.1, read on the forward strand.
CTCAACCATCAAAGAGCCAGCCGATAGCCACCTGGCCTCCCACCCCAGCCTGCTCTTGAGAGTCACTCACAGCCCCCCTTTCCCCATTCTTGTCCCTTTTATCACCTGAGGTAGGACTTCTAATTCTTGTGTTTAAATGATAAGAGTGGGTTTTGGTCATGTTTAGGTACAGACCAGTAATTTTGTAGAAACACAGGTTACTGAGATAAATGAGTGATCTCTCCAGCAAAATTGTCAGTTCTTTCACGAGTAAAGGCAACATTTTCTTAACCAAGGGGCTATTGGCTGAGTTCAAGAGGCAGCAAGCAAATTCCACCTTGAAAGCATCAAAAATTAAACTTAGCTACATCCAAAGTCACCAGTGGGGGATATTATTATTAATTGGGGTCCTCATGATGTCACTTGTTAAATATATGAATGTGTCCATCAGTAACAAGTGGCCTGTCCACTGGTAGCACATGGCCTGTTGGGTTAAAGTCCTGTTGTGGCAGGCTACTCTTCCTTCAAGGCTCTGACAGGTCCAATCCTTTTACAAAAATTCCTTCCTACTCAGAGAGGCAGTACTGTGCAAAGGTTAAGGATGTGAGGCTAGAGTTACTGCATTCAAATCCTGGGTCTGCCACTTAGCTGGAGTGGGAGCGTAGGCAAGTTGTTTCATATCTGTGCGCACACGTCCTCACCTACGAAATGGCAGAATAAGGGGGTCTGCTTTGTAAGCATGCCGTGACTGTTACATGTAAAGTAATTGGTGTGTAGCAAGTGCTCAATAAATTAGCTATTTTTTTTTAATGTTTATACCCTTTAACTCACAAATTCGGCTTCTAGAAATTCATGCTAAGAAAGTAATTATGGATTTATATAAAAACTATTCCTTCAACAATTTGTAGAATATTAAAAACCTGGGTATAGTCTAAGTACCCAAGAATGGGGAATTGGTTGAATAAATTATAATATTTCCATAAAATTAAACACTATTCAATAATTAAATACCAACATATCTCTAGATATGACATGGAGTGATATTTATGCAATATGCTTAATAAGTGATACAAACAAAAATATAAGATAATATGCATAGTAGATATAGTGTTTATAAAAAGGATGACATATAAGTATGAAGGAAAAGGGTATTCCAGATGTTGATAGTGGTTAGCATTTTAGGCTTTTTCTTATGTATGATTTTAATTTTTCTATAATTACAAGTAATCCATGTAAAAATGCATAGAATCTCAAAGTGTCTTATATTATTCACATCTGAACTTGGCTGACAGACCCTAACCTGGATTTGTGCTCAGGAAACTATAGCAAAGCTGTTCTAAGAGTGGGTACCCCGGCAAGGGCAGCTCACCCTTGAGCGGGCCTGGTGACCCATGAAGTGTGAGGGGCTCTGCCCAATAAGGGGACAGTGAATGTCAGGCGGAGCAGCTTTTTTGAGATCTAGACAACAGAGGAAGAAATGAGGTGGGCAGCCTGGCAGATGAGAATAAACCAGGACCTCAGAGATGGGCCCGAGACTCTACAAGAGAGGGAGAAAAGGAAAGGAGGCTCCCAGTGCTGCCTTTGGCTCCTGATGGCTTGCTGGTCCTTGGACCAGTGTTAGTCCACAGAGGTCTTCAACATCAACCCTAATTTCTGAGAGTACTTTTGAGCAAGTCTCTGTGTCTTAGCAAAAACAACACTGAACTGCCAGTTCTCTTAGCATTGTTTTCCCAAATGGATTATGAGTTTCTTTAGGACAGGATGTCTTCTGTATTATGCACATACAGCCCAAGGGAGTCCGTATTTTAGTTGTTCATTTAATGCTTCATTCATTCATTTCTTCACTCAACAAATATGAAATGTGCACTTAGGAAGTGCTAAGTATGCTTCCAAGAACTGGGAACACAACAGTGACCAAACCAGACCAAAAAAATATTTTTGCCCCATATAATGGTCATATATATATATATTAGAGATTAGAGGCCCGGAGCATGAAATTCGTGCCCTGCGGGGGGGGGGGGGGGGGGCGGGCAGTGTCCCTCAGCCCAACCTGCACCCTCTCCAATCTGGGACCCCTCGAGGGATGTCCAACTGCCTGTTTAGGCCCAATCCAGGCAGTCGGACATCCCTTTCACAATCTAGGACTGCTGGCTCCCAACTGCTCGCCTGCCTGCCTGATTGCCCCTAACCACTTCTGCCTGCCAGCCTGATCACCCCCTAACCACTCCCCAGCCAGCCTGATCGATGCCTAACTGCTCCCCTGCCAGCCTGATCATCCCCAACTACCCTCCCCTGACAACCCGGTCACCCCCAAATGCCCTTCCCTGCATATTCCCCCTTTATTAGATAGGGTTTTTTCTTTAGCATATTGGATAGCTCTAACTGGTTTGGCTCAGTGGATGGAGCATCGGCCTGCAGACTCAAGGGTCCCAAGTTCGATTCTGGTCAAGGGCATGTACCTTGGTTGGGGGCACATACCCAGTAAGGAGTGTGCAGGAGGCAGCTGATCGATGTTTCTCTCTCATCGATGTTTCTAGCTCTCTATCCCTTTCCCTTCCTCTCTGTAAAAAATCAATAAAATATATATTTTTAAAAAAGAAACATTTAAGATTCCTCCATATCTGCCTGGCTGGTGTGACTCAGTGGTTGAGACCCCAGGCTGCCACCGCTGGAAGGGGATCACACCCCGGCCAGGCTGAGACCCCAGCCCAGGTTGCCACGCCTGGCTGGGGATGGCGCAGTGGAGGGTGCGTGCCCTGGCCAGGCTGAGACCCGAGCCCGAGCTTCCACCCCAGCCCAGCCGGGGATGGCGCCGCGGGGGGTGCGCTCCCCGGCCAGGCTGAGACCCTAGCCCAGGCTGCCTCCTCAGCCCCGCCAGGCTGAGACCCCAGCCCAGGCTGCCGTCTCAGCCTGGCGGGGGATGGCACTGCAGGGGGTGCACGCCCAAGCCAGGCTGAGACCCCAGCCCAGGCTGTGGCCGGGGATCGCGCTGGGCGCTGGCGCCTCCCAGCCGGACACCCCGGGCTACCCCTGCTGGGCTGGTATCACTGCGTGTGGGGTGGGCGCCTCCCAGCTGGACACCCTGGCCTGCCACTGCTGGCCAGGGATCGGGCCGCAGGGGGTGCACCCTGGCCAGGCTGAGACCCCAGCCCAGGCTGCCGCTGCAGCCGGGGGATCACGCGGCTTAGGTGTGAGGCCCTGCCTTCCTGAAACCCTAGCCCAGGCTGTGGCCAGGGATCGCGCTGGGCACTGGTGCCTCCCAGCCGGACACCCCGGGCTGCAACTGCTGGGTGGCTATCGCTGCGTGGGGGGCGGGAGCCTCCCAGCCAGACACCCCGGACTGCCACCGCTGGGTGGACTGGGGGACTCCAGTGGGGCTAAGAGGACTGGGCACCGCCATTTTTGTCGCAGAGTGACAGTTAATTTGCATATTACTCTTTTATTAGATAGGATATATATATATATATATATATAATGTAAATTAATAAATTTTTATTATTCAGATTATTACAGTTGTTCCTCTTTTTTCCCCCAATAGCTCCCCTCCACCCAGTTTCCACCCCATCCTCTGCCCTCCCCCCCCCAACACACACACACTGTCCTCATCCATAGGTGTACGTTTTTTGTCCAGTCTCTTCCCGCATCCCCCACACCCCATTCCCCTGGAGAATTGTCAGTCCAATTCTTTTCTATGCTCCTGATTCTATTATATTCACAAGTTTATTCTGTTCATCAGATTTTTTATTCATTTTATTTTTAAATTCACTTGTTGATAGATATGTATTTGTTGTCACTTTGTTATTCATAATTTTTATCTTTACCTTTTTCTTCTTCTTCCTCTTCTTAAAGAATACCCTTCAGCATTTAATATAATACTGGTTTGGTGGTAATGACCTCCTTTAGCTTTTTCTTATCTGTGAAGCTCTTTATCTGACCTTCAATTCTAAATGATAGCTTTGCTGGGTAGAGTCATCTTGGTTTTAGGTTCTTGCTATTCATCACTTTGAATATTTCTTGCCACTCCCTTCTGGCCTGCATAGTTTCTGTTGAGAAATCAGCTGACAGTCATATGGGTACTCCCTTGTAGGCAACTAACTGTTTTTTTCTTGCTGCTTTTAAGATTCTTTCTTTGTCTTTTGCCCTTGGCATTTTAATTATGATGTGTCTTGGTGTGGTCCTCTTTGGATTCCTCTTGTTTGGGGTTCTCTGCACTTCCTGGACTTGTAAGTCTATTTCTTTCACCAGGTAGGGGAAGTTTTCTGTCATTATTTCTTCAAATAGGTTTTCAATATCTTGCTCTCTCTCTTCTTCTGGCACCCCCGTAATTCGAATGTTGGTATGCTTAAAGTTGTCCCAGAGGGTCCTTACACTATCTTCATATTTTTGGGTTCTTTTTTCTTTTTGCTCTTCCGGTTGGGTGTTTTTTGCTTCTTTATATTTCAAATCTTTGACTTGATTCTTGGGATCCTCTAGTCTGCTGTTGGATTTCTGTATATTATTCTTTATTTCAGTCAGTGTATGCTTAATTTCTAGTTGGTCCTTTTTTCATATCCTTGAGGGTCTCACTAAATTTCTTGGAGGTTTCTAGAAGATTCTTGAGTAACCTTATAACCGTGGTTTTGAACTCTATATCCAGTAGTTTGCTTTCCTCCATTTCTTTCATTTGTGACCTGTTTTTTTTTGTCTCCGCATTTTGGCTGCTTCTCTGAGTTGGTAGAGTGGCTTTGTGTGCTAGGTGTCCTATAGAGCCCAGTGGCTCAGCCTCCCTAATTACCTGAGGTGGACACTCTTGGTGCACCTCTTTGTGGGCTGTGTGCACAGTCTTGTTGTAGTTAAGTCTTGATTGTTGTTGGTATTACTGGGAGGAATTGACCTCCAGGCCAATTGGCTGTGAGGACCAGTTGTGTCTATGATGGGAGAACTTCTGTGCGGGAGACACCCTTATGGGGCAAGACTTGCTTCAGTGGGGCTTTGGTGCTCACTGAGTCTGCCCCCTGAGTGTGTCTCTTATGGATCTGAAGAGTTGTAATCTGGATGGTCTCACTCTGACCACTGGGTACACTGGCTCTTGGATCTCCAAGGAGGTGCAAAGTCAGCCTCTGCCTGAGGCCACCCAGCAGGAGCTACAGAGAGATCTTCAGATTCCTCCACTTTGTTTGGAGTTTGGAGGTGCCCAGATGAGGCCCAGCTGAGGTGAAGCAATGCAAGCTGCTGTCCAGCTTTGGGCCTTCTTTTGGAGACTCTGGGGCTCTCTGACCCAGCTGCAGTATGTTAGGTTTTAGATTGCCAAGGGTCAGGCCATTCATATGTAAAAGCCTCTGCGCACAGCTTGGGTGGGGCGGGGTCTCAGGGAATCACCAGGGCAGAGCAAACAGCAATGGCTGACTGTCAGCCCTGCCCGGAAGAGGTCCCCTGGTCTCTGTGTCCCACAGTACCGTGCATGAACAATGATCACTGCAAGCACCTCTGAGAGAAAGCCTCCCTCGTGTTCTGGCCAGATGGCAGACAGTCCAGTTTCTCCCTGTATGAGTCTGTGTCCCCAGAGTCTTGCCCAGAACTGGAGTTCAGAACAATCTGGAGCTTGTGTCTCCCTCCTGATTGAAAAAGTCAACAGCGTACTTAGTTGCCAGCCCTTTTCCGCGCATACCTCCATACCTCCGCACTTCACTTCCGCACCTCCGCACCTCCTCCCAATCTCAGTGAGCTTTTCTCTTTCCTTCTAGTTGTATAATTTTCACTCAGCCAGCCTTCCCGTGGTTCTGGATGATATCCGTTTTGTCTTTTAGTTGTAGTTTTGAAGTGGTTGTGCGAGGCAGCAAGTTCAGGTGTTTACCTATGCCACCATCTTGGTTTCTTTCTGATCTGGTAAAATATATTAAATAAAATATGTAATATGTAGTATGTTAGGTCATGATAAATGTTGCTGAGAAAAATAAGGCAAGAGTGGAGGGAGGGTGAGCAGAAGAAGTTGTGACTGTAAATAAGATAGTCAGGGAAGACCTCCCTCAGAAAGAATATTTGGGCAGAATCCTAAAGGGTGAGGGGGCCATGCAGTCATTTAGGGGAAGAACATGCCAGGCAGCAAGAATAGCAAGTGCAAGTTGCCCTGGTGAGTTTGAGAAACAGCAGGGAAGCAGGGACACCAATGTGACTGGAGTAGAGTGATTAAGGGAGAGCAAGGCTCATGGAAATGGGACCATTGACCTAAAACATGATGAGACTGGGGGACAAAAGAGACGCAAGAAAAGCCAGAGGTTGTTCCCAGGAGGGACATGTTGAGGAGGAAGCCTTGACCACCAATCTAATTCTGGAAACTGAGCCCTTTCTGTGGGTCTGTCTTTGGTTAGGAGAGGAGGTCAAGGAGGGGTTATACATGGAGAGCTTGTAAGAATTACTTTTCCTCCTAGTGATGTGGGGAGACAAGGAGGCCTTGGAGCAGAGGAGGGACATGCTGCATCAGATTACCCAGCTGCTGTGTAGAAAATAGACCATAGGAAGAACAGGAAGCAGGCTTTTGCAACAATCCAGGTGAAAGATGATAGAAGTGCAGGTGAGGGTATAGTAATGATGGTGGTAAGAAGAGGCAAGACCATATTCCAGCTGTGATTTGAAGGTGGAACACCACTGCACATATGATATCCTCGAGAGACATGACCCACAACAAAGGCTCTGGCTTCACTTTCCAGTTTTAGATCAAAGGTCAAGGCTACGCGTCAACATGCCCTTCCTAGGGACTATCATTGGCCTTTCTTTTGAAACATGATTCATGTGGGTTTTAGATATCAGGGCATTTCCCTGGGCCTTTGCCTGGATGAATCTTCTTTCCTAAACTACTCTTGCCTTTCTTCCTGTCTGATTGTTCACCACCAATTGTCCGCAATGATTGAAAGAACCACATTGTCCTTTTTGAGATCTTATCAAGTCTTGGGCAAGTTGAGATGAAATAGAAAAATTCCCCCTTTAAAATCATTCCACATATTTTCTTTGAAGATGACAAACAGTTTCCCTAGCAGGGTAGGGAGGAAGGGAAGGGAGACAGCAGAAATGCTCCAGTCCAATTAGTGTAAAGCTGCCCTTGGTTGAAAGTTGGGAAGAACCTTGGGAGAGGGATTAGGTATCTTTCTAAGTCATAAATTGCCGCTGAGGAACATCAAAAAGCACCATATGGCCTCTAATATTTAATGCTTCCAAATACAGCTAATAAGTTACTAGGAATGATATTAGCTCCTTGGTAATCATCTCACTGAGGCTGAATAACATAATTTCTGTGAAATCAATAGTCAGCCTTGCTCCCCCACCTTCAATCCCCACCCCCCAACTAACAGATCACTGTTAATCATAGGGAGGCAAAACAGCTTTGAACCAGACATAAACCCATCTTTCTAGCTATTACCAAAGCATTCTGAGTATGAATTAATACCAGGGAGAAAATTATGCTCCAAACCATTCCAGGAATGGGGCTGCTGAATTTCTGAGTTAAGCAGAACTAATGCTAATGTCTGCAACATGTGTGCTTCAATTGCTCAAGATCACTTTCAAGGAGCTATCCTAGAAGCTGACAGGCTTTGTTGGAATTATCAGACATTGTTTTTAGGCTGGGTCATGTTGGCCTACGTCATGTAGGAATCAGATAAAAATATCAGAGGTCTAACTGCCCAAACTCCACACTACATATTTTCTTCCTTGCTTACGCTGACTAGTTTTTCCTAAAGTCCATTGGCTTTGGGGGCAAATGAACTGTTTTGGAAATTTAACTTCACCATTTACTAGTTGTATGGCATTTAACAAGAAGCTTAAACATTCAACAAATTTTTACTGGACACCTACTGCGTCCAGGTAACCATTGATGAGCATACAGTCCTTTGAGCTTTAGTTGCCTCATACTTAGATGGCACTAAATCTTCTCTTAGAGTATTAACTTAGTAGGGAGTAGGATTAGTGAGAGGATTAAGTGAGATGTTTTCTGAGCAGCCAGCACATAGTAAGTATAGAGTAAATTATATTCATTATTGTAATTTAAAGAAAATATTCAGATTTTAAAAGGGGGTAAGGAACATTTTCTCAACTAACCACCACTTGAAGTGACAGATAAGAAAAGCTGATCCCCTTTGAGAAGGTAATCAATGGTCTCTCACTGGTCCATGCCTATGTTTTCCGTGATGATTAATTTTGTGTGTCAATTGGATTGGGCCATGGATTGTCCAGATATTTGAGCAAACATTATTCTGGGTGTATATATGGGGGTATTTTTGGGATGAGATTAACATTTAATAGGTAATTAAATGTAAACCAGATTGCCCTTTTAGTACAGGTGAGCCTCATCTAGTCAGTTGAAGCTTTAAATAGAACAAAAAGGCTGATCCTCCCTCAGGTAACAAAGAATTCTTTCCTGCTTGACTATCTTCAGCATAGGACAATGGATTTTTACCTGTCTTCAGGCTTGAGCTGAAACACTGGCTCTTCCTGGGTCTTGAGCCTGCCAGCCTTCAGATGCAAACTGACCACCAGTTCTCCTGAGTCTCCAGCTTGACAACTCACCCAGCAGATCTTGGGACTTGCCAGCCTCATAATCACATAACATAGTTTTTACAATAAATCTCTTTATATATAATATACTGTATATCTACCTAATAAAAGAGTAACATGCTAATTGACCATACCTTCATGACACCCACCAGCCAATCAGGAGTGAGTATGCAAATTAACCCAACAAAGATGGAAGGTTAATTTGCATATGCAGGTGCCGAGCGGCTGGGGGTGGGGTGGGACTTTCCACACCACCCCAGCTGCTCCGGGCCTCTGGGAAGCGTGGGAAGGCAGAAAGGTGGCTCTGAGCCGGATCGGAAAGGCAACTCCAGCCAGAGCGAAGGTGGTGCAGGCAGCCAGGGGAAGGAAGGCCCATTCTTGCATGAATCTTCATGCATCAGGCCTCTAGTTTAATATATTTATCCAAAAAGATAGATATATACATATAGATGCATACAGATTATACATTTGTATAATCTATCTGATTGGTCTTTTTCTCTGAAGAAACCTAATGTATTTTCAACCTCAATTTGTTTTCTATCATTCTCCATAATCTATCTTGTACTCCAACTGGGCTAAACCCATAAAGCTTCTTGGTTTGTCATGCTCTTGTGTGTCTCTGCCTTTGCACATCACTCAGAAAGTAATCGTTTTGAATTGGGGCCTTCTCCCATAGCACCCAATGCTTACTTCATTCCAGCACCAATAACCTGCCATGTATCACGACTGTGCCTTTATCTGGCTTTAACAGGAGAATGTGAGCCCTTTGATGGCAGCAGTGGTAACCTATTATTCATTGTACCTAGCATGTTTGTTGCATAGCAGAGAGATAATAAATGCCTGTTGCACAAATAAAATAATAAATGATTGAGCTGATGAATGAAAGCATCTCTTTCTCCAAATGAGATATAAAACACGGAGGCTAAGAGGAAAGTTGTTCTAGAATCATTAGACCAAATTGGTGAATTCATAAGGTCACTGGCCACTGGCTTCAAAACTATTGAATGAGGGCTTCTAAAAAAGCAATTCAATGTTTGGAGTAAAGGAAGAGAAGAAGATTATCTCTTTTAGAAGCCAAAAAAGCATCTATTATATTTACATTAGCTATTTTGGAAGACAAATCCTGCTAAAACCTCCATTTCAACTATACCCAAGGAGCAAAGGTGGTTAAGGCCTCCTGGCTCAGTTCTTCCAGGCTGTTCTGATCTGGTAGGAGGGACTATCCCTGACTCAGGGCTGTACTGAGTTTGGAAGTTTGGTTTATAGATTTCATTCCTCCATTCAAGTTAGGTGCCTCTTCAGGATTTTTTACATTGAAAAGAACAACTATGGCCAACTTTTAAGAATGAAGGAGGTTCATAAGGGCCAACAAAAGAATGCGATGCAATTTCAGATCCACCATGGAAAACAAGATTTCTTCCAGATTAGATGCTTACTACTGTTGCCAGCTCACCTTTAAAAGCCCCTTTGCAATTCAAGATAAGAATTCCATCCTTCCATAGAAGCAGCCTTAGATAGAAAGGGCAATGGCAAAACCCACACAAAGTGATATTAAGGGTATAGCTGTTAATCAACCTCCCACAGGCCACTGTTCTTTGCTTTGAAGTCCAAGGAAGATTTTGGCAGATCCCTCTAGCTGATATTCAGAGGCTAGCTGCAATGGATTCTCACTTTGGAAGCACTCCTTTTGGTTCCTAGGATGGCTTAGTGAACATGAGAAGCCAGGAAGAGAGATAACAGAAGCTACAGAGTTGAAATTCAGGGGCAGGTATACTTCCTGATAGGTCAGAGACTTCTGGGAAAAAGAGCCTAGGAGTCCTGGTCAGGTCTGGCTGAAATAAGAAAGAGCCTGGAACAGAGAGAAGACTACCTCCTGATCCTAACACCTGGGTCTTCATATCTCATTCTTATGTCAAGAAATGCAGAGAAGTTTTCCTGGAGAGGGGGAGTCTCTACTTGCCATCTATGCATCAGTATTGAGGACAGCAGTGGGAAGGGGTACTGCCCTATGGACACCAGATGAATGGAGAACTAGAAGGAACAGGAATCCACATGGAATGTAAGAAGGTGACTCTTGCAGGTGATGGAGATAAAGCACTACTTGATTTGGTTGGAAGAAGCTCATGCTGCCAGAATGTGGATCTTGGTGATAAAACTCTTCTGGCTAAATCCATGAGTGGGTCATTTTTGAAAATAATTGTTTCAAAACCAGATTTATTATAATCTATTTATATAAAACCCTAATATGCAAATAGACCAAACGGCAGAACAACCAAACAACCGAACAACCGGTCGCTATGATGTGCGCTGACCACCAGGGGACCCGTGCAGAACATGGCAGGCTTCGGCAGCAGGCAGCAGAGCTTGGAACATGGTGGGCATCAGCCGCAGGGGGATGGTGGAGCAGGTGAGTGGGGGCGCCAGACCAAGGCGGGGCACCGGTCACTGTCATTGGGGTGAGCCTCTGGTGGTTAGTGAAACACTTTGCTCCCACGTGCCATGGTCCCGCCTGGCACTTGCACCTGCTGCTGGCGCCGGAGCCGCCCCGATCACTTGATGCTGTCAGCAGGTATGAGCAGTGGCTGCGGGCCCCAATTGCTTCTCAGGGCTTCTCCACCTCCCCCTACTCTTGAGGGGCTATCAGGGCTGCAGCTGCTGTTCGCACCTGCTGATGGTGCAGGCCCCAATCACTCCACACCATCAGCGGGTACAAGAAGGGCCCGCACTGTCATGCATGGGAGCAGCGGCGGCGGGAGCGGGACTGCAGGCAGACAGAGGACTGGGGGCTGTGGTGAGAGGGGATGGGCAGGGGCACAGAGGATAGGCCAAGACTTGCTCCTGTGCCCACTGCAGCCTCACGGTCCACAGTTTCTTCCAAGGTGCATGAATTTGTGCACTGGACCCCTAGTGCTACAATAAAAATATTAAGTTGTATATGGTGTGATATAGACCACAGACACAGTTAAAAATTTACTGCCTCAACTAACTATATTTTTCCTTTTTCTTCCAATTTACTATTTTCAAGATAGCTTTAAAAAAATGTATTTTCATCTCTCGCCTTCCAGAAAGTGGATGAAAATATCTAATTATTCTAGATTCAGTAAATTTCTCCATAGCCAAGCATGTGTTAGGGACAACTGCATTCCCTTTGTTCTCACCTTTTTAACCATATTCACCTTTAGCAAACGTGGTGATTAAGCACTGCACACAGTATATATAATACTTCAGTTTATTCCAGCCAAGAATTGCCATACACTTTATCAGAAACACAAATAGTGCTATGATTAAAAAATTCTAAGTAGCTTGGGTAAGCAGATATTTCATTGTATAGGATCCTTTTGCTACAGCATTGCTTATGCATCTCCATGGACACCTCTGGGGTCCACACCTCCAGCCGGCCTCAGTTTCCTGATGTGGGGAAATACAAAATATTTGGGATTAAATACATTTTTCTTGAGCAGTTCTCCTTACACTGCTCGGATTTATTGCTGTTGGGAACAAGAGCATTGTCTTATTTACCTTCTCTTCAATCCCACCAAAATCCACCTCCTGCAGGACCCATAGAAGCTGTGTCTCAGCTCAGAAGGAAAGGAAACAGTGATGTCACACACATGTGCTGAACACCCACCTGGATCCAAGGTGGGAAGACCCTCCTTAATTTTCCAAAAGCCTCACTCCATCCTCTCTTCAGACCCAGGGGTCAATCCCTGCCCCCACACGGCCTTCAGGAGGCCCTGACCTTGGCTAGTACTGGGAGAAGACTTGCTTACTTCCCTGTGTGGGCTTTGAGAAGGTCAACCCTGAGGCCTGGGTGGCCCTCACCTAAGGGAACAAACAATACTCAGAGTCACCCTTTAATGACTCTTGCTATGGAGGAGCATGACATAAAAAGTCCCCCAGTCTTCCCTCTTTGTCTTTGCAATGTGTTATCTTATTATTTCCTGATGTTTTTCCTAATAATAGTTGCTTGATCTATTGGAAGAGTGAGTCAGTGTTCCCTGAACATACAGTGGGTGTGGGGAAATACAAAATATTTGGGATTAAATACATTTTTTTTTCTCCTGAATGATTCTCACAGTTGATAATCCACCCATGATAGCATGCAGATTGGAAAGAAACAAATAAGACTATCCAGATTTTCAGATGACACAATGACTTATGTAGAAAATCCCAAGGAATCTAAAAAACAACCCTCCTCCCCAAATCCCAAGTGAACAAACAAAAAACAAGCTAGAAAACAAACAAAAACACCCTCCTAGAACTAATACTTTAGCTAGATCTCAGAATACAAAATCAACATTCAAAAATCAGTTGTATCTTATCAATGACCATGTGGAAACCAAAATTAAAAACACAGTACAATTTTCAGCATCACCCCCCCCCCCAATAAAATATGTAGGCACAATTCTAATAAAATGTTTACAGGACCTGTCTACTAAAAACTACAAAATGCTGATGAAAGAAATTGAGGAAGATATAAATAAATGAAAAAACACACTGTTCACGGATTGGAAGAGTCAACCTAGTGAAGATGTATATTCTCCCCAAATTTATCCACAGGCTTAACATAATTCCTATCAAAACCCAACAATATTTTTGTATATTTATACTAGATTATGATAAAATTTATGTGGAAAGGCAAAGGAATTATTATAGCTCAAACAATTTTAGAAAAGAAGAATAAGGTGGGACAATCACTCTACCAGATTTTTAGACTTACTGCATAGCTACGGTAATCAAGCCAATGTGTATTACAGAGGGACAGATACATAGATCAATGCAACAAAGTAGTTAAGCTAGAAATAAATCCACACAAATACAGCTGTTGTTGTTGTTTTTTTTATTGATTTCAGAGAGGAAGGTAGAGGGATAGAAACATCAATAATGAGAGAAAATCATTGTTTGGCTGCCTTTTCACCCCCTAGTGGAGATCGAATCCACAACCCAGGCATGTGCCCTGACTGGGAATTGAACAGTGACCTCCTAGATCATGGGTCGACGCTCAACCACAGTAACACTGGCCGGGCCAGCTAACTGATTTTTAACAAAGGAGCAAAAGATACTCAATGGAGAAAGTATAGTTTTTAAAATATACTAGTATAGTGCTGGGACAATTGAACAGCCATCAACTAAATAAATAAATAAATAAATAAATAAATAAATAAATAAAAATAAAGAACTTTGATATAGACCTCATACCTTAGTCAAAAGGAATTCAAACAGGATCATAGATTTAAGTGTAAAACTATAAAACTTCTAGAAGAAAACAGAAAATCTTCAAGCTGTAGTGTAATGCATGACACTGAAAACACAATCCATAAAAAAAAAGTTGCACATCATCAAAATGAAAATATTTTATTTTGTGAAAGACTCTGTAAAGAGGATGAAAAGACATGCATAGACTACTAGAAGCAAACCATACCTGTGGCAAACGATTCATATCTAGAATATATTAAAAACTCTCAAGATTTCACAGCAGCTAGGGGTTAGGAATGGGGTGTAAAACAAGGGATATCTTTACGGTGACAGAGCAGTTCTGTGACTTGATTGTGTTTGCTGTTACCCAAGTTTACACATGAGATAAGATTGCATAGGCTCACATGCAAAAGGAGTGAAATCTGAATGAGGTCTGTGCTTTGTATTAATGTCACTTTCCTGGCTATGCAAGTGTTACCATTTGAGGAAAATGGCTGAAGGGTACATAGGATTTCTCTGTATTATTTATTTTGCAACTTCCAGTCTATAATTAGTTTCAAATTAAAAGTTTTTATAATTGGTTGCCCCCATGGTCCGCACCCATGATAACTGCAACTTGACTCACACTCTAGACAGCAGATTTTTACAGCTAGGGATTGAGGCTTATATCTCCTTGTGACCTCTATATGCTGACCACAGACAAATGGTCAATGTTTTTATTTATTTATTTATTTTAAAAATATTTTTATTGATTTTTAGAGAGAGAGAGAGAGAGTCAGGGAGAAGGAGAGAGCAAGAAAATCGATGTGAGAGTTCAACATCAATTGGCTGTCTCCCGCATGCTCCCTACTGGGGAAGGAGCCAGCAACCCAGGCATGTGACCTGACTCTGAATTGAGCCAGCAATCTTTTGGTGCACAGGACAATGCCCAAACAACTGAGCCAGGGCAGATGTTCAATGTTTTTAAATGACACCTCTCCTTGATCTCCTTTGGCTCCTGCCTCCCACTGTACCTCTGCCTACAACTGCTTGAAGTTTCCATCAGCTGAGCCCTGATGAGCCCCACTAGTTCCAGGGTATTCAGATCCTACCAGCAACAGCAGGCCAGTCCAAATGAACATGTCATTCCATACCATTCTACACCTTCCAAGGGAGTATAAGCTCTTTGAAGTGGAGTCTCCTTTAGTTGTGTGCACCCCTGGGTCCCCATTCCCAAGAATAACACCCAACACTTAGTAGGGACCCGGAAAATATTTATGGACCAAGTGACTGGCTGACTATCCACTAAACAACTAAGAAAAAGGAAAGAGCAGAAACAATCTTGCATACAAACTAAAGAACAGGTCCACAGGGCTCTCCCCGGTAAGGAGGCAGTGATATTCACAAATGGATGTCTTATTCAGGACCCCCCCCCCACACACACACCTAACAAATCTTCATGGGTCCTCCTGTATGCAGCAATTTCTCCTACAAACACTGAAAAAAATGGGTCACCATGCAGTGTCCTCAGTTCAATTCCAAACAAAGGCATTTACTGAGCCATGCTGGTCGACCGGGCACTGTGCCAGTCATAGGAGTTCAGAGATGAGCATGGCCTGCTTCCTGCCCTGAAGGAGCTCCCAGCACAGATGGAAGAGACAGACAAGCAGATCAGTTCAATAGATGAGCCCAGGGTGTTGGGACAGTGAGAGGAGCGGAATCCCAATCTATCCAAGGGGTGATGGGGAAGGCTCTCCAGGCATCAGGCAGATGGGATGATGAATGGGCAGGCAGGTGGGTGGATAGACAGTCACTCCTGAAATTAGTGTCTACCAGACACTGCACTAAACATCATCTTGGTGAGCCTTCTACCACTTCCAAGAATAAGTTTGTTCTTTCCAGTCACTTGAACCTGGGAGAAAACGTAAGCTGAGGCAGGTGAGAGGAAGGGAAAGATGCTCTCAGGTGAAGAAAAAGCTTCATGGGCAAAGGCAGGGAGATGTGCTCTACTTGAGATGTCTAGGGGCCACCAGGACAGATCATTTGTATTCTTGGGTGAAAACCTGACTGAGATTAAGGCAGGAAAGGAACCAGAAGTGGTTGCAGGAGCCAGAACCCAGATGGCTTTATTTGCTGTGCCAACGAATACCACTGACCTTCAGACCAGGCTCTATGAAGCTTGGCACTCATAGGCCAAGGCCGCAGTTGCTGCAGATGTTTGCTTCAAATTTCATTCAAAGTGCTTTTAGAAGAAGACTGTATCAGCTGTTATTGGTGCCCTGCACTGTGACGTTTCAATGCATACCTTTGTGTCTTAAACTGCTATCCTTTGCATTTCTTTGAGAGTGGACTCTAACTGCCAAAGTCCACTGTGTTTGGCCATATGGCTGGTTGCCTGAGCCCCACAGACCTCAAACAATGCAGTTGGTTATAAAACCCCAGCTTCACTTGCCCCTTGGGAGAAATAACTCTGAGCCACGTGCCCCATGCTGGCTCCCAGAACTCTCCAGTGGAATTAAGCTCTGGTTGTCCACGAAATGTACTCGATGATCTTTCCCTCATTAGCTACCCTCCCTTCCCACTCTCATGCCCCCAGCCCCCACAGGAGCCTCCTGGGAGCTCCTCCCAATAAACAGCTGCATTTAAATCCTTGTGTCATGGTCCAAATTAAGACATATGTAACAGTGACAACACTGGGGAGAAAAACACTGGCTGGGGATGAGGTGGAGGGAGAATGCTTTTTCACTAACTATCCTTTTGGACTTTTTGATTTTTGGACCATGTCCATGAATTTCTATTAAAAAAAAAACACAACACTTTTTAAAAATGATACCCAAAATATGTACTTTAAATTATTTTTAAAAATTAACTGCAATGTTACATCAATGTAGTCACATTTGCTTCGGGACACATTTTCACATAATGGAGACTACCCATGCATTAATTCATGCCACCAAGCAAATGCTTTTTGATACAGACAAAAGAATTGATCTTTTCTGCTAATTTGGTTCATGATTTTAAACACATAATGAAGGTGTCACTGATTATAAAAACTATATTTCTCTAGGAGTGATTTCTTAAAATTCAGGTCTATGCTGGTCTTCTCACATCAATTTGTACAAATAGACTTTGGTAAAGTGAGTAACCGCGTGCATGCTGACAAAGCCGAGGCGACCACGTTCCCTTCCCCACTGCATGCTGGTTGTCAGCATGACACTGACTGAGCACCTGTCTGAAGCTTGGGTTGCTTTTGGTGTGACATTCAACACAAGCATTGAAAGCAGTTACATATTGTTAATGATTCAACATTAAGATAAAAATCTCCTCCTTCTCTGCACTCAAGGTCCTGGATGTGTTTAACTGGGAGCATCCTGAGATTGCAAGGCAATCTGTGTAAAAATAAAAAAATAAAGCCGTTGCTAGTTGTATTACTTATCTCTGTGAGTCAAACTTTCTCAGCACTGGGAGATAGAAACAAATATAGGAAATAAATTGGATACAAAGACTGGTATAAAACTAAATGCACCATGACCATGAACGCCCAGTGTTTATGCTGTTGAAAATAGCCTCATTGTTCAGAGTGATTGGCTTTATAACAGGCAAATGTTATAAGAGTATATCTATAAGGTACATCTCTCAATAAAATAACTGCGCATCTGTTTCTTCTATTGCTGTTTAATGTAATATTTTATTTGAAAAACGAGTTACATTTCCAAATGTTTGGACCTTTGATGTGGATGACGGCGACTCATGCAGACGCCAGTGTAGGTCAGTGCCATGGTCAGATGTGTGTCTCAGGCAGGCCGCTCTGACAGCCAGGCAGAGAGGGGATTGGAGGGAGGGAGCCAGCATCCCTCTGCACCTGCAAAACCCAGTGGGAGACAAAGATTGGGCATTGAAAGCTTAGTAGGAGGTGGTTGATGTGTTGGGTGTAGGTGGAAAGCCCAGGGAAAATGCATCAAATAAGAAAAGAAGGTCAAGAGTGTAGTGGGGAAGCGATGCAACACCACCATCAACCACTTTTCCTGTTTCACAGCCAGAGCGAACTCCTGGAGAAGGCAGACTTCTATTCAACATCCTTGAATCACCCCCAGAGCCTAAAGTAAAACTGCACAAGGCAGCTACAGTACATGCTTCTTGGTTGACTGACTTCTTTATTCCAGAAAGCAAAAGATGTATTACAACAAGAATCCCATTTAAACAAATTTATCAAAATTCCCATTTATATCCAAACTTTTAAAAATGTCTCCAGCTAGACAGAAATAGCAGCGGGCAACTTTAAGAAAAAATTATCATGATTTTTTAAATTAGAAAAGATATTCACACACTGGCTACTTTTAAATGCTATATTTTCTCATGAATGAATGGGGGGATGGGGAGAGAGAGGAGTTGGAGGAGGAGGAGGAGGAGGAGGAGGAGGAGGAGGAGGAGGAGGAGGAGGAGGGTTAGAAAAAGAAGAAGGAGAAGGAGAAGGAGAAGAAAGAGAAAACTTTTAAAAAAAGAAGAAGAGGAGAAGAGGGGGAAGAAAGGGAGGATAGGAAGGAGGGATGGAAAAAGGAAAAGGAGGAGAAAAAAAGAAAGAGAGGGAGGGAGGGAGGAAGAGAGAGAGAGAGGAGGAAAGAGGCAGAGCTTGTATTTAACCAAACCCCTCTGCAGCCAGATCATGGAGGAATGGAATGGCTGCTCCTCCACACACTTAGTGTCTCCCCCGCTGCTAGTAGTTAAGACCTGGACACCGAATATTTCCTTTCCTCTCTCACCCTGCCTGCTCCACTCATGTCCCTTCCAGCTTTGCAGAGCAGCCTGGGCCTCCCTGGGTGGAGCTCACCCAGCCAGCGCAGGAGACAGTCCCTCTGCTAGTCTTCCTGCGGCCCAGCCTTCGAAGCGACTCCTGAAGGGTGC